>NC_053187.1:17503005-18822008 GCF_905163445.1 Pararge aegeria
AGTTTTACGGATAAGTCTCAAAGATAGTAAATAATGTACCCCCACAACCTCTGAAGCATTATTTCAGTTTTTTTTTACTCGTTGTATAAAAGCAACTCATAATCATCTCCCAATACGGCTTGTCACCGCGGGGGATAAAGACTACAACCCTCCATCCCTAATACAAAAGCTCTACATATGTACCTACAAAATCTCTACTATCAGAAGAAAGGTTACTTGATTTTAAGAGAGCGATTTCGAAAATAAAATACGACATTATCGGCCTTGCTGAAATACGAAGAATTGGTTATAATATTAGAGAAGAAAAAGAACACATTCTCTGCTATTTCGGCGAGACAAAAGGTCAATACGGAGTCGGATTCCTTATTAAAAAAGAATATAAGCTAAATATTGAGAGCTTTATTGGAATCTCCGAACGCATTTGTATCCTAAATCTCAATTTCAACAACACGAAACTCACTATTGTTCAGGTACACGCGCCAACTGTTGATGCAAGCAACCAAGAAATCGATAATTTTTACCACCAACTCCAGACTGCACATTATCAATATACTAACCAAAAAATAATATTAGGCGATTTTAATGCCCGTGTTGGACAGCGAGTACCTTTTGAAGAAAGCATACTGGGAAAGTTCTGCTACGGAAATAGAGACAAAAGAGGTGAAAAACTACTCCAGTTCTGTTGGGAAAACAAACTATACATTACAAATAGTTTATTTAAAAAAAACAATAAAGCTATGTGGACGTGGCTCTCGCCAATGAAAAGAAGAAGTCAAATCGATTACATATTAATCAATAGAAAGGAAAACATCTCAAACTTTGAAATTATATCAAATTTAACGTTTCCTAGCGACCATCGTCTCCTACGATGCACATTAAAAATCGCGCCTATAAAGAAAAGTAGAGCAAATTTCAAAAATTATAAAACTAAACTAAATACTTTAGAAGAAAAAGAACAATTCATGCAAACCTTAAAAACTAATATAAATGAATTTGAACTAGGAGAAAATGAAAATGTAGAGTCACAATACAATAAAATTAAAAATACAATACTCACCAGTTTAAGTTCAATTAAACAAAAACCAACAAAAAAACGGGATAATATCCCTGTACAAATAAAATGTCTTATCGAAAGAAGAAATTTATTAACTCGGAAGAAAAATCTGACAAAACAAGAAAAAGTTGAACGTACATACCTCTACAAAAACATCTACAAATTATTGAAACGGGATCGCATGGAACGCAGAATAAAGGAAATTAAAACACATCTTGAATCAACCGGAAGTTTAAAGAGAGGTCTCAAAAATCTTGATACCTCGAAACAATGGATACCTTATATAAAAGAAGATATAACTGGCACGAAAATATCAACAAGATTTAAAATATTAGAAAACGCAACAAAATTTTTCCGCAACTTATACTCGTCAAGAGATGCTCCCACTGAACTCGAAACGACCAACCAGAACTCTACTACTCTTGATAGATTCTCTACACATGAGTTAACAAAAAAAATTGAATCGCTAAAAACCGACAAAAGCAACGGACCCGATGGAATTCCAAATGAAGCACTAAAATTGGGAGAAATTATACTAGCGCCATATATAACAACTTTATTTAACAAGATTTTAAATGACAGAACAATACCCAACGAATGGGCACAATCTGATATAATCCTGCTTTATAAGAAAGGAGACCCTGCCAATATTAGTAACTACAGACCAATAAGCCTACAACCAAACATGTACAAATTATTTGCTTCTTGTCTTGAGAACCGCCTTGCAATATTCACAGAGAAGTTTCAACCACCGGAACAAGCAGGCTTCAGAAAAAACTTCTCAACAACAGATCACATCCACACTTTAAATTTGATAATAGAGAAATATATAGAGCAAAATAGACCACTCTACCTAGCTTTTATTGACTATGCCAAAGCCTTCGACTCTATATCACATAAAAGCATATGGAAGGCTCTACAGGAATGCGAGGTACCATCGGAAACTATAGATCTCATAAAGGACATATACTGCAAAAGCAAAAGCCGCGTAAAGTTAGAGAGACATGGCCCTGAAATAGACATTTGTAGAGGCGCCAGACAGGGTGACCCCCTCTCGCCTAGAATTTTTATAACTGTGCTCCAAAGTATAATGAAAACTTTAAACTGGGATAGAAAAGGAATCAATATTAATGGGAAACTACTCAGTAATCTCCGATTTGCAGATGACATCATACTCTTCTCTGAAACAGCATCTCAATTACAGGAAATGATTAATGAACTAAATAATGTCAGCAATACGATCGGCTTAGAACTAAATACTTTGAAAACCAAGGTCATGACAAATCACCACGTTATACCGATAAAGGTTAATAACAACACCTTAGAATACGTTCTAAGTTATGTTTACCTGGGACAACTAATATCTTTCTCTAAGACCAGACTCGAAGATGAAGTTAAAAGACGAGTTAACATAACTTGGAATAAATTCTGGAGCAATAAAGAAACTTTAAAGTCAAAAATCCCTTTAAAGCTAAAGAAAAAAATAATGGACTCTTGTTTATTACCCTGTCTTACGTATGGCTGCCAAACATGGATTTATAATAATAAAACTAAAAATAGAATACAAGTATGTCAGAGAGCGATGGAAAGGAGTTTGCTGAATATAAAACGAATATACAGAATAAGAAATACAGAAATAAGAAAAACAACAAAAATAATAGATGCTTTAGAACATTCTCAAAAACTAAAATGGAAATGGGCGGGTCATATTGCACGTATGGACAAGGAAAAATGGACAAATAGAGTAACCACCTGGCAAGGTCCAACAGGCAAAAGGAAAAGAGGTAGACCGAAAGAAAGATGGGTTGACGAAATAATAAGAAAAGCCGGTGAATATTGGTTAACTAAAGCAAAGGACAGACAGTCGTGGGGAAAAATGGAGGAGGCCTTCACCCGTATAGGGGTCCATAGTGAAAATTGATTTTATTATTTATTACTAAGAATTTAATATATATATATATATAGATATCATTTTTATGCATGCACATATTATAATGTATTAATAATTGATAAAAATGTATTATGGAAATAAAGAGGCTATATTAATAATAAAAGCAACTATTTTTGGCACAACTTGCGAATGGAACCTAGGATCTCGCCGCGGTCAACAATGCTACATATCCAACGTGGCAGTTTTGTTAACATTCTGAAGATTAATACACGCCGTAAAGGAATAAACGACTACTCACGTGAATTGCGTGATCGCCGACCGGCCAGGACTGCATACAAACTACGGTGAAGACAAATAGACATAACCGTGGCGACGTAGCTGAGATTAAAAAAAAATTGCAATTGGACGAGACTTCGTCCGCGTTTAGTGATAATAAAAATCATAATTAATCTGTAAATTGGGGTAAATAAATAATATTCCTTATTTATTTATACTTCAGAGGCTTCAGAATTACATTATTTACTGTTTCTGAGACATCCGTGAAAGCGAAACTCTAATAGTTTCTTAAGTATACCATTGGCATTGTTTTTACTGAAAATACACATGCAAAAGTAAAATCAAGGGACTCATTTCACTTTATAGGTGCGCGTCGCGTAGCATACGTACTATGCACGTGTCGATCTTTTATCATCAATAGTGTTGTCATAAGTAAACACTAATAATGTTTTGAATTAGTTTGTTTAGAAAAATAAATATGCTTCTTTTCATTTAAATTTTTTACAGAGTGATTCGTTATGAAATATACTTATGCACTCTTCAACAGTATTTCGTAATTTCGATTTAATAGTTAGGTACTCATATTGGTTTGTTAAATAAATAGAAATAAACTAACGACAAATACACAGAAACCGAAAATTAAAAAAAAAATATATGAATAAGGCAGTGACATAATATTTAATTAATTTCTGCTTTCATATATCAGTTCTGTTGAGTTTCCTGCCTGCCTTTCGATATTCTATAGGATATATTTCGGAGAGTGTGCTCAAGAACTGTTTGATCTAGTTCCCCCCTCGCCTTTTTACCATCGAACCGCGAGGCACCGTAAGGATCTGCATCCCTACGTGGTCGATATACAGCGGACGCGTACGAAGCGCTTCGCATCTTCGTTTCTGATCCGCACCGCTAGGATCTGGAATGCTCTTCCAGTTTCCATTTTCCCCAGTTCCTTCAATATGAGTACCTTCAAATCAAGAATGAATAGGCATCTTCTAGGCAAGCGCGCTCCACCTTAGGCTGCATCATCGCTTACCATCAGGTGTGATTGCAGTCAAGCGCTCGTCTATAAACATTAAAAAAAAAGAGTTGTTTCTCCCAAATGGAGTATCACCTCAGCGTAATGCTGTAGCAGTAGTGATCACTAAGATCACTGATACAGCGCTGATTTACAGGTGACATTTCTCGAACTCACGGATCCTAGTGTATTTTATCCGTATCTCCGTTTATTTCGGTTTACCAATAACCCTACAGGAACTCTTGATTGTATACAATATTTTCGGGTTAAAATGCCATGTGGCTGTGGCAGATTAGAATACAGTAGTCACTACCCCTGTTCTTCACAAGGGAGTGGTACGTGGCGACTAAAGGACAACGGAGAGGGGGCACCAGCATATCCTAGTAGCACCATCTGCTGCGATCACCACCCGTATGTCTGGAGATTCTGGACAAACCTTCCGATTAGGAAAGGCATTCAGTTGAGCAGTGGACTATTATAGGCTATCTATTGATGACAAAAAGTGTTCCTATAGCGGTCTCCAGGATGCAACATATGCAAATTATTAATTAAATAATTATATTAAATATTTATATGCAAAATTTCACCAAGGCAAGAATCGTATTTTTTTAACGTTTACCAGCAGTTTTTTCGGGATAAATATTATTCTACTTCCATCTCTAGAGTGCTAAATGTGTACCAAATTTTATCAAGATCGGTTCAACGGTTGGTGACAAAGGTATCAATCAAATAAACAAACAAAATTTCGTATTTATATTATTAAGTGTGAATACGGATGTATTGTTGCCCAAATTTTTGCCTTTTGCATGTTAATTGTCTCGTCGGTATAGTATCAAAGGATCACGAAGTTTAAGGTTCGCTTCCAAGGTCGTGTATTTTTTTTTATATTTAAAACATCTCAGTGGAATAGGCTGTCCATGTACGACTGAAGAGCAAGTGTTCCCAGTGGCGTGCATAAAAGGTATACAAAGGGTATGCAGATGATATAAAATGAAGAAAATCTCCAGTATGAGTTATAAATACTTGTGGATAGGCTTTTTATACAATGCCTATCCTTAACACATATAATGCCTTGTCAGCCACATATGGCTGACATTTTCCAAACCAATTGGGCCGTGTCAGCCATATGTGGCTGACGGAATATGCTTGTTTTGAAAGCACGATTTTTCGTCGTCAGCCACGTTTTTTATGTTAAACTATATGTAGTATGGTTGACAAGGCCTAGTAAATTATAACTGTAATGATGGCATTGACACTTTTACTTACATTTTGAGAAATATCAAGTTTGTAAGTGGAAGTTTCGAAAACAAAAGAGTGATTACAAAAATAGTTGGTTTTTGCAAATAAAATTTATAGGTAAATGTTTTAATTGCTTTTATTTATATTTAAGTTGGCATTGGCAAAATAACTCAAACATATCTATGGTTTAAATTGAAACAGCTGATACAATAGTGTGGCTCATTCGGGCAGTCTTCGCAGTATGTTACCACTCTTTTGGTTTTATTTCGAGCATGAACTCTTCCAAATTGGGCACAGTTTTCTTTATAACACCTAACACAATATTTACGACAGGCAGAGGCCAATCCTTGCCTTTTCTTCAATTCATGCTTTACTCGCCTAGGTCTAGAGGAGGCACTAGTTTCCGGGACTCCTGTATGCACGAGGTAGTCAACCAACGCGGTTCTAAACTGGACGACAGAGAGCTTCTTCTTGGTTGTTAATTTATATAAAATATATGAATTTACAATCGCTGTATTCAATAATAACTCCATCGCCAATCTTTTGGGCCATTTCGTTGTCTTCCGAAGAGGGGTTGTGTAAGAGGACATTTGGTCTGACAGATCAACCGCTGATTTTGCATGATTATAATCTACCACAATCTTCGGTTTAATTTTTTCTTTTCCTTTTTTAGTTATTCTTCTGAAACTTACGGAGTGCTTAGTAGACAGCAGCAGTACATCCCGCTTGTCTTTCCATTTCATAATTGTTATTCCGTCGTCATTTTCTTGAGCTGAGAATTCTCCTGTCTTCAGTTTTGTTTGGACAACTGTTTGAGGTAAACCTCGTCTGTTTTTTCTAAGTGTGCCTATGAGATGAGTTTGTCCCGCTAGTAGTTTTCGTGCCAGATCCAAACTGGTATACCAATTATCTGTGCAAACCGTATGTCCTTTATTTAGATAATCGTCACACAAGGCAAGGACAACATTAGTCGGAGTAGTATTGACATTTTCATAATTTTTGCCAGCATAAACTTGCACTTTTACAGTGTATCCTGGGTTTGAGCACAGCTTAAAAAGTTTTATCCCATATTTGTGTCGCTTATTTTTATTGTATTGCCTAAAAATAACGCGGCCACGAAATGGGATTAGACTTTCGTCAACACACATTTCTTGATTAGGTGTATAATGACATTTAAAATTAGCATTTAGCATATCTAATAAGTGTCTAACTTTAAACAATCGGTCCTCCTTATTGTGATTTATTTCATTATTGGCAAAGTGCAACATCCTCAAAATGAGTTCAAATCGATTTCGGCTCATAATGGACTTGACAAATTTCTGTTCAAAACATTTGTTAGTGCTCCAGTACAAAGATAGTTGAGGTAGTTTCACTATCCCCATCCAAATTAAAATGCCAAAGAACCGTTTAATTTCATGGCAATTTGTTGGCATCCATTTCTGCATTCGGTATGATTTTGTTGCACTTTTGTTCAAGGTTTGTAAAGCAAAGCGATTTGTTTCTTCGGCTATGTACTCGAATATACTGTCAGGTACTAGCAATGAATAAAATTCTGCTGGTTTAGCTGAACTCATGCTGGATCGCAATGAAAATGGCTTAAGCCCAGGACATTCAGTATATGGAATAATACTTGGTTGCTTACCCAACGGATTGAACCATACTTCAGTATTTCGTGAGGTTGGTAACACGGGAATCTGATCATCTTCACTGTCGGATAAAATCTGGCGTCGATGATGATTTTTGGTCCGTGCGATTGATACTGTATCATCGAGATCAACGTCAAATACTTGTGTAGCATCACTATTTGATAATGTGTTACATTCTTGATTATACACTGTTAAATCTAATTGCGATAGTTCGTAGTCCAAATCATCATCAAAATCTTCCATTTTTTGTTGAAAATCACAAATCAGTAACTAATAACTTGCTAAATCACTAACTGAACAACTATTTACTGCAGTCTCCTTCGATGCACAGCGACAAATGACGCGCGGGGGGCAAACACAGGCTGCTAAACAATCAAAATGGCGCCGGCGGCGGCGAGCGACGCGTTTGTTTCGCGCGCTTTTGAAATCATATGGCTGACAAAATGGCTGACGCGGCCCCATTGAGAATTTTATTACAGTGGCGCCGCGTCAGCCATATATGGCAGCCACCATTATTTATTTATTTATTTCACTATTACATTATGTAAAATGTAACGAAAATAGTGAATTAAGACATTCCTCACATTCCATGACCGTATTTTACAAAAAAAAAAATACAGTTAGTTCATTTGTTAGTACGGCATTATATGTGTTAAGTTTTTTATAACGGAGTTTTATGTAAGGGAGATCATTTTATATCATCTGCATACCCAGTGCATATCCTCTATGCACGCCACTGACGGTTTGCCGTTTATCCTAATATGTGATAAACCAGCTAACCTATATTGGAGCAGCGCGCGTAGCCTTGTATTATTAAAACATCTCTCTGAGATGATGATGAGACGAGTATTAAGGTAAGAAGTGAGACATTCTTAGGCTGTGGACATAATATTATATTAGGATAATATAATAGGTAAATTGTTTCATAGAGTTATTGTGATTACCTTTTTGTACTGTGCCGAGTTGTTCCCACGTGAATTGTGTTCCTGGAAAAGAAAAAAAAATTAAATCGAGCTCCTTTCATAGGGTATTTTAACCCATTAAATTTTATTTTGACAGGTATAGGTTTTAATGTACACATTTAGGCTTTTGTGAAAAATATCAAAAAATTAAATAGAAACAATGTGTTGTTTTTGAACATATAAAACGATAAAATATTATGAGTGTGTATATTTCAAATGTATGAAAATGTGAGAATCTAGCATTTACAATTTCATAAATTTTTGATATTAAATTACGTAATTTGTTATAAAGATGATTTTTTTAACTAGATTTTTTGTTATTGGATATTTACTTTTTATAATTAAGCCTTATTTTATGCATGTTTCACACCATCCAGGTGTACAAAGATATCTTAATTATTGTTTACAAAGTGTACCCAGATTGTTTTAAACCTCTGTGATTAGAAAAAAATTTGCTCTTCTCATGCACTCAAAAACAACCGGAAAAACTCTTCAATCTAAATAAAGCTCATGATAAATTCAAATTGCGATTATAACCGAAAATAAGTATCTCAACTAATCCCCGAAATCATAAAAAATACACTTATTAGGAACCATTGTTTTATGACAAACGACATAGTATAATGACAGTTTTTTTTTGCTCAGTTACGTAGAAGATTTTTCCATAGTTTCGTTTGGACTTCCCCCATTTTAATTGTAAAAGGGCTTTGTACTACACCACGGTCGATCTTGACTCTATTTGATGATTCAACTTGTAAATGCGATATGGCTTCTTGGAAATGAATGCCATTAGAGACTTATGAGATAAGTAAAAAATTAAAAACCCAAAAGTGCTCACCTCAGACGCTCATTTGCTTCTTAAACGCTTGTTAATTATATAAGGTTTCGTCAAAAAATTTAACGACCTGTTACCTTCTGTAATACAAAAACTGTACAAATGGTGTCGAATGTTCTAAATCATATTTAAAAAACTAAGCACTGGCGAAGCGCCTGATCAAGATTCACAAATAACTGCCTTGATACATTTGTGCGTTTGTGCATTTTCATACTTCAAATTAGTGAGCTATTGCTAAATACGATATTTAAATAGAACTTCATACGTGAACTTTCAAAAATTGGTTATCGATTTGTCCTTCTGTATTGAATAGTTAGCAGTGTTTGCAATATTGTATAGTACTATTATTTAATTTAAGTTGGTGATGAAAGGTAAGGTAGAGCTGAGTTAAGTAGGTACACCAACTCTTGACTTTTAAGATTTGCGTTGAATTCAAATGACTGATGAAATGCCAACGTTAGTTCTGTTAAAGCGTAAGGACATAGCAGTCTAATATTGAAACTACCAACTACCATGGAACCCTAGCCAGACCTGGAATCCTGGACCTTTTACCCACCTCTAGTGCGAGCAGGGAGTGTCTTAAATGACTCAAGTAACACAATCCGTGAACGAAGAGTCGCACATACGACTTATGATGAAATTCTTTGTGTGATAAGTTATTAATATATTATCATCATATTAACCGATGACCAGCCGGCTACAAGGCATGTGTCTTCTTACACAATGAAAAGAGTTTAGCTCCTAGTCCACGATGCTGGCGCAGTGCGAATTGGTGGACTCTTCACGCCTTTGAGAACACAATGCAACTATGAGGCATGCAGCTTCACTCACGATGTTTTCCTTCACCGTTGAAGCAAGTGACATTTTAATTGCTTAAAACTCACATAACTTAGATAAGTTAGAGGTGCTGGGATTCGAACTCGCCGCCTGAAAGCGATGCTGAAGTCCTAACCACTAGGCTATCACCGCCGGCGCGTTCAATAAGCCGATCCGCTATCCCCTCTTAATATATAGTATTTTTTATTTTATCCCAAACAGTTACTAAAAACGTACGTTATAGGTAATCTCGACATTTTTTTTCTAACAATAAAATTCTGTAAACTGAATCGTGTAAAGCCGACAACTATTTAGTCAATAATACGGTAACGAATAACACATCTTTTTTTCGCTATGAAGAACAATAGTTTACTAATAGTTAAGTTTCTTTCAACATAATAACTGAACGCAGCCCAGAAGAGTGACAATCAGAATTGTCGATCCACATTGTGGAGCTTAGTAGTCCTTAACTCTAATATTTTCTTTATGACCAAGGATGCACATCCAGAAGTGGTAAATATTCTACTGATAATGGTGATGTTCTATCGCTTTGAGGAAAAGTATTAGAATAGAATAGAATAGAAAAACTGTATTGCAACACAACAAAAAAAAGGAAAATACAAGGAAAACAGTAATAGTACTTAGTGCTAGGGTGCAAAGGCGGCCTTATCACTAAAAGTGATCTTTTAAAGGCAACCTGAGCGTACGAAGCCGATATTAGTACGAAATAGCTTAAATGGGGGGTTTTGAATCAGTGTATCTACAAAACGGTGGCATATTTATACTTGAAAAGAATATATGCCATTTTTAAGCCCTTAAATCAGTTATTATCTGAGTTTAAAACACAATTGGTTACACTCACACGTTTTTTTACTGGGTAGATATAATTGTTTATTGTCTTTAAGTTGATAAATCACTGAAGACTTTTAACTGATCATATCAAACTGTTAAACTAAACGGATACAAATTTATGTGTGAAATTGTGTATTGATGCATAAAATTAAGTTTACTTAATGGTGTGTTCGCTATTGTATATGAAATTCCCAACATTAAAATAATATTGTAAGTAAAAAACACAATGTAAACCTCTAAAGATACTTACCTGCCGTTTTTATTTACTGGACGTCAGACAAGTCCTAATGGACAAATAAATGCAGTTAGGTAGGTTTCTTCTAATTGATTAATTATGATTTCATTGACCGTAATGTAGTTTAGCCAAAAAATAATGATAGTCCATTTGTTTTGTACTACTTTGAGGGTTATCTACGTTTAATTATTGTACCTACAGAATTATTGAGTTTGTTCAGCGTGGTAAATATGGTCAAACCTTCCCGTTGGGAGAGGCTTTTAGTTATTTATAATAATCTTAAGCTCAGCGAGTTGTAAAGCTGATGTGGAAATGGGCGGGGCACATAGCTCGGAGACTCGGACGTTGGGGTTCCAAGGTGTTGGAATGGCGACCCCGCACAGGTAAACGCAGCTGGAAACAAGCAGCCCAGGACCGTTGATTTACCAAAAAGACCTATGTCCAGCAGTGGATTTCAATCGGTTGAACTGATGGAATAATCTTAAAACAATGCAAGATAGTGAAGAATATTAGCAAAATGGCGTCAATTATTCAGAGAAAAAAAAACAAAGTTACAGCGGATTCTGAAAATTAAGCTTAATTTGTTATACTCCGCGAAAAGCAATGAGGCATTTTTTTTTCAGTGTCACACTTACAAAGACAAAATGGCGTCAAATAATCAGAAAAAAAAAACAAAGTAACAGCGTGCCCAGAGATGTTCCTAGAGGTCAGTGTATGTCGATCTGTAATAAGATGATGATGTCATATATATATAAAACCTATTAGTATTTTATTCATTTACCTATTATTATGTGAGGATTTATTAACTTCACCATAACGTTTGATATATTGTAGTAGCAATTATGTATTTATTCAATGCTGCCGATAAAGGGTTATTAAAGTGATGCGCATAAACTATGAAGCAATGATTCAAATGGGACATCCATAGGTTAAACGTTGCACATCGCAATGCTGTTATTGCAATTTTGTGTTTATCACATGCTTAGTCCCTTTTGTTACATAAGTTTAAAGAATATGTTAAAAAATACATTTATTACAGCGAGGCTACTGTACAAATGATGAATTTCCTAATGACAAGTGTGCTTGGAAGCATACGGCTCCGCTTCAAACTCTCACAAGATAGAAAAATTAATGTTAAAATGTAAAATGTAAATTGTTGATGTTGGAAAAGAGCAATCTGCTGAGTTTCTTGCCGGCTCTTCTCAGTGGAATCTGCCTTCCGACCCGGTGGTAGAGTCACTACAAACAGACTGACTTGACGTTTCAAAAGTGCTTATTAATTAGGCCTACTTGAAATAAATGAATTTTGAATTTGAATTTGAATTTACATAGGTACAATTGTATATAGGCCACCAAACCGCATTGCGCGGCCTGCGTGGTAGACTATGGCCTAAAACCCTTTCCATTGTGGAGACCCGTGCCCTGTATTGGGGTAATTATGGCTTTATATGATGATTTGCATAGCGACCCACGACACTGAAATACCTACCTAATGTTTACCAAC
Organism: Pararge aegeria; assembly: GCF_905163445.1. Lineage (NCBI taxonomy): Eukaryota > Metazoa > Arthropoda > Insecta > Lepidoptera > Nymphalidae > Pararge > Pararge aegeria. The sequence continues at coordinate 17,515,331 of NC_053187.1, forward strand.
AGATATATCGAATATCTTTCTGTAAATGTTCTTTGGTTTAGTAAAAAATAAGAAGCAATTAATATTAAAAATGAAGGCAATCAGCTATGGTGGGTAGAAGCTCGAGTTCAATATCGGGGGGCCGAGTTCGAATCCCAGCACGCACCTCCAATTTGTAAGTAATGTGCGTTTTAAGTAATTAAAATATCACTTGCTTCAACGGTGAAGGAAAACATCATGAGGGAACCTGCATGCCTGATAGTTCTACATAATGTTCTCAAAATTGAGTCCACCAATCCGCACTGGGCCAGCGTGATGGACTACGGCCTTAACCCCTTCTCATTGTGGGAGGAGACCCGTGCCCTGAATTGGGCCGGGGTTCATATGATGTTGATGATGATGAATATTAAAAATGTTTAATTTTTTTTCATTTAAATGACTTATACAGCCTTGGTAAATAAAGACAAAAGATTTTTTGCAAGGAAAATAATCACGATTATGGAGTTACCGCAAACAGCGAGATGTATACGTGAGATTAGAGTAAGTCCTTTAGCCTTCGGATTAGTTTTAAGTTTTTGACGTGACAACGTCTTATAAATTGGTTTGCCGGGTGACACTTCAAGAAACTGCGTTACGCTCCGCTCACGTTATGCGCTCACAATGAGAGCGAGTGAGAGGCACGCGTCCCTTCCACTCGGGCATGGTTAGCCCGCCTAAGAGCGAGAGAGACAGACATAAAAAGTGAAAGGCCAGGCAGGTCCCTTTGTAGCAAACGCTGTTTCATTGTACGCAAATGTATTGCAAGTTATTGTATGTATATTTGTATATAAATACGTATGTATGTGTAAAGGTAAAAATAAAATTTTGTTAATATGAAATTCAGTGCGAGATTCTTTGTATAAATTAATGTTTTAAATATAATTCTTTGTATAAATAAATGTTTTAAATTGTTACTATTATTTCATCCTTCTTCCTACTATACGAATGAATATTCACATTAAAATTATTTTACCACTCAAAGTCGTTGTCACGTAAAACTTTCGCCCGTATACCGACTTTACAGGCAACCAATTTTTTTGCACGCATAAACTAATAGAGCCCTTAATATTCAACTCGTTCTGGCTTCAAATAGCAACTGTATATCATAAATATCTATTATCTATTTATCTATATATATAAAAGAGAAAGTTTGAGGGTATGTTCCGTATAGGCTCCGAAACGGCTGGACCGATTTCAATGAAACTTTCAGGGAATCTCAGGATTGACCTGGCGAGTAATCCTGTAACGATCCTGAGTTTGGTGACGATCGGAGCACACCTATTTTTGAACTGTCACTTATACCTTTTATTTACTATGATGATATTCTATTGTTGCGTGTACATGGGTGTAGATAATGATCTTCACCCGCTCGAGAAGAGAATAGAAGAGAATGAATACGGAGAGAAATAAATGATTTAATATATCACGAGACTTAAATTAAAAATTTAATGATGTAATTTTATTGTTTTAATAAAATAAAGCAATATCTAGCCCGGCGAAGCGGAATTTGTACGCTAGTGTTTTTTAAAATTAAATAATAACATTATTTCAGAATAAACAATTGGCTTTTTGTATATTTTTTATATTACAATAGACGATCGACGATAGACTTGACGATCTTTAGTTCGATGTAGTGATGTAGTGATGTAGTGATGTATGTAATGTCTAATTATTCTGACATATTATTATTATTATATACATATATACATATTATATATATGCATTATACATATATATATTTCTACTAACACTAATTAGAATCCTAAGACAGAAATCGTGTATTTGTGTTAATTTTAAGGGTAAAACTGTTTCTTATTGCTACGCCCTGACAGGACCTCATGACTATGCTAAGGCATGGATGCAAGAAAATAAATAAATAAATAGGGCTGACTTGCAGCTGTTCTGAAAAAGCCCTTAAAAAAAAGAAAAAAGAAGGACTGATGAGAATATTTTAACAATAATTCATACTAAAGCTAATGCGAACACATCATATTTAATTAATTATTTACTTGTAAATGTGATTTCAAGCTATTACTATATTCATGTGTATATTGTCGTAGTATATATATATATTTTTTTTTATTTCGTTAGGGTTGCTAATTTTTTTAGGTTACTTATATGAAAACGGATTTATACCTAATTTAAAATTACCCACAATCAAGTATTAGTTACACGTTTTTAATAGGGTTTTCCTGTTAAACTAGCCTTGTATAGAGTAAAAAAGACAGTGTCAGGTCTTCGGATGATAGTGATTATATATATACCGGCAATAAACGTCTACACCATCAGGCGTAAAATTCAATTCTTTTATATAGCGAAAAGGAGAGTTTCAGGTCACCTGATCTTAAGTTATTAGCCCCACAATAAATGTCTGCAGCACAAGGCTTAGAATTCAATTGTATGCAATGATACGTTCGTATATATTCTTACTAATTAGAATAAATGTACTTAACATAAAGGGAAAAAGCTTTCATAATAATAACCCTGCTTTAAAGTTTGCTAAACTAGCGCCTTTTCTAAAGATCAAAGCAATATCAGCTACGTGAACTGGCACATAAAAGCTAAAACGATTGTTTTACCGAAATATAGTGAGACGGACATTTTTCACGTCAGAATTGGCACTTTAGGAAAATAACTATGGCAAAATATGTAAGGCAAATTACTATGGTAAATATATGGTATGATAACCTGTTTAAAATTTATGTTTTTTATTTTAATTTTATTTTGTTATGTTATTTTCGCTTGGTAGTTGATCACTAATCATTTTGTGGTCAATGTTGACGGCCGACTGGCGCAGTGGGCAGCGACCCTGCTTTCTGAGTCCAACGCCGTGGGTGCGATTCTCAAAACTGGAAAATGTATATTATAAGTATTTATGTATATTATTTATAAGAATATTCATCAGACATCTTAGTACCCATAACACAAGCTACGCTTACTTTGAGGCTAGATGGCGATGTGTGTATTGTCTTAGTATATTTATTTATTTATTTAATGTTATGGTTTATGTATAACTGAGTTGTGAAAACTTTACTGGCTTATGTGATAAAAAATACGGCATTACTCTTATGTCTGGGCCAGCTTGGGTGACTACGGCCTTAACCCCTTCTCATTGTGGGAGGAGACCCGTGCTCTGTAGTCGGCCGTTAATGGGTTTACACTTAAATTCGGCCGTTAATGGGTTGTTTCCCTGGAAAGGCTAACAAATAGATCAATTACGTGATGTATATTATTTTCAAAATTGCATTTTGCACTATCCCGTTTTCTGTAACATGTTTCGGTTAACCAACGGTTTGGATGAGGTTTTCCTCTTTATGTGCTACAAATACTTTTACTACCTACCCGAGCATAGCTCACTACATCGTCTGCTGAGTGACTCTAAGCCTGAATCTAGTACATTGTGAATGGCTTTGTGGTTTCAAGCGATGCTGGTTTAATATATTATATCTCTTGTCCAGAGGTATTCTGTGACAAGTCCGACGCCCTCTGAATTCTTTCCAAGGATCCCAATTCTGATGCAGTGTTGCCATCAAAGCAGCACTGAACCCAGGTCCATTAATCCTTCATTATATTGTCACTTCTATTGTTTCTATTGTTACTTCATTCTTCCGTCTACTACCATTTTAGTTTTTTATTGTCTATTAATCGTTTCTTTTTAAATGTTTATAGACGAGCGCTTGACTGCAATCACACCTGATGGTAAGCGAAGATGCAGCCTAAGGGGGACCGCGCTTGCCTAGAAGATACCTATTCACTCTGTGTTTGTCGTCTGTTTTTGTCTTTGTTTTGAAAGTACTCATATCGTAGGAACTGGGGAATATCGACCACGTACGGTATATCGACCACGTAGGGATGCAGATCCTTACGGTGCCTCGCGGTTCGATAGTAAAAAGGCGAGGGGAAAACTAGATCAAATAGTTCTTGAGCACACTCTCCGAAATATATCCTATAGAATACCGTGCTGTGAATGCTGAATTATCAATTTAGCAGACATGTTGAGCTTCCTAATGAGGCTCTTAGTAAGCGACCACTTTTCAGAGCTGTACCTGCCCTCACCACCACTCGAGTCATCTAGTGTGTAATAATTATGCTCGTATCCCATTACTTCAGAGTAAACAATAAAGTACAATTTCATTGTTTGCGTCACAGACAGACGTCATGACATGCCATTATGGTGCACTTGACCCGTTCCATAATTAACATTATTTACAATTATATAACAATGTGCAATAATGCTAAGATTACTTACATTCTTACACGAGTCCTCCTGAATAGGTAGTATTTAATTTTGAATTAAGTAAATTAAAAATTTATGGATAAGAGAAATGGTCTGGCGCTTCTGTTCTGTAGTTTTGAAGTTTAACGAAATAAATAAATAAACAAACATATCTTTCTCCTTTATAATATTACTAGCTGTTGCCCGCGACTTCGTCTGCTTTTGTTTTTTGATGTGGCATTAAGTTTAGCTGTAGTTCTATAAACATTTTTAGTATTCAGTATCGCTAAGCCGTAAATGAGGGGTTTGCTGCTATCCGCTGAGGCGCTCTGTCCTCTATCTCCAACCACAGTTTGGGCAAAATTAAACACATATTATAATCTCTATAGTACAATAATAATTATTTAAATAGGTTATAATTTGTCGGAGTATGGTGTAAAATCGTCAAACGCTTTCATCCCCTCTCCCAAAGGAACCGAGCTTAATGTCGGGATAAAAAGCATCCTTTATTACTTCTAACACTTCCAAGAATATGTGTACAAAGTTTCATGAGGATCGGTTAAGTAGTTTTTGCGTGAAAGTGTTACAGACAAACTTACATTGACATTTATAATATTAGTAGGGATAGGGATAACTAAATATACTAAAACTGAATCGGTTTGAAATAAAGTTATTAAAGGCCCAGAATTAAAAACATACAGAAACAGCGTACACCGGAAGTATAATAATAAACTATTATATATTATGACTAGCTGAACCCAGCACCATCTGTCGGGCTGATTTGTGATTCTAGACTATCCAGGATACCACCCAAACGCATACCGAAAAATTCATTCCAATCGGTCTAGCCGTCTAGTTCAGTGACATACACACGCTCACAAGAAATATATATATATATATATATAAAGATAAACTATAAATTCTATATACAACAATTACAAGATCTAAAAATGCTTGTGCCGGGGATTGAACCCGGCACCACCAATTTATAACATTCTAGCCCTCACCACAGCGCCTGGGAGGTAGAAAAAAATTCTTCACTAACTAAACTCAAGTGGAATTACTTAGGGTCTCTTTCGTAATATCAAATCCACTTTTAGTATAGAATATGTTAAGTGTTTAAGTAGCGTCTATAATGTACGCAATTTCGAGATAGACTATACGCTTGAGGTCCAGTATACGCGTAAAGCTATAAATGTATCACGTGAACCATTAGAGAGTTGATTTATTAAGTGCGGCCGATATAGTGCTGTCTCTCTCGCACATTATACAGGCGAGCAAGCACTATGCAGTTTTTTGATAATCGTAATTCTTTGGACAAAAAGATGGACCTCTGTAGGTAAATGGCATCACCTGTAAACAAAGCAAAACTTCGGAGGAAATTCAAGGATGTGTCTAACAAAAAGCTACCTTTTGTCCATCAACCTTAGAGATAGGTGTTAAGCCTCATATGCCTGTAATTAAACCGGCAACCACGCATTTCAGACTGGAACACGGCAATGCTTCCTTGCGGCACTTACATTGTAACCCATTACTGCTTCAAGAACTTTTATCTTTAATGAGTTAACTATCACGGGTCATCAGATGATTGAGACAAAAGGTAAACTTTTTAAACATTTGGATACATGTTTACTCTCTTATAGCCAAAGGCAAGCCATTCCAAAGCTTAACAGCCTGAATAGTGAAGGACTTGTGGAAGAAAAAATAGTTATGAGAAGCATAGAACCTTTAGGATCAGTTTCCTTGCAGTGCGGAGAATTTCTCCTTCAAGTAAGGGGGAGTGGAAGGATGAAACGACACACAGTCGAGAATAGAAAGAATATGCAAACTCCGGTAAAGTCGGATGGGTAACCACTTGTGACGAGAACGAAATTGTTATACATGGTCATATTTGCGTAACCCAAACTTGAAATGAATGCTAATATTTTAAAGTCCCTCAAGTTTATTTAACTGGTCTTCAGTTAAGTTAACATAGCTTGCGTCAGCGTAATCAAGAATAGGAAGGAGGAGAGTTTGTGCTAACATAATCTTGGTAGGAATAGGAAGAAAATCTTCCGAAGCGATGTGCGTTTTTTTTTGTGGGGGACAGATGTGTGACCCTACGTCACACATCTGTAACTTTTCTGAATTTTAATAATAAATTTTAGCTTCGCAATAGTTTCTACTGGACTCCTAACCTAAATCTGGTTCCGTTAACATAATTCATACGTATCTATAGAAAGGCATGGCTTGCGACACTGGCGTCCGGACCGTTGCACCACTAGCACCGGATTCCATTGACTTGAGACAGGTCAGGTTCTCGAGCTTCGGAAGGAAGGGAAAGAGGGGGAGGGGAGAAGATAAATACTTCTAAACAGATTTCAGCTTAGTTTTTTGAGTGGGTCCATTTTCGGTAATGTCTTTGTACTCTATGCCGCAAATAGCGTAAAGAAGCCGTAATTTACTTTAAATTAAAAAAGTTTGTGGATCAAACTAAATAATGCTAACAATGTTGTAATAAAAACATAATTCCAAGTTTTCCAATACCTTTGCAAGATGGGGCTCTTCCATAGTTAAATGCATTGTGTAACATGTGACCTGAGTAATTGTTATTTTTTTTAACGCGAACATTGTAGGCATTAGGCATTAGGATTTGACAGCCGACTGGTGCAGTGGGCAGCACCCTGCTTTCAGAGAGCTTTCGTCGCCATATAGCCCCAAAGTTAGCGTAGCTTGTGATATGGGTTTTGAGATGACTAATGAATATTTTTATTATTAATTTACATAAATACTTATAATATACAAATTAAAAAAAAAAATGAAAAAAACATTCATGCTCATCGCACAAACATTTTCCAGTTGCGGGAATCGAACCCACAGTCTTAGACTCAGAAAGCAGGGTCGCTGCCCACTGCGCCAATCGGTTGTCACATCATTCCTGATGGAGAGCAATGATAAGGTTAAATTGGTGTTGACAAAAGATGCCTATTCACTCTTGCCTCTATGTTTTTTTTTTATAATTTTCTATTTTTTCTTCAAGTGATATTGTATTTTTACAATTAATACATATATGATTGCACTCGTTTCAGAAATTTGTCCATAAAATCCCAGTTGTCCATAAAATTAGTACCTATATGCCAAAGGGTCAAGGATGTTGGCTTGATCGCAGGCATCAACCACGCCCCTTGAGGTTTACTTCAATTATAAAATTTTAAAATTATGGGATTATCTTCTTGATCGTCAGTAGCCTATAACAGTCCACTGCTGGACTAAAGGCCTCTCCAAAAGGGAGGGTTTGCCAATAATAACGGGCAGGCGGATTGGTGTTCGCAGGAGATGGTAGTAGTAAGAGAGAGGACAGTACTGCCCGGTCTCCGTTAAAATTACAACTGTCGCTCAGATACGAACGAAGATCTAACATACGAACAAAAGGACATAAATGCTGTTAGCATAATCATAAGGCCAGTGGCGTGCATAGAGGGTATGCACAGGGTATGCAGATGACACAAAATGAAGAAAATCTCCAGTATGAGTTATAAATACTGAAGGCTAGGCTTTTTATAACTCTTACAATGCGTATCCTTAAGTTTTTTATAACTCGTAGTGGCAATTTTCTTCATTTTATATCATTTCTGCATAAGGTTAAATTCAAATATTGTAACCATCCCGCATTAGAGCCGCATGGTTGGCAGTGGCGTGCACAGGGTTTTTGACCAGGGTATGCATAAAGAAGGAAAATGGCATAAAATGGAAAAATCCTTCCCCTTTATGAGTAATAATTTTTTTAGGGTATGCAGTGCTTTCGTGCATGTATCAAGTGCACGCCACTGATGGTTGGTCTTCACTCTTAGCTCCTTTTTAAGAGAGAAGACCAGTGGCCAGCGGTGGGACAAGAATAAGCAGTGAACGATGATGATATCTGGTCTGAGTGTAAATTAATTAAACAGTGATTATGTTACAAATACTAAGAACAAAGCGACCGTTACTCGTCCTTGATCCACTCGTGAATTGGTGCATGATTTTCACGTCCACTTACTTTAAGTTTCCACGCAAAAAGAAGGCTTAGGTATCCTAAGAACTGTTGCGTTACTGAAATTGCTAAAGAAAGAATAAGTTTGGGGAATCTAGGTAGGTAGCGGTTATAAAACATTACACTTATTTTATAAGAATTTAGTAAGAATTTTTTGCGTGTTAAACTTATATGCACATTTTTTCCTAAAATCATTTCGGTAGGTAAGTATAATATTATGTTACCGAATTACGCAGTGCGTATGGTTTAGAAACGATGTAAGTAAGATTTTATCTAAGAAAATGTAAGTAAGATTTGTGTAAGATAAATAAATAATTTAGAAAGACTTTTTTATTTTTTATCGGGAGTGGACTGTGGAGCCATGGAGAAAATTTAGTTTTTAATAAGCCCACCCTTATTGGTTTCTAAGAGACATTATCGACATATCTTTGATAATTGGGTGGTAACGCGCTAACGCTTCCATGGTATTAAAAATTCTAAAACTGTCTCCCTGAGTTACTAGACTAATGCTCACTACTGCACCGCTGCGACATCAATGATTAAGTCTTGATAAATCTGCGGCATAATGGGACAAATTAGAAGGTCTAAGGCACTCCAAGAAATTTTTGATTAACAGACTGAGTAGGAGACAGGCAAGATACGCCATAGCGGCCATAACAGGAAACTTTGGCACAGGGTCCAAGCTGCTCAAAATGGGCATAATTGATGACCCTACATGTGGGAACTGCAACGAGGACGTCGAGTCCATGGAGCATTTGCTTTGTGAATGCGACGGATTGGCTAGACAGCGGTTGGACCTCTTGGGAGTGGCCTATCCACAACCAGAGGATTACTGTGCCTCCAACCTAAAAGCTTCAATCAAATTCTTAGAGTGGATTTTTGAAGCTATTTAGGGTGAGGGGATTCAAGGACGGGGCGAGCACAAAAGATCCTGGAGGGTCGAAGTGCATCCGCTGAAGCGGGCCTTATTACAAGATAGATAGATAGATAGTAGTCTTGATAATAATATAATATCACTCTAGATAACATTTTTTATTATTGATGATTAACACTTTCTTAACACAAGAATGAACTGCCTTCAATCACGCACAGCAGGTGCGGAACGAGAAAGTGTTGTAACGGTATCATTAACTCTACGTATAAACTTACAACGTGACCTTGACTCGTTCCTAACCTGTACTGGTGCGTGAGTTCGTCAACCATTAACGAATTATAATTTAGAGTGAAATGAAATGAAATGAAAATGAAATGAAAATTTATTTTTTTACATATAACAATAGCAGATTAGGCAATTTTAACTTCTATTAAGAAAAAGTCGCTCTTCTCTTACAAAACACATTTTTATTTAATTTTATTTATATAATATTTCTCATTTATATTTATTTTTTGTCAAATAAAACATGCAGTATGAGTGCGAGTATGTTATGTGTACGTGCATGCACGTGTAAGTGTGTGTGTGGTTGCGTGTGTGTGCGAATTGTGAATGCTCTTTTCAGTTTTGATGATCAAATCAGAAATTAGAAGAACTAGAGTTACCGATGTAGCTCAATGAATTGCGAAGCATAGCTCAGAAAACCGATGAGAGGCAACCACGTCCGTCCACCTAGTTGGGGAACTAATGAACTAAAGACCTAGGTGGCCATTCAACGCGCCGCAAGAAGCTTATGAATTTAGAAATCCCTCTAAAAATACCTATATCCACAAGTGATGTCTAACGATGCAGTTTTGATTAAACGATGGTATTTACTGAGTTATGACATTTGTAACATTTGACCCATTACTTTTGACAAGATTAAAATTTTACTATTTAATTATTGTTGCTTAGATTTTCTACCATGTATGGCAATAGTGTATTGCCATACATGGCGTGATAATCTATTTTTAACATATTTTTCTTTCACATCTAACAGCTTTAAAAAGTTTATTATGCAAATAACGACGACCTCCCTGGCGCAACGGTGAGTGCTGTGAATTTAAGCAGGAGGTCCCGGTTTCGATTCCAGGCGGGGGCAATGTGTAAATTTATAATTTCTTAATTTCCTCTGGTCTGGTCTTTTGGGAGGCTTTGGCTGTGGCTAGTTACCACCCTACCGACAAACACATACCGCTAAGCGATTTAGTGTTCCGTTGCGATGTCGTGTAGAAACCGATTAGAGGTATGACTACCATATTCCCTAACAGGTTAGCCCGCTACCATATTAGACTGCATCATCACTTACCACCAAGTGAGATTGCAGTCAAGGGCTCACTTCAAGCGGAATAAAAAAAATAAAAATAAAATAGAGATATATTCTATTGTACATAAGTTCTATCTAAAACGGTATTTTTGGTTCTTTGGGTTATTTAAAAGTTTTAGTGGGTTACACCTTATTTAACTGACATCCTTAGTTACCTAGAATTACAATAAGAAGAAGTAGTAAGTTAAAACCATTGTTTTTTGTAATGATTACTAAATAGACCGTGCCATGTTGTGACAGAAGATCAGAATACAGTTGTTACCACCCCTCCTCTTTCCAGAAAGTTGTACGAGGCGACTAAGGGTGTATAATAAATAATAGGCAGCAGAGTTCGCTATTTTATTACTAGCGTCTACTGCCTTCACCAACCCGTCTGCCTAGCATTGTTATTAGGGGTAAACTCTATTGTCTTGAGAGGCCTTTAGTACAAATAATATACAACGTGTAAACGAAAACCGAAATATTACTTCTGAGGCTTTAGGAGAACATTATTTACTGTCTCTGAGACATGTCTGTGAAACCGAAACGCTAGTAGTTTATGAGTAAACTATTGCCATCGTTTTTACTGAAAGAAATCAGATACAGCTCTAATATTACATGCAAAAGTAAAATCAAGCGACTCCTGTCGCTTTAGTAGGTACGCGTCGCGTAGTATAAGTACTATGCCTGTGACGGTCTTTTATCTTCAATAGGGTTGTCAGAAGTGAACACTTGGAATGTTTCGAATTCGTTTGTATGGTAAAATAGATATGCTTCTTTTGATTTAATATTATTTCATGGTGATTCCTTTTGATATATACTTATCCTTATCCATCCTTTAATATTATTTCGTAATACTGTTACACGTTGTTGTATTATCTCTCATTTACAGCTAAAAGATTTTCTGTAATAACTAGAAACGTCAGTCGCTGCAAAAAAAAATTAAAATGCGATGCCTACATATATTTTGTCTTTAAGAGACATCAACGCGCATGAAGCTTCAACCAAAATCAATGTAGCATAAAATTCACATGCTTTTTATAAAATAAACGATAAGTTTAGTACACCAGCTTTAAATAACACACTGGGGGCAGTGCGAAAAAGATGTGTTATATAAATATAATATATAACGTTCTTAAAATCATCCAGTTTGATAAACAACGGATCCGTGGATACTTCTAGAGGGTACAACACGAGTATAATATTTCTTTGAAACGTGTAAAATGGCGCAATTTACCGGTCTTTGTGTGACCTTCACCCACTGCGCTGCCGTACGTACTTTGATGATTTTACTCCACAAAATGTGTTCAATACGGCATCCATGCTCACGTTATACACGCGAAAGTGTGTTTGTTGGTTTGTCCTTCGATCACAGACCAATAGAGCAACGGATTGCCGTTATCTTTTGCACAGCGAGTGACATAGGCCACTTTTAACCCGGTAAATGGCACGATACGTATGGCGTATTGATTTTTTTAAAAAAATTATGTACATAATGGAAAAAGTATTTTATAAATAGATAGGAAATTTTATTAGGCATAGAATTTATATATTGACTATTTATTTTTTAACAAGGCAATCTTTAATCACCTTGACTTGGCTTTTTGCAGCAGAGGTTTTGAACATGAAGTTTAGGAGATAATGTAAAAATAAAGTAGTAGTAGGTTTTTACATCTATAAGTAAGGGCCCCGCGACTTATATGCTATTTCAGTACGTAGTTTAATGTAGGTGAAATTGCGTTAACGAGCTTGGTTATAGTCTTTATGCTTAAATGCTTAGCGGATTTTGATTACATTTTTATGTTAAGGAATTCTAAGTCCCATACACTTTCACGCATCACATTGGATTTATAACGTAGAAAGGGATGTAGAGATACAGTAAATAAGCATATTTATTATGATCATAGTACACTTGTGCGAAGTCGGTAGATCTAGTATTATACATACTTAATATAAGAAATGTGAAAGTTTGTTTTTTGTTTGTCCATACTTCACGCCCTGACAAAGAGTTAGAAAGGACGTAAAGTGTTATAGGCTGTTTTTTATTCCAGAAGAACTAACGGTTCCCACGGGATTTGTAAAAAATCGTAATAAACAGAGACAAAGAACGCCGACAATAGCTAGCTATTAATTCGAATGTAAACAGATTGCACTAACTTGTTTTCTTAAGTTGATACGACTGGTACATGTTCTGTCACTTTTGATTTTAAACCGGAATTACTTAAGCAAGAACTTGGTTCTACGTTTCTAAGATTCGTATATAATATATGATATCCCTTACACTATTACAAAAAAGCATTTTAATTTATTTATTTTATTTAAATATTTTTATGCATAAAAACGGACAAAAAGTTCAGGGCAAAATAAACATAATTAAAAAGCAAATGGCGACCTTTTCTCCAATAGTGATCTCTTACAGCCTATCCTTTCCAACGGAGCCAGTGAGACACTTGAGAGGCGGAAGATAGCAATAATACAAACATATGCGCACAAATAACTACATGCTCGATAATTTATAAAATAATATTAAACAAACTTTTAACAGCGAAGTGAAAAATATTAATACAAATAAGTTATTGATTTGTAACAACAATAATAAATTAAATTATAGCGACAGAAGAGAAATTTAATGTACCTAAGATGTTTGTTTTAATAATAATAATAATAATAAAATTTTATTTCAGGCATAGTTTTATCTCATACATTTACAGATACGGATACACTTGGAGTGACGCCAAAGAATAATTATAAATCTACAATCATAAAGATATTATGTCCTCTCTCCTATAAGAGACGAGACCTGAGCAGGAGTGGGACGTAGCTGGGCTTAAGATGATGAAACAAAGAGAAGTGATGTGTACTTATTAATATCTTTGATATGCTTAAGAAACTATTTATAATTCAGAGTATGAAAAATCAACTTCGTAATCATGTTCCCAGGACTATAAAGGGCTGTAAGAACATTATCACAATAAGCAAACATCTTTTAGATTTATTTTTTCTAATGAAACTTCATTAAATTTAAACCTTGCCTTGTCAGCATTCATTAATTATTCTACTGAATGTTTATAGAGCGTAACGGTCAATGATCTCGTAACCGGTCAGCTGACTTGGTTGAGATCGATATACAATGTACACTAGCTGTGCTTCGTGGTTTCACCCATGTTAAATTCAAATCATCGTCATTATCAGCCCATTACTTATTTGATTTTTTTTTGTTATTAACGGCCCACAACAGGGGTCACTTCTCCGGAGAGGAGGGTTTAGGCAGTAATCCATAAAATGTTTATCCCATACTTATATTATAAATACTCAGGCCCACGCATTTTAGAACGATAAGGAGAGCTCTCCGACATATAGGTTTTCTCACAATGTTTCACTTCACCGACAAAGCAAGCGATATATAATTGCTTAAATTAAAATCACACATAACTCCGAAAAGTTAGATGTTGGGGATTTAAATAGGTCGTCCAAAAGGGTAGAAAATCACATGGCTATCACCGATTGTAAATTCAAAAAAAATAAACATCAAATTTAAGTTTAGGTTCCCGATTAAATAAATATAAATAATAGATACATAATCTCTTCCGCTATAAAGCGAATAAAAAATAGATACATAATCTCTTCCGCTATAAAGCACAGATTTAAATTTGTAACTACCTCTTAGTGAGTCCTATCTATATACACAATTTCAGTAGAATCCGAGCATCTTTTTGCGAATAATTAACTCAATCGTTTATCAGTAGTATTCTAGATCGCTTTTAACGCACACATTGCTAGCTATATTTATTTACTTATCTTAAATACAATTGGAAAATTAATTATAAATTCTAATTTCATTACATTTATTTTAAGACAAACCTTTGTCAGTTGTCTGTTTGTAGTAAAAAATCAACGGCTTGGAGAGTAGATTCTCCAGTTAATATACTCGATAAAATCTGCTCTTTTAAAATATTTATTTATTTATTATTTATGTACCTTAAATTGTGATTGAGAACATATGATACATGAAGTGTACAAAGGAATAAGGTTTTAAATCGTAAAATACCAATATTTTACAATTTTAAAATCAACCGTAGTGTTTCTTGGTATAGGTTTCTATGCAAAATCGATTGTTGATACGATGTTTTCAATAAACCTGCCTCAATAAGAAAATATTCAATCTTAAATTTAACCAAGCTCTTAAGCCGGGAATACAAAGACTACAATCTACTGCGCCAGAGATCATCAATGGTTGCGTGACGATCAAACTATCGTTGGTCACGTCAAGTTGGAAACATAATATTGCTCAACTTTTATCGGCCTTGGCAAGAACTTCAAGGCTGTCAGATATTGTGAAAACGCTTCTAATATGTCACGCTAAATTATGACGCGTATGTGAAAGATTCGTGATGCGACCTTGATTTGATGATCTTATAACTGTACCTACTAGTAAAATTTAACAGGTGAGTTTAGACAGGGATGGTGTGACCTCCAAGAGCTCGTTGGTGCTCTCTAAAACAATATTTATGCAAGAGTGTTGGATGATTTCGTATTTAATTATATCTATGGTCTCCAGTGTTGCTTTATGATTTGAAGGTCTCGGAATCGATTATCACAGGGGCTCAATTTGGATTTGTAACTTTTAATCGGCTTCGATCTCATCTGGTGGGAGGTTACAAAACTATTCTGTTTTTAAATTATATTCGTTTAAAATCTTTAGTGACATTCATCCATCTGATATGAGATTTAAAAGCGTGTTTTTACTTTCGTAAAAACTACCTTTAACAGTCGTATACTAAAAACTTATTAGAAATATGATATGGACGTTGTTACAGGCCACCTTTTTGAATCCCAGTCCTCTGATGGACGTGATTTGATTCACTGGTAAAACGATAGCACTGGACTCCATGGACTCCACAGACCACATAAAATGAATCCTAGTAGCGACGACGTCGACGCTTACGCCACAGTCTCAGTTCTCATAATGTCAAATAGAACTGTACTGTCCATTGTCCAGTGTCCACTTAAAATAATATAAACGGTGCCAGGTTTATTATTATTATTTCTAATCTTTTTCGGACATCGTTGTAACAATCTTTTGATGTTCTCTGCTGGACATAGGTATCTTACGGAATTTGTACGAACGAAATATTTGGGTTTTTACAGTCTTTCAAAATCACACAACACGACGTTCAATGCAACCGGAGAGTGTGAAAAATAGTTTCTTGTTATTCTAAAATAGGTAAGTAGATTCGATACGCGATTCTCTTGTGTAAAGTGAATGTTTAAATTTAAGTGGTTGTATTGATTGTTATGCGTCTAGTTATTTATTTTTTTGCGCCAGAAGCGCAAAGCCAAAAATAAACATCATGTAATAGAAAAACTACCATGTAACAGAATCACTAAGAGATGAGGATGAGCGCGATTTGTAAGGAGTTGAGTACCAGAGACTTCAAGGGAGGAAACGGTGGCTCAGACTTTGATTCAGGGTGACGTTGGATAGTTTGGGTTAGTTGGACTAGTGTTTCATCTTTTTTCCGGCGTGTAGCCACGGATGAAAGGGACCCATGTTCGCAAGAGGTCAGAATACTGGAGTCTCGTATCCGCCGTTGAAGTCTGGTGCGTCAGGGCTTGGGATATGTTATAAGGTTTACTTAAAAATTATTTATTGTAAAGTCAATATCTCTTGAGGATGCTCTTTTTGTAGCGAAACATGCAAAGTGCACGTTTCGCTACGAAAAGATCAAAGTTCTGTTTAGTGTGGAGTAAAAGATTCCTCCTTTTCGCGGAGTATAGCGAATTATGCTTAATTATTAAGGTTTTTCCAACGCTTTTCAACGGTTTTAAGCAGAAGGGTCCGGGTTCTTATAATCTTAATTTCCTTTTGTCTTGTCTATTGGGGAGGCTTCCGTTGTAGTTAGTCACCATTTACACAAAAAAAATTGTGTTCCGATAACCGATTAGGAGTACGGAACACTAATTCTTTGGTTATGTCTTTGACAAATAATTGCCATACTATTAGTCTGCACCATCATCACTACATGACATTGCAGTCAGGGACTAACTTGTAGGTGAATAAAACAAAAAGGGTTTGTGTGTTTTTTAACTTTATTCAGCTCAAACACTTCACCCGTCTTTATGAAATTTGGCACATATATTCTCTTTCTTCCGGTAAAATAAATGCAACCCGCGTAGTTTAAAAAACAAATGAAAAAAAATGCGGAGGATGAATTGGCCAACGGCCACCATAATTTAACAAAAAACACTGTAAAACATTTTGTATCGCAATACATCTCAAGCACAAACCTGTCATCGATAAAAAATAAACTTATTGACTCACAAGCTCCGTTTTACGAGTGCTACAATTTATAGTGGATACATTTTTTACTTTATTTTCACATTACCTTTTACATTTTGTTAGAAATATGTTGTGTTGCTCTGTATTGCCACATGTAAGTAAAGCCGTTCACCTTTGAAGGTAAAACCTAAAACGGAGCACTGAAACGCGTGTAGGTGCTAACCGTTCAATCTGTTTCTACTTTCTTAATCCATATCTATACTTATAAAACCAAGAGGAAATATGTTTTGGTTGGTTTGTTTTTACTGAAATACTGGATCGATATTAACCATTTTTTCACCAATGGAAAGCTTAATTATCACGGAGTAGCAAAGGCTATATATAGTCTAATGTCTTTTAATCCATATTAGAGATTGTTAAGAAAATGTAATAATGTGACCGAAAGTATTAATATTTCAACTATAAATTATTTCTTTGGGATACGCTTAGATAACTATTGATGATACATAAAAATTATGTACAACGTGATTAGCGTACAATAAATCCGCAAGAAAGTATGTCTAGCTAAATGTTCGTATATAATGTCGTTCTACGAATTCCTCCTGGATTCAGCTACATAGCCTTTAAGTGAGAAGTCAGAGATTCTATTTCGATCTTGGTCAAATATAGGAATGGTGGATGATTTGGTCGGAGGCTTCGGCGGTGGCTTATTACCACAGTTCAGACAAACAAGTATCGCCAAGCGATTTAGCGCGAACGAACAGATATAACAAGCCCCCTCCTAGCAAACTAGCCCCCCACCATAACCAATGGTGTACCCAGCTTCTAGTCAGGGGCTGTTTTTTTGTCTGTCTCTATCTTGGCCGCCATATATTTTTAAGAGAGTTCATAAGTTTTCTGCGGCAGATAGCTGCCCTCCCCTGGCAGAGTCGAACTTGAAATAAATAAGAAGAAGAGGTAAATTGGTTGTGAAGACAACATGTATCATGAGCTTGTAAGACGAAAGTGCCCCGGTACACGAGCATCCTTTGGTACATCAAGCGTGATCGCAAGGACAGCTGTTATCACCTCATATCTTTATCCGACACTTACTCCGCAACTTCGTCCACTTATGAGTGAACCTGAAAAGTTAAACATATTTTTTTGTACTTGTTCAGACGAACAATTCCGTGATATATTATTTTGGTGTGTGTGAACCGTTAACGCAAAGCTCGCATCGGAATCTCTCAAAAGGAACGTTTTTTCTCGTTTTTGCAAAATTTCTCATTTATTCGCTTCGATTGGTTGTGGCGTGATATTATATAGCCTTTCTCAATAAATGTACTATCCGATATAAAAATATTTTTACAACAAATGGACTGACGCAAAAATAAAAGTTGATCTAGTGCCACAATGAGGTAATCTATGAGATTACATGATTATGTTGCACTTTTGTGCTTCGCTTGTGTTCTAGGTCTCACGACATCTAGGTCTTATTGAACAAGCTGGTGAAGTTTGTATGTATGTACACCAGTTTGTTCAATGTTTCTTGGATGAATTGATTATTTTTTTCTTCATTTCGTAATACTCTACTCTGTGAGCTTCCTATCATCGGTTAAAGCAGTATTCTATGTAGAAAAAATAACCAACTTGAATAGCCAGATTTCATTTGATTGGCAAGAGTTGAATAAACATATCTCACAAACATAAAGCCATCAAATTCGAGGATTTTAACGAGATCCCTTTATCAAATCCTGACGTGGTGACAAATGGGATCACCTCGAAGATATACCCTTTCAAACGAATTTCGAAATGTGATCAAACTCGGCTTGAGTTGAGTTAAGGAAAAATAGGGTACAATATTATTTATTATTCAGTCATACGTTTTTTTTTAATGCTTCAAATAATTAATTAGTACCGAATATGGTATGGCAATTTGATAAAAATGGGACTTATGTTTTTTTTTCTTTCTGACGGTATTGGTGAGAATACAACTAGTAAAGTAAAGCCGACTGAAAACTAGGCTTTGTGTAATCGTTAAGCAAACTATGTTGACACGAATTACAATGGCTCTGAGTTGGTTTACACACAAATGTTTAACGGAGCGAGCTAAGGAACAAGCTGTATCGAGTTTAAAGGCCCGATATTGTTGATGACATAAATTCAAAATTCAAATCAAAATTCGAAAACGTTTTATTCATGTAGACCTTATCACAGGCACTTATGAATCGTTTCTACATTTACTATGTTACCATTCATGTTAGGTGATAGTGGTAACTACATTCGTTAACTTAAAACTAAAGCTGGGAGGGTTCCAAACGCGCCCTGCTCTAATAAGAGCCCACAACAAACTAAGCCGGGTTTATTTTTGTTAACTCATAGATAAATTCATATTCAGCTTTTGAAGTTAAAACTTTTCATACTCAAGCTTTTATCAGTCATGTAATATTTCATATTATAATAGGATTTTTCTGTAAACTTACGTTTTTATAAACTTATTGAGTGACATATCAAGGATTTCCTGGTAATTTGTTATAAAATGATATACAATTACCCTTAAACGAATTACTTATTAATTTAATGCAGCCTAGTAAACTGCAGGTTTATTTTTACTTCTAATATTAAAGTTGTTACAGTCCACTTTCTTTAAAAATGTTGTTATATTTTTATGTACATAAATTTAAATTATATATATGTATTGATAATGCACCGACATAATTTTAACTTCTTTTAAATTATCTTTCAAAGACTTTCTTGGGCCCATCTTATATATTGCATTTGGTTCATAGTGGCAGTTTGTCTAACGGCAACAACACGTTAGTGACAATAACCGGGATCCATGGCTTAAAGTGTTCTGCGAGCCAAGGTGGTATATACCGGCCATATCGTAAGAATTGTTAACAGAAAAATCCCAATACCGATAAAATTTTGGCTTGACCCAGGAATCAAACCCATTATCATTACTCAACTTGTTATCCACTAGGTATCCGGTCCCGTTAAACTTTTGGGTTGGTAGGCAATTATGGTTTGTAGACCAACCCAATTTTAACAACTTTGTGATCGAAACCCAACGACATGATCTTTAAAGATCCGTGACGTAACGTTTACGAAACTGACCACGGGCCGTAGGTTACTGTAGTCAGACAAATTCGCAATTATTTGCGACACTTCGATACAGTGCTTCGCTCCATTGACTACGGTTTGTGACGAATTTGATCACTTGTAATCTTTTCAAGCGGTAATAGCCAAATGGTTAGTGGACTTCGGTCGTGCCTAGTAACCACCCTACCAAACACGTGACAAAGACGTACCGCTAAGTCAAGAAACACTAAATTGTTTCTGATGTACCGATAAAAAATCGATCAGCAGAGCTAGCAAAGGCAGGAGACAAAAATTATATGCCCTGACAAAGGATATAATTAGCGGGTCCACCTGCTAATTATATCCACGATGTTTTCCTTCACCGTTAAAGCAAGTGATATTTAATTGTTTATAGATTAAATTATTAAAATAATATATTTTTTTTTTAATTTGGTAACTATAACCCATCTACACTATTACATAACAGAATAATTAAAAACTTAACTAATTGACTTACATGAAATATTAATATTCAATAAACAAAAGTTACAAATTAGAATCTCTGCCTCCAGGCAGCCGTACGTGGAGTTTAATATAAAGCTTGTAAATCGGAGACTCGTATCTATTTATTAATGCTTTCAGAATGCTGTTACTACTTACCCACGTTATTTTCATCAAGGATGCTATTCGTGTTCTTCCGATGGCAAAAAAGTCATCAGTATAAGCCCTGACGAACATTTCTTATGCACTACAATAACGGGGTAAGCCCAACAGCATTCTGAAACCATCATTATACTGAACTCGTAAATATCACTGTCGGTTTCGGTATTGGCCCATAATACGTATTAATTGTATAGCAATTGCCTCACGCCGTATTAGATTATTAAAATATAGACGAGTAACAATAAGATTAATCGTATCGATATAATTTCAAAGCGTGACATAAATAGCTTTATAATTTAAATGCCATAGTTAAATGTTCACGAGTGTGATTAACAGTTAGATCGATAAAAGCAAAGCAAAACTATTTTAATTAACGTAATCTTTTAATGAAAATAATTATTCATTACATTACCTAACTTTTTAATTTAATTAATTTGCTGGCTAAAAACTAAATTATGTTTTTATTTTTATTAATTAATTTGCTATAAACCGCGAGAACCTGACAAAATCTGGTAAGTTATAGCAATTGTGCATTGTAAAGTTAACATTAACTGGTGGTGCTCCGATGTCAGAGCAAAACCTTGCGTAGAAAGTGCATTTTGGAAGATCAACGTTGTATATAAAGATTGAAGAAACAATAAATACCAGGCACGGTGCAGATGTGTCTGGCTTTCGCAGATATTAACAAATAAAGCTAAATGTTCATTGCATACCGTAAAACTCAACAATTTAACACCTCCTTCTATCCAATATTTGAAAATTACTGAATAAACCAGCGTAGCAATAGGTGTGCTTTCGCGCTCTGACATTTGAAACGTGAATTGTGACAGAACACTGCAAAATTATTCAGACTTTATATATACGGCACGCAGACCTAATTTGGAAAGTTTATTAATAATGCCTAAAATTAGAAACATAAATATCAGTCACCGTGCAGATGTGCCTGGCTTTCGCAGATAATATCAAATTAAGCTACATGTTCAATGCCTACCGTAAAACTGCACAATTAACACCTCCTTCTATCCAATATTTGAAAATTACTGAATAAACGAGCGTAGCAAGAGGTGTGCTTTCACACTCTGACATTATAAACGTGAATTGTGACAAAACACTGCAAAAACTTTATTTATACGCAAGTTTATTAATAATGCATACAATATAAAACAATAAATAATTAATAAAGATTAATTATTTATTGTAATAAAGTTGAGCAAAAAGACCGAAAAACACGTTTTTTTAAGATTCAACTCAAAGCATAATAGCATAGTGTTTATTGCATAAATATATGGACTTCTGCAAAGTAACATATATTATCTGAAAAAATATATCAGCATATAAATAAAGTGAACGAGCCTATGGAAAAATAACTAAAGAAGTTTAACTTCTTAAATAACCATCTATAAATCTATTTATAATAACTGAAGGACAATGCGTAGCATTAATGAAAACTAAGAAAGATATCGCGTCTTCTTACGATCATTTACAAAATCACAAGTTACCGTACAATTTTATAATATTCGTTAATTAATACATATTCAGTGCCCTTGTTTGTATTACTTTATAAACATACTGCCCGCGACTACTTCTACTTTTACCACATTTGTTTTTCTAGCATATCATACGTATTACATACTTCATTCATTCATTCATATCCTTAAGTCTTGTATACTGTTTTTGAAAGAACTTAGCAATTAAGTTTTCTTTAGGTGTAGTCCTTCCATTTTTCAAACTTGCGTTTACTTCTACTTTAAATGTCTGTTTGGATTAAATAAACTGCTTTATGAACACTCATGATAATAATCTTATTGTATAAATAAGAATTGATACTGCAATTTTGTCTAATTGCGATTTAATACAATTTTAGAACTCAAAAGCTGCCATTCTGACTTAATTATTACATTTCCTCACAGACTTTTGTATCTAATAATAAGTATGTATGTATTTCATAGGAAAGGAAAATAATATGAAATTCTGTAATATACGAGCCTATTGGGTACAAAAACAAAAAAAACAAAAATTTTTACTCTTTATAACATTAGTGAACTTAAGTCAACTTAAATGAATTTAAATATTGCTGATTATTCAGCAATATTTAAATCCATTTAAGTTGACTTAACATAATTGCATGTGCTGCAACCACCGAACGTGTGGATGAAACTTTATAAATAAACACTCATTAAAATCATTGTTATTTTATATTAACCTTCTGTGTCTGACGCTGACAACAATTGTCTTTGTTATTTTCTTTCTAGAACTCTCCACGTTATATATTTTTTCTCTATCATGTAACGAAGTAACGAAATGCGCATGACGTATCTTTGAATATTTACTTAAAAAATTTAAAAACTAATGGAATTTCCGATTCACTTCAATTCGAGATCTCTTCACAAAAATTCGATTTTTGTAAAGAGATTTAAATCACGTGTAGTTTAAGTTGAATTTTGGGTACCATGCCCATAAGTGAACTGTTAGACGGCTTATATTTATTGTAAACTAGCTGTTCCGGCAAACTTCGTACCGCGGATATTTTTTTTATTTTATGAATGTTATGTTTTAATACTTATTATCCTATTCCGGTCTTAGAGGAATCCAAAAAATCAAATATCATTAAAATTGGTCCAACCATTCTTGAGTTATAAATGGTGTAACTAACATAACTTTCTTTTATGTATATAGATATTAATGCTAGTTTGTATTATGTTTTCTAATTGGAATTACATGTATGCCTACTGAACTGAAAATATTGTTTAAATTGCTTATTTTTGTATAAAAATGGGGTGTAGTTTTTAAAATGAACTGGCGCAGTGGGCAGCAACCCTGCTTTCTGAGTCCATGGCCGTGGGTTCGATTCCCACAACTGGAACATGTTTGTGTGATGAACATGAATGTTTTTCAGTGTCCGGGTGTTTATCTGTATAACTATTTATGTATATAATAAATAAAAATATTCATCTAAGTACCCATAACACAAGCTACGCTTACTTTGGGGCTAGATGGCGAAGTGTATAGTCGCAGTATATATTAAAAGAAAAAAAATGTGAAGCTCAAAAAATAACTGTTTTGTTTAGGTTTAGTCCTTAATATTTTAAGTGAGGGGGTTGTTGCTGTACGCTGAGGAGTGGTTACAGGACCAATAATTACATTAATTTCACAAAATTTTGGCAAAATTAAACTTATATCAAGAATTTTGGTATGGCGGTTATAAATAAAAATCCTTTTGCTTTTCGAGATTAAAAGTTATCTTTATTTTAATCCCAAGTATCAGCTATAAATGAACTGAATTGCATTCTTATCCGTTCAGTAGTTTTAACTGACATACAGACAAACAGACCCACAGACAAAATGACAAGAATTTCAAAAGTTGCATTTTTACGTTCTAGTGCTTATTTCTAACGTCTCCCAGTTACCTATTTGCAAAAATCTTTAATGTATAGGCACGGCTAGTCGACGATATTATATATTACTTGATATTGTCTTTGTTACACTTGTCTGTGCAATGTCACTTATGCTAATGATTCCGTGATCCGTGTTTTATCCTATAATACTGTGAAATTACTTAAAATGTTAAGTAAAATATAATAAATAAAGAGTGAAGAATAAAAGTGTTTAATATCAAACCTCTAACTTCACAAATCTTGTTAAAATATTATAATAATAAAAATGCTTTATTCGCGTCATTGCTCAAAAATATATAGGTACAATCAACTAAGTCGCAGACAAATACGTTTAGGTAGGTCATGGTTGGTACAAAGAGTATAGCTTCTTGAATATAACCAATCAATTATTGGTCTTAAAAACTTTGCAGTCACGTGATCCACATGTCCGTTAACGCTAGGTTGTACCTACCACGCAATTCTAGGAAGTAGGAAAACTACACTGCACCTAGTTGGGTTAAATAATATTACGTTATATGAATACGCTATCAATTAGACTTGGTAGGGTGACAAAATGGTCCGGTATGATGACTGCGAACATAAGCAAGATATTGACGGTCGATTGGCGCAGTGGGCAGCGACCCTGCTTTCTGAGTCGAAGGCTGTGGGTTCGATTCCCACAACCGGAAAATGTTTGTGTGATGAACACGAATGTTTCTCAGTGTCTGGGTGTATATCTGTATTTTATAAGTATTCATGTATATTATTCATAAAATTATTCATCAGTCTTCTTAGTACCCATAACACAAGCTCAAAGTCCCAAAGTAAGCGTTACTTTGGGACTAGATGGCGATGTGTGTATTGTCGTAGTATATTTATTTATTTATTTATTTATATACCGAATCAATATTTCATCATCGTCATCGATATACAAAATATCAACCCATTAACGGCCCATTGCAGAGCACGGGTCTCGTCTCAGAATAAGAAGGGTTTATACTTTAGACCTTCCAACATGTGGGCCAAGAAATTGATAGACTTCACAAGACAATATAGAGAACTCTCAGGGCATGCAGGTTTCCTTCACCGTTGAAGCAAGGGATATTAAAATTTCTTAAATCAAAAACGTACACAGTTCCGAAAAGTAAGAGATGCGTGCCGGGAATCGAACTCAGTTTCCCCGAGAAGGAAGCCGCAGTTTAAACCGTAACAGCTCTATGTAGTAGTGTCACATAAAAAGAGCGCTGATGTTGCTGCCGGAATTTTTGATGATAGTTAAGTATAAATTCAGTATTTACAAACAAATATCATACAGCAACGATATAAATTAATATGTATAAAATTTTGAGCGAGAGTTTAAATGTTACTAACGTCTTAGTATGTTCACTTTTTGACAAAGGGCTAGCTAGACTCCTATTATAGAGGACAACCAGTGGCGTGCACTTGGTTTCTTCCCAGGGTATGCATTCAGCAGGAAAATTGCATAAAACGGCAAAAATCCTCCTGCTATACGAGTTATATATCAATTTTAGGGTATGCCGTGCTTTTGTGCATGTATGAAATGCACGCCACTGAGGACAACAGAGTAAAAACCCACCATGCTGTTCCAATACAAGTAGGTACTCTTTCAGTACTCTTTCAGTATATTTTTAATGGAAAACAGTGCATCCGCGAGCACACAATATAATAGTAAAGCGCTCTTTTTAGGTGACACGAAACCATTAATATACACAGCAAAATAAATAGACAGAGAACATAACAACACAGAATAAAAAAAAACAAATATTGCTCAGAATAAATATTTAAAGCCTTAAAAGTATAGGAGTGCGTTACAAAAGCCAAAGTCAAGTTTAAGACGTTGCCACACTCACCCCAAGGCCGTTGCAAGGTCGCGACGGAGCGGCAAAGCAAATTGGTCCAACGCTCGCTAACTACTGAGAGCTTGGAGTCGTTCGGCGAGCGATTTCGCAACCCCGTGTGGTGGTGTCTTAACATTTCGTAGTGACTGTATCGGTAAGGGAGTTCTTATTTAGGGTTCCGTATGATGTATATGTATATTGAGCTCCGACCGTGCTTCCACATTATGTAATATACTTCCTGACTAAGCTTCTGTATACTATAAATATTTATGTGTATTATTTAATTTATATTTTTTTATTATTTACCTTTTAAATTGTTATAATATGTAGATTTGTTCAAACAGGTTTAAAATAAACATGATACAAAGGGTATCATCAGGAAGAAACTACCCTCTGTAACACAGGTTTTCATTCCGCAGAGGTTAGGGCATTCATCTCAATTTGTATTTTTAAACGGTTTTAGTTATTATTTTTAGAGAGAATAAATGATTTTTATTATTTAAAAAAAATTATCAGTCATCTTATTAATCATAACACAAGCTTGTAGCTCGTGTACTGGTCGTAGTCAGTGGCGTGCATTGAGGGTATGCACAGGGTATGCAGGTGATACAAAATTAAGAAAACCTCCAGTACGAGTTATAAAAAACTTAAGGATAGGCATTGCAAGAGTTATAAAAAGCCTACCCTTAAGTATTTATAACTCGTATTGGAGATTTTCTTAATTTTATATCATCTGCATACCCTGTGCATACCCTCTATGCACGCCACTGGTCGTAGTATATTTATTATTATTTACTAGCTGACCCGTGCAACTTCGTTGCACCAAATCGGTTATTACCGGAAAACACGAATAACAATTGAATGACATTTTCTAAAAATGAATCCTAGCTAGATCGATTTATCGCCCCCAAAACCCCCTGTATACTAAATTTCATGAAAAACGTTGGAGCCGATTCCGAGATTCCAATTATATATACACAAGAATTTAAAGATAAAGCGTTCAAAGATATAAGATATATTTATTTAATGCAAACCCTGCATGTAAAATTCTTGCCAGCAAATTTTTAATTAACTTCTTGATCTATATTTCCTCAGATTCAAATCGAACGTAGTATACAAATGATACAAAGATTCACCGGTTGTCTGTTGTGAGGGTATCACTTGCGCAAACTTGCTTGCTATGTTGCAAGGATTCAATGCTGCTAATATCTTTTAATGCTTGTCGTCGTCAATCGGAAATAGCTGTAACTAGTCTTATACAGTCCTATAGCAACGATGTCGTTATCCTTCATCAATGTACTGAAAGCATGAAAATTATATTTTGCGAACGGAGTAAATGAGACACTTTGGAGGCGGCATAGCAATTATACACATATTATATACCTACAAACGAAAAACATAAAGATAAAAATAATACATTTCTATACAAAGTTAAATTAAAACCGGAATATTACATGCTTTAGAGGTACATTATTTACAGTCTCTGAGACTTATCTGTGAAGCCGAAATGCTAATAGTTTTTTGAGTAAACCGCTGCCATAGATTTAGCCCTAACATCACATGCAAAATTAAAATCTAATTCTAATTGAAAGTGTAATGCTAATTTCCATAGTTTATAAAAAAAATAACAGGATTGTCCGTGCAAAAAAAATTGAGACTATCGCGACCATCGTTACTTGTTTCGAGCAAAGGGTTCCACACCAGGTTACAATATGAAATGCTTCATAGTTTTAAATCTAAACAAATAATAAATAAATAAACTACGACAATACACAAATCGCCATCTAGCTAAATAAGAAACTTCCCTTTTTACTTTTATTTGCTGTTTTACAAGAAATAAGAACCGGTGATAGCCTAGTGGTTGGGACTTTGGCTTCACTTTCAGGGAGCCGGGTTCGAACCCCAGCCCCTGACTTTTCTAACTTATGTGCGTTTTAAAGAATTAAAATAACACTTGCATCTGTTCACTTGTGAAGGGAAACATCGTGAGTAAACCTGCATGCCTAAACATTCCCAAAAGATAGCTTACCACTAACCATCAGGTAGACTATTTGTTTATTTCGTCGATCGCATAAAAAAAAACTAAAATCAGAGAAAGTCAAACTTATTTTTTGGCCAGTCGTGTTAAAAAGTCAAAAGTACCGGTAAACACACTCTAAATTTTGCGAATTATACAAGGTCAAGGTTAAATATCTTTGTTAACTTAACATGGTTTACATTTGACTATAAAGGCCAGCGTACACGATTTTACCATCATCAGGGAACACTGACAATGTCAGAGACCAATTAGAACTGGCATGCTGGTAGCTAATGCGAATGACGCGACGTAAGATATCCCCAAGTTGAAACGGCATGCCTGCGGATGTGAAGGACTGCGACCGCATGCTGAATAACGCCAAGGCATGCAACGGTATGCTTACTGCTGTATTGCGTAACTGGAAGTAAGGGTGCATAAGCAATTCATTTAAAGGAAATTGTATACAATTTTACAATAAATTACCGGTAGATATCTTGGCGATGTCACTAAAGAAGTTCAAAGTTTGTATTAAGCGAAAGCTTATAGAAAAGTCCTATTATAGTATAAAGGATTACGTAAACGATAAAAAAGCTTGGGTGTAAACAATTGCTCTAACCAGGTTGCTTCTTAAATATTTTCTAATGACAATGTGAGATGGTGATAACAAAAAAAACACCCGGCTAAGTTTGTTGTGGGCTTCTTCTTAGACCAGGGCGCGATTGGAACCCTTGTAGCTTTAGTTTTAAGTTTACGATTGTAGTTATCGCCATCACTACTCACTGCAATGTACACATTTTGTATATAATAAATAACGCATCAAAAGTGCCATCTATGTGCCTATTTGAATAAATAAATATTTGACTTTGACTTTGGTGCACGCTTGGTCGGCAGATCATGAAGAATCCCCTGCCTTGGCACTCTTAGCTTGACCTTCAGCATGCCGTGGGATGCCACGGTAGCGACCGGCATGCCACTATTTCTACTAGGCTGCTGAAATTGCCCGTGTGAGTTCGACGATGACAAATCCTGCCATCGTAAAATACCGATGGTGGTGGTATAAGGTGGCACTTATAGAAAAAAATATGAGTGAAGGTTTCCTAAGAGCCATAGATAGGCCTATTTGCATAAATAAGATGATTCAAATTCAAATGGATTCAACTTTGACAGATATATAATATATACATCAACTTATTGTCAAAACCTAGGATTTATTACTAGGCGATTGAAGAGTCGGCTGTTATTAATAATTAAATTTTAATTTGGATTACATCAGTTCCATGAATAATTTAGAAAGGGCGTGGAAATAAACGTCAAAGTTGAAATTCCAGCTTGCGCAAATATTGCTAGAAGTGGAAAACTTTTTTGTTCCCAAGGACCGCTATTCTAGATCTCTCCATAGCGGATTTTTTAAAGAATAAGTTTAAGATTATTTTTTTTTAAGTTACCATTAAAGCTACATAATTGTTATGTCATAATTTCAATCTGTCTATGTATGTTCCGGGGGCGATTGCTGGTTATCCTTAACACAGATAAAATCTAGCTAGGATAGCCAGTTCGTCAACTCATTATATGTGCAATTTTGATGAAGGAAAGAGTCTACCGGTGATCCTAGAGCGGGCAGTTACCTTGGCCAACGAATTAGTTTGGCCATCCAAAGGGGCAATGCCAGCATCTTAGGAACTGTGCCTCGCTGCGGTGGTTTCGAGGACGTTTTAAATTTTATTTAGTTTTAAATAGTTTATTTTAGTTTATATTTATAAAAAAATTATTTTAATGAAAGAAATAAACGATATTATTGTATTATTAATTGCCTTTTGTCATCGTATCAATCCATTACCGGTCCAAGAAAGGGCACGTGTCTAATCCCACAATAAGAAGGGTCTAAGCCGCAGTCCACGCTGGGCCAGTCCGGATTGAACTCCACACACCTTTGAGAACATGATGGGGAACTCTCAGGCATTAGGTTTACTTACGAAGTTTTCCTCCACTGTTGAAGCAAGTGATATTTTTAT
Source organism: Pararge aegeria (assembly GCF_905163445.1). NCBI lineage: Eukaryota > Metazoa > Arthropoda > Insecta > Lepidoptera > Nymphalidae > Pararge > Pararge aegeria. The sequence goes on from NC_053187.1 coordinate 17,545,055, forward strand.
TGGTTAAAACGCACATAACTTAGAGAAAATAAAGTTAGAAGTGCTGAAATTCGAAGTCGGCCCCCGTAAGTAAAGCCGAAGTCCTAACCTAGTCTATCACACTTTACAAGTGTATGTGGTGTATTACTTCATAATTAATTAAGAAATATTAAATAGTCAACTATTACAACTATATGCGACTTCGTCCACTTTAGTATCTGTTTATTTTTCCGGTCATGATATGAATAATTTAATTAACTAAAATTATTCAAAGCCAAAGAAAATATTCAAATTAAAATGTTGTTACTGTTATTTTTAGTTCTTTAATGAATTTAACAAAGATGACAGATATTGTGGGGGTTTTTTTTTAATCTTTTTTTGCTTTTTTAATTTCCATGGTTTAACATTCAAATATAAAAATAATTTTTAAGTTTGAAAAAAATAATAAACCTTTTTTTGTAATCCTTTGTTCTGGTACTCTGTATTGTTCTCAATCTCTCGAAGGCTACTTTTCAGAAGTTTTACTTCTGCAGAGTGTGAAAATTGCACAGCAAATATTTTTTTTTTGCTAGAAAGAATTCGATAGATTATTAATAGTTTATGTTCTTTTAAACCAAAGCAGCACGCAGCACCTAAGTCATTTGATGGTATAAAAGCAGGTTTACGCGACTTGCGTTTGGCTATTCGTCATGGTGCAGCGAGGACTCGCTTGCGCAAGCGCATGATGCAAGTGTCGAATGCGAGCAATATTTTATAATGCAGCGACCACATATCCAGTAATTGCACGTTATGTCCAGTTGTTGGTGAGGTGTAACCACATACGGTTAGTTTAATCTTCATCGTACGTCCTTTGAAGCGCATGATAAAAAACGCACGATTACAAAGAAGAAACAGCCATGAATATCTCAGCAAGTTTTTAAAAGAACAAAACTAACAATATTAAAAAGAACGTCAAAAAATAAAATATAATCACCCAATATTTCCAAAGTAAATTATTAACAAAAATACAAAACTGATCATTTTTTAACGTTACAAACAACTATAAATATATAAATGAATATTAATTTGCCCTGCCCTATCCGTTTTTTAATATTGACATGAATTCAACCGAAAATAAATTAGCACCATCTCTTAGAAAACTCTTGAAAATAACAAACTAGGCCAAACAAACAAAGATACGTCTTGTTTTCAAAATGGCGCCGTAAGGCCTCCATATTGATTTTATAAATAAAGTTATAATTCATTAATACTTAAGATGTTAAATAAATTACAACGATACACTATAGATCCAAATCTGAATGAATCGAAGTTTACATATTTACACTTTATCAGCTGCCAAAAATAACATGACAATTTTTTTTTTATTTATTCCACTAGAAGTTGGCCCTTGACTGCAATTTTACCTGCTGGTGAGGGCTGATGCAGCCTAGAATGGTAACGGGCTAACCTGTTAGGGGATAAATTTAACCCTATAGAAGATAAATAAACGGTTCCTACGCGACATCTTACCGGAACACTAAAACGCTCATCAGCACGTCTTTGTGGGCAGGGTAGTAACCAGTGGCGTGCACTTCATACATGCACAAAAGCACTATATACCCTAAAATTGATATATAACTCGTATAACAGGATTTTTTCCGTTTTATGCAATTTTCCTGCTGCATGCATACCCGGGTAAGAAACCAAGTGCTCGCCACTGGTAGTAACTGACCACGGCCGGAGCCTTCCATCAGACGATTAAACCCAGTATAAAGTTAACTGAGCGGTTATAGATTGGCCTATTTGTCAAAACGGTATTTCGCAAGCACGCGTTACAAGTGGCCAATTGAAAGTCACCATCGCATACAGTTGCTAAACTTCGTTCGGAAACACTTCCACAGCAGGTTAATTTTAACTCTTTAGTCTCGCGGTATAATTGCACAACCTAGACTACATTATAAAAATTTAAAAATGCAAAAATAATAGTCGTTATAATTATTATGATTACAAAACTGTCATGTGGAACTCTCAGGCATGATTTCGAGAGAACGTATATATATGTAATGACCCTTTGTAGCGAGACCCTTAGACGCTGGTGAAACGGAGATCAGCATAACAACGATCGGAGATTATCATCATAATATCAACCCATTACCGGGCCATTATAGGGCACAGGTCTCCTCCCACAATGAGTCCACCACGCAGGCCCAGTGCGGATTGGTGGACTTCACACGCCTTTAATAATAATAATAATTTTATTTATTCAAATTTTTCAAATGATGCAAAATATAATAAATTTATTTGAAATAGTTGAACCAAAAACTAAGCTAAATGAATATACTACGACATATATATATATAGCCTTTAAGAACGTTATGAAGAACTCTCAGGCATGCAGGTTTCCTCACGATGTTTTCCTTCACCGTTGAAGCAAGTGGTATTTTAATTCCTTAAAACACCCATGACTTAGAAAAGTTAGAGGTGTGATTCAAACTCGGCCCTCTGAAAGTGTAGCCGAAGTCCCTACCATTGTGCTATCACAGATACAACAGCTAGTATTGGATAACAAATATCCACCTCAAAAGAACTGTAAAGTATTGTAAGACAAAACTTCTATTAACTCATGGTAGGTACCTACATGATTATCTCTTCCACCACTTATGTATAATGCAACATTGTGTAAGAACTGTTGTATATGGACTCTTCACTGAGCTGTACAAAAGAGGATCTTGAAACGCTCTTGGCCAACTCAAATCTATTGACCTTGGTGTTAAGCCGAAAATTTTAATGCGTCATTATAACCATGTATGTAATGAGCATTACTGAAAATTAATTCCTAAGTTTTTTATGGGCTGTCAAAATCATTTTTAACGGGGTAAGGGTCTCCTATCCTGTCCAATGTCTATTTGACATATATGGCAGCGACCCTGCTTTCTGAGTCCAAGGCTGTGTGTTCGATTCCAGAACTGGAAAATGTTTGTGTGATGAACATGAATGTTTTTCAGTGTATGGGTGCTTATATGAATATTATAAGCATTTACTCGTATGTATATATTAAAATCATTATTAACCAATGACAGGCTTACTACGGCGCAAGGGTTCTATCCTATACAATACTTGAAGGCTGACTGGCGCAGTGGGCAGCGACCCTGCTTTCTGAGTCCAAGGTCGTGGGTTTGAGCACAACTGGACAATGTTTGTGTGATAAACATTGATGTTTTTCAGTGTCTTATATGTATATTATGAGCATGTATGTATATTATTCATAAAAATATTCATCAGTTATTTTGGTAACCATAACACAAACTACGCTAACATTGTGGTTAGATTGCGATATTTGTATTGTCGTAGTATATTTATTATATCCAGAATAAGCGGGGCCGTAGTGCACCTTGCTGGTCAGTTAAGGAGAACTCTCAGAGATACATGTTTGCTCTTGATTTTTCGTTCACCGTTAAAGCCAAGGATATTTAATTTTACAGCGGAGCCATTTGGCTCTTCCCTCTCGGCTTTCGTCCACTCTAAACGTGTATTTTGTGTTCATATTTCAATTATTAAATTTCCAAAAAATGTAGTAAATAATTCGCCAAAGTACTAGGACTATATAAGATTATCATCGTCTTCTAAGTTAAAGTGACATATTATGTGTTTATCAAACGTCAAAATAAAGATTCTCTCCTAAATACAACTGCAAGTACCAGGGCACCAGGCAGGCCGAGTAAGTTATAGACTACCTGTGCAAGTAAAAACAGACCGTATCTCAATAATAGTAAGCCTACTATGCCGCGAACTACTTCAAGTCAAATAAGTAAAGTACTCGCAAGTGCAGCATCGGATTCTGATCGTTCCGATGTGGTGTCAGACAGAGGAGCTAAATTCGCAACACCTGCCTCGCACCCAACGCAAGCGCCGCCGTTCAAACGAAATTGAATTCCAACTCAATGACTTTAGAGCGGAAATAAAATTTATGATGGATACTTTTATGTAAAAACAAAATAAAAGATTAGAAACCCTTGAAAATCACATTATGGAAGTAAAACAACAAAATGTAGCTATCCAATCGTCGAATCAAGACATTGAGCAATCGCTGAAATTTATGTCCGATGAAATTCGATCGCTCCAAGGAAAAATTGGCAGTATTGAAAAGGATCGCAAAAATCTATCGTTGCATTTGATGCGCCTAGAAGACAAGATTGACGATATTGACAAAAGAACTATAAAGACGTGCGTTGAAATTAGAAATGTTCCGAAGCAATCTCGTGAGACCAAAGACATGCTATACTTATACGTAGATAGTTTATCAAAATGCATAACAAAATCAGAAATAAATAAAGTGGAAGTTCGTGACTTTTATAGATTACCGAGTAAAAAATCCGATGCAAAATGTTCAACCATCATTGTAGAATTTTCGAATACCTTATATAAAAATCACATACTGAATGCAGCCAAGAAGTTTAACCGCGAATATTCCGAAAAACTTAACACATTGAACCTGGGACTTCCAGGCACAAGGCAGCCTATCTATATATCAGAACAATTAACCGCTAAAACTAAGAGACTACTATTTTTTGCCCGAGATTTTGCTAAGTCAGCACAATTTGCCCACTGTTGGACTACAAATGGAAATGTTTATTTACGTAAAAAAGAAGGCACTCCGTACATTTTTGTAAAAAATGAAGAACGTCTGAGTGATATTATCAAGAAGAATATTAATGAAAAGTGACTAGTTCACTTCTGTTGGAATTTGTTTTATATTTTTCTTTTAGAATGTTTATCTTTTACAATTTTAGCATATTTAATAGGGAGTTACTGTTTATTTTTGGTTCTATTGTTTACATGGGTAAAACTCTTAAATCTTTTATTACATATTTATAAGGAAAAGTATAAGTATAAGTACAAAATCAGAACATTACACATTAATATTAAGTTACAATTACAAGGATGGCTTGAAATCGTTCTAATATTAACGGTGGCGCGCAGGCGCTGTTTACGAGTTGCAACGAAGTCTTTTAAAACTACCTACTTTGTATTTTTTTTTTTTTCATTCACTACATTTTTATACATTTAATAGTGCTTCTAACGATGAATATAACAGTTCCGAAGAAAATAATTACTGACCTCATGTTATTATATACAAACATGATTACAAAACATTTACAAAATACATTACATTTACAAAATATTGGAATACATAGTTATCATGCTATAATAATATGTCATGGTTCTTTGTTGGGCTGTATCATAATAATTGTTACTATACTCAATGCATGGATAACATAAGTCACATAATAAATAATTTAGATAATATAAATTTACACCAATCATTTTTGTGCGAACCAGAAAATTGTATTACTTACATGACAGAAACAAACACTAACCTGACAATTTTAACACAAAATATTCGCAGTATTCAACATAACATTACTGACTTTTTAATACTTATTGACCGAATTTCTATTAAACCTGATGTTATTGTACTAACAGAGTGTTGGCTGCGAAGTTGTCATTTCATACCGCAAATTGCTGACTATTATTCATTCTCAACGAAGTACTGCTACAATCAGAATGATGGTATAGTTATTTTCATTAAAAATACAATGCCGTCGAAAACACATGAACGCCAGTTCTGCGAAGCTAATTGTTTGATTACCACAGTAAATAATATTTCTATAGTGTCCATTTACAGACCACCTTCATTTCGAAACTTAAATGGTTTTTTAGAATCGTTAGATCTTACGCTTAGCGCATTACACAAAAGTAAGAACGTTATCTTAATAGGCGACATAAATTCAAAAAGTATTGATTCAAACGCCCATAATTACCTAAATATTATTTCAACGCATGGACTACTTCCTTCACATTCATTCCCAACTCGATATAACAATTGTTTAGACCACGTCCTGTGTAGATCATCATTATCTTCGACTACCCTTGTAATTGCCAATAGCTTGACAGACCATAATACCGTTCTGATATCAATAAATTTGCGTACATCTAAAGAGGCACTAATTAAACATAAAATGCTTAGGAAAATAAATTATTCAGCCATAAAAAGCGATCTTCGGGACACTAATTTTCAGCCTTTGCTCGACATTGTTAATTGTAATGGCGCTACTGATCTTCTTATACATGTAGTTTCAAATATCGTTGAAAATAATACTGTGCTTAGCAGAACATTACATCGTAAAAGTCCGCGTAAGCCATGGGTTACACCTGGTATATTGAGATGCTTAAAACATCGAGATAAATTACATATACATTTAAGAAAAAATCCAAATGATGATTCTATAAAAATTATTTATCGTAGATATAGAAATTTTTGTACCAACTTACTCAGAAAATTAAAACATCAGTATGATCGAACCGATTTAGAGAAAGCTAGCAAAATTAACTTGAAGAAAACATGGGATGTTATAAATAATATAACAAACCTAAAGACTAAAAATTCGGATAAATTCACTTAAAAATACTGGTTCTTCTGGTCTTGATAACATATTTTTAAGGAAATATTTTCAATTTTGCTGTGCCATATCTGTAACTTAGCTTTCTCAAGTGGCCAGTTTCCTTTATTATTTAAGAAATCGGTAATAATCCCCGTATGTAAAAAAGGGGACAGGAAAGTTATAAGTAACTACAGACCAATATCGATATTACCTACCTTTTCCAAAATTTTAGAGTGATTGATTAATAATAGATTGATAAAATATTTAGAACTTAATAATTTACTCTCAACCAATCAATACGGTTTTCGCAAAGCAAAATCCACTTCTGATGCAGTAGCTGACCTTACCAACTGTATTGTGTCAAACTTAGATAATGGAATGAAGTGCATAGCCATATTTCTGGACCTCGCCAAGGTTTTCGACACTGTGACCATACCTCTTCTTTTGAATAAACTGGAACAGCTGGGAATTCGTGGTCTTCAGCTGATGCTGTTCCAGGATTACTTAAAAGATAGAACACAGTGCGTAAGAATCGGTGAGCACATTAGTCCACCTCTATCAGTTGAGCATGGAGTTCCGCAGGGGAGCATATTGGGTCCGACGCTCTTTCTTATTTATATTAACCAACTCTGCAATCTCCAAATGACTAATGGTAGAATTATCACATTTGCAGATGATACTACACTGTTATTTTGGGGGAAGAGCTGGGATGATGTATTTCACAATGCCCAGAAAGGCTTTAACTTGGTTATGACTTGGCTACAGAAGAATCTTTTAAGCTTTAATGCGAGGAAAACTAAATATTTAACATTTTCAATTTTACGATCTGGACAACCATCTTTAGTAAATTTTAGTATTCGAGCACATTCGGTTTTATGTCTTAACTCTAAAGTACGCAACGCATGTGAATGTACCTGTTTAGAAAGATCTGATAGTATTAAATATTTGGGAATAGTGATTGACAATCAACTCTCCTTCGATAATCATATTCACATACTAGTTAATCGTATCCGTAAACTCATTGCCATTTTTAAAAATATTCGTCACGTGGCTGACAAAAAGACGATGAAAATGCTGTACCACACTTTATGTGAGTCACTTTTGACTTATTGCATCGATTCTTGGGGAGGTGCAGCAAAGACGCGTCTTCTTAACTTGGAACGGGCTCAAAGAGCTGTTCTAAAAGTTAGCTCCTTTTTCCTTACAGATATCCTACTTCATCTTTGTATAAGGAAAGTGGGGTACTTACTGTAAGACAGCTTTTTCTTTTAAAAATAATTTTAAAACAACACAAATTCATTAATCAGGAGTCAATTATGAAATTTAAAGATAAACGTCGCAAAAACAGCTTATGTAATATTCCCAAATTCTGCACTTCCTTTTCACAAAAATTTTTCTGTTTCCTTGGTAGCATCATATACAATAAGGCCAATTAAATTCTTTCCATTCACTCACTATCATCCTATAGATGTAAAAAGCAGGTCCATGACTGGCTTCTTGCGCTGGATTATGATAGCACAGAGAATCTACTATCCATTCAAAAATGACATTATCTCACATGTACCTTGTACTACATAAATCCATGACACTTCCCCCACACATCCACCCACACACACATACACTTTATTTGCCTCACGAACACGCACGCAGCACCTACACGCACGCACATACGTTCACACACACACACACACATACACTCATGCACACACTCATACACATTTAAATCACCATTGAATTACCCAATCTCCAAAAATAAACATTTTATTTATTTTTCTTTAATATTTTTGCATGTTGCATGTTAAATCTATATCCAAAATAAAATATACTTGTCGTAGTCTTATGTTGTTGTATCAAAAATTATATAGGGGAGTGCACTGATATCTATAGTACGAGTTTTTACTCAGTTTAGGTACCAGTGATTCAACCATACATAGTACTAAGCTATGATTTCTGTCACAATTTAATAATCGTGTGAATAAATGATTTTATTATTATTATTCATCACATCAACCGATAGACGTCCACTGCTGGACATAGGTCTTTTGTAGGGAGTTCCAAGTTCCACATTTCTGAGCCGCTTAGATCCAACGGCTACCTGCGACGCGCTTAATGTCGTCTGTCCACCTCGTTGGGGGTCGACCAACGCTGCGCTTACCAGTACGGGGCTGCCATTCCAGCACCTTGGGACCTTTATTATTATTATTATATTATTATTATTTATAAAATAGTTTATTTAATTTAAAAAAAAAATAATGATGTAGTGTTATTTCTTAGGTTATTCAGATTTCAGACAACTGAGAGCACCTTTCGAATGTCAGAGCGTGGCAAAGCACTGAAAATCCATTCCGACTTACTTCCGACGATAAGGCACTTAACGCTTAAAAGAATAATTTTGCTTATATTTTACAGAATTTTACCTTATACTTGGATTACTCTTATAGTCCGATGGGAAGGCAGCTCTCACACGACCGGAAAGAGAACAAGCACAGGACCTACAGCTTAAGATGGCGGTTCACTTGTGAGGGTGTCCCAATGCCAATTTCCAAACTGCGGACTGGTACTAAACTAGCTTATCTAGGACATGTGCTTAGGTTGACAGATACAGGCTACTGCAACTGATAATAATGGACAAAGTTGCTGGAAAGAGGTGCATCGGTCACAAGAGGAAACCTTGGTTATGCCACATTAGAGAGTGGACTGGGATCGCAAGTGCCTCACATCTGTTTAGCTTCGCGAGAGAAAGGGCGAAGTATCAAAAACTGATGGCCAACCTTCACTAGTTGGAGAGGCACCTCAAGAAGAAGAAGACTAAACTAAATATCCAGAAATACCGCACTCTGACCGCACTGGTTAGACTGACCCCACGCCTTAGAATTAAATTCCACCCTCATAATCTGGATGCCTGGTATTCTTCTACTGTTCGAAATACCAGATCATTTCTTCCGCGCACTTGCAAATTAAAGAACAATCTCCCATCTGATGTGTTTCCTCAAAAATACAATCTAGGGTTATTCAAGGGGCAGATAAACAAATTCCTTAAAAGCCGGCAACGCATCGGTGGCTCCTCTGATGCTGCAGATGTTTATGGGCGGCGGTGATCACTTCACATCATCATCAGGTGGCCCACTTGCTCGTTTGACGGCTATTAATATAAAAAAAAAAAGAATTGTGTGGTTTTATGAAACCACGGCAAAAGTCAAACTTTTTTCACATCATATTAATTAAACTAAAAATTTTCGAAATAATATTTCATTGAGGCTATGAAAATAGCTTCATCAATATTAATTTTATATTTTGAAAATGGGAATGATACTGGAAAATGTTATAAAAAAAGGTCTCCGACTAATACTTTTATTGAACTCTGTGTCTTAGAGTACGACATACATAATACTTAATAATTATTTAAAGTATATGCACATATTAGAAAACTGAAAACAATATTTAATAATCGTTAAGTCTGAATATTTTATGGAGCACTGGCACAAATGAGTGATAGCCTATACACTACACGGTCAGCTGACGTGAAGTATAGGCGCCGCCATATTGGTCTCGGCTGCTCTAACGAGCGCCTGTCACTTTATCCCTACTCCGCGGCCTACCGTCACGCGACATGCAACACACAGACGAAAACGTTCGAGACGATGTAATAAAAGTTCCACTTTCCCGACCCGGGGATAGAACCCAGGGCCTCGTGATCAAAATGCAAAATTAAAAATACATTTATTTCAAGTAGGCCAACTTTATAAGCAATTTTGAAACGTTAAGTATGTCTGTTTGTAGTGACTCTACCACCGGTTCGGAAAGCGCAAACCGACAAGCGCTGGCAAGAAACTCAGTAGTTGCTCTTTTCTGATCTCAGTCAAACATGTTCCCAACTAGATCAACTAAATATTTTAGTGTTAACTGCCGTTGATTATATTGAATTTGATTTCGGAACGCCGATATGACTTATCGATTTATAGTTTAACCAAATCGCTTCGGGGTACGCCCATTAAATCTATTAATAAGTACTGAAACTTTGAACCAGCCTGTTTATTAGTTACCCAATTTCGTTAATCGTAACCTTCGGTTATATTTGTTTGCTTTTATTCTGACAAACTAAAATCAGATAGACAACCTTCTAAGAGCAGTTGGGTAACGGACAAACAGACTCACGGACAACATTTCACTTTTAATACTATATCAATAAACGTATTGGGTAATGAATGATGTGACAATTTGAAGACTACTAACTATTACTCGCGACTTCGATCGCATGGGAATTTTTATCTTCGTTTGAATATACATGACAAATTTTACTCTCTTGCTCTGTGTGTATATCTCTGTGACTACTTTTTTCTTTGGTGTACAATAAAAGTGTATTCATTCATTCATTCATTCATTCAATGATACATGGCCTGCTTAGTGAAAAAGCTTGGTAATCCTTCGTACAGTATATAGGTGACTTAAGACTATGGTGCTATTACGCCACATTTTATTTACACATATAACCTACATATATTTCCACATTGCGGAGTCTTACTTTATGAGAAACACTGAATCCTGCGGGACTAAAGCACGTGGGAGAAAATGCTATATTTGGAGATATAACAAAACATTTTGCAACAAACAAAAACAATATTTTGAAGGCGTATTACAAGATGTAATACGTCTTCTCTTTGACCACCACAGCATCAGTTGTTTTTACATTAAAGGTAAGTTAGGATTCACACGCATAGACACGTGGAAATTCAATATCAAGTCATGACAATTCGGTCATGGAAAAATTTCAAGTTATTTTTATATGAGAACTAAAGCAATTATATATATCATATAATTATATATATATATGCTTAATTTGAAGTTATAATGATTTCTCTAGTGATATTTTCATGGGTTTCGATACATTATCATATTGTCACAATGTTCGGCAAGAAAACTACATCTCAAAGGTTATACATTGCTTTCGACACACGACACGACATATAAACAAAACTGTAATAGTTACACCTACGCTGTGACAACCAAAGCAACAGTTGTTTTTACATTCAAGGTTAACAATGGTTCACACATATACACGTGTAAATGCGACTTAAAGTCATTACAATAGTCATTTGAAGCTATAATCATTTGTGACATCCAATATAATAAAATAAAATAAATAAATAAATATAATAAATAAATATACTAAGACAATACACACTGCCATCTAGCCTCAAAGTAAGCGTAGCTTGTGTTATGGGTACCAAGATGACTGATGAATATTTTTATGAATAATATACATAAATACATAAAATATAAAGATAAACAACCAGACGCTGAAAAACATTTATGTTCATCACACAAATATTTTCCAGTTGTGGGAATCGAACCCACGGCCTTGGACTCAGAAAGCAGGGTCGCTGCCCACTGCGCCAGTCGGCTGTCTATTGATACACTTTATGGATTTTTCTAGTATCCCCCCCATCTTACAAGCATTGTAGATTAATTTTCGATATTGTCACAAGCTCCGGCAAGCAAGCAAAGCATCTCAGGTCGCAATACTTTCCATACACGCATTGCCACATCACAGTACAAGCAGATCCTACCTATAATTACCAGTCAGTCACTAATTTATTAGAATGACTGCAACAAAGGGTGCTAGTGAGATTGACCAATAGCCGTCATTGTATATTATTATCTTATATCTTTAAACGAGCAATTCTTGTATATTATATAATTGGAATCTCGAAATCGGCTTCAACGATTATCATGAAATGTATATGTATGTATGTATGTATGTATGTATATGTATGTATGTATTCAGGGGGTCTCGGGGGCGATAAATCTATCTAGCTAGTATTCATTTTTAGAAAATGTCATTTTATTCGTGTTTTCCGGTAATAACTGATTTGGTGCAGACGAAGTTGCACGGGTCAGCTAGTCTATATATATATATATATATATATAATTGGAATCTCGAAATCGGCTTCAACGATTATCATGAAATGTATGTATTCAGGGGGTCTTGGGGGCGATAAATCTATCTAGCTAGGATTCATTTTTAGAAAATGTCATTTTATTCGTGTTTTCCGGTAATAACTGATTTGGTGCAGACGAAGTTGCACGGGTCAGCTAGTCTATATATATATATATATATATATATATATAGACCTATATATATATATATATAGACTAGCTGACCCGTGATAAATTTCATTATCGTGAATTTCATGATAATCGTTGAAGCCGATTTCGAGATTCCAATTATATATATATATATAGACTAGCTGACCCGTGCAACTTCGTCTGCACCAAATCAGTTATTACTAATTTTATCAATCAGTTATTATTAATCAGTTATATATATATATATATATATATATATATAAAATTGGAATCTCGAAATCGGCTTCAACGATTATCATGAAATGTATGTATTCAGGGGGTCTTGGGGGCGATAAATCTATCTAGCTAGGATTAAAATGTCATTTTATTCGTGTTTTCCGGTAATAACCGATTTGGTGCAGACGAAGATGCACGGGTCAGTTAGTATATATATATATAATTGGCATCTCGGAATCGGTTCCAATGATTTTCAATTTAGTATACAGGGGGTTTCGGGGTCGATAAATCGATCTAGCTAGGATTCATATATATTGGACATACGACCTTTTTTTAAGTCGAGTCGACTTCGCGATGCGGGGGCAAAGTCGCGCGGGTCCGCTAGTATAGCTATAATAAGATTATCGTTTAATTCCGTCAACTGAAACAAATTAAATGTGTTGCTTTGTAACAACAAATATTTATTTCGTTAGTTTTATTACATTACGCTATAATTGAATTTTTAGACAAATGTGTAAAAACACTTCTACCTGTAACAACAAATAAGCATTTAAAGTTTATTTCTTAAGTAAATTCACAAATAGTTTTTGTTATGAACATTATTTAAGTCACGCAGAATGACACGTCAAATTGTCTTTTTGACTTTCATATTTGTTACTGTTTTATCATAACTTTTGAACTGCTTTGTGAGAATAGAATTTTAAAGAATTCTAAAGAAATATACTTTCTTTACATATATACATTGTATAGTATTATTATTGATAATCTGAAGAACTTGTACCTACCTCATCATTGGCAATATGCAAATAATCGGTAAAAAGTTGATTGCTTAACAAGGGCTGCCGCGTGCGGTAACAGCGATTGGTTCTGTTTTTTTATTCAATTTGAATTTTAAGACAGAGCTCGCCCGGTGAAGTATTATTGTCATGCTTATTTCTGCCGCTAAGCAGCATTATTGCAATGCTGTATCCCCATCTGAAGGGCTTAGTTGCTGGCTTTATTTGGCTCAAGGCCGTGGGTTCGATTCCCACAACTGGAAAATGTTCGTGTGTTGAGCATGAATATTTTTCAGTGTCTGGGTGTGTATATGTATATTCTAAGTATTTATGTATATTATTTATAAAAATATTCAACAGTCATCTTAGTACCCATAACACAAGCTACGCTTTCTTTGGGGCTAGATTGCGATGTGTGTATTGTCGTAATATATTTATTTATTTATTTATATTTATTTAATGACTATGATGTTGGTACGGTTAAGGTTGTTAACTCAGTAGTAGCTATCAAAGCTACTACTGAGTTTGTAGCCAGTTTCTTAACGGTAGAACCTGCCCTCAGAAATACAAACATTTCAAAATGAATATAAAAAAAAGAAACGTGTGTGTACTTATGTATACGCGTTAGAAGTAGTGTTGCCCAAATGCAAGAACAAGACGAGACTTAGCCAGTCTTGGTCTTGGTCTTGCGCCAATACACCTGGTCTTGGTCTTGGTTTTGGTCTTGCGCTCCCAGTCTTGGTCTTGGTCTTGGTCTTGCAGCAAGAGTCTTGCAAGTCTTGCAATTACCTATTAGTCTATTACTATTTATTAAAGTTTACTTTAAATCTTAGAAAAACGTATTAGAATTGGAACATTGTGAGCTTGAATTAACATAGCCATAGTAAAGATCAAGCAGATTAATAAATAACTGAAGATTTGATAAGAAATTCGAAAAATCAACTGACCTATATGTCGTTTTCCATGGAAGTAACTGTTTCTTAATAAACATTTATGATTTATAAGCTTACATTTGCTAAAACATGTAAAAAAACAAATTAATTACAATAACTTGACTGTATTTTAAAGAACAATACTTATCTGTCTAGAAAGAGATTGAACCCTCAACTTATAAGAAATTTAATAAAAGAGTTTTACGATTTATCATTTAATTGAATAAAAAATAAAATACAACACAAATCAACAGCTTTATCATTAGGTTATGATACTTTATATCAATTCTTTTGACCAAGAATTAATACAAAGTAACCATCTGGCTGACTCATCACTTAACCTATTTCTATGTTTTCTAATTACTAATGATGCTTTAGAAAATAACCTCTCAGCAGGTACTGAAGTTGCAGGTATTGAGAGAAAATCACGGGCCATTTTCGATAAAATCGGATACTCTGTCTCATGCGTCCTCCACCAATCTAAAATGTCTTCCGAGCTGGCAGTTCTTGGTTTTCTCAGGTACTCCTCCAACTCGTCTATCACTAAGCCTTGAAGACAAGATCCAGATGACGTCGAGGGACATTCATAGAGTTTATCAAAGTCTATTACGTCTTCATCTTCATCACATACTTTATTGTCTTTTTCTGGTAATTCCAGAGATTTGTTCAGTGAGTGTAGACTTTTATATTCTTCATAAAGTTCATTGAACTTGCGCAGACTTTCTGTTTTAAGTTGCTTCCCCCACATTGTCAGGTCAAAAGTCTGAGCCTTATGCCTTGGGTCTAAAATTAAAGAAGTACAATAAATCCAGTTGCTCTTCTTGTAATGTTTAAGCATTTTGTCTCGAGCTGCTTGGAAAGCTAGAATGAGCCTTTCATCCACTTCAGATCGATTAGGTTTCTCATCTAACTGTTTTACCATGGATTCAATTTTATCTAGCAAGAGATTAAATGATACAATGACTAGCGGTAACGTAACATATTTGTCTCCACCAAGTTTTGTACTTAAAAGTTTAAAGTTTATTAGAAATTTATGTAATTTTTCGAGTACCTGCCATTCATTAGCTGTGATTTGAAAATCATTCAATTCGGTGACAGAACTGCACAATATGTCAATGCCCGCTCTCACTTTTAAACCAAATCCAATCATATCATGTGTGGAATTCCATCTCGTTGGACAGTCAAGAATGGCATTTAGATTTGATGGCACGCCAGCTGCTTCACAAGCAGACTGAAACTTCTTCTTCACTATCTCACTTCTTTTTATTTTACTGGAAATACTGCGTAACTTTGTTACAGATGTACGCGAGTCAGCAATATTTGGTGCAGATTCTTCATCTTCCTCATCCTCAGTTTCGTCTGCATAGTCTTCGTACTGCTGATCTTGCGCGTTAGTGTCAGACTCACAGTGTAATGCTAAGGTCTTTAATAAATCTTGTACACCAAGGTTTAAAATGTGAGCAAAGCACCGGAAATGTTGATTGTCTGAATCAAAGTGTGGCGGCAGCTGTTTGCCCAGTTCATACATAAATTTGGTATTTGCAGTTGCGTTGTCGACCGTGATACCTTGTATTTTATCAATTATGCCATATTCCAATAAACATTCATGGAAAATCGTTGCAATATCTTCCCCAGTATGTCGACCGCGTGATGGTATAAAATCAAGAACTACAGATCGATACTTCCATTCGTTGTCTATATAATGAATAGTAACCCCGTAGTAACTCCTACCAGCAATTGACGTCCACCCATCAATGGTAAACGACATTTTAGATGATAATGGTTGAAGTCGTTCCTTGAGATTCAATTGGAGCTCTTCAAATCGCTCTTTGACTTTCCTTCTAAGTGTAGACCTTTTAGGAAACACCATATTAGGGCAAATACGTCGAAAATATACTTGTGTAGCTTCGTCATCGAAAAATGAGAAGGGAAGATATTTTTTCACCACCCAATCAACTGTAGCTGTCGTGATGTTGTCACTGCTGTTTTCCGACTGAAACAAAACAATAAATCTTGTGTTATTATTTAAAACATACTAGGTTTGAGCGTATAAGAGGAGGAGGTTTGTTGTTGTTAAATCGAGAAAATCGTTAAATTGATATTTGTTATATTAAGGTTGCACTGTACTGTAATTTACCAAAATAAAGTACTTAGTTGTTACTGGCCGATTAAATGAAAATATGGGTGTTTATAAAAAATATTTAAGACGATAATTACATACTTAATATGTCGCACCCCTAGATGAAAACACCACTAACTCAAAAATACTTACGTAAGTTAATGGCGTTTTTGAAAGTATCGCATGAATAGCTACGCGGAGTTAAAATTCTTTTAACTGTTAAAAAAATATTCTTACCTGTCCACTTCTTCCAGCGGTTACTAAAAAGCTTGTGATATCTCCACTTAATTTTGGTTTAACAGGAAGAAATATTTCTGATTCCTTTTTGTGGAAAGACATTAGATGTTTCCTTAAGCCTGAAGTGTTTCTGTTTTTCATTTTTATTTCAATCTTTTTATGTTGGCACAATTTACACAAGGCAGTTTGGGATGCATGAATTATTTCGAAAAACTCCTTAAATTTGCTTTTGGGTCTTTTAGATCTGTGACTCAAACTCTCGTTACTCGGACTAGAATAATTTGAATCTTCGTCACTCATATTAAATTGTACACGTGATACGTTTTTAGAAAACAACGAGAATTAGTAAAAACAATTATTAAGTTAGAATCGAAGCACAGCTCAATTGGAAATGACTGGAATTAAAATAATTCCTTCATTTATAGTACGTTTCCTTGCTTTTTACCTCGCCACGTGCCGGCTCTATGAAAAGGATGCCGCCGCAAATCGAACGATGCCGCGTGCGGCGTACAAACACACACTAAATATTACCTACTTGTACAGACGCGACCCGTGAATAAAATATATGTAAAGAATTAGTGCCAATCACTATTCTTTACATATAAGTGAATGTTTTGGCGTGCATCTATACTAATATTATAAAGCTGAAGAGTTCGTTTGTATGTTTGATGACAGAAGTTTTAAAATAAATAAATAAATCCTGAACGTCACTATACCTCCAAAGTTACTATTCCTCGTGGACGAAGTCGCGGGCACAGCTAGTAAATACTTACTCTCATCATCTCTCTCAGAGATATTCGAACACTTTTTTGCTATTTTTTCTTGTAAAAACTTAAGAAATATAATGACTAAATGTACAATAATAGTACCTAAGTAATTAGTTTAAAACCATATAAGTAATCAATATTATAATTACTTACTAGAATGAATTATTATGACATCTACTACCTATCCTCACCATTTTATCCTAATCATAATACTACTTGCGTGATCAGTATAATGTATTCATTTTCATTCTAAGCACTCTGAAACTTATTTATTCTTTGGAACACCTGTAGGTACTCTTAAAATTCGAAATTATTTTGCATGAATAGTGTCAAATGTTATGATTTCGGCGCGGCGGCAACGATTGTTTTAGATTTCAAAAGAAGCCGCCGGCGCGTGT
The DNA here is from genome assembly GCF_905163445.1 of Pararge aegeria. NCBI lineage: Eukaryota > Metazoa > Arthropoda > Insecta > Lepidoptera > Nymphalidae > Pararge > Pararge aegeria. The sequence goes on from NC_053187.1 coordinate 17,562,988, forward strand.
ATCATAACCATGTACTTCCGAAAAGCGGCAAATTTCTTTGAGAAGTAAGTACAAAACCTTTGATGCCGCATTATCAAAGTGCCGATGGTTAAAACATAACTATGCATGCACTCAGTTTGATTTTAATAGATATTTTTTTATTCGCTATGTTTATGGTATTAGTCGTAATGCGCATAGGTCCAGTTTTTCATATTCTTTGATATAGTTTTTTGCGTCTCATAGAATTCCTAAGCGTACCTACCTACCTATACACCGAACTGTTACACCTAACTACTCCGTGAAATAGCGCTAAGTCCTAGCTGCAAGACGCAAGAGTCTTGCAGGCTATGTCTTGTTCTTGCTCAAGTCTTGCACGGTCAGTCTTGGTCTTGGTCTTGCTAAAAATACGCGGTCTTGTTCTTGGTCTTGGTCTTGCAAAAACGCAAGAACAAGACCAAGACTGCAAGACCAAGACTGAATTTGGGCAACACTAGTTAGAAGTTATACCTCTTTGGTGAAACAAGATAAAAATCTTTACAAAAATTTTATCTTTCGCCTTATTCTACATTTGTAGAAAAAACTACACTAACAATAGAAAAAAGGTATTTAATACATTGAAAGTTTTATCATAACGCATTATCTTGTTAAATAAAGTTTACTTGAATATAACAATAAAATTATTTCTTCATAATTAATGGACATAATAAACATAATTAAATTTGGAATACTAATTGACTCAAGTTTCACGCAAAATTCAAATTAGAGATTTGTGTACAATTGAATCAATTCAATTGCTGGAATGAGCCCGCAGACTTTGACAATTGAAAGTGTACAATGTCAAACCTTATAGCTAACTTCATCGTGTCGGTTTTTTGGGACGGTGCGCGCGCGCATCGTAAAAATTTACTCTCATAATTTTTCCATAACGCGCCAATAGAAGTATAACATGAAAAAAGCACGGGTTCAAAAATATAAGGTCGATTCGGTTTATAAATCTTACTATTAAATAAAACCTGTTGCAGTAACATAGGCCTGGAAGACAGCAGATACACAAATGGTTCTAGTCTGTGTAAGGGCTTTGCTGATGTGTCCTAATATACCCTATGTTAGCACTAAGTTTGCGTGCACAATGGGGATATGTAATGTATGTAATATTTCAAATGTGCTTATAATCTAGGCCTACTAATATAACTAAAACAATTCAAACAAATACTACCGGATATTCCATGAGTTTATATAACTTTTAAATAAATATAAATTTACTAACCATTGGTTTTATTTCCTTGCGATCGAAGTAAACATCAGGGATAAAACCCAGCGATCATCGATTTACATAATACCGTCCCTCGCCTTTAATCGTTTGTGTGCGCCTCGCCTTGTTTTGTAATCTACAATTTTTTTAATGATATAACGATAAGGTATAATTGGTTCATTCTATTTTGACGTTACGATACTAAAAAGCGGCGCCTAAATTGCCTATTTGATTAATAAAAGTATTGAATAATATTTATAAAAACACGAAGCTTGGAATGAATAACTTATTTGAAGTTGTTAATTAAAAATAATAAGTACAAAAAAGTTCTTTGCAAAATAAATGTTATGCATTATTCTACTAGATAAAGGAGCGCTAATCGAAGTAATGTTGTAATAGTAAATATTTCATTTACTTAAATGCACTCACGACTTTCAATTCCTTTCTTAGAACAACGCATTGAGAGCATTATTGTGAGCAATATGGCATAATGGACGCAGTGTAGCTATTATACAGTTGTGAGGCAAAAGCGTAGATAATCCTATTAAATGTAGCATTTCCCAAATTTTCTAATTGCTATAAAGATAATTTTAGTGTGGGGAGAGCTATTTTGTACGAACTTGCAAGTTTCCACGAAAGTTCTACAAATCAAAACAATATGAAGTTCGAGTACGTCTATTTTACAGAATTTTTTGACAGGTCGAGCTTGTCAGTTTGTTGTCAGCGTTGACGGACTGCAGATTTTGATGTAAAGATGCTGGCAAGAAACTTACTTGTATGGAAAACTGAACAGGTACAATGGAGTATGTATGGATTCGTTCCATTTTGCAGTTAAATTGTACAAGTAGACATGTCAGACTTTTCCTTGAATAATAGCTTATGGTTAGAAATATTAGGCAAATATAAAAATATTAAGAAAATATTTATTTGATCATTCTATTATATTTCTAATTTAAAATGATTTTACTACGTGATAATAATTATGCAGTGTATTCCACGCTCTGACATTTCAAACGGTGCTATCTGCTGAAGTGCGACAGAACACTGCAAAACTATTCCGACGACGGTGTACCGCTTTTAATAATAAGACCCTAATGCACGTTACACTAACGCCTAACAAATCAATGCCTAATCTAATTATTTTCCTAGGCATACGTCTATCTTTCACGATAGAGATTTCAATAGAGCGTTGGTGAAATGTTTTTTTCTATTAGCACCACCTAAATCATTACACATCCAATTCAGGCGTTTTCTAGGTTTAGTGAAAATGGGCATAAGTGTTTTATAGAGTGTTAGTAAGGCTACCGACGATGACTTATTCCAGCTGCATGATTATTAAACGGTATAATGGAGTATCACGGAGTAAACTCACTGTTTCAGCACACAGTGGCTTAGTTTTTGTCGTGGATGTGTAAGAATAGAATTGCCGCAATTTAAATAACTTTGTTGATTTTTTTGTGACTAAAATGGATATTTCTTTTATGTTATATATTTCTATTAGGTATATAGAGGACTAGCGATTCCTTGCGAGTTCGTCCGCATATAAGTCTTGGACTTTTATTTACCACTTATATGCATGATTAAACTTTAACCGTTTATGCAGCGCACGTAGCGGACGCACTCAAAAGAAAAAAAACCCTGATTTTGAAACATTCTTTATTGGTGCTATGTTGCTATTGTTCTTAACGTGATGATATATTATAGCCTCATCTCTTCTAGTATCTCTTATAGTCTTCCTCGATAAATGGGCTACCTAACTCTGAAAGAATTTTTCAACTCTGAATAAAACCTGAGATCATTGCGTTCAAGTAAGTAAACAAACAAACAAACTCTTCAGATTTATATATAAAGTATAAGAACTTTTTCTAATTATACCATAGAAAGGTTCGAGCTTCAGCAAACGGTGTTTTATTTAAAAGTAATATTCACGCCTGCCAAATTCTATACGGCAATGAAACTTATTGTCTCATTTGCAATTCGTTCGTATTGGATTGTAAACCTTTACGTGACGTGACCGCACGGGCTTTTGTTCGCAAGTATCGCAGTATTTTGATCACCATTATAATCATAGCAACTGATGGACGTCCACAGATGTATTTCACTAATAGTTAGTATGACGTAAGAGATGATGTAGTCTAAGATGGTAGCGGTCTAGCCTGGTTGAGGTTATATAAGACTCATTACTACCCCTTATAAAATTTAGCAATTAAGCCCTTATTAATTTTAGAAATTAGACTATAACGTATTAGAAACATGTAGGAATTTTCCAAATTTTACAGTTTCATACCTCCCTGTGACTTGTTTGATGACGTTTGCCCACTTAGTGGGACTTGGGAGGTCTGCTAGCGTTTTTCGGGTCACTGTTCTATACCCCGGTGCTCATTGTGATTTCTCGCTGTGTTCAAAGTCAAGAGTGAATAACAAGTACATCGCTCAATTGCTTAAAAAGTCAAGAGTGAACAGGCAACCGGAACTGCGTTCCGAAACGAGTAAAAAAAGCGCTTTGATTTATATCCCCCTCCAGTCTTATGTGGGGTTATATAGGTAGTATTTACATTTGAGAAATTTAAATAAAATACGGATTAGGTTACTCCAAAATAGGACATATTTAAATACAAAGTGCTGCGTTACTTGTTAATTATATACATGGTGTTCTGTTGGATACCATCCAGGAATTTCTTTTCTGACTTACTTCAAATTCTTCGTTCGAGTTTCTTAAGAAGTTCGTTTTTGTATCTATGTATGTTTCTTTCATAACATTAACTTTGGTTGAAATTGATTAATTAAATTTCATTATTTCTTGACAAATAAAAAATATGTAAAAGAACTGGCATTTTATATAATAACACTATACGATGTATGTTTTGTGTTTTAGATGAAGTAAATTACCATTATACTAAAACAAAAAGTATTCAACTTTGAATATATAACATTCAACGTAATATATATGTTATGTTATAGCCCAGCATAAAGCAAAGTAACTTTACTCAACTGTCCCTATTAAGTAATTCATTACAAGTTTTCTATTTCCATCTCTCCGTAAGGTTTCATAATAAATTCTCAAATAATTCTGGCACATGATCATCCAGAGGCTAGTACCAACCTTGTTGTCCTAAGTTAACTCAAGACTTTAAGAACGTTAGAAGCAACGAGTTCACTAGACCAAATTCACTAAATATCATCTCGTAAAGACTCGCTCGGGAAGCCGTGCGATCCAATGATGTCTAACGCCATGCAATTCATTCCAGCAGCCACGACCACTCCGTCAACAGTGCACGACTGAGAAGAAAGTATCACTGCTTGGCAAAGCTAGAAATAGGCAAGCAGAAAATTCTATGCATGTGTATCTAGAGATCTTCTGTTAGCTGCTATGCAGGATACCTGATATCGGTTACTCGTCAGCTCATCATTGGCGTGCATAGGGTATGCACTGGGTATGCAGATGATATAAAATGAAGAAAAACTCAGTATGAGTTATAAATACTTCAGGAGAGGCATTATAAGAGTTATAAAAAGCCAGCATTCATAGCTCATACTGGAGATTTTCTTCCTTTCTCCCTCTATGCACGCCACTGCAGCCCATCTCAGACTACTGATGGATTAAGACCTCTTAATTAGCACGCCTTCTTCTTGTACTGCTGGTGAGCTGCATTCAGTTTTACCTTGCTGCCTTGAAAATGTAATCACGAACTGGTGGTCAGCTGACGCTTGTCCAGTACACGGTTGCCAATTCAGGCTCCACCACCTGTCCTCCGATATACGTGGCCAGCCCAACTTCTTAGAGCCACTTCCATTTAAACGATACCAAAAGTAGTGATAAAAAGTCGAACTGGAACCACCAGTTCGATTTTTTATCACTACTTCAGGACTCACTACAGGGCACAGGTCTTCACTCAGAATATAAATAATAATAATATCAATCACACATCGCCATCTAGCACCAAAGTAAGCTTAGCTTGTGTTATGCGTGCTAAGATCACTGATGAATAATTTATTTTAGGCATAATACACATTGCATATAAACGCCCAGACGCTGAAAAACATTGATGTTCATCACACAAATATTTTCCAGTTGTGGGAATCGAACTAACGGCTTTAGACTCAGAAAGCGCGTCGCCGAATGAGAATGAGAAGGGTTTACGCTGCAGTAGGTACACCATTCTGGTCAAGTGCAGATTGGTAGTCTTCGTAACCTTTGGGAACATTAAATTGAATGCTGATGCTTTCCTTCGCCGTTAAAGAAAGTGATATTTAAGTTGCCGGGGCTTGAACTCGGTCCCCCTGAGAAGAGAGGCCGAAGTTTTACTCTCTAGACTATCTAACCTAATCTATCTAATCTAATTTAGATCTTGAAAGATAGTTAAAGCCTTTATTGCACAAATTAAAAGCGAAAACAAGAAATAACAAAACAATAAAAAATACATATATATAAGATGCGCAAAGGCGGTCTTATCGCTTTAGATAATTTTTCGAAACACCTCTATATTCTAGAGACAGGTAATAGGCATTTTATTACATCCACTCATTTTAGCTCGTAACTCAGAGCAATGTGGATTATTTTCAAGTGACAAATAAACGATGCCGAATGAAGAAATTTCTTTGTTTTAGTTGAATTTGAATTGAATATTGAACAGGTTAACTAAATATGTATATTATCTATGTCAGATTCGGTATTCGGTTTAGTATCGGAAGTAGTCTTGAGCGCAGTAGTAAGCCTTTAACCTACTGAAGGATAAGTAAATAAATTTCTAGTGATTTTTATTTACAATGGCTTCATTATTTGACCAGTCATTATTACAAAATGGCAAAGAAAGCCATGATCTATGTAAGTGTTACAATAATATTATCACTCGCAACTTTCTTCTGCGCGTAACTTATGTTATGTTAACGAATAATATATACATTTAAAATATCAATTAAATAATCGGAACTAACAGGATTTGAACCCGCATGATGACGTCAGAGTGGTACACGGTTATCCCCCCACCCCTCCTCTTCCCGTGAAAGTCGTACGAAGCGCCTAAGGGATTATAAGCCTGCCCGTCACCGGATCGGAGTGAGGCAGCGGAGCCGAGAAACGAAGAAATATTAACCTTCAATTGCATAAAATCTCCGCTCCTCTTAAGTGGACTGGGACTTTCGAGCTAGTTTCAAAAATCATATACAACCCGTAAGCGGGGAAACAGGGCGGAGAATCACGTGCGGGGAAGCGCAGCGGTGAAATCGTAGCGTACGTACGGCCAAGCTCCGCATATTGATAAACACAGCAACTCCACTCCGTATTACTTTCTCACTTCGCTCCGCAGCCTCGCTCCGCTCCGGTGGACTGGGCAGCCTTACGGAAAACGAACAGCAGTGTTATCTGTGCTACTACCGACTAATAATAATAAGAATAATAAACTAAACCAGTATTATGAAAATTTAGCTTAATTTGCTATAATCCGCGAAAAGCAGGAGAATCTGTACGGTGTAATTTATAACTTTTCGGATACATTAAATTTGATATATTTATATAATGTAAATATGGACGATTGGCGCAGTGGGCAGCGACCGTGTTTTCTGAGTCCAAGGGTTCGATTCCACAACTGGAAAATTGTTTGTGTGAAGAACATGAATTTCAGTTTTTCAGTTTTCATCCGTTGAATATTATATATATTTATGTATATTATTAATAAATAGCTACGCTTACTTTCGAGCAAGATGGCGATGTGTGTATGGTCGTAGTACTTTTATTTATTTAATGATTATTCATTCTTGCTTGGACCAAAGGTATTAGGAAACAAATACGTCTAGTTTGAAGGGTACAAGTTAAAGCCAAAAGACGGGAATATATTCTTGTGCTTCGCTTCTGGATAGTTTTCCGAGAAGCGCTACTTTTCTTAATCGTATTTTTTACTTCCAGCTACAATTCAAACATGGACATTTGAAGAAACATTTTTGGGTCTGGCGGTCGTCATACTATCATATTTATTTTTAGTACTGAGGTTGTTACCGAATTTCATGAAAAACAGAAAACCTTTTCAATTGAAGAACGCACTGCTGTTTTACAACATCTTTCAAGTTGCCTTCGCATCATATGCAGTATTTTTGGTGAGTACGGTAGATTGCTATAATAATAAAGGAAGGCAAATATAAATAATCAAAACTTGTTCTTTATGGATAAATCAATAAAATAGAAAATATGAAAAATCGAAAAGAAAACTTTTGTTTTTAATTTTTAATAAATTGGATATAAATAATAGAAAATCAATCATAAGTTTGAATTGAATTTTTGCGTACTATTAAATTCGTTGAGTGTTTAAGAGTCAAAAATTATAGATAATAATTTAGACTAAAATAAGATCACTAAATTAATCATAAAAAGTCTCGACCAGATTACTAGTACGTAATGTTACTGTAAGATAGTGATAACAAAAAAAAACCTGGCTAAGTTTGTTGTGGGCTCTTCTTGGACCAGGGCGCGTTCGGAACCCTGCTAGCTTCAGTTTTAAGTTAAAGAATGCAGTTATCATCATCACTAACATTAGTGTGACATGTTAAATGTATGAACGCTTTATAAGTGTCTGTAATAAGGTCTACGCGAATAAAACATTTTTTGAATTTGAATTTGATAATACATGTAGGTACCTCACGATCAGTAACAATTATAAAACACAATTGGACACACCGGATATGAGACGCCAAAATACTTAGGTATATTTTCGCATTTTGACCAACTTTAAAATTATTACAAGTAACCATCGTAAACGCATTTAAAATTACAGAATTAATTAAATTATAAAATACTAATATTCAGTTATTATTTTATTTTCTTAATATACTTATACTAAGAAGCTTTTGCGTTTAAACACCTAAAAGTTACGAAAATATAAACAAAGTTATGTAATTATCGTAATGAAATAGATTAGGCATGAACACGAATGTAAATGAATAAAAAATCCTTTATTTTTATTACCATTAATATCTTCTTATATTAGCAAACGTAAACTTGCTCCAATATTGGCGAAAAGTTAAATAAAATCCATTAATTTCCTTTAAACTTAAAACTACCGTTAGCATACGTAAATATATTTCGAGATATAATAAGCAGTTTTATGTACTGTTGGAAACAGAAATTAGGTATTTTCAGTCATGATTACGATATATTAAAAATTCCATACCTACTTATTATAAAATTAAAAAAAAAAAACAAAAAAAATCCAGTAGGTACTTAACGACAAATTTACATATGTATGTGCAAAAAAACTTGGTGAAATAAAAAGGTTTGCTAACTAAAAGAGGTCAAATAAATTTCGCGGAGGTTTGATTAAAATTAAAACCTACACTATCACTTTTAGTTACAAGGCACCCTAGCACTAAGTACTATTACTGTTTTCCTTGTGTTTTTTCTATTTTTTCTATTCTTTTCTATTCTAAATTCGTATGGTTCGCGGAAGATAATGAAAACTTAAAGCTAATGAAAACTTTAGAGCGCGGCTTGGACACGGAGCGTTAGTATGTTTTGTGTTCTTCCAAAATATAGAAATTCTGTTTCTTGCTTATAACACGTTTCCAACAATATAGTCTTAGAAAAGTCATCATCATCACATCAACCTATTACTATAGAGCACGGGTCTCCTCCAACAAAAAGAAGGGGTTAAGGCCTAAGTCCAAATCGTTGGCCCGGTGCGGATTGGTGGACTCCACATTCCTTTGAGAACATTACGTAGAACTCTCAGACATGCCGGTTTCCTCAGGATATTTTCCTTCACCGTTGAAGCAAGTGATATTTTAATTACTTAAAACGCACATAACTTGAAAAGTTATAGGTTTGTGATGGGATTCGAACTCGACCTCTTACCCAATGCGCTATCACCGCTTAGAAAAGTATTGTATCCTAATTAAACTAAAATACAACAAAGTTAGAATAGATCTAACAGTGTAAATTGGCAAATTGCCACATACTTATCATAACTATAAAATTATTATATATATATCACTAAAATAATGTCAGGTGCTGATTTTCATTTCGCTCCATCTGTAAGTTTGTCAGCCACACTGCTTCGGTGCACCTTCCTGTACCCTTTTAATTTCTAGTTATAGATAAAAAATAGTTGGTAAATCCAAAAGTGCACGCCGCATAATCTCATTCATTACAATAAAATTGAGATTATTTGTTAATAATAATTAAACTTCATCTAATTATACTGTGAAAAGTAATAGGCTTCTATTTTTCAAAATACTGCAGCCTATAAGAAAATAATCAACTCGATAAGTGAAGTATTTCGCTCGTTATCGTGACCAAAAGATACGGGATCCGCACATACAGACAGAAATTTTTTAAACAATTTTTTAATTAGTTAAATAATAAAAAGAATTTTAAAATATCATGAGTGTTAAAAATAGTGTTTTTTCTCAACATTTGTCTATTTATATAGACTTATAAAAGCAATAAAGAAAAAAAAGGGACATTTTAAGATGGAGAATCACTCTGACAGTAATACCCAACTCAACGCTTCGCTTATGAGGCGTGCAAAAATGATATAAAGATTTAAGTACCCTATATTAGGAAGAGTTGTGAATATTACTGGCAACTCGTATTATTTTCCCTATTCTTTGATTAAATAATTGAATCCAAATTTTATTCCTAATTATTCCTGCTTGGTTTTACCTACTTGCCCTTTGCTTCGGAACCATTCTTGAAGCGCCTTAATTTGACATTTCAAACGTAGAGCGTTAACACTAATCTGGGTCACCACAATTCAAAACAGCTCTTGTGAAACGTTCGTAATTACATAATATAATATAGTTTTACTGTGAGTTGGTGATGAACCTTTAAGTAAAGCTAATGAATATAAATTTAATAATTTAGCTGGTAAATAATGGTATATGATTATAATTATAGTCTATGATTGGGTTCTTACAACCATCTCTTAAGTCATTATTATTTTTATATTATTGATCCATGTTTCAAAATTATAATACTTTAAATTTCAGAATAATACTGTTTTAAGCGGATAGTAGTAAGCCTTATGTGTGTAATTTAATTTAAGTGATTATTTTTTTCAGTATACAAGATATATTGTAAAACACGGCGTTATTACAACTCGGTGCCCTAAAGGTGAAGACTTAAAAGCGGTAAGTCAAAAAAACAGTCTTTGTGGACTGCCTATAAAAGTTAAAACTAAATCCATGAAATTATACACACTCTATACATATAGCTCGTGGGCAGCGTGCGGTGACGATGATACGAGTTTCCCGCATTTTGTTCACCAAAAAAAGCTAAGAAGCTTATAGAAGATTTCACTCCAAAAATCTAAATAGTGCTCTTATTTTAAAATGTTATGAAATTTTTAATGCGCCTGTTAATATTGTTAGAGCAATTGTTTGTTTGCACGCTTATGCTAGCACGTATTATTTGTTTATAGACTTTTTATCTTCCAGGTTATTTCCGAAATCACACCATATTTTATAGCAAAGCACATCGACCTATTAGATACGGTATTCTTCGTGCTCCGTAAGAAGGAGAATCAAGTTACTTTCCTCCATGTTTTCCACCACACACTCATGCTTACATGGGCCTGGTTTTACCAGCTGTATTACCCTGCGGACCATTTCGTGGTGGTTGGGCTCATAAACAGCTTCGTACATGTATTGATGTACGCGTACTATGGGATTTCGTCATTAGGACCGGAGTACGCTAAATATGTTTGGTGGAAGAAGCACCTCACTAAAGTTCAGTTGGTAAGCCTTTGCACATTATCAGTGATACTGATTGTTATCAATGATATTATATTATTGCTTATTAAACTGAGGAACTGATAAAAAAAAACCTGGGGCTATTAAAAGAATGTATAAACGAGTAATAATTACAACAAATTAGATTAAATTAAATAATAAAAATAAGCTATATAACATTAAAAATTAAAAGTATTTAAAAATAAAACAATAACCAAAAATTCAAATTCAAAATAATAATAAAAACAAAACATTCAAACATATAATTAATATCCTAGATTACCTACTCTCTAATAACATTTTAATTTGCTTTTGGAGCTGAAGCGGCGGGTGTGAAATATGTCCAGTTCCGAATTACTATGAGTAAGGTCATTGAGCAAGCGTAGCGCACGAGTCAGTGCGTGGTCAATTTAGTTCTGCACCATGGTAAAGCAAACAAATGACGATGACGCGCACTGACATAGCCATCCGGTACATGCAAACCTATCGACCCTAACATAAAGAAATTTATCTTTCGCCTTATTCTGCGTTTGCAGAAAAAACGACACTAACAATAGAAAAAAGGTTTTTAATAAATTGAAAGTTTTATTATGACTTATATCTATTTAAATAAAGTTTATTTTAATATCACAAATAAAAACATTTTGGTGAATACAGTTATCAGTTATCACGCAAACATACGTAGAAGTCTTATATAAACGGGAGTAAACTTCTCCTATTCCATGTTCCCGTGCTTTAGCAGGTGGACACGTTAATTATATCCCCTGTCAGGGGATATAATCGGGGGATTTAATTTTTGTCTCCTGCCTGTGCTTAGCCCCGCTGGGGACTTAATTAATTTTTTATCCTCTGAAAAAAAAGAGCTGACTAGTCATTTGACGAGTAGCTTGCATTAAAAATTTTAAATCTTGTCCCACGGATAGATTAGGTTTGGCAAAGGATAAAATGTATGCCATAGATTTTATATAATTTCACTAGATTGCTATAAAACATTTTTCTTTTTTGAACTAAAGATAACTAAGTAACTATTTATTTTGTGCTACAAAAGATATAAACAAACCTCAACCCTTTTCCACATTGTATTTCAGATACAATTCATCCTGGTGCTATGCAATCTCTACTACCAGCAGAAGTTAACTCCGTGCCCCATTCCAGCCTTGTTCCACTACTACTGCCTCTCCTGCATAATCTCCTTCTTCGTTCTCTTCATGAACTTCTATTTAAGAAGTTACTTTACTGTATCAAGGAAAAAAGCAGCACTGAAAAGTATGGAAGGAAACAATACTTGTGATGTTGGAATAAAAATAAATTGAGCGATTAAACTTTTTTTTTATTTTTTTATAGTCACAATCGACGAACCAAGCAGATGGCCCACTTGATGGTGAGTGGTCGCCTATGAATAGAGCAACACCTCACAGGGCATGTAAGGAGCAAGTCCTGCAACATGCCGCTGTCACAAAAAGCTCTACTACTACTACAAATATTCTTATTCTGTACCTTTTAAAACACCTTTTAGAATTTTTATAAATTTAAAAAGCATATACAAATTTTCGGAACCGACAGGATTTGAACCTGCGACTCTCTCGGCAATCGTGGCCTGAGCGCTTTCTCCAATTATGCTACGGCTCTCCTACCGTCGATGCCGAAATTAGTATATGCCTTTTTAACTTTTAGAATTTTCTAGACGAATATTAGTAGGACCACAATCTAGTTGTGGAGCATAGACCCGCAATGCTGCTTTAATAAGGGTTGGTGAGCTTCAACGATTACTATCTTATGGTATGTTAACCGGGACCGACGGCTTTAAGTGCTCTCCGAAGCACGAGTACGATACTGATTTTTTATAACTCTTTCACTATTAGAATAAATATAAATAAATAAATAAATATACTAAGACAATACAAACATCGCCATCTAGCCCCAAAGTAAGCGTAGCTTGTGTTATGGGTACTAAGATAGCTAATGAATATTTTTATGAATACATACACATAAATACTTATAATGTACAGATAAACACCCAGACACTGAAAAACATTCATGTTCATCACACAAGCATTTTCCAGTTGTGGGAATCGAACCCACGGCCTAGGACTCAGAAAGCAGGGTCGCTGCCCACCGCGCCAATCGGCAGGATGTTATAAGATTTCAGTCTGAAATAGTACTATTTGTTATAAAAAGCCTACCCCTAAGTATTTATAACTCGTAATCGATATTTTCTTAATTTTATATCATCTGCATACCCTGTGCATACCCTCTTTGCACTCCACTGCTTGTAGATACACTATCTAGTACGTTTACATACACGGTCAGAGATTAAAGAAGACGTTCTTTGAACTTTGAACTCAAGGTTTAGTGAAAATATGGTTGTTGTAAATGATAACTCGTAAATATAATACTAAATGCTTACGTAAGTAATATAACGCACAGGATATATTATGTCTTGTTCTTATGAAAAACGTATTGGAATAAGTAAACAGATTTTATAACAATAATTATCACTGGAATACAAGGTGAAATAAGTCTAGCTTTCTAAATAACTGTACCTAGATTTAATTTTTGGGTATTATGTTCATTATTTCATAATTATGTTGAATTACTTAATATATAAAAATAATACTTAAAACTTAAATTAGAAATGCGGAAGTGTGTTTGATAGTTTGTTCTTCTTTCAAGCCCTAGCCACAGTTAGTAGATCCCATCAAAAACTATTTATTTCAATAGATGGCACTTTTGATGCGTAAATACATGTAAAATATGACATAGGAGTGAGTTGATGGCGATAAATAAATTCGTCAAGTTAAAACTAAAGCTACGAGGGTTCCAAACGCGTCCTGATCTAAGAAGAAGCTCACAAAACATAGCCGGTTGTTATTCACTTCATTAACGTCATTTAAAAACTATTAAAGTATTAGAGCAATAATTTACACCCAAGCTTTTTTATCGTTGACGTAGTCCTTAATAGGTACTATAATAGGACTTTTCTATAAGTTTACGTTTAATACAAACTTTGATCTTTTTCAGAGACATCTGCAGGATATCACTGGTAATTTATTGTAAAATTGTATGCAATTTCCTTTAAATGAATTACTTATTTTATTTAGTCTAGAATATTGCACTGTAAGTTTATTTAAACGTTTAAAGCCAAGTTCCATATTTATTTATTTATTTATTTATTTAGGAAAACCAACCGCTAATACATTTTTTCTTGTCCAAGTTTTACGTTGTGAGCTAAGTGAATGTTCAGCTTATTACAGGTTTTCACAACGTTTACAAATAATTTCAAAATTAATTAAATTTTATATATAACTACATTACAAAATAAATGTCTAAAAATATTTTACTAATTAATAAGGTTATAACGTTAAAAAATTAAATAGAATTAAAATTCAAATTCAAATTAAATTAAATTTTTTTTTTAACATTAATGTCCAAGTTTAAGCTTATTAAATTTTAAATTTTGATATGAAGATTATGGGTGGTTGTCGGTTTCACCGAAATTTTTTGATTTATTTATTTATACTCTTTATTTGCACGCAAAAAATACAGAAGAAGAATTAAAAAAACACAGACAGAAGCAGTATACAAAAGGCGGCCTTATTGCTAAGCGATCTCTTCCAGGCAACCTTAGGATAAGGAAAACAAAAGGATAACAGACTGCAGGTTGTGCATAATAAAAAAAAATACATACTAATAACTTCATACTTGAACTAATCGCACAAAAAAATAATACATAGAATAATAATAAACTAATATATAATTTAACATGTCATAAACACATTAATAACAGTAAATACTAATACAAATCGTCTTTAATGTTAACTAAAGTTTCTGTAGATAATCCTTAAATTTATTTATAATAACAGATACCTAACTACAAATATATACAAATTATTTCTAAGTAATTTAAATTTGTTAGTGTAGATGCTATAAGTTAGTGTATTCTTTTAAGGATTGTATTTGTGTTTAATTTTCAGAAATAAGCTGTGAATTAAAATGAAGGAATAAATAAGTAAATAAAAAAATGTTATATAATGACAATTTGTAATACTAACATTAATATTAATCTTAACAAAAAATTATAATTATGGTAGTAGAATGAAAGGCTTTTTAATTTTTTTTTTTTAACAGAACACATTCTAAAAATTTGAATTCAAAACACAATATTTTCTTTTTTTTACTACGACAATGTTTACCTAAGAGACCAATCAACTTCATTTGGCATAGAGAAGAAAGGTCAAAGAGTATTAAAGGCTGCTGTTTATCCCAGGAAAACAGGTGTCCAAAGGCCTGCACACCGTCAAATATTGGTATATCGAGAAGAATCCACAACTTTGTCTTCTTCTAGACCTTATCTCAGCTATACTCGGTCAGCCCAACCGTCTTCCAAATCTTGAAGCGCCATCTTGAGAAGAATTCCAGTCATAGATACAATGTTTTTTTTTATTCCTCCATTCCTTTTATTGTTCAATCCATAAACAAAAATACATTGATTTATGTTACAGTTAAATGAATATTTAGTACGATGCATGGTTTTCTGTATATATACATGAGGTATGTGCTTCTATTATCATGACAGCACGACGTTGTGAATAACAATATAAGTTACTATTAGTTTATTATTGACAAGGGATAAACAAACGAGGGATAAGATAGTCAATGATACCGAACAATATAAATAGATAGATACAATGGCAATGGAAAACAAGAGCAATTGTATATTATTTTATAAAAAATTACCGAATGAAATCCTTGAGATGTCTCTCAATAAGTTCTAAGTTTATATAAAACGTAAGCTTACAGAAAAATCCTATTTTTAACCTTTTTGCGGTATTTGCTTGGATTAAAAATAAAAGAAACTTAATTACCCGGCTATATTAAGAAACCATATCAATATACATACGTGTTTAGTTTTCAGTGAGCGAAAAAAAAAACACAAGTGTTGTAATGTGAAAAACATAAAACACAAGTGTGGTAACAAAATCATTTAATTTTTTTATTTTTCCTGTCAAGACATGTTTTCGATTACCAAGATACGTGCTTGCCACAGGACGCGCTATGCGTCTAAAAAAGCTTGTAGTGACGGAAATATAACAACTACAAAGCAATATGGGCCCCCATACATTTACTCACATCACGAGAAAATTCACGCGATGCAATTTGTCCCGTGGCCAGCACGTTATACTTCACGGACGGCAATACGTGATAGTGAAATACCCTATGCGCAGTAGTGTTACGCCGAAGGTTATATTGGAGCAACGCGCGAATAACTTTCATTTCCTTTTCCGCCGCCGCAACGCGTATCCGATAGTGTTAGTACACGTTCCTTGCGCATCATCTATTATTTTATATTTTCGTTGACTTACGAAAGGAGGGTTTGATATATTAATAATAGTTTGCTACAGCGAGGGTTCCCAACTTCTATGCCATTCTCAGAACAAGAACGGCCTCCTGGGACAGGCTTAGACGCAGCACCATACTGGACACTTTAAATAACTTTACCTTTTAGGTTTTAAGTACTGCAAAATCGTTATTATTATTTAAAATTCTATTTTAGAACTAATCTATTCAATGTTAGAACATTTGCTTGAAAATTAAGAATCATTTTACATTTAATTATTATATCATTTCATTATCATTTTTATAATGTTAAATTTTATAAAATAAAAAAAAAAACTGTTAAAAACTTATAAAGAATTATTATTATTTATTAGGTATTATTGTTAATATTAATATTGCTTCTTTAATTTAAGTCCTTTCCTACTAATGCTATAACCGTAAAATTGTTATTTGTTGTAACGTTTTTTGTTGGGAGTGCTAGAATGCGCGCCACGAGAGAATTATGTCTACCCATTATCTCGTCAATCACTGGTATTTTGGTATCACTAATTTTTTTAATATCGCGTGATAATTTTTGGGTTTAAATCAGTCTTCTTTTCAAAATACTCAATATTTCTATGTACGAATAGAAGTACAATATTTCTATTGAAGAATCTTGGTTGCATGTTATTAAATTGACTATCGACGTTATGTGAATACTAACGGTCCCCAATACTAGAGAACTTCGTCCGCGTATGAGTCAACCTTAAAAAATACTGATATGTTGTCGCGGACTGTTTCTTAGAACTTTTAAAGAGGGACTATATCGTCACACTACATACTTCCGTTGTTTATAAACATGACCTAACGATTTCAATTGTTTTTTTTTTTATATATAAAACGACTTTATGTTACTTGAATATAAAAGTTATAAATAAATAAATAAATATACTACGACAATACACACATCGCCATCTAGCCCCAAAGTAAGCGTAGCTTGTGTTATGGGTACTAAGATGACTGATGAATATTTTTATGAATTATATATACATAAATACTTAGAAAATACATATAAACACCCAGACACTGAAAAACACTTAATGCTCATCACACAAACATTTTCCAGTTGTGTGAATCGAACCCACGGCCTTGGACTCAGAAAGCAGGGTCGCTGCCAACTGCGCCAGTCGGCCGTCAAGTTATACATATGCTGCTGGGAACTTTTTCATACATCTCTCCCATCATTAAAGCAGCGTTCGTAGGGAACGTTTTCGTTGGACCGTTTTTTCTCAGGCTTACTTTGCAAATCAGACTACTACGCAAAGTTATTTTTAGTTTAATATGTATAACCTATGGTAATGACAGATAATGTGGCTTTATATTAGTGAAAGAATTTTCAAAATCGGTTCATTAGTTCCAGAGATTACCCCCGACAGTGTCACATACTCACACTTTACCGCTTTATAACATTAGTATAGAAGTATAGATCCCTACTAATATTATAAAAGTCAATGTAAGTTTGTTTGTTACGCTTTCACGCAAAAACTACTTAACCGATCCTCATGAAACTTTGTACACATGTTCTTGGAAGTGTTAGAAGTAATATAGGATACTTTTTATCCCGACATTAAGCTCGGGAGAGGGTATGAGTGTTAGACGATTTTACACCATAACTCCGACAAATTATAACTGATTTAAATAATTATTTTTGTACTATAGAGCTTAAAATATATAAATTGCGTTAGAATAACGCGAACCAATGGTTACTAAATTAATCCGTAAAGCAAATGTCCGTAAAGTTTAGTTTCTACTGATATATTAAACGAGTAACACTGACCGCTTAGCCTCATCGCGGCCTAAAATATATTCAAATATCTACTTAACAAAAAGTTAGATAATATAAATATTGAATTTTAATGCTAGGCCGTCGATGATTATGCTAGAAATCGAAGGCAATAAAATAAATGTTTCTTATGTAATAATTTGTAACAGTTTTCTGTCATTATGTGTTAATATTCAATCTACGTTTATAAGGTATTTTACTAGGCGTGTATTGGAATTATTTATTCATCTAACTTTTTTTTCTATATCAATACAAGTTGATGGTTAGATGTGATGTGATATGTATGGCAGTAATATTATACCCATACTGTAATCGGTTTGTACGCGACATCGTAACGGAACGCTGAATCGCTTAGCGGCAAATCTTTGTCAGTAGGGTGGTAACTAGCCACGGCCGAAGCTTTACTAGACCAGACCAGAGTAAATTCAGAAATTTTAAATTCCCAAAATGCCCTAGCGCTCACCGCTGCGCCGGGGAGGTAGTCTGACTTTTGCACTACGCAGATTTTAATCACCAGTAACCGAACAATACGGTATTCCCATTATTAAATGAGTGTGTTTCATTAAAATATGTCTTAAGTAGTATGAAGTAAAGTGTTTTTCTTTGTTTTAATATTAGTTCCTTGAGTTTTCTGTCCATTGCGTTTATATACCGATTGACGGCCAATTGGCGCAGTTTGCAGCGACCCTGCTTTCTGAGTCCAAGGCCGTGGGTTCGATTCCCACACCTGGAAAATGTTTGTGTGATAAGCATGAATGTTTTTCAGTGTCTGGGTGTTTATATGTATATTATAAGTATTTATGTATTATATTCATAAAAATATTCAACAGCTATCTTAGTACCCATAACACAAGCTACGCTTACTTTGGGGCTAGATTGCGTATTGTCGTAGTATATTTATTTATTATTTATTTATTTATACCTACTATTTAATCATGTTATATAAATATAAGACAAATATAAAGCCGCTGACTTGCCGACCCACGGCTATTGCATTGTATTTTTAAATTTATTGCAATTTACAATGCCATATATCAAATAGTTGAAACTAATATATGACTTACCGCTAATCTTTTAATAAAGAAGTAGAATTCAGTGTTTTCTCTGAGAGACTCGGATCAGTAAGTAAATAAAAAAATAAGATATTTAGTTTGTGATTTGAAAGCTATCGCGTCTAATCCCCTTAGATAAATTTCGCCCTTAGATTATCTTACGATTACGAAACCTAATGTTAGCAGCTTTTCTTTTTTTTTCAACCTGGTAACCTGATATTAAATTACACCATACAAATTCTCCTGCTGTTCGCGGAGTATAGAAAATTTAGAAGAAATTGTGAAGCTTAATTTTCATAATATTTTATGGATTTCCGCAAAGTAACGCCTGCTACTATTCAATATTTCTTTGGAGTGTTTCTCCCTTGACCTAAGATACTTAAAAATATAAACAGTAGTTTTCATATCATCATTCATCATACTATTTCGCAACTACAAAACTGTTGCTCACTGAGAGTGACGTACAGGTTGCAGAGTGATGGCAATCTTTCCGCATACAGTCTGTTAAGGGCCTACCTCAAACATAAATTAGTAACATAGTTTAATACAGGAATTATTGCAAGACATCAATGCCAACAGAATATAATCGCTTTTTTTTTTAATATGAAAATCTCATCGGTCTTATGTTTAGCGTGTTCTACGTGGTACTGGTATGGAATCCCAGGTTGGGATTTAAAATTGTTAGGTGTTGAGTTTTCGTCTATAAATTTTAATACACCACATTTGTACCAGGCTCAAGTGCGAACAAGCATGGAGTACTGTAGTCACCTGTGGGGTGGCTCTGCCAAGTACCAACTTGAAGCTTTGAATTCGGTGGATCGTCGCGCCAGGAGAATTATAGGCGACAATTCGTTAACACAGGCAAAACTACATAGTCTCCAGCACCGACGCAATGTTGCCTGTTTATCGGTTTTTTACCGGATATACTTCGGTGAGTGTGCTCAGGAACTTCACAATCTTGTTCCCCCTTCCCCGTTCTACCACAGAACAGCGAGATACCGAGAGCGGTGGCATCCTTATGTGGTTGATATCCCATCAACACGCACGAAACGTTTTTTATCCACGTTTCTGATACGTGCCGCTAAGATGTGGAACGCCCTCCCGGTAACTGTGTTTCCTGCCACGTATAATTTAAGTACCTTCAAGGCTAGAGTGAATAGGCTTTTTCTAGGCAAGCGTGCTCCAACCTAGACCTCATCATTGCTTTCTAACGGGCATGATTGTCGTCAAACGCTGGCCTATCATTAATAAAAAAAAAAAAAAAACAGGCCCAGCGTTAGGAATATGAACGTGTCGTAGGACACGTTCACTACAGTGCCAGTCATTATTAATAACATATTGTGATAATATCGACAGCCTAGTGGGTAGAACTTCGACTTCACATTCGTGTGGTCGAGCTCGAATCCCTCACACCTCTAACTTTTCCATGTTATTTGCGTTTTAAAGAATTTAAACCTCATTTGCTTCAACGGTGAAGAGAAACATCGTGAGGAAACCTGCATGCCTAAGAGTTCCCAAAACGTTCCCATAGGCGTGTGACTTCCACCATTCCGTACTGGGCCTGCGTGCTGGACTACAGTCTTAACCCCTTTTAATTGTGGGAGGAGACCCGTGCCCTTTAGTGGGCCGGTAATGGGTTGTAATGACGATGATGATTGTGAAATTCCATCTAGCCAGATTAGAAAAACGTGGAATCAGAGCCCACAATTGACCCAATACTCTAATTTTCTATTTCAAGTCGACAATAATGAAGTAAAATAAAAATCTTTTGTTTTCAGGATGTTTATCCATATATAAAAATTATCTTTGTACTGAACCCTTAATTATGCCTATTTATATTTAGTGACCTCTGCCTCGAAAACACCGATCTGCATAACTTAGTTCGATCGCATGAGATTATTGCTGTTTTCTTGAATGTGCTAATTAGAGAAATCGTTTTAATTATATCACAATATTTACGCAATTTTATATAACTTTATTTATTTAAATCTTTATCGGATATGCAATGATAGTTTTGAAAACCCATCTAATTCTGAAAGGAGACCCGTGACCTGTGCTGTTAATCATGAAACTGCTGTTTATTAAAACTAGGATCCAGATAACATGTATTTCATTCCAAGCCGCTGTCTGTGTCATGAAGTTGACGTGAAGACTTGGAAGAGTTGGATTTAATCGTTTGGGGCCCTTAAATTTGTGTAGGTTAACTATCTGGTTCTGGTTTTGTCGGCCACAATTTATGGTATGATACCAATTTATTATAATATTTCATGGTAAGCGTCAGCGAAAAGATACGCCTTGGTTTTTTTTATATGTATGAGGAACTGTATTTGTTAATGGAATGTTTTAACTTTTTTTAATTTATTCTTTTTATTTTTTAAGTAATAAAATTATGTATTTTTTTAGTACGTCGGACCCGTTTATTGTTCTCTCGTTCGACTTCCCAAGTCCGATTCTCGGCACGCACTTATAACTATTCGGAGTTATGTGTGTTCTGAGAAATAAAAAAAGCTGCGTGGGCGTGTAAAGTCGCAATTTGCCAGCGTGTTAGACTTCGGCATACGCTGACAAATCCGTATCTTGGCTTGGCCATTTCGGAGGAGTATGTCAGCATTTTGGAGTAAATATATCAATTGCGTTTTGGAGTATGTCACATGATGATTTTTTTTTTTTAATTCTTAAGTATTATTCTGTTTTTACTGTTGAAGAACGTCTAAATTTCGAACGTAAATGCAGAGTTAGCTTGTAGGTCCCCACCTACAAGCTAACTCTGCATATACAATGGATAAATTTATAATAATCTCATAATATTTATACTCGATATAAGATAATGTATACAACGGCTGGCTTTTATAAATAAATAAACAAAACATGTAAGCCCGCTACCATCTTAGGCGGCATCATCACTTAGCACCAGGTGAAATTGCAGTTAAAGGGCTAACTTGTAGTGCAATGAAAAAAAGGGCATGGTGGAAGGGCCATGAATTTGGCAGTAGGACATTGACAGGCTAAATACTGATCGTGGAATCAAGATTCACTCAAAAACGCTCAACAAAATATCAATTGTTACTATGAACTGAGTCACCTTGACCTCAACCAGATTTAACGGTTCATTATTGTAACCGTTTATTATTATATAACGCTTTAAGGTTATGTTATCTTTATTAGAGCTAAAATTATTATGGCTAACAGAAAGCAAATAAATAAATTTTTAGTCTAATTGCCTACCATATTTTAAGGTGAATCTCTGTTTAAAATATGGACATTATATTAATTTTACTACTTCCTGCCCGCGACTGCGTGGAAAAATAAAAAAGTTAACCAATGCACGTAGTAATTTTAGCTAAACCTAGCTATGCTTCGCGTCAGTACTATCCTACGGAATGTCGGTATATTCGGGTTATTACAACCAATATAATTATAATATATAGGTATAACAGTTCATGCGGTATTATTAAAACATAGATGTGTTCAATTGTAGTCGTAGCTATTAAAGACATGGAAGAGAACTCACAAAAGGTGTCTTGCAGTTCAATGTAAGATAACGACAGAGAAATAAAATATGTATTTGTTTTACTTTACTACAAGCCAGGGTAGCTGTGGTAGCGCATTGGGTAGGAGCTCGAATACACTATCGGGGGCCGAGTTCGAATCCCAGCACGCACTTTTAACTTTTCTAATTAAAATATCACTTGCTTCATCGGTTAAGGGAAACATCGTGAGGTAACCTGCATGCCTCAGAGTGCTACATAATGGGCTGATAGGTGTGTTGTCCACCAATCCGCTATGGGCCAGCGTGGTGGACTACTGCCTTAATCCCCTTCTCATTGTAGGAGGAGACCCGTGCTTTATAGCGGGCCGGTAATGGTTTTATGTGATGACAACAAGCCTTGCCTTGTTTGAAATCGGTACTAAGTGATGAGAGTAAACTGTTAGGGGTAAGGCAGGCTCTAGGCTGCATCATACCGGGATACCGAATTGCTTTCGGCTCGTATTTTTCGGTAGGGTGGTGGCCGATAATAGCCGAGGTATATATTATAATAACGAACAGTTCCCAAGCAAACTCTCTGTAATATTTATGCGCATATTATGAAAATTAAGCTTAATTTGCTTTAGCCCGCGAAAAGTAAGATTCTAATAATTATTTATTGTAAAATTAAAATCTCCTGAGGATGCTCCGGTTTCAGAGCGAAACGTGCGTAGAGGGTACATTGCCGAAGATATGTTTGGTGTGGAGTATAAGGATTGAAGAAATTATAAAAGAAATTATAAATTAAACCATAAAGATTCTCCTCATTTCGCGTTAAATTTAGCTTAATTTTCATAATATATCATGGATTTCAGCAAAGTAACGCCTGCTTCTATCCAATACATTTATGTGCAAGGAACGCATTAGTGGGTAACGCATGTAACGCAAGTACAAGTTCATAAGTCGGTCGACTGTTTGTAATAATTACACAGAAGTAGAGCCGTGGCCTCATCAACTCCGCCCTCCATCCTGTATTTAACACGCAGGGAGACATGAATGAATCAATTAATAAGACACGAAAGTACAGATAATCGCGACGCTAAAGTGTTATGACGTTGAAGTAACAATGGGCAATGGACATTAGCGTCTTAAGGTGCTTGAATCTCGCATCGATGGATACCCGACGAGATAAACGGATGAAGTCAAGGGAGTTGCAGGGTTTCGCTGGACTCAAGCGGCTCAAGACTGTGATACTTAGAACTTCCTACAAAAGACCAGTGCCCAGTAGATGTGTATTGCTTGACATGGTGACGATGATGACAAAACTAAAGATAATACATTAGAACGAGTCTAAGGCGAAGAGGTTTCCGAACGATGCTCAGGAATACTTTGCGATTAAAAGGAGATACATATATTATGCAATGAAAGGTGGTAATTTCCCATTAACAAAAATATTACCTAGAAGGGGTTCATGTCAAATAAACGAATGCCAAAATCAAAGCCACATGTCTGTCTTTAGTGTGAATAACATCAAACACAAAATTTCAATGATGACTTTATCATCACATACCTAAACCCCTTTTTCCTTATTGTAAATTGCTGAGGAATTAGGGATTCCAGAGACAATTTGAACATCAGCTAGATGTGTTATGACTTGGGAATATAACAAATATAACAAAACCCTAATTTAAGTTAACTGGAGTTGTGATGCTAAACCATCTCGATCATGTTAGCTTTATTATCAATATCACATAAAACCTTTACCGGCTCATTACGACGGCTGATTGGCGCAGTTTGCAGCAACCCGGCTTTTTGAGCCCAAGGCCGTGGGTTCGATTCCCACTACTGGAAAATGTTTGTGTGATGAGCATGAATGTATTTCAGTGTCTGGGTGTATATATGTATATTGTAAGTATTTTTGTATATTATTCATAAAAATCATCACACATCAGTCGCCTTAGTACCCATAACACAAGCTACACTTACTTTGGAGCTAGATGGCGGTGTATGTATTGTCGTAGTGTATTTATTTATTATTTATTATTACAGAGCACAAGTCTCCTTCACGTAGACAACCCAACGCTGGCCCAGTGCAGATTGGTAGACTTCGGGAATATTATGGAGAACACTCAGGCATGCAGGTTTCCTCATGATGTTTACCTTCACCGTTGAATGTTATATTTTAATTACTTAAAACCAGCATAACTTAGACAAGTTACAGGTGCCTCTGAACGAATTTTCATAAGTTTTTTTTTGTTTTATTGGCTTACGTGAAAACGTAGACGTTGAAGCGTTGATAGCCCAGTGGTGAGGTATTCAGCTTCAATTTCGGAGGACCGAGTTCGAATCACAGCACGCACCTCTAACTTTTCTTAGTTATGTGCATTTTAAGTCATTAAAATATCACTTGCTTCAACGTTGAAGGAAAACATCGTGAGGAAACCTGTATGCCTGAGAGCTCTACATAATGTTCTCAAAGGCAAACTTACGGCCTGAGGGAAATGGAGATGTTAACCTATATTCTTTTGTATTCCACTACAATTTAACTCATCTGCAATCTCTACTAATCTTTGGTTTCTACGCAACATCGTACCGGAACGCTAAATCGCTTAGCGGCACGTCTTTGTTAGTAGGGTGGTAACTAGCTACAGCCGTAGCCTTCCACCGGACCAGACCAGAGAATATAAATTCCCAAAAAGCCCCTGCTAGGAATTTTATTTCTTTACCCGTGGAGAAAAATTTCCTCTGCCCGCGCTATCCGTGTTTTCTAACACGAAAAACTTAGCCGGGCATTTTGCCGGAATTTATTTATTTAATAATGAATAATAACCGAATAAATGCAAAAAGTTATTAACTCTTAAGTTAACTCTTCACATTTTAAAGACATAAATAAATACATGATTTGTTCACATTTATATCCTATACATTTTAATCGATATAAATTTTGTAAAACGACCTAATACTCAATTATACTTGATATAATAAATGACGTAATTTATACCGAATAAATTCTCGATCCTTGTCAGTGGATATAATCAGGGTATAAAATTTTGTTTCTTGTCTATTCTAGATAGAATTATTATCATCATCAAAGCTCTACAGCCTTGGGTGGGCCTTAGCTTGGTTAAGCATATTTTTTTATTCCAGGCGGTCAGAAGCTGCTTCTTTAAAGCTCCGAACTCCCGGAACCCTCAGATAACTCTCAACTCCTTCACTCCACCGACCCCTAAGTCGTCCTCGGCCTCTACGCCCCTCCAAAGAGCACACCACCAACCTCTTTGGGGCTCTCGTGCCTTCCATGCGTTGCACATGCCCTGCCCATTGCATTCTTAATAGTTTAATAGTCTTGACGACATTTGGTTCTTTAAAAAGTTCGTATAGTTCGTGATAGTATCGAATGTGCCAAAACCATTATCCTCCTGCATAGCACCAAACACTCGTCGCAAGACCTTTCGTTCTAAAATGAGCACACTGTTTTCGTTTTAAGCAAGGGCTATGCTAAACATTGGTGCATTTAAAACCCTTATAGCTTATCAAAACTGAATTGGAAAAGCCTTATTGGATTAATTACGGTTTTAATTTTCATTAAAAAATTCACGCACGCTAAAACCCGGGTAGATTTAGTAAACAAAGACACTTACTTAACATTTATGATCCTCAAAAAAAATTACAATGTAGAAAGAACAAGAAAGAAAAAAAATATTTTTGACATTGCGCCACACATTACAAAATTAACAACAACACCTATCTGTGGCCTAACCTAGAAAAAAGATGCCAGTTCAGCATTGGCATGCGCCAATGGGAGCAACGCCAATGGGAGCAAGCTGAATAGCCAACCCGACTGCCCAGCATGGTGAATATGGGCAGACCCTCACCTTGGGAGAGGCCATTAGTCCAGCAGGGGAAAGGTACTGTGATGTGATATAGCAAAATTGCTACTGAGTTTCTAAAAACCCTGAACTTGTCATACGCTATTCACGTACGTTCTGTATATAAAACTCATTTTTATCCAAAAGCAACTATTAATGCAATGTATTTACTGCAAGGAAAAACAACTTCAATTCGCATTTTAAGATTCTTTGAAAGACCCAATAAAAACACTTGCCAAAGAATTTGGATCACAAACAAATACTGACTGCAGATATCACAACAAAACCGTAAAGACAAAATTGCCTAGAGAAAACGGTGACGGGCGAATCTCAAAAACGTATCTCACGTTGCGTAACGATATAGGCCTCGATGAGCATCGCGGTACAACCTGCGCCTGCGCAGCCTACTCCGAGAAGCATCAGTTGCTTTCAGACCACTGCCTAGGGCTGACGTGTTCCATGTTCCATTATTGAATTTGAAATTTCAATTACGCGATCGCGTGTGAATTTTTTTTTTCCAGTTGATTGTGTTTCCCAGGAGGAGAGGTTTGTAATTTTTTTTATTATAAGTTAAATGGGTAATTATTTTTTAGATAAACAAAATTTGCATTATTATGCAATTTCAAAAGTAATATTCCATGGTTTAAGTATAGAAAGCATTGCGCTTTAATTACGGTGTGTGGTAATTTCAAACCTTATTACATCTCAAGTGTTTTTTTGACCAAGTACCAAACTAAGTTTAGTAGTTTGTTTTATTTGGGTGAAAGTGTTAAGTGTTGTAATACGCCGTTGTATTTTTAACGTTTTGCAAAACTGTTGTTACAGTTACCTATGTCTTTTTTAAATATAGGAAATAGATAGTAGAAGAGAGTGTTGGTTAGGTTGAGAGTGGGCGTCAAAAATGATGTGATGCAATGGTCTGTGAAGCTATTAGAAGGGTAACCGGACTTTGGTACTCATCATAGACAAGTAATATAAATCAAAAATTCGCAGCACTAAACAAAATAAACTTAAATTTCTAAGGAGCCGTTGTATGGATGAAACCTTTGTCATACAAAAAGGAAACACCGAAATCAGTGTATTAGCTGAGAAAAGAATTGATACACCTGATTGTAAGTCTCATCATTCATCATTATCCTTATTAGAAGCCAGTAACATCCCACTGCTGGGCACAGGGCTCTTCTCTCACACGAGAGAGTGTACTAGAGTATAGACCCACCACGCTGATCTAATGGTGGCTGGTGGGTTTTAACGATTATTCCTACATGCTAGTGATAATATCTGGAACAGATGGCTTACCGTGCTCTACAAGTCAAGATAGCACCAATTCGTTAACTCCGCCACTTTTTTTTGGTTAAAACTCTCAATAGCCGGCCAAAAACTGTTCTACCAAAAAGTTTTTGCCGGGACCGGTAATCAAACCCAGCAATTCATGAGCAGAAGTGAACTGAAGTGAACCTTTTGACGACTGCGGTCGGCAGAGGTCCCAGGTTCAACCCCGGCAGGGGCGATTTGGAAATTTATAATTATCGAATTTTGTCTAGTCTGGTTTGGTCTTCGAGACTTTGGGAGTGGCTAGTTACCACCCTACTCACAAAGACTTGAAGCAATTTACGGCCGATTGGTGCGGTTTGCAGCGACCCTGCTTTCTGAGTCCAAGGCCGTGGGTTCGATTCCCACTACTGGAAAATGCTTGTGATGAGCATGAATGTTTTTCAATGTGTGTGTGTTTATATGTATATTATAAGTATTTATTCATAAAATTATTCATCAGTCATCTTAGTACCCATAACACAAGATACGCTTACTTTGGGGCTAGATGGCGATGTGTGTAATATCGTAGTAAAAAAAAAAATTAGCTTTCCGATAAGATGCCGCATAGAAATTGATTAAGAGTATGGGTTTACTATAACTGTCGTACCCCTAAAAGGTTATCCCACCAGGTGAGATGAAAAAAATATCGTCTATATCCCAGAGAGAACTCTGTCCTTTATCAAGATAAATACCTCAAATAAATTTATTGTTTTATTTTTAATTTACCCTTTACTTGCGGTTTAAGAAATTTATTGTTTTCATAAGAACAGTATTCACTTACATGAAAACTTAAGCTATTACATTATAAGGTTTGCTGAGATTGTAAGTTAGAGCGTGCTACACAAAAAAAAGACTTAATTCAACATGCCAAAAACAATTAATTTACATGCAGCTATCCGTTAGAACTTTTAACTTAAAAGTATACAAAAATATGAGGGTAGTATGGTACCATTGTAACAAAAATCCCACTAACGCTAGGCATATCTACGTCATGAAGTGGATACTTAACAATTATTCATTGTAAAGTCAACATCTGAGGATGCTCCGGTTTCGGAGCGAAACGTGCGTAGAGGGTACATTGCCGAAGATCTGTTTATTGTGGAGTATAAGGATTGAAGAAATTATTAATCACATCATACAGATTCGCCTGCTTTTCGCGGAGTATAGCAAATGAAGCTTAATTTTCATAATACGTTTGAGGACAGTCAAAGAACTGTAGTTTCATAAATGTCATTTCATAAAGGACATATTTCCATAAAAACTTTCTTACTTAAAGGGGTATTGCTATAAAAAAACTCCCTTAGGATATAAGACACCTAAGAAGTTCAAAATTTTAAATTGCCGTTCGGGCCACAGAATTAAGATCATACTGAAACCGTATACACGACTGATATTAAAACATACCACTTAGCTGCTGACAGTAATGATTTTAGATCTAATGTTCTAAGCGTTTACCATAAAATGTGAAAATAGGAAATAGTTTGTGAGCTAGCAACATTCCGCGGGCGTAAAGTTAGACGTGTTCGGTGCGTTTTCACTGTTATTGAACACATGGCTGAATGAGGATTCTGTATGATCTTAATTCATCGAATTCAATATTCTATGAAAACTTCAAACTACGCTATCACCGCTTATGAGAATATTCCGAAATTTGAAGCGTATTTTTGGGGGAAAAGATTTTGCGTATGAACAATCACAAATTGCACGGTGTAGGTTTGTCTGGTTGTCGCGGATTAAAGTAAATGCGGAACTAACAGCTTGCGTGAGGACTTGGGTCCAACTAGTAGGCGCTTCGTGCGAGAGTTAATATAACTGGTGACATAAGTAGACACAGCGCAGGCGCAGCACAATATAAAATTATAATGATTACGGCGTTATATCACGATAAGCTCGCATAATACCTCCAAACCTAAAACTAGCTTATATTCAAACAATTATGTTGGGCTCTGCACTGATCTCAGTGGCTTGCACAGGGTTTTTACCAGGATATGCATAAAAAAGGAAGCGTTATGAGTTATACAAAAATTTAGGGGTAGGCAGTGCTTTTGTGCATGTATGAAGTGCACGCCACTGACTGATCTTGATGAAATTTGGCACACATAAGCATAGCTTGTACTCTGTTTTACTTGTTTGTTTTGTTTGGTTGGCGCATGGGGCTACCCGACTTCTTGAGTCCTAGGATGTGGGTTCGATTCCCACAACTGGAAAATGTTTCTGTAATGAACATTAATGTTTTTCAGTGTCTTTGTGTTTATGTTTATATAATTTGAAGGAGATGTCAATTTGATTCAAACAATATAAAAAGAGTAAATATGCGTGTGTCAACGGGTAATTGTGTTATGTTTTTTTTTTAATTGATTTAATGTTAAATACATATATATAAAGAAATAGCATTCTGCACTCTTTCTCTATATAAACTATGTGTGAAATTTCCAATTTCACACAAATTCGTCTGCGAAATTTTCGTAAAAAGAGTTACAAAGTTTTTGCTTCACGTAGAATTCGCGTAGTTAAATTATACAGTTAGTTGTTATATTGCTAACATTGTAACATTACGTTCTACTTTTGAACTTGTACAAAGATTTGTAGGTTACATATCAGCACATTTACCTTTGAGCAACTTACATCACGTGTAGAGTCGTCAAGAATATTGCTGAGGATGGATATTATTATTACAAAATTGATTTGGTACACTTATTTTATTTGAAATTGCAACTATCCATTAGTTTTGTAAGTAATAATGTTTTAATGTTTTTTAGGTCATTAGCTATTATATATTTCCCGCTACTGCATTTTAATTGTTCATGTAGTGAATATTCTTTAGATTACTGATTTGAAACTCGATAAATGTATGGCAGAGAATGAGATAGAATACATTACATTTGACGGCCGATTGGCGCTGTGGGCAGCGACATTCTGAGTCTAAGGCCGTGGGTTTGATTCCCACAACTGGACAGTATTTGTTTGAAAAATATTCATGAGTTTTCTCAGAACCCATAACACAAGCTACGCTTACTTTGGGACGATGGCGATGTGTGATTGTCGTAGTATGTTTATTTATTTATTACACTTTTTATATTATTATTTTGTTTTCTATTTTAGTTTGCAAGGATTTAATTTAAAATATTAAACAATTTTAAGCTTGGTGAAAATCGACCCTGCTTTCTGAGTCCAAGGCCGTGGGTTCGATTCCCACAACTGGAAAATGTTTGTGTGATGAGCAATAAGTGTTTTTCAGTGTCTGGGTGTTTATATGTATTTTCTAAGTATTTATGTATATATAATTTATAAAAAAATATATTCATCAGTCATCTTAGTACCCATAACACAAGCTACGCTTACTTTGGGGCTAGGTGGCGATGTGTGTAGTGTCGTAGTATATTTATTTATTTATTTATATTTTATTCATAAAAATATTCATCAGTCATATTAGTACTCATAACACAAGCAACGCTTTCTTTGGGGCTAGATGGCGATGTGTGTATTGTCGTCGTAGTATATTTATTTATTTATATCAGTCCATTACCTGTCCACTACAGGGCATGGTGTCCTCCCACTATGAGAAGGGATTAGGCCAAAGTCCACCACGCTTGTCCAGTGTGGATTGGTAGACTTCACTAATATAATAGAAAACTCTCAGACATGCAGGTTCGATGTTTACCTTCACAGTAGAAGCAAGTGATATTTTAATTTCTTAATACGTACATAACATTGAAAGTTGGAGGTGCGTGCTGGGATGCAAACTCGAGCCGAGTTCGAAAGTGAAGCCGACGTCCTAATCACTAAGCTATCACTGCTTCATAAAAAATAATTTATTGAAAAATTATAAACTCTAAAGTTATCCTAATACCCCTGGTAGGTACCTACTCTATATCCCTCTCAATCTCTCAGGTGCAGGGGTCATTTGTGGGATTGAGTATACGCTTTTATAACATGATTCCTAAAGTAATTTTAGACCTACCAATGCATAAGTTTAAAGAATGTGTTAAAACACATTTATTACAGCGAGGTTACTATACAATTGATGAATTTCTTAATGACAAGGTTGCTTGGAAGCATCCGGCTCCGCTTTCATCTCTCACAAGATAGAAAAATGTATTTTAAAATGTAAAATTTAAATTGTTGGTATTGGAAAAGAGCAACTGCAGAGTTTCTTGCCGGCTTCTTCTCGGTTGAATCTGCCCTCCGAGCCGGTGGTAGAGTCACTACACACAGACAGACTTGACGTTTCAAAAGTGCTTATATTAGGCCTACTTGAAATAAATGAATTTTGAATTTTGATTTTTTTATTATTTCGTAGGCTTCTTTTAGAAGTGTTGCTTTTGCCGAGTTTGAAAATTGTACAGCATATATATATTAAAATATGTTTTTTTTATTCACGCTTTAACTGTTAGATTATCGAGAATCAATTCAGTATACCTACCTATAAATCCACAGTTTCACAATGATCCTTTAAGTAGCTAAGCTTAACAAACAAACATCCAAACACTTTGATTATGAAATCGGTGATAGCAGATAGTGGTTAAGCCATTGCCCCACTTTCATGGCATGCACCTCTTACTTTTTGAAAAGTCCCACTGCTGGGCACGTGTCTCCCTTCTCATGGGAGAGAGGGAATGAGAGGATCGACCCACTACGCTGCTGTGATTTAGGGTGTCGGGCTTAAACGGAACGGGCACAACACAAGTTGGACAAACCTTCGTGTGTGTACTGAAAGTTTATTAGAATAAGATTCAATACCTTTGCTGGAAAAATCCGCCAATTTAACCGTGAAACTCGTGATCTTCTGGCTTTCTTTCCAACTATCATTATAAAATACTGAAATCTTATATTTACTGAAATAAAATAAATAAATAAATAAAAATTTTTTCTAATGGAAAAAAATTATTGAAATCAGTGCGGTAGTTTCAGAGCTTATAATAATAATAATAATAATAATAAAGCTTTATTTATATTCCTTACAATTAAATACCTTACTGACTAAATACAATAAGAGTTAAATACAATTTTTCTTAATCCTTATTTCTTATTTTCTATTTATAATGTTTTCTTAACTAAGTAATATATTGCCCTTATTGTTCTTATACTATCTAATTTAGAACATTTATGTAAGGATCGCCAGCGGCGGTAAAAGCCTCCTACATATTTTCCATTTGCACCTGTCCCTTGCAAGAGTACTCCATGTCTTACCCGCAACTTTCGCGATGTCGTCCTCCCATCTTTTCAATGGCCTACCGGGTATTCTCTTCCAATCCATGGGATGCCAGTTGGTAACAATTTTTGTCCATCTACTATCTTGACATATTTAAATAAAAATAAATAAATATACTACGACAATACACGCATCGCCATCTAGCCCCAAAGTAAGCGTAGCCTGTGTTATGGTTACTGAGATAGCTGATGAATATTTTTTTATGAATATAATACACATAAATACTTATAATATACAAATAAACACCCAGACACTGAAAAACATTCATGTTCATCACACAAACATTTTCCAGTTGTGGGAATCCAACCCACGACCTTAGACTCAGAAAGCAGGGTCGCTGCCCACTGCGCCACTCGGCCGTCTTTGAATGCTCATCATCTTTTAAGAGCTTATCGAATATAAACAAAACGTTTCTATATATATAATAGTCATTATTCGTAAGTATTAAAAATTATTTTATCATTCTTAGACTTTAAAACGATATTGTGTTTGCTTAACACAGAAGTTATATCCATAATTGTGTGAAAATTGGTTATCAATTATTCTTAAGACGTCCAAAAAAAAACGAATATGTTATCGCATAGTTACGAATAAGTCATAAAAGTTTATTATGTTGTTTTATTGCGGTGGTAAAAGTTGTCTGTAAATTAGCAAAAAAATTCTATTATGAGGCGAAAAATTTATTAATATCTAAATTCATAAACGAACATTAGGTAACCAGAATATAAAAACACAACTAATATCGTCTTAAACAATAAACTGTTAAAAGTTTTAGACATTTGTAAAATATGAAAAATAAAATAAAAGAAGCACCCTTCAGCAAGTGCGAGCGTCGTGATGCGTTGGTCTACATTATCATGGTCCAAGTTATTTACTTTAGTGAATAATTTATTTGACTGAGCCTCATTGGTCCAGTGATTAGCAAGTTTGCCTTCGGATCATAAGATCCTATTTCGATTCCTATGTCTGGCTAATAGTTTATCTTGATTTTTATCTAGAAATTAACAAAATTCGCAGTCAGTAAATTAGCACCTTCAAACTCGGTGCGTGTTGTTTTTAAAGCCCGCCAACCTGGATTGGATAAGCGTGGTAGATCTTTAATTCCTCTTCCCTAGATTGTTTTTCCAAATTATATAATATAACTCTATTGTTCCGCTAACCTTAATTACAATATACGGGTTTGAGACAATGTGGTTCTTGCCAAATCCACTAAATGTTAAACAGGTAAACAGATAATTGCTTAAGATATCTACCAGTTGTTTAAGAGAATTGTTGGTATTATCATATGAACCCTATTGCTAGCAGAAATTTAATCCACAGACTTCTAACCAGAAAAAGTTAGAAATATTCATTATCGCCATCATAAGCTTAATTATATGTTACAGTTGCGTAAAAGCCTCCAATCTCATAATATAGATGTATATTTAGTTTTAAGTATATGCTTCGAAAAAACTGTTTCAAAATTCTTTTTGACGTGACAACGTCTTATAAATTGGTTTGCCGGGTGACACTTCAAGAAACTGCGTTACGCTCCGCTCACGTTATGCGCTCACAATGAGAGCGAGTGAGAGGCACGCGCCCGCCTAAGAGCGAGAGAGACAGACATAAAAAGTGAAAGGCACGCGTCCCTTTGTAGTAAACGCTGTTTCATTGTACGCAAATGTATTGCAAGTTATTGTATGTATATTTGTATATAAATACGTATGTATGTGTAAAGGTAAAAATAAAATTTTGTTAATATGAAATTCAGTGCGAGATTCTTTGTATAAATTAATGTTTTAAATATAATTCTTTGTATAAATAAATGTTTTAAATTGTTACTATTATTTCATCCTTCTTCCTACTATACGAATGAATATTCACATTAAAATTATTTTACCACTCAAAGTCGTTGTCACGTAAAACTTTCGCCCGTATACCGACTTTACAGGCAACCAATTTTTTTTCATTTAAGATTATAAATAGAGAAATTTGAATTTAATTCAAAATATGAATAGAATAAACTTTACTCCAACAAACTTTATGACGTATTTTATCAAAAATCCTTTGTCCAAAGTCTTCAAACTGTGTCTGTTGCTAGTTACGTCTCACGGTTTTGAAACTTGGTCGCTTTTAAGCCACATAAGAATGCTCAGAGTCACTCAGCTGGTGACGGAGGGAGCTATGCTTGAAATGAAAGACGAGATGAATTCAGAAATCCATAAACTTCTATGGATTTCTGAATTCATCTCATCTCGTTAAGCTAAAGTGGTATAGGCCGGGAAGATTTATTTATTTTTATTTATTTGTGAACAACAACATAAATTAACCGCTAATGCGCTGAACGCCCACCTCCAAAACTTAAAAATTACCACTGTTCACTGGATAGCTCAGATAAACTTTTGTTAGGGTTCCAAAGTGCTAAAATGGCTACCCTATTAAACGCAGCGTTGGTTGGCCACCAACAAGTTATTAAGAGCCGCTGGAAACAAGCGGCCCTAGACCGTCACTTTGGAACTGTTTAAAAATGATAAGATCTAAGTAGTGTACATATATTACGATGATGAAATAAACCTTATTCAAAAGAATGTTTCAATTTAAGGTATAAGCTAGAAAATCACGTAAAAAAAAGATTAAACGAAACTAGCCAATAGGTATGTAAAATTTGTGTAAATTTGTTAAAAGGGATATACCCACTCGCGTATTTCCGAACACGAGTATTTCCGAAACCGGACGATTACAAGGTGGTTCAAGTGCGTGAACACTGAACATTATAAAAACTCAATTATTGGAAATATTGGTGTTTTTCCTATTGCGAAATTCTAACCTCCGAATACTATAACTATTTAATAGGCGAAAGTGCGTAGGTTTTGTATCTTATTCATATGAATTTATATTCGTATTATAACGCGTTAGCGTATTTTGTAATCTATATTTCATCATAGGGTTTCAAATTTAGCAATATAGATTCAAATGACGTTTATTTGAAATGATCATCTCCATCATCACTTCAACCGATTGACGTCCACAGCTGGACATACAAGTTTGTCTCTTGTTTGCAGCGGCTCCCATCGACTCATTTGATGTCGTCTATGCACCTCGTTGTGAACCAATGCTACGTTTATTATTTGAAGTAGGCTCTTTAAAAGCATTTTTGAAACGCCAAGTCGTTCTTTTTGTAGTGACTTTATGAACGGTTCGAAGACAGATTCTACCGGGAAAAAACCGGCAAGAAACTCAGCAGTTGTTTTTTATCAACATAGTTTTTTTTTTACAATATAATTAGTAAGTCTTGTGAAATGTGAAAGCAAAGCGATGTACTTCCAAGCACTTCTTTATTACAATACTAGCTGTGCCCCGCGGTTGCACCCGCGCCAGTGTCTATTTCGTGGGAATATCGGGAAGAAAAAGAAGTAACAGTTGTACTAAATAAATAAATCAAATAATAAATTTAAAGGTATAATTCATAGGTATAATTATGCTACATGGTTTACATTATCGTAATGTTCTTAAGGAACTCTATTTTTGTGGAAAATCAATTATATATTATCAAAGAGCTAGAAAGCTAAATAATCAATTATTTTTTTCATATACCATTTACTAAATCCCTTCTCGGAAAACAAGCGCCTATTATACGTATTTGTGCGAAATACAACGATTTATCTAAAAAGATATCTAGCATCGATATCTTCCATGACTCACCCACAGCTTTTAGAAAAAAACTCCCCGATCACTTATCGGTGAGTTAAATTTTGTGTTAAATTTTTTTTTTTTGCAAATTAAGTTTATATGTCGCTTCGTCAATGCTATGTGCACTTGTCATTGGCGTGCATATCAGTCCATGTGTTCGTGTGTGTCCTATGTTTAAAAAACGTGTAATATGCATGTTGTTAGTGCTCTTAAATAAATAAATAAATTATAGATTATTTAGCTTTCTAATGGTAGGAAAAAATATATGGGTCCAGACTTCGGAGCCTATTTGGTGTAGGTGTTTGTAAACAAGCAATAAAAATTTCCTCTTTTTAATATTTACACCATGCTGCTCCACCGCAAATGCACTAATAAACAAATGAAGCGGTGATACCCTAGTGGTTAGAGCTGTGGGGATGACCGAGTTCGATCACAACCACTTCTAACTTTTCAGAGTTATGTGCGTTTTATGAGAATATGCCGTTCGCCATAATGTTCTCAAGGGCGTGTGAAGTCTATCGATCTGCACTCTGGCAGCGGCCTAAACCCTTCAAATGTTTGGAGTAAACCCAGTTGGCCGGTCATCAGTTGATGACGATGATGACGATGTTAGAAGATATGAATGGGACCGCCCATAGCTTAACGTGGCTTTAAATTTGCGAAGAAAAAAAAAACGTTATTATTGGTTGTCATTAGTGTTGCCCAAATGCAAGAACAAGACGAGACTTAGCCAGTCTTGGTCTTGGTCTTGCGCCAATACACCTGGTCTTGGTCTTGGTCTTGGTCTTGCGCTCCCAGTCTTGGTCTTGGTCTTGGTCTTGCAGCAAGAGTCTTGCAAGTCTTGCAATTACCTATTAGTCTATTACTATTTATTAAAGTTTACTTTAAATCTTAGAAAAACGTATTAGAATTGGAACATTGTGAGCTTGAATTAACATAGCCATAGTAAAGATCAAGCAGATTAATAAATAACTGAAGATTTGATAAGAAATTCGAAAAATCAACTGACCTATATGTCGTTTTCCATGGAAGTAACTGTTTCTTAATAAACATTTATGATTTATAAGCTTACATTTGCTAAAACATGTAAAAAAACAAATTAATTACAATAACTTGACTGTATTTTAAAGAACAATACTTATCTGTCTAGAAAGAGATTGAACCCTCAACTTATAAGAAATTTAATAAAAGAGTTTTACGATTTATCATTTATTTGAATAAAGCTGAAGAGTTCGTTTGTATGTTTGATGACAGAAGTTTTAAAATAAATAAATAAATCCTGAACGTCACTATACCTCCAAAGTTACTATTCCTCGTGGACGAAGTCGCGGGCACAGCTAGTAAATACTTACTCTCATCATCTCTCTCAGATTCGAAAATTCGAACACTTTTTTGCTATTTTTTCTTGTAAAAACTTAAGAAATATAATGACTAAATGTACAATAATAGTACCTAAGTAATTAGTTTAAAACCATATAAGTAATCAATATTATAATTACTTACTAGAATGAATTATTATGACATCTACTACCTATCCTCACCATTTTATCCTAATCATAATACTACTTGCGTGATCAGTATAATGTATTCATTTTCATTCTAAGCACTCTGAAACTTATTTATTCTTTGGAACACCTGTAGGTACTCTTAAAATTCGAAATTATTTTGCATGAATAGTGTCAAATGTTATGATTTCGGCGCGGCGGCAACGATTGTTTTAGATTTCAAAAGAAGCCGCCGGCGCGTGTATCATAACCATGTACTTCCGAAAAGCGGCAAATTTCTTTGAGAAGTAAGTACAAAACCTTTGATGCCGCATTATCAAAGTGCCGATGGTTAAAACATAACTATGCATGCACTCAGTTTGATTTTAATAGATATTTTTTTATTCGCTATGTTTATGGTATTAGTCGTAATGCGCATAGGTCCAGTTTTTCATATTCTTTGATATAGTTTTTTGCGTCTCATAGAATTCCTAAGCGTACCTACCTACCTATACACCGAACTGTTACACCTAACTACTCCGTGAAATAGCGCTAAGTCCTAGCTGCAAGACGCAAGAGTCTTGCAGGCTATGTCTTGTTCTTGCTCAAGTCTTGCACGGTCAGTCTTGGTCTTGGTCTTGCTAAAAATACGCGGTCTTGTTCTTGGTCTTGGTCTTGCAAAAACGCAAGAACAAGACCAAGACTGCAAGACCAAGACTGAATTTGGGCAACACTAGTTGTCATCATCAGCGAGCCATGGTCCACCACGTTGTTCTAATGTGGGTTGGCGGGCTTAGGTAACAAAGTCCGTCTATTATATAACTATGATTATCAGGTGTTATGTCACTAATGACCGGCACAGCCGACTTCGAGGAAATTCAAAGGCCAAATTCAGACGTCAAAGTCGGTCAACCTTTTACCGACGGTTGGATATCATCATCATATCAACCCATTACCGACCCACTACAAAGCACGGGTCTCTTACCACAATGAGCAGAATTTAGGCCGTAGTCCACCACGCAGGCCCAGTACGGATTTGTGGACTCCATACTCCTTTGAGAACATAGAGAACTCACGGGCATGCGGGTTTCCTCACAATGTTTTCCTTCACCGTTGAAGCAAGTGATATTTTGATTGCATAAAACGCCCAAGACTGAAAAGTTAGAGGTACTTGCTGGGATTCGAACTCATTCCCCCCCTGAAATGGAAGCCTTACTACTTAGGCTATTACCGCTTATCTGAATTATCACAGGTTGGTATAGCCCCTATTTATAAAAATAGGGGCTATAATTCTGTAACAAAACTTTATTAATAATTATATTATACTCAAGCGATACTCGTATGTAAGTTTACGTTTACATACAACCTGTGTTTAAGGAACTAAGTTTTGCTCGCGTTCTTTATTCAAACAGATTGTTATCCTGTGATAAAAAGTAATCTGTATGTCCTTTCAACTAGTAATAACTCTTTGTCAAAAATCAAGTTCAATGTTACCTTAAGTTTAGGTTTAAAGATTCTATTCTCGAAATGAACATACTGTTCACTTACAAGAGAAACTTAAAACTTATTAATTAGTAAGACTTAAAACTAATCTAACATAAAGTTTTTGATTATTTTAATTGGTGTCCTATATAAAGACAAATATAATTAATGAGTAAATTAACGAAACAGTTACAAATTTTGACAAAGAGTTTTTATTGTTCTTAAGAATGAAAATCGACTTTTCTAAAAAATTGTTTTGGTGAATCATTATATAGTAGCACTCCTTCAAAATGAATAGTTTTTGGAACAAGTTTAGTTAGGGCGTTAAGAAAGTATAAGCATACAAACACACTTCTGCATTTATAATATTAGTATGGATCATTGATAAATCTAACCAATCAATCAGTTTGAAGGCATATTTAGACAAACTGCTTGACGGTGGTGGGGCCTAGTTCATCTCTCCTACATGAATTAAGAATTTAGAGGGCAATCCCACCTGGCTGCTCCAATGTGGGTTGGTGGGCTCTGGCCTAGAAGTGATACCGTAACAGTCGATTGCTCTAGTTTAACCAGACAATAGTAATTATGTTACATGTCCAAGTTTTGATAGTCAAATTAAAAGCACGGTTCAAACGGAATGTGTACCAGATTTAGTCCAAGAGCTACATGCAACTTTTCCTTTTCAATTTATGAAAATATTCTTTAAATATTGTTCTCGAGAATACATATACATGGTATCTGTCAATATATTAAAGCTTATGTGAAATTAGGTAGACATGTTTATATGTTTGTTAATTTAAGAAAGACTCCTTCCTTCGTTCCTACAATCACAAGTATCCTATTTATCCTACAATATTTTCTTTTTCAAAAAGCAGGCATTTCCACGCTTTGGAGCTAGTGCATTATTTACATCCATGGTTTTTTTTGGGGTATTGGGATAAACTACATGTCTCAATCTCGGTAGGTACTGACAGAATACCAGCGTTGTGCGTACATTATCCAAAACATTAAGCTGAGTCAGAATATTTTTATTGGCACGACACATTATAGACTTAAAAAAATTAAAAATTCAGTATCAAATTATAAGTTACTGCGCATGTAAGTCTGTCTGTGTTGTTCTGGTTATTAAACATGTTTATTCTATTCAATGATGCTGACTTTGTCAAGATCTTTTAAACTGTTATAAATAAACAAAAAATAATTTATCAAAAACTTTTAGACATTACATTACTCTGGTGTCAACATCGAGCAATATATTGTTCTCTAGCTCTCAGTATATGTTCGATTAAGATGATTTATAAGTACGGCGAACTAAATAATTATAATAAGGAATTTTTATTGGCCACCTGTGCCACTTTCGTATTGGTTGTGAAATCTGAGCCTAGCTTATAACTTGTTTCAAATCGACTTCCGAAAATAGCACAGCTTTTAATTTCTAGACGTATTTTTTATGTATGCAAACTGAAACTAATCTTGGGCAATAATATATTTGATTCGTTTGAAAGGATGTTCTCAATTTTAAATTTAAAGTTATTCAATAACAAACACTTAAAAGAAGTTATTGACGACCTCCCTGACGCCGCAGTGAGCGCTGTGGTTTTTTTTTTATGGAACAATAAAATTATTATTATTATTAATTCCCAGCAGACACAATCTGAAAATTTATAATTTCTGAATTATCTCTGGTCTGGTCTTGGAGGCTTCAGTCGTGGCGATTTAGCAGTCTTGTACGATGGCGCGTAGAATCGATTAGAGCTATATTTTATATTTTATAACAAATTACCAAATGAAATCTTTGAGTTGTCTCTCAATAAGTTCAAAGTTTATATAAAACGTAAGCTTACAGAAAAATCCTATTATAACATTGAGGATTATTTAAACGATAAAAAAGCTTGGGTGTGAATTGCTCTAGCTTCATAGCTTAATTTAAATTTACCCGGCTAAGTTTGTTGTGGGCTCTTCTTAGACCAGGGCGCGTTTGGAACCCTCGTAGCTTTAGATTTAAGTTGGCGAACGAAGTTATCACCATCCCGTTACAATTATGTAAACAAATATGTATGAACGCTTCATAAGTGCCTGTGATAGGCCTACATGAATCAAGAAATTTTGAATTTTGAATTTGAAGTTGAATTTGTTATATGTAACTGCCATACTCCCTAGCAGGTTAGTCCGCTACCATTTTAAACTGCATCCTCACTCACCACCAGGTGAGATTAAGGAATCACCTATAAACAACACAAAAAATCACAGGGTATGCAAGGAACACGACATACAAATTGTGCCTGTAAATACACCGGCAACCACGCCTTTTGTACCGGAACACAGCAATGTTGATGGGCAATAGAAACAAACATTGCGGTATGGTACTTCCCTCGGCGAAATCTTTTGCTCAAATTCAAATTGTACAAAAATGTTTTATTCATGTAGACCTTATCTTAAGCTTAATCTGCTATACTCTGCTATACTCTTTAAAGCAGGAGAATGTGTAACTTAACAAATATTGTAAATTCAACATCTCCTGAGGATGGAGGAAGCGTGCGTAGATGTTACATAGCCTAAGATCTGTTTGGTGTGGAGTAGGTATAAATATATTTGACGGCCGGCTGTGGGCAGCGACCCTGCTTTCTGAGTCCAAGGCCGTGGGTTCGATTCCCACAACTGGAAAATGTTTGTGTGATGAGCATTAAGTGTTTTTCAGTGTGTGGGTGTTTATATGTATTTTCTAAGTATTCATAAAATATTCATCAGTCATCTTAGTGACCATAACACAAGCTACGCTTACTTTGGGGCTAGGTGGCGATGTGTGTATTGTCGTAGTATATTTATTTATTATTATTTATTTTTTTATTTAAAGATAAACGAAATTATAAATAACGTCATACGTATTCTCGAGTTGCTATACTCGTCACGAGTATAGCAAATTGAGCTTTATTTACATAAAATCTATGCTAGATAAAAACTCAACAATAAATAAAATCGCGAATTGGATGGCATAAGTTTATCAAAAGAAAACACAGTGTTGTAAGAGTAGAACTTTTGTGACGCTAACTGGAGCGTAGCGCGTCTCATAACATAACGTTACTTTCATGTACCTACCCTCATTGCGAATGCGTACACCTCGCTAAGATGGTCACAGTACGCCGTAAAAGGAAGAATTTAAAAACTAAACATTTGTATACTTAATAGTTTCTCAGATTTCGAAATAGTAATTTAGTCAGTCTTAACGCATTATATTTTGTTGCTCTTGAAAGTATTTTTGCTGAAAAGCGGGGAAATAAATGTAGTCCCACATACATATGACGGGTGGCTTTTCGGGCTGTGTGTTATGGCAGAGAGATCGAGGTACCTATATATCTACTAAATATATACTCTAACTTTTCTAAGTTATGTGCGTTTTAAAATATCACTTGCTTTAACTGTGAAGGAAAAGATTATGAGGAAAACTGCATATCTGAGAGTTCTCCATAATGTTCCCAAAGGAGTGTCAAGTCCACATCTGCACTGGGCTAGTGTGGTGGACTACGGCTCTCATTGTGGGAGGAGACACATGCCCTGTAGTGGGCCGGTAAGAGTTGATATGATGATTCAGAGTACCCCAATCTGTCCACACGTCAGCCAAAGTTAGGGCCTGAGCGTCACAGGGGACTTTTACTATCTGCCTCCTGATCCGTGCCCTTAGACAGAAATAAAAAAAAGGAAGACACATAAAAATAAAAAAGTTCGATCTGTTACCCTGGACCCAACGAGGGCACGGATAAAACAATTATTCAGGTCTGTCCTTTAGGAGGCGCCCTTAAAGTGACCAACTTAAAGTGACGTGCCCCTGTTCTAGCTCGATATCGTTGTTTCCTGGGATCATCTCCAGGAGAAGTTCACCCGCAGCCCTGCCATTTAGAAGCTGTTACAACCTATATTTCTCAGTTCTTAAATATAGTTCATCGGGCATATACGACGATAATTGTACGACAGTTGCATGAATCGAAATATCGACAAATCCAAAATATTATCGTGGTATGTACCCGTTGAACTATATTTAAGAAATGTTGATTAACCACGAAAATCTTAGTTTAACATTTTTCTCAATATTTATCAGTTATTTATAAGGTTTTTTTTATTTTTTTATTTATAATTTGATCTGAAAGAACAACTAAATGCTCCGTTACATTAATGGTAGAAATTTCTCACCTGTCACTTTCTAAGTAATCTGGAGGTAACATCGTGGGGGATCCTGCATACCATAGAGTTCTAAAAGAGTCCATCAATCCTGTTCTGGGAACCCTTGGCTGCGGCCTAAACCCTTGGCTAAGTCCCAAACCCTTGTAATTCTGAGAGGAGACCCATGTCCTGTACTAGTGATGATCTCGTGATTAATGCCAACGCCTTAAACTGATACTGAGAGTCCAATCCAACAAGTCCAAAATTGGTTCAGCCGCTTCAAGATTAGACTACCCAGTTCGATGAACTGATGGACTACGGCCTAATTCAGTGGCTATAGTGAGCTTATAATGGGTTGATATGATATAAATTTCAAATTAATATTTTTTGATATCTAGTTTCCTGCAGAAAACGAGACAGCAAGAAAACAGAAATTCGCCGCTAGTATTGTTATATAACTTTTATGCACGATATATTAACTAATAATAGTCTTTGTTATTTAGGTCAAGTTGTAAAATTTGTAATTATGCTGACCGTAATTCTATGTTAGATAATAACTGCGGCCGTCATCACGAAAGAGGCCTATTCTCCATTTTCCCATTTTATGGTAAATGTTTGGAACGTTAGAGGTAAAATAATTACTGTCAACTGCTAAATGGAATGAAGAGACTAACCTTCTGTTC
Organism: Pararge aegeria; assembly: GCF_905163445.1. Classification (NCBI taxonomy): domain Eukaryota; kingdom Metazoa; phylum Arthropoda; class Insecta; order Lepidoptera; family Nymphalidae; genus Pararge; species Pararge aegeria. The sequence goes on from NC_053187.1 coordinate 17,607,481, forward strand.
GAGAAACACTTCGGAGTGGTTTTTGATTCCTCAATATGACTTGTGTACACGGTTTCTGTATCTTCTTTAATCTTTGTTATTATGATGCTACATGATGAACAGTATAAAGAAGTTATAATAAAGTCGATAAGTCTCGTCCTGCACTTATTACTCAACTGCTGTCTAGACGGATTAGTAGTTAAACTCACTAGATCTTCTGAGAACGGAGAATGGAAACATCGTAAGGAAACCTGCATGCCTGGGAGTTCTCCATTATGTTCCCAAAGGCTTGTGAAGTCTACCAATAAGCACCGTCACTTAGAGTTTGAAAACGTGACAGGTATTTCGAAATAATAGAACAACTTAGTTTAAATTTTATTTCTTTGTATAGATAGGTAAAGTTGATGGTAATAAATATCAAAAATAACTGTTATAATTTAATTCAAACAGTTATTTTTGTCTTCCTGAAAAACATTAACGGACACAAAACATATTTTCCATTATTTATTGAGCAACAGAATCACGAAATGTTCTCATCTGGAGAAAACAAGGCCAAGCAGATGAAATAGAAATCAAAAGTTAGCGTTAAGAGCAAACAAAAAGATGAAATGTATTTCAAAATATCTTCTAAATGTAAACAAATTAATAAAGTTGATTGTATCTTAACCATAATGACCGCGAGAAGCGCAAGAGCCAATTTTCAAAAAGACAGGATTCTTAACTTTGAGGGTATATTGTGTAAATGTGTATTTACTGATTTTTCTCAACTTTTTGGAAATTTCGAGCGATGTTTGTCTATACGGTGATAGATATAATGCTCGAAATGATCACATTCAAATTTATTTCACTTTATACAGAACGAGTTGATCGAATAAATGCTAGTGTTTTCACATTTTTACTTATGTTATGCGGTTCGTTGCTATTACGCCTTTTGAAACGGCTGCTGTAAATCTTTTGACTTTAGCGGCTCTTGAGGTATTGTGGGATCAACTTTATAAAAACATAAAAATTACAACATCCTCTGAGGATTTTATATCTATTCATAGACGCGGTTGTTTTATATTACCATTTAATGATTTTCGCGTTATATCATCAAGTGTGGACGACGCCCAAACTAGTTTATGATTTGCAAGAACAGAGAATTCTTGATTTTGGGTCTATAGGTGTACCGGTTTTAGAAAGACGACATTGCCTTTATTTGATGATCTTTAAGTAATAGGCATCTGAGATATGAGGTGATTTCCACGTATTCACACCTTCTATTATTAATTGTTTGAAGCGGATTGCTAACTCTTGAGAACATTTAATATGCAACAATTTTAGTCTTTACTGAATTTTTGATACAGAAATAGGATTTTTCCTATTACAAGTTTTTTTGGAGGCAATGGCTAATCTTATTAGAAAGAGAAAATATTTTACTATGCTAGAATAACGTTTGATCTCATATTATAGATACAGATATTCGATAAATTTAACGTTCACGCGATATATACGACACACGATAGTGGGTCAGCCAAGATCCAGCTAAGAACTATTTTAATTATAAATATCTCCGAAAGTTCTATGTGTCAAAAGTACATACTAGATACTAGATAAGGCCGCCTTTGCTCCCTAACACTTTTACTTTTGTCTTTGTTTTTCTTTATATTGTTTCTTTGTGTTTGTTTGCAATAAAGTTATTCTATATATCTATCTATAGTTCAATATTTTCTCTTTCTAATATGTATAGACATTAAATGAATGAATAAACTTTTATTATACACAACAAAAAATGCATAAAAATAAGAAATGTATAACAAAACAACGTATACAATTTCTTCCAGGCAACCAATGGCAAAGATAACAAATACAAAAAATAGGACATTAATTTTAGATCAGATGATTTGATAGGTAGCCCAAGTCATATCCCCAGCCAGTCACCGTATAGTTGTAAACTTAATAATTTTTTGAAAACTTCTGAAATTACACGCTCTTGGAATAACAGTATATCCGTGACCGTCAACAAGGTTCCACGTGGCTTCATGTTCCGTTTCAAATAAGAACTTGACAATTATATAGATAAAAAGTAAGTCGGTTTTTCCGTTACGTCTCAGATATCAAACACTGATCATGATCGTGGGACTGTAATTGCAGTTTCGGCAAATACAAAGTTGCAGTTTCAGTGACACTTATTGAAAGGAAATACGTGCTTTAATCGCTTGATTTAAGTGTAATATCGATGAGTGCAATATACTGTCATTGTCATAATGTACGGATATAATTGTAGAGTCTGGGTTAAGGCTCTGGGTTAAAGCTATCATTATCATCATATCAACCGATTTTTTAACTCCACGGCCAGTGGATTCAATTTTAAGAATCCAAATTCTTGAATTCATTGTCAATCACAGGCACCTAATAAAGAATTTATAATTTTTTTTTTAAATTTATATCGGTATCATTTGTGTTTATTTTGTATTGTGTTAAGCGTTTGTACAACACCGTTATCTGTGATAGGTCTGCCAAAATTAAGATTTTATGGTTTTGTATAAATACATATATGTATACTACGATAGTACACACATCCGGCCCATTGGCGCAGTTTGCAGCGACCCTGCTTTCTGAGTCAAAGGCCGTGGGTTCGATTCCCACGACTGGAAAATGTTTGTGTGATGAACATGAATGTTTTTCAGTGTCTGGGTGTCTATCTATATATTATAAGTATTTTATGTATATTATTCATAAAAATATTCATCAGTCATCGTAGTACCCATAACACAAGCTACGCTTACTTTGGGGCTTGATGGCGATGTGTGTATTGTCGTAGTATATTTATTATTATTATTATTTACCCATTTAGCCCCAAAGTAGGCGAAGCTTGTGTTTTATATGAATAATACACATACACATATGTAAATACTTATATTTGTGTATTATTCATAAAAATATTCACTTGCTTCAACTGTGAAGGAAAACATCGGGAGGAAACCGGCATGCCTGAGAGTTTACAATAATGTTCTCAAAGCTTTGTTGAGTCCACCAATACGCACTGGGCCAGCGTGGTGGACTGTACCTTAACCCCTTTTCATTGTGGGAGGATACCCGTGCTCTGTAGTGGGCCGTTAACGGGTTTATATGATGATGATGATACATATAAATACCCAGCTAGTAGCAAACAGAAACCTGACCTCTAGTTAGAAAACAATCTTTTTGGAACCTCGTAGCTTTAGTTTTCAGTTAATCACCTTTATCCTTCTGATTCAAATACACATTCAACCCTTATATTAAGCCCGATTGGCGTAATGGAACTGCTATCTGAGTCCAAGGCTGTGGATTCGATTCCCACAACTGGAAAAGGTTTGTGTGATGAACATTAATGTTTTTCAGTGTCTGGGTGTTTATATATTATAATATTATAATTATTTAGTAAAATTTTGATCAGTCATCTTAGTACCCATAACACAAGGGGTAAGTAACTTTGGGGCTAGATGGCGATGTGTGTATTTATTTATTTATAGTGTAGGAAAGGGTAATGTGTGTGTGTTATTAAATTAAAATAACGTAAATTCTATGCATCCGAATTCACGGGCATTCGCTAATTGTTAAACATAATTTGTACATTACTGTGTCATAATACGAAAGCCTTAGTCAATTAGTTATTCTATGCTGTAGGCATATCAAACATATTTAAATAAATAACCATTTTAATTAAGTACATTTTATTATGGATAACATCTCTTGGTATTAATTGGCAGTGAACTTTTCTTCTACTTAAAGTATAATAACATAACTAGCTGCGCCTCGCGGTTTCACCCGCAGCACACTGCTACATAGTCTAAAACCTTCCTCAGTAAATCAGCTAAGAGGCTTTTTTGTTTTCTTTTATTTCTTACTTTTTGAAAACTTTAATAACTTAAACACTCCCAATTAAAACCGATCGCAACGATCTTCCTCAGGATCGACTCAAGTCTCACCTTACCCTATCACAAATGACTGCGAGTAATGTATGCCCAGATTTATTTAAATGCATTGTGTAGTTTCGGCGTGATGCGCGGGCAAGATACAGACAGACATGCAGACAGATGGACAAAAATGAAAAAATAAAGATCGTCAGTATCGTTTATAAAGAGATTCTCAAAATATCTTCAATGTACAGAATTTGAATTCGTTTCCCCCATCGGCACTTAGACTTTTACTTTGACTTTGAATGCCACCCGTTACGGTGTTATTATAAGTATAGATTTCTTGGCAAGTTACACTGATTTAGAGTAAACTGCTCCGTTGATCTTAAATCAACTAAATACCTATCGAAATACCTATTAGCTTGGAGCTAAAAGTATAGTGGTGTTCTCCCTCGTGCCTTAGAAAACAAGTTAAGCCGTTATTCGAGATTATTTTATCTGTAATGTAATGATATTTTTTTAAAGTCCACCAATCCATTTTGTTTGTTTTTTTGGTACGAAAAGGTGAATTAGTCCCGTTTGATAAAAGCAGGTCGAGGATGGGAACCTACCTGGCCTGACTAGTACAATAATGTACACTATAGTGACGGACTGATAACGCTACCATGGCGTCCTACTGAGATATTGGCCTTATGCCCTACTGTCAAAATAAATGCAAGCAATTTGGAACGATGTCATGTAGAAAACGATCGAAGGTTATGTAACTGCCATACTTTTTTACACCCACCTTTTTTCCGTTAACTACATCACCATTTTTCTCCAGGTCAAGGTGGCCATAGCCAATCATAAATTATATGTAGAATATTCCATTAGGAAAATGCAGGTCATTTCGTTGGCATCCATAACTATATTAATATTATAAATGCGAGTGTTTTTGTTTGTTTCATTATTCGGGTCAATCATTGTGCCAAACCTATACATACTCGTATATTCGGGTTCGCTCGGGATTTAAGTGAAATCTTTGGTTATCTATACATACTATTAAATATTATCATCATCACCAACCGATCCACTACAGAGCACGGGTTTCCTCTCAGAATGAGAAGCGTTTAGGCCGTAGAGTACTACGTTGGCCAAATGCGGATTGGTAGACTTCACACGCCGTTGTGATCATTATGAAGAACTCTCAGGCATGCAGGTTTACGTTTATAGCAATTGATATTAAAATTGTTAAAATTAAAACGCACATAACTCCGAAAAATCGTGGTGCGTGCCGTGCCGGTGCTCGAACTTGGTAGGCTACCACCGCTTCAAAACAACCGCTATTAAATCCCTACTAATATTATAAATGTCAATGTAAGTCTGTTTGTTACGCTTTCACGCAAAAACTACTTAACCGTTCCTCATGAAACTTTGTACACATATTCTTTGAAGTGTTAGAAGTAATACAGGATACATTTTATCCCGACATTAACCTCGGTTCCTTTGGGAGGGGGGATGAAAGTGTTTGACGATTGTACACCATAACTCTGACAAATTATAACCGATTTAAATAATTATTTTTGTACTATAGAGGTTATAATCAAATACAAAATCAAACGCAGACGAAGTCGCGGGCAACAGCTAGTATATTTATACCGTAACGTATATATTTTGTGTAGTTATGTCTTCTTCGTCATTGGTTGTCTGAAAGAGCGATAAGGCAGCCAAATTGGTAACGCAGTGTAGTGGTTCTTTTCTGTTTATAAAATTTTGTGGTGTACTTTAAAATTGTATTTTTTCATTCGCTATAAACTAAGCCAAAAAAAATGCGGTTAAAGTTGAGGGCAACAGGTAGTCTCTTATTTTCTATACAACGTGAATGAAAGTTGAATAACACGTGAACAACGTAACGTAATATACGGTACGTTACATAAATATATTAGAATAAATTATACATTCACAGATTAATTTAAATATGGTTTCGGGGTTATGAATACGTGGGTAGATTATAAATGATTAGGTACGCATAATACTATTAGGTCTTTTATTATTATGACATTAGGTCAAAAAACTGATTTATGTAGATGACATCCCTGCTGCAATGGTGAGATCCGTGGTTTCATAAATGGGATGACCTGGGTTTGAGCTGCTTTGGGAGACATTTGGGAATTTATTCTTCAGCTGAATTTTCTCTGGTCTAGTCTGTTGGGAGGCTTGGGATGCCGCGTAGAAACCGATTGGGAGGTATCATTATCATCATCATATAAGACCATTACTGGCCCACCACAGGGCACGAGTCTCATCCCACAATGAGGAAGGGTTGAGGCCGTAGTGCACCACGCTGGATCACGCAGGATTGGTGGACTTCACACGCCTTTGAGAACGTAATGGAGAACTCTCAGGCATGCAGGTTTCCTCACGATGTTATCCTTCACCGTTGAAGCAAGTGATATTTTAATTCCTTAAAACGCACATAACTTACAAAACAGAGGTGTGTCCTTGAATTCGAACTCGGCCCTACGAAAGTGAATTCGAAGTCCTACTCACTGGGCTATCACCACTTTCTTACATAATTTTTTAGGTTTAGGTCAAACATAATTACCGTACACGAACTCTTACCGAGTTTCCCGTCAAGGGCTAAGCTTGTATTAGTATAAAAACGTTTTTTTATGACTAGTTGAATCTTGCAGAAAGTAAAAATAACTAATAACGCTGTTTAAAGTAAGAATTACTTTATAGCACGACTAGCTGTTGCCCGCGACTTCGTCTGCGTTTGATTTTGTTTTTCGATTTCATGCATTCAATTTAGTTGTAAGTCTAAAAAAATTAAAGTATTCAGTATCGCTAAGCCTTAAAGCTTGCTAGATTTGCTGCTGTCCGCTGAGGAGTTTTGTCCTCTATCTGCAACCACATTCAGATCAACACAAAGTTTGGAAAAAATTAAACACATATTATAACAAATATATATATATAACAAATATATTAGTACAAAAATAATTATTTAAATCGGTTATAATTAGTCGGAGGTATGGTTTAAAATCGTCAAACACTTTCATCCCCTCTCCCAAAGGAACCGAGCTTAATTTCGGGATAAAAAGTATCCTATATTACTTCTAACACTTCCAAGATATGTGTACAAAGTTTCATGAAGATCGGTTAAGTAGTTTTTGCGTGAAAGCGTAACAAACAAACTTACATTGACATTTATAATATTAGTAGGGATAGGGATAGGGATTTCCAGACTGCAATAACATAACCGTCTCTTATATATATTCCTATCGTTTAGGTTATCTGCAGGTAGAGATCACTTTTAGTGATAAGGTCGCCTTTTGCCTCTAATTTTTTATATATATTCTTAATCCATCCAAAACTACGCAATAAAGATGTGTAAATAAATAAAGAACACAGAAATGTAGCGGGCATCCATTAGTATTCCTATTTGTGTAAAATAGCTTTTGTAAGTATGATCTCTCACCTTTCTCAAAGGTTGTACACCTAAGAGGAAGTAAAATGAGAGGTCAGACCAGTGCATATAACTTACATATTATATATCCTTTAATGGTGTTGAAACTTTTGTATCAAACCACGCTAAAATGATACTGCGGTTACGACAAAACAAGACTATCAGTTTACTACATAAATCTCTGTGCATAACTGGTATATTTCGCCGTGTGGTGACGGTAGATCAGACTACAGTTGTCACCATCTTTCCACTTCCCGCGGGTATCGTACAAGGCACAAGTGTCATCTGTATAAGAATAATGAAAATATTTTTATGAATATAATACACATAAATAATGTGTATTATATTCATAAAAATATTCATCAGCTATCTTAGTACCCATGGCACAAGCTACGCTTACTTTGGGGCTACATGGTGATGTGTGGATTGTTGTAGTATATTTATTATTTACTAGCTGTCCCGGCGAACTTCGTGCCGCAGATTTTTTTATTATTTGATGAATGTTATATTTTAATACTTATTATCCTATTCCGGACTAAGAGAAATCCAAAAAAATCAAATATCATTATAATTTTTCCAGCCGTTCTCGAGTTATAAATGGTGTAACTAACACAACTTCCTTTTATATATATAGATTATTATTAATAGATTGTCTTAAAACCAGGACCTACAAATGTCAGCCTGCAACTTCCAACTTAAATTTGGGACTTTTCCCACATGTCGGGCCTAGTCGCATTCCAAGCCGTGGCAAATAAATTGGTTTACAATGCCGGTAATGACACCATTATCACTTGACCATGACCTTAGATTGAACATCGTTAAATTACAACGATTCGATTTAAAATTACTGTCCATTACTGTTGACATTCGACTTTTAAGGAATGATGACTTTAAAATAATTGCAAGGAAGTGGAAAAGGTCTTACCTTCGTTATAACATCTCCGTTGAAAAACATGTAGAGCTTATCAAGATTTCTCTGAATTATTATTGTAGAGCTGTCTGTCATATCCGCAATATTGAAATTATTATTACGTCATAGCCTAGGGATTCTGAATCTTTGTGACGTGCTGAAGAACAATATGGGATTGTAATAAGTGTAACACGATTGCGTAAAAAACGTGAATTTTAAATTGACAACGGCTAGATCTGGAGCTGCCTTTTATATTCTGCATCTGTCTATGTATTTCTATTTTCTAGATATGGCATAGCAGCCATATGCCATAATCGCGCAGAAGCGTAGCTTGGCTGTCCATGGTCTTCATCATCAGATCCACCGGAATAAATGGTACTTTTAGAAAGAAGATGCACAAGTTTCTTTAATAAATACTCGATTTCTCCAAGATTCCTTCAATAAATCTTCACAAAATAATATGGGACCACCTCTGAGGTATAACGCAACAAACAAAAAATAATCATCAAAATCGGATTATAATTGGTGGAGTAATCGAGCAACAAATATACAAAAAAACAAAAGTCGAATTGAGAATTTTGTAAGTCGGTTGAAAACTAAAATTCTGCGACAACACAGTTGCAAAAACAAAAATACACTAAAATTAATGATCTATGCAATAGAGTACACGTAACGTTTCGGCAATTTAAATATTACTTAATTGTTTTAGCATGTGTCTGTGAACTACGCGGTTAGGTTTTTTTGAAAGTTTATATATTTTTTTAGTCAATTATGCTACCATTGTGGATTTGTCTGAACGCTATTGTATGGTTTTAGTAGTTCTAAGTTTGAAATTTTAACGACTTTCCGGCTGTAGAGGTCATTGTGGTTGTCTTTTATATGAAATGTCCCAGAATATTTAATAGGGCAGGCAAATAGGGAATTTACAATTTCTGTGTATTTGCTTTGGTAAAGTGAGGCTTCGACCGGGACTAGTTTTTAACAAAGACATGTATTTCTTCATGTTTAGAAATCGAATGTTTAGAATCAGTACTGAGTTAGGGATTGGCCAAGTCAACCTCGTCTTAGAGAGCACTTTAAACCATGGGGGGGGGGGGGGGGAGTTGTACTTTATTATTAGGTATAAAACCTATGTCCAGCAGGTAGAGATCATGATGATGCTACTATAATAAATTAAGCTTAATTTGCTTTTCGCGCAGTGTGAAAAGTAGTAGAATCTGTAGGGCCACCAATCAGATCTTCAGCAATGTATTCCCTACGCACGTTTCGCTCCGACAACGGAGCATCCTCAAGACATTTTGGCTATACAATGAATTATTGCTGATTTTCATAGTATATCATACAATTCTGCAAAGTAACGCCTGCTTCTATCCAATAGATAATAATCTGGTTGGTTACCCTCCGGGGTTCTACCACCGCTGCATTTTGATACAGGGTCGAGTCACCAGCACCCTAATTTCCACCTCAAAACAGTAACTACGGATTTCCTCCCGGCTCATCTCGGTAGAATCTGCTTTTCAAACCGGCGCGGTGGTAAAGTCACTACAAATAGACATACTTCACAAAAAAAACGTTTCAATAGTTCTTATAAAGTAAAGAAATTATTTTTGAACTTTGAAACACCTTATACCCTGGTAGTCCAATATTATCCATGGATATTTGGGTGCCAGGGTGGGATTAACGGGGCCATGTGCCTGCCCGTTTCCAATTCATCTCACTTCATCAAACGGTAGTTTATTTTATAGGGTACATTTTTTTCTACCCTATAAAATAAAGGTTTAAAGGTACTGGCATGGCAGCCGCGCCGCGTAGGGTTGTTAAACTTCAAACTTGGCTGTCTGGAATTTTGACATCCGTATCTAGCAGTTACATCAGTTAAGACGACGGTTTAAATTTATATTGAGACTGCATATACCTACTTGTGCGCAGATTTTAGGTCAATAACAAAATATTTAGACAAAATCGTAACCACTAAACGTTGAAGACCACAAAATCTTGGACCGCAAGTTGAAGCGATCTGTACCGACCTTAACCGCATACTTAAATTGGTGAACATATGAGCAACAGCCTAAAACTACAAGTGAAATAAATTTCGAAACTCAAAATCTGCCAAAGTCTAGATGATTTTACTGCTACAGGTGTTAATTTCAGTCCCATGATATTTTGTTTGTTGTTAGATTGTTTATAGAGAAGTCCTATTATAGTATAAAGGATTACGTAATCGACAAAAAAGCTTGGGTGTGAATTATTGCTCTAACCAGGTTGCTCTTCTAATAATTTTAAATGACATTGTGAGATAGTGATAACAAAAAAAAACACCCGGCTAAGTTTCTTGTGGGCTTCTTCTTAGACCAGGACGCGTTTGGAACCCTCGTAGCTTTAGTTTTAAGTTTACGAATGTGGTTATCGCCATTATCTCACTACCGTGTAATTCTTATGTACGCATCAAAAGTGCCACCTATGGGCCTACTTGAATAAAGATATTTTTGACTTTGACTTTGATTAATCTAACAGCCGGTTGGCGCAGTAAACAGCGACCCTGTTTTCTAAGTCCAAGGCCGTGGGTTCGATTGCCACAACTGAAAAGTATCTGTGTGATGAACATGGAAGTTTTTCAGTGTCTGGGTGTTTATCTGTATATTATAAGTATTTGCAAGTATTGGCAAAGTACCAACTTTTCTTTTTTGAAAAGTTAGTGTTAAACAATGCTTACCTATAAAATAAATTATCTGCGAAACAAATGAGCAAAACTCATTTGTTCCACGGCTAATTAATTTTAACCTACGTAATAAAAACTCATTTTCTAAGCGTCGTAATAAATGTAATTGTAATATATCAAACACAAAGACGAATATTAGTTATTTAATTACGATTCAGACATCTGTCGAAGATATTTATTTAGAATTCTTATTAAGGGCCAATAATGAAAAGTAGTGGGGATATGACAAATTATAAAGATAATTTAAAATCAATTTAATAGAATGATTATTATTGTCATTATCATGATATTTACGATTATGGTGTTTTTTTGTGGTTCCTTATCGAGTTATAAAGTTAAAAACGAACCGTCATGCGTACTATGAAACTTTGTATGTCTGTTACTAGATGTCATTAAAGATCAAATCAAATCAAAATACACTTTATTGTACACCAAATAAAAATCATTAGAACAAAAAAAAAACAAAATGAAAATAAAAAGAGAAAAGGTACAATAGGCGGCCTTATCGCTTAAAAGCGATCTCTACCAGGCAACCTACCAAAGTACATGTAGTTAAGAAAACATTACTACTTATAGACGTCGTTGTTAATACTTACTACTAGTCTGGAATTTACCAAACTAATGAAAATATATTTTTTCAAACCATTTTAAATCCAAAATATAACCATTACGGGTAGTGACAACTGAATGCTAATCTGCCGTCACCATACGGCACAATTAATATTTAAGTAACTTAATGTTTATTACCACTTCTGTTTTTTTTTAAACCGACCATTTAATTTTAACTTTATTTGGCAAATATACTTGCATTCTTCGGGATACTTTTAGAAGGATAATTTTTATATATCGTGTTAACAAACTGTTTAAAAAGAAAGTTTGTGTCTTACAAAAATAGAAAAATAAAAAAAATATGGACACATTTTTAATCTTATGACAAATCAAAAATTTCTAGTCGACTGCTTGTTTAAAATAAATAGTTTCTTTTATATATTTTCTTATTTGCAGTACTAATCGTATCGGGATACGAACTGTTATTTACTATTGAATAATACAGAAACTGTACTTATGACATCGTATATCGGAATACTTTTTATCCCGACACTAAGCTCGGTTCCATTGGGAGAGGGGATTAAAGTGTTTGACGATTTGACACCATAACTCCGATAAATTTTAACCGATTTAAATAATTATTTTTGTACTATAGAGGTTATATTGTGTGTTAATTTTGCCCAAACTTTGTGTAGATCTGAATGTGGTTGGAGATAGAGGACATAAATCCTCAGTGGACAGCAGCAAACCCCTCATTTAAACCTTAGCGATACTGAAAACTTAATTTTTTTTTAGAACTACAACTAAATTAAACGCCACATCAAAAAACAAAATCGAAGAACAAAGGTACTAAGCGATAAGGGGTGGGTTCCACACGCACGAAGTCGCGGTAACAAATAGTAAACAAGTAATTGTTTTGGTGGAAAAATGATATAATCAAATAATTATTTATATATCCATTTAGGGTATAGACGGAACCCACCGCTAAAACTTTATTGTATATGGTTTTTTCCACATGGCCTACTGATTAATGATTTATCACTTCCTACCAGGTCTTACTATTCGGTAACATTTTTAATATATTATCTCTTACAATCAATAAAAGCTTGTTTATGGTGTCGATTAATTTGTACAGAATTCTTTCAACCAAATGAAATTGGCATTAGTCCTACTTTTTACTTAACGGAAAAACGTGATAAAAATGTTACAAAATTTTTACCTATCGCCTAAGTTTCTACTTTTATAGAAAAAACGGCACTAACAGTAGAAAAAAGATATTTAATATTTTGAAAGTTTTATTACAACACATTATCTAGTTAAATTTGAACATCACAAATAAATACATATTGTGAATACAGTTGTCAGTTCTCACGCAAACATACTCGTACGTAGATGTCCTTACTTTTACTTTGTTGACTATAGCTAACTTCAGGGTGTCGGTTTTTCGTGACGGGGTGCGCGCGCATCGTAAAAATTTACTCTCATCATTTTTGCCTAACGCGCCAAAATGATGATGTATAATAAACATTTTATTTGGGAAATATAAACAGTAAGATAGCAAATCACAATACAACGTTGTGACGATCTACCTGGCGCAGTGGGGAAATCTGTATTTTAAGAGAGCGATACCGGGTTCAACAGTTCTACAGCGAGGGCTTGATATTCTGAATTCTGATTTGCGAATTAATTTTTTTACCCCTCGACGCGAAAAGGACGGGGCGTTAGAGATTGACGTGTCTGTGTATGTGACTGTCTGTTCGTATTCGCATCGTAGTTCCGGAACTAATGAACCGATTTTGATATTGTTTTTTTTTTTGTTTGAAAATGGAATTAGTCGGGAATGTTCTACTACAAAAAAACGGGTTACATATTTTTCTGAACTCCCTCAATATGGATATCAAATTAAAAGAATTGACCAGTACAATACTATATATTATATACTATGTTGAAATACAAATCCTAGATGGCTGCCACCACAAAATGGCTACTTTAATTTTTTTACAACTCAAAATATCAATTAAATATGTCAGGGTTATTTTTTTGTAATTTTAAATTTATTATATCAATACATTTTCGAATTTTATCTGATCTGTAGGATCATGCGTGCCACGAGCGAGTTATGTATACCTATTATCCTTTCGATCTCTATTGAAAAATACAAGTGACGGGTAGATATACTTATCTCGTGGCGCGCATGCTAGCCCTACCGTTTTGATGGGAGGCTTCGGGTGAGGCTGATTATTACCCTACCGAGAAAGTTACCGTCAAGTTATTTTGCGTTCTGGTACGAAGCGATTAGGGGTAGGGGTGGGTTACTCCGCTACCATCTTAGACTGGATAACCACTAACGAGTGAGTTTGCAGCCATGGGCTGATTGATTACTGGCAGACTGAAATATTTATTAATAGACTTGATTTTTTATTATTTAATAGACCAATAAAAAAACATTCGCGGTGGTAAGTTCAGCTTCATGATATGAATGATAGGTTTTAAACTAAGATTTTCGTTCATTGCTTCAATATAGTTCAATGGATGCGTGGTTCAAGTGAGTCGAAATATCGACAAATCCAAAAATATTATCGCGGTATGTACCGTTGAACTATAATCAAGATCCTACTAATATTATAAATGTGAAAGTGTGGATTTTACTTACTGAATCACGCAAAAACGGCTGAACGGATCTGGATGAAATTTGGCATGCATTTAGCCTTTGTCATGGAAAACTACCTTTGATCCCGGGAAATAAGGAAGTTCCCGCGGGAATAGAAATCCTTAATCCAAACGAACTAAGTTCATCAGCTAGTTTAAATATAAAAACGCAACAAAGAAACTCAGAATTAAATAAATTTATGGAAATGTAAGCGTAGTTTTATTATTTGATATAATTTTATCACGATAATATTATGTAAATTGTAACTAAATGAGGTTATAAATAGCTATGTACATTTTAATTTTATTGTGCTCACTCTATGGTCTACGATTGTTGAAGATTATATAACACGTTAAATTAACTAAATTCTGTATTTCTGTTAAAGCGATTTTTTATTTAGATTAGAGGTAGACAGCCGAGTTTTGACGGCTGATTAGAATACACATACCACTATCCCTACTCTTTGCAAGGGTGTCGTACGAGGTGACTAAGGTATTATAAGTAAGGTCTCTCTCTCTCTGGTCGTTCCTTCATCACTGAAGATCGTGGTCCTGGTGAGATCTTAACGTCGCGTTGGTAAACTGTCTCCATCGGCTTATGTTGGAGGTCATTCTGGCGATTTGATAGAAGCGGTCCGAATTTGATTTTTTCAACTGGTCTGCCAATCTTGTCGGGGAACGGCCTCTAGGTCTTTTTCCTTCGGTGTTGCCCGTTACTATAATTTTTTCCAGGCTATCATTTCCCCACCGCATTATGTGCGAAATAAGAAAGCAAGCGCTGGTAACATATAGAGGAAAGTCGAACACCAACTCTTAGCTGCGCCAGGATAGACACATTTGTGCGCTTGGCTGTCCAGGGTATTCTCAACATGCGCATCCAGCACCACATCTCGAACGATAAAAAAGCTTGGGTGTGAATCGCTCTAACTTCATAGCGGAATATAAATTTACTGTGAGCTGGTGACAACAAAAAAAAATACCCGGCTAAGTTTGTTGTGGGCTCTTCTGATTTGGAACCCTCGTAGTTTTAGGTTTAAGATGGCGAACGAAGTTATCACCGTCCCCTTACAATTATGTAAACATATATGTATGAACGCTTCCTAAATGCCTGTGATAGGCCTACGTGAATAAAGAAGTTTTGAATTTGAATTTGAATTTATAATGCAGAACGGGCAGCAGGGTCCTCTGTGCTACTACTACCATGTACAGCGATCAGCAACCCAACCCAGTTTGGTGATTTTGGGAAAATACTTTTACTAAGAGAGTCCAGCAGTAGAATGTTATATGCTATTGATGGTGATGATAACAAATACATGTACAATTTAAAAATGCATTTAGGAACTTTAGAACCGGTGGGATTTAAACCCCCTGGCATCATCTTTCTTTGATGGTCGACTGGCGCAGTGGGCAGCGACCCTGCTTTCCGAGTCCATGGCCGTGGGTTCGATTCCCACAACTGGAACATATTTGTGCTATGAGCACGAATATTTTTCTGTGTCTGGGTGGTTATATGTATATTATAAGTATTTGTGTGTATTATATTCATAAAAAATATATATATCAGCTATCTTAGTACCCATAACAGAAGTTACGCTTACTTTGGGGCTAGATGGCGATGTGTGTATTGTATTAGTATATATATTTATTTTATTTATATTTCTGCCAATCGCTTCTGAATGCTTTGCCAATATAGCGGTCCTCGTTCCACCGATACTGAAATTATTACATTATGCCATCAGACTTTAGCGAGCTTTTTGGTTTTTTAACAATACCGCAGGAACAGTTCAAATTTTTTTTCATTTCACTACAAGTTAGCAATTGTCTGAAGTGATGATGCAGTCTTAGATGGTAGCGGGCTAACCTGCTTGGGAGTATGGTAGTCATAACCCTAATCGGTTTCTACGCGACATCGCACCGGAACACTAAAACGCTTAGCGTCACGTCTTTGTCGGTTGGGTGGTAATAAGCCACGGCCAAAGCCTCCCACCAGACCAGACCAGAGGGAATTCAGATATTATAAACTCCCAAATTGCCCCTGCTGGGAATCGAACCCAGGAAATTAAATTCACAGCGCTCACCGTTGCGCCAGGGAGGTCGTCAAGATTCTCATGATGATAAGTTTCTATGCAAATGTTATATGGATAAAATAATTAACGAATTTATACTTGGTAACTGCTATGTAAAAATTATTTATAAGGATTCGATGATCTATTTTAAGTTTATAACCCCACTGTTATATTAATTTTATAACTCACTGTACCGGTGATCCAAGAGCGAATAAGTTTGGCCATCAAAAGGGGCAATGCTGCCAGCATCTTAGGAGTGCCTCGCTGCGGTGGTTTCGAAGATGTTTTATATTTTATTTAGTTTTAAATAGTTTATTTTAGGTTATATTTATACTCACTAGATGCTTTCAAATAACTTATACAATAATTTTGCTAACATGATCCCGGACTTAGGGATCCATAGAATGCTAACCACTAAACCAACGCGGCAGTTAAAGATATAAAAATATGAAAGCATAATATAAAAAAATAACCTTTTGTTTTAAATTGTTATCTGGCTTTATGGAGCAGAAAGCTATGGTACATTTATTGCATCTGATAAGAGATTATGATGGAATGACAGCTGTGCAAGGTTACTTTGGCCCTCTTCCAAGATTCGATAAATTCGTTTTGGAATTGTTTAAAGCTGCAACGTTTTAGGGGTAGGTCATTTTCAGCATCACGTCAACTCATTACCGGCAAACTACAGAGCACGGGTCACCTCACACAATTATGCTTTCATATTTTTATATCTCTAGCTGCCTCGTTGGTTTAGTGGTTAGCATTTTATGGATCCCTAAGTCCGGGGTCATGTTAGCAAAATTATTGTATAAGTTATTTGAAAGCATCTAGTGAGTATAAATAAAACCTAAAATAAACTATTTAAAACTTAATAAAATCTAAAACGTCCTCGAAACCACCACAGCGAGGCACAGTTCCTAAGATGCTGGCAGTATTGCCCCTTTGGATGGCCAAACTAATTCGTTGGCCAAGGTAACTGCCCGCTCTAGGATCACCGGTAGAGTGAGTTATAAAATTAATATAACAGTGGGGTTATAAACTTAATATAGATCATGGAATCCTTATAAATAATTTTTAAATAGCAGTTACCAAGTATAAATTCGTTCATTATTTTATCCATATAACAATTGCATAGAAACTAATCATCATGAGAATTTCGACGACCTCCCTGGCGCAACGGTGAGCGCTGTGAATTTAAGTAGGAGGTCCTGGGTTCGATTCCCGGCAGGGGCAATTTGGGAATTTATAATATCTGAATTCTCTCTAGTCTGGTCTGGTGGGAGCCTTTGGCCGTGGCTAGTTACCACCCTACCGACAAAGACGTGCCGGTTAACTTGTAGTGGAATAAAAAAATAATAATAATAAGGTAAGAAATAACGCCAATAAAACAGTTTTTAATACGACAAGTTCTACAATTATAAGTCTAAGAGGCAGCTAATTTAAATAGCAATAGATATAGAGAATCCTCGCAAGGCACTTACGCATCATTTTGTAATATGAGTGAGAGTGGAAGGGATTTCCGAACGGTATTCTGTGGACCGAGGTATTTAGGACAGGCAGCGGACCGAAGCAGTGTCGAAACAAGCAAACCTGACATCTAGACCAAGCAAATATATCGCTTACTGCATTACACTAAAGTTCGCGCGCACTGCAAATATTATATTTGCTGGTACTTGTAAAAACCAATATGGAAGACCTTTCAGGTTTGACGATTTCATCTTTGCGTGCAACTTTGAGCGGGTCAAGTTGCGTTGGACGAATCTCGTGTAACTTAAATGCAAGTATGAATGAATCTTGCGAAAGTTATACATGGGTGCACTGCAAGTGAAGCTGATGTAATGCAAATGTTTGTGATAGTGAGAGTAATGACCCGTGGACTTTTCGGCAACAGTGCAAGTTCATGGTCGTAATATTGAGCTTTTTTAATTGTTTCACATTCGCCTCAACTTACATTGTTCGTTCACACGCACCGAAATTTAAGTTAACACATTGTAAGGCTTCAGTTTTTAGAGTAATGGAATCCTTATGTAGTGAATTTCCGGGAGTCTGCCATATATTAGAGTTTGGTAGCAAATTTAGAATTTGATTTTTAAATATGTGCCGTCTCCACATACATGATATTTTAATATTTTTATAATAAATTATTTTATTTTATTTCTTAATAGTACCGCTTATTTACAATAATATCACTTTCACGTTCGTTTTATAAATATAACCTAAAAGAAACTATGTAAAACTAAATAAAATCTAAAACGTCTTCGAAACCACCGAAGCGAGGCTCAGTTCCTAAGATGCTGGCATTGCCCCTTTAGATGGCCAAACTAATTCTTTGGCCAAAGTTCTAGGATCACCAGAGTACCAGAGTTGAACTCGGGACGCCCCAATCATAAGACCATTAGCTCACCACTGCGCTAGGGAGGTCAAGCAGCCTTTGTCACCTTGTCAAGAAGAAACCCGATTTAGTCGAAATTTAAATAGATTAAAGTCAAAGTCAAAGTCAAATATTTCTTGATTCAAATCGGCACATAGATGTTACTTTTGCGTACATTACATGTAAAATGTGACCCACTTCTATGGGTTGATGGCGATTAATAAATTCGTCAACTTAAAGCTAAAGCTACGAGAGTTCTAAACGCGCCCTGGTCTAAGAAGAAGTCCACAACAAACTTAGCCGGTTGTTATTTTTTTTCGTTATCACAATCTCACATTGTCATTTAAAAACTATTAAAGAAGCAACCTGGTTAGAGCAATTAATTTTAGTTTCTAAAGAAGGGTATAGGATACTCCTTTATCCAGTAAGAGAATGTAATCGCGGTGCTTTATAAAGCGAAAAGTAGTCGCCTACAAAAACTGGTGACCATAGTATAGGGAAGTTGATTTCATAACAATTTCATTGTTCAGAAAGAAGTAATTATTCTCAATATTGCCTGCTCACTTTTCCCTGCATTGTTCACTTTTTACTAGCTTCCTCCTTTATGTTGGTACATTTTTCTACTTCTATTTGTAGCTAGTAAGGAATTGCAAGGAATTTTTCATCAAAAGAAATCCAATGACGCAATAAAATAAACGCTTAAATAGTTTTAAATTTCAATGTAAGATGGTGATAACAAAAAAAAACAACAGGCTTACTACTGGGGCTTCTTATTAGCCGAGTGCGCGCTTAGAAACCTCGTAGCTTTAGTTTTAAGTTTATGAATT
The DNA here is from genome assembly GCF_905163445.1 of Pararge aegeria. Classification (NCBI taxonomy): domain Eukaryota; kingdom Metazoa; phylum Arthropoda; class Insecta; order Lepidoptera; family Nymphalidae; genus Pararge; species Pararge aegeria. The sequence goes on from NC_053187.1 coordinate 17,626,874, forward strand.
TAGTTATCGGGAAGTCCATACAACTAGGTTATCACCTCTTCGATTATTAATATACAAAAAAATCCTGCGAATTGACCCGTGTCCGTAGTATTTGGTTAATGAGTTGTTAGTGATTATGATGTTGATGGTGGGAAAACGAGTACAAATAGCCCGCTAACCCAAATACACACAGCGTGGAGGGTAAATGAATGAATTAATTACGACTTAATCCCTATCCCGCGCCAACTAAGTTCATAATCAAACTTTTAGGATTTCCCTACACCGTCCATAAGACTTTAAAAATAATTGAAAAATAATAGCACATGTTAATGTAAATCCCATTATTCACGTGATAAGTATTTAATTATTTTTTAAATAAAAATAATTTCATTTGCGATTCGTTGCGCTTTAACCTTAATCGAATACAAGAAAGTGCCCAAAACATGTTTTCGATTACCAAGATAAGGTACTGTTGATGGACTTCGTAGTAACGTATCTTAACTTGCACTTTTAAAAACACAGGTGGGACTTTTTAATGTTATTCAATGACTAATTAAAAAAATACAGACTTTTAATGTTTTTTCCCCTGTGTGTCCAGGTTAATCTTCCGAAAAGCTGAAACGATTTTGAGAAAGCTTTTATGGGAAAGATTATACGGGGAGTGATTTATGTATTTAGGATTAAAGCTATCTTTATGTAAAATTTTGCCAAGTTGAATTCCAAGGGTTCTTTACTTGATACATTTATATCAAGTAAAGAACCCTTGGAATTCAACTCCCTCTAGTTTTTTATAACTCGTACTGGTGATTTTCTTCATTTTATATCATCTGCATACCCTGTGCATACCCTCTATGCACGCCACTGAGTAGAGTCACAACAAACCGACAATATTGTAGTTTCAAAGTGCTTATAAAGTAGGCCTACTTGAAATAAATGAATTTTGAAGTTTTAATTTTAAAAGCTTTGTGCAATATGTGCTAAAATAATAGAGATCATTATTACACCTGTTATAGGTAACAAACAAATTAATTAATAAACTAACATAGATATTTTATCTGTATATTATATATATTTATGTTTACCTGTTAAACCATTAGGTACTATCCCATGTTAGGACAACGCAAATTGCCAAACTCGTGAATCTGAAAATATTCTTGAAAAAAAATCCAGTACTAAAACAAACCGATGACCTCGTAATCCGCAGTTGAATATCCTTACCACTCCACCAACAAAGCAGAACGACTATCCAAACCTTTAATATTATATTCCACCTACAGGCTGATCTAACAAAAATATGTGCCTGTAAAAAATAAAATTAATTAAAATGCATTTGTTTTAAGATTGATTGAAATGCAATATAAATGAAGCTTCATCATCCTCATCATCTTCATCATCATCAGCATAATAATAATTGATCACATTCATGAACCTCAGCCCAGTGGGTAGGACTTCGACTTCACGTTCGGGGGGACCTCTTACTTTTTTAAGTTACGTGCGTTTTAAGCAATTAAAATATCACTTGCTTCAACGGTTAAGTAAAACGTCGTGAGGAAACCTGCATGCATAATATTCTCAAAGGTGTGAGGCAGTGGCGTGCATAGAGGGTATGCACAGGGTATGAAATGAAGAAAATCTCCAGTACGAGCTATAAATACTTAAGGGTAGGCTTTTTATAACTCTTACAAAGCCTATCCTTAAGTTTTTTATAACTCGTACTGGAGATTTTCTTCATTTTATATCATCTGCATACCCTCTATGCACGTCACTGGTGTGAGGAGACCACCAATCCGCACTGGGAAGCGTGGTGGACTACGGCCTTAACCCCTGCCCATTGTGGGAGGAGTCCCGTGCTCTATAGTGGGCCAGTAATTGGTTGATATGATGACACTCAGCTGGACACAGGTTCCGGTGTGGGTTAGCAGCCATATTATTGAAAATAGTTGCGATCGAGAGTTAAGAAGAAAGTATAGGCGGGGTTCTCTATACAAACGGTTTCTCCTATTTCCTCCCAGGATAATGTCTCAAAAGCAATCATTTATTTTCGTAAAATTGAAGTCTATTTTAGACATGTCGTTGTCATTTATGTTTCTTAAAAAGCAAAATACTTTTTTATACTGCCAATTGGCGCAGTGGGCAACGAACCTGCTAAGTCAAAGGCCGTGGGTTCGATTACTATGACTGCAATAGATGTAGAGTGTGATAGGGACAGCTGTCCCGAGCTGTCACGAGGCGAGACAGACGTGACGCCTTTTTTTTATACCTATTTACGAAATTTGTGGTAGCTGCCCCCAATGTCTTAAACGCGATCTCCGAGACAAAGTTTTTCTGAAGTTGCTAAAACCGGGCCAATCAAAATTCCCCTGGTGTAATTCTTGTAGAGACTTATGCCCCAAATGCAATAATCAGTTATAGCTTCATAGCAACTGTGGACTGGCCAGGGTACCAGAAATTTCCACTTTTATTCGTAGTGTCTACAAAAAACCATCTCCGAAGAATTTTGGAAATCGGACCTTAGATTTTAAGTAAGAAAAAAACGGTTTGAGATAATTGTTCAAGCTCTCAAAAGGAGCGTGGTGGTTTTATCTTGTAAAACCTTCTCTTCTATGAAAGAAAGGACATATGTCCAATTATTGGACATATGATACATATATTCATTAAGATACTTCCTCAAGCTTTTAAGCATTAGTTACAAAACCAATGCTTAAGGAAATATTCCATGGTATACATAAATAAATATACTACGACAATACGATACACACATCGCCATCTAGCCCCAAAGTAAGCGTAGCTTGTGTTATGAGTACTAAGATGACTGATGAATATTTTTATTAATAATATAAATAATTACTTATACAGTACTTATACAGTATAGTAGTAATATACAGATAAACACCCAGACACTGAAAAACATTCATGTTCATCACACAAACATTTTCCAGTTGTGGGAATCGAACCCACGGCCTTGGACTCAGAACGCAGGGTCGCTGCCCACTGCGTCAGTCGGCCGCGACCACCACCACCAGATGAGCAGTCAAAATAGTAGCAGGCTAACTGGCTAATCAGTTTATATGCACTGTGCACACCGGAACGGTAAATTTCCTGGCGCACGTCTTTGTCTGTAGGGTGGTAACTAGCCATGGCCAGACAAGAAAAAAATCAGGAATTAATATATAATTAACAATTTTTTAACACCGGGTATCGAATTTTGGATCCTTTAGTTGAAAAATCACAGCGCTTACCACTGAACCAGGGAAGTCGTGATAATAAATGTAGCTTAAATAAATATCTTTGGTGCATACATCATAAAAGCTGTCAACACTTATAATGATAATATATGCGTCAAATTATGTAAAATAAAATGAAATGTTTACAATAAAATTAAATAAATAAGACTAGCTCGTGTACTTTGTTACGTTAATAAAACTAGTTGTTGATATTTATGCAGATTATTAACGGTTGTTAATTTAAACGTCGATTAATCTGCCACGGTCGTTTATACCAATTACGTTGCATCCGAGTCATTTTAACGTTCTGTGTAGGTGTAATAGAACTTTTATAAGATATAGATAATGGTTCCGTATATAAGATAAAATAGAAGATATAGATAGTCTAAAGAAAAAAAAAATAATAATTTAAATCTGTTTATTATAAATAAAAAATACATGGTTGTTTTGATCTCAATTACATTACGCTAATCTTCAATATGGAAGATTTTTGCGCTTGAGAGGGTTGCACAAATATATATTGATTATTATATATTAATTAATATATAATGTAAGGAAAAAAAAAACAAAAGAAATATTTCTATAGTGATAATTAATGGAATTTGTAGGAATGGTCTGGATGAATTTCCGCCTTGTAGTTTTTGCACCAGAGAGTTTCATTCCAGAGTCTGCGAGTGTCTCTCTATAATACCCTAATCTACTGATCCATTTACGTAACTGTAACAAATAATAATAACACTCATGGAAGTAATGTAAATGAACGAATTCGGATTTTTTTGGTAAATTGGCAGGAATTAAGGAAACTTTATAATTTTAAAATAAGAACTTTGTGCCATATCAAGTGAACATTTTTGAATTTATACTTCTTATGGCCCGTTAGGGAAAAATTATGAGAGAAATTTTTTTACGATGCGACACCACCACAAAAAACCGACAACTTGAAATTTATAGTCAACCAAGCAAAAGTATATTTGCGTGAGAACTGACAACTGTTTTACGATATGTATTTATTTGTGATATTTAGATAAACTTTATTTAACTAGATAATGCGTTATAATAAAATTTGCAATGCATTAAATACCTATTTTCTATTGTTAGTGGCGTTTTTCCTACGTTTGTATAAAAAAACTACAATGTCAAGGCGAAAGATAAAATTAATTCTAAAGAAGTAGGTATAACATATAACGTGTGTACATAAATACACACACGTTTTTTTTAATGCATATAATCAAACAACGACACGCGATTTTGTTTGAAAATACTCATTTTGAATATGAAAATAACGTCTGATCCTAACAATACTGACACTGTTTTAATTCGAAATGAAAGATGAGACGACTTAATAAACATGGAAATTTCAGCACATCCTGTAGATAACACCACCCTCGCGATCCCTCCCACTGCTAAAATGGCGCCAAGGGTAGGCTGTAGCCAGCCGAGTAGGGGAGAAGCTCAGTTGCGTCAAAGCTTTCCACGAGAGAGCACGTGTTGTGTTAATGTGATAAATAAAGATAATGGTTTCGTGCTTGTGATATAAATGTAAGCCTTCTCTGTCGCTTTACGTAACCCAATAACCTGAATAATACATCAGTATTACACATAAATATTGCAATGTTTAAAATATTAAAAACGGTGTAGATTTATGTGATCTTTTGTGTCAGTGATGCTGAATCTGCAATGCTTAGTTTATATTTTCGGATGATAGGAACGTGTGTATAAACCATTTCATGAAGAACATAATTTTTTCTGTGTTCTATTCATTAAACTTAATAAAAGTAAATAAATTTATAACACTTAATTGTTTGTGAAAAGTAAAATGGAATACTACATCACACATTCATTCATTCATTCATTCATTATTATTATCTGGTTTTAGACTCGGTTAATAAATTTATTTAGTTTTTAAAAACCATTGTTACTTGTGCCGCTTTTAATTTACAGTGAAAACGAAATGTTATATTTCCTCCGTCATACCTAGTACTTTTATATTTTACGATAAAGTAAATTATTTTAACGCTAATCCTGATGAAGCTTAAGATTTGTGTTTTAAAAACACAAGCTGACGTCCGTAAAAACTTTAAACCGTTAACACTTTGTTATTAGTACATAAAGCATTGATATCTTCATATATATAATTCTTGTGTGCGTGTGTATGTCACTGAACTCCTCCTAAACGGCTGGACCGATTTGAATGAATTTTTTGGTATGCCTTTGGGTGGCACCCTGGATGGTTTAGATTCACAAATCAGCCCGACAGATGGCGCTGGGGTCCGCTTGTATATATATATGACTCTATAAGGACCGGCCGTTTAGCAAATAAAAAGGTGTAAATGTGATATAATCGACATAAACAATCCTATTTCTTCTATCAGCTGATACCATCTCAAGTTATAGATGGATTAGACCAGATAAGAGATACTAGTTTTCTTTACGAGGTACTAACTTAAAATGTATGCTAAAGCTATTAAAACTGCTATTATTTGGCTTGATACTTATTTCATGGCATTAGAGCAGCCTATTATAAAGCAGATAAATCATTATTTGAGATACCGAGATTGCGAACGGCCTGATTTATGTTGACGGATTTTAACATACTTTAAACAACCTTCATTGCATAATGTGCCTCAACAAAACAAACAGTGTATACTCTACTTTCGATGATCCAGATTTCGTTTAAATACCTCAAAACTCGACTTTAAATGTGAAACTTTCCATTGTAGGTAGTTTTAATTATTTTTTTATTTCACTAAAGCTAATATTGACTGCAATCTCACCTGGTGGTAAGTGAGGACCGGTTAGGGAGTATGGTAGTTATATGAAACCCATACTACTAAGCGGTTTAGACGCGACATCGTACCGGAACGCTAAATCGCTTAGCTGCACGTCTTTGTCGGTCTGGTGGTAACTAGCCACGGCCGCAGCCTCCCACCAGACCAGACCAGAGATAATTCAGAAATTAAAAATTCACAAATTGCTCTTGCGGGACCTCTCACAACGCTCACTGCAAAGCTCGTTTTACCCGCCATAATTGGATGATCTCTCTACTGTTTATTGTTCTAGACACTTAACTACGTGTATATTGTATACTTATAACCGACTTCAGAAAATATATTGACTGTTAATATCCTTTTTGTTTGTCTTGTTTATGTTTTTGTTACGATTACTTCGTCGATATAGTAAATAAATAAATATACTACGACAATACACACATCGCAATCTAGCTCCAAAGAAAGCGTAGCTTGTGTTAAGGGTGCTAAGATGACTGATGATATTTATTTTATGAATAATATACATACATACTTATAAAATACATACACCCAGACACTGAAGAATATTCCTGTTCATCGCATTAACATCGCAATAAACAAGTTTATTGTTTAAATAAAATAAAGCAAAATCTAGCCCGGTGAGGAGGCTAGGTACGTTTGTAATATAAGTATAAAAAGAACCGTAGCTTACTCACTGACAGGCAAGAAAGGCATGACAGACGTGGTTGGAGGTTTAGAGACAATAATAAGAATATCCTAAAGTTGCACCAAGAATGGCTTATTTGTAATCGCTGGCCTAAAGATGTCAACTACTTATAGTCTTACGATAACACTGAACTCTATAAAATTCTTATAAATACTAAATACATTTGAAAACACTGCAAAAAGGAGTAATCCTGTTTCTAATATACTGTTACGGTGATGCTCAGATTTAAAATTTACAAAAAAAAACTTGTTTCTTTACTTTTTTGAGTTATTAAACGATGAAATCATATATCAATATTTTGTATTTAGGAAACATACATTAAGCCAATGTGGCGGGGTTTTTCAACGTAGGAATATATCTCATTTCCTTTGATCTGAGAAATTGATTCATCAATTAAATCATCTTACTCACTTCCTGGGGTAGCTGGAAGATATCTCTTATAGAGATAAGCTTTCCTTTGTACACTTCATGTATCTTATGTTCACAATCACAATTTATGGTATATAAATAATAAATAAATAAAATAAATATTGATAATAATTATGTATATAGGCTTTAGGTATTAAACTTAAAAATTATTTACAATTAGTGCTAATAATGTAAAAAGTTCTTTCAGATGGTTATTTGATAAGTTACTATTTCTTATTTCCAGAATCCGCAAATCCAGTAGTCATCAATAAAATGCGGGAGAGTCTCTCATGACAGTTGGAAGTGAACACGCGAGCGGAAGCAAGATGGCGCTCTCGAACAGCTCCATTGCGAAGACGTACAACCGTCTGTTTGTGGAGTTAGCTGGTAAATACTATCTTACTTATAAAACACTCAATATTATTGTTTGACAAGGTAGTGTAATCAGACATGTCTTATTAATACTCTATGTAAAAGGGATAGTTAATACTACTTTAATGCAAAACATATTGCATTTATGATACATATTTACATCTTGTTCATAGTATAAGAGAAAGAAAAAAAAAACACCCCATTTGTATCTCACAAGATTATAAAAAATGTATAGTTATAAATGCTCGTTGAAAAGAGCAACTGCTGAGTCTACTTCATGCCGCTTTCTTCTAAGTAGAACCTGCTTTTCAAACCGGTGGAAGACCAGAAGACGAACTTGACTTGAAAACTTAAATCATTGAATTTGAATGTTCGAGGTTTAAAAAGAACTTGTTCTGTTCTTGTAAAATTTCGAGAGCTTTGGTTGTAAAACATAAGGAATAAAATCATTAAATTTTTTATCTCACTTTCTCTCTTACACCCATTTAATAATGCACAGAAATTGATTTATTAAATTAAAACCGTATAAACGTGCATAAGAAAATATTTTTTTAATTGTATTAACCATTATTATGTAAATAAAACAAGGTATAATGTCTATACCCAAATTACATTGATCTTGCGTTAAATGTACCCACATTTAATATTTATACCCATACCCACAGGTAATATTTGCCAACGGAAATAGGTAGACGCTTAAGAGCCTCTTAGTGGAATCAAGTGGTAAATATTTTAACTTTAGGACAAGGTTAAATGATTTCCGGCGCTTAGTCTTGACAGATAACTGTGTTACTTTGTAATCGAGAGAAAAGTATAACACTGTTTTATTTTTTCAAGTGACCTAACCTTCTACGGGAACAGGACAGGAAAATCCTTTTTATATATAAAGGTCACGTCAGTATGATTTATTTCTTTCTTCTGGTAAATCATACAAATTCACAAATTTTGTACCAGAGAGCAGTAAAATTCAATGATGGTACCGTATAAGATTTAACACAAACCATCCAGGTCATTAAAGGCTTTAATGATATAACGTCAGCTATTTATACATTTTTTATCACTATGCAATTTCAAATTAATTATTTGTGAACAAATTGATGAATAATTAAAATTAACGTTCACTACACGAAATTTCACAATGATGCGTTTGCAATTAAAATGCGTTACATGCATAAAACATATTTTTTTAAAAGAAAATTAAAATATTATAATAATTTGAACTGTTATATGTAGGTACAAAGTTTTGAGGATTTTCTCTTTGGCATAATATGTGAACACGGTATGGGCCTTAGTTCAAGATCATCATCCTAAACATTGGCACTCACCAAAGGACATATTCTCCGCAAGAGTGAGTAAAAGGGATATGAAGTAGGTATTCTGATCACACTGTTCTATATCTCTTAGCGGTTGGTTTTAAAGTTATACCCTTCTCAATTCCAGATCCCCGGACCAATGATTGGTTCCTCATCAAAAGCCCCATACCGGGGCTAACAATAATCGGCCTTTATCTGTACTTCACATTGAAATGGGGTCCACGGTACATGGCTGATAAGAAGCCCTTCCAACTACAGAAGACGTTGGTGGTCTACAACTTTATTCAAGTTTTCGCCAGTTGCTGGTTATTTTACGAGGTCGGTATATTTGTTTTTTTTTGTTTGTACTGTGAAATGTGAAGTGAAGTGGTGATAACCCAGCTACATAATATATATATATAGGGCACGACTTCGACTTCACATTTGTGGTACCGAGTTTGAATCCCAGCACTCACCTCTAACTTTTCTAAGTTATGGGTGTTTTAAGGAATTAAAATATCACTATATCCGGAGGCAAGAGCCCTTTTCTAAGAATTATCGAAAAGGGTTATCGAGTCTACCGGTGATCCTAGAGCGGGCAGTTACCTTGGCCAACGAATTAGTTTGGCCATCCAAAGGAGCAATGCTGCCAGCATCTTAGGAACTGTGCCTCGCTGCGGTGGTTTCGAGGACGTTTTAGATTTTATTTAGTTTTAAATAGTTTAGTTTAGGTTATATTTATATTTTAAAGTTGTACAATATTAATATTGTATGTTACCTGTTAACAAAAATAATAAGTCCAAATATCACTTGCTTCAACGGCGAAGGAAACCATCGTGAGGAAACCTGTATGCCTGAGAGTTCTCCGTAACGTACTCAAAGGCATGTGAAGTGTAGTTCGATAATAGGTTGATATAATGATGATGATGATGATTTTACTGGCGCGGTCGCCAGACGATATGAATGATGACCATTTTGTAATTATGAAATCTGGTAGTCTCATTATCCTCAGCTTATGCTGGTCACAGGTTATATTGGTCACAGGTTCTCATATGAGAGATGGTTTTAGAGCGTCAACGTAGCTGTTCCACTGTGGGCTTCCGGACCCGAAAGATTATGGTACCTTCATCATATCAACCCATTACGGGCCCACTACAGGGCTCGGGTCTCCTCCCACAATGAGGGGGGGCACACACCTTAGAGAACTACTACAATTATGGAGAACTCTCAGACATGTAGGTATCCTCACGATGTCTTCCTTCACCGTTATGTCTGATACATGCTGGTGATTATGCCCGGGCCCAAAAGCTTAACATAAGTACTTTTTGGGGCAAGGTTGTTGGCGCCGGTTGACCCAGAAATCGAACTATTTTAAAACTTCTATGTAGAAAGCATTATTAAAATTAATGGACTATTATTAGCGTACGTTAAATTATTTCCCGTAACTATCATTAGACACTCCAGTTAATCAAAAACTAGACTTTTGATTGATGAAATTCAATCACAGTTAGGTACCAATGGCGAGACGTGCGGAGTTCAAGCTTCCGGTGCAAAAAATGTATCGTTTTAACTTAGGTTATTGAACTTATGGTTTATAAGAAAAGAAAACGTTAGGTTTTTTTCAAGCACACTCAGTTGCCATGTAATAAATCATAAGTGTAGATATTTTTTTTCAAAGTCTTCATCTTACATATTATCTGAAAATAGACAAAAAATAATATTTTGTATTGTAGACCTCGGTGGGCAGTGGTAAATGCAGTTTTAAGGGGGAAGTCCGGGTTCCCTGTCACGATGGAATTTTCAAATGAAACAAGTATTTACGAAGAATTGACTTTTAAAAATGCGGTGGGCATTGAGTTTATAAGTTGCGATGATGGAATCATAAATGATTTGGTATAAAATATGGCATTTTAAGAATTATCTTTATTTGTTACATATTTATTTTTTGTTCCTTTTTTCAGGGCCTCGACGCCGGTTGGTTGAGGACTTACAGTTGGAAATGTCAGCCAGTCGATTCCTCCACGACGCCAGAAGCTATGAGGGTAAATATTACTGTTTTTTCGCTTAAAAGTTAAATCCTTTTTTAAATTTATTCCACTGAAAGTGGCAGGCAGTGGTTTTTGTGCATGTCGTCCAACAGACGTCACTGTTTTGTCACTAATTCGTCGGTAAAAGAGAGTTTCATGTCATTTGCTGGGACCACATAAGAGAGTGCCACGCCGTTTGGCGTGACGGCGCAAGACTACATCATGTCGTGTGCCGTGACGGCAAAAGAAAGTGTCATGTCATTTTCTGGGATCACATAAGGGAGTGCCACGCAATTTGCCGTGATAGGATAAAACTGTATTATGTCATTTGCCGTGTCGGCAAAAGAAAGCATCATGCCGTTTGCCGTGTCAGATTGCCCACCTGATAAATAGTAGTAAATCATCGACATTATCGACGACGACGGCGTGCAAGAAACACGTCTTTTCTAAAGTGCCGCCTTTACCCATCACCCCAGGTGTGAAGTGAGTGACGGTACATAGCGGTACATCTCGAAACCACTGCTGCCAATAGAAGTCCACATCATAAAACTTTTGCATTTCTAATTCCAGATAGCACGAGGTGTTTACATATACTTCTTGGCGAAAATGTCCGAACTGCTGGACACAGTGTTCTTCGTGATAAGAAAGAAGGATCGCCAGATCACCTTCCTGCATCTGTACCACCACACCGTGATGCCGATGATATCCTGGGGTGCGACCAAGTACTACCCGGGAGGCCACGGGACTCTGATAGGAGTGATCAATTCCTTTGTGCATATAATAATGTACACGTATTACATGTTGGCTGCCATGGGGCCTCAGTATCAAAGATTTTTGTTCTGGAAACGTTATATCACTACATTGCAAATGGTAAGAATACTAAATTTTTTTTTATTCTCCTACAAACCTTTTACTCCTACTCATCATCATTATATCATTACATTTCCGGCCCACTACAGGGCACGGGTCAATGAAAAGGGGTTAAGGCCGTAGTCCACCACGCTGGCCCAGTACGGCTTGGTGGCCTCCACACACCTTTGAGCACATTATGGAGAACTCTTAGGCATGCAGATTTTCTCACGATGTTTCATACACCGAAGCAAGCGTTATTAAAATTCCTTAGAACGCACATAACTTTGATAAGATAGAGGTGCGTGCTGGGATTCGGACACTGCCCCTCGAAAGTATAATCGATGTCCTACATACTGAGCTATCACTGCTCTTCTGCCGCTCCTTTGCAGCCTCTAATACCTATAAATTAACCACTATCACACCTGGTGGTCAGTGGTGATGCAGTCGAACGTGCTGGCCACGTGATATTCCGAGCGTCAAGTGGCTGAAACAAATATAAACTAATTAAGCGAAGTAATGGTTACCCACATTTGTTTACATACCGTCAAGATTCGCACCGTACCCCTAATCAGTTTCAAACGGTATTGTACCAGAACGCTAAATCTTTTTTTTATAATTACGTCCAAAGCCTCCTACCAGTACGTACATCGGATGGTCCCAGCCAACTAAGTACGGAGACAGTCCCAGAAGACAGAAGAAGAAAAGAAAGAAGAATTTCCCACCCGAGAGAAAAGGGACCTCCCACTTATTAAGTGGCAGCACTCACCACTGTGCTAGGGAGGTCGCGTCTATGTCCTATGAAAGCGTTTACCTGTGAAATAACTGTGTTTTGCTATTAACACTGGAATGGATTGAGTTCCCTAAATCCCAATAAATATATTTCCAGTGGTTTCACCATACTTTTTAACTGAAATTTATTATAGTAAAACCAATAATATTTTTTTCACTAGCATGTAGGTACTTTAGATTTTAGAATATTAAATAGAATCCAGTACATTCTACCACTCGTTGTATGACTATTTCACATCATTAAAAATGATACAGTATTGAGATTAAATTAAGGAACCACATAACAATGTATTATAATTCAATAGATACAAAATTTAATGTCAATATATATATTAATTGCTATCACTGAAAATTTAAAATGTAATTCCTAAATGTGTAAGCTATATTTGAAATCGGTGTTGCTGTTTTAGACTAACTATAAAACACACAAAACTCAAATCTTTGCTCATAATAATATATGTCAAATAAGAGCTTACACCGTAACACGAAGTGTGCAATTAAAACCTTACGCAATGTTATCATTTAACTTTCAAAGTTAACTATATGCAATTATTTTAATAGTGAAAGTTAAACAAAAGTGTAAGACAAATATTAAGAATGAAATTAGTCACGAGTGGGTTTACTTCATAGGCTTTTGCTCACTTAATTGACATTACGTCACAAATACCTTTAGATGGGATAAACTTGTGGTAACAAACGAGACTTTTATTGCATTAATGCTTTGACCACCAAAAGAAGTTATCATGGATATACTGATGTATACCAACGAAATAACATAAAATAATGTAAGCTTGAATTGGTTATAAAACAGTTCCAAGACCGATTTCGGTCACGGCAGTCAATCTGCACAGAGATTTGCTGACAGAATTTGTATAACAGTCCACTGCTGAACTACAGGCGACTCTCGACGGGAGGGTATGATCATAATCACCACGTTAGGCAGACGGGTTGTTGATCCCAATAGAATCTATTGGGATCAACAACCCTAAATACCCTAATCTATTGAATAGATGGTAGTAGTATTGCAGAGGACGCTGCTGCTTCTGTAATACTAAATACTAAACCAAACATCACATAGTCGTCAACATTTTGGCAAACCTCTCTTACTATTATTTTGATATTCATGAGTGGGGCTGATCACTAAATATCGGCAGGATTATTACGTATCTCGCAACTGGCTTGCGACAGGCGTAAATCTTGCAATCACTTCTGTCAAACGTCACTTTTCCATACAATAAGTAAAAAAAAGTGATGTTTGACAGCAATGATTGAAGGCTCCTTTTGTGGAACGACTGTTTTTCTCAGTATATTCAAAAAAACAATGGTTGCATTTTTTTGAAGAAACGACTTATAAAAAAAATAATATTATATATAATGCAAACCGTAAACCGCTTTAAACTTCGATTATTCCTTTTAAAGATTTTGAAATATTTTCCTGCATATTTCGTATTTTAAATTAAATTTCTCGAAGTTTCGAAAGATTCGATTACTAATTATTTATAGTACTTAAAAATAGTAAAATTCTGTAAATATATGAAGCTAGTAAAACATGTAATGAAAGCTCTGGTGATCTCTACAAGTTTTTGAGGTGTTTGATTATTTAGAACACGTTGTTTCGGAAACAATCAATATTATTTTGATATTTTACTACTTTGTTGATAGTTTAGTAAAACAATGTCTAAATTTGAATGAGTTTTTTTAATGAATGAATGAATACCGCATAGAAAATTCACAAAAATGTAAATACAATACTTCGATAAGGTTAAGTGTACAATTTGGAGGCCTTGTTGCGTCGCTATATAGCAACTTCTTCCAATATGTCACGTCTTTGCTAGATAGTTTTATATACAACTGAATATAGGTACAGAAATACTCAATATCCAGCACAATGGTACTTAGAACCTCTTAACTCCTATTGAAACATATATATAACAATACAATAACGAGACAGTTTCATATTTCTCTAATCTTTATATTTCTTCTTTCAGCTCCAGTTCTGCATCGCTTTCCTTCATTCTTCTCAACTTCTCTTCTACGAGTGCGGCTACCCCCGCTGGTCCGTTGTATTCACCCTCCCCAACTCTATCTTCTTCTACTATCTTTTCTACGATTTCTACTATAAGGCCTATGGAAAACCTGAACACAGAAAAAATAAGGACAAAAAAGAAAACGGAAGCATACAAAACGGTATAGCAAATGGATCAATAAAAACTGAGAAGAAGGACGAATAAATTGTATTGTTGTACATAATACTATGTAAATATAGTGATATAGTCGTACCTACTAACAATGATAATGTATATAATATCTTTGAATTATTTTAATGTAAGTGCTAACGGTTTAATGTAACTTACCAGTGGTTTTGTATTAAAGAAGCTAGTAAAAGTATTTACCATGCCAAAAAGGACATTTGTAAAAAATCTACATTAAAAGAATTAGTTTTTCTCATACCGGCACTCGTTACCTAAATTGACATGACTAAACATATCAATGATTCCGCCAACATACATAGAAACATACAAAGTAATAATGTCTCAAACGCTAACCAAGGCTAGATATATTATAAATCGTGTATTTACTTTTTGTATATTCACAAAATACAAATATATGATTTTAAAATATTTAATTTTACAATCATTAAGTCCGTTGTGCATATTATAACCGTAACAGAAAACACGCGGAGAGTAAACGCAATTATATGTATTACATTATTTTAAATAATATTGTATTATGTTAATGCATTTGAAGATAGAACATAGGGAATCTATCAAAAAAACTAATGCGTTCTTCAGGTTAGAACTATTTGGTACCTATCGAACAAATATTAAAAACAAATCCACATGTAATAAATTGCTATAATTTGAAAAGCTAGTGATAATGTAAAGTAAAAGATAATATGTACATAAATAATGTGTGGTAAAGTGTAACAAATTTTCATATTCGGCTTCCCCATTTTAGCATTTCACCCACTGTATTGTGTAATTTTCTGATAGTTGTAATACATGCGTCGCGCGTCGCGTCGAGTGTACAACCACCCCAGCCAAACCACGGATTGTTCTTATATGAAGGCAACCAGTTGGGAACCTATCAGAAAATTTGCACTGTACGTTAAAAGGAGCGTAAACCTATACTTAACGAACTTAGCTTATATAATTTGATAGTCATACTTGGTTACCATTAGACGAAATAATTTTAAACGATTACAAATTATTATTGGACATAGTAATTAACAAAATACTATACAGCTACTACAGTAGTGCTATATTATTTTTGGTCAGATTTACCAATAATATTAATATAGCTCGGAATCATAAGAATAAAGTTGACTAAGAAAACTGTTTATCAATATTTTCGTGATAAGTAATTTTCTGTAGCTATCTTTATGAACTAACTTAGCGTTAAGGAAATAGTTATTTGGGTAGGCCAAATAACTTTTGTATATACCTACGATAGTTGTTACAGACCTAGTTAAAGGTAGAGCATGACTTATACTCAATCAATGGTATTAACCTGTCGATTTTTAAAGACTTTCATCGATGCACTTTAGGAAAAAGAGTTTTAAATATTTAGTTACCCATATTATGTTAAGTTTCTCCATTTTGTGTTCATCTTGTCCATTTAATTATTATGCTAAAGTTTATTACAACTTTTTATAAAACTATGGTACACCTGGATTATTAATGTCGTGCTGAAATGTGATAGATCAGATGTGAAACATAATGGCGTAATGCAATGATATTGTATAGTATCTGCCTTCACATAACACGTGGGCCGTGGGTTGCTTCTGATGACTCACACTAAACACGATACTCTATTTCATTTCAGTTTCGTATTTCTTTAACTGTAAACTAAAACGGATGTTTTTTTTTCATAATTATTTTAAATGCTCATTTTTCAATTAACTTGTCACTACTCAGATCTGTCAATTATAAAGTATTGTGTATATTTTGAAATTATAAATAACGAAAATTGTGTATTTTAGAACTAATTAGCGAAGGTAGTTCTGTTCTGTTTCGGTTTATTTTCATTTTGACGAATGTGAAAAATGCGTCATTTTATTATGGAGCATAGCGTAAGGGCATGAGCCACATAACTCGTAGGGCTGATGGACGTTGAGTTACCAAGATAGATGGAATAGCGGTCCTCAACAGGGGTACACATACAACTCCTTTTAGGGACACAATAATTACAGTAGACGTCTATCGTTTCGAAAGGCTGAAAATTAAAACTGAAAATTAATCTTTATAACATGAACTAAATTGGTGTAAGATGAATATATAATATTCATAATACATATTTATAATATATAAAATTATTGTTATTGGAGATGTACAAGGAAAATTATGGTCAATCAAAAATCGTTCAGATTGAATTGTTAAGAGTAATGTCTTCCATGAATTAATATGGAAGCAATAATGTTGATGCGATATGAAATGTAAATAAATAAATTATCTTTAATATTGTAAACAGTTTATTCTGTTCATAACAGAGTTTCAGTTTATAACAGAGTTATTCTGTTTGTCTCGTGCTTACCATTCTATAATGTAACCTATTATTTCTCAATAACTATTCCCAGTGTTATTTAGGTATAATCTATTTTGTATTATATTGAGTTTTATATTATCTATGCACGTGAATTAAATTGTTCTAATACATATTTTCTAAAGGTGACGAGAATAATTGACATTTCTCAGGGGAGCTCCAATAGGTAGGTTTATAAGAAACGCGTGCGCGCGTTTTTGATAAAAATAAATTTGTAGGAGTCGACCGCTGGCTGATACGGCCCACATTAAAGCCTGTTTGACAGATTAGAGGTTACTCTGCGGGTTTAGTGTTGTTTTCTGTATCGTTTTAAAAATAAATCAACAATCGGTAGAATTGTACCTCCTGGGTGCTAGGCATTAAGCCCGCAACATTTTTGCAAAACCTCGTACTGTTTATTTTTATATTCATGAGTGGGGCTGATCAGTAAATATTAGAAAGCCTGGCTTTTCGGTTACTAGCTGTGATCTGTAAAAAAGAGTTTACACATGTTTTAACATGAATTATGTGCCTCACATTTTAGGTGACAATTGTAAGAGTCACAGCTAGCCCACTAAGCGCGTGCACACAAAATCTGTTTTTAACTTTACTATTCAGAGCATTAAGGTTGCTTTGCCATTTAGAGCAAAGTCAGTGATTTATCTTGACTTTGCCAACCCGTATTGAAATAGCATAGTGGGTTTACAGTCTATATCCGTGTTTTCTATGAGCAGAGACATGTGACCCTCAGCTGATGGTAGAAAAAAGGTAGGATAAAACACGCCAAACGAATTAAAATAACGAAATTCTCTTTCCAACTTACGTGATGGCAACATGCTAGAAAGTGTTCTTCTTAAATTAGCTGTTAATGATTAAACTTTTGTATTCCTAAAGATAATTTTACACTTGTTATTGTAATGATATCTTAATGCATACCGAAACTGGGTTTGTATCATATTAAAAAGTGTTATACTACTGTCAAATGTTTTATTTTTTCTTGCTTTTCAACACTGATTTAAGCGTGTTCTTTATCGAAACGCACCAAAAATCTGATAATTAATGGCTCCGTAACATGGTCAAAAACTATGAACTACTAACATTAGGTAACATTGAGGTAGCTAGAAGGTGATAGAGAAATAAATAAATATAATAATAAATAAATAAATACACTATGACAATACACACATCGCCATCTAGACCCAAAATAAGCGTAGCTTGTGTTAGATGACTAATGATTCTTTTTTTATGAATAATATACATAAATACTTATAAAATACATAGAAACACCCAGATCCTGAAAAAGATTCCTGTTCCTCACACAAACATTTTACAGTTGTGAGAATCGAACCCACGGCCTTGGACTAAGAGAGCAGGGTCGCTGCCCACTGCGCCAATCGGCTGTCAAAAAAAGATATGCTAGCAGTATGCTTATGTTATGAAATTAGAAATTGCATGCATGCACAAGGCAATGTCTACATAAGTCACGACTAATCTAAGGAGCCCAGGGGTTCGACTTCACTTTCAGGGCAGCCAGTTTGAATCCCGTCACGCACCTCTCCTCACCTCTAACTTTCTAAGTTATGTGCGTTTTAAGCAATTAAAATATCACTTGCTTCAACGGTGGAGGAAAATATCGTGAGGAAACCTACATATCTGAGATTTCTTTACCATTTTCTCGAAGGTGTGTGAAGTCCATCAGTCCGCACTGAGTCAGCGTGGTGGATTGTTTATTGTTTATTGTTATTAGGTACACAAAACAGGTAATAACTAAAAGTAGATCTAAATATAAGTAATAACAAGTTTTGTTCTAAGCTACAACCCAAAGTATGTGTACACAACTTGGAATTGAATTAAACAGAAAGTAAAGATAAAATTAAAGTTGAAACAAAAAAGAAACACCTAAATAATAATATATATATTATTTCCCTAAAGATTTTGTGGAATAGTGCTTAATAATTTGATTTTTAAAAATATTTATCTTTTTATTAAAAATGTCAATATTATGATTACTTGATACTAAATCATTATAAAGGCGGCACATGCGAACGATGGGATTGTAAAAGGAAGTATTGTTCTTGTAGACACTTAGGGAAAATGGTTTAAAATATTTTAATATGGGATTAACGCGAGTATTTATAGTAATGAGCGAGAGCAAGACGGAAGAATCAATTTGGGAGTTAATGAGCTTAAATAAGAAGATCAAATGAAAGTATTTACGACGAAACCCTTACTGGATTACGGCATTAACCCCTTCTCATTGTCGGAGGAGACCCATGTCCTGTAGTGGGCCCGGTAATGGATTGATATGATGATGACGAATCTAAGGAGATTCCTAGGCATACACAAACCGATCACCAAAACTTATCACCTTAGAGTTGGTGAAACTTTTTTTCTATTAACATAACCTAACTTATTAGGCATTTGATTAGGCGATGACCAGCTTTATGCAGCTTTGCTAAACCCACAACTAGGTGCTGTCGCCCTGGTACTCAAACAGCACAATACATAAGGATTTGAAAGTCTTTTTAAGACCTTGGCGGCAGTTGACGTGCATTTTTTTTACAGGCTAGCTCTGATAAGTGATGATGCACCTAAGATGTTAGCGGGCTAACCTGTTAGGGAGTATGGTAGTCATACCCCTCATCGGTTTCTACCCGACATCGCACCGGAATAATAAAGCTCAAGCACGTCTTTGACGGTAACTAGCCACGGCCAAAGCCTCCCACCAGACCAGACTAGAGAAAATTCAGAAATGATAAATTTCCAAATGGGCCCTGCCGGGACCTCCTTCTTAAATTCCCAGCGCTCATCGATGATGATGAACAAGAAAGGCCAAAAAAAAAGGGTCAGGACATTAATTATTAATTAAACCATCAGTTTTCATTTCATACGGCAATAGAAAATCATACTACAATTAGAAGATGAGTAACGTTAACAATATTCGTTAGTTCAGAAATACAGGATTTAAACAAAACGATTTGAATACACCAACACAAGGTTCTCGCTATTTTGCTCAAAATATTAATTAACTTCAACATTATAATGGGCTCCGGCAAAAAATTATCAATTAAGCATTATAATAAGAAATGTAATTAGGGAATACCTATTACCTACTGTGCGTTACATTTAATTACTTCGAATTATAATATTCGTGAAGCGAGGATATCACCGCTTCACGAATGTTATAATTGCCCAGTGGCTCCAACTTTACTTTATCAGTTAGTGATAATATGACAATATCTTCTAAATATATAAAGAAAACCCTACTGACTCACTCACTGACTAATCACGAAATCTCAGGAACGATAGAGCCTTGAAACTTGAAATTTAAAACGCAGGTTTCTTCTAGAAGGTTTGTGTCAGCTTATTTTGAGAATGGTTTGAGAAATTACCCTTTTAAGGGGGGAAGTTTATATGAAAGTCCTATGTTTTTGAAGTTATGTTTTTATAGTGTGAATGTCGGCATTTATGTTATCAGTATTTATCACTAATTTGTCGGAAAAAGCTCATGCTCAGGAATTTTAAGCTAATAAAGTCGCGGGCATCCGCTAGAGTCACCCTGAGGTGCTAAAAGATTTATTTAAAACTTTTGCTTTTATATGCCAGACGTAATTGTGCTAACCTTGAGAGTATGTGTTTCAGTCCGATAGTGACCTGATTATGACGTTCTGTTGTAGATAGGCAAATCAAAATTTCATAGCGAAAGAAGTCGCAGGCAACATATAGTAACATTTATAATTATATGTTAAAGGCAAAGGCAAGCAATCAACTTTTTAGGATAACATAAGAAGCATATAGTTCAACAATGTATTTCATATTATTATCGTATAAGTGCGATAAAAACTATAATAACGTCAAATTAAATGCTAATGAGGTATTTTATTTGTAATTAATTATAATATGTTAATAACGTTTATGTTGACGTTATTTAAAAGACAACCTCGTTGGTAAAATAGTAAGTGTTTCTATCCTCCTCTGATCTCCTTTCTAATCCTCGGCGTAATTCCTAATTCAAACTGCGTCGTAGTCTTTTTTTTTATAGCAACAATTTACGGACCATGCAGATGACCCAATAATTAGAAGAACGTTGTCTATAAACAGAGCAGGGCATGCCAGGAACATGTCCTGCATCAATGCAGGACATGTTCCTGGCATTATTCCTCATATTCCTATAATAACAAAAGCAACCGCGCCGTTCAGAATGGAACACAGCATTGTAACAATTTATTTATGTAAGTATTTATACTCTTTATTTGCACACAAAAAAAAAAATGCAGAAATAGAATTAAAAAAAACACAATTGTAAAAAAACTAAAATTGTGTTGGTGAAGAGCAACTGCTTAGTTTCTTAGCGGGATCTTATCAGTGGAATCTTCCTTCCGAACCGGTGGTAGAGTCACTACAAACAGACATAATTGACGTTACAAAAGTGCTTATATTAGGCCTACTTGAAATAAATGAATTTGGAATTTGAATTTTAGTAGCCAAGTTATTTGCCTTAACAGCGTAAGCGGTAGGTGACAGGGGTGGAGAGGCTCGCCAGGAATTTAGTCCTAGGATTCGGCGACGTCGTGACACAGTAAGAGGTGACTCCAAGCCTAAGCTTGTCATAATGGTATGTAGGTATATAGCGAAGGGAAGTAAGTAAACTGCAACTGAAAAAATGGCGCGCAAACGAACCGAGCTCGAATTTTTTTTCAATTCATAAAATACGTATTTACCGCCATTTATAACAAAACGTTTGTATGGTGAAAAGTTTCATTATAAATGGCGGTAAATACTGATTTTGGCATTGGCATGGCATTGCCAGGCAGGGAAAGCAGGAATCTGATTTGCTTGATAAAGAGAGACAAATTTTGATTGACTGTATATCATCAGTTTGAATGTTATTGTCAAAGGAGTTTATAAATACTTACTTTGGAAACTCCAGGAGAGTGCAGACATACTCCCTGTAGATCCCTACCCGCAATTATGTTCTTTTACCTATGAGAAATTGGAATTGTGTCTAACAAGCACTTTGATTAAAGATCATGGTTAAATTTAGTCATTGGCTTCTACGGAACTCATAAAGCATTTCCAAGGAACCCACTAATAGCGTTCATAATCACATATGAATAACAAAATAATTTTAACATGATCGTAGAGTCATTACAAAAATAATAGTGTTAAGCACTTTAATGATAGGATATTAGCTATAATTGTCATTGATTAGAAGTCATGTGGACATGAGATTTAATGAGATAGGTAAGTCTTGGATAGTGCTTGAATATAATTATTGTGTCTTATGAGACTCTTGGGATTTTCACGCGCGTATTTTGTGCGGACTTTATAAAATGAGGTTTTAATTTATTACCAATCAATTCTACTATCCTACTATCCTACTATCCTACTATCCTCCTATCCTACTATCCTCCTATCCTACTACCCTACTATCCTACTATCCTACTAATATTATAAGTGTGAAAGTGTGGATGTTTGTTTCTCAATCACGCAAAAACGGCTGAACGGATTTAGATGAAATTTTTACTAATGTTTTTATGAATATTTTTATGAATAATTTACATAAATACTTATAATATACAGATAAACACCCAAAAACTGAAATACATTCATGTTCATTACACAAACAGTTTGCAGTTATGGGAATCGAACCCACGGCCTTGGACTCAGAAAGCAGGGTCGGTCTACTGCGCCAGTCGGCTGTCATAATGATTATGATGATGACTACAAAGTCTAGTGCCTTTTAGAGATGAGGATGATGAAAATCCTTCAATCTAAAGAGATTCTAATGTTAAAGCAATAAATTACAAGTAAAACAAAAAGAAATAGATATAATAGAATAAAACTCAGTAGCATAAGTCATGTGTAGAAAATTTATGGTTAATGATAGTATGTAATCGAAGTAATACGCTGAGAACGGATGTGTTCAAAGCCATTGTGTGTATCGACCCTAAACTTAATTAATTGCTAATTATATTCAGTTGCCTTTGACACCCTTTGAGAAAACAATGAACGTCTTGGGAACCAATGACAATACAACGCAACATCTATTCTATTCCGATCTATTTAGTTCATTACCGTAAGGTCAAATTTGTTGATCAATAAAACTATTATCACACCATATCTTCTGTATAAAAAGGGATGGGTTACTGATTTATCAACGCATAGCTTGAACCACTTGACGACGGGCTGAAATTTATTGGGCTTTGAAAAACATTATTGAGAACTAATTCTATAAAAAAAAATTGTCAGCAAAAAAATACGAAACGTCGTCGTTACAACTAAGAAGCAGTAAAAAATATTTTCTACAACATTTTTAAGTCGGTTCCAAGTAAAACGAAAAAGTTATAGATAATAAAATTCGTAACCCCTTTTATATAGTGGCACGGAAAGTACCAGTAATTTTCCACATTTTACTTGCCACCAACTTCTTGCTTTTTTCTTGCTTCTTAGTTGTATAACAAGGACGATTTTTGTTTTTGTAAAAAAAATATTTTCACGTTTTTATTGGCTAGGTTTGCAATCTATGTTTTAATAGCTAAATGTTAACTGCTCAACCTTTTACAAAATATTTCTTTGCCCGAACCGGGGGCTTTAATGGCTGAGGTGTCCTCCCGGCACTTTACCTACAGCTTCTTTTTTGGGACGACATTTTTTATTTTCGATTTGGATGGTCTTCGAACACAAAGGTACAGACAGAAAGAGTGTTGGTAGTTACATAAATTCCTTACCTTCTATATACAGTGGCGTGCACAGAGGGTATGCACAGGGTATGCAGATGATATAAAATTGCGAAAATCTCCAATACGAGTTATAAAAAACTTAAGGATAAGCATTGTAAGAATTATAAAAAGCCTATCCTTAAGTATTTACAATTCGTACTGGAGATTTTCTTCATTTTAAATCGTCTGCATACCCTGTGCATACCCTCGATGCACGCCACTGTCTATATACCATAATAAAAGCGCAACTTGTATTATACTTATTATTGTATAGTTTCGGTGGAAATCCTTGGTCTCTTTATCATCAGTTTGACGTGACTAAATGATACATTTCGAGTGAAAGTTCGAGGTTTGACGAGGTTTGACGGCCGACTGGCGCAGTGGGCAGCGACCCTGCTTTCTGAGTTCAAGGCCGTGGGTTCGATTCCCACGACTGGAAAATGTTTGTGTGATGAGCATAAGTTTTTTTCAGTGTCTGGGTGTTTATATGTATTTTCTAAGTATTTATGTACCTATGTATAATTTATAAAAATATTCATTAGTCATCTTAGTACCCATAACACAAGCTACGCTTACTTTGGGGCTAGGTGGCGATGTGTGTATTGTCGTAGTATATAAAAAAATAAAAAAAAACTTAAAGCTAAAGTTACTTTTAAATTTTATTTTTTAAATTAAAGCAAACAAAAAAAATTTATCATCAATGTCAGTGAATAATTGTCAGAGTTATCGCGTAACAAATAAACAAAAAAAACATACATACCAATGGAGAATCAGGTGAAAATGCACATAACTGCTATTTTCTCGGTCTCGGTCTCTATCCCTATTCGTTTGCTTGTATGCTTAAGACTTGAAATTAATTCATAGATGACAGTGTGACGATGTACGCATTGTAAACTCAGCACCTTCAACATTGAAGTATCAAATAATGTTTTGATGACACAAACGATCTTACTGCGAAAACGAGAATTTTTATGACTCAAGCGGCCATGAAAATTACATACATGTGAGTCAAGAAGGATTTGAAATTTGATATTTTAAAATACTTGCTTTTACGATTGGATTCTCTTTTAACCAGGAGCTTAAGTTTAACACCTGTTCCCATGGAAAGTTTAGGATAAAAGTAGGTAATGAAACACAGCCAAAGATAGCTTATTGGTAAAAGTTTAAGTGCCATGTATATGTATATGAAGCGGTGATAGCCTAGTGGGTAAGGTTTCGGCTTTCATTTCGTGGTGACCGAGCTCGAGCCCCAGCACGCACCTCTGACTTTTCGGAGTTATGTGCGTCTTTAATTTAATCTATTGACGCCGAGTGGCGCAGTGGGCAGCATCTCTGCTTTCTGAGTACAAGGCCGTGGGTTCGATTCCCACAACTGGAAAATGTTTGTGTGATGAACATTAATGTTTTTCAGTGTCTGGCTGTTTATCAGTATATTATAAGTATTAACGTGTATTATATTCATAAAGATATCCATCAGCTATCTTAGTACCCATAACACAAGCTATGCTTACATCTGGGCTAGATGGCGATGTGTGTATTGTCGTATTATATTTATTTTTTAATTTATTTATTTATAATATATTTCAATATTGCAGTAGATTGTACTTAGTTGTAGTACGATCGTTGTAGTTCTGCGTTATATTCGCAAAAAAACGGTGATTGCTATCGGCATAGTACCGAGTACGATCCCCGGCACGCGCCTCTTACAGTTATGAGTTATGTTCGTTTTAAGCAATTAAAGTTTACTTGCTTTAATTGTGAAGGATATCGTGAGGAAACCTGCATGCCTGAGAGTTCTCCGTAACGTTCTCAAGGATGTATGAAGTCTACCAATCCGCACTTAGCCAGCGTGGTAGAGTACGACCTAAACCCTTCTCATTCTGAGAGACCCGTACCCTGTAATGGGCCGGTAATGGGTTGATGATGACGATGAAGGGCTTCAGTCGCCGTTCAGGGGACCTTTATCTTTTCACAATGTGCGTTCTCAATTTTAGAAATTTTAATATCACTAGCACTGACGGTGTAGAAAACATCGTGCCGAAACCTGCATGCCTGAGAGTTCTCCGTAGTATTGTTAAAGAGACTCGTGATATAACGAGTCTCTTCTGAGACTTTAAATCTCAGAAGAGACTCGTGCCCTAAAGTGAGCTGGCTGAGTGAGTGAGGCTTGATAATGACGATAGTAAAAGTGTTTATTATTATTTATTGATGAAAGATTTTCCATTTCATTTAATATTTACTATTTCATCCTATTTCAAAATTCATTAATGTGATTTTAACACATTTTATAAATATTGGCTTTGTTAAATAGAATAACTGAGAGTAGAAAATTGAAGGTTAGATCAGCTCTTGTCAATATAAACTTGTCATTGAATATTATAGAATATCCCAATCGTCAGAAAATGTATTAATAACTAGCGTACCCAGCCCGCTTCGCCGGGCTTGATTTTGCTTTATTTTATTTAAACAATAAACTTACATCATTAAATTTTTAATTTAAGTCTCATAATATATTAAATCATTTATTTCTCTCCGTATTCATTCTCTTCAATTCTCTTCTCGAGCGGGTGCAGATCTTTATCTACACCCATCTACACCCAACAATAGAATATCATCATAGTAAATAAAAGCTGTATTTGACAGTTTGACAGTCCAAAAATAGGAGTGCTCCGATCGTTACCAAACATTACAGGATTACTCGCCAGGTCAATCCGGAGATTCCCTGAAAGTTTCATTGCAAACTGTCCAGCCGTTTCGGAGCCAATACGGAACATACCCACACACTTTCTCTTTTATATATATAGATAGAAAGATTAGAGATTTTCAAAAAACTTTGCAATTTATCATATTTTTTTTAAAACTGTTGTTTTTCTATTCAATTTGCTATTCACAATTGATCTGTTCGAAAATATGGGAAATATAAAATCCTAATTAATTATGATATTTGCCACTAGCTGGCGTATAAGTCAAGAAGCGTGGACATATACTTACGACCAATCCTATTTATTATTTTTAAATAGGGGAAACTACATAGACGTCTGACGTAAGCGTTACTTCCGTCTGATAAAAATCTTAGATACTCCCTAGTCGCGCCTAAAGTTTTACTTCAAAAAACGCTTAGTATCCTATCAGACTTATAAGAGTTTATTATGAGGATGTTTGGTAATTCGTTCCCAGAAAACATGATTTTGGCAGTTTAAGAGTCAACGGTTAAACCAAACAGTAAAAGTAATTAAATATTCACGCAGCTAAGTGTTAGCAAGAGTAATTCTGTGAACAAATAACAAATGTAACTACAAATATTTGACACAACTAATATGGCTTACCAAGACAAATATTTATTCAGTCACGGACAATTTAGGAGTGTGTACGCTAATAAATTCAAGTCGAGATATCACTCGAGTACACAATATCCTTATTCTTATTACAATAACAAGCCTCATTAATGTGCCACTGCTGGGCATGAAGATAGAGATGATGATGATGAAGAATGAATGAATACACTTTAATTGTACACCACATAAACATATAGTAAAATTATAAATAACAATTTAACAAAAAGTATACAATTTGGCGGCCTTATCGCTACATAGCGATCTCTTCCAGGCAACCAAAGGCATTAAACACAGCTCAAGAAGAGAGGTGCATTTAAATAAACATGCATATATACGTATATATACAAATATAATATATACATATAATAAATTTAAAATAAAATATATAGATACTGATAATAATTAATATATACCTATTACCTATATAATTCATATCTATAATACATAAATATATACAATATTGTCGAACCACAAATAAAACAGAAGGGAATAGGCATGTTAAAGATCCGAAGATTCAGACAAAAAATGATTGTTGTCAATTTTTTTTGAAATGGTAATGATGATGATTATGATAATGATTATTATGATGATGATGATGATGATAACGATGATGATGATAACGATGATCATGGTAACGACGATGATGATGGTAACGACGATAATGATGATGATAACGATGATGATGATGGTGACGATGATGATAATGATTATACCGATAATATACAACGCTGTCAGCTTAACGTACACCACGATGCGTCATAAAAAGGCAAAGGCCTAATTCGAAACTCGAAACTTATCTACTACTAGAACTACTTAACGGATTTTGTTGAAACAAGCATGTAAAGCACTTTGTAGAGTTGTGTAGTTTATACCACAGAAAAAAAACAGAAACTCTGAGCGGGTCGTTGAGGGTTGTTAATAAAAACTGTGAGTTTATTATATAAAATTATTTATTTAGTAATTTATCTTATATTACAAATGTATACAAAAATAACTATACAATATTATTGTGATATGTATGTATTTTATTGCATTGATCGTGGCGGAAATATTGTATAAGCCTAGCCTTCAACATCAAAATTTTTGAATCGCCAAATATTACACTAATTTGAGAATTAAATTTGACGTTTTGGTTAAAAATATTGTCTATTTAGGAAATATCTAAAACTTATTCTTCGGACAGTTCAATAATTCCTTAATATTTGAACTATTTAAATAAAATATAAAAGTGAAAAAACAATATCAACCTACTCACAAAGACGTGCCGACAAGTGTAAATCACACAATCGAACTTCGTTTGGGTATGGCCTTATTATAATTACCTACCTACAAAAAGGATCCCACACTGAGTGTTAATTATTTAATTTTGAAAATGTTAATTTATTTACCTACCGATTCATGATAAAGTTGTTAAATTTTTACACCCAATTAATGTTAATTACAATCTAATTTCATAGGTTTTTTTCGCATAAAAAGTAATCATTCGTATAAATATGCAAGTAATTATTATTGTTTGAATTGCATTATTTTAAATATTTTTTTATGTGTCCATTTGATATGAGAAAAACTCAAAGTAAATAACCATCTCACTACGTTTTCATCGATAACATTGAAATAATTAATATAGTAAATAAATACAATATTAATTTTAACTAAAATACCACAATAATTCTAAACTGAATTTTAACCAATTTACTTAATAGTAAGTATTAAATTACTTATCTTTATTAAATATACTACAATTTATTATATTTAACAAATAGATAGACTGGCAAGAAGTTCAAGAGGTTCAGTCAGCGCTTACGCAGTGTTCAGGGCTCGTTTTTGACAATTTCTTGTAGCACTAAGTATTTATTATTTTACCATTATTTATTATGTTTAGTAAAAAGATAGACTGCCAGGAAGTTAATGAGGTTTTGGCAATACATTCATACACAATGTTTAGTGCTCTTAAGACGTCAAAAATATACCGTAAGTCTGACGATAAATCACAAATTTCTGTGTTTTAGTGTGACCATTTTACTTAGTTGGCCCTTTTTTGACGGTACCCAATCACAAATTTCTATTTTCTAGCGTCACCATTTATACTAATTTGGCTCTTTTACTTAAAACTGTCAAAGTTCTTACGAGTATAATCAAATGACCATAATAGGTAGCCAATGGCATCAAAAAAACCAAAGAGCGTCAATTTATTATTTGTTACTTTTAAAACATGCGTGTATGTTATGCTAGAATAATATAAGACAGAAATTTATGAACAATTCTGTATAGTTTTTTTTTTGTATATTTGTATAATTTGTTCCTTATATTTAAAGAAAGTATTATAAATAAATAAATAGGTGATATTTTAAATCTACGCGACCAAATAATTTATCGTTAATATCTATTTTTTAGATTATGTAAGTACATGACATTCAAAAACCTTCCTCAATAGATTGTCATTATTGTAGAAAACGTCATACAATTAAATATACAGATTTCATGGACAGGCTTAATATTAATCTTGTAATTAAGTGATGATGTTTTTCGTATCGCTTAATATGAAATCCGATATAACAAAAGTACTGTTAGGGCTTTTTAAACAACTTCTATGTCAAAATAAATACAAATCACAAAGACAAAAGTTTTACTTTCTAACAAAACTGTTCAAATACCAGGAATCGGAATTTCTGTTCTTTTGTGAGTCTGTTCATCTTTTTAGATATTACATTTGCAGAATTGCTGCCACCGGCCCCTAATACAGTATTATTATACATTATATTATTCTTTTTAAGAGTAATTTTGTTAATCTTTGGTGTAACTCTTGTTTCCATTACATTCGTTTCCAAAACTACTTGGTACAGTACGTTTTAGAAATTATTGTTTATTTCACCATCAATTAAATTAACTAGAAGAGCACAATCAGATCCGTTTCTAAATTTTCTAATAGGGTTTCTTTCTTCTTTTACTATTCTATTGACTATATTTTTATTCTTCTATTTATTCTTCTTTAATACTTTTTTCACATTTTTCTTTATTTGATATTCCATTACACTGTTTATTTATACGATTGTAACTTTGTCGGTAGAAGTTTAAGAACAAGAGTAGGAAGAATACTGTGTTGCACGCGACGAATGTAGCCACGCCGTTGGATGGTGGGCACTCTGAATATCTTACTGCGGTGTTGTAGTGTATGATTATGCATACAAATTGTATCTGAAACAAATGCTTCTATAAATTATAAAATTCGATAACATTAAGATTTATAATTTGTTTTTAATCCTTGATAATCAGTTGAATCTATACGCTTTAGTTTAAAGGTAGTCCTATTTTATATTCTGCATCTTCCAAAGTACTTTTCGCTGACATATAATACATCGTTCAGAGTTGGTTGGTTGTCGCGCATTATAGCAAATAATCAAAATATTTATTGTATATTAAAGTAAACTGAGATATATAACGCATGTTCCTATCCAATAATTATAACACAATTTTTAATATTTATGCGCATAATTCAATGAAATGCCATTGTTTTAATAGGTGTAAGTGATTTATAAATTCATTTTCAACATAACTTCATACACATATTGAGTATGTAATCTCACTTTGTACATTGTATACAGATACGTTGCACAATTTATTTTATTATATGCACCTTGTCATATTTTAATAAAATAGATTGACATCAAAATAAGCCAACTAGTTAAAATATCTCGGAAGATAATAAGATTATGCTAAATTTCATATAAATATTGCTAAGTAGACTTGAATATGATTTACGTATTAAAAAAAAAAATGTACAATATCTCAATGTTATTACCTAATTACAAAATGCTAAATTACAATTAATGTCAACACATATTTTGTTGCTGCAGTAAAACAAACATCAGTTATATTGTTTAACGATAACCTATTGACCTTGGAATGACTTATGTTGGTAACTTAAGATTTTTATAAATACAACCGGAACCTTATCTTTTTATCTGTATATCTGTTTTTTTATATTCATATTTCTTTCATAATAATAACTAGATGTTTATAATCTTATAATCGATTAAAAGTGATTCGATTATAATAAACTTTGAAAGAAATAATATAGCCGATCTGGGTGACGTGATAGACAAAACATAACTTGTAAACCAAAGAACATCATAATTCCAAAGTACTTTTCAAGTTTATAATAGAAACCTCAACAACTTTTATAATCGTAATATAAAGTGGAAATATTGCAACGAAATAAAGCTAAGCTTTAGAATTATTATGACATTCTTGGATGGCAGTAAAAACTTTATTAATATAAAAATATAACGTTATACACCCGATATATTTATTACTCACCAGTTGGATCTTAGTTATGTATTTCTTCCAAAAAATATATTTAGCAACTTCAGGTCCTAAAGCCGCTAAACCGTAATACGTATACATGAAGACGTGAACCATCGAATTCAGGAATCCAATAAAAATTAGAGTTGTTGATGGCCAGTACTTCAAGTAAGCCCAGGTTCCGACCATCATGATTGAGTGATGATAAAGATGGAGGAATGTCACTTGGTTGTCTTTCTTTCTCATCACGAAGAAAACTGTGTCCAGGAGTTCAGTGACCTTTGCAGCAAAATAAAACCATATGCTTATGAGGATCTGAAATGAAGAACAAATATTATAGTTGGATTTGTCGAACTATGACTATTATGGAGTAAAACAGTCGACTTACAAGAAATAGTCATAAATTAGTGACATCTGCATATCGTCTGCGAAAGGTGCAGAAGTAATTTGTGGGATTGAGTATACGCTTTTATAATATGATTCCTAAAGTTATTTAGGACCTACCAATGCATAAGTTTAAAGAATGTGTTGAAACACGTTTATTACTTCGAGGTTACTATACAATTGATGAATTTCTTAATGAAAAGGTTACTTGGAAGCACCCGGCTCCGCTTTCATCTCTCACAAGATAAAAAAATGAATGTTTGTAAAATGTAAATTGTTGATATTGGAAAGGAGTAACTGCTTAGTTTCTTGCCGGCTTCTTCTCGGTAGAATCTTCCTTCCGAACCGGTGGTAGAATCAATACAAACAGACAGACTTGACGTTTCAATAGTGCTTATATTAGGCCTACTTGAAATAAATGAATTTTGAATTTTGAATTTCGAATTTTGAATTTTGTTCAAGATGCAGTATGTAAACTTAAGTGGACCAGGTGAAAGGCATTGACACACAGACAGACTTGACGTTTGAAAAGTGCTTATTTTGGCCTACTTGAATTAAATTAATTTTGAAATTTTTTTGATAGCGATCTAATGTGAATTTAAACCAGAGAGTTGAATTTGTATTGTACTATAATGTTTTGCAGTATTGTAGCTAGATGGCGCAGTTTCGATTTCTATATATATATAATTCAAGGATATCTTACCTCTGTCCTTTCATTTTCGATATCTAGATGACAAGTCCTCGGTAGTATTCCTTGTTGCATCAATTGTACAAAGTACTGAAAAAAAAAAAATAACAAGCCTATTAGCATATCTTAACTAGCTTTTACCCGCCTTCTTCGTTCGCGTTTAACACGGTTTTTTACAAATCCGTTTGTTTTCTTGGAATAAAAAGTACTAAGCCTATGTTACTTTCCATCTTTTCAACTAACTCCATGCCAAAAATCAAATACATTGGTGTCTTAGTTAGGGCATGAAGGACAAAGAAACAAACAAACACATTTAAGCATTATTAACATTAGATGCTTTATATAAAATTGGCGGTTTGTAAGGGAGGATCATCAAGTTCTTTTTTTTAAATATAGTATATTTATTAATTCAAAGTATGTATCATTATTATCTATGAACTTTTGCCATCTTATAGGTTCAGGAAAAATCTTAAAGAGAAAAAAAACAAATGACGTTTTTTAAAATAGAAAGGCAAGGTATTCCTAACCAAAGAGGAGATATTGGAGATCGAAGTGGCCGGAACGATAAAACGCTAACTTCATTTGTAAAGACTTAATATTAGTTAGGAATTCAATAATAAAATATGCAGTTTATTACTGATTTCAACTACTGGGCACGCACGCACACAGGCTCGCACGCTACGCATGTTATTCATTGTAACATCTCCTGTGGATGCTCGGTTTCTGAGCGAAGGTAATTTTGGACCTACCAATGCATAAGTTTAAAGAATGTGTTAAAACACATTTATTACAGCGAGGTTATTATACAATTGATGAATTCTTAATGACAAGGTTGCTTGGAAGCATCCGGCTCCGCTTTCATCTCTCAAAAGATAGAAAAATGAATTTTGAAATGTAAAATGTAAATTGTTAATGTTGGAAAAGAGCAACTGCTGAGTTTCTTGCCGGCTTCTTCTCGGTAGAATCTGCCTTCCGAACCGGTGGTAGAGTCACTACATACAGGCAGACTTGACGTTTCAAAAGTGCTTATATTAGGCCTACTTGAAATAAATTAATTTTGAATTTGAATTTGAATTTGAATTTTGAATTCGAATTTTAATTTGAAACGTGGGTAGAGTGTACATTGCCGAAGATCTGTTTGGTGTGGAGTATGAGTATTGAAGAAATTATAAATTAAACCATACAGATTCTCCTGCTATTCGCCTATTGCAAATTAAGCTAATATTCATAATACAACTAAACATATCTGAAAATATAAAGAAGATAGACTTGCATTTGCAGATAAATCTTTGTTAAAGCGCGCCTAGATAATATTTATATATTCCCGCCTTGAACATTCTTACTCAAGATAAGTGTGTTTAGATTTTAAGGAGATAAGTAACATCGAACAAAAAATAAAGAACAACCGGTACTTTGAATAAAAACTTATGAGTCGTAATCCACCGGAAAATTGATTATAAAGATAAGGCGTTCAAGTACCTCGTTAGTCTAGTGGTTAGCAGCTTTATCTACGTATAATGGGACTCTGGGTTCGATTCCCGGACGGGTAAACAATTGTTAGGTATTGGATTATCCTGCTCAAATAAATCTTAGTTGTTTAAGAGAGGGGGGGGAGGGCGGTCGAGTTAAATCTCAGCTAATCTTACGTTGGAGAGAGGGGGGGGGGGGAGTTTAAAACAAGAAAAAATTATACTATTTTGGTCCATTGGTCTTTTTACGTACGTACGTACTTTTTAAGAAACCCACAGGAAAGTGACGAAAGAGATGGAAGGTAAAAGAACAAGGACGTTAGTGGTAGGCCAAAAGGCAGGTACACTAACGAGTAGAAGGCAGTAGGGGTTTTTAGTCGGTGGAAGTCAGACACTATCCATAGGGATGTCCATAAGGATTTTCCCTTCGTTATTACAAAAAAAAAAGTCTATCAAGACTTTAACGACCAAGTAGAAGAAGAAGACACTAAAAAGATTCATAGAAACTCACCCTTTGCGCTAAATACACGGAACCGACCACTTGGATTCCGTTGTAAAGCACCAATGCAGCTTTTAGTTTATAAGGTTCCCTCTTTGTCATCAAAGAAGGCCCAATTTTCAATACGTAGAGTAAGTACAGCGCCAAAATCATGAGAACCGGTCCCGGAGTAGCCATAAGGGGCAACGCGTCGGTTTCATTATCTGAAACAAAGCAAAAACATTGAGAAAATGTTATTACACAATTAAACTAACACAATAACTTAAGTAATTAAGAAATAAGTAAAAAATAAAAAAAATAAAAATGTACTATGACAATACACACATCGCCACCTAACCCCAAAGTAAGCGTAGCTTGTGTTATGAGTACCTACTAAGAATAATATACATAAATACTTATTATATACAGATAAACACCCAGGCACTGAAAAACATTCATGTTTATCACACAAACAAGTTCCAGTTGTGGGAACCGAACTCACGGCCATGGACTCAGAAAGCTGGGACGCTGTCCACTTCGCCAGTCGACCGTCAAAATAATATATAATTAGAATTAAGGATATTCTGATCAAAGTACTTAGAAAAGAATCCTTTAATACAACTCATTACCGGCCCACAAAAGGGGGAGAAACGGCTCTCAACAGGAAAAGCGTTTGAGCAGTGGTACACGACGCTGACCAAGTGCAAATTTGTGGGCTTCACTAGCCTATGCGAACAATATATAGCTTTCAGGAATTCGGCAGGGTGATTACGCATCTTGCGACAGGCGTAAATCTTGCAATCACTGCTGTCAAACGTCACTTTTGTTTTTTATTGTATTGAAAAGTGACGTTTGACAGCAGTGATTGCAAGATTTACGCCTGTCTCATTGTCGTCGCGAGATACGTAATCACCCTGCGGGTTACTTTACGATGTATCTCACCTTCACCGTTAAAGCAAGAGATATTTCCATTACTTAAATTTAAAACCCTCATCACTCCTAGTGTGTCTATCAACTTAAAGCAAAGGTGTTAAGCCTCATGTGCCCGTTATTATACCGACAACCACGCTGTTAAGACTGAATGCTGCTTGGTGGCAGAAATAAAAATGGCGGTATTTTTTCCCTGGACGATCTCTGTCACAAAAAGCTCAACAATTATTCAGTGGCAGTGTTTTATCGGTTAACACATGTAAGTGATAAAATCCTGAATCGAAATCTGAATACGATCTCATAGGCTGAGAGCCAGACAGCAAATTCTCGAACGATTAAAGTCACCTATTAACGGGTTTGCCTGTTACTATCACAGTCAAAGTCAAATATATATAATATAAATGTCAATGTAAGTTTGTTTGTTACGCTTTCACGCAAAAACTATTTAACCGATCCACATGAAACTATGTACACATATTCTTGGAAGTGTTAGAAGTAATATAGGACACTTTTTATCCCGACATTAAGCTCGGTTCCTTTGGGAGAGGGGATGAAAGTGTTTGACAATTTTACACCATAACTCCGACAAATTATAACCGATTTAAATAATTATTTTTGAACTATAGAGGTTATAATATGTGTTTAATTTTTAATTTTGCCCAAACTTTGTGTAGATCTGATGAATGTGGTTGGAGATAGAGGACAGAACTACTCAGCGGACAGCAGCAAACCCCTCATTTAAGGCTTAGCGATACTGAATACTTTAAATTTTTTAAAACTACACCTAAATTGATTTTGACAACTAGATTGCCACATCGAAAAACAAAATTAAACGCAGACGAAGTCGCGGGCAATAGCTTGTATTATATAAATAGGCACATAGATGACACTTTTGATGCGTTGATGTAAAATATGACATAGAAGTGAGTTGATGGCGATAACTAAATTTGTGAAACTAAAGATACGAGGGTTCCAAATGCGTTCTGGTCTAAGAAGAATCCCACAATCTATATTTATAGTTAGTTAGTTAGTAGTACTTCACTTACAACCAGGGGAGATGGCAAGGGCTAGCTTGTATTGGAATAAAAAAAAGACTCTACCTGGAATCTGAACCAAGGACCTCGCAATCCATACTTAAGGACTACTAAAGTCTGAATAATAAATGTCTGAGGTAAATACATGCATATACTTGGGAATCGATTATATCGTAGGTACACAAATAATTTGTTCAAAACAGACCGACCAAAAGAGGTCAAATAGGACACAATGACGTTAAACATACAATTATTTAATACGAAAGACGTAGGTGCAAAATACTTTTTTGTAATTACTTTTGCTGAATTAACATAGTCTCAACATAGGGGCGATTGTTGTTGGACATTGGGTAACCCATTAACGGTCCAATACAGGGCACGGGTCTAAAGGAGGGTTTTGGCCGTTTTCCCTCATTCTGGCCAAGTGCTGATTGGCAGACTTCAGACTTTATACGTCCTTGAGAATATTATATAAAACTCTCAGGCATGCAGGTTTCCTCACGATGTTTTTTTTTTCAATGTTAATAGCGGGCAAAGGAGCAAGTGGGTCGCCTGATGGTGACGTAGATCACCGCCGCCCATAAACATCTGCAACACCAGAGGAGCCACCGATGCGTTACCGGCTTTTAAGGAATTTGTGTATCCGCCCCTTGAATAACCCTAGATTTTATTTTTGAGGAAACACATCAGATGGGAGATTGTTAATTTGCAAGTGCGTGTTTACCTTCACCGTTAATATTTAATTTTAAAAAAACGCTCTTCTAGTTAGAGGTTCGAGCCGAGGATCGCTCTCGGTCTCCCTAAAGGAGAAGCCGAAGCCTTACGCACATGTCTATCACCGCTACTTGACATTTACACAACATCATCTTCATCATGTCAACCGACAGACTTTCACTGCTGGACATAGGTCTTTTGTAGGGAGTTCCAAATTTCACGGTTCTATGCCGCTGGGTTCCAGCGGCTACCTGCAACGCGCTTAATGTCGTCTGTCCACCTCGTTGGGGGTCGACCAACGCTGCGCTTACCAGTGCGGGGCTGCCATTCCAGCATTTACCACAATACCACGATCTAATGGCGGATTTATCCACTGGGATAAGTACACATTTGATGTCATATTTGTACAACCAGTGGCAGGGCTAGACACCGGTTTTTTTTATCACCATAGTTAGAGAAGACGTTTCAGAGTGTTCCACGTGTCATTACTGGCAACAAATTGTTACCTACATGAATTGTTAGATACATTTAACACTCGGATATACCTAACCAAAACATGCCACATGCCAGGAGATAATAGGATCAACAAAAATCGAAGTTTCAAAAGTTCGGCGGAATATTAAAAAAAGGTCAATTTACAAGACGGTAAAAGTGCACAATTTACTGAGTAAAGTCAGTTGAGAGTTCACTTGTTTTAATGAAACCAATATCGTCTAAAGTTTCAAAGGTTTCCGAGATATAAGCTTATTTGAATTTTTATAGAAATATTTTATAATGATGATGAAGATTATAACCCCGCTATATGAATGTAATGACGTTACATTGAGAAAGTTCTTGTGATAAGGCAATGTTTTGCGGGCGATTGGTGTAAAATAAATTACCTATTATTAATAGTTTTTATTTAATAAAAAGGGGTAAAATATAAATATAATTACACGGGAATACCCAAACAGGATTCTAGCGGTGGTGACGCAAATCGTTCAACATTCCCAAGTGATACATAATCTTGTAATAACTGCATACTTAATTAGCTATGTGGTAAATCTTCTGATTTTCGATGACGTTGTAAACAAGTGTAATTACACCAATTTAACTATTGGCATAGCGCAGCGGTAGGCTTTATAAAAGTTGTTATTGAAATGGTCATCATGACTTGATATGACTTTTGCTTTGGGTTAAAAATGCTGTTTTTTATTAAGTTGAAGCATCTTTAGAAAAAGGTGTTCATAGAATATTTTGATACTTTTAAGAAACTGGTTCGATTGTGGTATCTTTATAGAAATGTTGTTGTTCATAACAGTAAAAATATTGTGTGTATGATGTTAAATATTTTTACTGTTTGCTTAACCTTAAAACTACAAAATACGCATGCAAACATAAAAGGACGCTTTTAACGAGTATTTTCAAAGATAAATACTTCAAGAGTATTTTATGGTTTGCACTTACGGAAAAAAACTATGTTGCTATAAACTGGTTGACATAGGTTGACGATGTGTGATAAAGCGATAGTATTTATTATGTTAATCCTATGGGACTAAGTAAACCGATTTTGATTATTCTATCATAGCGCTTTGGTGTAAATTTTTGAGTTAACAAATACGTCATCAGGTTATGTTGGCAGTATTGTTCTTACATTGTGTAAATGAAAACTGAAATAATACTTAGCAGGCTTTAGAGGTACATTATTTACTGTGTCTGAGACTTATCTGTGAAACCGAAAACCTAATAGTTTTTTAATTAACAACTGTCATGGTTTTTACTGAAAGAAATCAGATATCCCTAACATCACATGCAAAATTAAAATTATGTAATTCCTGTCGCTTTATTAGGTACACGTCGCGTAGCGTAGGTACTGTGCGCGTCTCGGTCTTTTATCTCCATTAGGGTTGTCATAAGTAAACACTTAGAATTTTAATTCGTTTAATAATATTTTTACAGGGTGATACTTATGCATCCTTCAATATTATTTCGTAATTCTGTTACACGTTATATATATATAAAATGTACAAAATGTATTTTGTGTTATGGAAAGCTTTGACTGTTGATTGTTACCAACCTAAAGATGTGTCGCTAAAGGATTAGCGTTCCGGTACGATGAGCGTACAAACCGACTTGGGGTATGCTCTACCGTTAACATGTTAGCCCGCTACCATATTACTCTGACTGTATCATCACTTACCACAATACGCAATCTTAGTTATAGCAAAAAAAAACACACTTAGTACAAATTTACTCTAGTAAGGACAAAAAAATGCTGAGGTCCAAGTATATGGTCACAAGGCGTTCTAAAGTTGACGTTCCCTAAATTTTCTTTGAGCGTCTACTTCTCGCGAAGTTTCTGAGCTCAGTTACACTGTTCTAAGTTACCAGTAATACACAATCAGAAAAAAAACAGTCTCAACTAACTAATATGACTATTGAAAGAATATACAGAACCCTCATTCAGCCATTATTGCATGCAGTGCATTGTATCCAAAAACAGTGAAAACGCACGTCTCCTTCACATGCGCGGAATGTTGCTAGCTCACAAACTTTTCCCATTCTACTATTTTATGGTAAACAGTTACCAGAACACGCAAGCTTAGTTGTAGCAGAATAAATAAAAACCCACTCAGTATAGCAATTTAATCTAGTTAGTACAATTATCGTCAACATTAATTTAATATAATATTACTTATAAAGGTTAAATATAACAGTCATACATATTATAGCACAAGCAGGTTATCCCGCTACTGTCTAATATTGTAAACATTAGAGGTTAAATAATTAATTTCAACTGCTCAATGAAATCAAGTGACTAACCGCCGCGCCTGTTCGAGAAACTACTACAGTGTAGTGGTTTCTGATGCTTCAATATTAGTCATGTACGCGGTTTCTGTACGTTCCTAGTTCTGCGACTCAGAGGTTACTTTGGTTCATTGAAGTTTTTATAGACAAATAAACTCTTTTTACGGTGGTGTTAAAATTATAATACCCATCGTAAATTATTATTGATGTTAGGCGCATGTTTTACGACAGTTGTTTTATTTTTGCGTTATAGGTATATTAGACTACTTACATCTGCTTTTGGTGAGGTCCCAATCAAGGAAACGTAGGTGGCTATCGCCGTTCATGGTGATGCTGCAAAGATGAAATATTATTATTAAACTATTGATAAAATCCTCGTACTTTTTCTACCACAGTTCACAGAGATTTAGTCACTTTGGGCTGTCAAAATCCTTATCCTATCTTAAATTGGACGTAGGGCTCCCTCCCTCCCCCCTGGTGAAATGTCCTTCCCCATTCCCCAATCTCGCGTGAGATTTTCAAAATGTGGGTTTAAAAATTGAGCTATTTGGTATAAAACAAATATGGTGGTTTGACAGTCTGTAGATGTATAACGTCGAAGTATGATTGATTTTTTTTCTTTCGAACGAAATAGTGTTTGATCTTAATGGCATTACGATTACGCTTAAGATTGAATCTTAAGCATGTACAATCTGAATTAAACGGACCAAAATATTTTTTTTGTTTCCATCAGAAAAAAAATGCTTAATATTTGCTGATTGCTCCCCTTTCTCTAAAGTAAGATTAGATGAGATTTGACTCGACCCCATCCCCCCTTAAATATCTCACGTATTTAATGATCGCCCCCTTAAAGTGAAGAAAGTCTTATATTCTAATGATGACGGTACGCTATTGGGAACAGAAAGTAAATCCACAGCCACAGTTCCCATGTAACGGGGTTTCAGTCAAGCGCTTGACTATAAACATTAAAAAAAAACGGTAAATGACAATCAATAGAATCAGAGGAAATTCAGGACTTTGAAAAAGTAACACTCACTCAATTTTACTTTAACGTTATAAGGACGTACGTTATAAACGAGGGATAATTGTGGAATAGTTCTTCAGTGTCTTGTCATGATCTGACATTTGACAGGTCTCCTCAGTTGAAGCGTGACAAAATACTGAACTCGACTTATTACACGTCTGTGGTAGGCACATACTCAAAAACAAATCCACAACTGCGAGTTTAACAATGATATTCTAAAGTTATATCGTATTTTATTCTTAATTGTTTTCCTTTTTAATTAATTAATATGTACGTAATACGTAAATAAATTAATTAGCAGCTGTATTTAAATAATATTAAAGTAGTTTTTGTTGGTCTGTTTATTTTTTGCATGAAACGCTTTGTGAATTGCGCCGTTGTTAGGTTACATAGTTCATTTCAGCGAAATCCTGTAACGAGAACATAGCCAATTGCCCTCATCAAAACTTCTATGTAATATAACGGGGAAAGATTCATTTGTTTGCATAAATTCTCAGACTACTGTACGAATAATAGTTATTTTCCAATTAAAAACCTAACTTACACATACTTAGACATAGCCTATATTTGATTTCAGTAATAACAAGTTTAAAGCCTGAATTGAAGCTATTTTGAAAGCTTGTCTGGAGAAAGTCTGAATGACGTATCTTACGGATACATCTAAAAAAGGTCCGAATTCCAAAGCTGAAAATTATAATATGAATTTTGTATCGAAAATAATAAAAAAAACTAATAGGTGCTTTACCATCGTCATTGTTAGACAGAGAATATAAATCCTTACAAAGGCATTTAATTTTCAAGGAAACCAAACGAACATATACCTTGCCGCCTCAGCATGTTATTCGATTGCATTGATTTGCAAATCTAGTTTAGGCGATAATGGAAAAAAAATTGGAAAATCCAAAAGTGCACGCCTCATAATCCCGTTTCACTAAAAAAAATACGTTAAACTTTTCACCGGATGCGGGCGCTCCAAGCCTTTATTTTTTTTATCATTTACTAGAAGTCAATGACGTAAATGGAATTAAAAAAATACTTTCAACATTTTGCGCCATTCTCGACGCACAGCAACACAATAGCTCGCAAGCGTTGTGAACGAAACCAATTTTCATAAGAATACTAACGGGAGCGGAGTTAACGAGTGAGGTATCCAAGCGGTTCATAATACGAGTAACACGTTTTGAACCTAAAGTTTGCGTCCCGCGTGCGACCAATCATAAAACTGTTGCTAGAACGTGTGCTTAAGTGATTGGTTGGACGCAGGACGCAAAATGGATCGCCGATAAGGACGCAAGTTGGACACCCGATTATTAGCAAAAAGTCGATATAAACAGTCGACTAACTATAATCGGACATAACATGATACCGAAGGTAATATTAGATCTACCTTTACCTAAGTTTAATTAATTAAACAAATCGTGGTACTACACGATTGATGAATTCCTTAACGACAAGGCTACTTGGAA
Source organism: Pararge aegeria (assembly GCF_905163445.1). Taxonomy (NCBI): domain Eukaryota; kingdom Metazoa; phylum Arthropoda; class Insecta; order Lepidoptera; family Nymphalidae; genus Pararge; species Pararge aegeria. Next base: position 17,669,145 of record NC_053187.1, read on the forward strand.
GCAGGCCACTCCGCTCTCATCTCTCACAAAACATAAAAGTTCTTAAGATTGTTAAACTATAAAATGTTGCTGGAAAAGAGCAATCTGCTGAGTTTCTTGACTGCTCTTCTCAGTGGAATCTGCCTTCCGAACCGGTGGTAGAGTCACTACAAACAGACTGACTTGACGTTTCAAAAGTGCTTATAAATTAGGCCTACTTGAAATAAAAGAATTTTGATTTTTTTTTTTAATTATATAAAGTTGCCTTCAGTTGTCGCGGGGATTTGGGATTTATAATAGACTTTTTTTATTTTGGAAAATTTGGTAACAATGAATTTTTTCCGTAGTTATGTAATAAATTCTTAAAAAATAAACACTTCAATAAATAATAATGTATCGAAATAGCCTCCAAAGCGTATTTCCCGTATTTAGTACCTTTTTGACCATCAATAATGAATTTTGTATAAACAATGTGAAATGACACATCTGGTATAAAATATATTAAGCTACATTTAAACGCTTAATTTAAACACATGTGACGTATTTACCAAGAAAGTGCCAAAACACAGACAATGAGCTCATTAATATTTAAAAACTTAAAAAAAAAAAACTTGCGCATTTCGAATTTAAGTTATACAAAATCGAATTAATGTATGTAAAGTGTCAAGAAATAGTCGTACATGACGTCAAAGAACTCAAAACTTAGGTACATTAAAAATAATGAGAATATTAACTATTACATAGTCCACATAATATAATAATTAACACCAAGTTTTTTTTTTTTTTTTGGACCTTGCTCACGAGATTACCGCCATGTGGAGTGTTGAGTCAACCGTTGTTGTTCCGATCGTCGTTTCAGTCAATGGTCTTCTCGCGAAAAGCTTCGACCAACATCTCAAGAAGCTTTCGCTTGGTTGTTGGATCAAGGGTCGGATACAGAAGGCAGTAGTCCTTGAAACGGCGCGTATTGTCAGGAGGTTTCTCACTCTGGAGCCCTGACCACCGGTTGCTTGGGCATTTAAAAGCCCCGCAAGCGGAGGGTGAAAGATTTTTTTTTTTATAAATTTTTAATAGTGTTTTTAAATTATTCTTAATAATTTAAAAAAAAAAAGAAAAATAATAAGTGATAGAAAAAAACACCAAGTTTAATTTCCTATGTAATTTTACTTGTGAAATCTTGAAGACTTCTCTCGTATAGTTAAAAGTTATATTATACCCATGATCATAGAAAGTACCGCCTATGGTCTATATATTATTTCAGTTGAAGTTATTTCTTTAAGTATTTAAAGTATTTTAGTGAATTAACTTAATTAAAACAGTCTAGAGAGACAAGTCATAGTAAGTTTATAGCATAGGAATGTGGTTTTTCAAAGTACCCTAGTTCTAAAATTACTTAGTTTTTTTGTTTTCCACCACGTTCTGACCGCACTTTGTGTGAGTTTAGGTCTTCAAGTAAAAAATAATTACGTGCTTCTTAAGTTAAATTACCAATTTTTTGGTTAACGTATATAATTTATTTTTATATTATTCGGTGCTGCTAGGTATACCTACGCAATTTATATTTCGTCTCAGTCTATTGTACACAGTGTCGGTTTGGTTGTGTGTAAAGTACAATTTAATCCAGTAACCCATACCCGGTTACCATGTGGTGATATGTAGGGTTTAGGAAATAAAAGTCCGACATAAAAACTCCAGCCCCCTCGGCGTGAGTTATCAATGAGGATACAAAGAGGGTTCTGAGGAACAGATCGCTGATTAAACAGCCACATGTTACTTCCTGATCGCTTCTATATATCTTATATGTAACATGCATACAAAAGATTATTTTACCCATGACTCAAGACAAACTGTATGCATGTATGCATATGACATCAAATATAGCATGTGTGTTTTGTAGCGATTTTTAATTTAGACTTTCCTTTAATACCTGAAACTTATATGGACATATATATATCAACAACCCATTACCGGTCTACTGCAGGGCACGGTTGTCCTCTCAGAATAAGATGGGTTTAGCCCATAGTCTACCACGCTGGCTGGCCAAGTGCGGATTGGTAGACTTCACGCGCCGTTGAGAGCATTATGGAGAACTCTCAGGCATACAGGTTTCCTCACGACGTTTTCCTTCACCGTTGTCGCAAGTGATATTTAAATAACTTAAAACAGACTTCACACGCTGTCAAGAACATTATGGAGAACTCTTAGATGTTCTCCATAATGTGATAACTCTCAGACACGCAGGTTTTCTCACGATGTTTTCCTTAACCGTTTAAAGCAAGAATTATTTAAATTGCTTAATTTAAAAACGCACGTAACTCCCAAAAGTGAGTGGTGCATGCCGGGGCTCGAACTCAGTCTTCACGAGAGGAAAGCCGAACCCACTAGGCTATCACCGCTTCCCTTGCCATATGCCTCAAGGAATTCAAAATTCATATTAAAACATCTTTATATATGTAGGACTATACAGGCATTTCTGAGGCTTTCATACATATATTTGGTCCATACTGAAAATCAGCGTTGCAGTATTCCTTGGCAGTTATCGAGTTTTCAATTGAGATGTTATTTTCCTGTAAAACATTTTTAGCATTTTTGATACGGATTGTTACCATAGTTATAATACTTGGTAAAAATAGTTTACACTATTATGTGTAATTACAAAAAATAATTACTGCGACTCGTTAACAACTATTTAAGTAACGATATTTTAATTGGACCTGTTAGAGAGCATTCTCTGCCGAGTAGGTGTTTTATGCAAAACTATATAACTTTTAAGATAACTATGTGCATACATTAAAAAAGGTAAGGCTAGTGTAGGAATTAAGTCTTCTTAACTGGAGGACCAAGTACCCCCAGCACGCACCTCATACTTTTTAGTGTTTTGTGCGCTTTAAAACATTAAATATCACTAATTTTAACAGTGAAGGAAAACAAAGCGATGTTAAATATCACTGGTGAAGGAAAATATCGTGATGAAACCTGCGTGCCTGAGAGTTCTCCATAATGTTCTCAAAAGCGTGTGGAGTACTGAATGAGAAGCCATCCTACAAAGTGCTGATATTTGTCTAGCAACCTGAGGAGTAAGTGTTAAGCTTCATGTTTCTGTAATACCGCCCTTCAGACCAGTACATGACCATGCTAATACAAGCAATATTTCATAATTATATACTACGACAACGCACACATCGCCATCTAGCCCCAAAGTAAGCGTAGCTTGTGTTATGGGTACTGAGATGTCTGATGAATATTTTTATGAATAATATGCATTAAAACTTATAATTTACGTATAAACACCCAGACACTGAAAAAAAATTCATGCTCATCACTCAAACATTTTCCAGTTGTGGGAATCGAACCAAGGGCCTTGGACTCAGAAAGCAGGGCCGCTGCAAACTGCGCCAATCGGCCGTCAAATATGCATTTCGGAAGTACTACCTGGAAGTACTACTAACATAGACATTGTCTCTCATAAATGAGCTTTGATTCACCGGGCTACGACAATGAAAGTTTATAGACTTTAAAAGTTATGATCACATGTAAGTGGCATTAACCAGAACTGACGTGCGGAAGTCGGTCACCGCAAATTGTCTAACTCCGAACTAGTACTGAAATTTTTTAACGAAATGCCTGATATTTGCCTGGATGACACAGGAATCATACGCAATGGGATCGATTCCTCGCGATTTTCGTAGTCGATTATGCCAACTACTATACCAACAAGGCTGAGTTACGTAAATCTATCGTCCCTCGCCGTACCTCTAACTTTTCGGAGTTATGATTGCCAACTACTATACCAACAAGGCTGAGTTACGTTAATCTATCGTCCCTCGGCGTACCTCTACATTTTCGGGGTTATGTGTGTTTTTTAATTTAAGAAATTAAATATCGCATGCTCTAACGGTGAAGGAAAACATCGTTAGGATTCCCGCATGCCTGAGAGTTCTCTATAATCGGCGTGTAAAGTTTACCCACAATAAGTCAGCGTGGTGGACTACGGCCTACATCCTGTTCATTCTGAGAGGAAAATAATCGTATTAAAGAGTCAGTCTCGTCTCGTTCGTTCGTCTGTTCGTCCAGATATGACGTTAGGTATTCAAAACCACATACACTTGGTCGTAACGTTTCTTCACTTGAATGCAAACTTACATATAAATTTTAAAATATCGTCATATTTACCGGCAAATCTGTATAATAATAATGTATGTTACCTGCTAAAAAACCAATTCACCACACTTATTCACATCAAAAATAACGTAAGTACACTATTTATACTAAAATAACTACACTTAAACACTACTCAGTATAAATAACACCACCCACATAGCCGTCTTTCAGTACAATGTTCAAAACCACCAGCTGTCGTCAAAATAATATCCATTAATATCGTTAAATGCATTTCTCAAAAGTTATTAAAGTTTTTATACTAGAGGTAATTAGGAGAGGTGATTAAACATATAATATATTTATTACCTGCTGCAAAATTATGTTTAAATGTTAACGTATAAAATTCTGTGATCGATAACTTTTATAGAAAATGTGACGTCATAACTATAGGTATGCCCAGTGCTAAATATCTACCAACTATGTGTCCTAATTAGGAAGGCATTAATAACAGTGTGATAGCCCAGGACTTCGACTTCACTTACGGGGGGCCAAGCTCGAATCCCAGCACGCACCTGTAACTTTTCTAAGTTTGTGCGTTTTAAGGAATTAAAATATCAGCTTCAACGTTGAAGGAAACCTGCATGCCTGCGAGTTCACCATAATAAGGGTGTGTCTACCAATCCGCACTGGCCCAGCGTGGTGGACTGCGGCCTTTACCCCTTCTCATTGTGGGGGGAGACCCGTGCTCTGTAGTGATGGGTTGATATGATGATGATAATGATGTTGAAAAATAAAGCTTTTCGTGACAGAGCTCGTCCGGGGAAGGACTACATTATTTCTGTCGCTGAACAACTTTGTCCGGTCAAAGTTAAAGTAAAAAATATCTTTATTCAAGTAAGCCCATAGATGGCACTTTTGATTCGTATATTACATCAGAAATGTGTACACGGTAGTGAGAACTTAAAACTAAAGCTACGAGGGTTCTAAACACGTCCTGGTCTAAGAAGAAGCCCACCACAAACTTAGCCGCTTAGCAGGTCCTCTACATGTTAACGGTGGCGTTCAGACTAAACTTTAGTCCATTCAATCCTTAACATCGACTTTCGCAGGAGGCACCCTAGGGTTGACGTCCCCCCTCACCCTTACGTCATCGAGCTCTGGGACCCTTTTCATGGTGACCTATCGCTCTCACCCCCGAACCCCGGTTTGGCTGTTACAACCCTTACGGTGGATATCAGCTACGATCCTTCCGAGAAATGAAATTAAAAAAAAAACTGTATTTTTATAAAGAATTTCATTTTCTGTTCCCGAAACTCATAATCCGATCTATATGGAATAAATGCCTTGGTTATGCCCACACATATAATTATATATATTATATGAAAAAAAAAGAACTGATAATCTCCTTCTTTTTGAAGGAGGTCGGTTAATAAGCATTAATTACTATTTAAAGCCTCTGTATCCAATTTCATAAAGGATTAGATATGATGAGATAACATAAATTATTCATCACCTTTTTATGTGAGGAAAAAATAATACTACATACATACAAATATAACTACTTAATATATATTTCCTTTAAGAATTTTTGAGAAGATTTAGTGATATAATTTTTTTTTTTTTTTGTAAATAAATTAATATTAATTTAGAGGCCAGCTTTTTTTCTTTGTAAAGCAACCGGAATTTTCATTAATTTGTTGATGACAGTGATTTATTGGTACACAACATAGAAAACATAAATAAAATACAAGAAATGCAAGAGAAGGCATAAGGTACAATTTGATGGGATTATCGCTACACAGCGAACTCTTCCAGTAAACCAAAGGCTAAGTAAGAAATAGACGTAGATGCGTGGCAGGTGATGCAATAATTAGATACACTAAAACATATAAATATACTAATAAAACTCATCATCATCATCACATCAACCCATCCCGGCCCACGGGTCTCCTCCCACAGTGAGAATGGGTTAAGGCCGCACACCTTTGAGAACATTATGTAGAACTCTCAGGCATGCAGGTTTCCTTCACCGTTGAAGCAAGTGATATTTCTTTTATTTAAGAAGCACATAACTTAGAAATTTAGAGGTGCAAGCTGGGATTCGAACTCGGCTACCCGAAAGTGAAGTCGATAAAACTCACAAATAAATAAATCATCAATAGCCTATAACAGTCCAGGTTAATGAGGGAGTTGTGTTTTTTGTTTGCTTTATTATCATCTTAATTTTCTCTTAACTGTGGTGTCGTTTCCAGATGGCAGATCAATACATTGCTTGTCCTGAGAAATGTAGCTCTATTTATATCATAAGATTCAAAAAAAAAACCTTAATTCTATTTTCATTTATTTCAAGTAGGCCTAATTATATGCCCTTTAAAAGCGCCAAGTCTGTCTGTTTGTAGTGTCTCTACCACCGGTTCGGAAGGCGGATTCTACCGAGAAGAAGCCGGTAAGAAACTCAGCAATTGCTAATTTTCAAAATCAAGTATATACATTTTACATTTTAGAATTAATATTTTAAAGCAACCTTGTCATTAGGAAATTCATTTATTGTATAGTTACCTCGCTGTAATAAATGTGTCTTAGCATAATTTAAATTTATGCATTGGTAGGTTCAAAATTACCTTAGGAATCATATTATAAGGCCTTATACTTGGTCCGTCACTTATTACTATAAAAATAATAAAATGAGCTCAGTAGAGCTATCTTACCGTAGTATATGGATGGAAAAAAAAATACTCTGTTTTTACTTTAAATGATCTTGGTATATAATTTTTTTCATCTTAATACAACTTCATTTAATTTTGAGACTTTATAATTCTTTGAGGCCAACTGTTTTCCGCGTATATCATCCTGTTCACATGCGTTAGTTTATTTAATCTGTTGCATATAATTAGGATATATTTCATATTATTTTGATTAATATTTTTACGAGCTAAGCTTTTAGGGATAATAATGGCAGCTATATTAAACCCATACCCCTAATCGGTGTCTACGTGCCATCGTACTGGAACGCTAAATCGCTTAGCAGCATGTCCTTGTCGGCAGGGTGGTAACTAGCCGAGAAGGAGGCCTTCCGCCAGACAAGACCAGAGAAAATTCAGAAATTATACATTCTCAAATCACCCCGACGGGGGACCGAACCCGAGAACTTCCTCTTAAAACCACTGCGCTTGCCACTGCGCCAGAGCGGTCGTCAAAATTCATCCAGATTATTTCAATATATTATTAAAATGTCCAGACAGTACTTTATTAACCTATTATCTGAAATATATTCAACTGTCGACTAGCGACTCGCGTAGTGGGCAGCGACCCTGCTTTCCTATCTATTTCTGGCCGTGGGTTCGATTCCCACAGCTGGAAAATGTTTTGTTATAAACATGAATGTTTGTCAGTGTCAGGGTGTTTATCTGTATATTATAGGTATTTATTACGAATATTATACATAAAAATATTCATTAGTCATCTTAGTACCCATAACACAAGCTAAACTTGCTTGCTTTAGGGCCAGATGGCGATGTGTGTATTGTCGTAGTATATTTATTTATTAATTTATATACAGGGCCATGATAATAAATGTAACATTAAGCCGAATTAGTATTCTTCGAATTAGTAGCATTAATTCTGCAACTAAAAGCGCCTTTTAAATGTCAAAATACTTCGTAACAATTCCAACACCATTCCATTTTTAAATTAAAATGACAGTGATTATGCATTGAATTTTTTCAATAATATGTAGTAGATTTTCTTATCGATTTTCTAAAGAGTCAAGATTTAACGATCAACAGTGTACCGTCTTATCGGAATACATTTTTCTTCTGATCAGAAGAATAAGATAAAGAAATGAAAACCTGCATTAATATAAAATATGAAACATAAAACGCCTTTATTCTACTACCAATTATTACAATATTATCTTGTCCAATATTTTTAAAAATCATTATTACTAATTGTAATTTATTTGATAAAAATTACTTAAAGTTAATTTTGTGACGTCTCTTACTGTCTAATTTAAGGTAGAAGTCGCCTCATTGGAGTAGACCTCCCCCAAGTTTTTCCAAAGATCCCCATCCCTACACTTAGTCATCCAATCTGTGCCAATGTGTAAAAACATCTCTCCACTCTTTTCTTTTATCGACCTTTTTTCCTTTCCATGTCTCTAGGTACACAGTAGAACTTGCATTGCGTGTTCTTAAATTAAAAAAAACTAAATTCAAAATTTCGCTTTCGTTCGGCAGGCAGATTCCACTGAAAAGGGCCGGCCGGAAATTCAGCAGATTGCACTTTTAAATATTATAGATTTATTTATTTGTTTTATGTATGTATATGGTTATAAAAATAAGTAAGAAATTTGTGAATATGCCGTGATGGCTTAGTGGTTAGGAATTCGGCTTCACTTTCGAGGGGCCGAGTTCGAATCCTAGCACGCACCTCTAATATTTCCAAGCTATGTGCGTTTTAAGCAATTTAAGCATCACTTGCTTTATGATTTAACGGAGACGTAAAGAAACATCGTGGGGAAACTTGAGAGTTTGAGAGATGTTCTAAAAGGCGTGTGAAGTCCACCAATCCGCAAAGGGCCAGCGTGGTGGATGGCTTAAACCCTTCTTATTGTGGGAGGAGACCCTTGCCCTATCGTAAGCTGATAATGGGTTGTTAAGATTAAGAAATACTATAGTACTTTTATATTGCACCTACAAATGTTGAAATATGTTATTTTAAGAATTTAACATAGAATAACCTTTTTTATGTATGTATTTATAGATATTGGTTATGTATATCATCGTTATTATTTATGTGCACTTTTAAAGTTATTTATTTATTTATACACTTTATTTGTACACCACAAATAGGAAAAAAAAGAACAATGGACACAACAAAAATAAACTTAAAAAGTAGGATACAAATGGCGGCCTTATCGCTTAGTAGAGATCTATTCCAGGCAACCTTAGGATTAGGAAAACCAAGGGAAACCGATTGGTAGGGTGTATTATTATTATATACATCCTTACGAACAATTACTTTCCCTTACTTTTTTTTGTGTACACCCTGATCCTAACCTATCAAAAGTTACTGTATAACTTTTCTCTTATTCTGTGATAGGTTGCCTGGTAGATATCGCTTGTTAGCGATAAGGCCGCCTACTGTACCTGCCTAATCTTTTTAATATTATTCGATTTAAACTTTTTAGTACGTTTTAATGCAAAAATTAAATGAGTACTTTGTAAATAGTTCTTTGGGTTAACTTGTACTGCGGAAAAAGTGAAAACAAAAACTTTGTTTGGACGTAGTCGCGGGTAAAGACTAGATTGCTATAAGGTAGCCTAGTGACCTGTTGATTAGTATCGTTAGCACTTTTGCTGGTATTAGGAGATACCTTACTCAAAGAGGCCTTACATAACATGATTTGTTTAAACAAAATGTTATGGTTTTTTCAACAAATAATAAAAACTTGTGGTGTCGTGGGACATCACATAGAAATGAAGTCTTTATTACGACAATATTAATTTCAAGTTGTTGCCGAGGTAAAAAGAAAATAATTAAAAAATATTATGTATTTTTTTATCGAAAAGAATTCTGTGATTCTTATCGATAATTTTTTTTTTCCTGAATAATTCTTCTTTCCTTTTTTCGCCAAGACACTGGAACTGACACTCTAATTCGCTTTTTTTTTCTTCAAACAAATCAATATCCAAATAATTCGTAAGTGCGAAGTACATGCGTGTGTGCGAAGTACATGGTTAATATTTTTATATTAACTTAATGTATTTTTTATGTATAATTAAAAAGGAATAGTATTCTGCGCTGCTTCTAAACAATGAGTTTTGGTATTCCACCGTACGCGCAATTTTCGTAAAAAGGGATCAATAATTTTTTATATACGTATGAATACATAGATATATGAAAATAACAGTCATCACGCAGACTATACATTAGACATTGTATAGCGAACTCTCATCAACAATACATAAAAATCTCAATACACGATAAGATCGTTGATCGTTACGTATACGTAACGATCTAAGAACAATGAATAATGTAACAATATTTTAAACAAAACGTCAATAATATTAAAATAATACTGGTTTAATTAACCTCGTTATTATTACCGTACAACACTGTAACTTTATTGCAATATTTATGCGTAAATTAATATGGAGATGCCTGGAATATTTCAATATGTCTCTCATATATTGCACATTGATGATTAGGTATTGTGTTCGTGCAATATTGTAAGCAGACACCTTTGTTACTTTGATACAACCTTTGTTAATTCGTTTATGATGAAATTTCTATGACCTTTTGAGAAGTAAAAATTAATATTTTTTAAGCCGGGTCTACATCAATGTTATAGTTTTAAATAATCCTTATTTTGAGGACGTCTTTCAAATAAAGTAGTAAGTAATGTTCAAGTGCAGTATTAAATGTAATATATTTTCTTTATTATTCTGCAATCTCACCGGGTGGTAAGTGATTATGCAGTCTAAGATGGTAGCGGTCTAACCTGTTAGGGATTATGGTAGCCCTAATCGATTTCTACGCGACATCGCAACGGAACACTAACTCGCTTAGCGGCACGTCCTACCGACTAGGTAGGGTGGTAAATAGTCACGGCCAAAGCCTCTCACCAGACAAATGCACCACACACAATAGTTTAATTGATGCGTAAATTAACCATTCAAACGATGAAGATGTCTAGATTATTTCATTTTATACGTCTGTCATATATTGCATATTGAAGATTAGGTATTGTGTTCGTGCAATATTGTAAGCAGACACCTTTGTTACTTGGATACAACCTTTGTTAATTTGTTTATCATGAAATTTCGACACTATGACCTTTTGAGAAGGAAACAATAATGTTTTTCAAGCCGGGTCTACATCAACCTAATAGTTTTGAATGATCCTCATTATGAGGACATCTTTTAAACGTATAAACAATTATTTCACATAATATTTCTTAAAGACATGTTAGTAAGCCCCAGGTGCATTATTTTATGTAATTGTAACTCGAAAGGTGACAAGTCGTTTTAAATGAGCGAACACTGAACAATAGTGCTAATATTTTCATCATTTTTCATTCATTGGTTGAACTTTTTTTGACCAAAAACGTTTAATGAAATTTGGTTGGTTTATTAAACGATTACTATTACTTAATTTTTAGTTTCGCCAGTTCCAGTGTCTGTCTGTAATCTAATCTTGCGAGTTAAACTTGACCCACTTCCCGGTTATCGAAAACTAAAATTTTGTATGCATGTGTAAATCGGATAACAGTGCAACATTATTAAGACATGAAACTAAATATCTAAAGATCTGGTGATGGAGTCGGAAGGTGGTCATGGGAACCCTTTAATAAAACTACGTAATCCCATTGAGTTTGGGCTTGTTGGATTCCTCTTGGCTAGGACTGTGGGTCTAATGGTCTATGATTAGAACAGACTGGACATTTCAAAAGTTCTTATAAACTGGGCCCATATAAAAAAAATAATCTTTTTTTTTTTTGAATTGAGTTAATTAAATCATGACATAGCATAAACTTACATACTTAATCTTTAAAAATTATCAATGGATTTTAACGCTAGTTCTAAGCGATGAATGAAGTGATTTGAGATTTATATGTAGAAAATATACATTGAAATTGACCTCGATTGATTGATGTGGCCTCGTAACAAACATAGTTTTGTGCGTTTATGCTAAAACTTAAGAGATACATCAAAATAATGCTTTACAGAATTTTATTATTAATAACACCAAACTGCCGCACACTGGTATCTACATTACATCTGTGCGAAGGCGGGACGGGTTGCTGATATGATATAGAATAAACATTTAATTTATACATACATAAACACCAAACATTACCATACAAATACATTCCCAAGGGGATTGACGTCATATAGGTGGTCGATTGTAAAATATATTCTAAAACTAAAACAACAAGTTTAAGTCGGGTTTCAGTCCACAATACGTGAGATAAGGGTAAGAAAAAGATGTTTTGCATCCACCATTCATACAAAAGTTCTTATTATTTTTGACGGCCTACTGGCAGCGACCCTGCTTTTTAAGTCCTATGCCGTGGGTTCGATTCCCACAACTGGAAAATGTTTGTGTGATGAACATGATTGTTTTTCAGTGTCTGGGTGTTTATCTGCATATTATAAGCAGTGGCGTGCACAGGGTTTTTGACCAGGGTATGCATAACAAGCTACGCTTACTTTGGGGCTAGGTGGCGATGTGTGTATTGTCGTAGTATATGTATTTATTTATTTAACTTATTCGTTCATTTATTTAAATTTTTATCCTCCGATTATATCCACTGATAAGGGTTAAATTATTCTCGTCAACCTGCCAAAGCACGGCAACGAGGGAAAGGAGAAATTGAATAATTAATTTATAAATTGGATATTATTTTTACTCCACCAGAGTAAGTGGATAAAACGGTGATATTTTTGCCTAACCCCGTAGAGTGAAATTTGTCCTACCTTTTCATATGAAAACTACAGATGTTCTGTTATATATTAAATTTAAATATAGGCCTCATAAGAAGACTCAGAGTCACTCAGCGGGCGATGGAAAGAGCTATGTTAGGAGTATCTCTACGTGATCAAATCAGAAATGAGGAGATCCTTAGAAGAACTAGTGTTACCGATATAGCTCAGCGAGTCGCGAAGCTGAAGTGGCAATGGGCGGGGCGTATAGCTCTGAGAACCGATGGACGTTGGGGTCTTAAGGTGCTGGAATGGCGACCCCGCACCGGTTAACGCAGAGTAGGTCGGCCCCCAACGAGGTGGACAGATGACATCAGGCGAGTGGCTGGGAGCCGCTGGAGGCAAGCGGCCCAGGACCGTGTATTGTGGAACTCCCTACAAAAGACCTATGTCCAGCAGTGGACGTCAATTGGTTGAGGTGATGATGATGATGATAAAATTTAAATTTATACCCTTGGTCTATACCTTTCAATAATGATTATTATTATATTTAAATTATAATTTTAATTGGTTTTATTACCTCAGGCATATTAATTTAATTAATTTAATTTAATATTTTAATTTTAAAATATGTAAATTTAGTATCATTTGATTTAAGGAAATGATATATTTATTTTTTATTAGCTGTCCGCGATCTACGTCCGCATTTATTTCGGTTTTTATAAATTCCTGGGGTTTTTTTTCCGGGGATAAAAAGTAGTCTAAGACTTCGAACTTTAAACTAACTCTATAAATATAAATAAAGTTGTTTGGCCGCTTAGGACGTTAAGGAACGACAAACAAACATTTCCGCATTATTATTTCCGCAGGAATTTTAGTACGTTAATCCCACCAACATATATTGTATCAGCAGTGCGATATTAGATGAAGACGATAAAAAAAAAAATAACACGACAGTTCACACATAGCCCCAAAATAAGCGTAGCGTAGAAAAATTTTTTTATAAATAACACACATAAATACTTATAAAATACAGATAAACACCCAAACACTGAACAGGCTCATAACATACATTTTCCAGTTGCGGGAAACGAACCCACAGCCTTGGACTAAGGAAGCAGGGTCGCTGCCCACTGCGCCAACCGATGATGATAATGATCTATTAGTTATAATCGATGATTCAGGGTTTTTTGTGCCAACTTACACGAGCGATGAAACTGGGTATTATTTAGACGCTGCCTACTGCTAACTACCAAACGAAAGTCCGAATTATCTTCTTATCAAAAGCCAATGATAATCCACAATTGGACTGGCCTCTGGACGGGAGTGTTTACCCAAAATTACTATGCTGGGGAGACGAATTGGTGAACGCAGTAAATGGTAGTACTAGGACAGAAGACGCTGCTAGCCGTTTTCCTTTATATTCCCTTAGTCGTCTCGTACGACACCCGAGGGAAGAGGAAGGGTGGTGACAAACTGTATTCTGATCTGCCATCACCACATCGCACAGTCTACTACTATCTTAACTAATATTTATTACAATGTACATACACTAAATGGACACTAGAGAAGTAAGTATTGATATATTGTTTCTTATAATTGATTATCTTTAAACAAAGCATTGAACTGTATCATAATATTCATTGTATGTTTACGTGTATCAAAACAGAGACTTTAGTCATATGCACTGACTCACTGAACTGGTACCAATTTGCTGGGGCTAAAAGAGCACCAGGGAACGAAAGATAACCTCGTACTGCGACTTGACAATGAAATTTCACTGGATACAATATGCTGATCCCTCATATTTTGTTAGTTATTTTCGTATAGCCGTTCTTACAAAGTATATGCCGTATGACTTGATGACATAAATGCGACGTATTCTTGTAAGGCAAGTAACAGGCGCACCACGAAAAAGTTTTGTCTACCCATATTACGTCGTCTATCAAAATTTAAGAAACACGAGTAATGGGAAGAGATAATTATCTCGTGGCACGCATATAACTCCTCTTGGTCCGTGATAGTTCATAAGTATTCTAGGAGAAGGCACTGAATTATTTGTTGGTCGAATAAGTCAAAAGTATTTAATTAATTTTCTTTCTTATCTATATTAATATTACCAACGAGAAAACGTTTTTGTCTGCTTCTTTGTTTGTACCTAGTAGGCTCCTAAAGTACAGGACCTATTTTAACCATTCTTTCGCCAAAAGAAAGCTAAACTATCACAAAATAACTTAGGCTATCATTTTATTTCAAAAAATTGGAGATCCTTAAGAAATGCAATAATGTAACCAAAGTAGTAGAATTTGGCCTATAATATTAATTTCATTGCGTGCGCTCCGTGAGACAGCGAGACCAGGTCCGATTATTTATTAATGAATCAACGAAAAATTTATTTTTCTAGAGATATAATAATTACAAACTGAAATTAATATTTACAATAAACATAAGCCGTTTAACTGTTCACTTATGGGTATGGTACCCCAAAATGCTGGCGATATTGCCCCTTTGAATTGCTAGACTTAGCCGTTGGGCTAAATAAGCACCGGCTTGCGTGCGCTTAGAAAACTATTGATGATACATACAAAATATGTACTTTGAGAAGGTACTTATTATTACCTATAAAAAGTCCGCGTGGGAATAAACCTAACTAACATATAAAGTCGCAATAACAACTATTGTGTTCTTAAAATTTATTGAATCGCCAGTGGAAACTAAAGTTACATACAGTTTTAATTCTTATCCAAATAAATAGTTTTATGATCAAAGGTTTTTATTTATATAGCAAAAATTTAAGGACTACACAAATCTTAATTGAATAAGTTATTTTTAAGAACTGTTTCCGATTTTTTAAGAAGTTATCCACAACTTAAAAATATGCCCTAAAAACTAAAACAAAAAAACGGATGAAGTCGCGGGCAACAGCTTGTATTATAATATAGATGTCCTTTCACTTTGCAACGAAATAAGTATAACATCAATGTATTCAAAAACTAAAACCGGACTAGCACCTAAATTGCAAGTAATAAAGTTAAAAACTTAAAAACCCACCAAGAAAACAAAATACCTCAGCCGCTTCGGTAAACTGCGTGCATAGCCTGAATATTAATTATCTGTACCTGCTGTCATACTAAAAACGGCATCAAAATTGATCTGGTAGCTTTATAAAATTCATATTCAAAGTTTTTTCAAATAAGTAAATGTTTTAATTTAATTTCTTATATGGCAATTACTGTAAATATATATTTACTTCAAGTAATATATCACCCAAAAGAAGTCAACAAACCTACGGGTATATCTAATGCTCCGCTGTCCGTTCAACTGTCTGTCTGTCAGCGGGTTTTTGACAAGCAGGGGCAATTTGGGAATTTACTCTTTCTGAATTTTCTCTGGTCTGGTCTGGTGGGAGGCTTTTACCGTGGCTAGTTACCACCCTACCGACAAAGCGATTTAGTGTTCCGGCGCGATGTCGCGTAGAAACCGATTAGGGGTATGACTACCATACTCCCTAACAGGTTAGCCCGCTACCGTATTAGACTGCAGCATCACTTAACACTACTTTATTTACCACGCTACTTTATTTCCGCCTCAGCAACAAATTATAAAAATAAAAAAAAATAAAAATTATACTGTATGCGGATACAAGAAGCGAAGTATTTTATATTGGCCTTTGGTACAGAACAATTCCTGGGCAAGTCTAAATCGCAATTAGCTATTTTTATATTTTGTGAGAGACGAAGTATTTTTTTTCGAAATTAACGTCGTGAGAGCTTTATTTTAATAGGTACCTTATTTTATTACTTCGTCTAGATTTGTTTAAGTTTTAGCTGTCTGTTGTTATCCTATGTTGATAAATAGGATGTGACAAATATTTTTAATACCCCTATAAAGTTCTTGAATTTATTTGTAATGCAGTGGTATTTTAAAAAAATATTTTGATATCCTAGGAAGGATGAAATACAGCATTCTTAAATCTAACGCCTGTAAATAAAGATTTTTTTTTACATTTAATTCATTGAATATCTAATTTAATTTAGCTTGAAAAACTTCAAGCCTGTCTGTTTGTTGTGACACTACAACCAGAAGAAGCCGGCAAGAAACTCGGCAGTTATTCTTTTCCAACATTTTACATTTAAATATTCATTTTTCTGTCTTGTGAGAGATGAAATTAATTAAAATATTTAACTTACCGCTTTAATAATGTGTACAATTTGCTATGAACTTTCTTTCAGCACTCGTACGAACACTCGAACTGTCGCGAAATGTCAAGATGTCAATCCAACACTGCGTAGAGAAGCAACACTCAAATCATTATGGTCGCCGAAACACACTAGCGCGAGCTTATGTTTATATGAACTTAGGCGGCGAACAGAAAACGAATGCACAGGTTCAAGGTTGCGTCTGTTTATCAGACGTAGCTATAGAGTTCCTCTGCCTTACTCTTATGACGTATTACTACCTGGTAATCCCCATCCGCAATCAGTTCTCTTATCTTATCAAAGATGAGCATAATTTTAGTTTTTATAACGTTTAACTTGTAGCACACGTGCCTAATGGTCGATACTTGCAACTTGTGGGTTACTTATACGAAGAACAAATGAACGAATAATGTTTTAAAGTACTCGCCCGCTTCTGCAGTACATCACAAAGGTTTGATGCACCTATGACTTTTAGGCAGAGCCGGAATAAGACCTACTTTAAGCAATGCAGGCCTGTGAGGAGGGCCTCATATATCTTTAATTTTTTTTTACTTATTTAAGAAATTTATTTTAAGAATTAACCTCGATTCAAGCGCCCAAAAGCCGGAGGCATCAGGAGTAAGAGGGGTGAAAGAAAAACAAACTCCCTCCGTTTGAACAAACTCCCGTCCGTTTGCCGTCCTTGGCCCCCTAGTCCCGTTCCCAGATAAACCCCAAATCTATAGATGGAGACGACCAGCTAAATAACACCACCTACACACTCCAGCAGCGAAATAATCGCTAACGTATCCTGCATCTTCCGCTTAAGATCGGAGGGACGCGCGGGGTACCCGACCTCATGGAGCCATTAGCTAACAATACCCCACAAGAGAATCAATGCTTCCATGATGCAATGGCTCGAATGGTGCTTATTACCTCGGACAACGTGGGTCAAAAGAACAACGTGGGAGTTACCAGAGCAGCAGCCGTCACAGGAGGTCCTTACTATAACAATTTCCTAACTTATTTTATAAGCGTGTTTGTATGTTTGTCCTTGACAACCAATCAACTCGATTTTTAGCGTAGGGTTACATTGGCTACTTTTGTCCCAGGATTTGTAAAATACAGTAACTAAAGCGGTCGAAGAACGTGGGCGACAGCTAGTATTTTCAGAACCGTAATTTAATATTGATGCGGTGATAGCCGGGTAGTGGGTTGGACTTCGACTTCACTTTCGGGGGGCGCGTTCGAATCACGTACCTCTAACTTTTCTAAGTTATTTGTGTTTAGTTATTAAAATATCACTTGCTTCAACGGTGAAGAAAACATCGTGAGGAAACCTGCATGCCTGAGAGTTTTCCAGAATGTTCTCAAAGACGTGTGAGTCCACCAACCTGCACTGGGCCAGCGTGGTGGACTTCGGCTTTAAACCTTTCTCATTGTGGAAGGAAACTCGTGTCGTGGTTGATATGATGACTTTCGTATTGAAACAAACATACTTTAGCATTTATAATATTAGATTAGACTTAACTTTGTGATGATCTTGCAATTAAACCTTAGTTGTAAGGTATATACTATATATAAAAACTTTACTATGTTGCGTTCGTCCAATAAATTCTATGTTTTAGGAATCTTCAATAAATACTATGATAGTACACACATCGCCATCTAGCCACAAAGTAAGAGTAGCTTGTGTTATGGGTACTACGATGACTGATGAATACGTTTATGAATAATAAAAATAAATATTTTATTTTATAATATATAAATTACATATCGCAGCCCTAGGAAGATAGCAGATGTAGCACGGCCCCACCAATGCAGCCAAGCAGGAATTTAGGTCACGATAATATTTCCTGTTAAGTTACATTTGCATATAGTCAATTATTTTCCGAACTTCGGAAATAACACTAGAATAGTTAGAAAACATAAGAAATTAATTGTAATTTTTATATTTTTAATTAAATTTATATTAAAATAAAATATTTTTTTCTTAAAGTCTTCCTAGCGCTGCGTACGTATTTAATACATAAAAACCCAGCCACTGAAACACATTATTGTTGATCGCACACACATTTTTCAGTTGTGGGAATCGAACTTACAGCCCTCTCCGCTGCGCTTATGGGCCTTCCGACTTTTTTCACGCAAGCTTTATTAGAACATGCACGTGATTTGCTAGAAAGTTTCTAAAAACCAGTATAGTGGGCTCAGGTGAAAAACCGTGTTGAAGTCTACATTCGTGATTTTCGTCAAACAACCTCATTATTTTCTATTAAAATATAGAACGTGGCATGAACATGTTTAACTTTATTAAAAAAAAACCGTTTACTGCGTTTGGATTTAGGACAATACGTCATAAACTGGTTATTATGTTTTGATTCACAGTAGTTTATCATATACTAATACCTACATATTATGAGTTTCTTTTATTTTACGGATCTTTTACTGACTTTGTGCATTTGCTCCGTGTCCCGGAGCTGCGTGTAGGCAGAATAGAAGCAACAAATAAAATTTTGTATTATATTAAATTAATTATCATTATCATTAAATTTGTCAAAATATCATAAGATTCCTCTCGATAGAAGAAAAAAGACAAAGAAAGAAGGAAGAGAAATAGGGCTTTACCTCACCCCGCTCCGGCTATATGGGTGGTCGGGCTTACATCACACCATCACTTATTTAAGTAATATTGTCCTCACACGTACTATTACCATTTTAGGTTAATGTTAACGTGACGTTAATTATTAAGAAAGGAGGATAATATTATGTAATGTATACATTTTGTATTGTCTTGGAAGAGTAGCGTATATCAGCATAGCATTTAACAACGGTTTAACCTTTCATAATATACTCGTATACGCCATTCTAAAAAGTCATATACAAGAATTTAACTATAATGAATAATACTTCTCGGAAAAAAGAAAAATTACAAAGGAAACCTAATTGAAAAGTTTGTTTAAAGTTGTTTAGGTATATTATTTTAAAACAAAATATTGAAATTGAAATTGAAATTAAAATTCAAATTCAATATTTCTTTATTCATGTAGGCCTATCACAGGCACTTATGAAGCGTTCATACATATTTGTTTACATAATTGTAACGGGATGGTGATAACTTCGTTCGCCAACTTAAATCTAAAGCTACGAGGGTTCCAAACGCGCCCTTGTCTAAGAAGAGCCCACAATAGCCAGGTAAATTTATTTTTTTGTTATTACCATCTTCCAGTAAATGTATATTAAGCTATGAAGCTAGAGCAATTCACACCCAAGCTTTTTTGTCGTTTAACGTTTATTGATTAGACTTTAACCATTTTTATTTTGTACATTAAAAACCCTCTGTTAGCCTATAAACCTAAACGATGGCATTAAGGAAAGTTTAACAAAAAAAGTGTCATACATTTTTTCCAAATATTATTTGAAGCTACTTTCTAATAAATTAAGACCTTTTGATGGAATCTGACAGGCCAACTTTCTTCAGACTATTGCCAGCTACGTCTCGGTATAATCTGCCTTCTTAACTGATTGTAGAATTTCTAAACATTAGTATACAGAATTTTGGTTTCATAAGTGCTTATAACTACATTAAATACTACTAAAGTTGATTAATAATAATCATTTTCAAGGTTTACACGTCATATAATTTATAAGAAATTTGATTCTTAACCATATCATGTGAGAAGGTTCAACCACAATATGGTTTTGTAAAAACCCGATTAATGGATTGTTTTGGAATGTTAATCTGTTTGATTGGAATGGAAATGTTTTCTTCGTCATAGATGACCGTACGCACGCCACGCATCGTGCGTCACATAAAATCAATAAACGCTAGTTTGTATCATTATTACGTTGTGATTAGAGAGTTGTTACGGGATTTTTTTAAAAACCTCAATCCACGCGGATGTACTCGCGGCCATTTTGGAATGCTGGAACATCCCAAAACCTGACGCAGTGAAGCAATAACAACAGATTTTCTTCATTGAAGGTGTGAAAAGAAATTCACACTTACTTTAAATCTATGTCATGATTTATATATGTATATATATTTATACTACATATAAGATTTATCTAAATGTACTATTAGTATGTAAAGTACATGTAATGTATCTAAATTATTTATTTTTAAATTGAATGTAGCACTATCCCATTTTCCGTACCAAACATACTTCATCAACCATCGGAGGAGATCGCATTCTCTACGTGATAAAATCAGAAATGTGGAGATCCGTAGAAGAACCAGAGTTACCAACATAGCTCAACGAGTCGCGAAGCTGAAGTGGCAAATACATAGTTCGGAGGCTGTGGACGTTGGGCTGCCAAGGTGCTGGAATGGCAGCCCCGCACTTGTAAACGCAGCGTTGGTCGACCCCCGACGAGGTGGACGGACGACATAAGCCGCGTCGCAGGTAGCCGCTGGATTCAAGCGGCACAAAACCGTGGAATTTGGAACTCCCTACATGATTAATCTTTAATTATAATATTCTGGTAACTTAGTTTTAACAGTTTACGCATGTTTTTCACTTCTAGCTTCTTTTCTCGGAACGGTCTTGCGTCAAAGCGGTTAGCCGTAGGTGTTAATAATTACCAGAAACCCGCAGAGTACTTAATCTACCAGTATGTTAATATAAAGTAAATAAACAATATTATGTTTTTTTTTATGCCTCTACCAGTTAACCCTTGACTGCAATCTCACCTGGTAAGTGATGATGCAGTCTAAGATGGTAGCGGGCTAACCTGTTAGGGAGTATCGTAGTCATACCCTTAATTGGTTTTCTACGCGACATCGCACCTGTAGAATTCTCCTCCCAATGCGCAGACGCCGGTGACTTTTGATGTGGGACTTGTTTAAATAAAAATTCACGTAGTACGAATATTATAATTGTTAATTGACTTAGTTTTTTTTAACGAACATTTTAGAACCGTTTTTAAAAGTATGAATCAACAAAAATTAAAATAGTTTTTTACGAACACAGAACCACCAAACAACCCACCAATAGACATTTATGGTCCAGATTACAGATGAGAAATGTAAATGAATGGCCCAAACAGCACCAGAACACTATCTACACATCACTTAGCGGCACCTTTTTTTTCCTGTGGGGTGGTAACTAGCCACGGCCAAAGCCTCCCACCAGACCAGACTAGAGAAAAAAACAGTAATTTTAAATTCCCAAATTTCCCCGACCGGGAATCAAACCCGGGACCTCCTTCACAGCACTCACCGTTGCGCCAGGGAGGTCGTCAATAATCGTCGTTGAAGTTCATCTAAGTACTGCTACCAGCTAGTTAAGTTATTAAGTTGGAGTTATTAAGTCTAGACAAAGCACGTGCTCTAAAAAGCTATTTCTGCCGCTAATCAGCACTGTTGCAATGCTGTGTTCCAGTCTGAAGGGCGTGGTTGCCGGTGTAATTACAGGCACATGAGGCGTAACCAGACGAAGCGGTGATAACGCAGTGGGTGAAGCTCGACTTCATATTCGGGTTGCCGAGTTTGAATCCCAACACGCACGTCTTACTCTTCTAATTTATGTGCATTTTAAGTTATTAAAATATCGCTTGCTTCAACGCTGAAGGAAAACATCTTGGGAAAACTTGCATGACAGAGAGTTCTGCACAATGGCCTTAACCTCTTCTCATTGTGGGAGGAGACCCGTGCCCTGTTGAGGGCGGAAATGGGTTGATATGATGAGGTTTAGCACCTACGCCTCAAATTAATGGAGAAGGGTGGCATGTTGCAGGACCTGCTACTTGCATGCCCTGTGAAGTGTTGCTGTGTTTTTCTACTGCAATAGATATACTAGCAAAACCTAATTAAACTTCTATATTCAATGTTGCTACATATATTTTTTAGGCGTATACTTATTTTTTATCGATTAAACCGTAACCCTTATTATTTCACCAGCGATTATCCATGACTTCGTCGGTATTTGAGTTCCTATACCTAAATTATTTCGTACAAACTTTCTATTTAATCCCCTATTCTACACAATTATTTGTGTTAGGTTAGTCAGCTGTTAAGCGATTTAGCGTTGTGGTACGATATGGCGTAGAAACCAGTTCGGGTTATAGGTTAAATATTATAATACTGCCATACCCCTAAAAGGTAAGCCCGCTGTTATCATGACTTACTAGCAAATTAGACTGTGGCTCCAATATGATAGTGGAGTAAAAAAATCTTAGTACCCATAACACAAGCTACGCTTACTTTGGGGCTAGATATGTGTGTACTGTCATAATATTTTTATTTAAACCAAACCTCTAACTGTTCTAAGTTATGTGCGTTTTAAGTGAGTAATTCATCTTGAACGGGCCCAGCGATCGGTTCTTAAAGTCATCGGTCATAAATCCTACCGTTTTCCAACTCACCTATTGTACGAATCCTATAAAGTCCTTACAATACGTCAACTATTCTTGTAGTCCATTACCCTCAAGACACATTCATCCATTACATTTGATCCCACATTCCCCGCTAACAAACGCAGAAGTGACATTGTATCCCATATTCCCCGCTAACAAACGCAGAAGTGACATTGTTTGCCGTATCATTTACAAGCCTGGAACATCATTGTATAAACACCAACATTCATTCATAGCTCCCTATATATATAACAAGATCAATAAAAAATACGAAATATTACTACGAAAATTACTACATGGCTACTGCAAATGAGCTATGATCAAACGGAAGAGTTCATTCTATAAAATATATGACATCCCTAGCCATCTTGTAGTACGTATCTATAATATAAACACACACACACACACACTAAATCTAGTGAAACATTTGCTTCAACGGTGAAGGAAAACATCGTGAGGAAACCTGCATGCCTGAGAGTTCTCTATAATGCTCTCAAAGGTGTGTGGAGTCTATCAATCCGCATTGGACCAAAGTTGTGGTCTACGCCCTTAACCCTTTCTTGTTGTGGGAGGAGACCCGTGCCCTGTAGTGTGTAGGTTATGGGTTGATATGATGATGAAGACAATTGTTAGAACGTGTTTGTGTGATTCTATCGTTTGAAGGATGTTTATATTGTGAGGTAGACATCGCTTGTAGTATTTATATTGATTTAAAGTGTTACAGAATCACATATCTGAATAGAAACAGATAGTCTTAAAAGTATTATTTACCACAATTGTGATAGTTCAGCTAAACTTAGAAACAATAAAATGTACGAATAATTCAACGTTAATTCCAAAAAGTTTGCATTTAATTAATCAAATAAGTCGCTATTTCGCCTATGAATAATAATTAAATTCTTTTGGGTAGGTACATGAATATTAAATTTAGTTCTTGATTCATGCATTTCAGTTTAGCAACTGTTTTTCTGTGTGTATTTTTTTTTTATAATACTACAGGTACAACGCGTAATAGAGTTACGAAATAATATTGAAGGATGCATTACTATACATAACGAATCCCCCTGTAAAAAAACCAATCAAAAGAAGCATATTTATATTCATATTATCTTAGTGTTTACTTATGACAACCCTATTGAAGATAAAAGACCGACACGCGCCGACGTACCTACGCTTATTTATTTATTTATTTATACTCTTTATTTGCAAACAAATAAAAATACAAAAAAAGAATAAAAGAAAACACAGACTGAAGAAGTATACAAAAGGCGGCCTTATCGCTTTGTAGCGATCTCTTCCAGGCAACCTTAGGATAAGGAAAACAAAAGGATAACATACTGCAGGTTGTGCATATTAAAAAAAAATACATACTAATAACTACATACTAATACTTAAACTAGATTACACAAATAAAATAATACATAATAAATTAAATATTAATAAACTAATATATACTATAACATATCATAAATACATTAACAACAGTAAATACTATTACAAGTCGTCTTCAATGCAAACTATAGTGGTTTTTGACAGCTTTCTTAAAAATACAAAGTGTCTTAGACTGCCTTATGTCTAGCAACGCGTACCTAATAAAGTGAAAGGATATGATTTTAATTTTGTATGTGAGGGCAGTATCTTATTTCTTTCAGTAAAAACTATGGCAGCGGTTTACTCAAAAACCATTAGGTTTTCGGTTTCACAGAAAAGTCTCAGAGACCGTAAAGTATTTGTGCGGCCTGTGAAGTATTATTTCGGTTTTTATTAACAAGTTGTATAGCACTATTCAGACTTCAGATCATCAACATTATCAACCCACTATAGGGCCCAGGTCTCCTGCCAGAATGAGAAGGGGTTAAGTCGTAGACCACCATTGTGGCCAAATGCGGATTGAGAACTTTGAGGCTTGCGGGTTTCCTCACGATGATTTCACTATCACTGCTCCAAAAAAACTAATTTTATCGAGAACAAAGAAAAGAAGAGAATAGTGATTTAAAAAAATAATAAAACAATGATATTATGTAGTTTCATTATTTGCTTAAAATCTTTGTTGTACATACAAATAATACAGAATAAAAAAAAATAGGAGAAAAAAAAGCATAAAAATACATATTTTTGTGTGCGAAAGCGATCTTACCTAATTTTTAATAACAGGGGACTTTTTCTTTATTTCTTTATTTATTCCCAATCTTACATTTTTATTCTATTTTATTCTATTATTTTTATTCGATTACGAGCCAGCTCTTAACTACAATCTCACCTGATGGTATGTGATGATGCAGTCTAAGATGTTAGCTGCTAGAGATAGGTATGGCAGTTACATTGAACTCATAACCCCTAATTGGTTTTTACGCGACATCGTACCGGAAGACTAAATAACTTGGTGTCAGCAACTCCTTGGGAGCCGAGATTTCGAATTAATAGCACGGGCGGATGATGCAACGCGGTGGTTTGGAGTGCATTATGTGGAAAAGTTGATGAAAGTTAGACGTGGATTTTGGAAACTTATCAAAAGTTGTACGCGGACGAAGTCTCGCTGAATCGCGAATACTTACTATGATTAAATTTTTTAACTGAAAATATTAGATAAATAAAATTCTCATATCTATTTGTCTATATATTTTTTATAAATAATATTTAAAAATGAATCCCTACACCCGGTCACGCCATCACTTTAGACCTTCTTACCGATTTTATCTAACTTTTTTTTTAAGTATTCTTATACTTTGTAGAAGTTTCTTACAGAAAAATATATTTAAAAGTGTCGCAGAAAATTATATAATTTCAAAAACTTAACTAGGTACTTAAACTTTTCTAAATAACCTAAGTACGTTCGACGGTTCATGCGATTCAAATGACCTGCAATCTGTACGTGTTTTTGTCACCTAACTCTTCCTACACGGCTGTACCGATTTGGATGTAATTTGCGGGTATATTTCATTGATTTCCTGGATAGTAGAGCTTTTTGTAACAGAGCTCGTCCGGGAAAGTACTATCGTCACGCTTATTTCTGCCGCTAAGCAGCATTGTTGCAATGCTGTGTTCCGGTGTGAAGGGCGTGTTTGCCGTGTGAAGTGTTGCCCACCAGGTGGGCCATCTGCTAGGTCCATTAATTATTACTATAAAAAAAAAACGGTTGTCTGTAAATTCGGTTTACTGACGATAGTTAAACGTGACAACGTAATAAGAGAACACTGGAATGGTTGCATTTTTCAAAAGAAAATTTAAATTTTATTTGTTTGATAGATATTTTGTATGGATACAGAAAGTAGATAGATTGAAATCACAATTGAATTGATCAAGTTACATTTATTTGTACGCATGAATATAATTATGTGATTTTTTTTTACAATGTACATAGTTTCTATTATCATCGTTGCTATAAACAATTGACACCACATTTACTTTTCACTGCACTTCATACTTGACGAAAACATGTAAATGTATTATTGTATAGCAGCTGTCCACACGGACGCATCGCTCACTCAAGTAAGAGAGAGACAGATGTCGAACGCTGCCGAGCGCAGAGGCCGATTGAGCCTCTTTGTCGCTCGTTCCGCGCTCTCGCTTGCACTTCAAGTCTTAAATGGAACGCCTCAGAGCGAGGTAACGCCGCACGTTGTCATGTTTTTTCGTGCGTGCAGCCGGCTCCATCGAATTATAAGACGTTGTCACGTCAAAAAACAAAAAAGAACATGGTAAGTGGAAAAAGTGGTGGATATCCGGAATACCGAAGTAGAGTTTATAAAGTACCGAATCTCTGACGTACATGGGCGCTGTCTTAGGCCGGCGACAATAAACAACTTATGCTATGGAATGTCAGTTTTTTTTCCTTTTAAAGAACAATCCAATCATTACAATACAATTAACTTGCGAAATTTTGAGCAGTTTAATTATACAATGGATGGTTTCATTGTGGATTAAAATATACAGTTTATTTGTTAATCTAATGTTAAGATAGGAAGACCTCTAATAGATATTGTTCGTAATATAAATAAGTTGTATCGAAAGTTGCTTAATCATATAGTAAATAATCTATTGAGAAATAAGGTGTTATTATATATAAATAACTGTTGGCAAAACAAAATGGATCTTAGCTCCGTAGCTAATAATGGAACGATATCAAAAAAAATATGGAATTTCAAAGGACAAGGTAAAATTATTTACAGTTATTTATAATTTTGTCTTAGATATTTATGAAACTAGGTAGCAAAATATAAATTAATAAAAAACCACAAAAAAATAGAATATCTACCACGATGTGTATTTATAACCTTGTCATGCATTGTATAAGAGAAAAAATGGTAAAGGTTTCCTTTTCGTTTTCGGAGAAACTGCGCACATAAAAACTCAAAAAGTTCATGGAAGACGGAGAACCATCCTTTTGTATATAAAAAAAGTTACAGAAGATAAGATCCGATACTTATATTAGAAAAACTTATAAACTATAAAATCTCGTGTCTCGGTGTTTGTGGTCGCACTTCTTCGAAACAGCTTGACCGATTTTTAGGAAATTTAAATTTAAATTTGGTGTAAATGAGAATTGGTCTTTAAGTATATTATATATTGTAGATTATGACCAGAATTTTTTTTTTATGTTATTTTTTTTTCATTTGTCATAATTAAATACAAAAATTGCGTTATTTAAATCTTATTATAATGATAATAAAGGTTGCTGCATTTATATTGTTGTTTATATACAAGGGCAGATATAGCTAAGAGCAAAAATAGATATATCTAGCTTTTCTTAGAATATGAAATAATATAAGTAGTGGAATGCTCTTCCAATGGTTACATTTATACTCTGTGCCCATAAACATTTTTATGGGCACAGAGTATAAATGTTTATATTTTATAATTTAGTTTACGTACTTTTGTGTTTTTCGTAAAGTCCAATTTTTAATTCTTGGAATTCTGTCATTTATCATTTTATGACATTTCAGTTCTAACATACATTTTTTTAGGCCTTCTTTATTTGATACACAGTTTTTTGTAGATTTACATTACTCTATGACCTGTAAAGAATAAATAATCATGTGTTATAACTTATAAGCAAAATACAAATATTTATTAATGACTGAAGTCAGAAATTAATATGACTAAATAGTTTAGCTACAAAAGGATAATAGAGTTTAAATTTGACGAGATTTAAAATTATGCATTATCTATCTGCCGCTTAAGCCTCCTTAAATATGTAAATGTTTTTTTTCAGTGGACTATGTCGACGATTGGTTTCTTATGAAGACTCCATTCCTTTTACTTGTCATCACGTCCGTGTACTTGCTTTTCGTATTAAAAGTGGGACCTGCTCTTATGAAGAATCGAACTCCGTTCAAATTTACTAATATACTTATATTTTACAACACCTTGCAAGTAATATACTCCTTTTACTTGTTCTGTATTGTGAGTATTGAACAAATTATACGTAACAATAAGTAAAGTAGTTAAGCTTTGACCAACATCTTAAGAAGAAGCCCTCTTCATCATAAGATGGAAGATGGATGGAAGGTGACAATGGAAACTCTGTAATAAATCGATGCAATCCCATCGGCTAACATTACTCTGGGGCTAGACCCAGTTTAGGTTTTTTTTTTTATATTTATAGTATTTATTTGTTTATTTGTGTAATCTAGTTCAAGTATTAGTATGTAGTTATTAGTATGTATTTTTTTATATGCACAAGTTGCAGTCTGTTATCCTTTATTTTCCTTATCCTAAGTTTGCCTGGAAGAGATCGCCACTTACTTCTTCCGTATTTTTTGTGTGCAAATAAAGATTATAAATAAATAACCTTATCATGCAGATCCAATGCGAATTGGTAAATAACGTTGATTTTATGTTTCCAGGGTGCAAGTATTATTTTTCTTAATGGATTGTTGTGCAAATCTTGCCTTATGGAAACAAAAGAGAGCCGCTATTTGGTGAGTGAAAGATCTTCCCCTACCTATTTCGATACTAAAAAATAAAATAAAAACCTTTTGACCTTGACCTATATACGTCAAAAATATAAAAGAAACTGCTCAGTGGTGTAAAGTCACCCTTATTTCATTAGTGTCTTACACAGGCAGAGGTCTGTTTCATGGTAGATATAAATTTAGATCATGCTATCGAGAACGTTTATCACATTTTGGTGGAATGTGTCCAAAGCGAATTAGAAAGACTCTCGTCCAGGGCTCACTTCAATCTCTATTTGCGGGAACTGGGTGTATGTAACACTATTTTTCCGCTATATCGCCATATTATTCATTTTGTTTTTAAAAAAAAATAATTATTTATGCATGCGGTAACTGACATAATATTTATCGATTTAGAAAACGCGGTTGATCTAAAAGAAGACTTTTTTGGCGATTCAGTAACGATACGATACACTAAGGAGGTGATACGATACACTACAGAAATCTTTATGACATACTTTCAGGCATCACTTTTAGTGATAAGGCCGCCTTTGCACCCTAACACTAAATACTATTACTGTTTTCCTTGTGTTTTTTGAAGTTTTTCTATTCTACATAAAGTGTTCATTAAGCGTAGGAATGAATGTCTTTTAAGGTGGTCCGATGAGGGTGGCATGTTCATAAAATAAAAAAATAAAATTTTGCATTTTTGTATCAGCGTGGGCTGTCTATTCTCTCTATTCTGGAGCTACCAGTACATAATTAACACATAAGTTCAAACAATGTATTTAAATAAATTTACTACAGCAAGGTTACTCTACAATAAATGATTAATTTAATGCCAAGGTTGCTTGGAAGTATCTAGCTCCGCTTTCATATCAAACATAAAAGAAATATTATTATGTAAATTGTTGACGTTGGGAAAGAGCAAATGCTGAGTTTTTTGCCGGTTTCTTCTCGGTAGAATCTGCATTCCGAAATAGAGTCAAATAAAAGATTTTAAACTAAGATTTTCGTGGTTAACCAACATTTCTCAAATACAGTTCAACGGGTACATATCACAATAATATTTTTGGATTTATCGATATTTAAGAAGTAATTTTAGTAGAGTCACTACAAATTAACAGACTTGACGTTTCCGTCGTTTATTTCCCCCAATTGCGAGGTTGTCAAAACCTTGAAATTGAGCATTTCAAGGTTTTGACAACCTCACTGGCGCAGCGGTGAGCGCTGTGGGAGGTCCTGGGATCGATCCCCGGCAGGTGCTATTTAGGAATTTATAATATCTGAATGTTCTCTGGTCTACTCTGGTGGAAGGCTTTCCCCACGTGACAGAGACATGCCACCAAGCGATTTAGCGTTTTGGAACGACGTCGCGTAGAAACCGATAAGGCGTATAATTAACTGCCGTACCCCTTAATAGGTTAGCCCGTTAGCATCTTGGACTGCATCATCACTTAGCCTTTGACTGCGGCCATACCTGGTGGTGGGCTAACTTGAAGTAGAGCTAACCTGTTTTTCCAAATAACAGCTATAATGGCTATAATATTGTATTTTGCTGCAATATATTCCTTATAACCTTGCGACTGTTACTAACTAATGCACTAAAGAGGCCAGGAAAGTAAGAGTTAACCATTTCCGTTTTATCACGCAACTGAGTGTTTCATTTACATATTTTCCTGTCCGTGATCCGTTAGCATGCCACGTATCGAGAGATACAAGAGATCTTAACCCTTTTTTAAACTCATCTTATTAATAATCAAGGCATAACAGAGCGATAGCATTGCAATTAAATTTGTATAGTGAGTGACAAAACACTGTATAAGTAATCCATTATTATGCCACATTCATTAACAAGACCCTGGCACAAATAAGAGTTCAAATAATCCCGATATAACACAGGTCAAGGTTTCCTCCTATATAAGAGAGGTTTGTAAATTAAAAACTAAAAATTCATTTATTTCAAGTAGGACCAGTTTATAAGAACTTTTGTAACGTAAAGTCAGTCAAGGCCCTTGCACAAATAACAGTTCTAATAATCCCGATACAACACAGGTCAAGGATTCCTCTTATAGGAGAGAGGGTTGTACACTAAAGACTAAAAATTCATTTATTTCAAGTAGGACCTAAACTAGTCCTACTTGAGCACTTTTGAAACTTCAAGTCAGTCTGTTTGTAGTGACTCTACAACTGGTTTGGAGGGTAGATTCTACCGAGGAGAGCCGGCAAGGAACTCAGCAGATTGCTCTTTTCAACATCATTTTACAGTTAACAATCTTCTATATAACAATCTTGTTTAAATTGTTTTATCTGGTGAGAGATGAGAATGGAGCGGGCAGCTTCCAAGTAGCTTTGTCATTAATAAAATCATCAATGTTTTATAGTAACCACGGTTTATTTAATGTATTTTGGCACATTGTTTAAATTTATGCATTGGTAGGTCCGAAATTACCTTGGTCATCATTATAAAAACATATACTCAATCCCACAAACGACTTCTGCGCAAACACAGTTCGAAATAATCAGCAACATATGAGAATTATATAAATTTTATGAATAATGATAAAATAAAATGAAAAGTTAAAATGAATAATGATAAAAAAATGAATAGTTTTAGTGAATTTTTAAATAATTCGGCAATGAAAGATTTGTTGGGTTGTCTCAAATTGTTAAAATGAGGTTTTTTACATTTAGGATTAATATAGTGTGTCATAAGACTGACTGAATAAGTAATTTAAGTAGGTCAGAATTATTGAAGTTGAGAGCATTTTTTTTTAGGTTTGTAATTGTAATTTTTCAGATCACTTCAAGCATCTACTTGTACTTCGCTGCCAAAATATCAGAGTTAATCGACACTGTTTTCTTCGTTCTGCGAAAGAAGAACAACCAGGTCACCTTCCTTCACGTATACCATCACTCTTTGATGATGTGGAGTACTTGGTTAACCCTGAAGTACGAGCCAACTTACAGCACAATGTTTTTGGGCACGTTGAATTCTTTCGTCCACGTAATCATGTATACTTACTATGGATTATCAGCTTTCCCCAACCTGGAAAAGTACCTGTGGTGGAAGAAGTATATCACGAGCATGCAATTGGTAATTATTAATTTTTATATGAGTTATCAGTTATCCCCGCCAGACCGTATTTTAGCAGTATCGAGGGTTATACTCTAAATATTTTTTTTATCCGTCTTTACAATACACAGTAATTTTTGCGAAAATGTGTATATATATTATACTCCTGGTATTCTATATCCATTTCAATCTCTCGTTGGCTACTTTTCAGTGTGTGTCAAAATTGCACAGGATACCGTGCAATTGTATGTATACGTACGTACGTATGTATGTGCTGAACATTAATATTTTTCAGTGTCTGGGTGGTTATCTGTATATTATAAGTATTAATGTATCTATCTTAATAATATTTTTTCTGGTGGTCTCACTTTGTCTGGTAGGAAACCTTGGGCCGTGGCTACTGGCTGGTTAGTTTACCAACCTACCGACAAAGACGTGCCGCTAAGCGATTTTCTAATTTGTCTTGTCTGACTAAAAAAAGATGGCGCGTAACGAAAAGTGTGACGCGTAACCGAAAAACGTGACGGTACATTTTTTCCCAACGCCGATAAAGAAATTTCACTTCAAAAAAAAGATAGCGATGTGCGGTTTGTCGTAGTACTCGTATATTTATTTAGTTATTATATTTTTTTTATTAAATCAGTAGCACAGGTTTAATCTCGTTTTGTACCTTTTCAGATACAGTTCGTGCTAGTTTTAATACATGCGGTAGCCAATCTACATTATTCCGGCTGCGCTCCATCCAACACTCTGATGATAACAATACTTATCAACGGGTTCTTATTTATATATCTATTTGGTAAATTTTACATCAACTCTTATATGAAATCAAAAGAAAAAGTTGTGAAATGTAATAATAATAATAACAATGTTAATGGGAAAAACTACGAAAAATCTGTGAAAATTAATTAGTTTTGTAGATTTAGAATTTCATAACCATGGCTATTGTTGTGTACCGCACTGAGCTCTATTATTTATTTATTAATTATCTGCAAATAAGTCGTTTTGTTTCTTTGTTAGGGCGTGAAACAAGGACGATATTTGGTGTCGCAATAAGAATGTTCCTGTTCACCCTTGGGAATTTGATATTTTTCCAGGACCAAAAGTATGCTGTACTACTTTCCGTCCTAGTAACTAACTCTATGACAATAATGAGGTCGATTGCTTGCTAAGTTAGGGCGTGGAGTGAGAACAAACAAACAACGTTCACACTTCACATGTATCATTTTTGGTTTTATATTTTTTTCGGAAACATTTTTTTTTATACAACGTGTAACCGAATTAAGAAAAAATGTTGAAGCATGCATAAGTATATTTTGTTGGGAATCACCCTGTAAATATATTAAATCAAAAGAAGCATATTTATTTTTCTAAACAAACGTATTCAAAACATTCTAAGTGTTCTCTTGTGCCAACCCTATTGAAGATAAAAGACCGACACGCGCAGACACGCTACGCGACGCGTAATTAATAAAGTGACTACTACATGATTTTAATTTATTTTGCATACGATATTAGCGCTGTATATAATTTATTTGAGTAAAAACTATGGCAGTGGTTTACTATTAGGTTTTCGGTTTCACAGATTAATCTCAGAGGCAGTAATATTCCTCTAAAGTCTGTGAAGTATTATTTCGGTTTTCATTTACACGTATACAAGACACATTTCATGAATGTAAAGAGCTCTCGGGACCATGAATAGACATAATTATTCAAAGCTATGATATGCAGAAAGTTATCTTGGATTTAGCTATAGCAAAAGTGATACCAAAAACCTTTCAGTTAATTAATTATTTACCTAAATTAGTATCTGTTGCCCGATTTCTTCGTCTGCGTTTATTATGGTTTTTCACAATTCCCGTGGGAACCTTTAATTTTTCTTCGATAAAAAGTATGTATGTATTCTCCGTCCTTCAGCAAAAAATCAAGTTAATTGGTTGCTAAGTTTGGCAAAGGAAGGATAAACAAACAAACAAACAAACACATTTTTGCAATCACACATTTATAATGTTAGTAAGGATTATAATAAGGATTTTAAACAGATATTATACTATCCATGATCTTTACAACCATTTTCCGCTCCAGTTTTAATAATAGTGGAACACTGTATCTTCCAACTTTTTTAAACATCAAGATCAATAAAATCCATTCTTAGTGATGAACTTTGAAATAAATTAGCCGCAACACTCGCGGAAGGGTGCCCGCCATCTTGTAAATTATTATTTCAGCATTTTTAACTAGTAATTTCATATCATACACAAATTTCATTATTTTTCATGAAAATCTACGATTTTTTTCGCGATTAACGGTAAAGGGTGGGGTGTGCGTCTCCTAAGAGTTGGTTACGAATGGAATAGAGAATTATCCTAAGTTTCTATGACTCTAGGATTTTTTATCATAGAAAGTTTTTAGAAAACTTGTCAAAGCGTTTCTGCTATGCTATGAAAAGCTTCTTGTGACGTTAAGTTGATACTTGTGCACCTAGTGTAACTCTTCATGTTAACAAACAAATTTTTTGGGCCAAGTAACTCTGTGTCAAATTTAAAACCCGTCCAATTTTAACATTCGGTCCTTATAGATTGACAAGTTTGCGCTAAATTTTAAGTAGCGTTAGTTAAAATGAAAACTTACACTTATATACAGAACTGTTCATACCACCGATGTAATATGAATATTACGTTAGTGGTTTAAACCATAAGAATGCAAGCCACGAATTTCAGTACAAAATTAAGCAACTTATGTGATATTACGAATAATATTTTATGAAAATTATATTATCTTTATAAAAATATTTTTTTATCGCTGGCCTTTTTATTATAACCTTTTGCCAGCAGCTGTTGTAGTCTACTTGGAGTTCCTGTAAAAAACAGCACGCGGTTTAGAACAGTGAAGTGCATTATTTTGTACTCTTTTTTCTAACAGATAGACTATAGACTTGATAGGCTGCCAGAAAGAGACACTAGTACAATGTTTTTTCCATAGTTGTAGGTTGTCACCAGGCTAGATGTTGCTAGTGATGGGTGTCAGTCTATTAGGTTTGCAAATTGAAATCTAAAAACGGTCGTTAATTTTAGTGGTTTTCGGAGGGAAAATTTTTTTAGGAGCGTTGAGAACTTTTTGGGTGAACGAAACTTAAATTACCATTTATTTAATATGTTACTAGAAATCACTACTTACTGGCTAATTGTTATTGAAACCTAAAAGAATATTGGATAGAAGCCAGTCGTTACTTTGCGGAAATCCATAATATATTATGAAAATTAAGCTTAATTTGCTTTTAATTTAATTGTTAAAAACAATTACAATTACAATGATGAATTGTTAACAATTATTCATTGTCATCAAAGTCAACATCTCCTGAGGATGCTCCGGTTTCGGAGCGAAACGTGCGTAGAGGGTACATTGCCGAGGATCTGTTTGGTGTGGAGTATACGGATTGAAGAAATGATAAATTACACCATACAGATTCTCCTGCTGTTCGCGGAGTATAGCAAATAAAGCTTAATTTTCATAACCTAAAAGAAAAACTACAGGTATCTACAATCTTGAAATTAACATATAGCTTAGAAAAGTTAGTGGTGCGTGCTGGGATTCAAACTCGCCCCCCTGAAATTGAAGTCGAAGTTCTACCTACTGGTCTATCACCGCTTTCAAAAAGCTTGTTGCAAAAGCTCTACCATGCTATAAACTAAGGTTGTCTTCGTTACCAAAACCTAGGTTGATTCTATCGAATTCTAAATAGATAATGAAAAATATGTTTCTCATTTTGGAGTCGTTGGCCCTTATTGTTTATATTTTGCTTGAAACTGACTTCAAATTATTGTAGAAAATAAAAACCTATTTAAGGCATTGATTATGGCGCGACACGCGCACAGTACCTGTGCTACGCGACGCGTAACTAATAAAGTGACAGGAGTCACATGATTTTAATTTATTTTGCATGTGATATTATTTATTTGAGTAAAAACTATGGCAGTGGTTTACTCAAAAACTATTAGGTTTTCGGTTTCACAGATAAAATCATAGAGGCAGAAAGAGCTAAAAAGATAATGAAAAATATTTTCTCTATTTTGGAGTCGTTGCCTCGTATTGTTTATATTTTGCTCGAAACCGATTTCAAAACATTATAGAAAATAAAAACCTATTTAAGGCAATAAATTAATGATTATGGCGTAGATACGTTTAATGAAACAACAGAACTTCAGTTTTGTTTTATTTTTTTACTATCATTACATTTAGCTTTACTTCCTATATAAGATGTTTTTTGTCTATTTGTATATGTTTTTATATAAAAGTTCAAGAACAGGTACACAAACAGGAACAAATGAAAGATGACCGCCACAAAGATAATATTAAACTCGTTGCATCTTGCAATCTTGTATGACACGAAATGGTGTAATATAATCACACAAAATTGAACCTGAAAAGAAAAATTCATGTAATACAATATTTATCTTTTTCTCTGTATACGCTATCTCTTAAAGACTAAAAAATGGCTTGACCATTTTGTTTTGTTATTTTGCTCGGCAGAATAGAGGGGTGACAAAAGGTTTGCTTGAGTAGTTATTACGAGTATATCATACGAATCGCACGTTTACGCAAGCTTTTTTTTTATACCAATACAAGTAAGCCCTCGACTGCAATCTCACCTGGTGGATAATCACGATGCAGTCTAAGATCGGCTACATCATACTTCAAATTTCCATCAAAGATAAGCCCAAAAAAGGAAGTTCATAGAGGTACTTACCAACGTCAAGAATCATTACAAGTTTTTACCAAACACAAGCCAAGAAAAAGAAAGAAAGAAAAAAAAGTTTATTTATAAGTGTTTATTTAGGAACCCCAGAAATAAAGCACATTTTGAAATGAACAAAGAGAAAGGAGAGAAAAATGTGTATGGACCCAAATTGATCTTCAATCACCATTTAGTACGCCTTTGGAGGGACCAAAGCCGCAGCGCAAGTCTTCCGTGGAACCATACGGAGACGCGGACGGATATCAATAAATAATATAGATATAGAACTTAGAAGTTGTTAATATCAACAGTATAAGAATAGAAAAAATAAATAAATATACTACGACAATACACACATCGCCATCTATCCCAAAAGTAAGTGTAGCTTGTGTTATGGGTACTAAGATGACTGATGAATATTTTAATCAATTACATACATATATATAGATATGCACCCAGACATTAAAAAACATTTATGTTCATCACACAAACATTTGCCAGTTGTGGGAATCGAACCTACGGCCTTGGACTCAGAAAGCAGGGTCGCTGCCGGCGCAGTGGGCCGCCAATATATATAATAGAATAATATATACGAGTATATATATATATATATATATATATATATATCCTATGTATAAGCATATTTAGGTATATTAATTGTTCGCATAATTATTTATTTATTGTAGCATATATATACATAGGAACACAGATAAGAGAAGATAAAATCAGAGTATTACAATGCATAATTCGCCACTAGACCGGAGGTAGAAACTTTCCTCACTCTGCTGCTGATGGAATAGAAGTTTCTTTACGTTTGTTTTAAACCAAACTTTTGGTAAAAAGAAGTGCACAGAGGTACTAACCAGTTGAAGGGTGGTAATATACTTCTTCCACCATAAATGTTTCGTCATGCTGGGAAACGCCGATAGCCCGTAATAAGTGTACATAACAATATGGACAATCCCGTTCAAAGCCACTATGAAAGCCCCACTCGGGTTCACAGAATCTATCTTAATCGCGATCCACGCCATGATTATTGTTATCGAGTGATGGTAAACATGTAGGAATGTTATCTGACGTTTATTCTTCTTTAAAACGAAGAAAATTGTGTCGAACAGCTCGGAGAGTTTCGCTATCAGGTATATATAACAACCTCTTGTTAGCTGAAACACATAAACATCTGTATCAAAGTTATTATAATACAGTAAAAGAAAGTATTTGAGTATTGAGAAATCAGTATTTTATAGGGATTACCACTCGTCAAGGTTTTGTGCCGCTTGTATCTAACAATTCCAAGTGACTTGATTTTTTTCACACTAGAAATTGCAGTGTTTGTAAACCCTTAATGTTTTACTAAAAGTTGCCTGAGTTTCTTGCCCGCCTTTCATACCCTTATGAAAGGCTGTATGGTAAAATAAAACATATCTATCTTGCCATCAAGTTTGTTTATTTTGAGTATCACTGCTTATAAAGTAGTAAAATGCATTGTTAAAAAAGCGTAAATGTCTCTTAGAAATTATAATCTCTTTTCTGTGGAAAATAGCAAGAGGTTTATTTAATTTCATTTCTTAACATTTGTTTGAATTTTATATTATTTTGTTTTATAGAGACAGTTGTTTCCACCATCGTCATCACAATCAGCAGCTTATTTTGGTTGTATATAATTATTTCTGTGGGAATGAAAAAATAAAAATTCTTACCAAAATTCTTAATTCCTTGGGATCACCTGGACATATTGACGGGAAAAGGCTATACGTTCGCAGAACGTATAGTGCCTAAAACATGTTTTATTACATTTAATCTTATACTAATAAATAAAGCTGAAGAGTTTGTTTGTTTACTTGAACGCGACAATCTCCAGAACTACTTGTCCGATTTGAATCGCGACTTATGTAAATCTTCATAATAAGAAAAGTGACTGACTGACTGACTGACTTACTGACTAACTGACGATCTGACAGTCTGATCTATCAACGCACAACTCTCATCACTGGGCGGATTATATCATGACGCTTAACCCAAAAGGAGCATAGCATCAATGAGGAATGTTTCAAAATCGGGGTTTCGGGGGGAGTTGACTTGGCTTAAATATGGCATACATAAATAATAATGTATTAAAATGTAGGTAGGTATCCGTTAAGATACGTTTTGTGAATATTTATCTACATAGGACAGTAAACAAGTACGACAAACGAACTTACAAGCCTGAGAAAAAGCTCGTTTATTATATATTATATATTACTCTTAATTACGA
This sequence comes from Pararge aegeria, assembly GCF_905163445.1. NCBI lineage: Eukaryota > Metazoa > Arthropoda > Insecta > Lepidoptera > Nymphalidae > Pararge > Pararge aegeria. Next base: position 17,708,142 of record NC_053187.1, read on the forward strand.
AAATCTGAATCCTACATGTCGTACTTTGGTAAACATCTCTACATAATTTGGTTTTTATTCATTTAATATAGTATTACAAAAAACTGTGTGCGTGTTATGTACACGCGTTAGATTATATACTTCTTTAGCGTAACAAGATAAAAATCTTTTCAAGAATTTTCTATTTCGCCTTATTTTGCGTCTGTAGAAAAACCGACAATAGAAAAAAGATATTTAATACATTTTAAGTTTTATTATAACGCATTATTAAGTTAAATAAAGTTTATTTCAATATCACAAAAGAAATATTTCTACATAATTAAATAAATGGACATAATAAACTTTAAATTTGGGATACTAATAGACTCATTATCGGACAACCAAGTTTCACTCAACATTCAAATTTGAGATTTTTGTACAGTTGAATCAATTTAAATCACCGGAATGTGTCTGCAGACTTTGACAATTGAAAGTGCACACTGTCGAACCTTGTAGCTAGCTTCAGGGTGTCGGTTTTCTGTGACGGTGTGCGCGCGCATCGTAAAATTAACTCTCATCATTTTTCCCTAGCGCGCCATAAGAAGTACTCGTATAACTTCAAAAATAAAAACCTGAGCCTGAATAGAAAATATAAAATTACCTTCACTTACTTTACAAGTTGTATAAAGGGAAAATAAAACTTGGAAAATATTGTACGCGACCAGATATTTCTTGACGTGTAAAGGTTCTTTCTTCTTCATGTACATTGGTCCGAGTTTCAACACAAATATCCAATAGCAGCTCATTATTGCTGCCAAAGGAATTGGTGAACGCATAATGAACCATTCGTGAATCAGTTCTGAAAATAAAATATATTTTTGTAGTATCGTGTTTTTGGATAATCATATGGTGACGGCAGACCAGAATGCAGTTGTCATTTCACCCCTCTTTGGGTGGGTGTCGTACGAGGCGATTAAGAGAATATAACGGAGTACGGGTAGCAGCGTTTCCTGTGCTACTACTACCGTTTACTATGATCACCAAAGCGTTTCTCCAGCGTGGAGATTATGGGTTAATAAATATGGGTACTGGCCTCGGTAGTACATAGCCTCTTTACACTTTCGCGACGCTGTTCAAATGTCATTCTGTCAATCTGTCATCATTTACAATTAGATCAAAGGCATCGAACTTAACAAAATAAAAAATGATAATAACGATGTCTATAAAAAATAATTATAGGTATTTGACTTACTTTCGTGTTCATCCCAATGGGAATTTGTTTTATTAAAGTCCGCTAATTCCTCCATGTTAGGGTTTCAGTAACTGCAACTGAAAAATGAAACTGAAAATAAGTAATTATAAGTACCTAATAAAATACCGTGCGATGCAAAAGGTATGGCCATAGTATAAGCGATTGCATTACTAGAGGGTACAATTAACTGTGCTCCACATTAAAATTTCTTCCAGCAGTCTTCAATATCTACACATTATCGGCCCACTATAGGTCTGGTCTTTTCAGAATCAAATTTAAAATTCAAGTTCAAAAACGTTTTCATAGACCTTATGAACACACAGGCACTTATAAAGCGTTTATACATTTAACATGTTAACAGTAATGTTAGTGATGGTGATAACTGCATTCGTTAACTTAAATCTAAGGCTAAGCTAGAAGAGCCCACCACAAACTTAGCCAGGTTTTTTTTGGAATAGAATAGAATAGAACAGAATAGAATGGTCGAGTCACTACACACAGACAGACTTGACGTTTCAATAGTGCTTTTATTAGGCCTACTTGAAATAAATGAATTTTGAATTTTTAATACCAGTTACATATTTAAAAAAAAATAGGTTACAATGACTTGCCAAACATTGCGTGAAAAATCATCAAGGAATAACATGCAAATATAACAGGAAACAACAATTATTGAATAGTAAAATTTGAATCATGAATGTCAAAAGTAAAAGTGTCAAGTGCGGATTGGTGAACTTCACACGCCTTTAAGAAGTTTTTCCTCCCACCCAAACGCGTTTTTCTCGTTCCTCCGAATTGGCTAATAGAAAATGCTTTAGCATTTGATCCGCCTTTTCTTTTTTGGTTGTGCAAAAAGAGTTTAAACTAAAAACACTCTGGAAACTAAGGCATGTAGGTTTCCTCACGAAGTTTTCCTTCACCATTAAAGCAAGTGATATTTTAATTTCTTTTACTCTGAAAAGTTAAGGGTGCGTGCCGGGGATCGAACTTGGCCCTACCGAAAGGGCATTCCATCAACACGAAGCGCTTTGCTTCTTCCTTTCTAATACGCACTGCAAAGGTCTGGAATGCACTTCCATCTTCCGTCTTTCCCCATACCTATAATATGAGTACCTTCAAATTAAGAATGAATAGGCAGCTTCTAGGGAAGCCCCTTCTTAGACTGCGTCATAACTTACCATCAGGTGTGATTGCAGTCAAGCGTTAGTATATATATAAAAAAAATGTTGTATTATTTAAATGTTAGTATATATAATCTTCATGTGCCTGTTATATTATCTAAGGGGGTAAGGTTGGATTTAACTGCCGTACCACTAGCAGGTCATTTCGCTAACATTTTAGACTGAATCATCTCTTAACACCAAAACGAGTCAAATAAACGTTGTTAATTGTTCTTAAGGCAATATTGATATAAACACGCGGTACGTGTTATGGTAAAATAATTTAAAAAATATGCAAATTCAAATTCAAAATTCATTTATTTCAAGTAGGCCTGTTTGTAGTGAATCCACCACCGGTTCGGAAGGCAGATTCCACTGAGAAGAGCCGGCAAGAAACTCAGCAGATTACTCTTTTCCAACATCATTTTAAAGTTTAATAATCTTTAGAATTTTTCTGTTTTATGAGAGATGAGAGCGGAGTGGCCTTCTTCCAAGCAGCCTTGTCGTTTAGGAATTCATCAATCGTGTAGTAACCACGATCTATTAAATGTGTTTTAATATATTGTTTAAACTTAGGTAAAGGTAGATCGAATATAACCTTCAGTATCATGTTATAAAAGCATATACCCATCCCAACAAAGGATTTCTGTAATTTTCTCAGACGATATGCAGATATCACTATTATATGTCCATTTCTAGTTAGTCGACTGTTTATACGACTTTTTGTTTATATACTTTACTTTACATTACTTATCTTTTGTGTAATAAAGATAATCTTAATATATATAAATCTCCTGTCACGATGTTTGTCCGCGATGGACTCCTAAACTACTTAACCGATTTTAAATTTAATTGGCACACCGTGAGCAGTCTGCTCCAACTTAAGAGATAGGATAGCTTAGATCTTTAATTATAGTCGCAATTTTATTTTATTGCAAATTATTTGTCTATTATTAATTGACAGTCACATGTTATACATATATATAACTACTATACTCATTTAGCGATACTGAATAATTTAAAAACAAAATGAACCGCAGACGTCTCGGGCAACAGCTAGTATTATTATAAATATATTGCGAGGCTACTGTAAGTATACCTATTTCTTTAAATTTGGTACGAAGGGATTTGCGTGATCTAAGTTTATATATCGATCGCACAGCTCTTTTCTGTAGTATTAATATAGTTTCTATATCAGAACGCTCTGAGAAAACGTATGTAATACAATTAAAAGAGAATTAATAATGAACTGCAATACATAAAACATACTAAACAGGATAGTAAACTACTTAAGTTATTCAAATTAAAATTGTCTTGATAAAAATGATCTTAAGAGCTCACTTGAATCGTTTAGTAACAAGAATCAATAGTTAATCAACTTACAATGTAAGTGTATTAATGGAAAACCACTAAGAATTTATTAGCTAATACTTTGTTTAGTTTAGATCGGTTATAGTATATTAGTGGAATCTTAATGGAACTAAACATTGTTATTACTGATAATATTCATATACCCAGGACATACGATCAAGATAGGTAGGTCCAATTTTGAGTTCGGGAAAGTTCGTGACATCATTTCCACTAAGATCGATGATCGAAGATTGAATCACTGAGCTATGCTAGGAGTGTCAGAAATGTGGAGATCCTTAGAAGAACTAGAGTTACCGACATAGCTCAGCTCACGAAGTTGAAGGGACAATAAGCGGAGCACATAGCTCGAAGAGCCGATGGTTGATGGGGTCTTAAGGTGCTGGATTAATACATAACGGCTCAGCGAAGTTGTCCTTTTTTTTAAATTACCAAGCATTTTATTTGGACTAAATTCCTACCGTTTTCACTTAGTAATGGTTTATTTTATACACTTTATGATTATATGTAAAAAAAATTTACTAACGAAAAACCTTTCGCATTTTTTGGCAAAAATCCACCATCGTCATCATCGTCAGCACATTATCAGGTCACTACAGAGCACGGGTTTTCTAAAGCAATGAGAAATGGTTAAGGGCATAGTCCACCACGCTGGTCCAGTGCGAATTGGTGGACATCACACACCTTTGAGAACATTATGTAGATCTCTCAAGCATGCAGGTTTCCTTTTCCGGTGTTTTCCTTCACCGTTGAAGAAAATGATACTTGGATAACTTAAAACGCACATAACTTATAAAAGTTAGAGGTGCGTGCTTGGATTCGAAACGAAACCCCCTGAAGTGAAGTCGAGCTCCTACCCAATGCGCTATCACCGCTTCCATCATATTGTTATACAACTAGCTGTTGATGTTTCTTGCTGTTTTGATTGTTTCTTATACCGTAGGGACACTTTATTTTCCCGGGATAAAATGGCCATGTCTAGGATGCATTTCTATGTTAAATTTCACCAAGATAAGATAAGCGGTCAAGCGAAGTAGGTAAGAAAAGATAGATAGATAGATAGATAATTCTTTATTGAACACAATTAAGGGATAAAGATAATATACAAATATATTGAATACAGAAATACAAGAAAAATAAAAATGCGCAAAGGCGGTCTCATCGCTTTAAGCGATCTCCTCCAGACAACACTTAATGTAAGAAGAAAATGATTATGGAAACGGGATAATGCAATTTTTAAAAAATATGTCATAAACTACATCCGAAAAGAAAGATATTTATTTTATCCCGCGTGTATTTTTACCAGTAGCATATCCAGGATAAATATTATCATATCTGCAGAGTTTAAGATACATGACTGCCAAACTTCATGAAGATAATGTCTTCAATATATAACAAACGAATAAACAAACAGGAAAACTTTCGCATTTATTATTATTATATATTATTATTATTGGCTGTTAATCAAATTTTCCGCTCATAGTGACACCATACTAAAACATTTAAAAATCACTTGGATATTCTACGTGTAACATATACACCTTTTTTCACCTTTAAGTGCATTTCGTGAATAATTTATAATGACAATATACCTAGCATGTCCACTTATATACATTTGTATGTAAATCATTTGTTTTTATGTAATTGAAACTTGCATTAATTTGGCACACTACAAAACAAAGCAGAATGGGCAGCAGAATTATATTCTAAGACCATTTTCTTTTGGGAGGCTTCGTGGCCGAGGCCGTGGCTACCATCCGACCGACAAAGAAGTGCCAAGAGGTAGGATCCCGCGAAGAAGTGTACCTTTGTGTGACTTTAATGTTACCATCGTCCACCATCTTTTGTCAGCAGGTGAGATTGCAGTTTAATATATTTAAGCTAACATACGACGCAATAAAAAGAAAAAGAAAATGCCCAAATCACATTTAATAAAATATACTCAAGGTAATATTTGAAGAGTTCCCTCAATTTTTCCATGATCCCTCCTATAGGCCTTCACCAAATTATAATGGGATCATCTCAACATACCAAACAAAAAAAGAATCATCTAAATCGATTTATTAACGCGGAGTAGTCGCGTAACGAATATACAAAAAAAAGATTGTTTTGTTCTGATTAAAAAGGATGCAACTAAAAAATCGGAAGAGATGCAATCTCGTAATTATTTATACGATTAAATATTATGTTTTTGCCAAGTGAATTCTAATCCAATCTTAAAAACTACATCTACCAGTCTGTTATGAAAACAATGTGATACTCTATAGAAACGAACTCAGAGAATGCCAACTGGTGTTTACCTTAGTACACTGTTTTTCTTGTAGATGGCGTTAAATATATATATTTTTTTTCTCTATTGCACCACCATACAACTGCTTACACAACGTGGACGAAAACTGTTATTAAAAAATTTCATGACTCTAAAATGAACAAAGATGTAAAAGACGCTGACGAAGAACGCGGGTAACAGCTAGTATATATTACGTCTGTTATCGCTATATTATTTGACGACCTCCCTGGTGCAACGGTGCGCGCTGTGAATTTAAAGTAGGAGCTCTCGGTTTCAATTCCCGGCAGGGCAAATTTGGGAATTAATAATTTCTGAATTTTCTCTGGTCAGATCTGGTGAGAGACTTTGGCCGTGGCTAGTCCCTACCGAAAGAGACGTGCCGCTAGGCGATTTAGTGTTCCGGTGCGATGTCGCGTAGAAACCTAACAGGTTAGTCCGCTACCATCTTAGACTGCATTACTTATCACCAGGTGAAATTGCAGCCAAGGGATAACGTGTTGTGGAATAAAAAAAAAAGGATTACCCTGCAATCTTATTTAGAAAGTAAAGCGTGGGGGAAATGCATTTTTCTCACATTCTTAATGCCTACTAAGGTAAATTATGTCGCGTGGTGACGGTAAATTAGAATGCAGTTGTCACTAGTCCTTCACTTCCGCGGGTGTCGTTCAAGGCAAAGGTAACACAACATAGAACGGACAGTAACGTTATCTGTGCTACTAGCAGCTACTGCGATCACGTCTTCATAGCGTGGTGATTATAAGTAAACCCTTCCTTTGAGAGAGGCGTGCGTCCAGCAGTACTGGACTGTTATAGGCAAGAAAAAGTTGAAATCAAATCAAATCAAAAATAATTTTACAGTTTTAACAAGATTGTAAGTTTGGAACCTTCTTTTAGATGTCTTCTTTTAGACTACACCTGTATCAGAAGACTCAGCTCTTCCATAACAATTTCCGTTATTTGCGTAAAAGATGTAAGTTGCATTTTAATTTTGTATGTGATGTGTGATGTGTGATTTGTGATGTGTGATGTGTAATGGGTGTTGTCTGATGTATGATGTGTGAATTGTGATGTGTGTGTTTATGTTGAGTTTGTGTGTAATGAGTGAGAGTGTGAATGTGTATAATACGAATAATAGATATGCTTCAAGTAATTATATAATACGCTTTAAACGGTTTTCCACATCTTCGTAACAAAGAGATGAGAGGTACTCAAAGAAGTTAAGCCATGAATGTTGTATTTAACGTAGGTACTATATCATTTAGAAGGTAGGTATCGCCGGACGGTTACGTGGACTAAATGCAATTTCACTCTAGTGAATTGTAAATCCTTGCTTTGCTTTTTAAAAAACATACCTGTTGTCATTTTTCCCACGGTCTAGTTCCCTAAAGCCGTCGGTCATTAGGAGTCATCCCCTTATTTCGTCCCCCATTATTTCCTCTGTCGCAAGTAGACACGTGCCCAGAATTGCGAAACTGTGATTACGGTAAAGCTTGTGGCACACTGAGCGTTAACGACTACCTCACACTTTTCGATGTTATTTAGGTTATGCTATATTTAGCATCGACTTATAAATCATTCAACTTTTTAAAGTTACGACTTGCGATTATTTTATCGAAAAAAATATGATTAGTTATTCTGTCGCTGCCGTGTGGTGACGGCAGCTGATAAGAATACAATTATCAACATTCCTCCTCATCCCGCAGGCGTCGTACGAGGTGACTAAGGGAATTTAACGGAGAACGGGCAGCAGCGTCCTATTTGCTGCCACTCCATCTACTGCGATGACCAACCCGTCGCCCAGCGTGGTGATTGTGTGTAAATCCTCGGTCCTCCCGTTGGGAGAGGCCTTTAGTCCAGCAGTGGACTGTTATAGGCTTTTGATGAAGATAAATCTTTATTGTTTAATACAGTTTAAATTTATTAGAATACTTAAAAAATAGTTTCGAATAACACCAGAAAAGTGGAACTTCTTAACTGCTTAGGTACAAGATTTTTAAAGTGTAACTTTTTTGCGTATTTTACAGATTGGTCTTATATACCGCGTTTGGTGTGTCCCAGCCATAACATAACATCCTGCATAACTATAATTTAAACCTTTTTATAAGGCTCAAAGGTTGACTTTTCCATGACAAACTTTGAAATTGCTTGTCACTATAAAGGCTCTCACGATAGTTATAAACAGGAGAATGTCTGTAGAGTTATGATGGTAAGAGTCATTTTAGTAGTGTTAGTTTTAGTGGCGATTAATGGAGAGTGTTGGGTAAAATTATTGGGAATAACCTAACTTCCAAAAAGGAGAAGTTTATTATCATCATCCTAAGTGTATTGATGTAGACACACAAGCCTATACTGTAATAGGAAAGAAGGAAAAGCTTAGACCCAAAGCGCTGCTCAAATGCAGAATGCGGGCTTGGTATTAATAACTAGCTGACCCGTGCAACTTCGTCTGTACCAAATCGGTTATTACCGGAAAACAAGAATAAAATGTAATTTTCTAAAAATGCGATTTAGATTGATTGATCGCCCCCGAAACCCCCTGTATACTAAATTTCATCAAAATCGTTGGAGCCGATTCCGAGATTCCAATTATATATATATAAATAAACACATACAAGAATTGCTCATTTAAAGATATTAGATAACTAGAACCGGCAGTTTGAACTTTATTCAAACCGGAACACAGCATTGCAAGAATACAATATAGAAGAAATAAGCTACCACCATGTCTTTCCCGAACGAGCTCTGTCAGTAAAATCTCTACTACTTCTAAAACAGTACCAAATTAGGAAAAGGTTTCTCTATACCTCGAATTTCTGATTGCTTTAATAAGTGTGTGATTAAACATATGACTTAGACATTTTTCATAACAGTTACGTTCAATTTAGACGAAAAGTCACAGTCCTCCAAGATCCCTCGTCCTATAAATGTTCAAGGTCTATTAATGCTTGTGTTTAGTCCGTATGTTAAATTCTTATGTAGATACATTAAACGTAACAATTTATATATAACTAGCGGACCCCAGCGCCATCTGTCGGGCTGATTTGTCAATCTAAACCATCCAGGGTGCCACCCAAACGCATACCGAAAAATTCATTAAAATCGGTCCGACCGTTTAGGAGGAGTTCAGTGACATACACACGCACACAAGAAATATATATATAAAGATGTATAAACTGTAAATACATTAGTCGATTACATAAATGTTATGCATAACAACATATAATATAAATTTTGTCTATAACAAAAATTAAAAAAAATATATATATTGTGTTGTTTGATAATAACAATTACTAAAACGCAACCCTGCTATTGCTTTGCGAATCTAAAAAAGTCTCAAGACAATCCGATCGCCCTCCTTTGTGTTTTCTTCAAGCTACCCACCCGACATTGGCGAAATAAACTGTGCCGTGCAGGCATGACAAAAAACCATTAACCCAAAGAAGAAGAAGAGTCACAGTAGTATATTTTTTCTACTAATTAATCTGATTTTAACCCGATTTTAAACTTAAACTTAACTAACAAAATTAGTTAGTAAGTTTTAATTAAGTATTAATAAGTAACATTTCATTAATTATTTTTAAGTCATCAATATTAAAGTCCAAGTCAAAGTAAAAAATAACTTTATTCAAGTTGGCCCATAGATGGCACTATTGATGCGTACAATACGTTTACTGTGTGGCCCATTACAAAAATGAAAATAGTAAGGGTAAATATACCTACTGGTGGTTGTCCATATATCAATATATATAAAAGAGAAGGTGTGTGGGTTCCGTATAGGCTCCGAAACGGCTAGACTGATTTCAATGAAACTTTCAGGGAATCTCTGGATTGACCTGGCGAATAATCCTGTAAAGTTTGGTGACGACTCAAACTGTCAAATACAGCTTTTATTTACTATGATGATATTCTATTGTTGGGTGTACATGGGTGTAGATAATGATCTTCACCCGTTCGAAAAGAGAATAGAAAAGAATGAATACGGAGAGAAATAAATGATTTAATATATTATGAGTCTTAAATTAAAAATTTTATGATGTAAGTTTATTGTTTAAATAAAATAAAGCAAAATCTAGCTCGGCGAAGCGGGCTGGATACGCTAGTTATAAATAAACAAATTAAAGGCATTTAGCATTTAGCGCCTTAGATACATTTGGAATTCGTTTTCCTTATTCGACTTAACTGAACCTTCATATAAAATTCTTGTATCCATTTTACCACTAAACGTAGTTGCTACACGTGTAGGTACAACAATTCGGTTTCCCGCCCTCGGGGAAATCACAGGTAAACGCCACAACACACTGTATTTCGCATTTCACATTTTTACGGATTAAATATGTCCCGCTAGATGTGTTATAACTCATGTAAAAACGTATCCATACCAATGTTACAGACGCGACCGTGCATTTGCTACTTTCTTTTTCTTTCATGCAGCAAGAGAGCAACTGATTAATTGGCTTTTCAAAGTGAATCTAGACCATACAGATTCTCCTGTTTTTAGCGGAGTATAGCAAATTAAGCTGAATATAAAGTGAATCTTCTTAAGAATTATTGTGATTAGAAACTTGATGAAACGAAATCTAAAAATTAACTAAATTACCGAATGAATGAAATTTCAGATGTCTCTCAATAAGTTCAAAGTTTATATAAAACGTAAGCTTACAGAAAAATCATATTGTAATGTTAAGGATTACTTAAACGATAATAAAAGCTTGGGTGTGAATTGCTCCAACTTCATAGCTTAATATTAATTTACTGTGAGATGGTGAAAACAAAAAAAATACCCGGCTAAGTTTGTTGTGGGCCAGGGCGCTTTTGAAATTCTCGTAGCTTTAGGCGAACGAATTTATCACCATCCCCTTACAATAATGTAAACATATATGTATGAACGTTTTATAAGTGCCTGTTATAGGCCTACATGAATAAAGAAATTTTGAATGTGAATTTGAAACTGCGTCACGATAAAGAAACAAACACATATATGTATGGGATAAGGGGGCCAGAGAAAAACTATTAATCATATATTCGCCGACTTACTATTTTGTTAGTTGGCGTATATAAACTTCGAATACTACTATTCATCCCGAAAAAAACCTTACGGTTATTATGGGGAGATTTTATATTTAACTGAAAGGAATGTAATTAGAGAAGAAGTTTATTAAACAGATGATACGCATCAAACCTTCGTGATACCTCTATCAATTCGTTAGTGTAGGTATGTCCTTTGGGAAATCACAACGAAACACGTTCTTTGGAAAAAACTGTTGCTATCTGTCAAGGTTATTTGAACATAAGCAAAGTTAAAGTATTATTTTTTTTATTAGGTATTAGGTTGCGCGAACAATAGTTTTTTAAATGTTTTATTTTTGTTTTGCTACTAGTCCTTGACTGCTGCTGCAGCTGCTTAGTAACTTTTGCGGTAAGTATTTTCCGCTAGTGTAAAGACTGACTAGACCAGAGAAAATTCAGATGATAATTCCCCCTGCTGGGCATCGAACCCGGTACCTCCCACTTGACATTCAACGCTGCGCCAATGTGGTAATGAGACATTTTATATTATCGGCCCCTATCCAGGTTTTTATTAGGAAATTAGGAAATCTGAGACTGATTGTATGGTTGTATTGTTTGGTTTTCTTTTTACAAAAGTTAATATTTTGTTATTAAATATCGAAATATCATCATTATGGATCTGTGGTCGCAGGAGTGATGTCTATGAGTAAAGAATTTTAATCATTCGTCCCACCACCGTTTTCTCAAGATTTACTAAGCTTATTATTCTAATTAAATATAAATAAATATATATACTACGACACATATCGCCATCTAGCCCCAAAGTAAGCGTAGCTTGTGTTATGGATACTAAGATGATTGATGAATAATTCACATAAATACTTATAAAACACAGATAAACACCAATACACGGAAAACATTCAAGTTAACCACACAAACATTTTCCAGCTTTGGGAATCGACCCCGAACCTCTTGGACTCAAGCAGGGTCGCTGCCCACTGCGACAAGCGGCCGTTAAACTAATCAAGAACTGTTTAGTGTTTTAATATAATAAATTGAAAGTTTTGCAATAGCTCCATTTTAAAAGCGTCCATTAATTCGCTTTATTGCATGCCTTCCAAACAATTATGTTAATCGTAAAACAGTACATTTTATTGTGTAACGCCTAAAATTGTCCTCTAAAGTAAACTTAGAGCCGAAACACACTGGAAGTAACTTGCGCCGCGGAATTAACTTAGTTTATGTATTTTATTTGACCAGTGCCTTAAGACCAAAGTCTTCTAACTGTGCGTGTTGCCGGTGATGACTTACAGATCTAAACGTAAACTGATCTATGGGCTTCATAAGTCACTCAGCGGGCGATGGAAAAAGCTATGAGTATCCCTACGAGATCAAATCAGAAATGAGGATATCCTTAGAAGAACTCCAGTTGCTGACATAGCTGAACGAGTCGCCATGCTGAAGTGGCAATGAAAGTGGGCACTTGTATAGGAAATTCAAATTCATGTAGTCCTATCACAGGCACTTACGAAGCGTTCATACATATAATATGTTTACATAATTGTAAGGGCATGGTGATAACTTCGTTCGCCGACTTAAACCTTAAGCTACGAGGGTTCCAGGTTTTCTAGCGTCACACGTACAGATTGAAATAGGCAAAAACAGTGACAGTAGCTTATTCAGTGGTAGTATGAATAAGCTACACAGATCTACACAGATCAGTTAGATATACAGATCTAACCGTATAGTCACGGCCTAAATCTAAAATGTGTAGGTACCTTAGAATTTAACTGAAGCAATAGTCTTATCTGCACGAATTCGGCGCGCGTCGCGAATTAATTAGGTAGACGATATTACGTTAATTATCACTTTGGGGGTGCGGGGTGAACTGTTGCCGGAGATAAACCCGGGCTGACTTATTGCAATTAAGGGAAATGCTGGTTTGCCGGAGGAAGCTATAAGAATTGCTAGGTACTTTATACCTGGTAATTTTGTTGTTTAAAGAATATGTTTAAACACATTTATTACAGTGAAGGTTACTATACAACTGATGAATTTCGAAATGACGAGGTTGCTTGGAAGCATCCGGCTCCGCTTTCATCTCTTACAAGATAGAAGAATGAATGTTAAAATGTAAAATGTAAATAGTTGATGTTGGAAAAGAGCAACAGCTGAGTTTCTTGTCGGCTTCTTCACGGTAGAATCTGCCTTTCGAACCGGTGGTAGAGTCACTACAAACAGACAAACATTACGTTTCAAAAGTCCTTATATTAGGTCTACTTGAAATAAATTATATTATGAAACTTTAAAGTGTGAAATAACTAACCGAAAATTAATATCTTTTATCGAGTTTTTAGTCAACGTTGTAATCGGTATCTGACTCCTATAAAACTAAAGAAGCAATGCTTTGTCGAAAATTCTATTTCTAACAAGTAACTTTCAAAAAGAAAATATTACAATCATTCATTCATTCATTCATTCATTACAAGTAAATAAGTATTTTTTTAAATCCATTCCCACGTTAGCTAACAAATGAAAAATATAAATAAATAAATTGAAATTTAATAATCAGCACAAATTTTATTCATGTTTCTAAACGCCATCGGTTGCCTGGAAGGGATCGCAAAGGCCGCTAAATTATGTATTTTTGTGGTATACTCATTCATTCATGTTTCCCTCACAAAAAGGCTAAAATAATATTTTTCAAAAACTCTGTGTAGATAGTCACACAGTGTAACAGTCAGTTAAGTTAGGGATACATTTTGCGGAAACGAACAGTGTTATGATAATATAACATCTATGCCTTGCTGACTTTGGCTATTAAACCAGCGAAATAATCCATACGACTATTATAAATGCGAAATGCTGTCTGTTTGCTCATTTGTGATAAATGGTGATATATAGCTAATGTATTTTACAATATTTCTATAATGAATTGAAATAAATGAATTGCGTTATTACTTCGAATCTTTATGAAATTTGGCATTTAAATCTCGGGAAAACTAACGGACCTTACAGAATGAGAAGAGCTGACAGCATTTGACCAGCAAGGTAGCAATTGATCAGCATGGTGGACCCCTTGGTCCACCAAGCTGGTCAAGTGCGGTAAAGTGGACTTCACACGCATTTTGTTTAGTTTATCAAATAAGTGCGTTTGGACCTTTAACCAATTATTTGAATTAATATTTATATAGATAATATATATTTGATTGCTTTATAATAAGTACCTATTATTGTTGACTTCTTAATATATGTTATACGTGGGGATTTTTTTAAATTTTGATTTATTTCTTGCAGATTGATTCCCTCTTATTGAATGGCCACACACTACCTGCAAACCGAGGTCCGTTGATCACGTCGGCCGCATCCACGTCTTTATTAATTCAATGCTTTTAATCACCCGTTACGTACACAAGTGCATTTGTGTATGTGTTCGTACGACGTGAGTTCCTTGCAATACGTAAGGAATGCTATTGAGATTTACGTTTAGAAATTGTAACGGTGACTTTTTAATAGTAACTGCTACTACGATTTTCTGAGATTTATTTATTTATTAGGTTCACCAACAGATTATACACTGAAACTAGCTTAGGAACTACAAAATTGAGAAACATAAAGTTGTAGTGTAAACCCAATTACTGGCAAACCGGCTTGCGTATCTTTACAATGATGTTATCGTTGTAACGAAGGAACACTGTATAATGAAACCCGTCTGCAGTGGACTGTTATAGACTATCATTGACGGGCTAAAACAGAAAAATAATGTGCAGATGAAAAATGAAATACCCTATTAAATAACACAATGGCGTTTGTGAAAACAAATAGCATGTAATATAAAGTACATCAGCCGTTACCTCGCCTTACCGGTTAAGTTTGTTGTGGGCTTCTCCTTAGACCAGGGCGCGTTTGGAACCCTCGCGGCTTTAGTTTTAAGTTGACGAATTTAATTATCGCCATCAACTCACTTCTTTGTTATATTTTACATGTAATGTACGCATCAAAAGTGCCATATATGTGCCTATTTGAATAAAGAATAATATTTGACTTTGACTTCAGTATTGTCCGAAAGCGTCTACTAAACTACAAAGTTAAATTAAAGGTCACATGACTACTAACCTCACCCTACTCATTACATTTCAGAGGCCCATAAATATGTCAAGAGACTTCATGTCACCATGAGTAGGTATACAGATTTGACGTTTATTTTTCAGTTAATTGAAAATTCCCCTCTCACACAACACTCATATTGACCCAATTTTCGTATGAGAGTCCTGTAATGGCATGTACTGATTATTAAAACGCGACGCTAATAATTGACAACTCGTCTATACTTGGGTGTGTCGTGTACATTCATTACCAGCCTAATTAACATTCCCACTGCTGGGCATAGGTTTCTCAAAAGAAATAATTATAGAGCGTAGATTCACCATACTGCTCGGATTAGGTAATTAGGTTATTAAGGTAATTTTGGACCTACCAATGCATAAGTTTAAAGAATGTGTTAAAACACATTTATTACAGCGAGGTTATTATACAATTGATGAATTTCTTAATGACAAGGTTGCTTGGAAGCATCCGGCTCCGCTTTCATCTCTCGCAAGATAGAAAAATGAATTTTAAATTGTAAAATGTAAATTGTTAATGTTGGAAAAGAGCAACTGCTGAGTTTCTTGCCGGCTTCTTCTCGGTATAATCTGCCTTCCGAACCGGTGGTGGAGTCACTACACACAGACAGACTTGACGTTTCAAAAGTGCTTATATTAGGCCTACTTGAAATAAATGAATATTGAATTTTTTTTGATCCAAACGGGTTGGCAGGTATAGTCAATCAGTATCGTTTAGGTAAACTTAAATGTATAAAACACATTGACTGTTTCGGAAATTTAGTTGAGTTAAATTTCATTTTGTATTAGTTAATACATAACTGGAAAAATAAATTACGGTATAATTGCAATATTCATCATCGTCATCATCTCTTCAACCGGTTGTAGCTTATATGCTGGACATAGGTCTTTTGTAGGGAGTCCCAAAACCCACAGTCCTGGTCGCTTGTTTCCAGCGGCTCCCAGCGACTCGTTTGATGTCGTCTGTCCCCCTCGTTAGGGGCCAACCAACGCTGCGTTTACCTGTGCGAGGACACCATCCTTGGAACCCATCGTTCATATTTTCTTATACTCACTCAATTACAAACTATTATGAATTTCTCATCAATTAAATATTGTTTAGAATTATTATTACAATTCTTCTTTAGTTTTTTGTTAGTAAAGTTTATAGGCGAAGAACAAATTTTGGCGACCAGTGTAAGACTGCTGTTGTCATACAATGAATTCTGTATGGAGATTACAGATCACGGTCGACTAGATAGGTAAATTGATTTGACGAGTCAAGCAAGTCTCGTTGCGTTTTAAAAGTATGCCGCCGTCATAAGCTTATTCAAAATTCACGGCGAGCGATTTACCGGATTTGTCGGACCACAAAATTTTACCTTTGAAAAGCGCCGTAATTCACCGTTAAACTGAATTTATATTTTATTTTACATTAACCACTGCAAGTGCCATATTAAAAAGGTTAACATTTCATGCACTAGCATGAAATTATGTTATCGGGAGCGAAACGTGGTGTTAGAGTTGACTAGGGTCATATTACATTTTGTCCATTTGGCTGTCAGAGTTCTGTTACTTTTGATTTAACATTGTAAATCATTGGATAGAAGCAGGCGTTACTTTGCCGAAGTCCATGATATTAAATGAATATTTTGCTTTATTTGCTATACCTTCTGCGCGTAAAGCAAAAGAATATGCACACCTAACTTATCTTCTTTGATGGACGATTGGCGCAGTGGACAGCGACCCTGCTTTCTGAGTCTAAAGGCACAATTGGAAAATGTTTGTCTGATTGATGAATTTCTTTACGACAAGGCTGCTTGGAAGCAGGCTCCGCTCTCATCTCTTACAAGTAGAAAATTTATTATATTTATATTTCCATTGTAAACTGTACAATCATGTTCATAAAGAGCAATCTACTGAGTTTCTTGTCGAATCTTCTCGGTTGAATCTGCCTTCCGAACCGGTGGTAGAATCACTTCAAACAGACTGATTTGAAGTTTCAAAAGTGCTTATAAACTGGGCCTCCTTGACATAAATGAATTTTAAACTTTGAATTTTTGATGCACGTTTCGCTCCGCCACCGAAGCATCCTCAGGAGATGTTGACTTTACAATGAACAATGTTTGCGATGAGATTACTGAGCAATTGCAAAAGCGCAGGATTATACCTAGCTTAGGGACAGTAGATTTCTGTATAATATGTCAATTATTAGAATAATATGAGTTATACCTATTGTGCAGAAGCAATGTAGGTTGTACCTATGTTTTATTGAACAAGAAACAATAAACTGAGGCCGCCAAATTGTATACTTTACGTTAAATTTATATTTACAATTTATATGATGTACAATAAAAGTTTATTAATTCATTGTTATTGTTATTATTAATTGCTTTTCCAAATAGTTGCCATTAGATCGTCGTCATAGAAAACGTATTACAGCACCTGTTGTATTCTCGCAATCTTGCTCACAGCAAATTTTTCACGTTGTTAATAACTCGTAGAAGTGGAGCTGATTGTGACAGAACTCGTCCGGGGAAGTACTATGGCCGTGCTTATTTTTGCCGCTAAGCAGCTTTGTTGCAGTGCTGTGTTCGGTCTGAGCGGCGTTGTTGCTGGTGTAATTACAGGCCCATGACACAAAGTCACGCACAGGGCGGCTTGTTACCATCAGGTGGGCCGTTGGCTTGGTCCATCTAGCAACAATAAGTTAAGTTTTGATGGGAAACATCTATAGGCGATGGTAAACCTGATTGTTGGCGTGTCGATACAGGCCGCTTTATGTACTATGCGTAGTCTATACGTGGTAGTGTGTATAGTGTATACAGTATTGTTTACCACGATACACATTTGAGTATAACCTGTGTTTTACTTAAAGAATTTTTTTTTAATAAATAAAATATGTTTGTCAGCAATAATTCAGGTAGTGAGAGTGTGAAGCCGCGACAAAAAAAAAATCACACTATGATTGCAATGCTTTATCTTTTCAGTATGCCACATCTGACTCCTATTGTAATCTGTTCTTAACTTATACGAAACAACGTACAGAAACCGCGTACACGAATAAAATTAAAGCATCAAAAACCAATCGAGTGTAGAAGTTAACTGTAATTATTTTATCTCTAATGTTCAAAGCAATGGGAAAATGGGAAAAAAATTGTTACCTAGCAACATTCCGCGGGTGTGAAGTGAGACGTGAGCGGGACGTTTTCACTGTTTTTGGACACAATGCACTGCATACAATAATATAATATAAATAAGGCTGAAGATTCTGTAAGTTCTCAATAATATACATACACAAATACTACATTCCGTGATTCTAAGTTCCAAATTCAAAATCTGAACTGAAGCTTATATTTAGACACATACAACCTCTCAAATAAATATGGATACTCGTATCATTAGTCCTTTCGTCTTTTTTACTCCCTTACACCATTTTAAGGACAGTAGAAGACACCATACTGTTTCCTATGTTTATGAAACGAAAATGAAATTATTTTATTAGACTTTTTTAATAAGGATCGGGCTCAGGTTTTTCCAACTGCGTGGTTCTAAAAGGTCAATCAAGGGCAACGAAAGTTCAAAAACTTATTATTATTATTCAGGAGGATGGGTTAACGCTAATAACCTTGTTTCCTTTGCGATTATTCCGCCATGGATGAAAACAAAAGTTTTGCTAAATGTTATTTTCTATGTAAATCGTGGTTTTTGTAATTCGAATATATTAAAAGCATTGTTAACTAAAGCTTTCCCTACATTTGCAGCTAAATGAAACGTTTACATAAAGGAAAGAAGCAAACCTGAATTTTCTTTGGTCTGGTCTGGTGGTAAGACAAAGACGTGCCGCCAAGCGATTTCGTGTTGCGGTGCGATGTCGCGTAGAAACGGATAAGGGTAATGACTACCATATTTCCTAACAGGTTAGCCCGGTACCATCTTAGACTGCATCACTTGTTTTAACGGTGGAGGAAAACATCGTCAGGAAACCTGCATGCTTTAGAGTCATCTTAGTACACATAACACAAGCTACGCTTACTTTCGGGCTAGATGGCGATTAATTTATTTATACTACAAAAAATATAAACCTGACTTATGGGCATGCTAACCAAAATGCTGGCACTATTGCCCCTTTGAATTGCGAGACTTAGCCGTTGGGTTAAATAAGCAAAATATAAAAATAATACTTCTTTGCATGCCCCTTGAACAAATAAAGATGTTTGTAAAAATCCATCTTATTGGCACTGGCTATTATTTAATGGGAAAAGTGAATTATGGCGATTGATTGACGCCACTTTCAAATTTAATGGTACAGTTTTCTGCAGTCGTGTTTAATTTTTTTTTAAATATGTACCAGATGATAAATTAATGTATTCAGAAAAACCAGTAGTAGGTAACTACTGGTTTAACTGAATACAGATATGTGGTGTACAACAAAAGTTATTTATTCATTCATTAATATGGTGAGTCTAATATAACCTACGGTGGCGAACGTGGCAAAAATATCGCACTAATTGCAATGTACACGAAAGGCAATTAATCGCCTGCGACCGGTAAAATTGTTATTGTTTGAAATGCACACAGGGCGCGGTTCACAAACATTTTTACTGCGGCAATTCTGTTGGCTATAGCTACATTACTAATGTTATCAACTTGTGGACATTAGGCTAAGGGCGGGCTCGACAGGCATGTATTTTCATGGAATATTTTGCCAAAAATATTGCTTTCAGTATTTCACTATCAATATCAATCTCGCTAACTAATCGCAATCGCAATCATAATAATGTACTCAAGTAAATATTTCAAATAAGTATATAATGTGAGTAAGTAAATAATGTACTTTAGTAAATAAGTAAATAATATATGTAAGTAAATAATGTATAAAAGTAAATAATGTACGTGAGTAAATAATAAAAATAAGTTTATAATTTATTTAAGCTGTCGCTGTCGCTGTCGCTACTATCGCTATCGCCATCGCTATCGCTATCTATATCGTTTTTCTGGGGCTAATGTATCTAACATTTTCCTTTTTTTATTTACTTATATATATAATTTTAACCATGCAGAAAATCAGGTAGATCCGTTGCCATTTTCGACATCCTTTGCCCAATAGAGTAGAAAGTTTTACCTTTAGGTATTCCAGTTCACAATTTAAGTGTACTCTTGGGAGAGACTTAAGCTTTGTCTGATTTACGAGTATGTTACCCTAGTCACTCTGTTAGAAATGCTGATTTCCAAACCTTTCGTTCTACTCTTTTTTTATTTACAGAAAAGTTTTTTTCAAAAACATAATTAAAGAGCTACCAAAAAGTAAACCAATATATAGAAGAAAATAAAAACAAAAAAGGGGGTAAAACATGGTGGGTAAGAAAATACTCAGAATTACCTTGTCGAGACGTACATTATGGAGAATATTTGCTTTTCGTTAGTCAATTAGTATTTTGCTAGAATATGGTGCATGAAACTTATTTTTTATTTGTTTAATATACCTTTTTGTACAACGACAGAAAACTAGAATTAATATACAAATATAAGGCAGGTACCATAGGTGGCCTTATCGATATCTACCAGGCAACCATAATAGTACAGGAGAAAAGATTCAGTATATGTTTAGGATGTAGGTAAAAATATATGCTTTTGTTGTTAAATTGTTGATTAGTCGATAATTAAAGACCTGGTAAATTTTCTTAATTTTGATTTTTATCAAATAAAAATATGTCCCTAAACATTTTAACAATTTTCAACACTATATAAAAATATGAGAAGTATAACATTTACAAGAAAAAAAAACAAAAAACAGCAATACAAATATTACCGAGAATAAGGTCCCCAAACCTTAAGTAGTAAATAACTTTATCGCGTTTTTCTCCAAATCGTCCAAGGACGCCCGTCTTGTTAATCTGTGGATGATTTTATGACATAATCAAAAATTCAAAATTCAAAATCCATTTCTTTAAAGTAGGCCCATTTTATAAGCACTTTTGAAACGTCAAGTCAATCTATTTGTAGTGACTCTTCCATCGGTTTGGAAGGCAGATTCCACCGATAAGAGCCGGCAAGAAATTCAGCAGATTGCTGTTTTTCATTATCATTTTACAGTTTACCATCTTTTAAATTTTCTATCTTGTGAGAGATGAGAGCGGACTGCGATCTGCTTCCAAGCCTCGTCGCTTGCCCACGATTTATTAAATGTGTTTTATCACATTGTTGAAACTTATGCATTGGCAGGTCCAAAATTACCTTCTCCTTTAAGGATATATCCAGCGGGGCAGCGGGGAATGCGCCGATTCACTAAAATTGTTCCTGCCCCGCGTTGATGCATAAACGCAGCACTCTTTTGGGAAAGTATATTACAACCAGAGATCTGGTAGTGGCGTCACTATAGATCGTAACCGGTGGACGTGACTCCAGGTACCAGGCGAACCTGAGCAGCAGCAATAAGAAGAAGGAAGGATCCAACTAAAGATCCGTGAGCTGCGTTACGTAAGTTAGTGAACAGTTACTACTGTGCTGTTACACAAATAATTATCGATTTTTTGAGAATAATTTAAACGTATCTAGCGGTTGCCCGAAATCTTCATCACGTTCATTACAATTATTTACATATCCCGTGGGTTCTTTCCCTGGGATAAAAGCCTATGTTACTCTCCGTCTCTAAAGTGGTTTACGAATTCGAGCTTTTGATTGAATTACACTCTCCAATCTAGGTCCAACCATGTTAGGTTCAGTACAGTAAGTAAAATCACAAGGTCTGGTTGAAATGTCACAAGTTTTATAAAGAGCAGTAACAAAACGCAGCCTGCAAGTTATGTCTTTCACGGCCAGGCGGTGCACTTGATGTCGAAAAAAGAAGTCATAAGCGCTCGCGATAGCAGCAGCCTGGTAACCGTTGAGCGATATCCTTTGTTCTTGCTTGCAAGAACTATGTACCAATTTGGTAAGTTTTTCTTTTTTACTAAAGTTTTAATTTACAAATTCCAATTGAAAAAAAATCTATATTCATGTAGGCCTATCGCAGACACTTATGAAGCGTTCATATATATGATCGTCCTTCTCCGGACGAGCTCTTTTACAATACAACTTGTAAATGAAAACTGAAATATTTCTTCTCATGCTTTAGACGTACATTATTTACTGTATAGAGTTTGGAGTAAACCACTGACATAGTTTTTACTGTAAGAAATCAGATACAGCCTTAGCACGTCACATGCAAAATTAAAATCAAGTGACTCCGGTAACTTTATTAGCTACGTTTGTCGTAGCGTAGTTACAATGCGCGTGTCGGTATTTTATTTTCAATAGGGTTGTCATACGTAAACACTTAGAATGTTTGAAATTCTTTTGTATAGAAAAATAAATATACTTCTTTTGATTTAATATTTTTACAGGGATTATAATATATGCTTATGCACCCTTCAATAGTATTTCGTAATTCGGTTACACGTTGTAAAAAGTGAAAAGTCAAAAGTCAAAAATATCTTTTTTCAAGTAGGCCCATAGGTGGCATTTTTGATGCGTACACATGAGAGTTACACGGTAATGAGATGATGGCGATAACCATATTCATAAACTTAAAACTAAAACTACGGGGATTCCAAATGCGTCCGGGTCTAAGAAGAAGCCCACAACAAGTGTATAAACTCTAGTCCTGATGAAACCGATTAGGGGTATGGTTATTGGTATGTTTTTCATATAACTGCCTTAACTCTAACAGGTTAGAATGCTAACATCTCAGATTTCGTCTACATTATAACTTTCCTCCATTTAGCAATGCAATTTGCAGTAAATAAAATCCGGCTGTCCCGTTTTCAAATATTTTACCTATCTTAGAGTACAATGTAACTTACCAGTAAGATAAGCATTAAAAATAAAAAATCCTGTGCAATTTATTCACACACGGCGGAAGTGTAACTTCTGAAAAGTAGCCTACGAGAGATTGAGGTGGATGTAGATTATCAGAACTATTAGGATAAATGTAAGGTTTATTGTTTAGTTTCCATGGTAACTAGTATAGGTAAAAAAATGTTTAATAGTTTCTATCTCACTCTGTCAAAATGTGTTTGCATTTATGTGTTTGTTTCTTAATCTAAATATTATTCGGTTTCCTTGTTAACTTGAATAGGAAAAAAACAGATAAAATAGTATGTACATTTCTGTCACATTAATTGCTGGCTTCATCCTACACATTTTTGTATTTGTGTCTCTTACCTGTCGCTTTTTCCGTTGCATCCGGTTTGAAATCACAACGATTCTAAAGAAGTTTCATTTCAAAAATAGTAATACTTGTCCTAATTTTTTAAGATGTCGAACCAGAGGGTACGTAAATACCCAATTTTTTTCTATAAACATTGACGGAGGATTAAGCTAAGTATACATAGGATGCCTTTTGTCTTTATTTTCTGAAAAATACATAGGTGCTTTTTCGTCCTTGGATCTCTTCTCTCAGCATTGACTTGCCGCGCTGCGCAAATGCGTATTGGTGGAATTTAACTGCCGTACTGGTCTAGTGGGTAGTATGTTTAGCAACGGACTATAAGGTCCCGGAATCGAAACACAGGTTAAGCCAAAACTTATAGGGTATTGGGGTTTTCTGTTAAAGAGTTCTTAGTACCAGCCTAAAATTAGGAAAATGGCGCTGTAAGCCCCCATGCGTCTGCATGTTAAGCTATCGGTCTAGGTTATTATGACTAGCTTGTAATACTTACGTAAATACTTAGAAAATACATGTGAACACCCACAAACAATCACACAAATATTTTCCACTTGTGGGAACTAACCCAACGCCTTGGTATCAGAAAGCAGGATTGCTGCCCACTGCGCGAACCGGCAGTCTAATATTAAGGCCAAAATTCCGCATAGTAGCAAAATGGTCAGTCTATGCTTTAAAATACTACCTACAGGCGCCTATAACACTCCACTGCTGGTCTCAAAGCCTATGCCTACGTATTTGATTGACTATAATCACCATTCTGGGCCACAGGGTTTTTGACTAGGGTATGCATAAAGAATGCTATAAAATGGGAAAATCCTTCGCATTTATGAGTTCTACAAAAATTTTAAAGTAGGCAGTGCTTTTGTGCATGTATGAAGTGCACGCCACTGTTCTGGACACACAGGTTGATGGCAGTATACGCTAGTAGAAGAACAGAGGAAACTGCTTCCACTTTCTCCGTTATACTCCCTTGCTACAACACACTCGGGAAGTGAAGGGGTGGTGATAACTGTATTCTGATCTGACGTCACCACACAGTCGTATCGTCGGTACGCGAATCAAACTCAGCAATTGTCTCTAATCTGGTCTGGTGGGAGGCTTTGGCCGTGGCTAGTTACCACCCTACCTACAAAGACTTGCCGCTTCGCGATTTATTGTTCCGGTGAGATGTCGCGTAGAACTCGCTTAGGGGTATGACTACAATACTCCCTAACAGGCTAGCCCGCTGGGTGAAATTGTAGTCAAGGGCTAACTTGTACTGGAATAAAAAATAAACTCCTGATCCGTAGTTCAATATGCTTACCACTGGACCAACGTAGCACGGGATTTTTTTTGTACACTCACCCTAAAATAGTGGAGATAGCCATTCTATTTTCCTAGATGACACTGAGTTTTCCGGAACACGCGAGTCATGTGGCTTTATAAGATTTAATTTATGATGCTATTGTGATACGGACAAAGGTTCCTCGTATAGGAGATTAGTTTGCGTTACCGAAATCATATTGAATAGTGAATATTATAATGGTCAAAGATATAAATCGTTAGATACGCCTGCAGCGATAAGCGAAATTTAACGCTACGATTTTAGTACTAGTGAACGAGATATAAGGCAATTATAGCCTAGTGGTTAAGAACTCAGCTTCCCTTTCAGGGGCACCGAGTTTGATCCCGGCAAGCATCTTTGAAATTTCGGAGCTATGTGCATTTTAAGCAATTAAATTAAGCCTGGTTGCTGGTCAAATTAGAGGCACACAAGACCTAACACATACGCATCAGGTTGATTGACATAGGGCTAGTTTTTTATGATTCGTTTATGCCCTGCGAAGCGTTTAATTTGGCAGCCTTATCACTTGATATTGATTTCTTCCAGGCAACCAATGGTGAAGTAAACAAATACAGAAAATAGGTAGGTGGTGCATATATACATACATATTTTGGCGGTGGTGGTGGTGGATAATACTTGTAACTAAATACAAATAAATAAATGAGTATACATTAAATCTTGGCTAAAATATTACGATTATGAGGGTACAGAGAAAATATTTCATAAGAATATCTAATTTAAATAAAACAAATAACAAATTAAAATTGAAATAATAAAAAAAATTACAAACCAACACACCCGCACACACACGCACACATACGCACACACACGCACACCCCCGCACACTCACGCACACACCCGCAAACACACGCACACACACGCACACACACGCATACAAACCCGCGCACAGCCACAAACAAATCAAATGTACATAAGCACCCGCCTCAAAAATTCATATAATTCTTTTGTTAATAAGACCATAGATATAGGGAAGACACTGCCTCCTGTAACACAGTTTAAACTACCGCAGGAGACAGGGCTTCACACTCATGAAATGTATACGTTTTTCTGATAAAATAAAGATATTATTATTATTAACTACCAATATATATAAAATTGATATTTACTTAAAATTATATAATAAATTAAATATGAAACAATATAAGCTTTGCTCGGTTTGTAGGCGAAGGTTTTCGACTAACCATCGTAAGGGCAATATGCTTAGTCCGTTAAATATGACCTAAAAAAACTTAGGGTGTAACGTCATAGCAGTGGCATCTTCACCGAACGTAGTTCCAGATAACCAGCATAAGTGTAAAACCAATGATCCTTATTCTAAGAATTTAGGAGGTCAAGAATAAATTGCTATACACATGAAGTAAAACATAGACGTGTTCTGATGTGTAGGGTACATCTAGCGTTTTATATCACTGCTAATAGTATTATATGATGGCCGATTGGCGCAGAGGGCAGCGACCCTGCTTTCTGAGTCCTACGCTGTGAGTTCGATTCCCACAACTGGAAAATGTTTGTGTGTTGTACAGGAATGTTCTTTAGTGTCTGGGTGTTTATATGCATACTATTCATAAAAATATTCATCAGTTATCTTAGTATCCATAACAAGCTACGATACTTTAGAACGTGCGCTTTCAGGTAGCTCGATGGCGGTTTATTATTAAGGGTTCTTAGAATAGATACTAGCAGTACGTATTATAATTATTTTCTGAATTCTTACGAAAAGTTCTCACTCTGTTAGGAAGTTATATTAAAAAAATACATGGAAAAAAGTTTTGTTTCGTTTATTATTCACGATATTTGATTTACTTTCTCACACACAAAAAAAAAAAACAAAACAACTTGATTCTCATTAAATACGAACGAAATATTCCTATCACGTCTGACGCCATCGTTTACCAAAATACTTTTGCAGTTCGCAAGAGCACGATGTGTTGGAAAACAGACGTATGCACCAGTGTATAAGGGTTAAGGTTGTTTATATCAGTTTTGAAGTTGCTTTTCCGACTGGCAAAGTTAAGTTTGCCTCCCGCGATGCCAGAGGCTGCACAAAATTTCCATTTTCCACACGATTTACCACAAATTAATGCTCCGAATCCGTCGGCGCCTCGCCAATTTATGTGAGGACCTGCATCTAACAAACAAGAGCTAAATTTTTCATGGACGAACGCTGATTGCTGTTTGCTAAAATATTTTTTTCCCACAAAACTGCGGTGGAATCTGACCTAACTTTGTAGTCTATTAGAGAATGAAGACTTTTGATAGCGTACGTTAATTCTAAGGTGCTTATTTGAACTTCCAATAAATTATATCGTTTATTTTCGTTTTATCCATTTTTAAGCTTCTTGCAAAATCTATTTTCACCGTATTTTTTTCTAAGATCCATTTAGCTGGTTTGGCTTGCTAATCGGCCGATATTTTTATATATATACTGAATATGCCCTGCGGCTTCGCCCGCGTAATTTTCGGGACGCAACATACTGCTACATAGTCTACATCTATAGTCATACATTACATTTTTGACGAACTGTTTTTATCTTTCGTAAAATATATACTTTTTTTAATAAAAAGTATCCTATGTTACTTCTGATATCTACAAGAATACGTGTAAAAAGTTTCATGATGATCGGTTAAACAGTTTTCGCGCGAAAGCGTAACAAACAAACATAGATATTAGGAAAGGATTCTAAGGAATTATGTATATTATTCGTAAAAATAATCATCATTCATCTTAGTACCCATAACACAAGCCACGCTTACTTAAAGGCTAGATGGCGATGTTTGTAATCTCGTAGTATATTTATTTATTTTGGTAGTAAATAAAAAGAATGAAATAAATTAACGATTTATCACCATCATCATCGTCCTTAGTCTTTAAACGTACCACTGCTGACAACGGTCTGCTCTCTCAAAGCACGGAAGGCTTAGAGCAAAAACCCACCATGCAGTCCTGAGAGGTGTTGGTGCAATTTAAAGATAACTATCATGCCATGCTAGTGATAATAACCAGTCATCTTATCGTGCTTTGTAAGGCTTTTGGGATTGAACAACGCCAACTTAGTATTTTCTAAAGAAAAAAAACCCATGATTAATAGGTGAGCTTTCTAACCACTTGACTTGATGCTGTTACCACAACGTAACACTATTTCTCTTAACTAAATATTCAGTGACTCGTATTCAGTTAAGCTAGTATATAGGATTATTCTGCTTACCTGACATCAAAGAGGGGATAAGTCAAGGAAGATTAACTATAGCTGGGACGTCGCTGTAAAGTATTTAATTACGACTCTTTGTAATAGAGAATCTAGATTAGACATAAATGTTCCTCGCTAGGTTTTTATTCGAATAAAATTTCTATAATTCTTCAGATTTATAGGCTCCTATTACGCGTCGGGCAATTGCTTCTTTCGATTCGGAAGTTTAGGTTTAACCCACAATGGGTTGAATAAAAATTCCAAAGGGGATCTAGACTCTAAGGTGATGTCACTCTCAAGATATCTCAGGTATTATATCTAATACGTGAGAGTGATGTACAAATTAAAACCACCAAGTTTCTCTATCAAACTGTAACTCAACCAGGCCATTCTCCGGTCAAAGAAATACCCTAAAGATTAAAATGCTGATTAGTTGGCTCGTTGTTCTTTTATGTATTTATTAAAAGAACATCAATAGATTGTTCATAATTGATATACCGATTTTATTTTCGTTTTGTTTAAACAGACATTTATTTTAGTTGGAATTATAATTTTACTGAGAGTCAAGAGAAATAAATTAACTTAACTGAACCCACAAAAGCGAAATATTAAAGAATTTAGAAAGTATTAAGAGAGTTATAACTTCAACAATAATATTATATTCCACAACTGACAACAGTTAATTGAACCAATGTTAACTTTATAACTCAATAATATTTTTAACTCATAAAAGTTTTGAGTCGTGCTTAGAGGGAGTGTTCAGCGGAATTCCTTTCACAGAAAATGGTCTGATAAAAATATATTCTATATTTCTGAGCCACAATACACGTTTGAAACTAGGTTGACCATGTCAATTTTACAATTATGAGTCCGCATGAAAAGTGAAAAACATTTATCTTAAAATAAAAGGGGAAATAAGGAAGATTATTAAATTAATGGGATAAAGTAAATAGCTACATCGTTTTTTTAGAAATAGCTGACGGACCAAGCAAGGCCAACCTGATGGTAAGCGGAAAACCACCACAAACCAACCAACCAACCACACTGCAAAATGTTGCCCTGAGTCCATTAACCTGAAGCGTGAATGTGAAACCTCATGTTTCTGTGATTACACCGGCAATTCCTTCAGACAGGAAGCCAGCATTGCGAAAATGCTGCTTAGCGGCAGAAATAAGCATAGTGGTAGTACTAACCCGGACGAGCTCTGCCAAAACATGCTCAACTACAATATAGATAAGATTTATGATTACTTTCACATGTTAGTGGTAATAAAATGAAGATTACTATCACATCTTAGACGTAATAGTTGGGACTGCCATACTTGCAGACTTTACTAGGGCTTTTGCTACCGGAGGCACGGGAATTAATAACTTCAATTCCTATGAACAGATTGTTTTGCCAAAAAAATCCTACCACCATTACCACTTACTACCATTACACTTTACCATTACTAAAATATTCATCAGTAATCTTAGTACCCATAACACAAGCTAAAAACACAACACAACACAAGCTTTTAAATTAAGTAGATACGAGTATTTAAATCAGAATCTTTTATTTAAATTTTAAATTACTTGAAAAGTTTAAAAAATAAAATTATTTTTTTCTTTTTGTGCATCTAAATAAAAGCTTTTTAAGTTATTTTTTTAATATTTAACTAGGACACTGATTTAAATGTTTCACGGACAGGAGGGCAAGGATTTTTTTATCTCATTATGCTTGACCAGACATGGGCACCCTACTAGCTGTTATACAAGATCGTAATATCCATCGCATTTCCACTCTAAAATGCAAACACCGGCGTTGCGGCAAAACCTATTATTTTGAACAATACAAAAATAGGTAAATTGAAGCTTCTCTCTCAAAATTCAAAATATGAAGCGGTTTGGAATTCATTTCAACTTAACTTGCCCCAAAATAGGTTCTCTTAAGTTACGTTTCTTGTTTACTTGTCCCGATGCAAATGGGGGAGTGTTATAAAATTGGCCTGATGTCAAGTGATAAACCATCGTCTATATAACAACACTGCATGATGATCATGATGAAGATATGTAACAGTAACGTTAAGAGTTTCCTACTATACGGCCTTAAAACTTGGTAACACTCTACCGAGCTAGTTAATAAACTGCAAGTCTTTTTTTTATGGTAATAATTGACATACCAAGCAGGTAGCCCACCTGATGGTAAGTTGAAAACCAGGCAAATAAAATTTATGATAAATACATAACTTTTTCGGGTCACATGTCTCAATTTATAGAGCCATTGCGGTCTTTAGTCAAAGTAGTCATTATAGCGGTAGTCGACTGTCGCGTATCGTAATGTCTGTTATTTCCCGTCTATTATCGGCTTATTCAAAAATATTTCTGGGCTTCCTTACCTGAATTTCAGGGCTCGGTTGTAGAGAAAGCATGTCCTTGACGGCACTATACAAGTTCTTGGTTTTTTTTAGTTCGCGGTCCTTCAAAACCAACATTTCGCTCTGAGCTAGTACTTTTCTGAAATCACATAAACGTAGTAACGAAAACTCGCATGTGTAGGTACTTAATAGTCGACATAATACTACGTATAACTAAATGATATGAATTCACCCACACATAGACCAAGCTTAAAATGTTACAATACTTATAACTGAACTAATTACTATAAAGGTTAGGATAGGTGATGATCAATTTCAAAAAACAAAAAACGGTTATATATTTATACTAGCTGAGCCGCGCAACTTCGTCTGCACCAAATTGTTTAATATCTTAAAAAAACCTAGAAACTAATTGTGTTTCTTTGTGGTTGGTACTACCACGTCCAGTTTTATTCGCAAACTATGTTTTTCGCGGCCCGTCGTCGCCGTACGTGTTATTCTATCGGGATAAAAAGTATTCTATATGTTGACCCGGAATAGACAGACAGACAGACCAAAAATATATTAATTGTACAGAAATCTTCCAGTTACATTTTTATTATAAGTACAAGTATAAGACACTCCAAAATAGTTTCAGTTGCGTAAATCTCTCATGGACAGATGTCATCGATAACGAGGGTATGCACAGGGTATGCAGATGGTATAAAATGAAGAAAATCTCCAGTAGGAGTTATAAAAAACTTAAGGATAGGTATTAAGCGTAATAAAAAGCCTACCCTTTAAGTATTTATAGCTCGTACTGGAGATTTTCTTCATTTTATACCATCTGCATACCCTGTGCATACCCTCTATGCACGCCACTGCTGCCCTGTGGCTTAGGTGTTAAGCCTCATGTCCCTCTAAGTACACCGACAACCACGCTCTTTAGACCGGAACACCTGAGATAATAATTAACGCTAAATTTTACCAATGTTTAAAAAACTTGTTATTGAACATGTAGAACATGTAAAATACCGTTCAGTTAAGTTAATGTGACCTCTATCCTATAAAACGATTTGTATTATCGCTCGCTAACTTTTTCTTTAACCACCCGCAAAAATGTTTACTTTTAAATAATATGTTACATTTGTAAAGCCCTTTGAGATTTTGTATCTAGTACTAATTTTAAAATATTATTGTATTCTCGATGGAAGTGAACTATTGTGTTATTTTTGAGAAATAAATGTCTTTAAGCCGAACACAGCATTACAATAATGTTGCAGAAATAATCATGGTGGTAGTTGTTTCTCGGAGGAACTCTGTGAAGATAAGCTCTACTTCTCATCATCATCACATCAACCCATTACCGGCCCACACAGAGCACGGGTCTCCTCCCGCAATGAGAAGGGGTTAAGGCCGTAGTCCACCACGCTGGCCCAGTGCGAATTGGTGGACTCCACACACCTTTCAGAACATTATGTATGAACATTATGTATGTATTATCGTATCTACTGAGCGACGCGATGGCTCGCAGTACAGAATTACCTACACTGGATTTATTAGTTTACTACATGTTGTATAAATTTAACGAATCCTAAGTTTTCGTTAAGGTAGGCACATTAAATTAACATTCTAGAAAATTAATTTTTTCATATAAAGTTTTGTTTAATCTGTGGTACAGTTTGAAATAAAATTATAAATATAACCTAAAATAAACTATTTAAAAACTAAATAAAATCTAAAACGTCCTCGAAACCACCGCAGCGAGGCACAGTTCCCAAGATGTTGTATTGCTTTTTAGTGGTTAATATATGATATTGTATATATTTAAACTTATGAGATTTTAGAGGAATGTGCAGCGTCCAAATAAACTCATGTGAGTTTCAGGATGCGAAGAATAATAATTTTAGTAGTTTGTGTAATAAAAAATAAATAAATAAATAAATGTAGGACTCTCAGGCATGTAGGTTTCCTCGCGACGTTTTCCTTCACAGTTGAAGCATGTGATATTTTATTTACTTAAAACGCACATAACTTAG
This sequence comes from Pararge aegeria, assembly GCF_905163445.1. Classification (NCBI taxonomy): domain Eukaryota; kingdom Metazoa; phylum Arthropoda; class Insecta; order Lepidoptera; family Nymphalidae; genus Pararge; species Pararge aegeria. The sequence goes on from NC_053187.1 coordinate 17,740,396, forward strand.
AAAAGTTAGAGGTGCGTGCTGGGTATATTGAAGACGAGCTCCTCCCCAATGCGCTATCTAGTTCTTAACTATTAGCTCTTCTTATACTAAAATATAAATGAAATGTTTATATTTTGAAATAATAATGTCCCTACAACGTACTCTATATCTTCGTCTAAGAGGATTATTTCGTTGAATGCAAGTGTGTATAAATTAGTTCTGGCGTACGACAGTATACACAACGCCTATTATATAATTTATTCAAACAAACCCAAGTTCTATGAGATATAATAAGCTGTTCAAAACATAAGAATATTTTGAAAAGATTATTATAAGAATATCAATATACCCACTTGACGGCCGACTGGCGCAGTGGGCAGCGACCCTGCTTTCTGAGTCCAAGGCCGTGGGTTCGATTCCCACAACTGGACAATGTTTGAGTGATGAACATGAATGTTTTTCAGTGTCTGGGTGTTTATCTATCTCTATGTTATAAGTATTTATGTATATTATTTATATAATTATTCATCAGTCATCTTAGTACCCATAACACAAGCTACGCTTACTTTGGGGCTAGGTGGCGATGTGTGTATTGTCGTAGTATATTTATTTATTTATTTATCAATATGTTATTTATATAGTTCTTATATAGTTCAATAATTAACCGTATTAATCTACACATGTCTGATTATAATCCATACATCCATGCTAATATTATAAATCTCAAATGGTCAAAATGCGGTGTTTGTCCTTCCTTCACGACCTAACTCAACCAACATGTTTTTTGGCTTAGTAGTTGTAAATAGTCGGAGAGTAACACACTCTATGAATATTTATCTATTTATCTAGGTAAAACAAACGGTTCCCACGAGATTCGTGAAAAACCGACGAAGAACGCGGGCAATACCTTGTACATTTTAAATACGAAAGTGTGCCTGGCTTTTTGTTCAACTATTTATTACCTACTAGCTGTTGCCTGCGACTTCGTCTGCGTTTGATTTTTGATGTGGCACAAATTTAGTTGCAGTTCTAAAAAAATTTACTAGTACTCAGTATCGCTAAGCCTTGAATGAGGGGTTTGCTGCTGTGCGCTGAGGAGTTCTGTCCTCTATCTCCAACCGCATTCATCAGATCTACACAAAGTTTGGGGAAACACATATTATAACCTCTATAGTACAAAAATAATTATTTAAATCGGTTATAATTTGTCGCAGTTATGGTGTAAAATCATCAAATACTTTCATCCCCTCTCGCAAAGGAACCGGGATAAAAAGTATTCTATATTACTTCTAACACTTTCAAGAATATGTATAAAAAGTTTCATGAAGATCGGTTTAGTACTTTTCGCGTGAAAGCGTAACAAACAAACTTACATTCACATTTATAATATTAGTAGGGATAGGGATGTTCGTCTCAACTACACTTTGCTACACATGTAGCTCGCATCCTGGAAACGGAGACATCATAATATTTATCCGCCAAAGCAGACGGTAAAAGTTATACTTGGCATTAAAAAAAAAAAAATTGACTGCTATGCATGGCTTAATTTATCTTAATGAAATTAGTATGAAAAATTTTGCATTCCACGGCATTTTCGTTCATCATCATAAATATATTTTAAAAAAAAAAGACAACATTTCTTAGTTAAAGTTAGGTTATGAATACAATGCAAATAATTCGTATTCTTAAAAGATTATAAGTTATTTATAACTCTTAGTATGATATAATCCCATTAAAGGTGAGATCTAATCTTGTTAAATCAATTTCAATAGGCACTTTATAATTTTAACAATATAAAATGAAGTAAGGTATACAATGGACATTACCTTATGGTTGGTCTTTTTAATTTTTTATTGGAATTATATAAATACAGGTGGTATTTAAATTTATATTTTCGTCTGGACGCTGTCTGATTTATTTTATCTCCAGTCATCTTTTGGGATATAAAATAAAAATGATTTTCTTTTTTATGCTCCCTGAGATAGGTATTGTGTGTAATTAAATGCCATGATAGCATATGTCATCACAGATTCTGCATCAGTAATTTTATGCAAATACTTGGCTATTCGATGTATTTCGGTTATAATTGGAAACGTTTCACTATTCCCATGGAGTAAGGATGGTTTGGCGTCCATATATAAAATTAGATTTTATAAATTAGTAGTTTCCTACATCAAATTATTATTAAATTCTGTTGTTTTTTAAATTTAACTTTATCAGGTACTCCGTAATGTGAGAAATATTTAATTAAATTTCTTATTATCTCAGGTGTGGATCTGCATTTAAATTCTATTGCATGTCCTTATTTTGAAAATTAATCGACAACAGTTAAAAATGATAATCCCTCTAAAGAAAATATATCTATAAATATTTCTTGAAAAGGTTTACAGATCTGTAATAATTGCGATTGCGATTAGGTAACTGTGTTTTAGTCTGCCTAAATTCTCACGTGGGAGTTCTACGCGATCCTTAACATAAGTTGGTATCACTACGGTGCGACCTTGATCTTGAATGAGTTCTTCGGACTTCTACTTTAACACTTTAATTAATTATTAAATACAACAGTGACGTAACCAACTAGACGGCGAAGGTAGGAATACTTTTACTGAATAACTATGAATAACTATGGTGGGATAGTCCGAGGTTATTTCCAAAGAATCAAAAAATAAATAATTTATCTTGACCGTGAAGTTTTGGTGAACGTAAAATATAATCATAAATTCTATTTATAATTGGCAAACGCTAATCCGCGATATGTTTACGAGCGTAAAATCAGTACTTATCAGGCGTCACCCTTGTTTAGCTGATTATACAATAATATACGATTTATATGTCAAGAAATGTGTAGTTTTATAGTTGCAGAACCATAAATTAATAAAATAATAATTAATTAAATATGCACAAACATAGATAATCTCCCACCGGAGTTTGTTTATTTTAAAATGTTTTGCATTCGATAGATCTATTTAATTAAGAGCCTATCTTGCTATAACCTATATTGCTCAAACATACGAGTATATAACCCAGCACCAGAGTTTATTTATTTGTTTATTTAGTCGCGCTAATTTCTGAAACTAATAGTACGATTAGAAAAATCTTTTTTGCATTTGAATTTTGCCTAAAGGTGTCAAAATTGTGATGAAAATCTGTGTAAAAATCGTTTATTTTTTATTTTATCAGATTAATAGTTGAAATGAAATATATGATATTTAATATTAAAATATTATTTCTTCTGCTTCGAAATTATTGAAATCTTGTTTAAAATCATCTGAATGTATGAAAAACAGAATTGGGTTTAACATATCGGTTCAATTTAAAACCAAAATATAATAACCTAAATTTCAATCTAGTAATATGAGTTCAGTAATTTTCCAAATATCCACTAAGTGCTCGTATAACATACCAGCAATTAAAATAACCACAGCGTACCGCAGACATTGATTATAATCAAAGCTTTATGAACGATTATACCGCGAGTTAACACAATGCCTGTCACAAAATCCGAGAATTAAATCAGGTGTTCCAATTAAAATTCAATCCGATGGCTGAATGGTCTAATCCGGGGGCGCGAGAAATTAATCGCCCCACCATTGTAGCCCGGGGCGAATTAATTCTTAATCCGACCCAAATGAGCTCCGCCCCAGTTCTTGGCCACTTATCGGTCCGATTGCGACCTTAGGCTCACCACACAAGCTAGACAGAACGTACCGACCATCGACTTGATGCATGTTATTTTACACTTAAACAAAAGCCGGAATCCTAAATTCTTTCATAAATAGTATTTTTTTAGTAAAAAGGATATTTAAAAAAAAATAACGAACAAATTCGTTATTTTTTTTATTTGCAGCTTAAATAATTTTATGAATATATAATTAAAAGCCTACGATGCTCGTAGCTAGTAATATGCCTCGTTACGGTGATATCGAAGAAATTTAAATTTTTGTTTATAAATATTTTTATTATAATGAATAAAGTTTCTGAGTACTAAATCATAAGTCACTCTTTATATAATATACCTATATTGTTCTGGTACATAAACATATTTGAACAACTTCATAAAAATCCTATTTACCGATTTCTTGCTGACCGTATAGGTCACGAGGTCTAAATTCTGACTTCTGCAATTCAGTCACAACTTCTATTAAATCTTTGTGCTAGAACTTATTTACTATCTTAGCCTCTAATCAGACACAGTCAAATTATTGCAATACTGTTCGATTTAGTTGAGAGTTCAGTTAAGTAATGGGAACAGTGAGACGCCGCTTCGGTAGCGCAAACTAGAAACCACTAGGTTGTGAATCTGTGCATCCTGCCCCATACAACTTGAGTGCTTACCTTTAAGACTAGAGTGAGTAAGCATTTTCTAAGCAAATGTCTTCCAACACCATCATTATTGCGTCGAGCATGAGAGTCGTCAAGTGCAAGCCTATATCGTAAAAAAACTTCACAAATCTAGCATGTGTGTTCACCTTTATATTTCACAATAGGTAATACCAAAACGGGAATGTCGTCTCTACCGAAGCATTTTCAAATATTTGTAGATTGTACCAATATTCTACCTCATTTCCCCGAATTACTAACTCGTTCCACTCGTAAAGCAAGTATTTTATTATTTGTGTTTTACAAAGTATTACTTCTATAATAATATTACAACTGGATATAGAGTAACCCAATAATTTTTTACCAGTGTGTGAAAAGAAAGAGTAGAAAAGTAGAAAAGTTTAGAGCTATTTTACAGCTATGATATCACTACTTCATCAGATCGTATCTTATCATTCATTCATTGTTTGACGGCCGACTGGCGCAGTGGGCAGCGACACTGCTTTCTGAGTCCAAGGCCGTGAGTTCGATTCCCACTACTCGATAATGTTTGTGTGATGAGCATGAATATTTTTCAGTGTCTGTTTGTTTATATGTATAATCTAAGTATTTATGTATATTAATCATAAAAATATGCATCAGTCATCTTAGTGCCCATAACACAAGCTACGCTTACTTTGGGACTGTAACATTTCCGCGTGCGGCAACAGCGACGATATTTGTGTGATGAACATGTATTTCTTTGTACTATATTCATAAAAAAAAATATTCATCAGCTATCTCAGTACCCATTACAAAAGCTACGCCTACTTTGGGGCTAGATGGCGATGTGTGTATTGTCGTAGTGTATTTATTTATTTATAATAATCGAAATTAAATACAAGAAAACGTGTGGTCTGCTAGTGTACTTATAAATTAAAGAAAACGTTATCGTAAGAAATAGTAAAGAACAGTTGAATAAAAATAAGTGGCTTGTCTTAAAAAAAATGAAAAATTGCAACTTTATCAATTATTCTCAGTTGAGCCGAAGTCCTAGGGGAAATCATTTATTTTTCTAATCCATCTTAATTAGAGGTTTGTTCATTAACAGAGTTTGCTTAAGAAAAGCTCGAAGCGTTCATTTTTATTCCCGAACAGTTTTCTTATTCTTTTGCCTAATTTGTAAAATTAGTTTTTCTTTCGCTGAGGCTATATATAACTTTACCAAAAAAATTAAAGGCCTCTATATAAAAGGTAGTGGCTAAAACATTCCAAGGGGGGTTGACGTTAGTAATCCGGTCCGTTGTAAAAATATGGCAAACACAAAAAAAGTCTGTTAAAAACACGTTATCAAGATTTTTTTTTTGCTGACACAGCGTAATATAAGTCCCTATTTTTTTATTTTTTATATGTGTTTTACCTTCACTTGGAGGAATTATGAATTATCTCAGGCCACGATTGCCTTCATTGCCTTGACTGTCGCCTCCGAAAAAAAATTATGTTCATTTTAAAATTTATGAATATTAAAATCTCAAATGTCTCAAAAAATTAAAAATTGGATAGAAGCAGGCATTTTGTGGAATCAGATGATATATTATGAAAATGTGCTTAATTTGTTATACTCCGCAGAAAGCAGGAGAATCTGTATGGTGTTATTTATTATTTCTTCAATCTTTATTATCATTGACGGCCGACTGGCGCAGTCGGCAGCGACCCTGCTTTCTGTGTCCAAGGCCGTGGGTTCGATTTCCACAACTGGAAGGTGTTGTGTGATGAACATGAATGTTTTTCAGTGTCTGGGTGTTTATTTGTATATTATAAGTATTTATGTACATTATTCATAAAAATATTCAACAGTCATATTAGTACCCATAACACAAGCTACGCTTACTTTGGGGCTAGATGGCGATGTGTGTATTGTCGTAGTATATTTATTATTATTAATTTATTATTTCTACCGATTGACGTCCATGACTGCTTGACATAGATCTTTTGAAAGGCGTTCCTAACACCGCGATTCTGGGCCGCTGGTTTCTAAAACCTAAAGCTAATTTAAACTACCGAGTTCCAATGTGTGAAATTACATACTAAACTGATACTCAACGACATAATATTAATTTTCTGCTGCTCCATTCGACATCGAGATGAATATTTCATACGTCCCAAAAATTTATTAATATACACAATGGAATGAAAACCAGAGCGGTATAGGTCAGATTAAACTGGCTAGATTTACCTGTGGTGGCGAAATTATTTCAAATGCCTTAATTAAAATTACAAATTAATGGCCAATTTGTAAATTTAATCTGCGGGTAACGTTGCAAGGTCCCTAAATGAGGACCTTTTGATAAGTTTTGCCAATATTTGAAGCCATAATATTGAATAAGTAGGAACTTGTTGTGGAATAAGCAAATAATTGTTATTTACATATTTTACCAGCTCTTGCCCGAAGCTTCGTACGCGGTTTTTTGGTTTTTCATGTATCCTGCAGGAACCGTATATTTTCCCAGGATAAAAAGCAGCCTATGTGTTAATCCAGGGTATAATCTATCTCTATTCCAAAATTCAGTCGAATTGGTTCTGTAGTTTTTGCGTGAAGGAGTTACAAAACATCCATCCATCCATCCATCTATACAAACTTTCGCATTTATAATATTAGTAGCTTCCGCTTCATCGCTCGGAACATAACTCCTCAGCATACAAAAGCAAATTACACCTTTAAGTAAGTTACACCAAAAAAACTTTGAGAGTGGAGAACAGTGCAATAATTGTACCATTTTAAAAAAGAAATGTCCAGTTTAACGCGGTTAAACTTTTTTCCCCTTTTATGAACCCTCAGGGTGTGATTTGTGTGGTGGTGTGTGTCATAAGCATTGACAAAATCTTAATAATAGACCTTCGTCTATAATTGTGTATGATTTCGGTTCTCAAAGAGTCATGGCTAAGCTCAAGAAGATCATGTAACTAGTAGGTAATACAATTTGCGAGCCGAGCACTTTGATGAAATTATTAATCATCTTTCTCGTTTCATTTTATTGAAATAACAACATGAAAATTTCTTTCACTAAACCACTTTATTATTACTCTCAAATTTTAATAAAACAAACAAGTGGTTTAGGTCAAAATCTTCTTAGTAATACAGTTCTTCATTTTGTATAGTGAAATATACGTATTTAAATCCAATATAAACCGACGCGTTTAAATGTGTGTAAAGACGGGATTAATTTAAATTGCCCGTCAGGTACATAATTTTTGTAAGGCGCAGTTCTAGTTGAGGATGCGAACACTGAATTCAATTTTCAATTTTGTTTAAGTCTGTGAACTGTAAAAAAGCACAACCACACTGCAATTTTGCACAGTGTTTGTAGTACAAAATACTTTCAACACAATATATAGCATTATGCATTCTACAAACAACTGAATACCTTTGAGGCAATTCTGTATTTGTCTTTTTGTTACTATCTTGTTCAATTGAATAAATTTGTGTCATGAGTTTTTTTTAATAGTAATAATTGACGGTTCAAGCAGATGGCCAACTTGATGGTAAGTGGAAAACGCACGTCCTGGAACATGCCACCCTGTGCGCATAATTTTGTGGCGTAGGCGTTAAGCCTCGTATGGCTGTAATAACACCGGCAACCAGGCATTGCAACAATGCTGCTTAGCGGCAGAAATAAGTGTGGCGATAGTACTTCCCCGGACAAGCTCTATCACTAAAAGTTCTACTACTACTGACTACTGTTCTAGACTACTACTAGTTTTCAGAGCTAGATATCTTATATTCTTCTAAGAGCTTGTGTAGACACTTTGCTTCAAGTACTGTGTGCAATGAAGACTCTTAGATACTTTTCCAGGTCTATTTAAACAAAATAATATTTGACTTCGACGGTAACACCACGCACGCTATCTAAGATCCAAGCCGTAACTGTAAGAAAAGACAGCCTTGTGTTTACGCTAAAAGAAAAATTCGTTATTTAACAGTAATGTAAGGGCGCTTAATTCATTAGGCTTCTGTAATCCACCGATAAATCCTTGGCTCCTCGTTAAGGGTGATTGCCTACCAATTTATCTTCAGTCTAATGTCCATGGGGCGCGGACTGCCAATAACTTTTTTTTTCCTCCACAGCTGTTTATTACTGAAACTACTTTAAGAGATTGAGGATTTCTTAACTTTTTTTAGGTCAGTCAACGTTGAAGCGTGATGAAAGTAAATCCTTAAAGTATCCACCTATATTTAAATAAAGGGCGTAAATCGGCCATTTTTATTCTAAAGAATATTCTGGAAATATGAGTAACGATAGAATACTTGATAAGTAATGTAATATAAGAAAAGTTAAGGCTATCTTAAAATTGAATTTACTTTTTGACAAGTGATAATAGTCGTTTAAGCCCAACAACCTACATTTGAGTAGCTTGGTGGGCCTAGTGTGAGAGACCTGGCCTTTACCCAGCAGTGGGACTGCGGATGATGTTGATGAAACGTAAGCAATAAATATTTTTCGCCGTATAAATTTTACTAATTGCCTAACAACATTCTCTTCGTCACGATATCTCATACTTCAGTATCTACGAAATAATCTACGTGCATTTTTAACCGGATCTCAGCTTTCCGCACACTGTTGTAAAGCTAAATACGTGCTTAGTGCGTGTCGCACCACGCACATTTAAGGGTTCCGTGGTGAAAAATTCACATCCCATATCTCAAAAAATCTTCTGTATATATATAAAAGAGAAAGTGTGTGGGTTATTTCCGTATAGGCTCCGAAACGGCTGGACCGATTTCAATGAAACTTTCAGGGAATCTCCGGATTGACCTGGCGAGTAATCCTGTAAAGTTTGGTGACGATCGGAGCACTCCTATTTTTGAACTGTCAAACTGTCAAATACAGCTTTTATTTACTATGATGATATTCTATTGTTGGCTGTACATGGGTGTAGATAATGATCTTCACCTGCTCGAGAAGAGAATAGAAGAGAATGAATACGGAGAGAAATAAATGATTTAATATATTATGAGATTTAAATTAAAAATTTAATGATGGAAGTTTATTGTTTAAATAAAATAAAGCAAAATCTAGCCCGGCGAAGCGGGCTGGGTACGCTAGTATTTAATAAAAACAAGTTTTCATTGAAGGTTACCTAATTTCTCATTGCTTCAATTTTTTGGAATTGTTCACGTGTTTAGTTGAAAAGTCAGGGTACACTTTTTACGACTTTAAACGCGTATTTTCAAACCAACTTTTTACTTAGTTGAAAGACCTTTATTTAACAAAACCGTACCAACAATACCCGCATGCATCTTTGACCACTGAGTTGCTGGACCCCAACGAAGTCGTGTAGATTCCGATGAGGATTTAATTTAACTGCCACGGAACTAACAAGTCCGCTGTTATCTTAGATTGCATCATCACTTATCAGCTGGTAAGATTGCAGTCAATGGCTAACTGGAAATGGAATAATAAAAAACTTCAGTACACACTACACACACACTTTCAGTCATCAAGTAGAATAGCTATGATATACGTTTATACAGAAACGTACTTTAAGGGTTCTGTTATTGGCATTTGGCTACGGAACTCTAAAATATATGCTTTTGGAACAGCATCAACACATTAACAGCGATAAACGCACGCCATTACGTTTTCGGGCCTCGTATTGGAAATAATAAAATGTCTGGTAAACGATTCCATTTTAACGTGTTAACGTTTTTTGCCTACATGTATTGTGTACTTTGGATGAAACAGCTTTCATATATTTAAGAGGTTATTACTCGTTGCAATTTTCTGTCACTTTTTAGCCTAGTGATTTAGTTGATTCCTACACAAAAAGACGTTTCTAGAACTCTTTATGTACTGCGACGTTAGGCGCAGTCTACAGTTACGACACCGATTCGGCGAGTTGTAAATATTAGGAGACTTTTAAACTTACACTTAACGGATCTCAAAAATATAAATTCGTTTTTTTTACCTCATATATTGTGTTACCTTACTTTACATGAAACAGCTTTCATATATATAAGAAGTTATTGCAATTTTCTGCCACTTTACAGCCAATTTAAACATAAACCCCTGCGTCATCCTAGTTCCCGGACGGATGAACCGATTTCCATTTCATTTGTTTTGTTTGAAAGGTGACTTAGTCGGGAGTGTTCTTAGCTCGGTTTGATTAAAATCGGCCAAAGATGGCCGCCGCCTTATTTATTTATTAGTAATCACAACACAAACGCGTTACGCGTTACGTAACGCGTTTGTGTAGGGTTTATTTTATTACTAAAATAAGGCCAAATCTAGATTACAAATCTAAACTGTGACAATTAATCAATAGGTGCAAGTACAAAATATACAAAACAATCAGTTACGATATTCACAACAGCGTGAATGAGTGGGAGTAGGGGTGAGTGTGCGTAAGTGTGTGCGTATGTGTATAAGAGTGCAAATGTGTGTGCTTGGGTGCGTGTGTGAGTGTGTGTGTATGTGTGCTTAAAGAGGCAGATTACATATTTTTATGCAAGTCCCTCAATGTGGGTATCAAATCAAAGACCTTTGTTAGTAGAATACAAACTATCATCATATGAACCCATAACCGGCCCACTAAAGGGCACGACTCTCCTCCCACAGTGGGTTGGGAAGGGTTTAGGCCGTAGTCCACCAAGTTGTCCCAGTGCTGATTAGTAAACTCCAAACGCCATTGAGAACATTTTGGAGAACACTCAGGCATGCAGGTTTCCTCACGATGTTTTCTTTCACCGTTTAGCAATTTTCTAAACGAACTTTGACTTGACAGGAAATCGAACCTAAGACCGTAGTTGATCATGCTAGTAGAGAAGCATGAGCAGTAGCAGAAAAAGTTGAAGTAAATTTAACTAACGATTTGAAATATGAATAAAATTCTAGATACAATCCGAGTATAGATTCATTGCATCAGTTTCCCCTATTAAAATTTCCACGTTGGAGCAAATCTTTAATCTGTGTTTTCCCAATCCATTTCACCGGAATGAATGCAAAAATATTTGTAGGAATCATCGCGAGCAATTTGTTTGAATGCCGTAATAAAACAGAGTAGGTAGATGCAGATTTATTTTAATTGTACCATTATTCCGATTCTGAATTTAAAAGTGTGTGTCCAGTCGAATCAGGTGGTAGTATTTTCTGCAACCCAATGGCTCGTAGTACCGTCTTTAGCTTTTATGCAGCTCTACCTCTACTACTGGATTTGAACCTGTGACTCTCTGGTAATCGCGGCCTGAGCTTTTAACCATTAAGCTATTGTTCTGACACTGCCGATGCCAAATTTAATATATTATTGACTTTATATCAGCCTCGGTAGTCCTCTTTCCCTCTTTTTTTTTCCTCAATTATATCCACTGTCCATCGATAAACAGAGTTCACAGCTACCAGGGGTGAAGGAAATGGGAAGATGTCAGTACTGACACTGATTTAATATCACAGTCGTTTCCAACGCACTGCAGCAAAGCGCAAATTTCCCGCTAGAATACAGTACACGATCTTGTGAAGCCTATTTCCGTCAAACGTTTTGTTTTCTTTGTTTGTCCGCTTCGCGTTATTTATTTCGAATTTAAAACGCATTCGACAAACAGAATCAAACAATTTCCCCGTCCGGATCAAATGTCCGAAGTTGGGCCTCCGAAGTTCGCCGCTCGACAAAAGCGGAGGGGATTAGAGTCGCCGCTGCGACATTCAAGTTGTGCAGTTCGCGGAATTTTCAACAAACGACCAATTTCAAACTTGCCCACGTCTTGTTAGCCGACATGCGAGCGTTTATCTCCATTGTGTATCCATTGTTACCATTTATTCTTACAATCGTATAACGCTCAACAATCCACATCATTCAAGAAATTCAAATTTTTGAATTCATTTAGAAAACATTACTTTCTCTTTATTTTTTTATATAATTCCAATCAGTAAACACATAGTCATAATTAAGAACTAACATTAATATTTACATAAAATATAAGCCGTCTAACTGTGTTTCACTTTTGGGGATGGCACCCAAAATGCTGGCGCTATTGCCCCTTTGAATTGCTAGACATAGTCGTTGGGCTAAATAAGCGGAACTGGATCACCAGAAGTCAAAACAAATTTTTCGTGTCCGAAGAATATATGGGCCAAGAGTCTCAAACGCAAGCGCCACAAAAATGAAGTCATTACAAATAACGGAGTATTTACGGCGCTTTAGTTTTTGAGCAGATTAGGCAGCTGCTGATCTTTTTGGGCCATACTCGGTAGGTGAGAAACTGCCAACGTATCAACGCAGGTCGCATCCAACACCAGCGCACGCCCCATCGACCACGGTACTATAGTCATACCGTCTGGTCTCTTGCCATCATCTCTGAACAAACCTAGAGGTTCCAATTGTGCAGAAACAGACGCAGAGGCCAGATCGCGACGGGCTATATCATTGATAGCACCGTGACGATAAAAACGGCCAGCACTTCGATTACAACTAAGCCCATGGTGACCCAATTGATCAACGTGAGTGCCACAGGGGCAGTAATGAAGCTCGCATAGCTTAATTTAGAAAATGAATTTAAAAAATTCTTGCTTTTGTCCTGCGAGCGTCCAATAACAAGACTGTTGCTCGGACGCGCCTTTCCTGTATCGTGATAGTTAAACGTTTGACGCAAAATTCGTCGCTAAGAACGAAGGTTGGACCTATGTGCAACTTATCTATACTTCCATACTAATATTACAAAGAGGAAAGATTTTTATGTTTGTCTACACCCAATAGACTCCAAAAGTACTTTGAACCATTTCTACTCCAAAAGAAAGCTTAACAATCACGAAGTAACATAAGCTATAATTTATTTTCAAAACAATTGGAAATCCTTAAGAAAAATGTAATAACGTAACACAAGTTGTAAACTTCTCCCTTTAAAACTCATCATTTAGGGTGCGCTGAGAAAACTATTAAGGATATATAAATAAATACTCAAGGGAATGTATCTTACTAGCACAATAGCAGCATTTGTGTTAAAATGTTATTAGATCGCCGATCGCCGCGAATTTTGGTCGATCGAATCGATATAGCAGTAAAATACTTTTTAAATTATCCCAATCGGACTTTGATGTACCAGTTATCTATGTATATACTCGTATATTAAAAAAGTTATTTTTAAAAAATGCACCCGATTTCTTTAATAGAACTTTAAAATATAGTTAAAACATAAACTATGACAGCTAGCGGATAACATAATGTGAATAAAAGTTAATTTACTTTTAAGAGCAGAGGATATCCTTTAAATAAAGTTTCTGCAGTGGAATTTCTTCGCAAAGTGTCCTAGAGTTTAAGAATTTGGGGCATATTCTAAAAAAGAGACTTAAGATTTGGAAGATATTAAAAGGGAGCGTTGGGTGGTCTGATGGAACAGGCTTACCTTCAGTAAGACTTTTGATAAGATTGTTTTCATGATGCCATAAAACGTATGAAAATGGAAACATGATCTTAACTTTAAAACTTATTGGTCTTTGATCACGTCTCCTAAAATACATGCATTGTGTGAATCGTTCAAAAAGTCAATACTTAATCTCTATGTTATTCTTTTAGCGGCGTTAATAACATCCCACTGCTGGGCACAGGTCTTGTCACTCACAGGAAAGACGGTTTTAGATCATAAACCCACCATGCTAGTAGATGACATAAAATATTATAGATAAATAGTACCTAACTTTTTAAATCAATGAACCAATATAGACTATGATAAGTGGCGTTCCTAGTGTCTTGAATTAGAGCAAGCCCAGTTACATAAATGATTTATTTGCCTCATCATATGACCTGTATAAGGTAGTTTTTGTTGTGCCAAATTACAAACATCAACTCATCTTACATAAACTCAATGACACTACTGATTATGGCCTACAAGCGAATTATTATAAGAAATTTCGATTGATAATTAAAGACGGGCTTTTAGGCTTCTATGGCAGTACCGCCACTGATTAACGGGTAGGTATATACCACGATCATATTTTGAATTTGTTTATATTTCGATCCAGTTGCATAGATCGTGGTCACGACGGGACTCAAATGGATCGTGGTTTGTACCCGTTGATCTATGCTTAAGAAATGTTGATTAACCACGAAAATGTGTAGTAATTGATTGATTTTAAAGATGCGGTGCGGCTGCGGTTTTAATTACTTTGCCAGCCATTCACTCTTTTGAGCAATATATATAAAGGTAATTCAGGGGCAAAGCTTGACTTAACTGAAATGTACGTTTATGACATATAAACCAGCTTTGCAGTAATAATTTACACATAATATCTAACGTACTTAGAGTAACACACTATGCGAGATTCTACCCGCTGTTGCATACTACTACGTGCAATAGTTCGAAGATTTGGAATAAGTACACTGGATGACTTTAATCAGCTGTTCAGAACAAGGTTCCTGGACACTTCGAATCACAGGTCAATCGTAGTCCAGAATGGTAGCCGAAGTCACTAGATTCCACACTGATCACATGTTTCACTTCACTTTCAGAGGAACTGACTCAGTCGCATCGTGTGTCTGGTTTCATACCACTTATCCGGAGGCCTGTAACCTTTTTAACTTGGAAATCGTAAACAAAAGGATCTAGAAAGATTTAGAAATTTCACTTTTTTTTGGAATGACTTTGTTGTTTTGTAGGAATTCACGTAAATCTTGCATGTGATGCAATTTTTTAAGGCTATTTTAAATAATTAGACCACATTTTCTTTTTAATTCTTAGATTAATTAAAAATTAAAATACAACTGAATTGAGAACACATCACAATACATGGAGGTTCGGAATACGTAACAACATTATTATCTTCACGACCAAGTGGTCATCGTACCTTGAATCGGTTGAAGATATGATGTTGTATGTAGCACCTCCCCCTCTGTGGTTGTCTGCTCTTTGGCTTACGTATAACGTAACAGAGCTACTCATGGCTTTCAAACAGAATAGCAAATAGCTCATCCTTTTATCACAGGATCATGCCGTCAATTTTAAACTTTCATTGTACGGTGCACCGGGTGAAGCTCGCCGCATTAGCTACCTCAGGCCGTTCTCACTTTAAAGGCTGTGGAGATTTAAAGCAATATGTACAGTTAATTAATGATCATCATCATATCAGCCTATTACTGGCCAACTACAGGGCACGGGTAACTCCTCCCACAATGAGAAGGGTTTAGGCCGTAATCCACCACGCCCAGTGCGAATAGGTGGACCGGTAATTAGTAAATTTAAAAAACTAGTCTATTCTCTGGTCTGGTATAAGACTTTTTCTGTCTACTTACCATCTATATACATGTATTACCAGCTATGTAGCGATAAGGCCGCCAAATTGTATACGTTGTTTTGTTATACTTTTCTTTTTGTTCTATGTACTTTTTGTGGTGTGCAATAAAAGTGTATTCATTCATTCATTCATTCATTCATTCATTCATCCTATCTCTTTTCTACGTTTTTTCCTTTTACGCCTTTGGTTGCCTGGAAGAAATCGCTATGTACGGAAAGGTCACCAAATTGTACTCTCTTGCTTTTGTATTTATATCTCTGTAGCTACTTTTTTTTTCTATGGTGTACAATAAAAGTGTCATTCATTCATCCTATGGACAAGGGGAATGTGCGTTGCAGTCCGATTTTTTATACTAATGTTTGACGGAATAAGCTGATGACCAACGAGACAGTAGTAACCAGACTAAGTAGTAGGACCGTAATTTCAAGAAGTGCAGTATTATTGGATATAAGCAGGCGTTACTTTGTGGAAATCCATGACATATTATGAAAATTAAGCTTGATTTGCTATAGCCCGCGAAAAGCAGGATAATCTGTATGTGTAATTTATAATATCTTCAATCCTTATGCTCCACACCAAACAGATCTTCGGCAATGTACCCTCTACGCACGTTTCGCTCCGAAACCGAAGCATCCTCAGGAGATGTTGACTTTACAATGAATAATTGTTATCTTAAATATAATTCATTGGAAAGTCAACATCTCGTAGCGTAGAGGGTACATTGCCGAAGATCTGTTTGGTGTGGAGTATAAGGATTGAAGAAATTATAAATTACACCATACAGATTCTCCTGCTTTTCGCGGACTATAGCAAATTAAGCTTACTTTTTCATAAGTGCAGTATTAATAGAAGTTTTTGTGACAGAGCTCGTCCGGGAAATTACTATCACCATGCTTATTTCTGCCGCTAAGCAGCATTGCTGCAATGCTGTGCTGGTCTAAAGGGCGTGGGTGTCGGTGTAATTACAAATACATGAGGCTTCACATTTACGCATCAGGTTAATGGAAACAGGGCAAAACTTTGCAGGTTGTGTTCCTATCATGTGCTGCGAAGTGTTGCTCTGTTTAAAGCCGATGGTTTTCCACTTACCATCAGGTGAGCTAACTAACCTGCATACAAATAGGTTACTACACGGCACCGTACCGGAACGCTAATTGCTTGGCGGCACGTCTTTGTCTGTAGGGTGATTCTGCAGGTGGAAACTAGTTACGGCGGAAACCTCCCACTTGACTACAAAAGAAGATGAATTTTTAAACTGAGTAACTACTTGTACCTTATTCCAAATAGCACACGCCGGGGATCGAATCCGGGACGGCCACTTAAGACAACAGCGCACACAGCAGAGATAGGGAGGTTTCCATAAAAAAAAAAAACTTTCAATGCGCGTCCGCTTCCGCTTACACCCTGCATACAACCTTAAACAATAAAAGCGCGGTTAAAAGCTGCTCGCAAATCGAGGGGGTGGATATATTATAACATACAACGTACAACATAGTTTAGGTAGCGGTAGAAAAAGTTTACCTCACACCGCCTTTAGAACGGTATTGGTTTGGTTACGTGCAGGAAAATTACTGTTGTAGACTTTAGAGCTTAAATTTTAAGCTTAAGTTGGAATGTTGGTTCGCCCTCTAACTCTGTCATAATAAATCGATTAATGTTGGCTGGCCTTTAGAGTCCAGCTGAATTTAATTTCAAATTTAAAATGTGTTTATCGTGCCATGCCACCATTTCTCCTCTTTCCGCGGTGTCTTACGAATAAGGGAATATAACAGAGTACGGGTAGAAATGTCCTCTATAATAATCCCTACTCCCTAGTCCTATCCTATCCATCCTATCCTATCCTATCCTATCCTACTAATATTATAAATGTCAATGTTAGTTTGTTTGTTACGCTTTCACGCAAAAACTACTTAACCGATCCTCATGAAACTTTGTAGATATATTCTTGGAAGTGTTAGAAGTAATATAGAATACTTTTTATTTATGCTACTTTTTTATTAGCTTGTGTTATTGGTACTAAGATGACTGATGAATATTTTTATGAATAATATAACTGAACCACTGAAAAATATTCATGTTCTTCGCACAAACATTTTCCAGTTATGGGAATCGAACCCCCTTGCCTGGACTTGGACTCGAAAAGCAGGGTCGCTGCCCACTGCGCCAAACGGCCGTCAAAGCACTTACAATACCTACGCTTAAGTTTTTTATAACTGGTACTGGGGATTTTCTATATTTTATATCAAAAGTCAAAAAAGTCAAAAGTCAAAAATTTCTTTAATCAAACAGGCACATAGATGGCACTATTGATGCGTTGATTATATACAAAATGTGTACATAGCAGTCAGTAGTGATGCCATAACTACTATCGTAAACTTAAAACTAAAGCTACGAGGGTTCCAATTGTGCCCTGGTCTAAGAAGAAGCTTACAACAAACTTAGCCGGGTGATCTTTTTGTTATCACCATCTCAAATTGTTATTAGAAAATATTTAAGAAGCAACCCGTCAGAGCAATTGTTGACACCCAAGTTTTTATACTAATCGTTTTTTTTACGTAATCCTTTATACTAATAGGGCTTTTCTATAAGCTTTCGCTTAATCCAAACTTCGAACCCAAGATATCAACGGGTAATTTATTGGAAAATTGTATACAATTTCCTTTAAATGAATTGCTTATTTTGTGTAGTCTAGTGAACTGCACTGAAAGGTAATTTTTGCAGTTTGTTTGTTTGTAAGTTTGCAAATTATTGCAGTCACCTGTTCTTTTAACTTTTGATATATTTTCGTGAATATCTGCTCGCTTAGTGCTTACCCTGCATACGAGCCAATGATGCCACTACTAGCCATATACTGCAATCACCAAGACCAACCCGCCCAGCGTGGTGATTATGAGCAAACCATCCCGTTGGAAGAGGCGTTTAGTCCAGCAGTGGATCAGAAGATAGTACTATTTGTAGTGTTCTATAGAACACAAAGAAAAACTTGAATCGATAAAAATAAAAATATCTCAGCTCGTAAAAGGAAAAAGTCTAGGCCTTCTAATCAACGCAAGTCAAGATAGTGGGACGCGAGGATCGATTAGGACGGCCGCACACTAGCTTCTAAAGTCAACTTTTGATGAATGATGCCACTACTAACATCTACTGCAATCACCAAGACCAACCCGCCCAGCGTGGTGATTATGAGCAAACCATCCCGTTGGATAAGGCCTTTACTCCAGCAGTGGACCAGAAGATAGTACGATCCGCTAGTGTTCTATAGAACACAAGAAAAACTTGAATCCATAAAAATATCCCAGCTCGTAAAAGGAAAGCCTTTCCGTATGTCAACAGGCTTTATAGCGTTAACTGTGATAGTTAAAAAGTTAAAATATACATATTTCTGTTGCCGCTATAATAAATAATGAAAAATAAAATAAAATTATTGTTTGGACAACATACATGATTTTTCTGCCATTTTTTAGATAATTAGCACGGAAACCTTAATGTGGGAGTCTGTTCTTTACGGTGAACAATTTTTCTATTACTTTTACTGTAAAACTTGCTTTAAAAATAATAAAAACAGATGTATGTAGCTAGATATTTATGAAAAGGTACTTTACATTACAGGGCAAGAAAAATTGAGTGTAATATATAACATACCACTAAACCTGTATTTCACTAAAAAGGAGCGCTTGTACTCGTATGATAAAAAACTAATTTGAGTTGTTGAAACCTATAATAAATTAACTAATTTAACACAAATGTATTGGGTTTACCGTTTTAGATTGTCAACTAAGATGATTGACACCATTCTTGTTTTTTGTTTTAAAGTAATACTGCATCATGTAAAACATGGCATTAGACTGTAAAAAAGATCTTATACTGTGGATATTAATAATATCCCAGTGTTACAATAATTATAGACAATTAATGAGCAAATATAGTGCATAAATAGTAAAACAAAATAGGCATAAACTAAACTTCAACTTAAAGGAGGTATCAATTCTAATTTGAATTTCGTAACGACTAAAGATAACACGCACGATCATTTCGCAAAACTCGAACTAAAGACTTAAAGAAGTTAGAAGAAAAGCGCTTAGCAAAGATATAAGCAAGAGGTAACATTTCATCATCACATAAGCCTATTACCGGCCAACTACAGAGCACGGGTCTCCTCATCCTATCCTACAAGTAAATAAGGTTAAGGTAACATTTATAACTACAAAATTAAAGCGGAAATTCCCAAAATAAAGTTTCTTAAAATATTTTATTTATGACATTATTAGGTAGATTATTATTATTAGTATATATTATTATTATTATTATTATATTAGTATTATTAGTATTATTAATATTATTATTATTACCATTATTAGGTACATACAGTAAAATACTTAACTATGCCAGTGCGGCCAGCTTAACGGGGATTTTTCCGGAAAGTGTTCCTGCTTCGAAGTAAAACATGTGTCAAGTATGTAGTTAGGGGTGGTGCATATCTTCCACTCGCTGTGTACTCGTTATAACTGGGAATAGAAAAAGTTTTATGCAAGCATGCACCGTGAATAGCATTCAATAGTATAAAGCTAGTTCAGATTATTCTAGAACTTTGGAATTTTGAATAGTTAAAAAAAATATAAATATGCGTGCGGGTTTCAAGTACGAGGTAGTGTGTGAAATGTTTCTTGCATTGATTTAATTTATTTTTCGTTATTTTCTCGACTTGCTGTATCGGCTGTTATTAATATCCCGTCCCGCACTCACAGGAAAAAGATAGCTATATCCTCATTCTATGTATCTAAATGATGGTGTTCTGTACTTCTTCTAGATCGCGTCCGTCGAGGTCGATGACTATGGGCCTCATAAGAATCACTCAGCCGGTGATGGAGAGAGCAATGTTGGGAGTATCTCTACGTGCTCAAATCGGGAATGAAGAGATTCGTAGAAGAACTGGAGTTACCGACATAGCTCAGCGAGTCGCAAAGCTTAAGTGAAATGGGCGGGGCACATAGCTCGGAGAACCTATGGACGTTAGGGTTCCAAGGTGCTGGAATGGCGACCCCTCACAGGTAAACGCAGCGTTTTTGGGTCCCCAACAAGGTGGACAGACGACATCAAACGAATAGCTGGGAACAAGCGGCCCAGGACCGTGAATTTTGGAACTTCCCACAGAAGTCCTATGTTCAGCCGTGGACTTTTTTTTAAATTTATTTTATCGATTTGGATTCAATCGGTTGATAATGATAATTATATAATACTTCCTCTTCCTCTCCCTCTGCCTTTGTCTCATCGTCTATTTTGATGAGTCTGTGTAGTCTGTGTGATTTGGGTAGGAACTATTTATTTATTTATAAATAAATAAATAAAAATAAATATAATAATATTCTGCTTTCTATACAAACTACAATTGTGGGAAATTGCATACTCCAGGCATTTTTCGTAAAAAGGGTAAGTACAAGGTTTTTGGTTCAAGTATAAATATACAGATAATTCACAAAAAACTCATTACTCATTTCTAGAAGAATGGGATGCAAATTAAATGTAAGGCATTATGTTGAGAAATATTTACTGGCATCAATTTGTCATGTCGCTGGTGGCATTCGTACGAGTATCATTAAATAGTCATTAGGGACCGTTATGCATATATTTATTCATATTTTGCTTGCTTTTGCATAAAGCTTAAGTCGCTGCACGTACGGCCCATGATTTCCTGTTACATTTTACCATTTCTAGCCCAAAAGTAAGCGTAGCTTGTATTATGGGTACTAAGTTGACTGATGAATATTTTCAGGAATAACATAGTAGGTATTACTACTATCCTATCCTTTGAGAAAGCTTACATTCTGAAACGTAAATTCTGACTGTTTGCAATGAATGTACCTCCTGTTGTTTTCTGTAGGGGGCAGGTTAGCATGCTATCATCTTATATCTTATCATCATATCTTACCACCAGGTAAAATTGCAGTCAAGGGCTAACTTGTAGAGTGGAATAAAAATAAATATAAATATACTAAATAGATATATTACGACAATACGCACATCGCCATCTAGCCCCAAAGTAAGCGTAGCTTGTGTTATTGGTGATAAGATAGATTTTGAATATTTTTTTTATACATATAATACACATAAATACTTATAATATTTACTGAAAAACAATCATGTTCATCACACAATCATTTTCCAGTAGTGGTAATCGGACCCACGGAACACAGCATTGCAACAATGCTGCTTAGCGGCAGAAATAAGCCTGGCGATAGTAATTCCTGCTCCGCCACAGAAAGCTCTGCTACTACTATATTTTGAAAGCTATTTCATTAACCCCGTGGTTAGAAAATGAATTTCTATATGACAAAATTTCTTTGAAGCATTCGGCTCCGCTTTCATCTCACTTAAAATATAATAGACGAATCTCATATTACAAAACGTTAATGTTAGAAGTGAGCAACCTTTGGGTATCTCGTGGGATTACTTTCAGTAAAACATTTGACGGCCGAAAGGCGCAGTGGGCAGCGACCCTGCTTACTGAGTCCAAGGTCCATTCCCACAACTGAAAAATGTCTGTGTGATGAGCATGAATGTTTTTCAGTGTCTGGGTGTTTATATGTATATTCTAAGTATTTATGTATATTATTCATAAAAATATTCATCGGTCATCTTAGTACCCATAACACAAGCTTCGCTTACTTGTGGCCTAGATGGCGATGTGTGCATTTATTACAGAAGCAATAAGTAAACAAGTAAATTTAGAGATTTTCAAAAAACTTTGCAATTTTAAATTTTTTTTAAACTGTTGCATTTTGTATTCACTTTCCTATTCACAATTGATCTGTTTGAAAATATTGGAAATAAATAATCCTAATTGATTATATTTGCCACTGGCGCTAGCACCAGCTGGCGTATAAGTCAAGAAACGTGGAGTGTATGACATATACTTACGACCAATCCAAATTATTATTTTTAAATAGTGCAAACTACGCAGACCTCTGACGTAAGCGTTACTTCCGTCAGAAAAAAAATCTGAGTGACTCCCTAGTCGCGCCTAAGAAGTTTTGGTTCAAAAACATTTCGGATAGAAGCAGGCGTGGCGTTACTTTGCGTAAATCCATAATATATTATGAAAATTAAGCTTCATTTTCATAATATATCAAACACATTTCGTTTAAACTTATACAATACCATGCATATTTTCAGTTGTAGGATACAACTTGGGATCTAAAAATATGCAGACCTCTGAGGAGAGTCAGTCTGGGGAGGTCTCTTTGAGGTACACTTTATAGAACGTTATAATATTATAATATCTTTAGGAGTTTTGTTTGAGAAACATTTGAATTTCTGCCATCCCATTAATAATACTATCAATTAGGCACAAAGTTTCAAAGCCCAGGTTAGCAACTTGTTAATAAATCAGTGGGTTGGCCGGCTACAATGTAAGATTACCTACATTCGTTAACCTAGAGATAAATATCGTAGATATAAGTTAATATAGCAAAAAAATAAATTTCCTTTTTTTTTATGTAAGTACATGTTAGTTACCACCACGGTAAGCGTTGATGCAGTCTTAGATGGCGGTTTCTACGCGACATCGCACCGGAACACTAAATCGCTTAGCGGCACGTCTTTGTCGGTAGGGTGGTAGCTAGCCACGGCCAAAGCCTCCCACCAGACCAGACCAAAGGGAATTCAGAAATTATAAATTTCCAAATTGCCCTAGCTGGGAGTCGAACCCGGGATCCTCCTACTTAAAAAGATGCATGTTTATTGACTAATTATTCATCATCATCATCATCACATCAACCGATAGACGTCCACTGCTGGACATAGGTCTTTTGTAGGGAGTTCCAAGTTCCACGATTCTGAGCCGCTTGGATCCAACGGCTACCTGCGACGCGCTTAATGTCGTCTGTCCACCTCGTTGGGGGTCGACCAACGCTGCGCTTACCAGTACGGGGCTGCCATTCCAGCACCTTGGGACCCCAACGTCCATCCTTTCTCCGAACTATGTGCCCGGCCCATTGCCACTTAAGCTTCGCGACTCGTTGAGCTATGTCGGTAACTTTGGTTCTTCTACGAATCTCCACATTTCTGATTCGATCGCGTAGAGATACTCCGAGCATAGCTCTCTCCATCGCCCGCTGAGTGACTCTAAGCCTTCTTATGAGGCCCATAGTTAACGACCATGTTTCAGAGCCATAGGTCATCACTGGCAACACGCACTGTTCGAAGACTTTCGTCTTCAGGCACTGAGGGATTTCTGACGAAAAGATGGCACGGAGTTTCCCGAACGCTGCCCATCCGAGTTGGATTCGGCGGTTCACCTCCTTCTCGAAATTGGACCTACCTAACTGGATCGTGTGTCCTAGGTATACGTATTCGTCAACAATTTCGAGTGCAGTGTTCTCAACGATTACTGGTTGAAGCGGAACATGAGCATTAGACATAATCTTCGTCTTGCTCATGTTCATTCGTAGGCCAACCTGTTGAGAAGCTCTGCTGAGGCCATCGAGCATCGTATTTAGGTCTCCCAGAGTCTCTGCCATTATGACTACATCGTCGGCAAACCGAAGTTGAGTGATGTACTCGCCGTTAATGTTGATGCCAAGTCCGTTCCATTCCAGAAGCTTAAAGACGTCCTCCAACGCAGCGGTAAATAGTTTCGGGGAGATAACATCTCCCTGTCGCACGCCTCGCTGCAATTGGATTGGTCTCGTAGTCTGATCCTGTATACGAACTGACATAGTGGCGTTTTTGTACAAACACTGCAACACTTGGATATACCGGTAGTCAATTCGGCATCTCTGCAGTGACCTAAACACAGCCCAAGTTTCCACCGAATCAAAGGCTTTTTCATAGTCCACAAACGCTAAGCAAAGTGGCCGGTTATACTCTTCAGTCTTCTGTATAACCTGCCGCAGCGTATGAATGTGGTCTATGGTACTAAAGCCCTTACGGAAACCGGCTTGTTCGGGAGGCTGGAAGTCATCAAACCTACGAGCGAGACGATTCGTAATGACTCTCGAAAACAGCTTGTAGATATGACTCAGCAGCGAGATGGGTCTGTAATTCTTCAACAAGGTATTATCACCTTTTTTGAAGAACAGAACCACCACACTCCTGTGCCATGCCTCTGGCGTTGTGCCTTGGTGAATAACGGAATCAAACAATCGCTGAAGGACTTTCAGTATCGGTTTTCCACCTGCCTTCAGGAGTTCTGCCGTTATTCCGTCATCACCCGGCGCCTTGCCATTTTTAAGCTGCTTGAGAGCCACACTAATCTCGTATAGGCTGACGTCTGGGATATCTTCGGTATAGTGTCGAGTTAATTTGGCTCTAGGATCCTTAGCCAAATCTTCAACAGGCGTCTGTACTGTGGTGTACAACTGTCCATAAAAGTTCTCAACCTCACCCAAGATCTCAGGTTTGGAAGAGACAAGACTACCATTATTGGTCTTCAGTCGCATCAACTGGCTCTGACCGATAGACAGATCTCTAGCGAACACTTTAGAGCCTCTGTTTTGCTCGATGGCATTTTTAATACGCTCTGTATTGAAGTGCCGCATATCACGAGTCTGTGATTTAGAGATCTGCCTATTAATCCGCCGGTAAGCGGACGCGTCTGCTATAGACTGTAGTCTCATCTCTTGCCTCTCCGTCATAAGCTTGAGTGTATTGGTTGAGAACCTATTGGCCTTGTTTCTACGGTGGGCCTTGTAGAATTTGGACCCGACTGTTTGGACAGTTTCCACCAGCCTGTTGTTCAAATCGTCCACAGTGTCGCAATTTGCTAGGCAACCGAACCGGTTCTGTAGTTCTAGTTGAAAGCTCTCGGGGTTTTGAATATGGGCACGAGTCGGCCGGAGTGTAGACTTCACCAGTCTGACTCTTTCAAGTTGAACGTTTATACTCAATGTGCCTCTTACCATACGGTGATCACTTCCGGTTTTAACCCTGTTGATCACAGAGACATCATTGAATACATGCCGTTTGGTCGACATGATGAAGTCGATCTCGTTTCTCGTGGAACCATCGGGGCTTATCCAGGTCCATTTCCTGTGTGGCCGCTTCTTGAAGAAGGAGTTCATCATATAAAGGCCCTCCTTCTCCATGAAGTCAGCCAACATTTGACCCCTGTGGTTCCGTTGCCCATACCCAAATTGCCCCACCCTCAACTCTGAACCAGTTCGCTCGCCAAGCTTCGCGTTGAAATCCCCCATCACAATATTGTAGTAGGTGTTCGAGGCATGTATGGCTTTTGAAATGTCCTCATACAAAACCTCTACATCCTCGTCTGGGTGTGCCGAAGTCGGCGCGTATACCTGTATGACCTTCAACGAATACCGTTTGGTAATTCTGAGTATAAGGTATGCTACCCTGCTCGACACACTTTCGACTTTTACAACATTGTTGACGAGAGACTTGTGGACGATAAACCCGACACCACCCTGTGACTGTTGGTCACCCTCCCGGTCGTAAAACAAGTTGCCGGATTCCAAGATTATCGAGTCCTCCCCCTCTCGCCGGACTTCAGACAATCCTATAATATCCCAGCGCAACTTGCTCACCACTTCTTCCAGCTCAATCACCTTACCATCGGTCCTCAACGTGCGTGCGTTGTATGTTGCCAGGTCAAGTCGTCGGGGTTGGCAGCGGAATCTCTGCCGGAGATTCTTAACACCCCTTGCCCCGCCGTTACCATAACCGCTGCCAGAGCCAGGAATAGCGGGGCCGCCGGGAACTAGGGGCTGTGGTTTTTTTCTCCTTCCCATTAAAGATATGCCCGATAATGACCACGCTGGGCAGGCGGGTTGGACTAATTATTATGCAAATGTATGCACTCATACCAGTCAACGCTGCCAGCATTCTTATGTTAGAAAAATTAAACAAGCACTCGTTTATAAAAATTCAAGGCTGGGTCAAATTTTAATCCTACCAAAACATTCTGTAAAATACTAGCCAAGTCTCGCTGTAGATGTTTGTTTATCTCTTAAAAGTTATGAAATCTAGACAAAGTCGTGCCACGTCTAATGTTCCTTACTGCGATTGCCCCTCGATTGTACATCTTGTACGTAATGAACGCATGAATAAAAAAGCCACTTTAAATAAAGAAATATTTGACTTTTGACTTTTTTGACAGTTCCACTCGGATATTCGAAGTATTCGAGTGGTGCGAACACCAACAAATTGAAACTGAACTATTATATATATATCACTTAGAAAAGTATTTATAGCAAGCAAGTGTGTATTGCAGACAAAATCGATAAATACTACTATATAAGATAAATATACTATATAAGATAAATATACTATAAAAGAAAAAGAAAGTGACTGACTTACTGACTGACTGATCTTTCAACGCGTAGCTCAAACCATTATATAATTCAAACGGATTGGGCTGATATTCAGCCATTATAGCATCCGCAGAGAAACGATTTCTTTTTGACGGCCGACTGGCGCAGTTGGCAGCGACCCTGCTTTCTGAGTCCAAGGCCGTGGGTTCGATTCCCACAGCTGGAAAATGTTTGTGTGATGAGCATAAGTGTTTTTCAGTGTCTGGGTGTTTATATGTATTTTCTAAGTATTTATGTATATATAATTCATAAAAATATTCATCAGTTATCCTAGTACCCATAACACAAGCTACGCTTACTTTGGGGCTAGGTGGCGATGTGTGTATTGTTGTAGTATATTTAGTATATATTTTTTATTCATTCAACCCTTAAGCTGACAAAATTTATTTTTATTGCTCTAACCAGGTTGCTTCTTTAATTAGTTTTTAAAGTACAATGTGAGATGGTGATAAAAAAAAAATAACAACCGGCTAAGTTTGTTGTGGGCTTCTTCTTAGTCCGGGTCGCGTTTGGAACTCTCGTAGCTTTAGTTTTAAGTTGACGAATTTATTTATCGCCATCAACTCACTCCTATGTCATATTTTACATGTAATGTACGCATCAAAAGTGCCATCTATGTGCCTATTTGAATAAAGAAATATTTGACTTTGACTTTGATTTAAAATATTGGTTTAACTAATATTGTATTAATTTTTAATGAAAATCGTACATAAAACGCGGATAAAAGCTGGACGAAGCTGCAAACGTAACCTCGTCATACCTACATAAAATATACAAGAAGATGGTAGTATTTAACCAAAAACGCATAAAAGATACTCTCGTATCTGGAATGTACCCAACGACGCTTGGCTGGCGGGTATACTGGATATATTTCAGGAATAAAGCCCCGCTTAAGCCTAAATATTGCCTCGGGAGCGTTCGAGGATTTACCCCCAAATTTGCTTCACGGATGAAATGAGAGAATTAAGATTTTATTAATGTTTAAGATGTATAGCGCGATCTAACGAGATTGCAATTCCCTAGCGAAACTTACTGGGGTTTATTATATTAACGAACGTGGCGTAGCGTGGAAACTGAAAAATTAAAAAAAATGCATATAAATAAATAAATGATAGGAATATTTAAATATAGTACATATATAAATCTACAAGTCAAGCCCTTTTAATTGGACAGCCATATTGTGGGAGTTGTAAAATATATATAGTCCGCCATTTTGTGAGGGCGGCCATCTTGGGCTGATTTTCATCAAATATAATACATTATATTCTATGGCAACAGAAAACCTGTTCTACAGTTTGACAGAATGTTTATTCCTGAACATAAAATTTATATAAATAAAATATAATTCGAATGTCGAAGGGTGAAAAAGCACGGTGTAACTATCCCGACGTTATGCCATGTTGATTAACAAAACGGTACGGAGTTAAGCTATGGACAATGTTGTCGTGCCTCTGCTGGACAAAGACCTCCTCTCTCATAGTGCATTATTATAGAGTTTAAGCCCGCCACTCAGAAGGACGTAGACCTTTTTGGTCTTGTGGCAAGCATGTTTAACAACAGATCACGAGATCCTGGGTTCGTACCCCGGATCGAGCCAAAACTTGTTTGGATTTTTCTAATAAATAAATTCAGTATCAACCGGGAAATAAGAAATTGGAAGTATCAATCTTCGTGCGTCAGAGAGTACATTAAGCCGTTGATCGCCAACCTGCATCGGAGTAGCATGGCGGGTTTGCGCTTTAAAACCTTTAAAAGAAAAGAGGCCGGTACTTTCATAGGCGTGGATGATGTAGGTACACATTTTCATCGACAAAACAAAGTAATTGTACGCTAAACCAAATTATATATGGGTAAAGTCGCAAGCTGAAACTAAAGCAAACTGAGCATAGAATTCACGACCTGTTTTATTGTCTTAAAAAACACTTCCTTGCACAGAAAATGGCATAAATGCTTTTACTCTACTAACTATTATGCGTACTCACGTTTATTCCACACAACGGAAAGTTTATCGTAAAACAGTTCTTATCACTTAAGTCATAAGAACTATAAAATACACCGTTTCGAATAGATGTACCAGCGATAATGAAGTGGTGAGCGTTGTACTCGCACACCGCTCTAAGCGCTTTAAAGCGCATCGTCCTCTCATTATGTCAACGGGTTTAACGTATGTTTAGCGATTTAGGCTTTACGCGAGTAAACTGTTTTGAATGAATGAAATTCGCGTATCCTATTAGGTCATTTACATAAGGTTGGTTATACAATAGTGTTAATTACGCTACGCTAAGGGCCGATTTCACAAATCAATGTTTGTTACTTTAGCGGCCTGTTAAGTGCTTTAACGGACTGTTGGTGTCAACGAGTGTCCCACCAACCAACCAACAATCGATTATCTTTCCTGACGGGCTGCTGAACGGAAGTTAATTGCTGGTGTATGGGTCCGTTAAATATATAACAGATGATTAGGGAGGGTTTAAATGTCAAAATAGATACCATTTTTTAAAAATATTGTTTTAGAAAGTTTAGATAAAGACGATATTATATCGAGATAGTTTAAGAACTTAAACTAGACACACTATGCTTCCCCAAAGCGGGTTGATGGTCTTTAACGATTATCATCGGCTTGACGTGCTTTTTGAGGAACTGGAACGGACAACACTGTTTAGGCTGAATTACCTAATTCCGGACTAGCTCTGAGAATTTCTTAATACAAACCCCAATACTTAACAATTTTCTCTCACTACTCGTGATACGCAGTTGGCCAATTTTAACTATTTATGTCAGATTTGATTTAATCAAATTCACTAGGAACTCGCTGTAGGGTCAAATTATAAGCGGCAATAAATACTTATCACCTAAAAGAGCCAGATTAAATGTCTAAAAGTGTTTTTTTAAAGAATAATCACATCTTTCTCTTAACTGATAACAAGGGTCCCAAAATCCAGTGAAAATAAATTTCCCGCCCTACCGTGACCCTCGAGAACGGTTAATAAAAACCTCGCAACGATAAATAAGTTTAAATGAGTAGTCTATTAAAGTACCTTTTTAATTTTTACTTTGGATGAAGTAAAGAATATTCCTGACAAGAAAATAAATGTGAAAATAAGGTCAATTTCCTGTCAAAAAGTTTGAACCATTCTGATATCACAAAAAAGTTATAATAACTGAGACCTCAATGTGCTCTACGAGGCACGGATTTGTCCGCCAATTTTCTAACTCCGAGCTGGTACTGAAAATTCTTTAACGGAATAAAAACAATATAAATACATAAATACTTACAATATGCCACCCAGGCACTGAAAACATTCATGTTCATAACACAAACATTTTCCAGTTGTGGGAATCGAACCCACAGAAACCCCTTTTGACTCAGAAAGCAGGTTTGCCCACTGCGACAATTGGTCGTCCTATTTATAATATACAAGCTGTTGTTATGTGTTGCCATACTCTTAAGTTTGTATCCTGGTAAATTAATGTAGTTTTTAAAGTTAACTTTTTCATTAAGTTTTGTTTAGGTGTAGTCCATAAATTTTTGAAACATGCGATTCGAATGAATTATAAAATATTTTACTGCTATGTTCATACTTACCCTTGATGATATTTATTTATTTGAATAAGAATTAATACTGCGATATTAATGCAATCAACTTTGGTTCCTACCGGCGATGTAGTAAAATTTGAGAACACAAAAGCTGCTATTTGAACTTACTATTTCTAGTTAGATATATTCCCTCGTGCACTTTTTTGTAGATTATAATGAATATTTTAATTATGTTATACAAAACTTTTATAGATCATCAAGAGTTCTCTAAAAATGTTGCTACTTTGAATTATATTCTTGCAATTTTCTTAAAGATCCGATTTTTTTTTGGAAATTTATTGTAGCCTTTGTTACTTCGTAATAGTTTAACATCCTTTTGGAGAAGAAATAGTTAAAATCTGTTCCGCTACAACAAACGAACAAAATAATATTCTCTCTTTTACGAATTTCTAATTTACATTATTGGTTTATGTGATAAAATTACGACATTACTCTTATCTGTTTGTTTCCCCTTAAAAGCTAATAAATAAATAAATAATATTAGTAAGAATTACGGATATATTGCTTGATTACCGGTCAAAAAAGATAATTACTCATTTACTTAATAATTCACTTCATCGTCATTTAACAACCTAGATAACTATTTATGTGTAGGTAAATTAGGAAGCACGGCTAAAATTAGCTAATGCCAAACCGTAATGAAGCCCCTGATTGGATGCTGTGGAAACTCTCCGGGGTGGAACCTCATCAGTACAAACAAATGTACCTGATAGCTTGATGTGTATAATCAGACGAACAAAATTGAGCCAATTGAAATCCCTACATCACAATAAATGAGTATAAATAAGGTGTTTCTCAGAATCTCATTAGTTTTGAGATTATAAATCACATAGAACATAACTTATCTTTATAATTTTAGTATTATAATAACGACGGTGTGTTGGTTGATTTGGCTTTCTTTCACGCAGCAACAGACCCGATTTCATGCTTAGAGTTTGTTAATGGGCCGGTTATTTACATAGACTCTAGAAATGCCCTTACTTTTTATCCGTAAATCGTAAGTAACTAAATAATATATGAAGTTAATAATATACTTAAGTCAATAAAGTATGCAAGTAAAAAAAGGAAGTAAGTAAATAATGTGGGTAGGTAAATAACTCGCAAGTAAGTAATGCATGTATGTAAATAATGTGAGAACGTAAATAATGTGACAAAGTATATAATATATGTAAAGTATAGAACGTAATTAAGTAAAAAATATACCCAAGTAAATAAACAAATTCAGTAAATAATGTAAATAAATAAATAAAGCGAGAATGTAAATACTTAAATAATGCACGTAAGTATATAATGTAATTAAGTAAACCGTTTAAGTAAGTAACAACACGAGTAAGTAAATAATGTGTGTTTTAAATAATATACGTAAATAAAAAAATGTATAAAAGTAACCAATGTCAATAAAGCGACTTACGTAACGTAAATAATGTTCGTAAGTACATAATTGAAGTGAGTAAATAAAGCGAGCAAGTAAATAATGTAAACAAGTAAATAATGTCTGTAAGTAACTAATGTTTGTAAGTAACTAAAGCAAGTTAAAGATAAAGCGCATAAGTAAAGATTACAATCGTAAGTTAAAATGTTTTTAAGTAAATACAGCGAAAGAAATCTAGTTAGTTATATAGTATACTAGCTGTTGCCCGCGACTTCGTCTGCGTTAGATTTTGTTTTTAAAGTATTCAGTACCGCTAAGCCTTAAATGAGTATAGTAGTATATATATATATATATAACATGTGACTGTCAATTAATTATAGACAAAAAATTTGCAATAAAATAAAATTGCGACTATAATTAAAGATCTAAGCTATCCTATCTCTTAAGTTGGAGCAGACTGCTCACGGTGTGCCAATTTAATTTAAAATCGGTTAAGTAGTTTAGGAGTCCATCGCGGACAAACATCGTGACAGGAGATTTATATATATTAAGATAGTAGAAATCTATCCCTTATTGAAATTCATCATTTTTAAGTTTTAAAGTTATACGTATATTATTATGATTTAAATGAAACCTGGAACGTTCGTATATAGAATTCCTTCACCTGTGTTTGGCTAAGTAGCCAAATCCATCTCGACGAAAGTATGCCTAGCGTGAGCTTGCATCATGGAGACAGACATATTGAAATGCTATTCATTACATAAAAAATACACATCCCGCAGAAGTTTTAAAATTTTTATCCAAGCTTTTTGTGTGCGCTGGTTAAAAAGTTTAATTTTAGTGAAATTTGTTCAAGTGTGTTTCTTAACATCGTAACGCTGTATCCTAAATCCCACCCAGCACAGAATGCATATGCAAATGACGGGCATTTACAAACGTTTCAACATGACGCCTAAATGCAACATGACTAAATACACGTAAGCTCTATACCTGGTGGCATAATGAGAGGACATCGTTGCGAAGAGTACCTACATCACTCTACCACTTCATTACTCTGTGCCACGTCAAAATTATGGTCTTTATTACTCTAGCGTTACGGTGTAGTTTCGCATTAAATTGACAGCGTATCTCGGCCGTGCGAAACCGTGAGTGCGCATAATAGGAGGTAAATGAAGGCTTTTGTGTCCTTGCAAATATAGAGCAGGTTAATGTTTGATGTCGCGTTTCACCTATTGACCGATTTGTTTTGGCGAGAATGAATAATATGCATATTTTTTGTAGTACGAGTAGATAACTGCACCGCCACTTGTGATTTAAAATCTACATAGTTTGAAACCACGTGTTGCATGTGAGCTTGATATTGCAAGAAAAGTTACATTTTAATAGTAAACGATTTCATTTGCGTCATAATAAAGGCCTATGACCAATAAATTGCCATTAAAGGGTTTTGTTTTATTAAGTATTCTATCCATCAATTTCAGCACTATAATAATAATAAATAATATTAATTTATTGGATCAAAAATGTTACACATTATATCAATACAACAGTAGAAAGAAAAAGAAATACAACACGAAAAGTAAAAAAAAATCACATAAACTGGTAAACATATTTGTAAAGCTGAATGCACATTATATTGATATTTGCCTCTTATTATTGATTATCTGTGGACGCCACACTAGGCAACAGTATCGTGGGGCCCAGATATATATTAATATTATAATTTACCACTTAATGCATGTGCAAATTATGGACATTTGGCAAACATTTCAGCATAGCGGCTAGACGCAGACTAAATATGTGTTGTAAACTTACGTGGTGGCGTAACGAGAGGACAGTTAGGTAAAAAAAAAGTTCTACCACCTGTTTACTAAATGTACTAACACGTGTTTACTAAACTTCAAAGTTTTAGTTTTTATTACAAAGGTATTAATTAATGCTTTATTTTGAATGAAATTATAAATCTTAAAAGTCGCTTACTAGGATCCAAATGAAGGTTTTTTTGTACCTGCAGGTTAAAGTCAAAGTCAAAAATATATTTGTTCAAACAAAGGTGGCATTTTTGATGCGTATATTACATGAGAATTACACGTTAGTGAGATGACGGCGATAACCATATTCGTAAACTTAAACCTAAAGTTACGAGGGTTTCAAACACGTCCTGGTCTAAGAAGAAGCCCACAAAAAACTTAGCCGGGTATTATTTTATTTCACCATCTCACATTGTCTTTTAAAATTATTAGAAGAGCAACCTGGTTAGAGCAATTATTCACACCCAAGCTTTTTTATCAATTACGTAGTTCTTTATACTATAATAAGACTTTTCTAAAAACTTACGTTTAATACAAACTTTGATCTTTTTAAGAGACATCTGTCAATGGTTAAAGGTATTGACCGACTTATTTTAGCGAGAATAAATAGTTCTACTTATTTTATGCAGAGCATTAAAGCTTGATCGCAGGCAAAGTTACATGGAAATTGAAACAAATTAATGTATTTTAATGTAACGCCGTATGGTGATGGCAGATAAGAATACAACTGTCAACACCTCTCGTCGTCCCGCGGCTGTCGTACGAGGCGACTAAGAGAATATAACGGAGAACAGCGGCGTCGTCTGTTCTTCCATTATCCATCTACTGCGATCACCTACCCGTCTCCCTAACGTGGTGATTACAGGCAAACCCTTCTGCCATCAGAGACTTTTAGTCCAAAAGTTCAACTCTTGCTATTTTACAGAGGCAAATATTATGTAAATTTTTTCCAAGCAATACATCATTTAATTCCATGTTATGATGAAAAATTAATTGATGAAAAAAAAATTCCGTCACTAAGAACTTTATAATAAAGGTTAACAATTTAAATTAAAATTTCGCAATTTACTAAATATAGATATTTTATTACAAAATTTCTATACGAGCAAATAATATTCTCAAAATAAATATAAACAGTGAATTTTCATACATATTTTTTGCCCGCATGTTAAATATTATTCCGTGACAGTAATGAACTACTTTGTGTCTTGTTTGTTGAAAAATGTTGAAATAATATAGTAATTATGAAATGAATTTTTGATGGCTTGACTTATAGCGAATATTTCGCCGTTATTTTATGTAGGACAAGCGGAAATGCCCCGCCACACCGTATTCATCCAATATTTAGCCTTCATGGAGGCCTTATATTGCTAGTAACATAAAAATATAAATAATTGCTAACGTTATATAATAAACGGCTTAATCGATTTTCAATATCTGGCAAATAAAATAAAATTTTGTTTTCCCAAATCCGACAAACGTACTTATTGTAAAATGAACACGTTCCTTCTCCCACGTGCTAAAACCAACTATAGTCGGAACAGATTTATTATAAGAACATGTGATATTTACAATAATAAGTATCAACATATAGACCAACTTTTTTATAAGTATGGAAAGTTTGTATCTGCTATCAAAAAAAGCACTTGATGTGTTTTTTTTCTTTCTTAAGATTAAGTTTTTAAAAAATTAGCAAAAGATTGTTCATTTTTATTGCGTTATTAACTTATTGTAACTAGTATTACTTAGTATAAGTTGCATATCCATATAATTAAACAAAACTCTAAAAGATAATTTTAATTAATAGTGAAAACTTTACTGGTTTGTGTCAGAACTATAATTAAGTTTATCCATTGTAACAATTTATTTATAGCTGTTTGTTTTCCAAATAAAAAAAAAATTAATAAGGTTAAATCATATCCCATCAACTCATTACCGGCCCAATACAGGGCACAGGTCTCCTTTCAGAATGGGAATGGCTTAGACCGTTCTCCGCCATGTTTGTCAAGTGCGGATTATTGACACGCCTTTGAGAACATTATGGAGATATCTCAGGTATACAGCTTTCCTCAAAATAAAATCAAACCATAAAATGAACAAATGTAATGGAATCCTTTAAACTTGCAATTTTTTACCAACATACAACCGATAATATTAAAACAGTGCAGAAAAAAACAGCCCACCAACCCGCATTGAAGCAGCGTGATGGATCTATGCTCTAAAAGCATTTTTCCTTCAAGAAAAAAGGTCAGGTGTGAGCAATCTTATTAGGCTGCAGGTGATCTTTGTTTGTATGTTTGAAATCTTTATTGCACACACACATTTTATACAAAGTAAACACATATACAGAAGAAACTTAGAATATAAAATAGAGCGTGCAAAGGCGGTCTTATCACTAAAGCGATTTCTTCCAGACAACCTTTGACGTTAGGAAAAACGAAGGAACTGGTTGGTGCAGCAAATTTTGACACATAAAGTATATAAAGTATATATATAAACAGTGAATTTTGATACATAAAGTTTATATATACATATATAATATAATTATTAAATGATGATGATAATGAATCGAAAAAAACTATAAGAACCGCTTATATTATATATATTTTAAACTATAGGTGATATTACTATTTACCCGAAGCTACTATTAAGCCAGCTTTTGTATTCGATCTACATCAACGGAGTCGCAGGTAAATCCAAGTTTACTATACCTATTAATATTAATTTATCGTGTATCGATTTTCGCTTATACCCATGGCGGGGGATTATCGTATCACACAAATTGAGTACGGGTCGTAAAGCACGCGTCTTTATCGCCGATAAGCCACCGCTTGAAGTGGCTGCATAACTATGAGGGCGGGGAATTATACTATCAAAACAAGAAGGTAACTCAAATGGAAATTAGCTTGAATCAAGAAAACTATATAATAAATAATGAATAAAAAATAATAAATAGTAAATAATAAATATAATTTAAATAATAAATAAATAATAAATATTATTTAAATAATAAATAATACGTCAATACACATACCGCCATTTAGTCCCAAAGTAAGCGTAGCTTGTGTTATGGGTACTAAGATAACTGATGAATATTTTTATAAATAGTATATATTTATAGTTTACATATAAAAAACCAGACACTGAAAAACATTCATGTTCATCACACAAAAATTGTCCAGTTGTGGGAATCGAACCCACGGCCTTGGACTCAGAAAGCAGGGTCGCTGCCCACTGCGCCAATCGGCCGTCATAATATATAATAATCATAATTTTAATGTCGATGCTGGGCATAAGTCTCCATAACATAGGTGAAATCTATAGAGTTTTGCTCATTACGGTGCTCCAATGGCGTTTGGCCCAATAATCAAATAAATTCAAATTTATATGCCGCGGCTTATATGAGCGGTAGCCTTGCGTGCTCTTATAGGTATATTCAAAGCCAATCGCCAATCTTTAGCAAATAATGTTGAAGTTACCTAACTGTCTAAGATTGCTAACAAGTGAAACTGCACATTTTTGCCTGCAATCACTTAGTTGCAGGTAAGTTTAATTTAACTACTCCTACATCAATTGATAAGAATTAATCGATATATCGATTTTCGCTAATACTCGTGTAGCGTGATTGTCGAATCACACAATTTTAGCACGGGTCGTAAAGCACGTCTATATCGCCGATAAGCCATCGTTCGTAGTGTGTGCATAAACTATAAATGATAAGAAGATTATAACACTTCTTACTACACCAAATAATAAAAATAAAATACAGGAAACAAAACTTATAGGGCGTATGGGCGAAACAAATATTAGTACAGGTTGTTCTAACAAGTACGTTTTATATAACTAGTCCGCTTTGTATACGTTCTACATCAAATAATTGGCATGAAAGTGTTATTTATGAAAGTGCTATAATATCTATTAATATTAATTTCTTGTGTATCGATTTTCGCTTATAACCGTGGCGAAAGATAATCTTATCACGCACGGGTCGTAAAGCGCGTCTTTATTGCTGTTAAGCAACCGTTTGAAGTCACTGCACAACTATATGGGCGAGTAAATATACGGTCACAACTATGCAAAAACTCAAAGGATAATTAGGTATCGAATAATCTATAACCTCGTTATAAGCATTTTCAAGAAAGGTCAAGAGATCCTGAGTTCCAATATCGGGTGGAGCCGGAAATAGTTAGGTATAATGTTTTTGAAGTAAAACTTCTTTAGGCGCGACTAGGGAGTAACTCAGATTTTTTTCTGACGGAAGAAACTTTTACTTCTGACATCTGTGTAGTTTCCGCTATTTAAATATAATAATTTGGATTGGTCGTTGGACGGATGAACGTTGGGGTCCCTAGGTGCTGGAATTGCACCCAGTACGGTACTGGTAAGCGCAGCGTTGGTCGACCCCCAACGAGGTGGACAGACTACATTAAGCGCGTCGCAGGTAGCCGCTGGATCCAAGCAGCACAAAACCGTGGAATTTTGAACTCCCTACAAAAGACTTACGTCCAGCAGTCTATTGGTTGATATGATGACTCCACGCTTATACGCCAGTGGTAAATTTCATCATCAATTAGGATTATTTATTTCCAATATTTTGAAATGGATCAATTGTGAATAAAAAGTGAATAAAAATTCAACAGTTTTAAAAAAATATTTTAAATTGCAAAGTTTTTTGAAAGTCTTTAAATATATAATTTTTCATACATTTTCTGACAATTGCGAATTTCTATAGTATTCTATATTAACCTTCAAGTTTCTACTCTCAATTATTCTATAGTATTTAATGACAAGGTTCTATTGATATGTGCTGATCTAACCTTCAAGTTTCTACTCTCAATTATTCTATTTTACAAATGAAAGTATTTATGAAATGTGAAAGTGATATTAATTAATTTTAAATAGACTATGCAATGAAATAGTGCTTGTTTAATTATTGACGGACCAAGTAGTTTGCCTACCTAATTATAAGTAGAAAACATTGCAGGGCATGCAAGGAACTCGACTCACAAAGTGCTGCCCATATCCTCAGGTGAATTAATTGTGACTGAATGAATTATTATCGGCAGTTCGATTGAACAATGAGCGTAACAGCTAATCTTAGCACTATCCAAATTGTCTCTGTATAGTTTCCTACACTCCAGCACGACTAGCGTGGGCAGGAGTCAATTATATCCCCGGGGAAAGAATAAACATTTATCTTATCGCACAGCATTATCAACTCTCAGAACACAAGTGCAAATAATATCTAAATAATATATATGTAATAATAAACGGGGGTAAACTTCTCCTATTTTCTGTTCCCGTGCTTTAGCAGGTGGACACGTTAATTATATATATTCCCCTGTCAGGGGATATAATCGGGGGATATAATTTTTGTCTCCTGCCCTCTCTAGCCCTACTGAAAAAAAAACAACACCGTTTCTCAGCTAAAATAGAGTTTTCGTGCTAGTAAGATTGCACGAATTTTGTAACTTTTGTGGATTATCAATAAAAATATAAAACGAATGGTGTAGTGTAACTCGACAAAAGGTTATACTGAGCCAAAATCAGCAGTAGGTATTTTTGAGTTGATCGCACATTGACGCAACAGTATAAATAAATATACTAAGACAATACACACACCGCCATCTAGCCTCAAAGTAGGCTTGTGTTATGGGTACTAAGATGACTGATTAATAATTTTATGAATAATATACATAAATACTTATAATATACAGATAAACACCCAAACACAGAAAAACTTACATGTTCATCACAAAAACATTTTCCAGTTATTGAAATCGAACCCACGGCCTTGGACTCAGAAAGCAGGGTCGCTGTCCACTGCGCCAATTGGCCGTCAAAGTATGCATTCAACGTGCTTGGCATTTTGTTATTTTATGCTCATAGGGGTACCTACCGATATCTCTTTTCAAGCATATAAGTTATGAATCCCAATATATTTTCAACTAAATTCAAATTCAAATTCAAAAATGTTTTATTCATGTACACCTTATCACTTTTTATGTAAACTCTGAACTTGAGGAAACCTAATTTAAGGTCACTGTAGAGATGATGAATTGACTATTGGTATATTTGTATATATTGCATATGTATATATAGGTATATATGCAAATATATATGTTTATTTATATGCACCACCTACCTCTCTTCCTGAGCTGTGTCGTCTCGCCTCGCCTTTGGTTGCCTGAAACAGATCGCTATATAGCGATAAGGCCGCCAAATTGTATACTTTTTGTTAAATTGTTATTTATAATTTTCATTCATTCATTCATCCAAGTGTTAAAGTGCTTGCACGAAAGCGCCATTATGTCAGTCCATAGGTATTCAGGCCTAGACTACGGGCCCGATCTAATTGCAGCGAGGAGTGCGTTGTTATCTTCCCTGTAAAAAGGCACTTGCTATCTGACGATATATGAAGCGTACATAACTTGCATCCAAGACACTTATGACCGTCTACTAGACGTACGTAATAAACTTGCATTTTAAGACCGTTTGTAGAAAATGTACTATACTTACATAAAATACGCCAGCAATCTGTATACGAGACGTACTAAACTTGCGTAAAAGACTGCTGTGACCTGCATCAGAGATTTACTAAACTTGCAAAAAATACACTTATGACCTTCATTGAAAACGTACTCAACAAGCATAAAACACAGTTATGACCTTTACTGGGAAAGTAAAGGTCATAAAATAAAAGACACCTGCTATCAGTATTCAAAACGTTCTCAACATATATCTAAAGAATCTTGTGACCTTTACTGGAAACGTACTAAACTGTCATAAAAGACACCTGCTATCTAAGACACTTGTAACCTTTATTGTAAACGTACACTCATATAAAAGACAATTGTGACCTTTATTGGAAATTAACTAAAGTCACATAAAAGACACCTTATTTCTGTATACGAGACGTACTAAACTTGCATAAAAGACACTTCCAACCTATATAAGAGACTTACTAAACATGCATGAAAGACACTTGAGACCTGTATAAGAAACGCACTAAACATGCATAATAGGCACTTTCAATCCTCCTTCTAGACGTATTAAACTTGCATGAAGGGCCATTGTGACCTTTATAAAAAACGCACTAAACTCACATAAAAGACACCTGCTACCTGTATAAGAGACGCACCAAACATGCATAAAAGACACATGTGACCTTTACTGGGAAGTAATTAACTTACATAAAGGACACCGGCTGTTTGTATACAAAACGTTTTAAACATGCATAAAAGACACATGTGACCTATAATGAAAACGTACTAAACTTACATAAAAAACACCTGCTATACGAGACGTACTAAACATGCATTAAAGACAAGTGTGACTTTTATAGGAAACGTACTAAACAAGCGTATAAGACAGTAATGACCTTTATTGAAAACGACCTTTATTCACATAAAGACACTTATGACACGTATACGAGACATACTAAACTTGTATAAAGGAAACTTGCAAACTGTAAACGCGACATGGTAATCTTTCATAAAAGACATTTGCGACCTCCTGTATACGAGACTTAATAAACTTGCATAAACGATGTACTCACCTTGCATAAAAGGCACTGGTGACGTACACTGCAGTGGCATGCGCTCGATTAAAGGATATAAGCACTGCCTACCATAAAAGTTTTGTGTAAATCATATATGAAATAAAATCCATTTTATGCCATCTTCCTTCTTTATATATATATATATAAATAATGGCGCTGGACAAAATCCCTGGTCACGCCATTTATCCTGGTTAGTCCTAGCCGTGTTACCGTAGGTTTCATTTATTGTATCATTTAAAACTACCTAAAATAAAAACGAATCTACTGGGACAGTCATAAATCCGTCTTCCCAGCGTGGTGTTTATGTGCACACCATCTCCTTCGGAGAGGCGTTTAGTCCAGGCTACTGTTAAATGCTATTGATAATAATGATTATGATATTATATGTAGTAAATCTCCAGCGTTGGTTTTATACGGGAACAGACCGAATATATTATGTATATTAGCGAATGCTCCCGGCGTTGCAGCATTGTGAGATCGTTTTTATTTATGAAATTATTAATATTGCATTGCA
The DNA here is from genome assembly GCF_905163445.1 of Pararge aegeria. Classification (NCBI taxonomy): domain Eukaryota; kingdom Metazoa; phylum Arthropoda; class Insecta; order Lepidoptera; family Nymphalidae; genus Pararge; species Pararge aegeria. Next base: position 17,782,133 of record NC_053187.1, read on the forward strand.
GTGGGGAAATTGGCACACAAAAAGCGTAGGCTTTTATTATTCGTAATCGTAGATGCGGTAAATTGTATTCGCACGCCGCCACAGTCTATTTTGAGAGAGAAATAAAGATTTCTTGTTCGTTCAAAATTCATAGTATTTTATTTATGTCACGTTTAATACTCAAGACGAAATTCGTTTTGCCCAGCAAAACTTCTGCACAGCTTTGACATTTTAATTGCTTTTTTAATTATCTACCTCATACAAAGTAAATTCAGAAAAATGTAAATTCATTTAATTCAAGAAGGCCTATTTTATAGGCCCTTTTGAAACGTCAAGTATGTAGTGACTGTACCACCGGTACAGATAGCGACTTCTATCTACCGAGAAGAAGCTGGCATGAAACTCAGCAGTTCTAACATCAACATTTTTCTATCTTTCGGGAGATGAGAGCCGAGCTGGCTGCTTCCTTGTCATTAAGAAATTCAACTAATAAAGAACACATTTATTTATGTTTATAACATATTATATAATAATAATCATTTATAACAGACGTTTCCATCCATAGATTGTTACAATTTTTCCATAACCACTAAGTTAGTATTGATTAATTTTATAAATTTAAGGAACCGACAGGATTTGAATCTGCGACTCTCTGGCAACCGCGGCCTGAGCGCATTATCCAATTAAGCTACGGCTCTCCTACTGTCAATGCCGAAATTAGTATATGCCTTTCACATCAGTCTTATACTGTAGCGTTATCCAGTAGGAAACGTTGCAGTTTCGATCTACTTTTTCAAAGGTCCATATCATAATGAGACATGTTTGAAACAATAGATAACACATTGGTTTTTTTTATAATTTTTATGCTTTTCACATTGCTTTTTTATAATATTTTTATTTCCAAATGTAGGTAACACTAATAAAAATTATGAAAAAAAATTTGTTTTAGTTTAAATAATAAGATATAAATAAAAATAAACAATACTCAGTCGCCCGATTGCTACTCTCACACAGAGTTATATAACAATTTTTTGTAGTAATAAATGACGGGCCAATTTAATGTCCGACTCGAGTGGAATAACATCGCCTGTAAACAGAGCATCAATTCGCAGGGCATGGAAGGATACGTTTTACTAAGTGCCTTCCTATGTTTTTGTTCTTTGCATGCCCAACTAAATATGCATGCGCTAATAAAGCTTATCAGAAATAGGCCATACGATGTCGCGGGGAATCTTTAAAGGAATCATATAATTATGATATTCATCACCAGATAAACCCATTAACGGCCCACTACAGAGCACGGGTCTCCCCCCACAATGATAAGGGGTTAAGGCCGTAGTCCACCACGCTTTCCAGTGCGGATTGGTGTACTCCACACAACTTTGAGAACGTTATGTGGAACTCTCAGGCATGCCGGTTTCCTCGCGATGTTTTCCTGCACCGTTGCAGCAAGTGATATTTTAATTACTTAAAACGCACATAACTTAGAAATTTAGAGGTGTGTTCGAAGTCGGCTCCGCGAAGTCGGCGCTATCACCGCTTCAATTATGATAATAGATAATAATAATTCACAATAAAATTATATCTATAAACTGTTTTCTGTAGTTAATATTTTTGGAGCCGGAGCTAAACGGGCCAGGTATTTTGACCTTTGACTTTTTGTTAGATTAAGACTTGGACCTGCCATAAGGGGGCTCGATTTCCGGCATGCGCCGAACTGGTTGGTCGAGTTATGTGCGCTTTAAGCAATTCGATATGACTTGCTTTTACTCGGTACTCGCAGTATAATGATAAAGAAGTACGTCACAAACTAGTAAATAGTTCTTGATGACGCTAAATCGCTTAACGGCACTTTTAAGTCAGTAGGTTAGTAACTAGCCACGCCAAGCCTCCCACCAGACAAAATAATAACTAACTAATCAGTATTAACAATGAGTGCAAACTTATTACCACAATTTCAGCAATATATACTTCCTCACCATTTCAGTAGATAAGATTAAAGCCACACCAATTCAAATAAACCCACAATCCTAGTAACATATCCGAGGAAATCCTCAAATAATTGGAACACGCGTAGTGTCTGGAACTAGCTTAATTGCCCATTGTTCCCTAATTTGTTCATGTCACCACTGTCTCTGGAGAGAGCCAGTGGCCATTATTACAGCGCAACTTTATAAATGAACCATTCAAGCGATTGCAATCCTTATTATTTAAAGTTTAAAGGTTATTACAACTGTAGTTATACGTTGGTAGAATCAGAAGATACAGTTGGTGTGCAAGTCGTTGGTAAATTGTAACAGTGTAGGACATGCCGTGACATCTTTTCCTGATCTATTTGGCTGGAAAAGAAAGCATGGAGAGAAATAATGTATCAATGTCATTCCATAAACAGTAGTTTATTTTTCTTTAAATAGCGACGTTTAAAATAAAAATTAATTTTAAACGCCGCTATTTTATTCAACACTTTCATATGTTTTTAGCTTTCCAAAAAATTCAAAATTAAAAACTCATTTAGTAGTAGGCCCGGTTATAAGCACTTCGGAAAAGTCACGTCAGTCTGTTTGTAGTTACTCTACCACCGGTTCGGAAGGCAGATTCCACCGAGAAGAACCGGCAAGAAACTCAGCAGATAGCTCTTTTTCAACATCTTTTTACAGTTTGCAATCTTTTAAATTTTATATCTTGTGAGAGATTAGAGCAGAGCCTGTTTCCAAGCAGCCATGTCGTTATGAAATTCATCAATCGTATATTAACAACCATTCCTTAAATGTTGTTTAAATTAATGCATTCCAAAAGCAGGTCCAAAATTACCAAGTTTTTAATTATACATTCTTAAACTTTTTTAACACTTTACTTTTTGTTCTTAATAGAAACAGTGACACTGGGTTACCGTTGCGCGTAGTACAACGGTAATGGACAGTAATAGTTTTAATCTTCCAATATTATGTACTATTTTTTGTTAAAAAATAACAAGCAAAAAAAAAAATATTACAAAAATTACATTAATAGTTTGGTGTATAAGAATTATAATATATTAAGTGTCGGCGGCGCGGTGCTGCGGCTGTATAAATTCAATCAATTGGGATCGTTGCGTGCTGCAAAAAAAGTAAATGCTTCAGGAATATTTAAATTTATCCTCACTGATGTTGTCAACTTTATTTGGAATATCGCTTAGAGTAACTATAGATCGGATAGATTCAATGTTTGACGATAAAAAAATCGCTTTGTAAAATGTTAAATAATAATTATTATGGCGAAATTTTAAAATTATGAATGTGTATTACAGAAAAAGGTTTATATTTATAAACAAAAATAACCTAAAATAACCTATGTACCATAATAAAACTAAATTAAATCAATAACGTTTCAAATATTATGTTAGGCCTTCTTGAAATAAACGAATTTTGAATTTTTAAATTTGAATTGATAGGTTTGTTTTAGTTTAAATATATTTGGTACCACTCTACTGTATTTTCGTTATATAAAATATTCACATTCGTTTTACCTATTCGTTATCAATGTTTAAATAATCGATGATCAATCAAATTAAAAATTGAATTTCGGTATGCATTTATGCAGGAGGTTTAACATTCGTTTTCAACTTAAATGCTATTAAGAATTTATTCGTTAATTAATTATTGGAACATTTAAATTAATTAAAAATTATTAATTATTATCTGCACCGAGTTAAATTAATCTTGTATTGGAAACCATGAAATTCCATTAATATATTTTTTAAAACGGAACCAACGAACAAGTTTTCAGTTGGTAATGTAAAATATTATGTAATAAAATTATCCAATTTACCAAGAGGCAGTTCAGAACACACGTTCCTGTGTTTGATTCCTGGATCGAAGTCTCAGATAAAGTACATAATGTACCCAGTGGCGTGCACTGGGTTCCTTACCAGGGTATGCATACACCAGGAAAATTGCATAAAACGGCACAAATTCTCCTCCTATACGAGTTATATATCAATGTTAGGGTATGCAGTGCTTTTGTGCATGTATGGAGTGCACGCCACTGAATGTACCTCTAAAGCCTGTGAAGTATTATTTCGGTTTTCATTTACACGTTGTATATTTTTTTAGTCAACTTTACTGCAATCTCTACTGGTGGCAAGTGCAGTCTAAGGTAACGCTATTCTTTTTAGTTAGGGCCCTACCCCTAATCAGCTTCTCCATCGTAGCACCTTGTTGGTTTATCGGAAGAGTGGTAATCAGCCGCTTACCGGACCAGCAACAATTAAGAAATTATAAATCTCATCGAACCCAGGTCCTCCTAATTATAACCAAAAACCTCACTGCTGCACCAGGGGGGTCGTCGAATTTAAACTGAAGCATTTAGCCAAAATTGCACTCGTTACCACGAAAAAAAATGGTAGCAATTATGGAAACGGATCCATTTATTGCTCCATTCAAATAAAAGACACATTCGTTAAATGTTTTCTTTTTTTTTATTTGCAATAAAATACGCGCGAGTACTGATTTTATTTGACAGCTTGAGCAGCGTTCGACCTTTCATAAGTACCCTGGGGGCTCACTATAACTTCAATAATATTAAAATAATAACTCTAACGACCTCCTTGGCGCAACGGTGAGCGCTGTGAATTCAATTAGGAGGTCCCGGGCTTTGGCTGTTGCAGGATACACTGTCACTGGATGACGTGCCGCTTAGCGATTAAGTGTTCCGGTGCGATGTCGCGTAGAAAACGATTAGGGGTGTGACTAACATAGTCCCTACCGGGTTAGCCCGCTACCATCTTCGACTGCATGATCATTTACCTCCAGGTGAGATTGCAGAGAAGGGCGAACTTGTAGCGGTATAGAAAAAAATAAAGATTAAAGCGGTAATAGTACAGTGGTGAGGATTTTTTACTTAAAAATAATTTATAACTGTACCTAGTGAGTAAGGGTTGGGCTTCCACCGAGTTCGATCCCGGCACGTGCCTCTTTTAACTTTTCAGAGTAATGTGCGTTTTAAATTCAAGCAATTAAAATATCATGACGGCCGACTGGCGCAGTGGGCAGCGACCCTGCTTTCTGAGTCCATGGCCGTGGCTTCGATTCCCACAACTGGAACATGTTTGTGTGATGAACATGAATGTTTTTCAGTGTCTAGTTGTTTATCTGTATATTATAAGTATTTATGTATGTTATTCATAAAAATATTCATCAGTCATCTTAGTACCCATAACAGACGCTTACTTTGGGGCTAGATGGCAATGTGTGTATTGTTGTAGTATATTTATTTATTTATTTATCATAGGCTATACCGGTGAAGAAAAACATCGTGAGGAAATCTGCATGACTTTAACCCTTCTTATTCTTAAGAAGACCCGTGCCCTGTCGTGGGCTGGTAATGGGTTGATGATGGTGGTGGGGTAATAGCCCAGTAGTTAGGAAATATGCTACGGTTACATAAGACCGTTGCGTTTATAAACACTAGAGTACTATTTACATTTCCTTTAAACATTACTTAAGATTTGTGAATCTAAACCATCCAGGGTGCCACCCAAACGCATACCGACACATGACATACACACGCACACAAGAAATATATATAAAGATATATGTTTTAACTTTATATATGTAGTATTAAATACTAGCAAATTTGGTTATCTATCTAACTATCCCGTTTTATGTTTCTTAAACCTAAGGTTGTCTGGAGGAGATCGGAAGCGATAAGGCCGCCTTTGTGCATATTATTATTTATTTTGTTAACCTGGCGTTCTCATTCAAATATGTTACATAAGACCGTTGCCTTTTTAAACACTAGATAATATCTGAATTTACGCAAATTAAAACATTACTATGTATAAAGTAGTTATGTTTGCGTTTCAAATTTTAAATACGTAAAGTGAAAAAAAAAGTTAAAATAAAAAGTTAAAAGACCAACAAATACTTTTATGTGGACTTCCTTTTATTCACAACGAAACATTATTTTAGGTTTATTGTTCAACCGTAATAGCAACACTGCACTCTGTGAAAGTTTATATAAAACGTAAGCGTACATAAAAATAGGATTTTTATGTTAAGGATTACTTAAACGATAAAAAAGCTTGGGTGTGAATTGCTCTAACTTCATAGCTTAATATTAATTTGTTGTGAGATGGTGATAACAAAAAAAATACCCGGCTAAGTTTGTTGTGGGCTCTCTTAGACCAGGGCGCGTTCGGAACCCTCGTAGCTTTAGAATAGAATAGAATAGAATTTGTTTATTTACCAGAACAACACAAACAGACTTACATACGGAGTAACTTAAAAATTTTGTACTTAATTATAAATAGCTTAAGTCTATGATGTGTCGTGCCAATAAAAAGGTTCTGACTCAGCTTAATGCTCCGGATACTAATGTACCCACAACGCTGGTATTCTGTCAGTACCTATTTAGTTGAGGGAAGTCCAATTATGAAATCACATATAAAAACAATAAAAAAAAAAAAAAAATAATATATATATATATATATAAACTTTATAAAAGAAAGTAAACTTCATTATGGAAAGAAGATGAAAATTCATTTTTGTTTAAGTAGTAATGGAAAAGTATGTTAGTCAGATAATAATTTTCAGTTTTTAGTAGTTATTATTGTAAGATAGTGCCACATTAGATTTTTGAATGTTCAGTAGATAATAGCGATATAATTTTTTAAAGCAAAACTTTGATTTGGCATTTCTAAAAGGCGGTGGGATGTCGTTCCAGCATTTGGTGGCAAGATATTTAAAACTGCCACGAAATGCTGCAGACCTGTGGCGTGGCATCGATAGTGGTGGCGCTGTAGTTCCTTTACCGTAGCAAGGGTCGCGCCAAACTAATTTCCTATACAGGTATGGTGGTTCTTTAGTACAAATATAGTATATAAACTTTTTAACATATACATATAAGAATACCTACTTTCCAGAGGCAATACTCTATTAACTGGTATAGGTAATTATGATATTTTAGGAACATCCCGTTATGATCAGTAAGAGTAAAGGTATAGTATAGGTATATTCCTGCACGTGGCAGTGCTTTTTTAATTTTATTTAGGTTTAAGTTGGCGATCGAAGTTATCACCATCCCCTTACTATTATGTGAACATGTATGAACGCTTCATAAGTGCCTGTGATAGGCCTACATGAATAAACAAATTTTGAATTTAGCGTCCCGTTAGCACCCTACGGGTACGGACCCTAGAAATTTATAAACATTTCAAAACTGTCTTCAAATGGTCCTATTTGACGGGTTATAAAGCGGGTTCTACTTTGACTTTGAAAGTTTGAGTAAAAGTTTTAACAAATTTACTTAGTTATTAATTAAAATTATTAATTTACTTTCATACGAGTACCTATGTCTTGAAACGTTGAAACTTAAATATGAAGGCAAACAGTCTTTAGCGAGACAAATTTACAGTTTGGAGTAGGTAAGTAATTCAATTTTAGCAAACAGTCTTACCTTCAAAAGACTTTCATGAACTGTGCAACTCTAAACAAAGTATTTTCAACAGAGCTCCTTGGAAATGGGAATAAAATTATCGCATTAAAGCGACTTAAGGCAACGTTGCCTCAAAAATCATGCAATTTCTGAAACTCATACAGAATTAAGACCAAGTTTTATAATCCTAACTAATATTTAAAATGGAAAATGAAAATGCGTTTGTTTGACCTACCTTTACGCCCTCATTTCGCAACCAATTAACCAACTACTGTGCTTGTGCACAGTAGGAGAAAATGTTTTAGAGCATATATTATTTATTTACACACACACACATCTTGTGTGTGTAAAGATAAACACATAAATGCTCATTGGAATGATCTTAATGAGTTGATGTCAGAATTCTAACTCTCCTGCGCTTTATTGAAATTTATGATGTAATATTGTAACTATCAGCACGTTAAAAAAAACTGTTTTGATTAAAGACTATTTTTAACAGGGGAAATTTTGAACTTCAAAATTGGAACTTAAAATAATAAATAATTATGGCAAAATAAGTATTCTAAGCTTTTTAAATGTTTGTTTTTTATTTGTTTAATTTAATTTTGTTGTATATTTTTTGCTTGGTACTTAATTCCTAAGCAATTGTGGTTAATGTTATCCTTTGTGTATAACTAAGTTGTGAAAACTTCATAGGTTTATGTGTTATAAAAATACGGCATTACCTTTATGTGTTTGTTTCCCTTGAAAAACTAATAAATAAAGAAATAAAAAAGCTCTGTACATTGCATTATTCCAAGTTCTAACATGTTCAGAAAAGTGAATAGCGTCAACGATTATGCCAGTTGAAAAAATTTTGACGTCTATAAAAACGTTCGTCGGATTGTGTGAAACGATTCTTTAAGCTGAAGCGTCCGCGGTACTAACTTTACGCATAATCACTGTCTCTCATTTAAATATATTCAACTTTGTACTTGTTACTAAAAGCATTGAGTATAAAACTTTATAATTAAAGCGGGACGAACGGAGTGCGAAATACGTTTGTGCGGTGGTTAAACAAACCTAGAAACAGGTGGCAAAACATAGCGTTATTATGATAAAGTACACTAATTTCTACTTTATTTATCTATTTAAAAGCGTTTCCTTACTTCTTTGACCAATGCCATCTATACGTTCTATAATTTATTGTTTTTATTTTTTTTAATTCTTAAGAATGTTAAAATATATATTAACATCATGTGTATTATTGTTTATTTTGTTAACCTGGCTTTCTATTTGTATGTGCAATAAAGACTTCTTCTTCTTCTTTAATTGGCGTGTAACCAAACACATTTATTCCGATGCTGCGTCAAGTTTATTTATGAGACTCTTTAACTATGATCTATCCAAAGTGCTGTGAAATAGCTTCACACACCTTTGAGAATATTATGGACAACTCCCAGGCATGAAAGTTTCCTTACGATGTTTTCCTTCAACGTTAAACAAAGTGATATTTAATTACTTATTAAGCACATATGTATATTCTAAGTATTTATGTATGTTATTCATAAAAATATTCATCAGTCATCTTAGTACCCATAACACAAGCTACGCTTACTTTGGCGCTATATAGGGAAGCGATGTGTGTATTTTTATTTATTTATTACATAACTTAGAACCTTTCTAAGTTAGGCTCGAACTACGGAACGCACCTTTAACCTTTTAAGGGTGCGTTCCGAAGTTCGAAATCGTCCCTCCGAATATGAAGCAAATGTCCTGACCACTAGGCAATCATGGCTTCAAGAAACATTGTTCAAAGAACATTCCAAATAAAATTAACCCGTCAAATGGATTATCATCGTCTTCATCGACAATCCATTAAGGGTGAGATATCGCTTCATTAGATTTGATTGGACAATTACTTACGGTGGTAACAGCTGTAATTAGATTGTACCAGATTGATGTGACCGCTTCAAGTGGTTTGACGTTAACTGACTATCCTATAGAGCAGGGGTTCCCAACCTTTTTAAGTCCGCCGCGGCACACTAACTACTTTAGAAATTCATTTCGGCGCCCACTTCTAAACATAGCTTGTTGAAATAGGCACCTAGTGGTTAGATACGCAGCGGGGCAAAAACATTAAAACATTCAGTTTTTTTTTTATAAAAAAAATATATAATGTGAATGGTATAACACATAGGTAATTAAGAAAAATAAAATGACCCGATCCCATCACTGTGGTTGAGCTTGGTGCGTAAGCAAACAAAAAATTCATAGCGGTGGAGTTGCATATTTATAGTTGTTTTTTTTTTAATACAAAAGGAGTGCCAAGTGACGTACTTTCTATGGTGCACCAAGTTGGGATACTTGCTATGGAGTATAAAAAAACGATTTTACCTGACCTCGCTTTCAAAAGCAACTCAAAGCGATGCATTATTAAAAACTTAAATAGGACAAAACCAGTCAAAGTCTCAGTTATTATTGCAGCTAAGTAAGTATATGAAGAGTTTGTTGTGACAGAGCAAGTCCGGGAAAGTAGAAAAATTTGAAGAGGAACAATTCGCAGGGCGTTCAAGAAAACTAACATACATACTGTGTCTCGCAACCTTGGGCGTAGAAGTTAATCCTCATTGTGCCGTGACCGTCAATTCCCTTCAGACCAAAACACAGCAATGGGGCTTGGCGAAAGAAATAAGCATGGCAGTAGTATTTACCCGGACGAGGTGTGTCGCAAAAATTCTACTAAAACTACGTGTAATGTATGATGTTATTTATTTATTTAAACTCTTTATTTGTACACTACACTGTTAGGAAAATAAAGGAGGAATAGAGAGAAACACAAAGAATGGAGTAGAATACAAAGCGGCCTTATCGCTTAGAAGCGATCTCTGCCGGGCAACCTTAGGATTAGGACAACAAGAGCGAGAACAAATAGGTGGTGTTAAATTATTATAAGCCTACATTCAAATAACTACACACGAAAACATTACACAGATAAGAAAATAGTATATGAAATGTTATGGCGTTAAGGCAGCGAGATGCCGCGTGGCGCTATTCTACTCGTGTCGTAATATATATAGATTAAATATATATATATTACGACAACGCACACATCGCCATCTAGCCCCAAAGTAAGCGTAGCTTGTGTTATGGGCACTAAGATGACTGGTTAATATTTTTATGAATAATATACATAAATACTTAGAATATGCATATAAACACCCAGACACTGAAAAACATTCATGCTCATCACACAAACATTTTCCAGTTGTGGGAATCGAACCCACGGCCTTGGACTCAGAAAGCAGGGTCGCTGCAAACTGCGCCAATCGGCCGTCAATCCAAACCGGGTGGCTTACCTTCTGATAGTTTCTCCTGGTCTCCATCACTAGAACAATTAGCTCAATCCAGAGATGATGAGCTAGAAGTATCTTGCTCCAAATTAAACACTAAAATTGTCTAAGTGTTAAAAGCCCCGGACGGGTTCGAAATTGGTCGGGCATACACCGACTAACACACGCGACTTAAGCCTACTTATTTTGATAAAATTATTGCCGTCCGTAATGATGATAAGCATATTACACCGCATGATTGTTTATGGGAAACAATGAAAAATGAATTTGAACTATATTGCTAAATCATCGTGTTGTTCGGAAGGAACTTTATTAGCAAGTTATTTGGCAGAAACATATTTACTTAATGAAGCTTCTAATAATTTCAGGAATATTTCAAATTAGGGTTTTGTAGAATTTTTTGTAGGATATAAAATCCTGTGTTGCTCTCTTCTTTATCTTTTAGACTATGCCAATAATCGAGTCAATTGGTTGTTTAGTTAAGGCGTAATGGAAAGACCAACAAACAAGCGAACAAATAAACACTACCTACACTATCACATTTATAATATTAATAAGGATTATTCGTTCGGTAAAATATAAATTAGTCTCACGATAGTAGGAGAGCCAGACATTTCGACAATTTTAACTTAACTTACTTACCTACAGTAATAACAATAATAATCTTTATTTACAGACATATTACATCTATTTATAATAAATAAAATAGCTATATTATACCTAGGTCTTTTTTAAGTAGTGCAATTTAAAATTATTTTAATTATAATATTATTTTATTTTTAAACCAACGTTTTAAACCAACCTTTTTATTGCTAAATTAGTCATTTTTAATCTGTTGTTGATACATCTATTTATAAAAAATAAAATAATGTTATAATTAAAATAATTTTAAATTGCACTACTTAAAAAAGACCTAGGTATAATATAGCTATGTTAGTTTTAATGCGTTTTAAACCAACCTTTTTATTGCTAAATTAGTCATTTTTAATCTGTTGTTGATCTTTGAGTTAAAGAGCGGATAAAAAAGGTGAAACATTTATTTTGCATGTTTGTTGTTTCTTTTGAAATATAATCTGGAAAGCATAAATCAATATTTAAAATGTCCACAGTAAAAATAAAACAACACATTCAATCACGCATATCATTTTATTAAGTCGAATGCAGCTAGGCTCCTTTCTATACCTCATTAGTTATACATAATTGACAATTAATATAAATTATTCTTACGTTAAAGGTATAAAAATAAAATGTAAAAATCACTATCTACATGTCATCGGCTTATTACAATGTTCAAGTCACTAAATTGCGTTGTATTACCATTTTAAAGAACTGAATAATTTGCCTACACAACGATATAATATTCAAGTAATATGCTAGTACTTCAATTAAAATATTCGTGTACTAGAAAATTAGTAACAATTTTTAGATAGCTACATAATATTTTTCATATAAAAATTTAGACTACGTACTTTGCAAATAGATATAATAATAAATATTATACCAACCTTCATTCAAAATATTATATAGAAATAAGCTATAATTTAACAACATATTATAAATACATTCAACTCGGTATGAACAGCTAAATTAAGATATTTCTAGAAATATTAAATATATATTTTCTAGAAATATTAAATACAATTTCAATAATTGATGTTATACATATATTTTACATTAGATATACATTTTGATTAATTCCTTACTAGCTTTTTTTATTTGGAACTAATACTATTATTTGATCACAGTTAATTTTTCTAAATAAACATTTATATTTTATTTACACATAGAAAAATTAACTGCTTTTATTATAAGTTGAATCAATATTTTATAATGTCATTTTCGTTGGCTCTAGTATTTTCAGGTATGTAATATTAAAAAGTCAACTTGTCAAGCATTTAATAGTAGGTAAACAAACATCCGTATCCTATTTAATTATTATTTTATAGTAACTACCTAAATATCTGTTACAATCCCTATCAGTCTGTTAACAACAATAACTCTACATATATTTAGAATATGAATTACTTATACGGAATAAATGTTGAAATACTAATTCCACCATTTTTTTTAAACTGAAGTTCGCTTTTTTTTAAATGTTATAAATTCATTAATTTCTTCAAAAAGTTTATGCCACATTTTAACTCTTCAACGTGTAACCGAATTTTGAAATACTCCTGAAAGGTGCATAAGTATATTTCATAAAGAATCACCCTGTTAAAATATGAAATTGAAAGAAGCATATTCATTTATTCATAGAAATTAATACCGAATATTTTAAATGTTTATTTATGACAACCCTATTAAAGATAAAAGACCGACACGCGCATAGTACCTACACTACGACGCGTATCAACTTAGTAACTCACTTGATTTTAATTTTGCATGTGATGTAGGGCTGCACCTGATTTCGTTCAGTAAAAACTAAATTTCTTAACTCAAAAACTATTAGCGTTTTTACTTCACAGATAAGTCTTAGAGTAAATAATGAAATAATATTATTTCGATTTTCATTTACACTTTGTATAGTATCATAACTCTATTTTTATATAATAGTATAATAACTATTATAAGTTATGGAAACTAAATTATTACTACTAATGTAAACAAGTAAGTAAAGTGGAAATTAGTATTATTAAATTATCCCGTATCATTAGGTATGTACAATATAATATCGTCTTTAGTATTATCAGCTTATAAATGTATTTTATAATCTTGTAATCTATTTCAAACATCAACATTAGCGAGTTTCATTAAAAACGCCACAAATTACAGGAGTGTGTTTGCGTTATTATTTATATTCGTTCGATTTTTAGTCTACAATGTACAAGTACTATAAGTAACAAAAACTTTTAGATAAAGTGGCCTTACACTGATATTTAATTTAAAAATCTACTTTTTGGGTTCCGTTAGTATTACAAGGAAAAAAAAGTAAGGGGAATGGAGGAGCTGAAAAAAATATGGATGAATACCATCCAGACTAATAAACAAGGTATTACCAAAACGTTAAAAAATGTAATAGCTTAAAGAGAAAAAATAACGGAATTGAAAGTAATCAAATAAAAAATTGAAAAAAGCTAGCACTGATCGACAACCCTACATAAACTATTATTTTGATTTCCAATACAAGTTAGACGATGATGCAGTATAAGATGGTAACGGGTTATGCTATGGCATGCCGGTTATACTGAACCCAAACCCCGTTTCTACACGACATATTATTCATTTCATTTCATTTCATTTCATTTCATTTCATTTCATGGTATCGGAACGCTAAATCGCTTATCTTCACGGCTTTGCCGGTAGGGTGCTAACTAGCCACGGCCGATACCTTCAACCAAACCATACCAGAGACTTCAGAAATTATGAATTCCCGAATGTCCCCAATTCCCAATGCCGGATATCGAATCCGGGACGTCCCATTTAAAACTACAGCGCTACTTACTGCGTCCGGCAGGTCGTCAAAATGACACAAGACGTATAGAAAGTTTACACAATGTATTCCCTATTTTATTCTCAAACTCGATTCCATACAAACAGTATCGAGAAAACGTTTATAAAACTCAAAGTAACTCTACATCTGTCGCTATCGGGTATTGCATAAAAATGAACTTATCTCTTGATTCGTATACATATTTTAACTTTATGCTGTTACGTATTGTGCGATCTGTTACGTTTATTTTATATAAATGTTGTGGCACGATTCTGTACTGCGCTGTGCAACAAATTTTAAAATGCAATATTTTTCGAAGATTTCAGTGCTAGAGATAGTGGTGTTTGGCTCTCATCCAGACCGAAATACAGTCGGCAATATCTCTGATCCTAATTTACAAAGTATATTGCGTTGTTGTATCATGCAATTGAGTGTTTCGCTAGCTACCCACGTTATTGTAAAAATCATCACCTTTAACATCATCATCATGACTTATCAACCCATTTCGAGCCCAAAACAGGGCACGGGAATCTTCTCGCAATGAAAAGCTTTTGGCAACCACGCTGGCTCAGTGCGTATTGGTAGACTCCACACGGCCTTGAGAGCATTAAGGAGAACTCTCAGGCATGCAGGTTTCCTCGCGACGCTTTCCTTCACTGTTGAAGCCTAACTATAACCTAAAACCTAACTATAAGTAGGTACCATATGTGGCTTTTAATGCGGCATGTTAGGTCTACTTATGTGAATTTATGTACTTTTTATTCAGGTGTTTTTACTTGGAGGAAATATCAAATTTATAAATTTCAAATCGCGCCGCGATCGGGTTCCGAATTTTTACATGCATTTTAAACTCATAAATTCTATTACATGATCTTAAACTGTTTTTCCGGATTATAAGCTTAATAATGCAGCACGTTACGTCCGGACTAAAACGTATCCTGTGGCCGTCTGTAGGATGCCAACTATTTACATGCAAAATTTCACCGGGATAAGTTAAGAGTCGAAGCCGAAGAAGAAGTCAACAACTCAGTTTTTCCAGGATAAATATTATAGTTTGTCGTATTATCTCATTATTCTTTTCCAGGTAGCAACGTGTCTGCTAATTTGACTCAAGATCGCTTCAACGGTTTAGCTGAACATAGGTAACAAACAAACACACACGCATTACTACCACATTTGTAATATTTATCGCAAATCACAACTTTTTACTACATTAGCAATAGATTACTTTTCTTTGGTAGCATAAAAAATAATTAATAACAATGTCAAAATAATAATTAAGTTCACATGATCGATTCGTTTTAAGCAATAGTAAAACCATTTATTTCTTTGGTTGCAATTTTTTTTATTTTCTATCATTTATTGATTTTAATTTTTTTTTATTCTTTACAATGTTTGAAAAAAAAAACTTAAACTTTGGTTGCAATTATTATTACAATAACTGATAGACGATTCCATCAAAAGTTTTAAAAGATTATCTATATTATATGATTATTTTTGGCTTTTTTATAGTATTATACAATCATAGAAATGTTAAATACTAAAAGAATGCTTTAAAAGATTCAATACCCGACCGAGATGAATAAAACACAAGTTGTTTAAACACACAAAATATTGTTTTTGGCACAATATATAAATTAAAATTCCATTCTGAGGGTTATTGCGACTATGTTTGATAAGACACTGCTGCGGCAGACATGTATCGGTTCCTATGCCTAAGCAGAAGGTATGAAGGCGTTGTGAATTAAAATTAAAATTTAAAAAATAAATTTTGACTTCGTTTTTTTATAATTCAAATATATTAATTTTCACTATCCATTTTATTTTTAATTTTAACTAACCATCTGCTTTTTTATAAATAAATTAATTTTGAATTTGGAATTTGAATTTGAATTAAACTCAATATTAAAGTAATTCAACACACTTTGACATATTTTTGAAACATTAAAGCAGTGTACTGAATGTAGCTAATTTGATAAACTATAAAACATGATAGGTAAAAAGTAATCCAGACGACTTGAGCATTATAAAATACCTACATAATATTAAAACAATATTATTCCATATCAATACATTCATATTATATCTAATATATTACACAGCTTATTTTTAACTGTTAACTACTATATCATATTGTAAGTACACATTAGGTAATACGGTAAAATTAAATAGTTAATTAAAACAAAACGTTTCAAGTGTTTCTTTTGTAGTTTCACTAAAGTCGGGTTATACACTAAATAGTTTTAGTCACGATACTACTATCACTCGGGCTTGAACTATCCTCTAGCCGTTGGTTTTTGAGGTCCTGTAACAAAAATTGTATTATATTTATCTGTAAAAATAATTATTATCGATATAATACCGGTCTACTACAGAGCACGGGTTTTCTCGGAATGAGAAGGGTCTAGGCCAAGCCACCATTCTGGCCACCATGCTGGTCAAGTGCGGATTGGTGGACTCCACACCTTTAAGAAAATTAAATCTTGTGTGGGGATGGGTATATGCTTTTATAACATAATGCCGAGGGTAATATTAGATCTACCTTTACCTAAGTTTAAACAATATATTTAACCAAATTTTGGTTACTACATGATTGATGAATTCCTTAACGACAAGGCTTGTAAACACACCACTCCGCTCTCATCTCTCACAAAACAGAAAATTTCTAAAGATTGTTAAACTATAAAATGATGTTGGAAAAGAGAAACCTGCTGAGTTTCTTGCCGACAGTTCTCAGTGGAATCTGCCTTCCGAATCGGTGGTAAAGTCACTATAAACAGACTGACTTGACGTTTCAAAAGCGCTTATAAAGTAGGCCTTTTTGAAATAAATGAATTTTGAATTTTTGAATTTTATGGAGGACTATCAAGCATGCAGGTTTCCTCACGATGCTTTCCTTCACTGTTGAAGCAAGTGGTATTTTAAGTGCCTAGAACGCACATACAAATTGAAAAGTTAAAGGTAGGACCTGCTAGGATAGGCATCCAAAGCCCTAACTATGTTATCACGACTTTAATGTAATCATCCGCATCAATTATTAGAAAAATAATTCACAAACTAAACAGCCGAGTTAATTGGAAAACCTATAAACAATGTAACTATCCCTAGGGAATGCAGTTAAAACGACCTGCAAAGTGACACCCTATGTCCATCAAACCGGCAACGCTTCGGTTGCTCCTCTGGTGCTGCAGATGTTTATGGGCGGCGGTGATCACTTAACATCAGGTGACCCACTTGCCCGCTATTAATATATAAAAAAAAAAAAAACAACCTGAGGCGTAGGTATTAAGCCTCTCGTGCCAGTTATTACACTGGCAAGCGCGCCATTCAGACCGTAGCACAAAAATGCAGTTTGATGGCAGAAACAAGCTTGGCAGTAGTACTTCCCCGAACGAGCTCTGACACATAGAAGCTCTACACTACCTCTAAGTTATCTCGTTGGTTGGTTACCTAGACATGTAAGAGTTATATATATATATATATATATATATATATATATATTTTATTTTACCGAAGTATACAAGCGTACAGTGGGCAGTGACCCTGCTTTCTGAGTACATCGCTGTGGGCTCGACACCCACAAATGGAAAATTATGTAAATAAATGTATTTGAGTGGCTGGATTTTTTTGTTTATATTAAAAGTATTACTGTATATTATTCAAATAACATATTCATCAATTATCCTGGCACCCATAATAAAAGCTTCGCTTACTTTGGGGCTGTTTGTATTGTTGTTATATATTTTTTTTATTATTTAGCACAAGAATTTGTTTTAAAGTACATAACTTAAGTTAAATATTTTGATATCCATCCAAAAGCGGCATTACGCCTACGCAATCTGTTCCAGACAACCCTTGGGGAAAACAGGTAATGAATGTATTGGCGCAATAAACAAACTGTCATCGATAGAGGCAATTTTTTTAGTAATAAAAGCCTTAATTGCAAACATAGTCGAGGATTAGATATTATTAAACCCATATATTAAGAAGAAGAAGATTTGGGCCGTAGTCCATCACGCTGGCCATTATGCACTGGCATTGGTGGACTTTACACCCCTTTGAGAACGTTATAAAAAATCTTAGACATCCATGTGTCCTGACGATGTTTCCCTTCACCGCTATAGGAAGTGATATTTTAATTGCCTAAACGAAAAACGCACATAACTCCAAAATGTTAGCGGTCACTCCGGAAGGAAAGCCGATGCCTTTACCTTAGCTGATAGCCTTCTAGGCTATAAATAAATAAAATCATTTTAATTCAGGTCGGGGACCCATATACAAAATTTAACACAAAATAAATATATAAGACAGATTTTAAAAATAGATAAATAAAGAAAAACAAACAAAACAATAATTAATTAAAATCTAGAATTAACAATTAGAATAAATTAAATTTCAATTAAAATTAAAATCCAACTATTTTATATTATTTCGTGTTTGGAATCTGGTGCACTTTTCGCCAATGTTTAATAATGTAATCTAATAGAAGCGAAGTTTAATTAAAATGTTAACAAAAGCATATTTTCTCATGTTATATTTTGTTAAAATCTGAACATTTCATTGTAAACGGAACAAATGTATTCGACATTTGTTCCGTTTACAATAAAATGTTCGTAAAAATGTGGAAATTTAATAAAAAATCACGTTCTATATAAAACTTTAGCTTGAGCCATTTAATTTACTTTTCAACGACTTGATTTGTGAATGCAAAAGAAACAGGTAGGCAGCCAACCAATGGCGTGCACTACATACATGCACAAAAGCACTGCATACCCTAAAATTTTTATATCCCTCATAAATGCGAAGGATTTTTCCGTTTTATGGCACCTTCCTTCTATATGCATACCCTGGTCAAAAACCTTATGCACGCCACTGCGGCCAACAATATAATAATCTACCAAAACATAATTATGTAGAAAAGACGTTATTCAACTTCAATAAAAAATCATTTTCTATATTTGTAACTGTTTAGCTAATTAATTACATAATAATATCAACATAATTTTTTTTAATTAGTATTCGAATTACCGATCAAGATTATAGAAATGAATGTTATTAGTTTTGTGTATTAGGTCAGTATTTTAAGTTGTCTTGTAAGTGAACAGTATGTTTGGAGAATAAAGTATTTACACGTATAATTCACTTCACAATATTTAAGAAGAACATTGTCTTACAGGATATTTTTACCGAAAAAAATAGCTTGAAATTGAAGGCCTTAAGGAAAAATTCGTTAAAACCACTCGTACGTGAAAAGGTTTAGCTACACCGCGATATGTAAATACGCCAGGAGCGGTTTGTTTAAGGAAAAAACGCCTTTATTCTATCGAGGTTACAGTAAAAAATTCAATTCTTACTTTTTTTAATACACGAATTTTATATTACAAGGATTAAGACAATCGTTTCTGAACACATTTTTCTTTATATTTAATGTGTTTTAAGACACTTCACAAACATAGTTTCATCGTGTTTGTTTATTTGTGAGTCGATTTGACATCATATTCAGCAACCAAAAATTTAAAATGATTTTGGAAAAGAGCAGAGTTTTTGCCGGCTCTTCTCAGTGGAATTTACCTTCCGAACCGGTGGTAGAGTCACTACAAACAGACTGACATGACGTTTCAAAAGTGCTTATTAATGAGGCCGACTTGAAATAAATGAATTTTGAATTTGAATTTGAACCATCACATCATCACATCAACCCATTACCTGCCCACTACAGAGCACGGGTCTCCTCCCACAATGAGAAGGGGGTTAAGACCGTAGTCCACCACGCTGGCCCGGGCGGATTGGTGGACTCCACAAACCTTTGAGAACATTATGTCGAACTTTCATGCATACAGGTTTCTTCACGATGTTTTCTATACCGTTGAAGCAAGTGATATTTTAATTGCTTAAAACGCACATAACTTCGAAGAATAAGAGAGGAAGAGGTGCGTATATAAAATTCGAAATCGGCCCCCCGAGGGCCCCGACAGTGAAGTCGAGCTCCTACCCAATGTGCTATAACCGCTTCCATTCATTATATTCAGCAATAATTGTGTTATAATTCATTTAGCATGAAAGACTCTTAGTCAGGATAAATAAATTAACCTGGCACCCCCAGGTGAATTTATTATGATATCCTGACTAAAAGTATTATATAGTATTATAAAGTATTTGTCTTAAAGGTCAGTTCAGGTGTTGGAAATATAAATTATACCTCTACTTAGACATTTCATTTTTTTCTATTTTCTTTACTTTTATTTGTTATACAAGAAAGATGTATTTATTCATAAATATTTTGTCGGCCGATTGGCGAAAAGAGCAGAAACCCTGCTTTATTAGTCCAAGGCCGTGGGTTCGACTCCCACAACTGGAAAATGTTTGTGTGATGAACAGAAATGTTTTTCAGTGTCTGGGTGTTTATATATATTTTATAAGTATTTATGTATATTACATTATGTAAGATGATATATATATGTATAAGAATAAGATGTATATCTTAGCACAGATAACACAAGCTACGCTTACTTTGGTGCTAGATGGCGATGTGTTTATTGTCGTAGTATAACTATTATTATTATTATTAAATTCTCATATTTCAAATTTAAAACGCACAGTTGGTGGGTAGGTTAATTATAAAGAGCATTTATTTCAAGGTGCTAGATAACCTAAAGAAACTTTTCATTGGTGTACATTGGAATTTATTTTGAAAATCGTCGAAATTGTACTATTGTACCCACTGCAATGTATGGATTTGTAATTTTTTTACGTTACGTGAGGCAAAAATAGCGAGATACTATTCTACAAACATGGTTGTTTACAATTCTAAAAGATCTGGTGATTGTATATGTAAAATTGTAAGCCCGTATAATGTGACGTTAGCTTACATCGAGGGCCATAACCTATTTGATCAAGATTCGAGATTCATGCAATAACATGTGTTTAGAAAGTTAAACCTTTGTTAGTGGGTGGCCATAGTTTTAACAAAATCTGAAATGTTTTCATGCGAATACTGGCCTTTGCATATCGACACAACACTGTGACTGAAATTGTAGCATTATGATATTGATTTTATGTTATGTGAGATGAATCAAAATTTTCAAGATTTACACGTTGGTATAATTGGTGATTTTATCTCAAGGTAGCTACTCTACGGAACCCTATTCTTTACTTAGCATCACACGCAAATGGACCGTTCCTGTTTTTCCGGGACTGATGACTGATGAAACTTTAATAAGGATAATCTTTACTTCAAAGACACTGTGCATTATAAGCCGACATAAAAAAAAACCTTGCGAACCTGCCATCCTACAAGACTTTTGTTTTACCTTTCCTTTTGATCTAAAGAGTTCTGTAATACCTCTAATACTCTTAGTAATTATTAATATTGTAGGCGTATTATTTCAACTTTATCCGCTTTATGTTTATTTATGTTAATGGTATGATGGATGTGCGATAGTTTATCATTTAATAATGAAATAATCCCGCCTTTTGTAATCCTGTTAGGGTTGTGCAAAAAGAAAATAATAACGTGGGGAATGTGTTGTTTCGTTGAGTTAAAGAGTTTGAACTATTCCCAGTGAATGGCATGAAATATTTACTTTTATTATTAAATCTATTTTGTTTATCTCTTCTTTATGACATGGAATACATGACATATATATAATATAATATATTATGTTAAATTTGTGCTTTTATTAACACGTGCATTAAAAACAGGTAACCTACATGTACTTAATGTAATATAATGGCATTTTTAGATATAATATCACTACTATTTAAGAAGATTCTGCCAATAAGGGTTGTCTGGATATGTTCGTATTATTTATTACAGGCTTTTGCCCGTGACTACGCCCGCGTTGCTTTTAGGCCTTTTTAAAAACCCGCTGGAACAGGTAATTTAAAAAGGAGGTATGCTAAATTTTGACATGATGTATTTTCTGACAAGCCATAATTAGTTTTTCCGAGACAAAATGTATAAGGATATATTGCAAGATATATGATGCAATCGAAGGAAGAAGTTGAATTTAGTCAAAATCGAAGAATCGGTTGGATCAAAATACAACAAACAAACAACATTTGTAATATTAAAGCATAAATATACCTAGTAAAATTTATGTCCGTAGCTTTAATACATCTTTTTTTAATTTATGTTTCTTTTTTTAATTATGTATCGATAAAGAGTTTATCTATCTTATTTATATAAGTCGAGGAGTTTGCTTTCCAAGTCGCGTAGCCAGAACTTTCAGTAAAGCGAAGCACAAATTTTATGTTTATATATTATCTAGTGACCACCATCACCTCACTACCATGTACCTACACATTTTGTATGTACGCAACAAAACTGCAGTCAATTTACTAAATATATAAAATTTACTAATTTACCTATTTACTTTTAACTGAATAATAATTTAAATTAAATATCAATCCAGAAAACATTACTATGACTAAATTTTAGCCAGGTAGCTATAATACTTACTCGAGACGTCGCCATCCTTTGCACTATGATTTCCAGTCTGTCTCCGGCAGCCGCTATTAGAGGAACTGTCAAACAGCAGTCATAGTCCACAGTCCGCGTACCATTGACCTGTATAATAAATTTGTCAGGGTAAAAAAAAAATGTAGTTACAAGAGATCTATGAAATCTATCTATATTTAAACTTTATCATCAGTATTAGTCCATCGTCGGCCCACTACAGGGCACGGGTATTTCAAAATGAGAAAGGGCCTTAGTCAACCGCGCTTGGCCAGCGTTTTTGAAGTTAGTATAACTTCTCTTTTGGCGCGATAGAGAAAAATGATGAGAGTGAATTTTTACGATGCGTGCGCACACCGACACCTGAATTCTATGTCGTTAAGTTAGTTCTAGTTGGCATGAAAATCGATAACTATGAGTATGTTCAAGTTGTATATTCTACTATTTTTATATTTAGAGCACATGTTTCGTAACAGTACAAACAGTGTGAATAAATAAATATTATTTGTTAATAAAAGCTTTTTTATTTAAAAAAAATCTTTTTGATTAATTTTAATATTTATCGTTAATCACTACTGCATTTTAGTTATTTTATTTCCATACGCCAAAGAAGAATAACTTCTAACGCGTGTACATAAGTACACACACTCTTTTTCCTTGTGATGGCAGGCATATAATGGCAGGTGAAAAATCAGCGCCTAAACAAGGCAGCTACTAGGTAAGCAGAGCATGCAAGGAACTCGTTCTGCAACAAGCCGCCCTGTGTCCATCAACCTGAGGCATGGGTGTTTTAGCCTCATGTTCCTGTAATAACATCGGTAACCGCCCATTCAGACCGGAACACAGCATTGCAACAATGCTGCTGAGCGGCAGAAATAAGCATGGCACTTTACACGCCTTTAAACATTATGGAGAAGTTTCAGGTGTAAGGTCACGATGTTTTTCATCGCTGATAAAGTAATTAGGCATAAGATATTTATTTATTTCAATTAAAAATGCACATTACGATTAAAAGCTAGAGACGCGTGCCGGGGATCGAACTTGGTCTCACTTGGGCCCTGAGCGCTAACACTCGATTATAACACGCGATATTGTCAATTTATTTTTAATAAAATTCATTTAATAACATTTTAAAACCAGTTTTTTAAATTGTTCTACGTAAACTCCTCCATAAGATCCCAGACCTTCTGATTTGAAATCGAACATAGTGTAGGGTTTAGCAAACCTCTAGAGTAAAAAGTAGTCAGCGTTAGAAAAATGGTCAGACTTAATAACATATCGATGGGGGTTGAATGGGCAACAACGGGCGTAAATGCCCTGGCTCTAGAATATAAATTAGTTGGAAGGGGGAATAAGAGCAGCATCCGTAAATTATTACCAATACTTAATTGAGAAAAATGATTTGAATTTTAAAGTGACGAATATTTAATTTTTCTTATTAAAGAACAAAAATGTTGACATCTTATTGTAATGATTTAAGTCACATTTACAAGTAATTTTGCGGATAAAATTGTGTGGGAATTAATCATTTAATATTATATAACACAGCTACTTTAATTTCATTTGTAAACACATTTGATGTTATGGATGACACTGCGTAAATTTGTACATTTATTTCTTTTAAATTTTTGATCTGAATAAAAAGTTTTGGAAGTATTTTAAAGAAGACCTTCTCTCCATAGGAGTTATCACGATCCCTAGTAGTAAGGGGCCGATTGAAGCTATGAACACTGTAATACTTCTTCGGCTTACCCCTTTCCCAACTAGACAAGGATATCCCAAAGCAAAAATAACTGTTGCGTACCTGCAAAATCCTATCATACGGCCTCAACAAACCCACAATGTCGGCAGGGCCGCCCTTTCTTATCCGATTTATGTATACCCCCCGCTCGTATAATCCGTCTGAGACTGAGAAGCCGTAGTCGTCGTAAATGGCGTCTTTGTAC
This sequence comes from Pararge aegeria, assembly GCF_905163445.1. Lineage (NCBI taxonomy): Eukaryota > Metazoa > Arthropoda > Insecta > Lepidoptera > Nymphalidae > Pararge > Pararge aegeria. The sequence continues at coordinate 17,806,691 of NC_053187.1, forward strand.
AAAATCACGTGATGGATGGAGCCTCGCGCGGGGGAAAGGGTATCGCAGCTATAGAGACCTGGAACAGATGTATTGTAATATATTAGGCATTATGTATCGCATAAAGCGGGATACAATATACATTAATAATGATGTCTTTGTGAATACAAGATAACTAACGATCCGCCCGGGCGAACACCTCGCAGTGTAATAAAATCAGTTTTATGTTGATATTTTAATTTATAGATTAGATAATATCATCAACTTCTGCTGTAGAATTTCTAGTAACACATTAAGTTAAGAAATCCCTCGGCGTTAATGCCAGTCCCCAGAAAGCGAGTTACAGGCCGATAAAGGTCATAATACCATTTAACATTATGACTTAAAAAATGATCTACTTTTCTACAAACTTTTATTGAACCCTTAAGAAATTTTCAAAAACTGCCAAACACTTATTTTTAAGAAAGAGTTGATAAGAAAATGTCTGCCTTTTAGGTATATGGGATGATATGCATCCCATATTGAAAAACTCTTTTCTTAGGCAACTCTGGGGTACACCAAGAAATATTAAATTTCTACGTCTGTCTGTTTGTCCGTCCGTCCGTTAGGATAAAGCCTTTTATATATTTGTACTTACTATAAATATTTATAGAAAATTGAAAATAAAGGATAGAAAGTTCAATGAAATCATTGTTTATAATAGTTATAAAGAGTTTGACTGAAATTATAACTAATAGTACAGGTATAATTTAAACTTGTTTTTACGATACATTTTCGACAAATTAACTAAAACAGCAGTCTGGGAATATCCCAAATCAATCAAAGTATTATACCACTAGAATAGATGAACTGGTTATAAAAATATTTATGAAAAACCTACATACATTATTGCTGAGTGTTATTACAGGCAATATTTTTCTGAGAAACCTCTATCGTCCATAATGGACTAGCTGAAATACAATACTCAAATACAAATATGACTGTGGGTAGTTAGTATGTTTCCAACGTCAAATAACATAAAATTGCAACTTACTTGGCGCGTCATTTTCATAAATAGGACTCGTGGAAAATTGAAAACTCGTGCCAGGGATATTAGGTTTGTGAGGTGATTTCTGCGGCGTCGTCACTGTATAAATGCCGTTATTCAAATAATCGTTGTCCCAGTTTGGTCTCCGGATTTTCGGGGAAACTATACCGTATGGCCCCATCTGGACGTAGTCGCATTTGCAGGAGTTCTTCTCCATGTTATGTAACTGACAGTCCTTCATGTTTGACGTCATTATTTCAATTTGTTGGACGTCATCCTCCCGTGTGATATTCTGCTTATTCTTCAACGTATTCTCGGGAATTATGTGGGTATTCTCATAGTGGAACGTCTTGAGTGAATTGTTCAGTGAGTAGTTGGGCAGAGGAAGATCGTGAACGTTGTAGGCTGCGTTGAAACTTGACGCCATTAGTTTGTCTTCGTCCGTCGGTGAGTAGGGATGCTTATCAATTATTCGAGTTTTGTCCGGCACCGCGTATTCTATTACCTCTGAATTACCTGGGAATTGGACACGTAATGAAATATACATTTGTTTTTTTTAAATAAATAGACCTACTACGACAATACACAAATCGCCATCTAGACCCAGAGTAAGCGTAGTTTGTGTTATGGGTACGATGACTGATGATTTTTTTATGATCAATATACATAAATACTTATAATATACAAATAAACACCGAGACACTGAAAAACATTCACGTTCAACACACATTTATGTTTTTCAATGCCTTCAACCACAGCTTTGGGGTCAGAAAGCAGGGTCGCTGCCCACTGCGCCAATCGGCCGTCCAATAGATATATATAAATGAAAAGGTAGAAGCGATTCGTTTTAGATGGGCTGGCAAATTCGTTTTTGTAAATATCGCGTATTTAATTTAACACAAAATGTTATGGAAGCTGTTTGGAAATTATCCTGAAGGATAAATCTCAAATTTATCTAGAATTCTTTAGCTAAAACTTTTGGCAGAACGTTTGTAATATAAAAATCAGACGTACGATTTGCAACTCTTAACCCGCAGTCATAGGCCCATTTTACTTTGACGGTACAGAGTTTGATATTCGAAAACAACTCCTCGTTTGTGAGCTAGCAGCTAGCCTCGATGTATAGCTACTGCTGGCGTCAGGATATTCTCCAGAACATTGGATGCACCGCACATGAATAATTATTGAGAACGAATTGTTTGTGTCACACTATATTATTTTGTAATTTACCCCTACTTGTTACTAAACAAAGTCTCACTCAGAGTTGATTTACAAAATAATGAATCCAGTTTGTAATAAAAGTTCTTTATAAAGCGAACCGTGAAAGATATTATTACTTATTCCAACCTGGACGAAAATGAAGAATTCATGAGCTCATCTTTTATCTTATATAGCCCGTAAATGCACGAAGTATTTCGGTGAAAATTTCATTTGCAAGTATTATTCGGGTAACTATTTAAGGTAGCTAGGCGTGACTTTGATCAAAACAAATAATAATCTCTACTAAATCTATAAAGTATGTTTCTTGGTTTGCCTTCTTTCACGCAGCAACAGATAATGAAATGACATGATTTTTTGTCAGACTACATTTACATGTATTTGTAATTAAAAAAACGTACCTAAATTTTTGTATTTAAATAACCTACCTAGATATACATGTATGTTTTTAGACCAGTCTTTGCTCGGTTACTTTGGGGTGGATATAGAACAGATTTTGATGAAACTATATTTGGAATCAAACACAGGTCATATTTATCCCGAAAAACCTTCCAATATTAAATTCAAATTCAAAATTTATTCGTGCAAGGGAAATTGTACAATATTTTATAACAAATAACCGAATTAAATCTTTTAGATTAAATAAGTTCAGTTTATATAAAATCCTACCGTTATATTTAGGATTACTTAAACGATGAAAATGTTTGGGTATGAATTGCTTTAACTTATATAGATAAACATAGCTAAGTATGATTATTATATCCCACCTTTACTTTCTGTACCGTTAACTTTATTATATATAGTTTTAGTATTATTTATTTTACCATATAGTTTATTTGATATATACTGTTTTAGTAATTATTAATATGTATGTATACCTATTCTAAGTATTTGCGCACCGCTATAAGGATTCTTATGTGAATTCCTCATAATGGTTGACTGGAAGAAATCACTATAAGTGATAAGGCCGCCTTTGTTACACAAATATAAATTACTTGTACCTTTGTTCTCTTTTATTAATTTTTTCTTGTGTGCAATTAAGTATTTTTGATTGATTGATTGATTAATTTCATAAAAATATTTTAACAGGTACGTACCACCATAATATGAACAATTTTTAAGTAATTTAAGTAATTAACCACGAAAAAATAGTTTAATTTTTTTTATATTAATTGACAGTGCGATGGAAATAACAAATAAAAAATATCCCAGCTAAGATAAGGCCGCGTTTTGATGCTTTAGATTTAAGTTCACCATCACCTCACAATTATTATAAACCCTTCATAAGTACCTGTGATAGGCAGGCCCAGATGAATAAAGAATTTTTTGAATTTGAATTTGGATCGTCATTTCTATATATCTGTAGTGAATCTACCATCGGCTTGGCAGGTACTACTGAAAAAAGGAAGGCAACGAACGAACAGTGGTATCCAAATATTACAATCATTTTTATATCTTGTGAGATACGAGGCTCACTGCTTCCAAGAAACCTTGTTATATTAATGAGAAAGCCAGTTTGTTGGGTTCAAATCAAATCAAAAAAAATTATACATATTTTTCCATATTTTTCTGCCTTTATGTGGTGATTTGATGGATCTACATATTCGTTAACTCAAATCTAATGCTGTGAACAAGGGGTTACAATAATACATAAGCTTCTAAGCCATTATATAATAATAGGATTTTTGTTTAAGACAACGTTCTATAAACAAACGATATTTCCTGGCTCGCCTCATTAAATTATGACGCAGCTGAAGAGTTATTTTCGCAAATAGTTTAATGGAAATATTGAACTAATTATTGAGAAATCCATGCAACAATTATTTAATTCTTAATTCTATAAGTGTAAGCCGAGTGACAACTGTAAAACTTATGGTTAAATGATTAACAGGAACTCTCAATACAGGGGTGTTGTACCTATATACAGTGAGGGTACCAACGATATCATTAGTTGTAAAGCTGTTTTATTTTTACATTTTTGGTATTTTTTTTTTAATTTATATAAAACCTTTTAACCTTTTTAGAGACAATTTATTATTTCGGTAATGCTTTTTAATATAACTTACAATCTACAGTTAAGCCATTGATTGGAATCTTACCAGAGTGGTACCACTAGTGGTAATTGATTTATTTTATTTATAAAACCTTTGAACCTTTTTACAGAAAATTTATTATTTCGGTAATACTTTTTAAAATCACTTAAAATCTACAATGTAGCCCTTGACTGGAATCTTACCAGAGTGGTACCACTTTTGATAAGTGGTAAGTCTAACATGGTAATGGACTAAACTTTTAGTGGGTTAAGTTTAAATATACCCATTCCCCTAATCGGTTTCCACGCGACTTAATATCGGCACGCTAAATCGTCGGCACCAGATCGCACCCAGTACTAAAAAACAAAGCGGTCATCACTGCACCAGGGAGCTCGGAAAATTAACTTTAAATTACTTAATTCGTGTAGCTGCACTGCTAGTTTATTTTTACTTTAACGCCCAGATTGTTATACTGTATCCTTCTTTTAGGACAAACTAACTGTCTAGCTTTTACCACTTGCGTATTTATAACACAGGTAAATTACGAAACACGCGAGCGGAGCCACGTTAATTTATTGTCTACTTACTCACTTAGAACATGTGCGATCTTTCAAGCTAACAACGATGCGATTAAAATAATCCATCATCTCAATAACAGACAATGCGAAATATAAGACGAATTATCCTCGTGTAATGAGAGTAAATATAACAGCTCGGCAAAGTAATACATCGTACATTTTAAAAGAAAACGCATGTAGGCTTTTAGTGTAATAAAAAAAAAAAACATCTTTTGTCACTATTTGTATGTCAGTAACGACAAACTATGCGTATAAGGTATCCCAAATGAATCAAATGAGAAGGGGTTAAGGCCGTAGTACACCACGCAGGCCCAGTGCGGATTGGTGGACTCCACACACCTTTGATAAATATTATGTAGAACTCTCAGGAATGCAGGTTTCCTCATGATGTTTTCCTTCACCGTTGAAGCAAGTGATATTTTAATGACTTAAAATGCACATAACTTCGAAAAGTTAGCGGTGCGTGCTGGGATTCGAACTCTGCCCCCCGAAAGTGAAGTCGAGCTCAGATCACAATCAGAGTTAGTTACAATATTACCATTATCACATTTGTACAACATTGTTTCATGTTAGTAGTCTTTCACACAAGCATCCACTTGCACACTCATTTACGCACTTACGGTCACAAACACACACACACTTACACGCGCACTCAAACTCACACACACATCTCCAGAATGCCCCATACAGACCAACATAATTCATTCTACAGCTATTGTTTAATTTTTATTTTGTTTTCTTATTTTTTTTAGCTTTTAAATTGTTATAATATGTAGTTTTCATAAAACATAGGTTTAAAATAAATATGCACCCTTTGTAACAACTGGAAGGACCTACCCTCTGTAACACAGGTTTTCCTTCCGCAGAGGTTAGGACATTCATGTAATTATTGTATCCATTATTTTAGCCTGAATAAATGATTATTATTATTATTACTATTGATGACTAAATGATAAGCTTTTACACAAGCAAATAGAAAAATAATTGTTAAATTGTGCAATTGTAAAATTATATCAGTAAAGAGCATCTTCGTAGTCTTTTATCGCTCTCTTCTCGGATCTAACTGCCTTCCGAACCAGTTGTAGATTTACAATCATACTTACATTGAGTAGTTACTATTTACATTGAGTAGTTACAATTTACATTGAGTAGTTACAATTACATACTTACAATCATGATCACATTGGATCGAAAGTGCTTTATTTGGTCTACCTACTTGAAATAAAGTAATTATGAATTAGAAATGTTTTTTTTAATTCAATACAAACTAGCCTTTATTTTTAATCAGAGAAAATGCCTGGCGCATAAAACGCAAAATTATGTGGGAATACAAACTAGCCCTTTTATTTTTGTATACAGTGAAAATGATTGATGCTGTGGGACTTGCACCCACTAAAAACTCTGTGTGGCCCTAGATAGACCTATACGTGAGAGTAAGGGATTCAAATACAAGCTAGCCCTTGATTGCAATCTTGCCTGGTGGAAAGTGGTGATGCAGTCTAAGATGGTGGCGGGCTAACCCCTATTCGGTTTTCGGAACCGGAAAGCTAAATATAAAAAATATAAAAATATAATAAATAAATAAATATAAATATACTACGACAATACACACATCGCCATCTAGTCCCAAAGTAAGCGTAGCTTGTGTTATGGGTACTAAGATGACTGATATTTTTATGAATAATACACATAAATACTTGTAATATACAGATAAACACCCAGACACTGAAAAACATTAATGTTCATCACACAAACATGTTACAGTTGTGGGAATCGAACCCACGGCCATGGACTCAGAAAGCAGGGTCGCTGCCCACTGCGCCAGTCGGCCGTCGAGAAATGGCTTGGCGGCACGTCTTTGTCGGTATGGTTTTTGACGACCTCCCTGGCGCAGCGGTGAGCGCTATGGTTACAAGTTACAGGTCCCGGGTTAGATTCCTGGCAGGGGAAATTTGAAATTTGTGAATTTATAATTTCAGAATTTTCTCTGGTCTGGTCTGGTGGGTTCGGCCGTTGTCGACCACCCAACCGACGAAGAAATGCCGCCAAGCGATTTAGCTTTTATATAACTGCCATATTCCCTATCAAGTTAGCCTGCTACCATCTTATACTTGAAGTCTGAGATTGCAGTTAAAGGCTTCTTTTTCGTGAAATAAAAAAAAAGGTTACCATAACAAAACCACACCAGACGAACCATGCGTATCCGCAAGTACCTACAATACCATATTTTACGGAATAAAAGTTCGATTTAATCTTCGATATCCTTACCGCAGTTGGCACTAGTCCTTACAGGTGTGTTCTGATCCCAAGACTCGACCGCGCTGTCATTAGATAACCCTGGGCTGGATGTGGAATGACTGGAATCCCTCACACTGGACTCCGCACAATCCAAGGAACCTAGGAAACGAAAACTTCTTTGACCAGCTTTCTTTTGAAAAAAACACGAGTTACTTTATGGAGTTCCATAATTTTTCTTTTATTTCCCCACAACTCTTGACTGCAATTTCCCCTCCTCAATTTCTCCTGGTCTCACTAAGATGACGGCGGGTTCACCTGTTAGGGGTATGGAAGTTGAACACTTACCGCAGGTTTCTATGCGGTATCTTACCGGAAATTTACATCGCTTGGCGGCAAAACTTATAGGTAGGGTGGAAAAAAGTCAAGGCTTAAGCCGGATAAGACTGGCCTAGACAAGATAACGAAATTATAAAGTCCCAAATTGTCCCTGTGTCGTGTGGTGACCGCGGATCAGAATACAGTTGTACCCATTTCTGCTTTTCCCGCGGGTTTCGTACGAGGCGATTAACAATAATAGTATTAATTTATTCACAAGAATGTAGGTACATTGTGAGATTTTATAATATTAAACAAAACCCAGTATATTCTACCTGTCGGTGTATGAATATTTAACATTACCTATTAAAAATTTAACAGTGTTGAGATTAAAATTAAGGAAATACTTGACAATTTATTATAATTCAATAGATTCATAATTTGTCATGTCATTATAATATATGTTTTAAATAGATTAAATAATATAGATAGATTTAATTCGGAATTATGAATTGTCTTAATATTAACAAAAAGGCTACAATACAAATTTACGAAAAATACTTACACTTAGTGATATAATAATAATTATTATGGTCTTCTCGCGAAAAGCTTCGACCAACATCTTAAGAAGCTTTCGCTTGGTTGTTGGATCAAAGGTCGGATACAGAAGGCCTTGAAACGGCGCGTATTGTGAGGAGGTTCCTCACTCTGGAGCCCTGACCGCCGGTTGCGGAGGGTGTTTTTTATTTTTTTATTATAAATTTTTAATGGTGTTTTTTTAATTTTTGTAAGCATTGTTAAGAATAAAAAAAAAAGAATGAAAATCAATAAATGATAGTAATTTTAAATTATTATATCACTAAGTGAATATTAAGGAGAACGGGCAGTATCGTCCTCTGTGTTACTACTATTTACTGCAATCACCAACCCGTCTGCCCAGGCGGTCATTATGAGCAAACCCTCAAGAGGCGTTTGGACAAGCAGTGTACTGTTATAGGCTATTGATGATATCCGGCCGGGACATCCCACTAAAACACCACACTACTAACCACTGCGCCAATGGGGGTGATCGTCAAAAAATATATATACAACGTGTAAATAAAAACCGAAATAACACTTCAGAGGCATATAGACTTATCTGTACAACAAAAACACTAGTAGTTTTTATTGAAAGAAATCAGATACAGCCCTTACATCACATCAGCAAAAGTAAAAACAAGTGACTCCCGTCACTTTTATTTTATTTTTATTTATACACTTTATTTGTAAACTACAAATAGTAAAAAAAAAAAACCAATGGACACAACAAAAATAAACTTAAAAAGTAGGATACAAAGGGCGGCCTTACTCGGCTCGCGGCGGTCACTTTATTAGTTACGCGTCGCGTAGCGTAGATACAATGCACGTGTCTATCTTTTATCTTCAATAGGGTTGTCAGAAGTAAACACTTTGAACGTTTTGAATTAGTTTGTATGGAATTATGAATATGTTACTTTTGAATTAATATTTTACAATTTTTAATTTTTTTTTTATATATTAATTAATGATTTCTTATGAAATATACTTATGCACCTTTCAACAGTGTTTTGTAATTCCGTTACACGTTGTATATATAGTAAATTGACATTATAATGTTTCGATTTAATAGAACGGAATAACCTAAGGTTATTTAGTGAAAACAGCATTTTCATCATCATCGTCCTATCTTTGTCTCGTCTCAGTATTTATAGAAGGGTGGATTGGTAGACTTCACACGCCTTCAATAACATTACGAAAGACTCTCAAGCATGCAAATCCCTCACGATGTTTTCCTTAAACGTTAATGTATGTGATATTGAATTACTAAAAACGCAGATAGCTCTAAAAAGCTTCAGGTGGCGTGGCGGGGTTCGAACTCGGCCCCTTTAAAGAAAGTCCGAAGTCCTAACCACCAAGCTAAAACAGATTCAAAATAATATCCAGCAATTTAATCGAAAACTTGCGCGAAAATTAAACTCCGTATATTAACTTTGTCGCAACGTCTTGTACAGTACACTGTGGAAGTTTGTTGGTTATTGTGCCAATATCGCGACATTGGTTGACTTTTTGTAATGAAAAAACTTAAATTGTTTGACCGCGGATCCCAGTGACTTCCAAGCAATCACAGAGGGTCGTAACTTTTATTACGAGCGAAATGAAACTCATTATGCCGAGATTCCGTTTGTTAACGCCAAATTGGCAATCAAATATGAAAACGCAGTTCGCCTGTTCTAAGTTTGAATAATAGAATAGTGGATGGAAACTTCGTTTGCTGGTAATAAAAATATATTTTATTTAAGGGGTCTAGAATGAAACAAAAGTTTTGTATGTTATACCTCCTCCATTTTATTTGCCCTTAGTCAGATCAAAATACGCTCTTAATAGTTATATTTATAGAGCTACTCAAAGCTATAATAATAATTTCTCGGATTTAGATTTATTTAATCTTACTCTTGCTCAGTTAAAAAACATCTTTATTCTAAATTCTAACTTCTAATTGTTCTACGTAAAAGTTCTACTTATGTTTTCACATATCCACTTGGATTGGATGGATATTGTTAATAAGGGTATTCCCTTATTTACATTTTCTGTCAATAATATGTGTTTTATACATATTCTAAAGTTTCATAATTATGTTATAAGTTTGCTGTCAATTTTAATGTATTTCGTTAGATTTATAAGCGGCTACTTAATTGGTGTATCTGTTATTTTCTTTGTACTAATTTTAAGTATTAAGTGTACTGTTTGGGCCTTAATAAATAAAAAAAAAAAATAACACTACCTACACGTCAATTTTTCTATCGTATTTCCAATGGCGTGCATAGAAGTTACGAGTATGCATACTATATGCAGATGATGTAAAAATGAAGAAAGTTACAAGTACGAGTAATAAAAACTTAAAGGTAGGTTTTATATAACTCTTACTCTTACCTATCCTTAAGTTTTTCATCACTCGTACTGGAGATTTTTTGATTTTATCTTATCTTTTCGCTTAGTGCATGCCCCGTATGCTCGCCACTACGTATTTCACTCTAGATATTTCTAAGTAATATTAAAAAGGTTTAGTTAACGAGATACAAAAAATAAGCTAGTTTAGAAACATCTGGTAGAATTAAACCCTTTTGCAAATATCCCATTTATTGATTTTATTTATGTACGTATAAATCGTAAAGTCGAAATGTTCAAAGAGTCATTTCTTTTCTCGGCTTTCAGAGCTCGTGAAAAAAAATATCTTGAACGAGTTGTCACAAACAACAACCAAATAATAAATTCTAGTTGAATAACAAAATCGTATACCTACTTAACAAATTCTCAAACTTGTCCAATATACATAACGTTGCTGAATGTTTTCTGAACAAATTTTCCTTATATCATAAAATATAAATTAATAAAAAAAAACAACTTACCTGTCACTTTCCTACACATCTGCAACTGGACTCGCATCCCACTTTGCTGAAGAAGCTTAATCGCTTCAGATAGCGGCTTATTAAGTACACTTTCACCGTTTATACTTAGAAGTTCATCACCTATTGCCAGCTTCCCGCATTTTTCTGCGAGACCACCTGTATGCATGACAACAAAAAATTTAAACTAAGGATGCCAATAACATATATATGAATTCAAAATTTAAAACACCCGTCTCTCGATATAGTGTGCATTATTGTACTAGTCAAGCCACTCAAAATTCAAATTAAAAAAAAATTAAAATTCATTTAAAATTCAAAATTCATTAATTTCAAGTAGGCCTAATATAAGCACTTTTGAAACGTCAATCCTGTCTGAGTGTAACAACTCTACCAGATACCGGTTCGGAAGGCAGATTCATTTGATACCCATTTCGCAGCGGCGGGCATCTTGGATTAGAAATTTGCCATATTGTTCAGTATTCTACTAGTCAAAGCCTTTCTTTTGATACCCATATTGAGGTAATTGTAAAAAAAAAATCTCCATTTTGTGGCTTCTGCGTACGATAAACTCCTTTCAAATAAAAAAAGAACAATATCCAAATCCTTACGGGAAATACAATGCTACAGACACACACACACACAAACACGTGTAATTTAAAACAAAACGTTTTTGCGTCGGGGGTTGATAAAGCAATTACCTTCAATAAGGCCGCTTAGAAGTATCGGCTGCGTAATATCCTCGCTACCAGCAATAGTCAAACCGAGTGGTCCGTTTTCTTGTCTTATTATTTCCACCATAAACACTGCCGTATTACTATTGTCACTACCATGACTTCTCTCGCTTTCCTTAGCACTATTATTAGGACTGTCTGTGTGATGCCCCGAGTCTTCCCCACTGTGAACTACAGCTTTAGTTTCAATATTGCTGAAGCTCTGTAATGTCAACTTTGCATTGTGTTTGTGAATGCTCGACCAGTCCTCCGTGATGTCACGTTTTCGGATCTTCAAAGTTATAATATCTTCGGGGGAGTTTTGGAGGATATTGAAGGCGGTATCCTGTAAAAGTAACTTGATTATAATTTAAAACTTTCTTTACTAACCAGTGAACCAGTGCCCTTATTTTGATGGTGTTTAATAATATAATATATATAATATGGCCACTGACCTAAGTGCTCTTGGGGTTATAAGAGATACTTAATTTTTTAAATATAATTATCTAAACCAATCTTTATCGTCGTAGTAATTTCTTCTTCCAATAAGGCCTATAAATCACGAGACTAACTTTTCAATCGGACTGGTAGATTTAATACGTGTAAATGAAAACCGAAATAAAACTTCACAGGCTTCAGACATTATGTACTGCCTCTGAGACTTATCTCTGAAAGCGTAAACCTAATAGTTTTTGAGTAAACTACTGCCATAGTTTTAACTGAAAGAGATCAGATACAACCCTAACATCACATGCAAAATTAAAGTCATATGACTCCTGTCCCTTTATAAGGTACGCGTCGCGTAGCGTAGGTACTATGCGCGTGTTGATTTTTTATCATAAGTAAACACTTAGAATTTTTTTAATTCGTTTGTATGGAAAAGTAATATGCTCCTTTTTATTTCATATTTTTACAGGATCATTCCTTATGAAATATACTTATGCGTCCTTTAATATTATGTTGTAATTCCGTTACACGTCGTATATAACAATGTACTACCAAATACATATGTTTTTTTTTATACTACCACAATACACTGAATTACTGACAATACTTGAAGCTAGTGTATATAGGATTATATAGGTATATAAAAACACCCAGACACTGAAAAACATTCATGTTAATCAAACAAACATTCTCCACTTGTGGGAATCGAACCCACGGCCTTGGAACTAGAAAACATTGTTGCTGCCCGCTGCCCTAATCGGTTCCGCGGAATGGAATTGTAAACTACGAACATTTTAATGGTCGTTGATTCGACTTCATTATACTTAATCTTAAAATCATCAAATTAAAATCTCTTATCGCATTTTAAAATATTATACGAATATTGATAAAATAGCTTAAAGTAAGTGAAATTCAACTCAAAACGTATTACTTTTGGTTCGATTATAATTGAAAACTTCGGAGAATACTTGCCAATGATAAGTTATGTAACGGCTGTCCGTTGATGGCCAACAGCTGGTCTCCTGGAGCAAGGGCGCCACTTCGATGCGCTACTGATCCCGGTTTGATATCTGATATGACCATTGGCTCTTCATTTGTAAGCAGTTTCTGTTTACAACCTGTACAGAAATGAAATTCTGAGCTCAGATCTGATCCGGTGGTAGGATTCAAGGCTAGTTGCCACATAGTCGTTTTGTCATAGTTCTAAATGTCAAAGTTTCGAATACCATGGTAACGTAAACTAGTTTACGATACCGCTTCTAAACTGATAACTTGGGTCTGAAGGGTTTAATAACACATTAAAAATTTTTACTGTTTCTAAGTAAGCGACATAATCACAATTTTATTGGTAAACTCTGGATTAAGTTTATTAAAAAAGCACGTGTTCTTTGAAATTTGGTGATAAAACGTCTCAAAAACAGTTCGCACTTTTGGTTCGGCCTCACCAAGTTTACGCTGTGGAACGTATAGTGACTTGCCATTAAAAAATAATTATTGTACTTACCATACAACGTATTGGGAAATCACAATAGGGTAAAACAAATGAAATTCTCACCTGTAATAGTAACACCAAGTCCAGCAGTAGTTTTAGCTAGTTTGACATTAAATACACCACTAGAAGCTTCTATTGTGTTCGGCATACTAAACTCTACGTTGAGAGTTAGATATTTTGGATTGTGCGAATCGTTTCTCCTTTGCAGTATTTCATTTGCTACATCCACTGTTAGGTTATCGTGGCCGTTTATTGACATCACTCTATCTCTTATTTGTAAGCAGCCGGACCTAAAGACAATCAAAAAAATTTTATAATTAAATTATTATAAATTAAAAATATTATATTATAAATCCCAGAATGTACGTAGGTACTTTAAAAGTTCACAGGTTTGGATAATTTAATGTTAACCTATGTATCAAGGGGGTTTGATTCGCAGGTCAAACCATAAAATATTAGATAGTTATTAAGTTTGTTGACAAGATAATCTGATATTAGTACCAGCCCGAAGTAAAGATCAGCGTGGTGGACGTAAGCTCTAAATTTCTGCGTAAATTAACGTACGCTAAGCCACCGCTGGTATAAGGTTTATACTGGGGTACCATAAGTTCGATATAAATAAAAGTTCAGATACGCTAAGAAATCGTCTGTAAGAATAAAATAGCAACACGTTTGCACTCACAATCGCTGCAATGATTTACTATACACAACTCCTTTGCATAATAACATTATAACTCTAAAATTTCGAAGAAACTCTTCAACATTTTATTTACCTACTTAGTAAATGTAGCTATGCGACTTATGTTTTCATTTCAGCAATCGACTCAGGTGTGCAAGATTTAATACACCTTTAAATATATAGTATTAATCGCCTATTAATTATTAAGAACAACATTTTATGTACAATTGCTAATTTTTGCAGTCGGTTATTTAAAAAAAATAGTACGTATGTCATATTCGTTACAGGCATACTCTATAGAGTAAGTTTATGCTGTTGCCGGTGCTGTTAAATCACTCGAGAGTGCATATGAATAGTCCCCAGCCGGGTTCGATACTAGGCGAGTGAGCTTCGAAGATTATTCTCGTGATTACGCCGTTTATAAATTCCATTGTGATAACATATACTTACCGATAGGCAGTCGATTGAGGGGCAACGTGTGAAATAATTAATGCAGCATTTTCATCGTGCACCGCAAGCCCGCTGGTTTGTCCCGGAGGCACTTCCAGCTGTATATTCAACGACTCGGTCCGACATACGCCCATGTTCATGTAGTTCTGCTGCCCGTCTAAATTTAGATACAAGCTTGTTACTAAGAATTCAACCGACTATGCAAGTAAGTTACCAAAAAGCAAAAAAAATACAGCCTACATAAGCGCTCTATACGCGACGCTGTTTTAAATAAAACGTGATTTTTAATCTTCATTATTGGGCATAGAATATTAATCCTTACAAAGAGGTATATTTTTATTTACACTTTCTAGATACAATTTCTCCTGTGTAGCTTGTTTTTGTTATCCTCATTTCTTTTAGTGTAAACTACATTTTAAAAATTAAAAAAAAACATATCTCAAAATAAATGAAAACATAATAACTGTAAAATAAAAGGAGATGTTCTTTATGAATTAATTTCAAAATTATTTTGACACTAAAAAGTAATTAAAACATTGTTAAAATTATAAGACACGTATGTAACAAGACATAGTAAGCTGTTACCACACATAACTAATGTTACTAAAGTTCACCTATTTCATGATATTGTTGTTTACCAACCCTTGCGAACTTCAATTTAGAAGAGTCTACTCCAACACCCAAAACACACGGTCTGATCCCTAACTACGAGTACTAAACTACAGAGTTTAATGAGAACACAAATGACAGGGAACCCTAAGCAAATATTGTCCCACCCTTAATCCAAAGCCTTGTTTCCATAAAAAAAATATTTGTTAGTTGAATCAGAGCATCGGGATTGACATAAGAAACTGTTTGTGTCCCAAGTTTTCTTTTAACAAATGATTTAACTTCTTCAATTAAGTATGTTCTACATCTTAACAAAAAACGAAATCTTCTATTTTCGCTTTGTTAGCGAGTGAATTTTTTTACACTCAACAATTATTTAGTGATAAAGAAGCTCGTATCGTAAGTGCATTTCGTTAGCAAACTTTTTTATATACCATTATTACAGGCTAAAATCTTATAGTAACAGATATAAAATATTAAAATGTATGTTTCTTGAAGAAAATGTACCTGTTTATAAGCGTAAGAGTTATATAAATCAAACAAGTGGTTTTTATTTCACAAACACAAAAAAATCTGAACTTTCCAAATTCAATAAACGTAAACATGTAAATATATTTTTAACTATTGATAAAATATGATGAACGTTAAAGGATCAGGTAGGTCCTAGTCATAATAGGTAATTTAAATTTGAGGTGATTTAATTTTGTTTTATTTCTCATTTCGTGTTTTTTATTATTAGAAAGATTAGGAAAACCCAAATAATTCAAATATCATGTTTATTTTTAATATTTTTGGCAAGTTGTTCTATAATTACAACAACGTTTTATTATGATTATAAACCGTTGTTTTCATTTAAACTCTTTGGTTAATCAGAAGGTTTACAAATTAGAAGGTTTTTTGGCTCAATTTAACTCAAAAGCAACCACATTTCCTTTATACCATGGCATTTCAATTAACATCTTATTTAAAAGCATAGAAAGTTACCGTAATCATCTGGTAAGCCTAGTTTAGGCATCGAGCTTTGTCTGTAGTTCCTCTGTCGATGTTTCTTCGGATTCAACGTCGAAGCACCGGACATCGAGTTTTCTGCAATAGAAATATGAATACTAAAATTATGTCTCACAAATATCGGGCTGGAAGAAGTCATTTCACGTAATTTACGAAATATATTTATAAATCATAGCATATAACTATGCTATTTTGATGTATAAGCTATATTTAAATACAGCTTTATGAAAAGACGGTCAGTAAATTTTGCGTGTAAGTTACAAACAATATTAGGATTTTTGATATATCTGGTTAATTTACAACGTACGTATATATTATTCTTATATGCCTACTTACGAGCTGTATTACAATACCTTTATAATAAAATAAGTTCAGTAAATTTTGTTCAAAGAGTAGCAATCTTTAACACAAAATTCATAAATCCATACATCCATCCTCACAAACTTTCATATCTGTACTAATATTATGAAAAAATAAGTTTCTGAGGTTGTATGGTATTATTGTGTTGGATTGCCCATTTTTCGAGGCTATATAACATTACGTTACGGCCAACAGGAGCGAAGCGTTAATGAAAAACGTTACAAACACGAAAAAAAATATTTCTTTTGAAAGCTTCCGATGCGTAAGCAATGCATGACGGAATTTTTCCTATTTAAAAGTTCAAAAAAAAGTCTTGAACAGCATATGTCTCCTATGTTAACTCATACACGGACGAAGTTAAGGGGTACAACTAGTTTATAATATTAATAGGAAATAGAACAGAGACATTGAAGAATCTTATTATTGCGATATTGTGATAGAAAAGTAATATTGTTTCCTATCATAAGCATTCCACAATGGCATTTCTCTTTTATGGGATAATGATATTAAATATATTTTTTTCCTCGTCTTTAATATTCCTACGTTCCAATATTGTGTTTCATCATAATAGGATTAAGCTCGGGAAGGTTCTATCATTTCGTTTAATAAGCTCTACTTGGCTATGATACGAATGAATGAATGATTTATATTAAACAAGCTGTAGCCCGCGTTCTTCGTCCTCGCTTATTACATATCCCGTAGGAACCGTAACGTTTCTCTGGAATAAAGAGCTTATGTTTCTCTAGGTCCTTTTAACTACGCTATGCCAAAAATCAAGCTGATTGGTTGCTTAGGGCGTGAAGGACGGACAAACAAACAAACAAATACACTTCCAAAATTATAATATTAAGTAATTAGTAGTAGAGCTTTTTGTGACAGAGCTCGTCCGGGAAAGTACTATCCCTATGCTTAGTATCAGGTGGAACATGTGCAATTATTAATGTAAAAAAAATAGGCTTGTATTATAGTGACATTGTATTATTCCACTACAAGTTAGCCCTTGACAACATCTTTTTTCCTGATGATACACTCTTAGATGATAGCGGGCTAATCTGTGAGGGGCTTAACATATACAACGTGTAAATCAAAACCGAAATAATAACTCACAGGCTTTAGAGGTACATTATGTACTGTCTCTGAGACTTGTCTGTCTTATCTGTGGAAAATAATTATTTTTTGAGTAAACCACTGCCTTAGTTTTCATTGAAAGAAATCAGATACAGCCCTAATATCACATGCAAAATTAAATCATTTGGCTTATGTCACTTTAATCGGTACGCGTCGCATAGCTGTGTTACTATGCGCGTGCCGGTATTTTATATTCAATAAGGTTGTCATAAGTAAAAACTTAGAACGTTTGGAATAAATTTGTATGGAAATATAAATATGCTTCTTTTGATTTAATAATTTTACAGGATGATTCCTTATGAAATGTACTTATGCATCCTTCAGTATCATTTCGTAATTACGTTACACGTTGTATATTAAACCCACAATCCTAATCTATTTATTTCTACGCGATATTCGATGTTTGAATACTGATGACGAGATTCTGAATGTGATTCTTGGATAGTGCCAATATATGTTTATTTTATTTTATTTATTAGGTTTACTTACAAACACTTACACTAATACAACCGTTTTTAAAATTTAACTATTCTATTTAAGTGTAATGTTTTCTTAAAAGTAAACACAGCATATGAAAATATACAATAACACCATAACATGAAAACAAAAGGTATCGTGAATGAGAATATAATAACAACATTTCTCTCACACTAAAAAATAAAACAAGGTACAGTAAATAAGGGTCAATTGGTCCATGATAAAAATATCTTATCTCTGAACTTATACAACGAGTCAGAGTAAATATCAACTTCAGTGCTAATGTGGTTTAGGGTCTTACATAATCTTGGAACAGGGGAATTGGCACCAAGAACAGTTCTACGCAACGGGGGACAGAGTGGAGTTATAGGTTTACGGGGATAATTAACAGGTACCCTAAATCTAAAACTGGATAGTAATTGAGGACAGTCAATTTTAGCGTTTAGAATCTTATAAACAAACTGCAGGTCTAGAAGTTCCATGCGTTTTTCTAAAGAGTGCATTTTAAAGTATGCTAGCCTTTCCTTGTATGAAAATTTTCTGTCACCATTTCCAATACTTGCAGCCAAATGCCAGAGAAACCTCTTTTGGATACGTTCTATTCTTAATATGTGCGTTGCGTAATGCGGCCGCCATACCACACAACAATATTCTATAACACTTCTTACCAAACTGTTATAAAGAAGCTTCTTGGTTTTAATACTTTTAAAAACTTTTGCATTTCGCATAACAAAACCTAGCATTCTAGAAGATCGCTTTGCAACATTTTCTATATGAGGGATAAATGTTAACTTCTGATCATATATTACCCCTAGATCTCTAACTGTCTCTAGTTTTTCCAATACGTGCTTGTTTATATGGTAGTCGTAGCTAAGAGATTTTAATTTTCTTGTAAATTTGACATAAAAACATTTTTTCTTATTTAATGACATATGGTTATTTTCACACCAAAGAATCAAATTATTGAGATCTTCTTGTAATAGCGCGCAATCATCGTAGGATTCAATCTTTCTAATTTCTTTCTTTTTATGTTAATATGATGATGGTGATGCTAACGATGACCAACCTGAAGTTTAGGGTGTTAATCATCACAATCACCATCATTTTAAGCTAGCCCACCGCAGGACACGGTTCTCCTCTCAGAATGAGCTGGCGTTACACGTATTTGTGCACGTTATGGAAACTCTCAGGCACGCAGGTTTCATCATGATGTTTTCCGTCACCGTCAAAGCAAGTGACAATTTAATTGAACGCACATTACTCCGTAAGGTTAGAAGTGCGTTTCCGAAGGCTCTAACTTCTAGGCTATCGCCGCTGCAGGTTCGCAGTAATTGTAATTCGACAACTCTCTACTTTGGTAGATAAATGGCACTCCAGCGTATTGAAAGCGTACCTACATGTACCAGGAGTTCAGAATTACGAGTGTAAATTATATTACTATTTAAAGTTGCTTTTGACCGCGCTTATAATGTGAACCAAAACAGATTATCTTAGGCGCTTTAAACAAAGAAACTGGACTTAAATCCGTGCGGATTAATGCTAGGACAAACAAGAAGTCCCAAACTACGGTAGCTTAAGAATAATATTTGGGGCAGTAAATGCTCCGCTTTAGGGTGTAGCAGAGTCAATGTTTGGAAGAGCTCATTATGAAACATATATCCAAAATACCTTAACCGAGTTTTGTTTTTATACTTTTTATTACTTCAACCACATGAATAGGCTATTAACTAACACGGTATTAGTAACTCGGGCCCCCGAAAGTTAAGCCAACTTGGGCTTTGAGGCTATCACGGCTCAAAACCGTGAAAAAGGTAAAATTAAGTCCACGTCCACGTCCATTTAATTTAACGTGTTTCAAACTTTGAACAAAAGTTCCTGAATAAGTTATATCTTAAACGAATAAATGTTTTTTTTATATTATATGACAATATAAGTCATCCTTTGACTGTAATCTCACCTACTGGTAAGTGAACATGCAGTCTAAGATGTCAATGGTCTGTTGCTAATCGACATCGCACCTTAACGCTAACTCGCTTAGCGGCACGTCTTTGCGACCGAAGCCTTCCACCAGGTCAGACGAGAGAAAATTTAGAAATTATGAATTCCCACGTTGCTCATGTCGGGGATTGAATCCAGGACTTCCCACTTAAACCACTGACCGTTATATGTTTTAATAGACCATTTGGTAAATGCTGGCACCCCGCGAAATCAATTCGTGGATGACCGCAGACTCCTCGGAATTGTCAAAGGATTAAACTCCGTAATCACTCCCTCCCACCGTATTC
This sequence comes from Pararge aegeria, assembly GCF_905163445.1. Lineage (NCBI taxonomy): Eukaryota > Metazoa > Arthropoda > Insecta > Lepidoptera > Nymphalidae > Pararge > Pararge aegeria. The sequence goes on from NC_053187.1 coordinate 17,827,149, forward strand.
GTTAAAGGCGTTCGAGGGCTCAGTTCGTTAAGTTTATTTCGAACAGCTAAAACTATGCGAATAATCTGTTTTTGGGATGCCAATGTTGGGTGTCTGGCGGGAGTTCTTGATTACTTTGAGCTTTGTTGGTAAGAAACGTAACTTTTTACCATAAATTAGGTTTTTTCTCTCTAAGGTTGCCTGGCAGTGATCGCTACTAAGCGATAAATCCGTCTTTTGTATACTGCTCCTGTGTTTGTTGCTATTCTTCTTTTGTCTCTTTAACTTGGGAGTGGTGTGCAAATAAAGAGTATTAATAAATATATTACCAGCCCAGTATATTAACAGGGCACATTTCTCTAGTAAAGAAATAAATGAGTGAGGAACCTTTTACGCGCCGTTTCAAGGACTACTGCCTTCTGTATCCGACCCTTGATCCAAAAACCAAGCGAAAGCTTCTTAAAATGTTGGTTGAAGCTTTTCGCGAGAAGACCATTGACTGAAACGACGATCGGAACAAAAACGGTCGACTCAACACTCCACATGGCGGTAATCTCGTTATTATTTTTATTATTATTAATAATATATTATCATTATAATAATATTTATTATTATTATTACTATTGTAAGCTTTTTAATTGTAAAAAAAAACCATTTGAATCATCGCCAAATTGCAAACTCGGCTAGTACAAAGAATTTCTTGATGGAATAACTCAGTTAAAACTCAGGTCCTCTTGATCTGCAGTCAAACATGCTCACCATTAGACAAACGAGGCAGCGAGCCAAAATACAAACACATAAACTATAGCAATAACACGACTGCCATCCTGCCTGGTCATTATTTGTTAAGCGTACCCAAAAACCGGTCTGGAAATACGCGAATGTTAAGTTAAAACTTGCATTTAAAACATGTTGTTTTTAAACGTTCAACACTTTTATAAACAATGAAATGTTGCAGCCATTTTTTGAGACATGCACGACGATCGTTCTAAAACCTATTCGTTTCGGTATACATTTTAAATTAACATTATAGATTAATCTTATTATTAATTAACATTGTTAGGTTGTGGATATATTGAAATAACTTATAGAGCCAAATCCACAATTCACAGCCGTTTATTTTTAATTGTATTAAACAAACATTATTGTTTGCTTTCTTTCCTTTTTTTATTGCCGTAGACAAGAGACCAAAAATATAGACAAAACAAAATAAGTAAAACTAATAAAACGCCATAGATCTTTACACCAACTGGGATGACTATGAACAAAGATGTAATTAGTAACTGGATCAATACTTAAACGTTTTTTTGTTCAAATATTGAACAAACATTTAACCTGTTAATTTATATTTTTTATTCATTAAACGCTTTGTACATTGCACAAATACGTTGCAAAAAGTAAATTAACGCGCTTCTATCGAAACGCTAACTTGTCAAAGAATCGCTAAGTTTCAGTCCTATCTATACTTTCTGGGAGGGACACTCGATAGCGCGACTCACACTTGCTTAACAAAATACAGTGACATCTGTCGTCAGTATTTAAAAACTTTAGTTACAACTAGTAAAACTATATTGGTCCAATTTAACCTTGAATCGTGCTTTACCTTTACCTATCCCCTGTACGACGTAATATTATTATTTTGACTAGCACTTTTTAATATTACCTTGTCATTACTTAAATTACTAAGGATTCTTACAAGCCCGTAAATTCCTTCACTATAAGGAATTTACGGGCTTGTTTGAATTTTTTGGTGGTTGTGATTTAAAAAGTCCAATAACAAATTATCTGAACAATAATCTAACAAAATATATTTTTTTAATTTAAAACGCGATCCAGATTGAAGTATTAAGTGAATAGCGCCATCTATCGAGGAATTTTATAACTTCTTGACTGAAATATCGGTTCCTTTTGATTTCTCGACGATGTAACGAAATGGGCGATAACAGAAAATACGTTAAAAAATAACGTTTGGTATGTCTAGCTGCGTCAGAAATGCATGGTCTGAATTCAAAGTAGATTATTTTTTCATTTCGAACATTTATAATTTTAAGCCAGTTTCTAGATATTTCACTCCTAATGGCTCGCTTTTTTATAGTATTATTAAAATACTTGTCGGAGCTCTATGAATAACATCACAAAAGCGTATGAGCGACGAGAGCTTTAAAATCCCTCTCTCTCATGATAAAAAAGTCCTCTACCCAGCTCTAGGATATTAATACCTAGATGAAGAGGTTCCTATCTCAAATGTACCTACGTTAAGAGACTCTAAAAGATTTCAGTCATTTCATATATGTCGGAGATATATTGGATAGAAGCAGACAAGCTAACTTATTTATTTATTTATTATTTATGTACCTTAAATTGTGATTGTGAACATATGATACATGAAGTGTACAAAGGAAAGTTTATCTCTATAAGAGATCTCTTCCAGCTACCCCATGATGTGAGTAAGATGATTTTATTGTGGTTAAATGATAACTACTAAAAATATGCAATATATCTACCTTAATATTTACAAATTTTACATACTAATATAGAATAAGATATTAACATCGCTGAAGTATCTAGAATAAAAATTGAAGATATTTTTATTTTTATTTGTGGACAAGTGGTTCCTCGAGACACGGTCGTGTACTAATTCTACTCTCGCATCACGCGGTACTATAGCCATGGTTATTTCTACCGCTAAGCGGCATTGTTGCAATGCTGTGTTCCGGTCTGAAGGGCGTTATTGCCGGTGTAATTACAGACACATGAGGCTTAACACCTACGCCTCAAATTGTTGGACACAGGGCGGCCAGTTGCAGGACGTGACCTTGCATGCCTTTTTTTTGATTTGGATAACAAACAGCTATAAATAAATTGTTACAATGGATAAACTTAATCATATTTAGATCTTACACAAGCCAATAAAGTTTTCGCTATAAATTAAAATTATCATAATGATACGGACAGTGGCGTGCATAGAGGGTATGCACAGATGATATAAAATAAAGAAAATCTCCAGTAAGAGTTATAAAAAACCTAAGGATAGGCATTGTAAGAGTAATAATAAGCCTGCCCTTAAGTATTTATAACCCGTAACTCAGGAATTGAACCCACAGCCTTGGACTAAGAAAGCAGGGTCGCTGGCCACTGCGTGAATTAGCCGTCAAGTCACATCGTACCTTCATTTTATACCGAGTCTTTGCATAATCAAATTCAACTATGTCTTCATTCTTAACATGGCGGACTTCGTTTGCTATACAACTACTAACCTCTTGTAAACCTGCCTCCATGAGCAAGCACATGCCTGGGCGCGACGTGTAGTCTCGTGAAGCCAGCCTCACAGTTCTCTAGGTAGCACATGACCTCCTCCGCCGTATAGTTGTTGCCATCTATCACGTGGTCATCAAAGGCGAGCAGTTGGTCACCGGGGTGAAGAGCACCGCATCTAAAAAGAAATGGTTTTTTTAACCTCACGAATGCAGTTATCGCCATCAATTCACTATTATGTACACATAAAAATTTTTTTGGTAAACTTTGCAAGAAATAATGGCTTTTTTACGAAGCCATTTTAAACAATACAGCATAAATCGTTATCAAACTAAGTGCCTTGGACACATGTGCATTTAATATAAATCTATATTTCTCTTTGCAGCATGTTATTTAAATGAGTGTTTTCGAAGATCACTATTTTAGAATGCAGGGACAGTGCGGTTGCGGCGGTACGGGAAGGCGTACGGCGCGTGCAAATAAAAAAGCGCGAATCAACATTGCACCCGGGTGACGCTGAGGGGGGTCGCTTATATATTTATTTATTGATTTATTTATTAAGAGTACTAACAACGTGCATATTACACGTTTTAAAATATATAGCGCACACACAAACACATGGATTGATATGCATGTCAATTACAAATGCACATAGCATTGACAAAGCGTCAGGTAAATTGAAATTTTACAAAAAATTCAACTTAGGTACCAATAAGTGTTCGGTGATTTTTTCCTAATATATGTATATATAATATTATCAATTTCATTTGCTTATATCGACGACAAAATTATCAGTATCCTAATTACAGCGTCACTAGCATAGGTAAAACCAACAGTATTGCTAATATTCCAATCAGTACACACACCAACACCCAAAATGCTAGTTGGAAAGCTTATTTGCATGTCATTAGATGAATTTCGCCTGCCAAATGCAGTAATTGGAACTAACTAAACCAAACTTTAATTCAGTTATACCTACCTTCGTTAGAATAATTTAGTTACACTCATCCCGAGTTAGGATAATGAGGTTTAGGGATGAGTTAAAAGGTTAACTATTTACAAACTTAAATTTCAAAGTCTTATAACTCCCGGCAAAGTAAATTAATACGCATATTGAGAGGATAAAATATAATTTGCTTTGTTTGCTAGCGGCCATTTTGGATTTAAAAGTTGTAATAATGCATAGTATTCTTCTAAACAAGCCCTTTCATTGGATACCTATATAGAGGGAGTTGTGTTTATGGGGGCGGCCATCTTGGACTGCTTTTCATCAAACATAGCTAAGATCACTCCGGCCTAATTCACCACAGTACGTCAAACTTATGACACCTTCAGCGTCTTTTTTGTGTCGGGTCTTACTTAATAAATCAGTATACAAATAATTTTGAAAATATTACAATTTAAATTGAAATCACGAGGTCTTGGATTTTCCTTCAATTTGTATTTTTATTTAAGTGTTTGTTAGTGTTTTTAAATGCACTGATTATATACTTACTTATGTTTCGATGATTTTGCTTAGTTCACCAAAGTGGTAATTTCTTAATGATGTTATAACTATAATAATAACTAGGTGGTAGAGTTGTATTCCTTTGTTGAATAATGTACAAGATTAAATTGATCACAGATGTCAGTTTACTAATTAGGATCAGAAGGCGTGTGCTAAACTAACAACTATATTATGTGCAATTATGAAATTTCATGTATTTGTATATACCGAATGTAGTTAAATTCAGTTTAAAGAAATACGATATACAAATATTTTTTACAGATTCTTATTCTAAGAGTGGAATAAAATAAATGGCAAAGAAACGGCAGTTAATTTTGCGTACAAATACACAGATGCCAGGGCGGGGCTATTTTTTTTAAACTAATAACCAAGCTGATGACCCAACAGATGATAAAACTATAATAATATGTCCAACAAAGTGTAGGGCTAAATAGGGGAAAAATATCCTCCATCATACAGCATAAAGCAATCCCGTGATATTAAATGCAACATTTTGTATACATTTAATCCTCAGAGTTAACAGTTTACCCACTTTAATAATAACCAATTACTAATGATTATTATTTAATATAGACACTACAACTTTTCACAACAATTCAATTCAAAAATGTTAAATTCATGTAGACCTTATTACAGGCACTTATGAAGCGTAAATACATTTAACATGTTGCACTAATGTTAGTGATGGTGATAACTGTATTTGTTAACTCAAAACTAAAGTAAGGAGGGTTCCAAATGCGCCCTAGTTTAATAAGCGCCCACAACAAACTTAGCCAGGTTTTTTTTGTTATCACCATCTCATAAATCCGAGGTTGAGAGTATCTTAAAATATTTTGTAGTATTCCCTAATCGTTTCTACTTCAATTACGGGTAAAGGTAAAAAGTAACTAATTTAGCAAGTAGTTTAGATTTCAGTTCTACGTTAGACCTGTACGATAAATCATTATAAGGGTGTTTGTACGAAACTTGATCCAAAAGTATTCTACTCGTCGTAGTGGCGTGCATAGAAGGTGTGCACAGGTTATGCAGATGATATAAAATGAAGAAAATCTCTAGTAAAGGTTATGAAAAATTTAAGGATAGGCATTGTAGGATTTATAAAAAGCTTACTCTTAAGTATTTATAACTCGTACTGGGGATTTTCTTCATTTTATATCATATGCATACCCTGTACATACCCTCTATGCACGCCACTGATACTCGTTCCTGACCACTTCCGCCCTGCCTTCTGTGTGTTTATTACGTTATAAAATCACTTACCTATCACTTATACTAGCAGGTAATATACTGTCAATATAAATTGCGTTGCACGTTCCCACCCTCTGGTAGGTATCGGAGCCAGAACTGTACACGTCATCGGAGTACCTCTGATTACTCAGAAACAATCCCAAATCCTCATTACAAGGCCGCTCGATTTCAATCAATAGAGGTCCAGTCGCAAGTTTCACTGATTCCATGATGGATACATCGTATTCTATGGTCAGGCTGGTCACTTGCGGACTGTTCTGGAGGATTTGGTGGACTTCTGATAAGGTTTTGTTTGTGAGTGATATCTGAAACAATTTAAAATGTCATTGATGCTATTTTTGTTTCTGAAAGCTAGAAATTAAGGTTTTGTTGCTGCGTCCATATTGTGAAATTTATATAATTGCAATTATATAAATTTCAGTCAAACTTTTGGTTGCCATCGTTGGACGTATATTTATTTTCATATCTGCCTTAGATTACCATAGCTGAAGAGTTTGTTTGTTTGAACACGCTAATCTTTCGAACTTCAAGTTGGATTTCAAAGACTTTTTTTTTCTAAATATCACCATATCACTCTTTAAATAGCGAACACAAAACACCAATTTTTATTTAAATAGAAATCATTATATCAAAGATTTTAAACTAAGATTTTCGTGGTTTATCAACATTTCTTAAGTATAGTTCAACGGGTACATACCACGATAATATTTTGAAATATACTTAAGAAATATCATTATATCATTCCTTAAATGATTAACAAGAAGACATTTTAAAACCACTTTAGTACCACTTTTTTAGGCTTTGGCTTGACGACTATCATGCCTGACGGAAATTAAAGATGAGACTAAGCTGGGGTGCGTTTGCCAAAAAAATTTATAAATCACTCTTGCCTTGAAGTCGTACAGGTTGTACGTGGCAGGAAACCCAGATGCCGTAAGAACATTCCAAACACTAGTGGTACATACAAGTCCTGCCAAAGGGTCGAAGGTAGCAATAAAGCTTTTCCACCACGCCAAAAAAAAATGGTACATAGAAACATGGATGAACTGTTTGAAACAAAAAAACTTTTTACTTACATGGTCAACTTTTAATAGCCTATCCCCTGGCTTTATTCTAGAAGTATTATACGCTGCTCCGCCAGGCCTCACATGTGTTACCACTAGGGGTAAAGCGTCTAAAGACCTGCTGTTCAGCACCAGGTCTGCACTAGGAGCCGAATTGTCCGGGAGGCCGCCTCGTATAGTGACCCCTAGTGACCCGTTTACTTTCTCAACAGGGACTTCTGCTAACTTAGTCGTAATGTACAGTGAGTTTTGGGATGCTGAAACAACAATAATTAATTATGCAGTCTTTTGATCTGATGGTCAAATAGCTCTTACGAGGACCACTACGCTTACCACCACCAGGTAGGCAGAAGGAGGAAGAAAGGTCACCTCTCGACATATAATTATCATATTACCCACGGACGAAACCATCCAGAAAACCATGTATCTAACGTATATTAATTAATAATAATAAATGATAAATATACTAAACATACTAAAAATACTTAAAATATACAAATATACGCCCATATACTGACTGAAAAACAATCACGTTCATCACACCAACATTTTCCAGGTGTGGGAATCGAACCCACAGCCTCAGGACTCAGAAAGCAGGGTCGCTGCCCCCTGCGCCGCCATAATTATCCATGTTATCAATAGGAAAACTTTTCAACCAAACCCCCATCTCACAGACTATAAACAGTCAACGGGATACCGGAATACCGCGGAAAAATAAAGGAGAGGAAGCAAACAAAACGTGTAGAGTAAATCCGACATCCTGTCAAAAAGTTACAAACCCAAAAGCCGCACAAACATGTACAAACAAGTTAGGTAATGCGTTTTATTTTGAGACTCTGTTATGGAGGTTTCCACAGTTTAACAGGAATTTTGTGTCTCCTTTTAAGTATGTTTACATATGTGGTTGCCATTTTAATGCTGTGAAAACATAAATTCTACTTTTTTTTCCTTTACAATGTAGCCTGACTGCGTTCAAATGGGAGGAGACAATTATATCCCCGGGAAAGGATAAAAAGTTATTTTCTCCCACCAGTAGCGTGCATAGAGGGTATGCAAAGGGTATGTAGATGATATAAAATCAAGAAAGTCTCTCCGAGTTATAAAAAACTTAAGGATTTAAGGATATGCATTGTTAGGGTTAATAAAAGCCTACCCTTAAGTATTTATGACTCGTACTGGAGATTTTCTTCATTTTATAATATCATCTGCATACCTTCTATGCACGCCACTGTCTCCCATAGCTTTATCAACTCTCAGAGCACGTGCGCACGAGTGGAAATAATATCCAAATAATATATGTGTAATAATAAATAGGGGTAAACTTCTCATACTAAATAATCCCGTGCTTTAGCAGGTGGACACGTTAATTATATCCCTTGTATTGTATCTTGGGGATATAATAACGTTTATCATTTTTGTCCCCTGCCCGTGCCAGCCCTGCTGATGGTAAGCGACGATGCAGACTAAAATGGGCACGGGTTAACATGTTAAAGGTATGACAGTTACACCCCTAATCTGTTTTTCCATGATATATATTTATAGTAAATATTTAATTTTCTAGTACACTGATAACGCAGAAATTATAAATTCCTAAATAGACCCTGCCGGTAACCGACTCCTACATCCTTGACGACCTCCTGTCAAATTTAACGTACGCTAATAGTACAGCTAATATACTGAACTATGTCCTTTTCCTGTGACCATGTTCAACGATCAGGAGATTCTAGGGAGATACTGGGTTATTCTATTAAAAAAATCTTAGTAGCCAGCTAAGGAGAGCCAAGAGCCCACCACCGTGTTTCCGAGAGCATATTAAGTCGTTTTTATATTGTGATAATCATCGTCCAAATCGTCAAAACTAAAATAACACAGTTTCAGTCTCTTAACATCCCACTACTGGGCAGAGACTGCATATCTCAAAGAAAGAGTTTTAGGGCTAAGACTAACCAAGTTCACCAATCCACTTTGGGCCAGCGTGGTGGACTATTGCCTTAACAGGGTGAGGAGACCCATGCTCTTTAGAGGGCTGGTAATGGGTCGGTGCGATGATGAACCAAGTTTGTGGGCTTTAATAAGAAGTATAACATTATAAGTTTGATAACCGGGATCAACAGCTTAAATTGCTCTCCGAAGCACGGAGATTTCCTAACTCAGGATTGGGCCCAGATTTTTTTGACAGAAAAATTCAATATGTAACATACATGATACCTGGAAATCGTGATCATGCTTATCATTCGACCACCGAGACAGTTTTACAGTATACTTACCATAATTGGGCATATAATACTCCACTTCCAAAGACGCTCTCTCCTCGACATTGTCCAGTAACCGCAGCACTTCCTCATTAGTCAACCTTGCAGTGGATATACCGTTGACGCTGCATATCCGGTCACCAGGCGCAAGTCTGTCTGACTCGTGGGCGACGGAGTCCTTCGTGAAGCCCACTATTGAAGGTACAACTCCCGGCTCTGAGCGACCTGTGAACAAAGAGATTTCGTTTTTAGTAAATTTTAATTCGGTTCATTATCGTTGAAGCCCACTAACCCAAATATGAGCAACGTGGTGGGTCAGAGCTGTAAAACCATGTCTCATATGAGAGAGGATGCCTGTTTAAAGGTTGCGGATGACTAAGATGATTAATTCTGCTCAATTGATCGTAGTTGGTAGCTTGATGTAAAGCACAAATTATTGTAATCTTCGTTAGATAATCCCAACTCCCTGGAGTTAGCCACCCTTCTGCCTTTGTCCACCCGCTTGCTTCTGCGAGCACGTAAAGCTGGCAGACCCGTAGGGTGATTACTTACCTCAAATCATGCTAGCGAGAAGCATAATTCTCGTCCTCTGCTGTCAAACGTTACTTTTGCTTACAATAAAAAATACAAAAATGACTTCTGGCAGCAAAGATTGCATGATTTTCGCCTGTCGTATGCCTGTTGTGACATACGTTATCACCCTGCCATCGTAACGCAACAGCAATATTTGATAAACAGTATATACATAATGCCTGGTATAATGACTTCGGCTGTGGCTAGTTACCACTCTACCGACAGAGACGGCCAGGTAATTTAGAGTTCTGGTATGTCACGTAGAAACCGATTAGTAGGTTGGTCTAATGCTTCGCGATATCAGGTTCAACTATGGGTCACGGTTCGATTCCTAAGTTAGGTAATAAAATTTAGGATCTTTTTTTTTCCACACAGGAGGGGAAATCCTCCTGGACACCCGCAGCGCTAGGTAGTGCCGGACTTTTACCGGCTGAAACCCCCCCCTGTCACCTCGTTGACCGTGTACCCGCCTTTCGGCCTAAAACACGACAACGATTTTGAAAATTTTTAATGGACTTGTTTTTCTTCTCTTTCTTCGTGTTGGATTTTTCGGTTAATGATTATCAGCACCTGCCGAAGTGGAAAACTGGCGGTGTCCACATGTGTAACAGAAACATTTAAATAAGAAGATTGCAAACACCTATTTATTTTGTTACAGTCAAATTTCATTCAGCGGAAGGGTTGCTGAAGGCCCTGGAAGACGTACCGTTTTGCATAACCATCACATATTCATGCTTTTATGGAAGTAAACAACTTTATTTATTCAGACGATATCGCTACTCCTTTCTTTTGAATAATCCGAAAGTTCATAAGAGGCTCAATAAATATTTATTATTTAGGAGTGCTCGTTTGTCAAAGGGCAAAAGTTAGGAGACTAAAGTCGTCGAGCAGTAAATGTTGCGAGTAATGACATATGGCTCCGAAACGTGGTAGCTCACTAAGGGTCAGTCCAGACAGAACGTAAAATCTTACTATCTAGCTCTAGTCTTCTCTTGTGGCAATTTACGGATCTCATGAACACTCCTCTTCCTTCCGATGTCGTACTAGCTGACCAAGGCAATATAACGGAGAACCGACAGTAGCGTCACTAACCTAGCCCAGCGTGGTGATCACAGAATTAAGAACAAACAGAATACTCATACAGCCATTATTGTATGCAGTGCATTGTGTCCAAAAACAGTGTCCGTCTGACGCGCGTCAACGCCCCGCGGAATGAAGCTGGCTCACAAACTTTTATTCCATTTTCTCATTTTACGGTAGATTTCGAACATTATTTGGAGATAAATAATAAACGTCAACTAAATGGTATGAAGTTACAAACCATTTGAGTAACACTACTAAAATATTAGTAGTGTTACTCGAAGTCTTAGTAGGTTTATGTAGCTTTAATATTAGTCGCGTTCAAGGTTTCTGTAAGTTCTTAGTTCTGTGGTGGTGATTATAGGCAAACCTTTAGGTTGGAATAGGTCTAGCAGTGGGCTAGAGTTAACTAAAGACTATTGATGATGCTACATACATCATATTCCAGTTTTGTGAAGCCCCTGTGAGAGTGGTTTTAATCATTTGGATGTCCCTAGCTTCCTCTTAGCGACCGAGAGTGTGAGATTTGTGAGTTATGTTACGAGTTTGGTATCATATGAATGTCGTTTTAACATGTAGATTCCGAAATTTTATAAAAACAAATATAAAAATAGATTCAACTTGTCTGTGATGAATCTTAAAACGCTTTTTGTGATTTTGGATACTTTTCTTTTTGGTAGCTCATTTTAGGCCGAGTTTAATAAATACATTGTCATTGACTGCGTTTCAATAACTCGAGTGTCGTAAGCTATATGAAATTACGATAAATTCTGTAATATGGCGGATATAAAATATTAAAATACGTAAAAAATGCGCAGCCGAAGACCAGATATTATCGGAGAAAATATTAATTCACAATCTGTCCCTGCCCGGATTCAAACTAAGAACCTTCACTATACCACTGACTACTGCGCCAGAGAGGTAGTGAAATGCGCCAGGGGTGTAACTTGACAATAAATGTAATAATTCAATGAAAACATTTCAAAAGAACGAAATTGTAAAGAATTTTTTGTACAACCTTAAATTTGGTATACGTCTAGACGGGTTTTATTTGGGCGAACGAGCAAAAAATACTAAGGAAATTTCGTCAAGTCCTTTTTGAGAGAGACATTTGGCATTTTCATTAAAAATTAAAAACAAGATTGAAGTAGCACCTACAAGTACCTAAAATTGTGTGTAAAATAACAAAAGTATCCTCTGTTCGATTAAACACCTGCTTTGTCATCCCATTTTATTTGGGTAGCTTTTTTATTCCGTTACGAGTAGTAGGGCGAGTTGGTGGGCTTAACGTTCTTTTTTTTTGCTACAATTATCGCACACCGCCATCTAGCCCCAATGTAAGCTTAGCTTGTGTTATGAGTACTAAGATAGCTGATGAAATTTGAGTATTAAAATATAACTACTACTATATAATACAACATTCATCAAAAAAACAATATCCGCGTTACGAAGTTCGCCGGGACAGCTAGTAATAAATAAATTTATTAATATATTATGTACGATTGAAAACTTTTATTTATAAACACGAATATGAATGTTTTATAGTTGGATATAACGGCTTTATTGTTATTATTTTATAGTTTTTACACCACATTCTGTGTAGGTATCCACAATGAAAATGCAACTTATCCACTTTTGCTTCAGGTAAAATAAAGAACTTAACCAATAATGTGATGTTTTTTTATTTAAATGTATATTATAACATATCTGAAACTTCTGTACAACTGTAAATATCACTCTTATTTCATAAAACATTATTCGGTTGGTATATAACATATTTGTTTTATTCATTTTATTTATATTGTGTGACATGCAATGTTTATAGTTAGGATATCATTTCCCCACGTGCGCAGATGCTTGGAGAGTAGATAGTACTGTAGATGAAGATAAATATTATGTCCTTTTCCCGTGGAGAAAATGTCTGCAGCGAATGCTAGCCGTGTATTGTGCAAAACGCAAATTTATAATTCTATTCAACATGTAACCAATATTCTCTCTACCCAGCCATCGATTCCAGGATCTCGTAATCCGTAGTCAAACTTGTAAATCAATAAACAAATCAGTAAACCGAAAAAAAACAATTTCCAATATTTTAAATATTATCTCGTTAAAATTTTAAAATCGAGCCAAATTGAAAAATTAAACCTTAATGGCGGAACGAATTGAAAACGGACATCCGAAATGTAAAACATCATTATTATTCCACCCCACAAATCGATAGACGGTAAAACACTATTACTTGTTATACAATGCTCGTTATGTAAGACCGAATCACTGATATTACGAGCCCATTACGTGGTGAACACGCTTTGGACATGCACCAAATAACGTTATGTTTACACACCGATATACCGCGATCAATTGCCTGTGCATACCGTCCAATACTTATTGTATTGGACGCAATCACTAATATTACGATGCCGTTACATTCTGAGCGAGCTTTGGATGTGTACCAAATGGCTTTGTCGAACGTGGCATAAAGCCGTTGCGACCACAAACTGGCCCTGAGAATAAAATGTTGCCTCGATATTGCTCGGGTCCCCAGCGTTCAAGCATTTAATGCTTTAAAAATGAACCAAATAAGAGGCCGATATAAAGATATATATAACTGAATTACGCAATACTCTAAAAGGATGCATAAGAATGCATATATCCTGTAAAAATCAAGAGAAGGATATTTATTTTTCTATACAAACGAATTCAAAATATTTAAGTGTTTACTTATGACAACCCTATTGAAGATAAAAGACCGACACGCGCATAGTACCTACGCTACGCAACGCGTACCTAATAAAGTGGCAGGAGTCACACAATTTCTATTTTGCATGTGATGTTAGGGCTGTACCTGATTTCTTTCAGTAAAAACTAAATCAGTGGTTTACTCAAAAACTATTAGGTTTTCGGTTTCACAGATAAGTCTCAGATTCAGTGCATAATGAACTTTCTCTGAGACTTAACTCCCTCTTTCTATAAACCCTAATGGGTTGATGATGTTTAGGTACGCGGGTCAAAGCCGTAGTTCCCCGTTAGTATTACTAATTTGTGGTAACAGCAAGCCTGTCGAAAAAACCCAGCAATCAGCATTAGAGCAGCTCGAAGGGTCTAAACGCTGAATATTTCTTTGCTATGACAGAGGAGGTCTTTACTGTTGCTGATTATCGCACATCGATTCAAAGAATGTTTTTTCAATCAAATGTTGACGGCCGAGTGGCGCAGTGGGCAGCGACCCTGCTTTCTGAGTCCAAGGTCGTGTAGATTCCCACAACTGGAAAATGTTTGTGTGATGAACATGATTGTTTTTCAGTGTCTGGGTGTTTATCTGTATATTATAAGTATTAATGTGTATTATATTCATTAAAAAATATTCATCAGCTATCCCAGTATGCATAACACAAGCTACGCGTACTTTGGGGCTAGATGGCGGTGTGTGTATTGTCGTAGTACATTTAATTATTTATTTATTTTAATCACAAAAACAAAGTTAAGAAAAACAATCCTCATAACAACAAATGTCAGCGAACACAAAATTACGGTGGCGACCGATATTAGCGCTTAATGAGAGGCAATTACCCGTTTATTCCCTAATAGGCCATATCGGTCGCGAATCGGGATCATAATTTCATTATACCCCATGTATTGTGTACCGTAACATGTTGCAATTTGATTTTAAACAAGCCATTGAGTACATCATTATTTTCAGTGAAATCATACAGAATGTCAAACGATAAATCGACAACGTTAAATTCAAAATTAATTAAAAAAAAAAAATTAAAATATTTTTTTATTAACGACCTCTCCGGTGCAGTGGCGATTGCTCAATAGCGATCTCTGCCAGGCAACCTTAAAATTAGGGAAAAAAAAATTATCGACAACAATTCATGATCAACATTCCATGATCAACATTATCGTGCTTTAAAATATAATAATATTAATATTAATATTAATATTGGTTATATAAGCTACTATATCTTTTTTAATTTTATTAATAACAATATATATTCTTAAAAAATAATTGTTTTATAGGTTACTAGCGGACCCCAGCGCCATCTGTCGCTTATTCGTGAATCTAAACCATCCAGGGTGCCACCCAAACGCATACCAAAAAATGCATTCAAATCGGTCCAGCCCTTTAGGAGGAGTTCAGTGACATACACACGCACACAAGAAATATATATATAAAGATATACCTAAAATGAACTATTTAAAATTAAATAAAATCTAAAACGTCCTCGAAACCACCGCACCGAGGCACAGTTCCTAAGATGCTGGCAGCATTGCCCCTTTGGATGGCCAAACGGAGAGCGCTGCGGTTTTAAATTGGAGGTACCGGAATCGATTACTGGTAGGGGCAATTAAAGAATGAATGAATGAATGAATTTACTTTTAATGCACACCACAAAAAGTACATAGAACAAAAAGAAAAGTATAACAAAACAACGTTTACAATTTGGCGGCCTTAACGCTACATAGTGATTTCTTCCAGGCAACCAATGGCGAAGATAAAAAACAGTTACAGAAAAAAGTTAGGTGGTTGAAAGATGGTGGTGGTAGCATTTATAATTTCTGAATTTTCTCTCACTCTATCTAACTCTTAGTATGTGGCTCGTACATACTTTTATTTATCATCAATAGTTTACTCAGCGCACGCCAAGTAATGAATTTTATAGGCAAAATTATGCTACTTTGGGTTACAATCACAATACACTATTGTAATTTTCTTAACGATCTCTAATTTTTCTGTAAACAAATTATAGCTTTTGTTACATTGTGATAGTTTAGCTTTCTTTTGGTGAAGATATTGTTAAAATCGGTCCAGTACTTTCGGAGCCTATTGGGTACTAACAATCAATCATCATATCGTCCCGGCCCTCTATAGGGCACGGATCTCCTCGCACAAAGAGACAGAGTTAAGGCCGTAGTCCACCACGCTGGCCCAGTGCGATTGGTGGACTCCTCATACCTTTGATAACATTATGTACAACTCTCAGGCAGGCAGGTTTCCTCACGATATTTTCCTGCACCGTCGAAGCAAGTGATATTTTTAATTAGGTACATAAAACAGACATAACATAGAAAAGTTAGAGGTGCGTGCTAGGATGGGATGGGGTGTGTTTGCTCTTTTTAATATTAGTTAATAAATATATAATAAAAATAAAGAGTCAGTAGTTTTAGTCGAGTCGATCAAACCCGGGACCTCCCACTTATTAGCGACAGCGCTCACAGGGAGGTCGTCTAATGCCACAATGTGCCTTTTTTATTTCATACAACAAACTCAATCTACACAGAAAAAAAGGTTTCTAAAAGATCAGTAATCTTTGTGTCAATAAGAACTTTTTCTCTCAGACATCGATTCTTCCTAACAATTGTAGTTCCTTCCAATAAAAAACCTGGCTCTTTGGCTCACATTTCTATTGAGCATATATTACAATGACTCATGAATGACATAATAGGTTCTATCTCTTCCCGATGCAGCCTGATTTGCACAACAAACGTTATAGCTGAAGAGCGAGTGGTTTTTTTTGTAATCATAATATACGTGCGAGAAGCGGTGATAGCCAAGTGGTTAGGGATTCGGCATGGCTTTTGGGGGGACCATGTTTGAACCCCGGCCCGCAACTTTAACTTTTACGAGTTTGTGTTTTTAATTTAAGCAATTTAAATATCACTTGCTTTAACTGTAACGGAAAAACATCGTAAAGAAACCTGCATGCCTAAGAGTTCTCAAAGGCGTGTGAAGTCTCACAACCCGACCTTGGCGGGGTTGGACTACGCCCAAACCCTTCTTATTCTAAGGGCAGACCCGTTTTCGTTGCTTTTAATACCGCATTTCTTGAGAAGGGCTATAAAAACTAAAACTTCTTCATTTTTTAATTACATCGATTAAAAATTGTTGACACTTAAATTAGTAAAATACGCGTACCACGATTTATTAAAATTCTATCCCCAAAGGGGTTAGATAGTGGATGAAAGTTTATTTGTAAGAACGTAGTAATCTCTGAACTACTATTCGTATTTGAAAATCTTTTAAGTACTTCATAAAGCAATTCTTGAGTTTATGGACTGTATAAGATTATGCTTTAGAAGTCAAGCAAACGACGTAATAGTGATAGCGGGTGATGCGTTAAAGAATAGGTGGGCAAACACAAGCAAAGTAAACTCATTAATTAATTTATTCACGTACCTATACTGACTGACCAGCAATTCTATACTGTCATACTCAGCTAAGGTAGATATGCTACATCCGGTGTTTAATTTTTAAACCACAGAATTAAGTACATACGGAATCCGTGTAAACGACTAATATTAAATCATCAAAATCACCTACACTTTAGTAGTGTTTCTCGAATAGGCGGTTAGTCACTTAATGCATTTAGCAGTTGACAGTAATTATTTTACGTCTAATGGTCAAAACGTTTACCATAAAATGAGGAAATTGGGAAAAGTTTGTGAGCTAGCAACATTCCACGGTGAAGTAAGGCGTGCTCAGAGGCTATAATAGCTGAATGAGGATTCTGTATGTTCCTAATTCTTTGTTTTAAACACAATTTTTCAGTTACTACCCCTACCCACGAGCTCTCTGTCTAGTATCTGACATACATCTTAAAATATTCAGGTCGCAACCACATTTGCATTTGAAACGATACAGTTGATGCATTGATTGCAGTATAGCCGCTATCATAGGATTTGTCATGACTTAACTATTATTTGTTACTACGAATGTCATTTTACGGCCGATTGGCGCAGTTGGCAACGACTCTGCTTTCTGAGTCCAAGGCCGTGGGTCCTATTCCCCTAACTGGAAAATGTTTCTGTGATGAATATGAATGATTTTCAGTGTCTGGGTGTTTATATGTATATTATCAGTATTTATGCATATATATTTGGAGCGGTGATATCCCAATGGGTTTCGACTTCACTCTCGGGGGGGCGTTTTAAGCATTCAAAATATCACTTGCTTCAACGGTGAAGGAAAACCTCGTGAGGAAACCTGCATGCCTGCCTGAGGGCTCTTCATAATGTTCCCAAAGGTGTGTGGAGTCCACCAGTCCACGTCTCATTATGATAATTATTATATATAAGGTCATAGGCCAAGATTATTATTATAACACGTTATTTGTACATACAGTCAAGAATATATACAAGTAACAAAAAGAAAACAGTAGAATACAAAAAGCAGCCTTATCGCTTAATAGCGATGTCTGCCAGGAAATCGTAGAATAATGGAAAAATAAAACATTATCGACTACAATGCAGGATACAAATTCTATGATCAACATTATCATATAGTGTTTTTTTTAATTTTACTACAAGTTAGCCTTGTCTAACGTGACGTTAGACTCAGGGGTTATATAGTCTATGGTCGTAGCGGGCTAGCCCGTTACTTTTTTGGTTCTACACGTCGTCATACGGGAATGCTAAATCATTTGGCGACACGATTCGTCGGTGGTATCTAGCGACGGTCCAAGCCTCCCATCTTAGTAACATCTTCACTTACCACCAGGTGAGATTGCAAATTCCCCGATTGCCCCTGCTGGGAATCAAACCCAGAAACTCCAGCAAAAAACGAGAACGCACAGCGCTGCGCCAGAGAGGTCGGAGATGTGGCGATTGAGATGCCTTTAGTCTAACAGTGGTCTGTTATAGACTACTGATGATCGATGACAGTACTGAGCATGGCATAAATATCTTAATTAACATGTTTACGGGTTATGTTTTTTAGTAATAAATAATATAGGAACAAGCCTATAAAACAGTGCTTTTTACATTGCATGCAAAAACACGTCCTGCAACATGCCGCCCTGTGTCCATCAATGTTGAGACGTTGGTGTAAGACTCATGCGCCTGTACTGTACAGCCTTCAGACCGGAACACAGCATTGCAGCAATGCTGTTTAGCAGCAGAAATAAGCATGGCGATAGTACTTCCCAGACGAGCTCTGTCACAAGAAAGAAGATTGACGGACAAACGATTAAAATGGAGAATTCCACAGTTTTTCTAAGGGTGACCTTGGATTGTAAACTTCAATGGGGTGCCTATATAGAGACATTAGCGGGTAAACTTAGCTCAGCCTTTCTATGCAGTCAGAAAAATTAGATAGTTCACAGACATTGTAACTGCTAGGGTGTCTATTTTGCGTATTTTTGTAGTGTTATGTCATATGGGATCTTGCTATGGGGCCAAGCAGCTGCCCGACAGCAAGATTCTATATTTATATTACAAAAAAGAGCTGTCCGATCAATATACAAACTTCGATCACGCGAATCTCTCCGTGAAAAATTTAAAGAAATAGGGTATTCTTTTATACTTTTTTATAACAATTTAATCTTTGTAAAACAAAACATTAATCTATTTTATAAATTTAAAATGCATATAAAAAAAAATATATATATATATATCAATTAACAAAAAAAGAGGATATAAACAATGGATTGACTAGAAACGGTCATAAATTAATGATATCAGCATATCGTCTTAGAGGAAAGTACAGAAAACCTTTGTGGGGCTGAGTCCTACTTTTATAACATGCTACCGAAAGTAATATTAGATTTACCATTACGTAAGTTTTCAGAATGTAAAAACACATTTAATACATCGAGGTTACTATACTATTGATGAATTTCTTAATGACAAGGTTGCCTGTAAGCAAGCTGCTCCGCTTTCATCTCACACAAGATAGAACAAAGATGTTAGAAAAGAGCAACTGCTGAGTTTCTTGCCGGCTTTTTCTCGGTAGAATCTGCCTTCCGAACGGTGGTAGAGTCACTACAAACAGACATACTTGACGATTCAAAAGTGCTTATATTAGGCCTATTTGAAATAAATGAATTATGAATTTAGAATTTTTTGAAAAGCTCTACTACTAAATTTGCATTACAAGCTTTGCCTTAGGTTGGAAGTTATCTACTTTAGTTTTGTTGATAGACTTTCGATAAATAACAAATGAAATAGAACAAAGGGGGAGAAAGTGGATTGTCTAACGCCGATCGCAATTCTGTATCAGAATGCATTAGAGCTAAGCACGTTCTCGAATTTATAGAACAATTTAGAGACACTTCTCACTAGAACAGACATAAGACGGTCTTAAGCTGTGCGAAAAAAAATGTCTTTGTTAAATAAATAATTGCTTTACATTAATTGTATAAGTGACACAAAAATCCGAATGTTAATTGTTATTACATTATTGAATAAACTAAAAAGTAAGAAATAAATATTTTCTACAACATTCTTAAGTAAAATATAAAACTAGAGGAACATTATGTACTGCCTGTGAAACTTTTCTGTGAAACTGAATACCTAAATTAAATTCTAAATTCAAATTCAAAACTTCTTTATTAATGTGGCCTATCACAGGCACGAATAAAGCGTTCATACATATAACATGTTTACATACTTGTAAGAAGATGGTGATAACTTCGTTCGCCAACTTAAACCTAAAGCTACGAGAGAAGAGCCCACAACAAACTTAGCCGGGTAATAGTTTCTGAGTAAACCACTGCCATAGTTTTTACTGAAGAACAAAACCAAAGCCCTTACATCACATGCAAAATTAAAATCATGTGACTCCTGTCACTTTATTGAGTACGCGTCGCGTAACGTAGGTATTATGCGCGTGTCGGTCTTTTAACATCAATAGGGTTGCCATGAGTAAACACTTAAAATGTTTTGAATTCGTTTGTAAGGAACAGTTATTTTTTGATAAAATATTTTTTTCGCGCTCATTAGTGGGTAGGTTTGAAATTATATTTAAGTTATATTAGTCGAACTCAAAACCTTCTACAAAATTGCTTTTGCTTTTCCCGTAGCCGGAAGTTAATGGTTGCGGAGTTCTCTCGACTCTTCACCATCAGCTCCTTTATTGTAACGAGCATAGACAGAGTGTGTCGAGAAATCGGTCCTGATCATTGCTGTACCTACTGTCTATTTAGATTGCTAATGATCTGGCTTTTAAACCATAGACAATAAATAGCTTCTGACAACTCTAATGTCGTTATTCTTCTTTCTTTTAAAATACTATAAGTTGAGATAACCTCAGTCTTGTCTTATATCTGCGCTAACCTTTCAAGGAACGTGAACTATCTTTAATTCAACGAATCCACTTAGCCAATGTTCTTTCTAAGAGAGCATTTACAATTTGAGCTGAACGACTTTTAAGTGCTAAACTCTTATTTATTAGCATTTAAACACTTGAAATTCGAATTGATGGAATCATTAGCGTAAGATAGATAATTTTTAAATAAAATATTATATTAAATTTTCGATTTCAAATTTCCGAATTGAATTTTCATCACATTATCTTTTTGAACTGTTTATCTTTCAAGCTATTCATCTATGGAATTTGCTCTCTGATGGAAGCTATTCACACTCCGAAAGTAACAACATAAGAGTTATATCATAAATTATTACCCATATTGGTTCACTATTTTCATATCAACATTTTCTTCTCAATCATTTTTAAATATTCATCCCATATATTATTTAAAGGACACTTTTCTCTAATGATACCATATTTTATTTTGATTTGTATCATCGAATATGATATGATTCTTGTATATATATGTTAACATACAAGTTAACATCTATGTAATCATGAAAATAATAATGAATTATTATTAGTTGCATTTGACACTCTTCGTTGTCTTCCAGTCACTAAAAGAAATGCTTTCCACAGATTTAGCCTTTAGCTAGTTCTTTTAATATCCAAATCCTAAAAAAAAAAAAATTGAGAAACAAAACAAGCCAACGTTTTCCGAATGCTATAATGAATCATACTCTTGATTCTGTATGACATTAAAATTGTACATTCTTGTGAAATACATTATGAAACTAACGTTTAATTTTCACAATTCTTAGCAGAAAATTGCCCAAGTTTGACGTCACAATTTTTTACAATTTTAATGTCAATATCATTCAAAAATTCAAACGAACGAACGAACTTGAGGGCCAAATCTCTGTTTGGATCTCGAGTGGGTATAACTTGGATCTTTAGATTACTCACCGTGTCTTTGGGTTTCGTTTGTTAAGTACCTTTAATGCCAGGCCTGATCAATAAACATTGTAATACCTACTTTAATGTACGTCGATGGTTGAAAGGAAAGTCGTGTACTCTTAGACTCCTTGACATTGATATTGGCTGATATCGATTTCTGTCCCTTCGAAGACCTTCAGATCCGTTCCAGATTTAACCAGAGACGTGGTACAAGTTACAATAGTTTATAAATCGTTAAAAACGTGAAATATTTCATGACGAACATATTGCAAAATAATACTGTGATTGATAACTTAACATTTTGGTTTATTAGGCTCTCTTATTTAATTCTTAGCTTTATTTGACATTAAGAATAAAAGGGGCATTTATTTAACATGTTTATAAAAGAAGGAAAAACGTTTGAAAGTCGGCTGAAAAATGAAGACATTTATTTATAAAAATCTTCTTGCTACTCCTACTGGTAGTGATTCATCGTCAGCGGACTGCGGAAATCCGATGGCAATCAAAACGCCCGGAATATCCTATGTCAAAGAAAAACGATGGACGTTTTTATTTTATTTACACGCATTCGTAAAAGATAGTGGTACGTGATTTTATAAAACACATCGTGGCCTCTCGATAAAAAGATAAAAGGTTTTTTTTTATATTATCTATTTTACATATTATCTTACAATAACTTGTTACATTAAGTTATAAAGCTGACCGACTGCTGGTCTCCCACTTAGCATCAGTTTAAGCTACAGTGCTAGCTTGTAATGGGACCCTAAGGATACGTACCTAAAGTTATTAATCTGACGAACTTCTTTAAAAATTAAAAGCTATTATAAATTTTAAACTTATCAAAATGTACAAAGAAACAAAAATTTTAATAAATTGTAACGAACATATTTTATATGTAGGTAAGTCATTACGGACAAAACTTAAAATTTATTTATTAGGGTAGTGGTAAGGATATCTTTTTGGAAAAACCGAGTTCTACCACTTCTAATTTTTCGGAGTTATGTGGGTTATGGGCAATTAAATATAACTTTTTTTTTTGGCGTGGCGGAAAAGATTTATTGCTACCTCCGACCCCTAGGCAGGACGGACGTTATGTGGGACTCCCCCCTCTAAAGGCGGTATACCCGAACTAAAAACCACCACGGCATGGACATGCCGTTTGGCTCTTGTTGGCTTTGTTAGACGCTCGGGGAAACCGCTGTATACCTCCCGGACCTCTAAATTATTTATCACTTGCTCCAACAGTAAAAGAAAATACCGTTAGGAAACGTGCGTACCTGAGAGTTCTCTATAATGTTTGCAGGGGTATGTGAAGTCTACCAATCCGCAATTGGCCAGCGAGGTGGACTACGGCCTTATTTTTAATTATTCGTAAGCAAGAACAGACTTGAAAGCCGGCTGATTTTTTGAATCCCGAGAGACCATAAAATCACGGTAGGTACTCTCTGTGAAAAACATGCATAGTGTTAATATTTATTTATTTATTTATTCCCATCTTACATTTTTGTCATTACACGAAAAAGTTCTCCTAATACGACAATGCAGCATGTTATGTAAATTTTAATAATATATATAACTATAGTTTAAATAATATAATAATATAATAATAATAATATGTAATATTGTTGTGTTGTATGTAGGTGAATTGGAAATACAAATATTTATTTTATTTTAATTGTTAAATAGTAATTATTCCGTAGTTATTGTTTACTTTTTAATTATATTAAAAGAACGGACCTCTTTTATAATCCAATATCACATTTTTTTATTATCGGTTTGTCTTCTTTTCTCAACTCACTTATCATCGCACTACGACATTTAGGAGCCGAGCAAACGAAGTAAAGGTGCAGGCAGGCGATTAGACACGGTCGGTCGCGGCATATTGTGTAGAATAGTGGATGAAATTTTAATGATTGTTCAACTAAAATGATTTTGAAAAAGCGCTGAGTTGATTGCCGGCTCTGCTCGGTAAAATGTGCCTTTCGAACCGGTGGTCAGTCACTACAAACAGACTGACTTGATGTTGCAAAAGTGCTTATAAGCTAGGCTTACTTGAAATTATGGAATTTTGAATTTAATTAATATTTGTATCGAAAATTTACTTACAAGAAAGTATACAAAGTGGTATAGATATACCGTGATGTATTTCTGTTTGTTATCGCTAATCTCAAAGTGCTGAGCGTTGAACAGTTCTCAATAAAGTTAATGTAGAAACCTTTTATCACTCGGCCAGCTAATGAGGAGTGGCATACTGAAGGATTGATGACAGCTGGAGCGACAGCTAAATTCTAACGACTCCTTTTTGCTTACGAATATTCAAATTTGCTAAATTGACTTATAACTTTTACTGTTTCTAACTTGACAAAATCACTGCTTAATATAGAAATTCAGAGAAAATGGAAGGAAAATGAACAGGGCAAATTTATATAACCCGTCATAATCATGTTCGTCACTTCGACCGATTGATGAACAATCCTGTACCTCTTGTTTCCAGCGGCTCCCAGTGACTCGTTTGATGTCATCTTTGCAACTATCCAGTTTCTTAGAGGCTGACAAACACTGCCTTCACCGGTCGCCATTCCAGAAACTTCAGACCCCAACGTCCATCGGGTTATCCAGACTATGTGCCAGCCCGCCCAGTGTCATTTCAGCTTTGCACATCTTTTGGGTCGCAGAGTTCGAGTCCAGACGCACTTCTAACTTTTCTAAATTATGTGCGTTTTGAGCAGAGTCTACTAATCCGCACTGGACCAGCGTGACTATGGCCTTAAACTTTCTCATTGTAGGACGAGACCTGTGCCTTGTAGTATTCCGAGCCACCACTAAGTCTTAAATGTAATGGTGTTAGCCTAGTGGGTAGGGCTACGGCTTCTCTTTCGGGGGCACCAAGTTGAAACCCCGGCGCAAACCTCTAATTGTTCGGAGTGATGTCCTGTTTTTTAATGTAAGCAATTAAATATTGCTTTAACGGTGAACGAAAACATCGTGAGAAAACTTTTATGCCTGAGAGATCTCCATAATGTTCACAAGGACGTGAGAAGTCTACCAATCCTCACTTGGCCAATAAGCACTTCCCACTCTGACAGGAGACTTGTGCCTGTAGAGGGACGTTAATGAGTTTATGGGGATGCAGTTTAAAATAACATAAATATAATTCACTGATATAAAATGTATGATAGATATGGTGAAGCTCCCGACCCTGAGAATGGAAAGATCTTACTCCAAGGTGGTGTTGCGCTCGGGGACTGTGGTCTAACCATGCATTTTTTGAAGTTATATACATGGTACTCATATGTGAAAATTTCGATATCGCGTGTCTTTTACGATTTCGATATCGATTCAGCAGTCTTCACCTAATCTCTTTAAGCTTACCTATCACTCGCTCCAGGAGTCTGAGCTGCTGAATTAAAGATAGCACACGTCCCAGGCGCCGGTAGCGAGTGATTCACTAACTTGACTTACGAGAGCTCGCTCGAGAATTTATTCACTTACGTAACCGACGAGTTCGATTATAGTTAGCTGATCATCCTGTAGTCTAGTGGTTATTTTTTTATTATTGATTAATTCTAATAACACGTGAGATCGCAGTCAAGGGATAACATGTAGGTTTCACTTTGACGGCCGAGTGGCGCAGTAGGCAGCGACCCTGCATTCTGAGTCCAAGGTCGTGGGTTCGATTCCCACAACTGGAAAATGTTTGTGTGATGAACATGAATGTTTTTCAGTGTCTGGGTGTTTATCTGTATATTATAAGTATTAATGTGTATTATATTCATAAAAAAGAAATATTCATCAGCTATCTTAGTACCCATAACACAAGCTACGCTTACTTTGGGGCTAGATGGCGATGTGTATTGTCGTAGTATATTTATTTATATTTATTAGTTCTATCTATTTAGTGTAAGGCCCTGCTGTACTACAAGATGTGAAATAAATATATAAATAAATAATAAATGTGATAATAGTTGTTAAAGTCCACCGACCCGCATTGGAGCAGCGTCTTTGCTCTAACAACGAGAACCCCGAACCGAACTTCCTCTCCCGAGAGAGAGCCTAGCAGTGGGATGCCAGACTTGGACCATCTTCGCGCGGTGTGCTTTCCGAGGTAACATTAATTTAAAAAGAACGAAAAATCGTCTTTATTATCACACATTTGTGTCATAAATTTGTTTAAAATAAAAATGTGTGACGAAGGAGCTGGCTCAGGATAGGTGCATACTAAAAAGCGCAGCACTGGTTCCAGCAAGCCCCCTTAGTCCCCTTACAACATCCTAACAGACATTAAAAAGCTGACAATGATGACCGTCTCAATGGAAATAAGCTTACCAAGTTATGCTGTCCAAAATTAAAAAAAATATGATCCCTAATAAATTAATAAATAAATAAATACACACCGCGATCTAGTCCTAGTAAGCATAGCTTGTGTTATGGGTACTGACCAAGATAACTGATGAATAATTTTATGAAATAAGTTTATATGTATAATACAAAAATACTTATAATATACATATAAACACCTTCCTTTTCCCCCCGGACCTCGGTATCGAGTAGACGTGCGATCATAGTGTAAATTTTTATATATATTAATATTAAATTAAATTGTGTTCAAAAAATAAATTTAAAATAATAGGAGTGCATAAGTGTTCAGGAGGTCTACTAGGAAGCCACAGGCCCCGTCTCAGCGGCGACGTCAGAGTTAAGAGTGTATGCGCCGCCCCTTCAGGACAGCCATCTTGCTGGAGGGCGTGATTCACTGCTGCGCAAGCGCCTCCTTCATTGAAGCCATCTTGTTCCGAGGCGTGGCCGTTAACGTTGACCTGCGCTGAGCTCATGCAACCCTGGTACCTGACAATTACTAACTGTAACGATTGTGACATTTGAACATCCAGACTTTTGTTATTGTTTGTACAGCGAATGGAGCACATGCGCATTTGATCTCTTAGTTGGGGTATTATAATGCCTGAGCCATACTTTCGACTGATATGATTGGTAATGCTTGTCCCACACTGTCGAGGAGTTCAGATTTGATAAACTAAATTACCTTCTAAGATTATCAAAAGTTAATATAACATAAATTAAAGGATTCAATATGAACAAATCATTCTCTGAATCTAACATTGCGGAAGATTCGCCTAACAAATCGGACTCAACATCAAGTTTTGTCTCATTGCGTAACAAAAGAAAGAGGGAAAAAGAGGACTTTAGTTTTGAATTCTCTGTATTCAAGGAGGAAATGAAAAGCTTGATACACTCTATGGTGTCCACAAATAGTGAAGAAATAAAGAAAATTACACCGACACTAGCAGACATTCAGCAATCAAATCGAAACATAGAAAATTCTATTGCATTTCTCACATCTCAAAATGAAGAATATAAAAAGAAAATTGAATTATTGGAAATGCAAGCGCAGGAAGATAGAAAATACATAACTATTTTGGAAGATAAAATTGAAGACATACAGAAAGGGATGAGGAAAACTAGCTTTGAAGTTAAAAATGTGCCGAGGAATGATAAAGAGACTAAGGAGGATTTGCTTGACATGGTAACTTGCCTGTCCAAAAACATTGATTGTGAAATAAGTAGGTCTGATATAAGAGACATATATAGAGTACGTCCAAGAAAGGAAGGACAAAGGAATACGCCTATAATAATAGAAACAATGTCAACAATAACCAAAAATAACTTCCTTAAAATGAGTAAGTCTTTTAATATAAAAAACAAGACAAAAATCTGTGCGAAACATTTAGGACTACGCCGTGAACCAGACACTCCGGTTTACATATCTGAAAACTTAACAGCGAAGGCCTCCCGACTATATTTTCTGGGAAGAGGGCTTACAAATTCGGGTCTATATAAATACTGTTGGACGTCTTATGGCAAAGTGTATGTGAGGAAAGACGACAATTCGCGAGTGATTCTGATTACTAACGAGGCCCAAATTCAAAAACTGCAACAAGAAGACTGACTATGCTTAGTGAATACAGTGTCAATCACTCTTATAAATTTACATTGTTACTACATCTATCTGATTGTATATAATCTTAAAACATGCGAGCTAAATACTTTCATACACACATCACTTACTTTACTCACACATATCTCTCAAAGGTCACATTCCATAACTTACAATTACAAATTACTACCAAAAATCACCCTATATAGTTTGCTATACACACCAAACATACTCAAACAATCTTTACCTAAAAAATCTATGTTACTACTCTGGAATATCATAGTTGTAACACATGAATTGCTGCTAAGAAGGACGTATATTACACTACACGAAAAATACTGTAAGCTAATCTTTAATCATACCGTGGTGACGAACACTTGCTTCACACGCATACAGGGAAAAACATTTCAAAATGGATAATACACTATCAACAGTGAATGAAATAGACAAAACTGAAATAGCTACTTCAATAAATTGCGATATCGAAAACTTAAATGAATATATACATATAAATAAAAAAGATTTAACTATTATCACCCAAAATATACGAAGTATATATAAAAACATTGATGACTTACAAGTAACAATATCAAATCTAAGGCATGAAATCGACATATTAATACTAACAGAATGCAGACTTGACGACAGTAAAAACTTACCTCAGTTAAATAACTATATATCATTTGCTACAGCTAATCGTCTCAACCAAAACGATGGGGTAGTAATATTTGTTAAAAGCAATCTTAATCCTAAAATAAAAGAAATTATCTTAGATCAAGCATCATGTGTTCAGATTGATATTTTTAATCATATCATACTAGGTATATATAGGTCACCTTCTAATACTAATACTGATAGATTTACTGAATCACTTAGAATGCACCTTGACATAATCAAAACTTGTAAAAGTATTGTAGTAACTGGAGATATTAATATTAATCTTATCCAGAAACCTAATGAAAGTTCCACAGATCATAAAAATAGACATAATTATCTAAATATGCTATCTACGTTTGGACTTTTACCAGGGCATATATTACCAACTAGAGATAATAGCTGCTTAGACCACTTTATGCTAAAACTGGACAGAAAAAAGATCAATGCTAGTGTAGCTGTCTTTAACACAACCATCACAGACCATCTTATGGTATTTTGTAGTTTAACTAAAATTAAATATGCTAGAGAGACTACTAAGAAGAAAACTTATATTGATTTTGACAAAGCTCTTATAACACTAGCAAATAAAAACCTATCTTCTTTACTGCAATGTGACGACCCGAACAGTTTACTTGAAACTCTAACTACTAAAATCACTGAATCTTTACAAGAAAATACACATACTATGAATTTACCTAAAAAACAAAGAACATTAAAACCATGGATAACTCATGGTATCTTACGCTGTATTCGTCATAGAAATAATTTGCAAAAACAACTAAAACGTAATCCAGATGATAACATACTTAAAATAACATTTAAAAGATATCGCAATTACTGTAACAATTTAATTAAGAAAGTAAAACGTTTACATGATAGGAAATTATTACTTGATAAAAATCCAAAAGTGCTATGGAACAATGTAAGAAATTTAACTAATTCAAAACCCAGTAAAACAACAAATTCCCAATTACTAGACATCGACCCATGTCCTGCAAAGGCAGTTAACTCGGTAAATAACTTCTTTGCTAATGTTGGACCCAACCTTGCTAAAGAAATTGAATCAAACAATCAATTATCACTCCTTCACAAATCAATAGAGATACCTAACGGTAATAATCAATTGTCATCCTTTGTTATCTTAAATACCGATCACGAAGAGGTAACTTCAATTCTCTTGAAGTTAAAATCAGACAGTGCTTCTGGTATTGATAACATCCCTACAAAGTTTTTAAAACGCTCAAAAGACTTAATAGTTCCCATACTCACTTATTTAGCAAATCTTTGTTTTACAAAAGGTGTTTTCCCTTCACTTATGAAGCAATCAATTATTACTCCTGTGTATAAAAATGGGGAAAAAACTCAAATCAATAACTACAGGCCAATTTCAGTATTAACGGGTATGTCTAAAGTAATGGAAAAATTAATTAATAACAGACTAATTCACTACCTAAATAAATTTAACATATTATCTACCTCGCAATATGGCTTTAGACAAGGGAAAAGTACGCAAGATATCATCTTAGATTTAACTTCGCGAATTACTGACCATCTTGACCAGAAAAATAAATGTCTAACTGTCTTTTTGGATCTAAAAAAGGCGTTCGATACAGTTTCTATCCCCATCCTTGTAAAAAAACTACATAACATAGGAATTAGAGGAAACCAGCTTAACCTGATGAAGGACTATCTAAGTAACCGAACTCAGCGCGTAAAAATAGACGACTCTATCAGTTCTGATCTTGAAATGACCTTTGGTGTTCCACAAGGTAGTGTCTTGGGACCTACCTTGTTTTTAATATACATAAATGACTTATGTGATTTTAAAATAAATTCTGGACATATTTACTCTTATGCAGATGACACTGCTATAGTATTTTATGGGAAAACTTGGATAGAAGTTCATAGCGCTGCCGAAACAGGCTTAAGAAAAATATCAAGTTGGCTTAATGCTCACTTTCTCACACTTAACACTAATAAAACAAACTATATATGTTTCGCAATAAATAATAAAAGTCAACCAATTACATCAAATCTAAAAATACATTACTGTGACGACCAGAGCGTAATTTGTACGTGTCCTACCATTGATAAAATAAACTCAACCAAATACTTAGGCATAATTATTGACCAAAGATTATCCTGGCATTCCCATCTTGAATTAATATCTAGCAGAATTAGAAAATTAATTTGGATCTTTAAAATCTTAAGACATGTTGCAACAAATAAAGTTGTTAAACAAGTCTATACAGCTCTTGCTAAATCCATACTGTCTTACTGCGTTCCAATATGGGGAGGAGCATCAAAAATTAAATTCCTTGAATTAGAACGTAGTCATCGCGCCTTGTTAAAAGTAATGTACTGCAAACCATATCGATTCCCCACAATTGAGCTATACTCCATAGATAACTTGTTGAGTGTGAGAAAGCTATATATATTACAACTATTATTAAGGAGGCATAAAACAGTAACCATAGACATAAACACAAAGACGAAAAGAAGAATAAACATTAGAACAGGTTCAAATATTGTAAAAACTACATTTGCTAAAAAACAATATACTAGACAATCGACTTATATCTACAAGAAGGTAAACAGTTTATTAAATATACACTCACTTAATACTTACCAGCTTAAAAAGACTCTAACTGAGTGGCTTGGAAAACTAACATATGAAGACACTGAGGCATTACTCGAAGCAAACAAGTAAAATCCCAATCGCAACACAAACACTCACACACACACACACACACACACACACACACACACACAAACACTCACACACACACACACACACACACACACACACACACACAGAAACACACACACTCTCTCCCGGTTATTGATTTGATTTTATATATATAAGAATATATACACAGATAATACATATTATATACATTTTACGGAAGGCGGGACACCCTGGCACAAGTAAAATAATTACTTAAAAGGATGTCCCAACAACGGATAAATGTTAAATGTAAAACGTATTTTTTGAATAAAAATTTTTTCATTTTTTTTTCATTTAAACACACATACACAACAGACATTTACTTATTAAAATATTTTTATTTTAATAAATAAATGATATTTAAGTACAGGTTCTTTAAGTTGCACGTCAAAAGTTGACAAAATTATACTCGCTCTTGGCTGATTTTCTTGGCTTGATTATAAGGTAGGTACGTAACCCTAGAGCCTTTTAGCTTTAAACTTTAAATTTAGGGTTACGTGCATACGATAAAGTCATAAATTGTGTAAAACAAATTTAATCATAGTAGATAATTTTACTACGCACGTTAATAATTAATTATGAACGGTATTTTAATCAGTCATTAATTTTAAATCTAACATTGTTCAAACAGAACGCACTTGTCAGTGCAAATTAATTGTTAAATATTACGCGCAAATATTTTAGTAAAATTAATTGTATATTTTGTCACAAACATGTCCATTATTAGCTTGTTTATATGGATATAATGTGAAGCTCAAAATAACATGGGTGACATAGCAGATAGCAGCAAATACCCACTGAAAAGCTGTGAGGTTTTTTTGGCGAGCCTGTATTTTTATCGGCTACATCTTTTTTAAGACCGGAACAGATCATTGCTGCTTGGTGGCAGAAATAAACATGTGGTGGTAGTACGTCACCACCAAAATGTTTTTTTACTAAAATAAACATGTGGTGGTAGTACGTCACCACCAAAATGTTTTTTTACTAAAATAAACATGTGGTGGTAGTACGTCACCACCAAAATGTTTTTTTACTAAAATATACATGTGGTGGTAGTACGTCACCACCAAAATGTTTTTTTACTAAAATAAACATGTGGTGGTAGTACGTCACCACCAAAATGTTTTTTTACTAAAAAAATTGCCAACAATTCTGTCTTTGCAAAACAACTAAAAAGCAAGAATAAATATTTTCTACAAAATATTTAACTCAACGTGCTAAGCGAAATGTTAAATTACCTAGTATTGATATACTTTTTAAAACAAAGATTGAATACGGTTTCGTTTTATATAGAAGTTTAGGGGTAATGAGTTGCTGAGTTATGAACGTCCGATGATATTGAAGCGGTTATAGCGCAGTGGGTAGGAGCTCGACTTCACTTTCGGGGGAGTTCGAACCCCAGCACCTCTAACTTCTCTAAGTTATGTGCCTTTTAAGTAATTAAAAATATCACTTGCTTCGACGGTGAAGGAAAACATCGTGAGGAAACCTGCATGCCTGAGAGTTCTATATAATGTTCTCAAAGGTTTGTGGAGTCCAGCAATCCGCACTGCGCCAGCGTGGTGGACTACGGCCTTTACCCCTTTTAATTAAGAAAGGAGATCCGTGCCCTGTAGTGGGCCGATATTGGGTCGATATGAAGATGATGATGATATTTAGATTTGTATTTAAGAAGAAGAAATACTTTATTGCACGTATAAAATACAGGAAAAGAAACAGTAATGAGTATCTACACAATGTAGACATGCAAAGGCGGCCTTATTGCTGCAAGCAATCTCTTACAGGCAACCTTGGTATTTAATGTAAAACAAACTTGTAGTTCGGAATCACTTTAGGTAGGCCGTTAGTGTAACTATCACCAACATGCGAACGACTAGCGGGACGAGCGTCATAAAACCAGTCGGGAGCTTGTGCGTTTTAACTGCGAGATCGGTATGGACTATGGTTGCATTACACCGGTAGGAACGATCGTAAATGTTTATACGTCTGTTAGTGTGAATATTTGTATGTTAAAATTATTATTGGTAAATTAGAATCAGGTGTTAAGTAATATATGTATGTAAAAGTATTGAGATTAAGTTTTTTGTTTATACAACGTGTAACGGAAAAACGAAATAATATTGAAGGCAAATATTAAATCGAAAGAAGGATATTTAATATAAAAACGAATTCAAAACATTCTAAGTGTTTACTTATGGCAACCCTATTGAAGATAAAAGACCGACACGCGAATAGTACCTACGGTACGCGACGCGTTGCTTATTAAGAGACAGGATTCACATTATTTTAATTTTGCGTGATTTTAGTACTGATAGTAGTTCTTTCAGTAAAAATATAGCAGTGGTTTACTCAAAACCTTTTAGGTATTCGGTTTCACAGATAAGTCTCAGAGACTATAACAAAACCTCTAAAGCCTGTAAAATATTATTTCGGCTTTTATTGACACGATTTATATTGTGATTAAACTTTACAGAAGCGTAGAAAGTATCTAGTAATTTACTACATTTTACTTAGCACTGACTTAAAAATGTTGTAGAAAATTTATATTTTATTGTTTTTTTTGTTTATTTCAACATACCTAAACGCGCTTAAAATGTGCACTTTTCAAAAGTACAATCCTTGACTCTTACCCCGTAGAGCCCGTTATGAAATTAATTTGCTATAACGGTTCTATCCAAAATATAAACTAAGTAAAAAATTTAAGGAACCCATCAGGCCATCACGTGGCTTTGAGTGAGGGGGCAAAATTAAGCAGCAGCGAGGGCTTGACGTCGCGAGATTGGCAGTAACGTCATAAACGAAAGTACTTATAAGTGAAGTCATACTTTAATATGTGACGACTAGTCTCTAACATGGGGTAACATCACTGAGATATTTTACACGGTTATTATACTGTAAACTAAATTGTAAATAGAAGTAACATGATGTGGAGAAGGAAGTCAGGGGTGGCTTAAGATGTAATAATAATTATAAATAAATATACAACGACACTCACATTTCGCCACCTAGCCCCAAAGTAAGCGTAGCTTGTGTTATGGGTAGTACCCAGATATGATGACTGATAAATATTTTTATTTATCAGTCATCATCATGAATAATATACATAAATACTTATAATATACAAACAAACACCCAGACACTGAAAAAATATTATTCATAAAATTATTATGTCATCTTCGTACCCATAACACAGGCTACGCTTACTTTGGGGCTAGGTCGCGATGCGTGTATTGAGAGAAAGAAGAAAGAAAGAAAATACATTTATTCATGTTAAGTGTTACAAACAGTACATCTAATATATTTATATAGTAACAGAATGTATGTGTGTAACACTAGACAAAAGGGCTGTGCAGTATTGTGGTAGGCCATTTATTTATTTATTTAACTTTGCTGCGAAGGCTCTTATGCCACTTCTATGCTATAAAGAAGTTAAACGACTCATAGTACCCTGAAGTTGATGGGAGCGGCTGTAGCTAACCAACTTGCAAACCTAACGAAAAAGATGTCCCAAGCAATATAGCGTCCCGTTAAGGTGTCCCGTAGAAACTGATTTGGCATACGTTTTTTTTTATTCCACTACAAGTTAGCCCTTGACTGCAATCTCACCGGGTGGTATGTGATGATACAGTGTAAGACGGAAGCGGGCCAACCTGTAAGGGGGTCATACCACTAAGCGGTTTCTACGCGACATCATACCAGAACACTAAATCGCTTAACGGCACGTCTTTGTCGATAGGGTAGTAGCTAGCCACGGCCAAACCAAAGCAGAGTAGAGGAAATTCAGAAGTTCTAAATTCCAATATTGCCTGTGCCGGGAATCGAACCCGGCACCTCCTAAAATTTACAGCGCTCACCGCTGCGCCAGGGAGGTCGACAAAATAATAACACAGCTAACTGGTTAGTCTTTTATTATCTTAGAATGCATCATTACTTACCACCAAGTGAGATTGCAGTCAAGGAAAATGGCGTGTAATGGATTTGAAAATAATATTTATCGATATAAATTTATATATAGTCCTACGGATTTATCTAAGAAGTATTCTCGTTGTTTATATCCAAATTCAAGTTCAAATTTTCTTTATTCATGTAGGTTGTTATCACCATCTCACAGTTTATTTATATTAAGCTATGAAGCTAGAGCATTTCACACCTAAGCTTTTTTATCGTTTAAGTAATCCTTAATATTATAATAGGAAAGAAATACGATCGCGATTATTAAATCAGATCTTGTCGAAAATACTCTTATTTCGAAATAAGGGCTATAAATGCGACATCTTAATTATGCCTGGCTTAGTCAACCCTTATCACACCTAAACCTTGCGACCTTAGACCACAGATAGAAATAATTGCGACCGGGTTTCAGTAGTTGACCACTTTGACAGTTATTTAACTTATTGTTATTTAACTTTGGGCTTTTGTTTGTTTCTCAAAGTTAAGGTTATAGAAATTTCACGGAATACGATCCGCAGTTCAGACGTTAAATTAAAATAAAAAAAAATTGAAATAAAATAATCATCCTTTTAGTTTTTAATGTCATATTATTAAAACATTTGACAGAGAAAGTCAAACAAGCTTCAAGTTGTGTGCGTTTTATGTAATTAAAATATCATTTGCTACATCGGTGGAGGAAAACATCGCGAGGAAACCTGCAAGTCTTAGAATTCTCCTCAATGTTCTCAAAGGCGATGTACGGCCTAAACCCTTCTTATTATGGTAGGAGTTTATAATATATATATATATATATAAAAACTGTTGCAACTTGCCATACAAGTATTTACGTCACAAATCGCGGTTACGGGTGTAGTACGATTTCAATGAAATAGTCGATCCCACAGATTGCATCATCACTTAGGTACCATTTGCTATCGAATAGAAATAAAACACGTGCAGTTTTGCCAATAAAACCCGGCCTCTAGCCGTGTTCAAAATATCAAAAGTCTATTGAATCCAGAAACTAAT
Organism: Pararge aegeria; assembly: GCF_905163445.1. NCBI lineage: Eukaryota > Metazoa > Arthropoda > Insecta > Lepidoptera > Nymphalidae > Pararge > Pararge aegeria. The sequence continues at coordinate 17,863,391 of NC_053187.1, forward strand.
TTACACAAGCCTTTAATCCTTTCAGAGCGGCAACTGTGAAAACCCGCAATGGGCAACAAAATATCAAATTTACTTTTCATCTCTGATGCGCTAGCTTGTGTTTATTTTTCTTTTCAATGGAAATTATTGTGTAAGAATGAGAGAAACCGATTTCTAATTTTCGTTTACCTTAATTATTTTTTAATAGCAGTAATAATATGGTCTACATTACTCAACTCGTCAAGCCTGTTTATTTTATAACCATATTGAGGAAGTTGTGAAAAAAAAATGTAATGTGCCATTTTATTGTGGCGGCCATCTTGGACTGATTTTCATCAAACATAGAAAATTTTCAAGAACACTCATGACTTATTCACCTTTCAAACAAAAAACAAAATCATAATCAGTATATCCGTTCGGGAGCAACGAAGCCACACAGGCATCAAACTTATTACACTGCGCCGTGTTTGCGTCGGAGGTTAAAAATAAAATTAATTTAAATGTATTTTTATTGTAATTACAATTTAACGAGATATATATTCGCTACTTTTCTAAGCTTAATCTTATTTTAATTTTAAGCAGATTTAATTTCAATATTACACTAAAATGTTAAAATTAAAATAGGAGCCGCTGATTTTGAGACACGTCCTCTTAACAGCTCCACCGATAAATTTTATTAAATTAATATAAATGTTTTTTTTTAAATTACACTCTGATGACATAAAAAGATATATAAGCGCTGCTTTTCTAAGCTTTATGTTATTCTAATTTTAATTTTAAGCAGATTTAATTTAAAGATTACACTAAAATGTTAAAATTAAAATAGGAGCCGCTGATTTTGAAACACGTCCGCTTAACAGTTCCACAGACATATTTTATGAATCCAAGTGACAAATCTACTAAAGTAGGGATTAACCCATGAATATTATATTACATAAAAAATATATACTTTCGTTTTCCCGTAGATGTTGATGTGAAAAAACACGGGCTATGAATCGTGGGACGACTTTATTTGGGAAAGGTTCTGGTCACGTTCTCGGGGTCGTTTGTGACGGGTCAAAGAATAGGTCTACGGATTAGGGCCGACAGGGCCTGACAGTTTGGTGCTTCCTCCAAAATATAGGTATTGTTAAAATATGATACAGTATTTTATTCGATTAAGGTAAAACAAGGAAAGCGAAATGTATGTCGTACTAACTGTACACATAATTATTTTTTTAACAATTATTTGTACTTAAGGTCACAGGGAAACACCGCGGCGCGCAGTTAGTATAAATCAATCATCGAGACAGACATCAAATTTGAGACAGTTTGCTATAATAGCTCGTGACAACTCGTAACGTCAAATTCAGTTTTATACAAATCGCGCGGGAAACATGGTTTTTTCCGAATTAAAAATACATTTGCTAATACATACATGCTAATAAATACATTTTAGCCCTTAACTGCAATCTCACCTAACGGGCTAACATGTTATGGCAGTTATTTAAAACCCATCACCCTCTTCATCTCCGTCGGTTTCTATGCAACATCGTACGGGAACGCTGAATCGCTTAGGCTGAGGCTTTCCCCAGACCAGACCATAGAAATTCAGAAATTATAAATTTCCAAATATATAATTCGATCGAACCCGGTACCTAAAACCCAAGCGCTCACAGCTGCGCCAACTAGGTCGTCGTAATATTCATTCCAAATTATGAAAATTAAGCTTAATTTGCTATACTCCGCGAAAAGCAGGCTAATCTGTATTCTGTAATTCATAATTTCTTCATTTCTTATACTTCACACCAAAGAGATCTTCAGCAATGTACCCTCTACGCACGTTTCGCTCCGAAACCGGAGCATCCTCAGGAGATGTTGACTTTACAATGAATAATTGTTAAGTTAACAATAATTCACTGTAAAGTCAACATCTCATTTAATATAATTGTCATACTCCCTAACAGGTAAGCCCGCTACCCCCTTAGTGCATCGTCACTTGCCATCAGGTGAGATTGCAGTAAATAACTTACACGTGGTGTTTTATACAACGTGTAACATAATTACGAAATACTGTTGAAGGGTGCATGAGTATATTTCATAAAAAGTTACCCTGTAAAAACATTAAATCAAAAGAAGCATAATATTTATTTTTCCATACAAACTAATTCAAAACATTCTAAGTGTGTGCTTTTGACAACCCTATTGAAGATAAAAGACCGACACGTGCATAGTACCTACGCTCCGCGACGCGTACCTAATAAGCTGACAGGAGTCGCTTAATTATTCTTTTGCATCTGATGTTAGGGCTGTATCTGATTTCTTTTAGTAAAAACTATAGCAATGGTTTACTCAAAAACTATTAGCGTTTCGGTTCCACAGATAAGTCTCAGAGACATGAGAAGTATTATTTCGGTTTTCAGTTACACGCTGTATAGACAGATTGAAGGTCAAGATTAACTAATTATCACATAGCTAGGGCTCATGAACACAACTGCTTATATTTCGTTCCTTTGGAACACGATACAAGTTCGTTGGTTTGAAATAATTGGATTCAGTGTGCATTTTATCCGTATTTTCACATGAGTGAATGCGAAAATAAAAACCTAACAAGATAATAGTCTAAGAGATGGTATCTACTTGTTATACAAGAGTTTATCAAACCTAATGTTGCACGTTTAGATTTGTTTGGCGGAATAAATAATCAAAGCGGTAGTACTTCCGCGGATGAGCTCTGTCACGATATACTCTACTACTACTACTACGAGGTACACCTACAGGTGGATCATTTGCTTGGCCCCTCAGTATTTACACTATAAAAAAACGTGTGTGTACTTATGTTCACGCGTTAGAAGATATACTTCTTTGACGTAACAAGATAATAATTTCTTTAAAAATTTTATCTTTCGCCTTATTCTACGTTTGAAGAAAAAAACCACACTAACAGTAGAAAAGGATATTCAATACATTGACAGTTTTGTTATAATTATCTAGTTAAATAAGGTTTATTTCTGCATAATTAAAGAAATTGACATATAAACATAATTAAATTTCGAATACGAATAGACTCAATATAGGACAACCAAGTTTCACTCAACATGAATCAATTAAATCACAGGAATGAGCCCGCAGACTTTGACAATTGAAATGTACACTGTCAAACCTTATAGCTAACTTCAGGGCGTCGGTTTTTGTGATGGTGTGCGCGCGCATCGTAAAAATTCAGTCCTATCATTTTTCCCTATCGCGCCAAAAGGATTAAACCTTCAAAAAATCACGGGTAAATCATACTATATTTATTATATCTCGTCTTAATAATTCATACTGTAGTGTATATTGTTAAACTTTTGTAATTTTCTATAATATGTATCAATATTTAATATATTTGCCTGAAAGAAAGTTTATATTATAAGAAATAAAATTTTATGATACGATAAATCCCGGACACTTACAAGAATCGTCTCATATGAAACTACAGCTGACCCGGATATTCAGAAGTCGCGTAGGAAAACCTACTTTACGTGCTACGTGCTTCCATTACAGTCCAGTAAACGTACTGACGCGACCTAAGTACGTGTTCTTCTGTTCTGACTTTTGGTTCAGACTGAAAATCCAGACACGTGTGTATTAAGGTGTCTTACGCGTGCAAATTCACTGGTATAGTTCGTTTTTTTTGTCACTAAAAGTTAGCTCGTGACTAAAATCTCACCTGTTTGTAAGTAGAGTTCAAGTATAATAATCTTAATTACTTAATATATATTTTCATATGCTGTGTTTACTTTTAAGAAAACATAACACTTAAATAGAATAGTTAAAATTTAAAAAACGGTTGTATTAGTGTAAACCTAAAAAAATAAAATAAAATAAATCTCTTAAGAGATAAGTTGTCCTTGTGCATGTCCTATCCTTTTTTAAACAACTAATTTCAATAAATAAATAGGTGATAACGCAGTCTAAAAAGGTAGTGGGCTAAATTTTTAGGGTTGAGGTATGAGGTGTCATATTATATCCATACCTCTAATCGGTATCTACGCGACTTCGCACCGAAACGTTAAATCGCTTTGTAGGGTAGGAACGCTAAATCGTTTGGCTGCACGTCTTTGTCGTTAGGGAGTAACTAGCCACGATCGAATTGGATGATTTTTGACATGCATGTAGCCTTTGACATGGAAAAGAACAAAGGCTACCGTTTATGCCGACTCCTTAAGTAGTTCCCGAGGGAAAATTGAAAATTGTTTACGAGCTAAACCGCGGGCGGACGGCTTTGCTCGGTATGCATGTCACCAATGCTATGGAAAAGGACATGAACTTTCTATCCGATCTCTCAAATAGTTCCCGTGGTAAGATTAAAGTTGTTAACGAGCAAAGTTGACCCTATACTGAAGTCTGCGCAGACGAAGTCGTGGGTAGAAGCTAGTATTACATAAAATTCTTATTACATGGTAACTAAAACAATATGTGTTATTTTTTATGTTATTTATATTTAAATGCACATAAAAATTTCGGAACCGAACCGGATTAGAACCTGCGACTCTTTGGCAATCGCGACATAAGCGTTTTACCACTAACAAATTAATATACGCGTTTTAGTCAGTCTTATAAGTGTTTTTAACGACATTTTATAAATCTTGGTCATAGCGGCTGTGTTTTATAGGCTTGATATTTCATCCGAGTACAGGTAAAAACACTAATAAAAATTATGATATGTGTTAGTTCTATCTCATTCCCAAACCGACTCCATTCTATATATTTATGAATTTGTTTCTTATTTTGAAACCCAATGGGTAGGAGCTCGACTTCACTTTCGGGAGGCCGAGTTCGAATCCTAGAACGCACCAACTTTGGGGTTTCTTGGGTGATATTTTAATACTTAAAACGCGCATAACTTAAAAAGTTTTGTGCGTTTAAAGTACATAACTTAAAAAGTTATGTGCGTTTAAAGTAATTAAAATATCACTCGCTTCAACGGTAAAGGAAAATATCATGAGGAATCCTGCATGCCTCATAGTTCTGTTTAATATTCTCAAAGGTGTGTGGAGTCCACCGATCCGCACTGGGCCAGCGTTGTGGACTACGGCCTTAACCGCTTCTCATTGTGGGGGGATACCCGTGCCCTGTAGTGGGCCGGTAGTGGGTTTTCCTTCTATCGAGTTTCAAATCACAACGATTTTAAAGAACTTCGAAAAAGATCAGTCAGTTTAAAAAAAATGCATTAAGTTACGCTTGACAACAAAAACGCTAAAGTCGACTCGATGGCTACAATTCCAAGTAAAAATTCACGCCAGCTTTAACTTCTTGAACAACAAACATGTCGTTAATCTTTATTAAGTCCTCCTTCCCCATAAACAAGTTTAAACGCTACACAGTGTTAACTGCAATCTTACAGAATTCTTATTGGGGAAGTTTTAAGAGCCCATAAATAATGGCGTATCTTCCCCCAACCGCGCAAATATAGCTCTTAAATTTAGCATTTGTAAATAAAGTGAACTTTTAATTTTCGATTTTATTATATATACATTTAAAATTTTAAGAGTGTGACGGACTTAATATCGTGTAGATTATTCTACAAGTCAAGGCCGTTCATTCGATACCCATATCGTGGGAGTTGTAAAAAGTATGTATCTACAAACCGACAATGTTTATAAACGTACGAGTATGTTTGTAAACAAAAATAGACGGCCGCTTGGCGCAGTGGGCAGCCACCCTGCTTTCTAAGTCCAAGGCCGTGGGTTCGATTCCCACAACAGGAAAATGTTTGTGTGATGAACATGAATGTTTTACAGGGTCTGGGTATATTATAAGTATTTGTGTATATCATTCATTAGTAGTCATTTTAGCACCCATAACACAAGCGACGCTTACTTTGGGGCTAGTTGGCGATGTGTGTATAGTCGTCATATTTTTTTTGTTTTTTTAATGTATGTAAGAATAATTTTGTCTGTAATCTTTTTCTTTTACAGCATATTTATTTTGTGAACAGTTTTTGAATAAAAAGACCTGAAAAATGTATGTGATAAAATGCAGATTTTAGTAAATCAGGCCTAATGGTGGCTACACACGTGCTGTGATTATTTAATAAATCGCCACGGACGATCATTTACAACTGCCTGTCCACTAAAACCTAAACGCTTTGTTTGATATTATCATAGAGTCTCGCGCCCGATCTTTTCTCTCGACATAACATCGAATGTGAATATTTGATCAAGTACTTGCCCACTGGGGCAAACAAATTTGAGATTTCATTGAGGTGTACAGGGGGTGAAACGCACTCCGGTGCATTTGCTTGCAATAAACTGTGTATGTATTTATATATTTATATAAATACAAGTATTTTTAAATAAAGAAAAGAGACTACCTCGTGATATATTTCAAAGTACCAAATTATCCTTTTTGTTTCATTAGATCCTTAAGCATGTTAAGTAGTTAAACAAAAAGGCAGAAGTTCTCAAATCTGTACATTTTTTAAGCAGATAGTACCGATTTTTCTGTCGTTTCGTGGTAGATTTGCCTAACTATTCTTTGTTTAGTACTTTTGTACTGGTTTAGTTTAGAAATGCTTTTTAATAGCTCTTGTTAAAATGTTGTCAACTTTGCATAGTTTTTTTTATTAAGGTTATTTTACTTTATGCGCAAGGCTAGCACTAAATCGCCAAAATAAAAAGTCTTAAAAAAAGCTTACTTCAAATTGATATAAGTGTAAAAATAAAAAAAATGCAGTTATACTTTGCATGTGTAATTTGTGTTTACTGTTATTTATAATATCTCTAAGGCGTGTGACTCGATGAATGTTTGGTACTACGCAATTAATAAATATAGGTGTTACCGAAAATGATTTGCAATTAATTATAGTAAAACATTCACGTTTCAATTAATTTTGATTAAAATAGAATGGTTCGGCGGTTTCGATCGTAATATAATAGAAATAAGAGTGTTTTTTTTAATCTAACCACTGATATTTAATAGGTTACGATCAGAAACACAAAGTGTCATCAATAGCCTATAACAGTCCACTGCTGGACTAGCAAATCCCAACGGGAGGGTTTGCCCACGCGGGGGAGACGGATTTGTGATCGCAGTAGATGGTAGTGCAGCACAGATGATAACAGACGCTGCTACCCGCGGGAAGAGTAGGGGTGATGACAACTGTATTGTGATCTTCACCACACGGTTCAAATATGGTATTGAAAAAAAAAACGCAAATTCAAACCACTGTTTCACCAAATTTTCTCATCTGAAAATGGCACAATTTATCTGCCATAAATTAATGAAATTAAGCTATAGACGGTGTCACTTGTGGTGATATAAGGATTTTTTGGATACCTCATAACTTCAAATCTGTTCTGGTGATAAGATGTTAAGGTGGAATAAAAAATCATAGATACTCTCATTAAATTAAAGTGCATGGGCAAACGGAGGGGCCAGCGACTTGGACAGAGGTTCCTTTGCTAGGTTTATTAATAACTCATTCTCACTCATTGTTCAGTTTTAAACTACAGTAGGACGAAAGCGAAGCTAAGTAGCGAAGCTTTATATTAAGAACCGATTGGATATTGGACCGATTTGATCTTATAGCGATATGAGAGCAGTGAGGTGGTTCTACTCCAGCTTCATGTTTGAGATATTAGTAAGAATGATGACTAAATGAATAAATTTCATTTCATTCATGTAAATTTCATTTCATTTCTATTTCAGTTATTAAAATATCATTTGCTTCAACGGTGGTAATTGGGTGATGATAATATGCTCAGATTATAAGTATCATTAGTAGTAATAACCGGGACAGATGGCTTAACGTGCTCTCCGAAGTGTGGACACCCCATATTACCTTACTGCGGGATGCTACTCAGTACTTTTAACAGGAAAAGCCCGACCCAGGTAACGAACCTAGTCATCCGTATTTAAATATGCTGACAACCATACCAAAAAATTGAATTGTTAGTCTGACTAATTACTTTGTTCACATCTGTTTTGATTATTTTAAAACGCATGGAATACTGACTCACGGTTCGCATGAGTCAGTGAGTCGCTTGGTTAGGACAGTCACGCGATTGTGTTTATTAGCATAACGTGACTAGCGCGATCCAACAATAACCATAGGGTGATACCAACCCCACAAAACCTTATGGTTCGATAGTTCTTATTTTAAATCAAGTAAAGGTTGGTGGATTGAAGCGATGAAAACAGAGATGATAGCCTAGTTAGAAGCGATGGTAATAGGTAATAATATACCCTGGCCGGGGTGTTATCCTCCGCCCGGTAAAAATATGTAATTTATATTTAAGTATATTAATCTCTATGTATCTAAGTAAGTACATTAATGTTGTTTTTGCTCACTATATATTATAATTATCTTGTACACGTGGTATAATAATATGACGGCCGATTGACGCAATTTGTAGCGATCCTGCTTTCTGAGTCCAAGGCCGTGGGTTCGATTCCCACAACTGGAAAATGTTTGTGTTATGAGCATGACAGTTTTTCAGTGTCTGGGTGTTTATCTATATATTATAAGTATTTGTTTATATAAAATAAAAAAAATATTCGTCAGTCTTCTTAGTGACCATAACACAAGCTACGCTTACATTGGGGCTAGATGGCTATGTTTGTATTGTAGTAATAATAATAAATTTTATTTAATAAACAATTACATTCATATCTTATTTATTACGCTGAGATCTTTTAAGCATATAAAGTCAAAGTCAAAAATATTTTTATACAAGAAGGCCATAAGTACGCCGTAGGCCCATAGGTTGCACTTTTGATGCGTGAGTCAAATTAATAGTGTAGAATTTTAGATAGCATTAATAAAGTCGAACTTAAGTAAAACTTTAGCCAAAAAGATTTATCGAAAGCACTTTTGAGACATGCAAACACATTTTATAATAGAAGGGAGGCGATGCATTTGATAACTATAATAGTCAAATTAATGCTCAAATTGCGAGGGTTCCAAACGAACTTGTTCTAAAAAGCTTACAACAATCTTAGCTGGGTATTCTTCTTTCATATATGAATAGTCTATGACGGTGTTCTACTGGACTAACGGCTTCTCCGATTGTAAAGATGGCACGCTAGGCAATAGAGTTGTAAATCGCTAAAGATGGTAAAGTACCCATAACACAAGCTACGCTTACTTTAAATTGTCATACCCGAATATTCTCATGTCAGCTTGGAGTTGGTTGAAGCGAGAGGAGTCAACTTAGACTGGTGTTGGAGCAAGCTCAATACATTAAGGTTGCATTCAAAATAGAAATCACACGAACTCGATTTGAATCAATCTTGTGTCAAATTGGCAGAGGTGATGGGTGTATTTGAGTTCATTGGTAAGTCAATAGGCTTCTTTGGCAATCCGTTTACGTTGCACTTTTATTTTATTTATTTTACATTACATGAGAATTACACGGTAGTGAGATGATGGCTATAACCATATTCGTAAACTTAAAACTAAAGCTACGAGGGTTCCAAACGCGTCCTCGTCTAAGAAAAAGCCCACAAAAAACTTAGCCGGGTGTATTTTTAGGGGCTAGCCGGGTGTTATTACCATTAATACGTGTATATACATATATATATATATATATATATATATATACTTGTACCGGGAGGTTTCAGTGACTCTAACAAAATGTCTACATAAATTTAGATAATTTTTCTAATTCAACTATACCTATATTATTCAGCAATTAACACTTATAACTAGCTATTATGATAGCATAGTGGTTAGGACTTTGGCTACACTTTCAGGGGGCGAAATTCGAATCCCAGCACGCACCTCTAACTTTTCAAAGTTAAGTGCGTTTTAATCAAGAAGCTATAAAAACATCGTTAGGAAATCGGCATGCTTGAGAATTTCGAATAGCGTTCTCAAAGTGTGGGAAGTTTCATACTCCTCCGACCGCCCAATTTTCGTAAAAAGGGGTACAAAGTTTCCGCCTAACGTATTAGTATATATAGATAAGGTAGCTACTAAATCTTGTCTGATAATATAGATAAGACAAAGTGTACGTTGTTATAATTGTTTATGTAAGTTTATGTAAACTGCTGCTCAATGGATTTACTTAAAAAATACGTAGTTTTAAGTAACTCTTAATTTACGGTAGTTACGAAACCATCGTTACGTCTGAATTTGTTTTATTCTATTACTAATTAGCCCTTGACTGCAATCTCACCTGCATTTCAAGTGATTATAAAGTGCTAACATGGTAACGGGCTAACCTGTTATGGGTATGACAGTTATATCAAAGCCATACCCCTAAACGGTTTCCACGCAACATCGTACCGGAACGCTAAAACGCTTAGCGGCACGTGGTAACTAACCAAGTCCGAAGCATCCCACCAGAGCCGACCAGAGAAAATTCAGAAATTATGAATTCAAAGAATTGCCCCTCCCGGGGATCAAACCTGGGATCTCTCACTTCAAAGCACAATGCTCGACGCTGTGCCAGGGAAGTCGTCTTTGAATTTTAGTGGATATTCAAACATGAGTTGGCAGTCTTAGTTCAACTAGACTGCAAATAAAACTCAATCATTTCGTCCATTTTTCAATGATCTATCCGTGCCTGGATTTAGCCCGGACAGACGCTGTGAGCATATCTCTCGGGAGCGGGATGCGTCTGGAGTTACCAGCAATTTCTGCTAAAAGGGTGCAAATTGAATATCTCCGCAGCAGCACGACAATTTAGACGGATTATTGAATATGCACATAATTATATCTAGAGTGTAGACAGTTGACACTCAATATCCTAAATATCGATAGTGCATTTAAATCGTGCCTAAAATATTGTTAAGCTTGATGTTTTACCGCGATTCCGTCTGCCTTAGGTTCCACGAGACAAAAACCAAGTCTCGCAACTCAGTTCTTCTGCTGTAATAAGTTGTGAGATCCATATAATACCAAGTCGGTTACTATCCTAATTCCGAACTTACTTCTGATTTAGGTAACTACGTAATTAGCTATCTATCATGTGTGAGATGAAAGCGGAGCGGCTTGCTTCCTTATAAATGGCTTTCTTTACTATTTCTTTCCTTAAGAAATGTGAGCACTTAAACAAGACTTGGCGAAAGATGGCGGTAAAATTCCTTACAAAGAGCGGAGTCTCAGTTTGAAGAATAATCGTTCAGATTAAACTCAATCATTTCGTCCATTTTTCAATAATCCATTCGTGCCTGGATTTAGTCCGGACAGACGCTGTTAGTAACATATCTCTCGGGAGCGGGATGGATCTGAGCTACCAGCGATTTCTCCTTAAAGGGTGCAAATTGAATCTCTCCGCAGCGGCTCTTCAATTTAGACGGATTATTGAATATGCGCATAATTATATCTACAGTGTAGACTGCAGACACTCAATATCGGCGGTCCTTTACAGTTTTGGCAAGATAGGGTCACAGTGAACTATATTGCTAATTCCCCTGTTGGACTATGGATCGTGAGGTTCGGGATTTAAAAACTTCGACAGAGATGTCGAACAAAGAACAAATATACCATGCAAGCGCGAGCGAATATATGCTCCGTAGACCTTCTGTCTTTTCCTATTCATTAAGTTCAACGGATTAGTGTAGGATATTGGTGACGGATGGCACCACTAGTTCATTAACTCGCGCGATCGTTTGTCCGTTGCTAAAGTATAACTACCCGGCGTGGTTAATATGTCAGGTTTTCGATTTTTTTTTGTTATAATATAGGCAAAGCTACATATGCCTATATTAAAACTAAAATCCTATATTAAAACCTATACTAAAATTATCATTTAAGTACGTATAAATCTAAAGAATATGACTCACAATGTATGCACTGCAGATTAGTTTCCAAGTTGCATGAAGCATGGCACCTTTACCGCGTTCATTGTCAATGGGGTCTATTCCATGGCGGATGGAAAGCATTGGTCCGTGAATTGCTGAGGTACTAAAGAAATTTGTATAACCTTTTATTCAATATTCGCAGGGTACAGGTTACAGGTCATTATAGTAATAGCATGTCTTGTACAATGTTAATATCATCTTTCATTCATTTTTGGTATATATACACAATATTAAGGTTTATCCATCTAGTTACTGTAAGTGGCCCTGTCGTACGAATAAGATGTAAATAAACAAATAAATAATTATAATTACGTATCTTTTAGTATCGTACCTACTAATATAATAAAGCTGAAAAGTTTATTTACTTGAACGCGATTATCTCAAGTACTGCTGGACCGATTTGAAAATTATTTCTGTGTTGGATAGCCCATTTATCGAGAAAGGCTATATATCTACTAAATATATCACGCTAAGACCAATAGGAGCATAGCACCAATCAAGGATGTTTCAAAATCGGGGTTTTTTATTCCTTTTGAGAGCTTCCGCTCCGTGCGCTGCGAAAATGGATAAAGTTCTAAAAATTAAGTCAGCATATGTCTATCTTTCACATTTACCTATACGTGGGCGAAGTCGCGAGGTACCGTAAGTATTAAATAAAGGTCACATGTTAAACTATTTTCAAAATATAATATAGTATTGTAAGCTGAGTACGTCATTTACTCTCATCCCATTAAATTAATAACACCCGGCACTTTGTCAGAGCTTTTAATAAAATACATATCGTTCATCATTTTCGCTGTGCAAAAGTGTTTATAAAGTATTCCACTTTGCATAAAATTGCATATAACATTTTGTTTAAGTATTTTGCAATAAAATATTCGTACCTACTTTAGCACTTTATATTTTATGTAATTATATCATGTATTACCCAAGGGGAAGAGAGGGTTATTAGATATAACGGATTTGACCACTTTTCTGCCCGATTGTTTGCACCGGAAAAAAACTTTTTTATGAGTAATATTTATGTAGAATGATCAGGCGAAAATTCGTCACGATAAAGAAACACGCACATACAATATGTGTAGGATAAGGTCGGCGAAAGAATGAGATATGATATATTACATATATATTGATACGTTACACATTTTTTTACAGTTACCATGGAAACTGAATATCTATACTTATAATAAAACTGTAACTGGAAGATTTCTGTACATTTAAAATATTTCGAAAATTTTGACCGGGGGATGCTTTATAATCGAAACTTAGTAACTTAGATTTTTATTTAATTTTCGTCTGTCTGTATGTTTGTCTGTTGGTTCTTGGTATTTTAAGGTAGTAATACTCCTAATCTCTTTATAAACTCTTGTAGGCTGGTAGTTCACCTGTGCTGTCTGTGAATTGCACAGGTTTTTTGCAAATCGAGTACTTTTCTTGTTTAGATGTCGTCTCTACTCTTGGTATAGGACGATGCAATCTTTTTTTATTATTTTAACTATGTAACCACTTTGCTAAAAAATAATAATTTGACGGCCGATTAGCGCAGTGGGCAGGGACCCTGCTTACTGTGTCCAAAGGCGTGGGTTCCCACAACTGGACAATGTTTGTGTGATGAACGTGAATGTCTGTATATTATAAGTATTTATGTATATTATTCATATAAATATTCATCCATCACCTTAGTACCCATAACAAAAGCTTCGCTTACTTAGGGCTAGGTCGCCATGTGTGTATTGTCATAGTAGGTATATATTCTTTTTTTTTTTATTTGGGATAGCGCGAACCCAAAACCTAACCTGGCTTACCGTCAAACCAGACCAGAGCCACAACGTATATAAGCAATGGCTTGCTTACGTTCCTAAAAACTAGATATTTGAGTTATCGCCAAAACTTAATTCGTCTATCCTTATATTTTCAATCGGATAGACATTCAAATTGCTGGCTATTACACAAATAAAGCAACAATACTCGTAGGTACTAATTGTTTGAAATAAGAGTATCAAAATTCCCTCTGCAATAAAATATTTTTAATAACAACGCAGAATATTAAAATCCAGAGCGCAACAAATATATACAATCTTTGATTTTCCGCATTTTGTACGAATACATTTCGCATATTAAATTATGTGCCAAAAAATACATCTAACGAAAATGTCACTTATATTGAAACGTTAAAAATATTCATTCAAACATCGAGTTTAATTAAAAAACTGGACAAGCTGGAGCCTCTTCCACTAGGGGTTCCGTGTTCCGGTTAAGGTTTTCTTTTTAAAATCACAACCTATATAACTAACTAGCGGTAGCAAGGGACCGCTAGTATAATATATAATATTTATGTCTTCTAAGGAGCTGGAATGGCAGCCCGTAAGCGCAGCGTTGGTCGACCCCTAACGAGGTGGACAGACGACATTAAGCGCCGGTAGCCGCTGGATCTAAGCGGCACAAAACCGTAGAAATTTGAACTCCCTACAAAAGACCCAAGTAAACGTCTATCGGTTGATATGATGTTGTTTTCTCTGGTTTAAACTACAACAAAGGCGTGAGACCAAGTGACGTCGCGTTCCGGTAAAATCCTAAGTAGAAACCAATTAGCCCTATGGGTGTTACATGACTGGCATAGCCCTAACAGGATAGCTCACTACCATAATAGATTGCATCAACATTTACCATCAACACAGCTACTAGCTAGCATGGGCAGGACGCAATTATCTCCCTGGAGAATGGATAAAAATTTATTTTCTCCTACAGCTCTAACAATCCACTTATGCGCTTGTGATCTGCACTAACGCACAAGTGAAAATAATATCCAAATAATAATAATAAACGGGGGTAAACTCCTATTCCATGTTTCCGTGATTTAGCAAGTGGACACGTTAATTATATCCGTTGTCAGGGGATATAATTCGATGGAGCCGGCTGCACGCACGAAAAAACATGACGTATGCGGCGTTATCTTGCTCTGAGGCGTTCCATTTAAGGCTTAAAGTGCAAGCGAGAGCGCGGAACGAGCGACAAAGAGGCACAGTCGGCCTCCGCGTTCGACATCTGTCTCTCTCCTACTTGAGTGAGCGATGCGTCCGCGTGGACAGCTTCTATACAATAATACATTTACATGTTTTCGGCAAGGATGAAGTGCAGTAAAAAGTGAATGTGGTGTCAATTGTTTATAGCAACGATAATATCTATCAAACAAATAAAATTAAAATTTTCTTTTGAAAAATGCAACCATTCCATCAGTATCTTCTTACGACGTTGTCACGTTCAACTATCGTCAGTAAGCCGACTTTACAGACAACTAATTTTTTTTGTCTCCTGCCTGCACATCGCCCTGCAGGTGAGATTGGGTGAACTTGCAGTGAAATAAAAAAACAAAGCTTTGGCGTTGGGCTTCGGTTTGACTGTGGTTTTATTTATAGATAACAACGGTACCCGTTCGTTTACGAGAAGCCGTCCATACACAGCCCGGTATTTTAATCAAAACATTCTTATTTAAATAACATCGCCGTTATCGGCATAATTATACGAAATGGGGTAATTACATGCGCGAAAACACGCATGAAAGGGTGTGTTAACATCTCTCATACACGTTATTTATTGCCCGGGGCCATATTGGAATACTAGTTAATTCATTGTCGAGGTGCAGTATATTTACCTACTCGTAATTACAGAACATGAATGTTTTTCAGAGTCTGGATGTTTATATGTATATTATTAGAATTGATGTATATTATTTATTCAAACATTCATCAGTCATTTTAGTACCAATAACACAAGCTTCGCCTACTTTGGGGCTAGATGGCGATGTGTCTGATGTCGTAGTATAAGTCACAATAGCAGCTCTTGTGTTCTAAAATTGTATTAGAACGCCGGTAGAAACAAAAGTGGGTTACAATAGTGTCGCAGTGGTACTTCTTATTAAAATAATAGTTTTATCCGGCGTAGCTTGTGCCTACCCTCAAATTGTTATATAACTCGTATGCATACCCTGGTAAGAAACCCAGTGCACGCCACTGAAACACGGAAAAGAAATAGAACGGTGAGGCTAAAATTAAAGTTAAGTTTGAGCAAAGTTGCCCTTGACGTAATTTAATTTCAATGGATAACTTAAGAGAAATCATAGTTTAAAAACTTTACATAAATTTGTAAAAGTTGCTAAATTATTATAACGCTTGATCGCCGTTATTCAATCACAGATTATGGCTAGCAAATGATGTATAAATAACTTATTGAATATCGATAATATAAATGCTCAAAACTTTCTTTAAGTTAATGGTTAAGCAGGCGGCACCAAAATAAACAATTTCTGTGAGCAAATAAAGTGCGTACCTACAAAATCGTTTCCAAGTTGGCCGTGTGAAATTAATTATTTCAGACCCCCAAACTTACATTGCCAAACTTTATTTCGCTAATCGCTTATACAACACACAAGTTAAACGTCTTTACCAACTTCAACAGTAGTTAGTACAATCGGTTCTGAGCCGTCAGCTGCGTTCGGTTAATTTAGTAGCTATGACTCCTTAGTAGAGCAACCAGATTAACGTATTATAACGGAAATTCTAGCTTTTTTTTTATTATACTCCAAGTTAACCTTTGAATGCAATTTCACCTGCTGGTAAGTGATGATGCAATCTAAGATGGTAGCGGGCTAAACATTTAGGATTATAGTTATATATTAGGACAATACACACTTCACCATCTAAGCCCCAAAGTAAGCGTAGCTTGTTTTATGAGTACTAAGATAGTTGATGAATATTTTTATGAATATAAGTAGCTTTAAGCATTTATCACTTGCTTCAACGGTGTAGGAAATCATCATGCGGAAACCAGCTGCATGCCTGAGAGTTCTCCATGATATGATTAAAGTTGTGTAGAGTCCACCAATCAGCACTGTTGGTGGACTCCACTCAATTAATAAAACAAAAAGTTTTACCACTTATAGTCATGGTTTAAAAACATATTGATTAAACAGATTATATAGTCTTTGGCCTGAACTGTTATTAATTTTAATTATTGACGAAACAAGCAGGAAGCTCTGTTTATGGAAACCATTGCCTATTAATAGATCAACGCTTGGTAGGGCATGCGCGTAACTAACATGTTCTACAAAGTACCGTCCTATGATCAAAAACCTGAGACGATAAGCCTATGTACCTATTATGTGCCTGCAATCACACTTTATGTGACTGGAACACAGCAATGCTGCTTGAAGGTAGACAAAGCATGGCGGTTTGAATTTTCCAGCACATTTTTCCAGCACTTTTTTCCGGCATTTTCCCCGGACATAAAGCTCTCTACTACAACTAATTTTTCTATTTTTTTCTTTTAATTAGTTTAAAAATTTCTCATTTTAGCGTCCGTTCTCATGGTCACCCTACACCTGAGTTCAAAATCGAGTGCCTAATTCACATCTAAATGGTTGAGCAAATTCAATGCGCCAAGAGTCAAATATTATCTGATTTACTCTAAACGTTTCTGCTAAATGGTTTCAAGCGTTAACAAGTTTGCAAGTCTCAGCATAGCAACCAAGAGCTGCGTTTCAATATGCCGAAATTGTTGAAAAAAGAAAAATATTAAATAGACTTTCCATTTGTAGGCTATGAAATCATCTACCTTTTTGAAGTTATACTTCTTTAGCGGCGTTAGGAAAAACCATGCAAGTGGAATTATTCGATGTTACGAAACGTTACACGATTTTGCAGTATGAAGGTAGTTGCGAAACCGAGTGAGAGGGGGCTAGCTACATCGTCTGCTAGCTCACTTTTTACGAGGCGAGTGCACTCCCTCACAAAAAACCGACACCCTTAAGTTAGCTATAAGGTACGACAGTGTACTTTCAATATAATTGATTCAATTGTGCAAAAATCTAAAATTTTAATGTTCAGTGAAACTTGGTGGTCCGATAATGAGATAACTAGATAATGCGTTATTATAAAACTTTCAATGTATTAAATACCTTTTCTTTATTGTTAGTGTCGTTTTTTCTACAAACATAGAATAAGGCGGTAGATAATTTCATAATAGATTTTTATCTTGTTACGCAAAAGAAGTATAACTTCTAAGGCGTTTAAATTAGTACACACACGTTTTTATCTGTATAGTAATAATTAAAAAACCAAGAAGGTGGCCCATGGCAGAAGGTGAGTGGAAAACAATCGCTTATAAACAAAGTAACATTTCACAGGGCATGCAACGAAGATACTGCAATGTGCCGCCCTGAGTCCTTTAAGCTGAGGCACAAGTGTTAAGCTGATTCTACCGAGAAGAGGCCGGCAAGAAACTCAGAAATTGATCTTTTCCAGTATCAACAATTTACATTTTACATTTTAAACATTTTTCTTCCAAGCAACCTTGTCATTAAAACTAACTTAAACTAATTAAAACTACTTGCTAGTATGAATACTTTATTTGAATGATCCTCAATTGAAACTTTAGTATCACTCTTGTCTCTCTAGAAAAGACTTGAGCGACGTAAGGTGATGGGACGAAGAGCAAATCCACCTAAATAAACTCCCAAAGAGACTTTTTGACAGAAAATTCAATAGCAAATACAAACGGCAACTATGCGAGTATAACCTACTTCCAGCAATAAATTTATTTGCCAACAGAGAAAAGGAGGTTTCACAAATTTCATTGGACAGAACTGAAAACTGAATTTCGTAACGACTCTATCCCAATAACTGGCTAGTTCTTTACTTCTCTTTTTCGTTTTACAATAAGTGAGTATTCTATGATTGTGAAGACAGGTGCTCTGTAGGCTACATATGAGTACTTTAGTTATTGTAGCTAGCTGTTTTTAAAGCTAATAGACAATAGTGTTATTTTGTAGAGTTATGCATTCAGAACCTATTGAGATAAGCGATTTGAAACATGAACGTGGCAAAATTTGTAAGTTCAGATTATACTTGTAAGGAGACATTAGACCAGAGGAATCTGAAATAATTTAAAAAAGTTTACCGTAAAAGTTTTATTAATTTCGCTAAGTACACTATGCAATTTCTACTTAATCTGGATTGTCATAATTGGGTGCAGACTTCACTATCATAAAGCCTTACATTTCGCTCCTTCTGAATGCAATACTATATCATCGGATGGGAATAATAATAACCTAATTGTGCGGGAAATATAATGTTATAATTGAAATAACAAGATAAAATAATATCCCAATGCATTGAAGTGCAATATAATTGCAATCATTAGATCAAATTAAATTGCATGTATTTTTAATCAACTTCAAAAGACGGAGTTTAATTCAGAACTCCGTCATTAATTAACCGATTTAGAAAAAAGCTTCTTTTGTTTGATACTTCCGAGTTGGTCCCATTGTTATCAGGTTACGGTTAGTTCGTGGGATCTTTGAGATATCGAGGGAACTCTTCCAATATTATACACACGCACCTATAGCTATTGGGGTATCTTTAAAAGTACCTTGTGCATTTCCTCTCGGAAAGCACCCATCGTTCACCTTGAAAATTGATGACCAAGATCCGGATGGCCACCAAAATTAGACGATAATACATTTGTTTTTAATTTTTTATATTGTTTAAAAAAAATTAAATTGTAACAAACATTTTTTGATTCTAAAGTCCACGCAGACGAAGAAGCTAGTTGAATAACAAATGTTGAATCATCTTGTACTCGTATGCCCAAATTCTAGTGGAGATCGATTCATGAACTTGAAGATGAAGGACACTGGGATAGTTCCGCTCTTCATCTAACATGCAGAAAACAGCAAAGCACTTATAATCTGTGCAATAGCTTCAAAACATTTTTTTGACAAAAGTACCGACTTAGTCAAACAACTAAAACGCAAGAAATAAATATTTTCTACAATATTTTTAAGTCGATGCCAATTGTGAAGTTTCGGTGGCCATCCTTGGTCTTTATCATCAGTTTGACGTGACCAAATGGTATATAATAGTGGACTCTCGAAAAAAAATGCTCAAGTTATATTAAAAAATACTCAAATCGCTATAGGTGGTAATAGCATTTGACATTCCCTTTACATTTGAGAGTTCCCTCGATTTCCCAGGATACCTTTAATAGATCTTCAACAAATTAAAATGGGACCACCTCTGAGATTTTTTTTTAAGTCGATGAGAAAGTATACCCACGTACATCTTAGTTTCTAGCGATTAGTCGTATATTTGACACAGGTAGTTCGTTTTTATGAACTTTTTTATCATATAAACGTTCTGAACAACTTTGAAGCAGAATCTCTACAAAAGAAAGTCAAGCACAAAACTAATTTTAAAAAAGTTTACCGAATTAGGTTTTTAATTTCGCTAAGTACACTATGCAATTTCTACTTAATCTGGATTATCATAATTTATTTTCGCAGTGGCCGTAAAAAATAACTGGCTGAGGCAATGGTTGGGTGCAGACTTCATTATCATAAGCCCAATTACTTACATTTCGCTCCTTCTGAATGCGATACGGACCCGCTGGGTGAGAATAATTGGATTCTGTATGCATTCTTCCCGTATTTCTACCTGAATGGGCGGGAAATAAAATCCTCTGACAACAAGATTGAATTAATCTCCCAGTGCATTTTATTTTCGTGTATTTATAAATAGCCCATTAAAATCGGAATTTCCATTAAGTGGCAACGAACTTTTTCGCGGAGTGCGTGCGTGATAATGATCAGGGTATATTTTGTTGATAGTCACTAGGAATAGTCCAATCAAATTTTGTCATATTTCGATA
The DNA here is from genome assembly GCF_905163445.1 of Pararge aegeria. Lineage (NCBI taxonomy): Eukaryota > Metazoa > Arthropoda > Insecta > Lepidoptera > Nymphalidae > Pararge > Pararge aegeria. Next base: position 17,883,845 of record NC_053187.1, read on the forward strand.
ACTATGTTGATATCCCTGACACAGTGGCGAGTAAGGTCAAACTATCAACAACATCATCATATCAACCCATTACCGGGCCCACTGCAGACACACAATGAGAAGTGGTTAAGTCCGTAGTCAACCACGCTGGCCCAGTGCGAATTGGTGGACTCCACATACTTTTGAGGACTGTCAGCCATGAAGGTTTCCTCACGATGTTTTCCTTCAACGTTGAAGTGTTATTTTAATTACTTAAAATGCACATTACCTTGAAAATTGATGACGAAGATCCGGATTGCCGCTAAAATTAGACGATATATATAGAATTTGTTTTTAATTTTTTATATTGGATAATAAAAATTAAATGGAATTTTGGACTCCACTCCATTAATAAAACGAAAATTTTACCACAGAAAAGTTAGAGGTGCGTGCTGGGTTGATAGCGATGCAAAGCGAAGTGGTGTAGGGCATTGGGTAGCTCCTACGCAATGTGCTATCACCGCTTTAATCGCGTTTGCATTGCTAATCGCAAATGAATGTCCCGAGGATCTACTCAAGTTTGACCTTACATAGGTACTATTATTCTTTTAATTCCCCTCACAAATGACTGCAAATAATTTATTTTTCCCAGCAGCAGCATCCCATATTACGGAGGAGGGGGGACAGTTGCTCTGAATTGGTTTTGAAATTTAAAGAATTCAATAAAATCACTTGGTTTAACGGTGTAGGAAAACATTGTAAGGAAACTTGCTTAACTAAGAGTTCTCCATAATGAACGTACTACGTAAAATACCTCCCTAATTCCTGTCTGTTTGGTGTGGAGTATAAGGATTGAAGAAATTATAAATTACACCACACAGATTCTCCTGCTTTTCGCGGAGTATAGCAAATTAAGCTTAATTTTGATAATATATCATGGATTTCCGCAAAGTAACGCCTGCTTCTATACAATACTTTCACACGATTGATTCTATGAACAATTTCCGTTTCTTGCTGCGACTTTCTCATTGGTTTCCTTCAACACCTAAAAAATTGGTTGTCGTATAACTGATCAACCTATTGTTCAACAGCGTGGGTCGCTTTTATTAAGTCTAGTTCCTAGAATAGTTTGTACTACAATTTCTTGGAATTTCACATGCCTGTTTACCATTTATTATTTTTTATTGACTTCACACACACACACAGTGCCTGAAGACCAAAGTCTTCGAACAGTGCGTGCTAATGGCTTATGGATCTAAAACGTTGTCCCTTACTATAGGCCTCGGAATAAAGCTCAGAGTCACTAATCGGAAAATAGAAAGAGTTATGCTAGGAGTATCTCTTAGTGAACAAATAACATGAAAATATCAGAAGTGAGGAGATTCAAAGACCAAATCCAACTAGAGTTATTGTCATAGCCCAGCAAGTCGCGAAGCAGAAGTGGAAATGGGTTGGGCACATAGCTCTGAGAACCGCTGGCCGTTGGGGCCCAAGGTACTGGAATGGCGATCCCGCATCGGTAAACTCAGCGTTGGTCGGCCTACACACGACATCAAACGAGTCGCTGTGAGCAGTTGAAAGCAAGCGGTCTAGGACAGTGAACTTTTGAACTCCCTACAAAAGATATATATCCAACATCAATTGGATGATGGTAATGCGTTACCTCGCCACAGGCTGAAAAGTTACACCAAGAATTTTAAATCACAAACGGCAGCATTCGGTGCAGTCAATATTACATTAACTAGGCTGACAATGATGTAGAATAAGTTTTATTGAAGAAGGCAATAACAGTGGCTTAGTTGAATTCATCAAGTTAATTACTTTACTAACTAAGACTTTACCAAGTTGTGCAGTTATGGCGCTTAGTCTTAGCCGTTAGATATTTGGTTAATTGAGTAGAAGCCTGTTAACTTTGAAAACCAAGTTACAATGTGTTTGAAATCCTGCTTGTTACAATTATTATAATTAAATTGTTTTATAAGTTAAATATTAATATTATTCTATATAGCAGTTATATATATTATAAGTTCTTTGTAATATAAAGATACAGACTTTATTATATTATAAGTTCTTTGTAATATGTGCTCACTTCTGCAATGCCCAGTTTGGATCGTTAAATGGTGCCAGTAGCCTTAAAGTGAGAATAATTCAACGTATTTCTATCCTTATCCCTACTTCTAAATATTATAAATGTAAATGTAAGTTTGTTTGTTACGCTTTCACGCAAAAACTAATTAACCGATCCTCATGAAACTTTGTATACATATTCTTGGAAATGTTAGAAATAAATGTCGCTAACAATGCCTACATTGCAGGATCATTTTTAACGTCGATTATCATTTTTAATACTGTACTAAGTATTGAATGTCACCAGTATATTATAGTCAAACAGCCAACATAGTCATGATAAAATAAATGCATGGAAGATTTAACCGTGATTTTGTAGCCGCACAACAGATTTTTCTCCGCATGAGCCAATCATGACATGTGACAATTCGTAACGAACGTGCGCACGTCAATAAGTAAGGTTGCGATGGACTGGTGACATAAAGGTTTTAAAACTGGATTTGCATTTTGAAATGCTATTATAACTACTAGTTCGTTTGTCGGTAAAGGTGAGAAGTATTGTAAATTCCCGAAAAGAGGCAATTGATATAATTATAAATCAGATCCTGATTAGTAATTGAAGTAGAACTTCTTACTCATGCTTGACTTGGCGAGTAAGCTTGTGAATGCGTGACGAAAAGTTACGAAAAGTGTTGGACGAAGGGAATGGAAGTGGAGAGGGAGATATAAGTTAGTGTAGATAGAAAGAGAGAGAGTCACGTTTTGTATATAACTGAATACTTTTATTGTATTTTTGTGTATACATATACACATACATCCACAATAAACATATACATATGTATATATATATATATATATATATATATATATATATATATATATATATATATATATATACATAGATATAAATGTAGCTAAAGAAGTTTTACTTCGGTCGCGTTGTCTAAAACACGTTCTTGTATTCACAGATTTTATTTATTTTTATTTCACCGAAACTGTGATGAATGTTGACATGACTTGAGTTCATACTACATGGTAATTTTTATTCCAAAATTCAGCACCAATTGGGAGAGGGGATGGGGGGAAAGCTTTTACAACATAGCTCTGTTACATGTACACTGAATTTTAAAATGATTGAACTGGGAAGATTGAATTATCCTTTTATCGTCCTCTAAGTTTAGTGTACATCTAATAAATGATACTGGAGATAGAGGACAGAATTCCTCAGCCGACAGCAGCAAACTGTTTAATTAATGTTCATGGCTTACGGTGCTGAATACACAGGTACATATTATACGAAGGCTTCAACTCTAGAACTGAATCATTTTGTTTGCAAATTTTTTGTTAGTATTCCGAGCTGAGTGAGACAGACGGATGCCAAATTCTCTTTCGAACTTTCAAAGTTGGCTTACCACCTTTTTACTGAATACGGTCAACGTTGCTGGGCCACGCATTTAATTTGTGAATTACGAATGAGAAACGTAATAGGTAAAGTCAAACTGGAATAGGTCCCCGGGACGATAATTTGCGACTTCCAATGTTTTTGTAGTAGACGTATGCTGCGTCCCGTATTTTAAGTGGATGAAATCGCATTTTCTAGTTATATATATATCCTGTAGTTTACGTGGGGCTTTATTAGTTAAATATATATAGTTCACCGTGATATTGTCACGGCCATTTTTTCCCACTTAAATCTGTCCAATCAAACGTTTTAAACAAGGCAGGCGACTTGTAAGTCTAATGTGTATGTAAAAAAATTCTATTTATTTATTTATCTCATTAGATATACCAACGATACACTGTATTATCATTAATCATTTTACATTATAGTTTATTGTCCGAGTACAGTTATCACTTACAGGTACAACATTGAAGTACGTCCGGTTAAAAATAATTAAATTAAGTCAAAAGCAAAAATAGTAAGAATAAAATAATTAATATTAAACAAAGGAAAATAATGATTCAAATAAAAAAAAAAATTAAAACAATAACAAAAAAAAAATTAAAAATATTACTCTTGGTTTATTTCGCCTTAAAGCTAGTTAAAGTGTCATGAAAAATGTCATGCTTCTATCGCTAGGGTAAGGGCCTGAACTCACTCTCTGTAAAGAGTTTGTCTTACTGCACTTTATTCTTTTTGATCAATGTTATTTTATTAATATGTTTAAGTCGAAAAAAAACACAATAAGTGAAGAGGAAGAAGGGTTACAAGTCTATTTTGATATCAGTGCAAAAATAATACTGCGGTTTTGAATTATATACTTAGACTTCGAATATTTTTCGTCAGGGTAAAGGACCAAAATCGCACGCCAGAATGGGTTTTTCTTAAAACAGGTACAGAAATAAAGTAAGCTTAACGAAAAGTGTGCTATTTTTGGGAAGCTGTCTTCCAAAATCTCCCGTTTCCTCTTATGACGACAATCGTAAATATAGATGGCCGAATGGGCCTAAACAGAAATACAGTTCGAAAAACAGATTGTTTGGACTAAATACGCTATTATGCTATTATACGCTATGATATTATGGAAGGGTTACATTGCTAGGGGAAAAAAGTTACATTACATACAAGGTTACATACACGGACATCCAAGACAGAACTTTTTTAAACAATTTTTCAATTCGTTTAAAGAATAAAAAATCATCACCGAGAATCACTCGGTGTGCGTAAACTGACAGTAATACCCACCTCAACGCTTCGCTTATGAGACGTGCATTATACTTGGCCGAATGGGTCTAAAATAAAACACAGTTCGAAAAACAGATTTTTTGGACTAAATACGGATGCTACTATGGAAGGGTTAAATTGCTAAAGGAAAAATTTTATACGTATTTTCTAAATATCGTAGTTTTTAAAGTGGAAAACCGTTGAAACAGTGGAATAGAGTAGTTGGTAAGTGGAAAACCATCGCCTATAAACAGAGCAACACTTCACAGGGCATACAAGGAGCACGTCCTGCAACATGCCGCCCTGTGTCCATCACTTGAGGCGTAGGTGTTAAGCCTCATGAGCCAGTAATTACACCTCCAACCGCACCCTTGAGTCCAGCAGGGTGATGACGTATCTCGCGACAGGTTTGCGACAGGCGTAAATCTTGCAATCTCTGCTGTCAAACGTCACTTTTCCATACAATAAATAAATGACGTTTGTCAGCAGGTGATGTCTCTTATAAAGTTCAAAGTTTGTATTAAACGTAATCTTATAGAAAAGTCCTATTATAGTATAAAGGACTACGAAATCGATAAAAAAGCTTGGGTGTAAATTACTGCTCTAACCAGGTTGCTCTTCTAATAATTTAAAATGACATTGTGAGATGGTGATAATAAAAAAAAAAAACACCCGGCTTTGTTGTTGTTGTGGGCTTCTTCTTAGACTAGGACGCGTTTGGAACCCTCGTATCTTTAGTTTTAAGTTTACGAATGTGGTTATCGCCATCATCTCACTACCGTGTAATTCTTATGTACGCATCAAAAGTGCCAAAAGTGGGGCCAACCTGAATAAAGATATTTTTGACTTTGACTTTGACAGTGATTCCAAGATTAGCGCGTGTCGCAAGCCTGTCGCGAGATACGTAATACCCTTGCGGAACACAGCATTGCTACAATGCTGCTTGGCGGGAGAAATAAGCATGGCGATAGTACTACTAAAATTTATATTATTAGTAATTAAATCAATTACTATGATTGTATATATAACAAATCAATGGTCAACATCTAGTATTGAACATTGAAATTATTGCTCTAAACAAGTTGCTTTTTTAATAGTTTTAAGTGACCATGTGAGACTAACGAGATAACAAAAATAGTTGGAAAATCCAAAAGTGCACGCCTTATAATCTCATTCATTACAATAAAATTGAGAGAGTAAATAATAATAAAAATACATCTAATTATACCGTGAAAATTAATAGGCTTCTATTCCTCAAAAAAAAACGGGATATGCACATACAGACACACCTACGTCCAAGACAGAACATTTTTAAACAATTTTTTGATTAGTTTAAATAATAAAAAGAGATTTTAAAATATAAAAAGTGTTAAAATAGTGTTTTTTCTCAACATTTGTCTATTTATATTCACTCATAAAAGCAATAAAGAATAAAACAGTGACATTTTAAGTTTCTCAACGCTTCGCTTATGAGGCGTGCAAATAAACAACCGGCTAAGTTTGTTGTGGGCTTTTTCTTAGACCAGGGCGCGTTTGGAACCCTCGTAGCCTTAGTTTTAAGTTGACGAATTTAGTTATCGCCATCAACTCACTTCTATGTTATATTTTACATGTAATGTACGCATCAAAAGTGCCATATATGTGCCTATTTGAATAAAGAAGTATTTGACTTTGACTTTGAAAAATGAAATAAATGAAATGAATCGTTTGGACATAAGTCACAAAGCCGGTGACTAAGGAAAGCGTCTGTCAACAGCGGAAATGAAATGGGATCTCTTAAAGGATAATTTATATTAAGGAATTTTAGTACGGAGAAAGTAATAATGGAGCATAAAATGCAAAGAGAAAAGATGAAAAAGTAACTAAGTTAGAAGACAACTACCCGCTAAGCGAAAAGGAGCTGTTTTATGAGGCGAAATTCAATTTAATTTTATATTAAGAGCATAATATTTTTTTTATATGTTCAATTAAAAAAAATATTATGAATTAGCTTTCTGAGTCCAACGCTGTGGGTTCGATTCCCACAACTAGAAAAATGTGTTGACCATTAATGTTTTACAGTGTCTGGGTGTTTATATGTAAAAAAGTATTTATGTATATTATGCATAAAAATATTCAGCAGTCATCTTAGTACCCATAACACCAGCTATGCGCTGGTACTACTTTACTACGTTACTTTGGGGCTAGATGGTCGTGTGTGTATTGTCGTAGTATATTTATTTATTATTTATTATTAGAACCCATTGGTTTGGCGCGGAGCATGGCAAGAGACCTGATGGTATGACGTTCATTAGGTCCTTGACGCTTTAAATTACCTTAACCCACAAACGAACGGCCCAATGTCACAAGACAGATTGCCGAGTTACAGCAATAAAAGAAACGAGAGAAAAAAAAAATTACGCTCGGCTCGTTCCGTGGAGGCTGGGAAGGTCACTTGTCTGGGATCCAACGTGTGTCGATACCCTAGCTGCATCACACATCCAGGCAACCTCGTGGTAGTGGGTGCGGCTGCTGCTAGTGCCGAGCAGGCCAAGAGGCGTAAATATGAAAACCTGAATAGCATATTATTAATAGCAGTATTACTTAATATATTACGGATGTGATATTATATAATACGCAACCAAAAACCTGTCATTCCCAAATAAATAACGTAATACACGGAAGTCGACGATACATTTCTCCCGCAGAATTCAATCAGAAATAAGTGGCAGTACTTTAATACTTTTATCTCGCCTGTATCGCTTTCATTTTCCTGAAGGTGTTGACGCGGAGCAGCAGTGAGAACGGGGTTGGAATTTATTCGGGCATATTTTGTTAGGATTTCGGAGCACGTCCTTAGGGGTCGTTTGTCTTGGGTCAAAAAGTTTGAGTAAGGGATCCGCATGGTCTTACGGCTTGCTACCTCTTCCGGATCCCTGACCTTTTTTAGCGCCTATTATGCATCAATAAGCATGGATATCGTATAGCAAAATGAATTTGTAATGATTTTTCTTATTTTAGAACTGACATAAAATATGGCTTAGGATATTTACTCGTATATTGGCCGATTTGCATATCAGGACAATATAAGAACGGTACAGCACGCAAAGCGCGCCCGGGGATATTTCCTTAAGTAGAATTGATGCTATGCTGGTTCCGGCCTGAAGAGCGTGGTTGCCGGTGTAATTAGTGGCACATGAGGTTTGACATCTTTACCTCCAAGCAGTGCACTTCATCCATGCCCAAAAGCACTGCCTACCGTAAAATTGATAAATGACTCGAATAGTACGAGGATTTTTGTCATTTTGTGCAATTTTCCTGATGATCTAAACAGGGCAGCAAGTTGCAAGACGCGGTCCATGCATTACCTGTTGCCCTGTTTATAGGCGACGGGTTTTGTTTTAAATTCTGGCTTTGTCAGAATGAACTGGGCTAAATATTCTAGAGTGTAGTATTTATAAAACACGTGCAGGCATAAAAGCTTCCTCTGTGTTTATGTAATATATAAATATACGAAAAAAAACGATTAAAATTAAAACTTGGCGCATGAGCATCGTAACTAATCTCAGAAAAACATACTCGGCGCTTCAAGGAATCACTCAATGACACAAAGCAGTAGGTAACACACGCACACATTTATCACACACTAAATAAAACCGAAGAATAAATTCATTCAACACTTGAGTGATAAGCGGTTTCCAAGGCAATTGCCAAATGCGTCACCCCGTACGCGTCGTAAAAATGATTTCTAGCTAAAGACCGCGTTGTGGAGATCGGTAAACAATTATTTGCAGATTTGGTAATACTAACCCAATGGAATCTTCAGAAAAAATAGTAACATACAAACACCTAGTGGGGGAGGGCCTAGTTCGATCTCTAACTTTCCGGAGCTATGTGCGTTTTTAAAGTAAGCTTTTAAATATCATATGAGGTAACGGTGAAAATATCGTGAAGAAACCTGTATGTCTAAGGGTTATCTACAGTGTACTCAAAGGCGTGTGATGTCTGCCAACCAGAACTTGGCCAGCGTGGCGGATTACAGCCTTAACCCATCTCGTGTCGCTCGAGACACGGGCCCAAGATTGGGCCGTCAAGTACCTCATTACATTCTTATGGATAAACATGTTTGTAATATTGTATAGAAATGCATAGGTGTTATTTGAAATAAGATTTTTTTATAACCGTATTTTTTTCATACTACTAAAAAGCAAGTAATAATTTTTTCTATAAAATATTTTGTAAGTCGGTGCCAAGTAAAACGATGAAAACTACTAGATATAAATCATAAACTGCGTATTACCTTTTATACAGTAGCAAGGAAAGTACCGGTAATGTTCAACATTTTACTTGGCACCGACATAAAATGTTGTAGAAAATATATATTTATTACTTGCTTTTTACCTGTATAATAAGTTGGTTTATTTAAAAAAAAAATTCAAAGCAGGGGCTGGCATAGCATATAAATACTTAACTTTTGGCTTAACTACTTGGCTTTTTATAACCCTTGCAATGCCTGTTCTTAAATTTTTTATAACTCTTACTGCAGATTTTCTTCATTTTATATGTTAATAGGACTTTTATAATATGATAATAGGACTTTTCTTAAGCTTTCTTTTTTTTTTACTTCTTAAGAGACGTCTCCAAGATATCAACCGGTAATTTATTGTAAAATTGCATACAATTTCCAAAATACACATGTATTTGTAATAATAACTGAAACCTTATAACTTGATCTCTATGTATTTCATAATATCGGATGGAATAAGATAATGCATATATCTAAACAAAGCTGGCATTTAGAACGCCCGTGCGCTTGTCTGGAAGCGACCTAAGACGCTTTAACAATCTCTTCGCTATCCATTGAGGGTTGACTAATTTTAGAACGTTGCGTAACTGACCCTAATTATGGCACGGCTAGGGCCACGTAAACAAATAGAGGAAGTCTCGGAACGTGGTTGATGGAATTCCTCATAGATTTACGAACATACAGAAGCCTCATTCAGCCATGCCTGTGTCCAAAAACATTGAAAACGACCCGCGCATGTCTCGCTTTACATCCACTGAATGTTGTTAGCTCACAAACATTTAACTATTTTTATGGTGAACGTTTAGAACATTAGAGGTAAAATAATTATTGTCAACCGCTAAATGGTATGAAGTGAATAACCGCCTGTTCGAGAATCAATTCTAAACTGGAGTGGTTTTTGATGTCTGTATCAGTCGTGTACATGTTTACTGTATGTTTTTAATTCTATGAAAATTCTCCACAATTCCTCAGTAAACATCTCATCTCTCATTTCTTCGCATCCGTTAGTATTTTGTCATTCTTCTTATTATTTTGCTCGTGCAGACATAAAACTTTGCATTACGTATTTCACGCCGCGACCACTGCGAGCGACTTCGTTTTTTTGAATGAGAAGCAAATCTAGCTATCTACCAGTTTTCATTTTTTTTTATTTTTGATTTTTTACTTTTCACTGACTTTTGGGAGTTATGTGCGTTTCAATTAATGCAATTTAAATATCACATGCTTTAAAATGTGAAGGAAGACATCGTGTGGAAACCTGCATGCCTGGGAGTTCTACATAATGTTCTCAAAACATAAACTTTACTTTATTTTAAGTATTAATTATTGATCATTGTGGTTTTTTTTTTACATTAATATTTATAAAACAAAAAAAAATTATGACGTTCATAAGTGCTGTAACATATAATATTATAGCCTAAATTCAATAAAGATTTGATTGATTGATTAATTGAAAAGTGTGTGGAGTCTACCAATCTGCTACGGCCTCAACCCTTTCTCATTGTAGGAGGAGACCCATGCTCTGTCGTGTGTCGTGTGTGTATGTCGTGTGTGTGTGTCGTGGCTGGTAATGGGTCGATGTGACGATAATAGCCATGTAAGTGGGAATAGAAATACACACTATCGGTTTAAAAGTTAGCCAATATTTAAGTAGCTGTATGAATAGAATGGCTGGTGTTTTTCAAATACATATTAATTATATTAAGATACGAAAGCCAGATCTCTAAGAGGGGTTATTAGGTCAACACAAGAGAAGGCGCTTAGCATTGACTGCTGTTTATATTTAATTTAAAAGGCACTCATTACAAAATAGTAGGCCAGCATTAAGAGTACGCTAGCCGGTAGATTGTATTTGTGTCTTAAGATGCCGAGTACGTTTGCCATAATGAGGTTTTAAAATTCAATGTTATTATTAAATCTACGTAAAATTCACCACATCGAAAAAAAAATGTTATTCTTTACCATATTTCTGACTACATGATTATGCACTGTACACGATTAAGTAAATTTTTCTCGACGGTAAAAATCGCAAATTTGCAGTAGTCGTAAGTCGAAAAGAAAATCACGTCACGCTCTCAAATGAATAACATGTAACAAAACGTAACTAAACTATTTTCTTACAGAAAATTTTAAGCAATATATTTTCAACAGCGAATTTTTTATTATGTGAAATTATTTTAATGCAAACTTACAGTTTATTAAGCCCCAAGTCTCTTTCTATTTTGCAATGCAATAATAAAGATAGTTCAAACTTTTAGAACAAATGATAATCCTTATAATTGTAGCTTTACTGAGTTTGTATATTTTAGGTAACATCTATAACAAAATAATATAGTGTACTTCCAGTGATATCTCGATTTCGTTTGTAAGCGCAACCTTAATATTCACTACTGGTTTATTTTGTTAGATTTATATTATGGTGTTCTGTTTATTTATACGTCTTAGAATGTAACTGTTTTGTATAAACATTATTCTATAATTATTTCAAAATGTTTTATTTATAAAATACTAGCTGAGCTCTTCGGTTTCACTTGCGTTGCCTAAACGTTGTAATTATTATAAAAATTAAGCTTTATTTGCTATACTCCGCGAACAGCAGGTGAATAATTGTTAAGAATTGTATCATTGTTAAACGAAACGTGCGTAGATTACATTATTATTATTATTTATTATAACTCTTTATTTGTAATGTAATCTAATTATTATTATTCGAGATTTACTCTCACGCCCGTGTACAAAATAAATACATAAAAAGAGCCAAAACAACATTAATATACTTAGATACATCGAGATTAATACACTTAAATATACATTACATAAATACATACTTGCACCGGGCGGAGGATTACACCCCGGCAGGGGAGACCAGACGGCCTGGGGTCAGGGCGACAGGCTTAGGAATCGGCGGACTATCCTAGACTATCCTATTATTATTATTATTATTATTATTAATATTGTACACCACATTAAGAACTATACAAGAAAAAAGAAACATAAAAATAGAAGTAGAATACAAAAGGCGGCCTTATCGCTTGGTAGCGATCTCTGCCAGGCAACCTTAGAAATAGGAACAAAAAAGAGGAGAAGTAACTGCAGGTGCCGAGGTACATTGCCGAGGATCTGTTTAGTATGGAGTATACGGATTGAAGAAATTATAAATTACACCATACAGATTCTCCTGCTGTTCGCGGAGTATACCAAATTAAGCTTAATTTTCATAATATATTATGGATTTCCGCAAAGTAACGCCTGCTTCTATCCAATAAACGTTGTAAAATTATGTTATTAGCCATGCGGATACCTTACTACTCGCGTCGCTTAATATAATTTTTTCATATGTTTCAACATGTTTTAAAACACAAGGTTTATCTACAAGAGTTTATCTTGAAAAAATAAGCTTAATTTGAGTCTTTTTTCGTTTACGTCCACATTAAACAATACACACAAAAGTGAATAAATCATTATGTTCGTATTTAACTTTATAGAGTACACAAGCGACTTAATAATAAACCCTCAGTTATTTAATGCTTCCTATGTACCTCAACATGTCTACACATGCCAGATTGTACTCGCTTCCGGTGATTTACGTTCAGTACAGTAGCAACCATGTTACAACTGCTTTAAACATTAGATCAAGGGTTTCCAACCCTTTTGATGTCAGAAGATACTTTTATGTAAATTATTTAAAAATGTATTTTTAAATGTATGTTTTTTTTAGAAACTCTCGAATGGAATTTTCTTTATGACTCTGATTGATATAAATGAACAAGTATGGTTCTTATGCGAACAAATATTTTGCATTTTGTATTGTATGTACGTATTTTTGGGATTTTGTATTATTTTATAACAAAAAAAGAGTGTATAAATACTTTCTTTTTTGTTGCTTGTCTTAGTGAACCAAATTGAAGTATTATTTATATTTAATAAATATACTACAACAATATACACATCGCCATCTAGCCCTAAAGTAAGCGTAGGTTATAGGTTCTATGATTGATGATTGATGAATATTTTTATGAATAATATACGAAAATGCTTATAATATATATGAGCACGCAGACACTGAAAAACATTCATGTTCATCACACATTCATTTTCCATTTTGTGGGAATAGAATCCACAGCCTTGGACTCGAAGGCACTTAAGGTCGCTGCCCACTGCGCCAATCGGCTGTCAATACTCATATGTTTTAAATAGAAAAAAACAAAAGTTATGTTGAAATTAATAAAAACAAATTAAATAAAAAGAGATATTCTTTATGAATGTATGTTTTTATATTATATTTTTAAGTATTTTCAAAACGATGTTTACACTTAAAATAACGGTTAGATTCTTCACATAGAAGACCTGCAAGAAAAAAAAATAGTGTAAATGAAGTCTGTTTTATTGTAAAAAAAATAGGGGGTTAAAGTCATTTATATTTACAGTTTTGTGTGAATAAGTGTTGCCCTATATAATTTTCTTCAATATTTTATTTTTTTACGTCGCACACTTTTTCATGTTATGAGGACAACACATCAATCATTTGAGAACCCTTGTCTCAATCATTTTACCACTGGGACGGTTGGAGGCACGTGGTGGCCCAATAAAACGAGTTGTTTACAAATACAAACTATTTATATCCCCAGGAACTAAACGTTTCTTGAACGTAACGGAATTGTAGATCTATTGGAACGCTCTCACAGTGATCAGTCGACTGCCTCGTAAGTCTAGTGGTTAGTATGTCCGGCTGGGCTACGAACTGAGTTCGATTCGCGGGTGGTTCTAAAAATTGTCGGATATTCGATACTTTTGAATTTATTTTTTCTCAGTACTAGTCCAAAATTAGTTTCAAAGTATGTTCTACTTTCATCTTAATAATTTGTGAAGATTTATTAAATATTTGCAGTTGCAATATTTAAATTAATTTAAAAAAGTGTGTGGGTGTAACCTTTACGCACTATTGAAGTAAAACTTTTATTATTTATTACAAAAATAATAAATAAACAAGTATATTTAGAGATTTTCAAAAAACTTTGCAACTTAAATTATTATTTTTAAAACTGTAAAAATTTTCTTCACTTTGCTAATCACAATTGATCCGTTGGAAAATATATAATCCTAATTGATAATGATATTTAGCAATAGCTACCTAACATACATCATTTTTAAATAGCGGAAACTACACAGAGGTCTGACGTAAGCGTTACTTCCGTCAGAAAAAAATCTGATTTACTCCCAAGTCGCGCCTAAAAAAGTTTCACTTCAATAAATAAATATATCTTTGTATTTCTATTCTTCTTTTATTTCCCAACATTAAAGTGGTATACAAATAAAGAGTTAAATAATACATAAATATACTTAACTTCGCGAAATGACGGATACAACAGTGTCCTAATATAAACCGAGAGTCGAGACTAACTACATCATTCGGCACATCCCATTAACAAGCCGTCTAATCTGAAGTTCGTAGACCAGCTCATTAGCCCATGTTTACCCTGCCAACTTTCTTGCCGTCTTTGATGTTTCAGCGACAAAGCGGTCCTTGGCGGCGTGGGGTTCACGCTTCTGTAGCATTAAATCTTTTGTAACCTAACTTAACCTAATCCCGTTTGTTTTGTTACCTTGTCTTACCAGTTTCAATATTATTTAGTATTTCAACGCAGTGTAGGTAACTGCACGTTATTTAACAATTCTTTTTCACTTCTCTAACTCCCTTATTTTTACACAACTGTCCAAAAAGGAGTTAATTTATGTTTGCTATGTTTGTTATGTTTGCCAGTTTTTTAATTTACCTGACCAATGACCTTGGCATTGGTCAGGTAAATAAAAAAACTGGTTCAAAAAAACGATAATTGTAGTAAAAAAATGATATTATTTAAATGGTGGTAAAAAACTATATTATTGTCTATCAATGATAGACAATAATATCGTTTGTAGAATTTTAGGGTTCCGTACCCATACGATAAAATGGGAGTAAGATTCCGCCTTCTGTCTGTCCGTCTGTGCGTCTGTCACCTGGCTGTATATCATGAACTGTTACAATAAGACAGTTGAAAGTTTCACAGTTAATGTATTACTGTTGCCTCCATTACATCAAATACTTAGTGAGAAATGTTTAGTAGTGCTAGAGTTTTTTGAGATAGAGCTAATCCGGGCATAGTACCATAGCTATGTTCACTTCTGCCGTTAAGCAGCATTGTTGCAATGCTGTGTTCCGGTTCGGTTACCGGTGTAATTACTAGCACATGAGGCTTAACACCTACGCCTCAAGTTGATGGACACAAGGCCACATGTTGCAGGATGTGCTCCTTGCATGCCCTGTGAAATTTTGCTCTGTTTATAGGCGATGGTTTTGGGTCCGTCAACTATGACTACATAAAAAATACGACAATACACACATCGCCATCTAGCCCCTAAAAACGTAGCTTGTGTTATGGGTACTGAGATAGCTGATGAATATTTTTTACGAATATAATACACATAAATACTTATAATATACAGATAAACACCCAGACACTGAAAAACATTCATGTTCATCACACAAACATTTTCCAGTTGTGGGAATTGAACCCACGACCTTGGACTCAGAAAGCAGGGTGGCTGCCCACTGCGCCACTCGGCCGTCGAAAATAGAATAAAATGAATATTTAAGGGGGCTTCCATGCAACAGATTTTTTTGCCGTTTTTATAGATAGCGGAACCCTTCGTGCGTGAGTTCAACTCGCACTTGGTCGTTTTTTTTAAACTTATTTCGAGATAGATTCAATTAGAGTCACGTGACTAAAGACTACATATACACTTACACTAGTATCTCAGTATAAGTGTATATGATCTGCATTAAAACTTGTTTCGTGATGTTTTTTTATAATATTAAATGATAACTCAATAATATTATTATAAGTTGCAATGTTGATAGTGGAAGAGAGCAAACGCTCAGTTACTTGCCAGCGCCATCTCAGAAGAATCTTCATTCAAAACTGGTGATAGACTAACTAAAAACCGTTTGTCGTTTCAAAATTGAATAAATTAAGTTGTAATTTTCTCAAAGTCCCATATATTGTTTTGCCAACTTACGTCGTTGTTGTTTACGTGACAAAGACGGCGTTCTTGGAGGTTTAGATTTAACACTCCTGTAGCAGTATACCTCTTCTTTCCCCTTCTGTTTCGCCAACTTGAAGCCGGAGAACATTTCACTACAACACCGCACAATGCACAGTACAAATCGAAACCACTGAAAACACACACCAATCCATTTTCATCTCAGAGGTTTTAATCGTTAATTCCTGACACCAAAAACACTTTCACTATTTTCACATTTAATGACAATCCATATAAGATTCTTAGTTAATCTTTATACAAATACTTTGCTATTCTGCTGATCATTACTAATAACAGTCATTAAATATTTCGCCAATAAGAAATTAAAATACGAGCATCTGTACGGTTTATATCTTGGTCTTAAAAGAACGTGCGTGCACGCAGACGTCTGTCGTGCGATTCCGTGCGTTGTTTTGTCGGCACGCGCCCGTTATATATAGAACGTCGAGTCGCTACGTCCGCTACGTATTTTTCTGTTATTAATACACAAGTAGGTATTAGAGGTAATAAAGTGTCTGTAGTAGGCCAGATGAATAATGTATAGGAGTAACTTTTATCTAAACACTGAAAGCCATGAAAGTTTGTACAATACAATTTTATATTTTTTTATATATTATACCTTTATATGTAATGTCCACATATCTTACCACTACTACAGTCAAGTCAAGTCAAGTCAAATATTTCTTTATTCAAATAGGCACATAGATGGCACTTTTGATGCGTTATTATATACAAAATGTGTACATAGCAGTGAGTAGTGATGGCGATAACTACAATCGTAAACTTAAAACTACGAGGGTTCCAATCGCGCCCTGGTCTAAGAAGAAGCCCACAACAAACTTAGCCGGGTGGTCTTTTTGTTATCACCATCTCACATTGTCATTAGAATATATACTTTTTTGTATAAATTATTATGTTTTATGTCTATAATTATTGTATTTAAATATGCTAAATAAAGTACTTCCAACATAAAAATTCTGTTAGTCAATTTATGTATATTTGTTGTATCCTAATTCTTGTTTTTGTTGTTGTATTGATATAATGTGAACGTAACCTTAATCTAATAAATTTTTGTCAGCTTATAAGCTGTGAACAAAGACATTAATGATGATTGCAACATAAATTCAATATGTAATATAATACAATAGCAGCAGGCAGTTATATTCAACTCATAATATATCTAAGGACTTCAAAATTATTGGTTCAGGCAATTGTACATATACTCTTAGAGATACTAACACAATAACAACGGTTCGATCTATGTATTTTGCCTTGATAATATCATAATATGTTCTACATATTTTTTCTACATAACGTTATTCTCAGGTTAGGCCAGTTAAGTTAACCTAACAATTATTAATTATAAAGTCAACATCTCCTGAGGACGCTGCGTTGTCGGTGCGAAACGTGCGTAGGAGTAGAAAGTATAACGATTCAAGAAATTTTAAATGAAACCATATAGATTCTTATGCTTTTCGCGGAATATAGCAAAATAAGCTAATTAAGCTAAGCGGCCGACTGGCGCAGTGGGCAGCGACCCTGCTTTCTGAGTCCATGGCCGTAGGTCCGATTCCCACAACTGAACATGTTTGTGTGATGAACATGAATGTTTTTCAGTGTCTGGGTGTTTGTCTGTATTTATGTATATTATTCATAAAAATATTCAACAGTCATTTTAGTACCATAACACTAGCTACGCTTATTTTCGGGCTAGATGGCGATATGAGTATTGTCCTAGTATATTAATTTTATTTATTTATAATAAGTATATCATGGACTTCCGCAAAATAGCGCCTGCTTTTATCCAAAATAATGCCGTCAAAAGACGTAGAATATAAAAAATAAACCATTATTCCCTTTACATCATGATGTCTCAATAAAATAACTGAACGAAACATGCAAGGGCAATAAATTCATACAAAAACGCAACGTGTACAAATGTTTGGTTTACGGCAGTATATAAATGTGGGGATAATAAAATATGATGGACGGCCAATGGCGAAGCGAGGCAGCCTTTCATGTCTGGTTGTAGCAAGACGCATGTTTGGTTATTTAAAATAATTAATAACTCAGATAAACCAACAGTGTTTAGTTTAAAAAAGTAGTTGGGCTTGGAATCCTGAAATTTAAACAGTGGGTTTCCTTTAAAACGTTAATACACACTAAGAAAGGAAAATTTAATAATTCCACCCCAAAGAAGGTACTTATAGGGTGTTAAAGCTTGTATGAAAGTCCGTTATTCTTCAATTGATATCGATGAAACTTAGTAGAGGGGCTTTCTTAAACAAATTATTTTGAATTTGATACCCCAATTCTCGAGTGTAGATATATGCTACCTTATATCACGATTCTGGCATAATAATAGCCGAAAAACGTAGATATAGAATAAATCGTCGTAGTCTATAGAATCGGGTCGTAGAATATAGAGTAAATATTAATAATAATTTGTATTTATATTTACGCAATTGAAGTCGCGGGGGACTGTTAGTGTTCCATGTCCATATTATGCAAACATTCATTCCATGTTTCCCTTAGGAATTTTGTAGAAGAACATGTCAACTGACAGTCTTATTTTTTCACCATGGGCTCAAAGTCTGCTATTGCAATTTGTTGTGTTTCAGAAGTCAATCAATGTGTAAAAAAACAGAAATAAAATATTAAAAAAACAGAAATAGTGGTTAAGTTTGTTTGCAGCAAATTTCCGGTACATGTTTTTTCTTAAATTATTAATTGTGAAGATACGAGTACTTAAGGTAACTGAGAGAAAAGTAACGACTTACGATAGGCACTAACGAAAATTTTATTTATTGAAAGAAAAATTAGTGGCCCAATGCCTACAATACTCTATTTGCCTGAGAAATTCCTACTAAAACTTGTTGAGACTACGATAGTAATACATCAAATCATTGGACGAGTCATTTTAAGGATTAATCTAGACAATAATAACAATAATTTTAAAAACATGTGTTTTTCGAAGGTATGTGATATGGATGACACGACGCAGAGATCTTTTCTAGCTTAAGGGTAATCGGAATTTCGGTAACATTTTCTAAATTAATTTCTAACTTTCGTCTGAGCTCGGAAATCCTTGCTCCTAGTCAAGACTCGAGACCAAATTGTGAAGACAAGTCAGAGTGATTGATGGAGCTTGCTCTGGTAAAACACCTTAGTAATACATAAATTACAATGAGGGACCGCTAAAAGTCAAAATATTTAACAAGCAAAGGTATCTACTCTGCTCGTATACAGCATGATAGTTGTAATCCCTATCCCTCCTAATCCCTAGTAATATTATAAATTATAAATGTGAATGTAAGTTTGTTTGTTACGCTTTCACGCAAAAACTACTTAACCGATCCTTATGAAACTTTGTACACATATTCTTGGCAGTGTTAGAAGTAATATAGAATACTTTTTATCCCGACATTAAGCTCGGTTCCTTTGGAAGAGGGGATGAAAGTGTTTGACGATATTACACCATACTCCGACCAATTATAACCGATTTACATAATTATTTTTGTACTATAGAGGTATAATATGTGTAGATCTGATTAATGTGGTTGGAGATTGAGGATAGAACTCCTCAGCGGACAGCAGCAAACCCCTCATTTAAGGCTTAGCGATACTGAATACTTTAAATTTTTTTAGAACTACAACTAAATTAAATGCCTCATCAAAAATAAAAATCAAACGCAGACGACGTCGCGGGCAACAGCTAGTGAAGAATAAAAAGTGGTAACTCTAATATAAATTTAGCTCCTTGCAGATACAGATGGCGAGGAACTAGGTTCTTTGCCCACGTCAGTCCCGTACAAGCCTGAAGGTTTGAAATTGGCGGTGATCAACCCCGTGCCTCGAAGAGCATGCCACCAAGACTATCAGACTCCGGTCACACAGCATTGCAGTAATACTGATTGGCGGCAGTTATACTTGACGGTAAATTACGTGCCCGGATCGAACACAACTTGTTTCTAGTCCAAGCTCGGGTCCACCGTTGTGATGCGTGAGTTGGGGCTCACAACTACCATTATTTCAGTAAGAGATAATGCTACCATAAGTGAGTGATACATAGTGAATCCACTTTGCCGTTTAACGGAAAGGATGGATGGAAGGATGAGGTGAAGGAGACATGATGTTGATAAAAGGATCTGGTTATCGAGATCCTATTATTATGCCATTTAAAGAAATCTGTTCTTGTGAACTCGTTGCTTCTGACGCTCTAAAAGTCATGAGATTTTTTGAGACAACAAAGTTGGGGTCTTAACCTCTGGATGATCATGTGCCAGTATTACTTAAGAAATTATGAAACCTTATGGAGAGATCTTTAATAGGACCCAGTTGGTTTAGTCACAACCGTCTGAAACCCCGGCACACCAATGATTGGCTGAGCTGAGGTTCGGCCTCAAATGAGGCGTCCTCAGGCCGACGATCCCTTCGCTTCCCTAAGCCATAGGGTTCAAGCCGTCTCTGGCAGAGCCTCATTCCGAGGCTCGCCAACGAGCCCGCGTTACGCTTATAAAATCATTAGCTTTAATCAGCTACATACAATCCGAAAAAAAAAAGAATGTAAACTATTCCGTACATAATATAGTTATACAATAGAATACAACCTTAATCTCGTTCTTATAATAATGAAAAGTTTAGTGTCGTGTGCAAAATAAGTTCTACTCAGGTATTAGGTTACGCTATTGAATTTTCGATCGAGTGGAAAAAAGGTTAAGTTGAATTTCTGCCTGGATCGCAAGAAAATTGTTATTTGAGTACGCTATAAATAGATTATTTTATTGAGTCTTGAAGTATTTTGATATAAGTAATAATATAATCAAAACCGATACTTTAGTGAAGGAAAATCATAAAAGCTAAGATCAAAGTCATTAAGAAATATATAAAAGATGGTAGAAACTTTTATTTTTATTTTATGACTAGCTGATCCGCGCAACTTCGTCTGCACCAAATCGGTTATAACAGTTGTTTCATATGCCTTGCGACTTGCTATTATTTGTGAAGAGTTATGTCCTTTATCTCCTACAATATTTATCAGATCTTGATTAAAATTAGACAATACATGCTTGATAGTATACACTTTCGAATAAAAAAAGAATAATTAAAATCGGTTTAAATTTAACGGAGCTGTGAAGTAAAATTGATAAATATTTTTATCCCATTTCCCGGAGGAAACTTATTGTTTATCGGGATCAAAAGTATTCGTATCCGTTCAGTAGATTTCACGTGATGTCCGGACAGACAGACAGACAGACAAAAAATAAATTAAAATCTGTTTTGGACTCAGTATCGATTATATATGCATCCCGGATTCAAAATATATCAAATGCACAGAAATCTTCCAGTTAAAGTTTAATTATAAGTATAGATTTCTGAAATCTGAAAGTCCAATTTAAATAAAGCTCGTATGAAATACTATCGTACCCAGTAAGCTAAGGCGGTACGGTTTAGCGAGTTTCAAAGTCATAGTTTCTAAAGACACCTTGCAATTGCTCGCTAGCTGAAAAGTTAGACTGAACAAAAGTCGGGCTTTACATTAACTACAGTCAGTATGGTCATAGCCGTAATGGGTGATCGTTAAGAGTGTAATTAAAGCCTACCACACGTCCCGTCCATTCTCGTCCCAAAGCACTGAGTGAAACGGAGGCTGTTTGAAAACATACGGCCTAAGTTTAGCTGCGTTTACGTTGTTACTTGTACCATGTAGACTATAAATTGACAATGAATGGCACAATATTGGCACTTCTTCGCTCTTAAGAGATTCCCGACAGGCTGTTCCATTGCGTGTGGTGGTATAATGTGACGAACTCTAATCCTATGTTACGAATATTGATTTGGAGTTGATTGTAGTTAGAGCAAATTCAGGTCTCCGAGGTTAGTCACCCATCCAATTACTTGACTTGGGTCATGGTTGTGAAGAAATTAATAAGTCGAAACTAAGCCATACCTTTTACATAAAAAGTTTAGTACCTTTTAATAAAACTTTACAGTTTCAGACAATCATTCAATGATGATAAGGTACCGTTTATAAATAAAATGTAGTCGTAGTAGTAGTGTAGTAGTTTAATCTTTTATTATTTAATATAAACAACGCATACTAAAATAATAAAAACTCAGAAAGTAGTAATCTCTGCCAACACAACACAAGCGAAACAAACAGTTTGTGTAAATTAATTAAGTAAATAAATTATTATAATAATTTTTATCAATTTTATTAAAAAAATAACTACATTTTAATATAATTCAAGTGTAGTCTATAGGCTTATAAATATACTTTTTTTATTGTATATATACATTTCACAAATTAACTAACTACATTAAAGTATTTATAACAATCAGTGAAGTAGAACGCACGAAATTAAGATTTTTATACAAAAGTCAAATCGTTTTTTTTGGTAATATACATACCTATATTTTCCTCATAGACAGTATAAATAAGTGACGTCAGGTCATCGATGGGGATCAACGCCGCGTTTTATTATCTCCCGTGTGTTTTCTAAGCAGCCTTACCTGCGAGTATAATGTCGGTTCGACCGTGGCTCCAGTTTCTCGTGTTACGGGTAATGAATGCTTTTATTGCAGCATTGTAAAGCCAGCGTCAAGAATGTATCCCTAAGTGCTTAGGTAAATGTTGCTGAGTGAATAGGCGTACATTAAATGAGAGAGAGGAAAATGTATGGAGAAAAGAGCATTCATAATTGTTACGATGTTATATTGTACAAGCTTTCAGAGCCAATTTCTTTTCCTTATGGATGTTTTTGAAATAAAAGACTTCGAAAGAGCGAGTATGCTCGACTGTAATACCGAGGTCTTGGGGTCGATATTATTGGGTTTTCTATCAAGAAATTCATAGTACCATTCTGGTGTGGAAATTGGCAGTGATTCACTTTCGTGCCTCAGAGACCATGTTAAGCAGTCAAGGCGGCTGACCTCGTTCCGGTCGTATCAGAGCTACGGTCTTATCAGCCTATGAGAGAGAGAATAGAGATTGCAACTGTGTTTACACACACTTGTTCACTATAATATCTCCCGCGTAGTTGAAATTTCTCTCTGAAGATTGAACATCGTGGCCGTAATCTGTCAGGGAAATGTTCTTGTTTTCTCTTGTAGTAGAGGGTCTTGGTCATAGATCCACCTCGCTGCTCCAATGCGGGTTAGTTGGCAATAGCACTTCTTTCCGCCACTCCATGTCCTTTTTCATAGCATAGGTGACCTACATAGCAACTCAAGTCTGATGTCACTGAACTCCTCCTAAAGGGCTGGACCGATTTGAATGATTTTTTTGGTATGCGTTTTGTGGCAACCTGTATGGTTTACATTCAAAAATCAGCCCGACAGATGGCGCTGGGGTTCGCTAGTATATATATAAGTAGCAAAGATGGAAGCGGGATCTATGGCGATGGCATTACTTTACATTACACAACTAGATGGCACTGCAAGATCCTACATCGCGCTATCGATGTTTTCACAAATGAGGGTCACGTATTAAACTTTCAAAGATTGCCTCGCCTTGCCTCTGCATACACCACCAGCTCAGACGAAGATCTTCCAATTGTTACGGTCGGGAAAATCACCAAGTCCCGTCAATAAAGTGGCATTGGGCCGGGTAAATAGCTCGGTCAGAGATAACTGTGTAGCGGCTGACGAAAAGGCAAGTATTTTTTTCTGCATTGGTGAAACGTGGACCTTCGCATAGCTGGCAACGCACTCAGCCCCCGATTGCCGAAGAGATGCGCGCTTATTTCCGCCGGTTTTAATATGCATTTGAAAATTATATATTCGGCAAGTATTTCATTGATAGCAAAGGGAAGAAAGAGAGAAAAAAAAACATTTACAATTACTTTTTCCATGCATAAAACGGCTTCAAACAAAATATCAGTCCCACTTAACACGGAAACGAAATATTATTTTCACATCGGTGTTAAAATATACTCCATAAACTCCCTAAGGAAGAGGCATATAAAAAGGATAAATTTAATAGAAAAACACGATAATATGTTAACCCTTTCGAGCGAATATTCAAATATTTTTCCGAGCTAGAGCGTTTTAGGGTTACGTAGTTAAATAAAAAACCCTTTGAATCATTTTACGTTCATAAAAATTAATCATATTTTTTTTTTTATATTAAAACGTTTTTGTCAATATTGAAAGGGGTTTTGCGTACTAGCATAGCCTTTTTTTAACCCCATATATTAATATAAGGTATAAGTTTGTAAATAATATAGCCGAAATGCATTTTTTCAACAATGCATAAAACTATTTTTATTTAACTACTTCGACATTAATATTATTGAGGTTTTTTTTGTTCCGATATAGAACTCGGAAACAAAAACATTTTTCTGAAAAGCTTCTTTTCTTCGTTTGAAATAATTTCTTGTAATTTAAAACAACAAAACTGTAAGTTTTCTGGCATAGATTTTTCGCGTTCAGAAAATTTGGAGTAATGGACAATACTTTATTAGTAATATTTAAGTATAAATTATATTAAAAAGCAATGAGTTACCTACTATTTTACTTTAAAACATTATGTCCATCAGTCGAAATTTCCGTTTTTCGTCTGTCTAAGATCGTCTGCAGAAAATGCAGAAAAATTGGTACCCAAAGTACGGTTGCATCTTTTTGTGTCTAGGGAACCCTACTTTATGCGATTCCTGATACTATCTTGACCAGTTATTTCAAGATAAAACTATCGTAGTCAAAGAAAACACCCTATCTAGTCGGCCATAAAGCGGAAAACTTGATTCTCCCATATTAGTTATTACCATAAAAGCATCTGAGTTATTTTATTAGATGCTTTCTTACAAAGAACGAGTTGTGTTATTGATACTAATTTCTTTCGCACTTTTTCCAGAGATGGCAGCACTAACGGATTTATAAACATTACAGACATTTTATTGATTTCAAAGAAAACTATACGTTTTTAAATAAACGAAATAATACATCTATTACGGCGTAACAAAAATCCAACCTGGTTTATCCGTACACCGGTATTAATCGTTCAGTTTTTTAAAGCTAGCAAAATATGATCGGAAAATATGATCGTGGGTAGTTCTAAAAAATAATGATTGCGTTTCAGCTACTACAATTCATAAAACCAGGTAAATATACTACGACAATACACACATCGCCATCTAGCCCCAAAGTAAGCGCTACTTGTGTTTTGGGTACTAAGGTGACTGATGTATATTTTTATGCATAATATACTTTTGTATGTTACTTACTTTATGTATGAAAAACATTCATGTTCATTACTCAAACATTTCTGGTCCTGGTAATCGAACCCACAGCCTTAGACGCAAAGTAACTGTGGATCGTGTAGACAAAAGGTTGTGTCGACGATACCAAAATTACTGTGCCCATATATTGTGAGGAAGAGATAGCAAGATATCGGCATTTTATAAATCTATTATTTAATGGAACGCATTACATACATACAAGAGTAGGTATCAGCAAAACTCTCAGCAATCTCAGGTCTCAGTTATAAACACGCCTTTTGATAACCAGCAGAGTTATGGTTTGTGATCTATATTTCATGTCAAAGAAGAAAAGGGATAGAAGCAGCGGTATATTATTTGGATGGGAGTGATGCACATAATTTGCAATATATTTCGGGCTGCTTGGATTTTCTCATTTCTTTATTTTAATTTCTACCCACGAATAGTGCCACTTTTGAAAAATTACTAAGGCAATGATATCGTTAACAAAGTTTTCAACCCCGTAATTTTTAGCTCGCACTGAAACAGCATCCTTATATCATAACCTATTACAAAATCATACAAGTAGTTCTGCTCTAACATTTTATACTCTATTCCAATTAGAACAGAGGTTATAGTGAGTGAAAACGTAGGATTGTTGACGATTTTATCGTGTACGCTTCGAGAGCTTGTCGTTCGCAAAACCTGCTTTTTCCACGAGTTTTTGAGCTTTTTTTCGTAAACAAACTTCCGGCTTTTGCTATGTTAATACGCTTGATGAGATATTGCCTGTGTTACTCAAAGTTCGGTTAATGTAATCTGTACACACTCTATTTTTTATCTCCCGAAGCATAAAAGGGGCTTTACATTTTGTATAAGTAATTAATGGTTCAAGAACTATATTATTCTCTCAATAAGATAATTATGAAGGAAGAGTCCCAAAAGCGGAGACTCACATCATATGTATGGATTATATACCCTTTCAGAGCGTTAATATAAAGGAAGAATCCCAAAAACGGAGACTCACATCATATAAAATATAGACTTACTATTATTATCGTCACTCGAACTACTAGAAGGTAGACGCATTATACGTTTCCTCGCCAGTGTGTTCGACAAGTTTTCTTCCAGTTTCCTTATTTTTCTAAGAATCCTCGCTTCCCTCGCCTTTGTTTTCCTCTTGACTATCGTGTATTATATAGTTTCACTATTATTTTAATGATAAAACATTAAAAAAAAATGCAACGTGCGAAGGCTGAGCACGAAAATGTTAATGATTAATGGTAGGGTCTAAGTGATGGTGGGAAAAATATACCTAGTGATACCATACGAAAAATTGTTTTTCCCCTACTATGAATAACGTGAAGGCTGATAGCTAGAGAGTGTTGCTACAAAAAGTAAAACCCAAAATCGCTAGAATGAAGCTTGTGAAGCATAATAACAATATAATTGCTTGACTTCTTAAACATGATTAGCCCGTAAAAGTCCGCTAGTTGACTAAAGTCCTCTTCCAAATGGAGGTTT
Source organism: Pararge aegeria (assembly GCF_905163445.1). Lineage (NCBI taxonomy): Eukaryota > Metazoa > Arthropoda > Insecta > Lepidoptera > Nymphalidae > Pararge > Pararge aegeria. Next base: position 17,910,621 of record NC_053187.1, read on the forward strand.
TGCGCATAATCACCAAGGTTGGCAGACTGGTTGGTGATCGCAGTAGATGGTAGTAGTACACAGATGACGCTGCCCCCAGTTCTCTATAATATACTCTTAGTTGCCTCGTACGGCACCCGTAGGAATAGGATGGGTGGAGAGAACTGGATTGTGATCTGCCCTTACTACTCGGACAACTTCTTAATCTATAGATATAATAAAATTAGAGCGTCTGTTTGTAATATTGAAATAACGTTTTTACTACATGTTTATGAATATATATACGTTACATACAACAAAACAACATTTACAATTACAATTTTTGTTTGTCTATCTCTTTGTTCCGGCTAATCTCTGTAATGGCTGGATCTCGATTCTCGATTTTTTCAAAGCAATGCTTGTTTGCAAATGCAAACTTATCCTTTAAAACAAAAACATACGCGGACGAAGTCGCGGGAGACAGCTAGTAGATATACGCTTTTATAATATGATTCCTAAGGTAATTTTGGACCTACCAATGCATAAGTTTAAAGAATGTGTTAAAACACATTTATTACAACGAGGTTATTATACAATTGATGAATTTCTTAATGACAAGGTTGCTTGGAAGCATCCGGCTCCGCTTTCATCTCTCACAAGATAGAAAAATGAATTTTGAAATGTAAAATGTAAATTGTTAATGTTGGAAAAGAGCAACTGCTGAGTTTCTTGCCGGCTTCTTCTCGGTAGAATCTGCCTTCCGAACCGGTGGTAGAGTCACTACACACAGACAGACTTGACGTTTCAAAAGTGCTTATATTAGGCCTACTTGAAATAAATGAATTTTGAATTATTTGAATTGAAAATGTTGTAAATGATTTGTACATTGGCGTACTTAAAACGAAAGATATTAGTCTAATCACTCACATAAGCTACCATAAGCTCTTAATGTAGTCTCAACGAATAACAAAGATGATATCGAACGATCCGGTACATTTAACTGCCGTTATTCAAATCCTTCATACCACATATCTTGAACTTTCCACCCCTAAAACGTTTACATAAACCTGATTTATAAGTGTGCGCGCTAAAACAGGCCGGGGCTCTTTTAGTCCAATGTGGGGCGCATTTACATAATATATTTCGCGTGTAATATATTATGTTTTATTCACAAAAGAGCTCCATACATTACAATATAATACAGACGTGTATAAAGGGCATTAATGTATTTTTTTGTACAAAGATAATATACTGTTTCATAAAAACGTAATAGCCATTCCTCAATGTTGAGATTTTTTTTACGCAAAGCGTAGAAACTTACTGTCATACCATCTGATAGTTATGTAATAAGAGGCCGATTATTAGTTCGTTATTTAGTTGTAAAAAAAACATCATTCAAAACTTAAATTATGATTTTTTTTATTAGTAAAACACTTACAGGATAATATGAGTGCACTAACATCAAGTTAAATAATCTGTCTACAACATATGATATGTATTTTATAAGCAATTATTCGTGTTCAATATAGTAAATAATAATAAAACTAATCATTCTTGGACGTCCGTGTGTCTGTGTTTACGGATCCGTGTATGTGGCAGAGAATTTGGACGAAAAAATTATTAGCTTACCGGATTTTTTTTTTTTTTATTATTTGAAGTAATGCACTGTGCTGATTCCTAGTTAATATTAGCGTTTTAAGTACTGTCGTTTAATTATAATTTATAAAAAACTATTTTTTCTATATGCAAGAGTATGTGGAAAATCAAGATTCGCGCATGCGCTATCTAAATTTCGTCTCATAAATTCGCGTGAGACATAAAGATATTAATTTTATTTGTTATTTCATTTTAAAATACTTGAGTTTTTGTTTGAGGATTTTTTTTTAAATGTGAATGACCGCTACGAGGCTTGCACTTATGCGGTTGCGGCTATCCAGGTTTCCTCACAATGTTTTCCTTCACCATTGATGCAAATGATATTTTAATTGGTTAGAAAATATATATACCTAATATTATGGTAGCTACTCGTAGATACAGACGTGAGAATAATAAAAATGAATAGATACCTATGTATCTATATAAGTTACATGCATGACGAAGGAGTATTATAACAAAACGTTTTTATAGTGTGGCTGAAACATTAAGGTGGAGGTCTCAGTGTATTATGAAGAAACACAAGGTATAATACATTTTACGAGGAAAATGTATTTTATTATTAGCAGTTTCATCCGCGTTTGTTTAGGTTGTATAAAAATTCCGATGGAAGCATTCGTTTTCACTTGAAAAACAATTAAATAGCTATGCTACGCTTTGTAGCCCCAAAGTAAGCGTAGTTTGTGTTATGGGTACTAAGATGAGTGATGAATATTTTCATGAATAATATACATAAATACTTAAAATATATAAATAAACACCCAGGCAACGAAAAAAGGTTTTCGCATAGTGATTTAAAAGACCGAAGAGTAACAAATGTTATAAATGAAAAAAAAAAAAGGAAACTCATCATCAACTTCCAGAAAACCGGGGGCAGTAACACGGACTGCCGACGAACAAAACATCCACAAATTCAAATCAAACTGACGCAAGAAATCCCCGATATCAACGCATGCACTAACACGTAAGGTGGTAATAAATCGAATTTAGGCAATAAATTCCCAAAAGGCATACGAACAAATCGTGATCGTTACGGAGTCGTCACGTCGTGAATCAAATAGCACCGGAAGTCGACCGGGGGATCTGTGGCGTGACTTACGACCCACATCCGCCCGCCATATTTGCTTTACTCACACGACTTCCGGTATTGGTTTCGTAACCAATGATAATACTTTCTAATCGTTGTGCTATTTGACTATTTGATTGGGAGGTTTTGTTTTTGCCTTTATATCATCATAATCATTATATCAACCCATTACCGGGCACAGGTCTCCTTCAAGAATAAGAAGGGGTTAAGGTCGTAGTCCACGACGCTGGCCCAGTGCGGATTGGAGGACTCCGCACGCCATTGAGAACATTGTGGAGAACTCTCTGGCACGCACGATGAAGCAAGCAAAGTAAGTGATATATCAATTGCTTTAAACGCACATAATTTAAATTTAGAGGGCGTTCTGGGATTCGAACTGTGCCCCCCGAAAGTTAAGTCGAAGTCCTACCCACTGGGCTATCACCGTTTCTGCTTCTCGCTTCATAATCATCATCATGATCATTTCAACCAATTGACGTCCACTGCTAGACAAAGGTCTGTAGCGGTCTTCACATTACAGAACTAGATGGCGCCACAAAAATCCTGCATCGCGCTAGCGAAGTTCACGAAGAATGCCTATATACAACGTCCAAAAATGAATATTCGGAGCTCGGTCCCCGAGCACGATCACCCGCTTGGAGGAAGATTTTCTTATTGTTACGGTCGAGCGTATCACCATAGCTTCCGTACAGGTCTTTTGTAGGAAGTTCCACAATACTCGCTTTATATTCATTTTAATAACAGTCATCATAATAAAAGCTGCGTAGTGTATTGGGAGAGAGACATTGTTAGACCCAGCACGGCCCAATACCTGTTACCGGGCTAATACCCGATTTTACTGAACCTATGAATTTATTTAATCGGATGCCTAGTGATTAAGGCGAGTTCTACAGAAAAAAATGTTTCACCAACTCTTAGGTTTAACTATTGGTGAACGGTTGATGTACGCCAAGGAATCTCCTTAGATAAGCGTTACTTATTTCGGCATTGTCTTCCCTCGTTAGTTAAAACAGGCATTAGTTACGTTTGGATTGAATGTTCTATTATTCGTCAAGTGTATTTAAGACGTTAAATCCCTAATTTGGCTAGACACAGAGCTTCGTAACGAACAAGTCATCGCCCCCTTAACTAAACCGTCATCCAAACCTCAACAACTTACCTAAAGCTAAAATCGAAAGATTTATATTCAAACTTCTAAACTTTGGACGTTGATTTACATTGTTTTCACTCTAACTCCACTCCGTAGTCTTCAGCGATAGGATCTCTGAAACGACTGTTTTCGAAATTTTCACAAAGATTCCAGAACGAACCTTTAGCGAACTGACGGGAGATTGGCACTTGCAAATAACATCGACGATATAGAATCGATTCAGTCGATCCAAAAATTTAATCTCTAGTAATTGAATTGGACGAGTAACGAAAATATTTCGCTAAAAATAATAATAATTTTTTACATTATTCGTAGTTTCAAAGCGAACTAATGAAATAATTTGATTCAAATAACAAACTAAATGAGCTGTTTTTTATTATTTTTCAGGAACTCCTTTAAATATCTTCACTGTTTAATAAGCCTTGAGTAGTAATGTTTTGCCTTTTTGTTTTAATCTTTGTCTTCGTTAACATTTTGTTAACTAGGAATAATACATACTGGATATAGTTTTTATTATATTCTAGCTTTAGGTGCATGTGAGATGTATATTAGACGGGCGCTAACTTGCCAACGAACTGGTTAAACAATTTGGCGAGAATTTTTTTTATGTTACATTTGTGCATCTGATAAAAATAAATTATAAAAAGAAAAAAAATGTGCTGAGAGTATGGAGGTATGCGAGGTAATGCGAGGTAGGACACACAATCCGGATGTGCTAATACAAGAAAGGTTGTGTGTTCCCGAGGGTTATGTGAGGCGGAGGCCACGGCCGTCACTGCTGGAAGTACGGACGGACAAATTTATTAAAAGAGGTACCAATGACGCGCGCCCTCCGCATCCTCAATGTCATATCAGATTAATGTTATTTGTATTGTTGCGCTCAGAGTGAACTCACGAGGATCGCAATGTGTGTTATTTGCTACGGGAATAAGTAACAGCATTGGATATAGTATAAGTATATTTTTTTTTAAAAGCTGCATTATTAGGTTTAAGTATTCCCCACGGCATGGACAGGAGACAATTATATCCCCCGGGAAAGGATATAAATTTGTCTTCTCCCACAGCTTTATCAACTCTCAGAGCACTGGCGCACAAGTGGTAATAATATCCAAATAATATTTGAGTATTAACAAACGGGGGTAAACTTCTCCTATTGCATGTTCCTGTGATTTAGCAGGTGGGCAAGTTAATTATATCCCTTGTCAGGGTATATAATCGGGGGATATAATTGTTATCTTCCCCTGCTGTCGAGGATGTTATAAGAATATAAATAAATATATAACTAAAAAAAAATCATTATCCTAAAATAATCCACTGCTACTGCTATAATAACCATAATCACCAAACTGGTCAGACGGGTTGTTGATCGTAGTGTTTGGGTTTTAATAGCACAGAGGTCACTGCAACCCGTTCTGCATTTTATTACTTTAGAGGTTTTTATCACACCCTTCCTACCCTCATTCGGGAAGATGAGGTAGTGACAACTGTATTCTGATCTGCCGTCACCACAGTCTAAGGTTGTAAAGCTAAGCTGTTAAGGGGTATGGCTGCCAGTTAAACAACAGGTGTTTTCCATTACCCTTATTTGATGGTGGGAGGCTTTGGACGTGGCTAGTTACCCTACCGACATAGACGTGCCGTTAAGCGATTTAGTGTTCCGGTGCGATGTCGCGTAGAAACTTATTAGGGGTATGACTATCATACTCCCTAACAGGTTAGTCCGCTGCTATCTTAGACTGCATCGTCACTTAACACCCGGTGAGATTGTAGTTACGGGCTTACTTGTAGTGGAATAAAAAAAAACCGCTAACACTGAAATTGATAGATGGATTGTAATTTTTAACACCACCACGCAAATACGATAAGTTAGTAACGTTTGATGTGTCTGTGTACAATAGCTATATTTGATGGAAATCGATGGAAAAATTTGTCCTAGATTTATGGAAGTAAGTGAAGGCTTTGAGTAAATTATTTGTGGAGGGTTTTTTTTTATTTTTAGTTAATTTTTATATTAGCTTATACTACTATGAAATATCAAACCCACACCATAAAAAGGTGTTTTAGTTTTATCAAAAGCGGTTGATTTTTAGTCATTGATAAAAAAAACTCTTCTCAGGCATTAATGAACGAAACATATTCGCGAACGTTAGAAGAGTAGTCATGTTCCTAAACCTAATTTTGTATATTTTTATATCTCCCTCTAAAACTGAATGAATAAAATTAGTTTCATGACTGATGGCGACATCACCATTCATCGACGCTGTAATTATGCTATAGAATTTTTCCCGCGGACTGAAAAAGTAGGTCACATGCGGGCTAGTTTTCAGTGCTATCTGGCACAAGAATGTTTTTCAGAAAATATTTATATTTTTTTCAAAAGACTTATGAATAAATATTTTATTTTATGATGCACATTTATGTCGTAATAAAGAAGCTTATGTGTGGTACTTTATGATATTTTATATACCATAAAGTAAAGATATCAGTTTATCTGTTTTTAAAACATTGTTTAAACCCTCTGGCAAAATATATAAAATAGCTAGATAGCTATTGCCCGCGACTTCTTTTGCGTTTGATTTTGTTTTTTGATGCGGCATTCAATTTAGTTTAAGTTCTAAAAAAATTAAAGTATTCAGTATCGCTACTAAGCCTTAAATAAGGGATTTGCTGCTGTCCGCTGAGGAGTTATGACCTCTATCTCCAACCGCATTCATCAGATCTACTCAAATATTTGGCAAAATTAAATACATATTATAAACTCTATAGTACAAAAATAATAATTTAAATCGGTTATAATTTGTCGGAGTTACGGTGTAAAATCGTCAAACACTTTCATCCCCTCTCCCTTGAACTGAGCTTGATGTCGGGATAAAAATTATCCTATATTACTTCTAACACTTGCAAGAATATGTGTACAAAGTTTCATGAGCATCGGTTAAGTAGTTTTTGCGTGAAAGCGTAAGTAACAAACTTAAATTGACATTTATAATATTAGTAGGGATAGGGATAGGGATAGGGATGGTTTGTAGCTTGCGTAGCGAGATGCGCTCAACATAGCCAGATGTTATGGGAAAATTGATCGAAACTATATACCTTTATTATGGCAGAAACTGTTGCAAGGACCTGTATATTAGGATTGTAGATGGTAGATGCCTGCCATTACAATACCTATTTCCTATATCAATAAAAAATGGCAACCGTTGACTGGTTGGCATAAATGAATTTCACCATATATATTCTCCTGCTTTTCACGTAGTATAGCAAATTAAGCTTTATTTTTATAATATAACATGTAATTCCGCAAAGTAACGCCTACTTCTATCCAATATCATATGAGCTTTACTTAAGTAAAATTTTTAGAAACCATTGTTTTGTAAGTTTAAAATTTTAGTTTTCTTCTCTTATTAAACTTTAAGTTAACTTGTTACTTGAAGTAGGTATAAGGCTGTACAGTTCCGAGATAAGTTCACAAAGTAATAGGAAGTGAGCTAAGTGGGAAAAACGTTTTGCAGTTTTCGCTGTTTGGTCTTTTTGTTTAATTAGATACTAACTCTGGTAATACAAAACTTGAAATGAAGTTAGTTCCAGTTTCTAACAATACAATGGGTACACGATTCTCTTAGTGCAAGTTTTAAACCAAAGTTACCGATTTCGCTGGAAGAGTAAAAATGGGCAGTTAGCACTGCGGGCCGATTGACGTTGGGCTCCCAAGATGCTACTGTGGCAACATTCAAAAAATTCAAAATTCAAAATTCACTTATTTCAAGTAGGCCCAGATTATAAGCACTTTTGAAACGTCAAGTCAGTCTGTTTGTAATGAATCTACCAAATTGACGCAGACTCCCCATTAGGTTTCGCGTATTCGGGTGTGATGATGTGGAAACCAATTAGGGGCAAGGTTAACCGACAATATCTTAGACTGCATTATTCCTTATCACCAGATGAAATTGCAGTTGAGGGCTAACGTGAATAAAAAAAATTATGATATAAATGAATTTTTGTTTTTTATTACAAAATCTGTGATTAACCTGGCTGGTTCAAGCCCAGTACAGATTATCCGATAATAACTTCCACTATTAATACACACGCTACGCCAGGGAGTTTTTAAAAACCCACTTGTTCCCACCTTAATACCCACGGGACCAGGTACGGAGTTTCGGCAATAAATCCATCCCATTGTAATATACGAGTGAATAATTCCCTCCAAGAATAAATTGCCCAAAAAATTGCTCTCCCCACACCTCGTTAAGCAAATAGCGTGGAAAAACAAGCAATCTGATCTTGTAATATCTGGGTCTGTGCATAGAGATTCACACGAAGGCTAGAAAGGCCATCTTTTAAAATAGCAAGTAACTGTGTGCAAGTTGTTTTTTTTTACGCTGTGATACTATGCATTTATTCGCAATTCTCGAATTTAGCATCCTGTGCGCAGAGACGCTGAAATAAATCGATTTTCTTTCTATAAAATGGTTTCTTGTATTTCAAGTAAATGTTACATTATGTTTCAGTGAAATTAAAAATCATATTAGGCGTGATTTCATGAGTACCACTAGGTCTGCACAATGGTTTTAATTTTAGCAGCAGTTTTACTGGACATATTTAAAAATTTAAAAACTGGCTCGTGTTTGGTATATAGTATAATTTTGCTACTAGCTACTAATCGACTAGCAACACCCATTGATCAAGCAATTTAGCAATCCGGTACGATTATGCGTCAAAACCGTGCTAATTTGTATAAGAAGTATTTATTTTTTCCAACAAACGGTTCTATACAGTTTTAAAAGCTTGTAATGTATGTTGTAGACATAAAAAGCTTGCCTATGGCGTATGCTACGTATTATTATCCAGTCGTAACGTGTATGTATTCCTATGTATCGAAGTCTATGTACCTACCGCTGTATACGTATCACAACTAACCTGTGTTCTTTATAAAGGTTAGTTTTTATTTTAATTATTTGAATATTTCAAACCCGGAAGAAGAAAGCATTATCTTAAACTTCTCGTTCAATCAGATTTTATCATTAGTGTCTATCATGTGCGCCTTTAAACGCAAGTGCAAGGCCATAGTGACTAAAACAATCAATCGTTTATGTACGTTGGTTACGAATAATAACTCCTTCTTCTTGCAAGAAAAACTAGGCAATCGGCCTCTTTTCTTGGCTTATGCTTTTAGTTGATATGTCCCATCTGTCACTGATAAACGGTATATCTATGAATGTGTGTAATTCCTCGTATATTACGTAAAACCCGGGGGTGCGATTATGTCTGTGCCTGTACCACGGCTGATATTTTTCTAATGTTATTTAAATGGTTATTGTAAACACTGGATATTAATCTGAAAACTAAGTCTTTTATTATGTTACTAGATGCTAGCAAATTTGCGTGGTGCTTATACCCGTCGCCAGAAAGTAAGCTACAAGCGAACAAAAGGAAAATAATTTTTTTATGTATATAATTTGAAAATGATACTACTTTCTACAAACTCGTATCCCCTACCTCACCCACCTAGGGTAAAAAGATTTATTTTTTTGGTGGTTCTTTATTGGTAATAGAACATATTTCCACTAAATTTATCATTTTTTTTTACCGTGTCCGAGCATAAAATAAGCAAATCATGGCTACTCGTAATAGTTATCTACCTAAATAAGTAATAGCCCACTACCAGGTGAGATTGCAGTCATGGGCTAACTTGTAGTGGGTTAAAAAAAATACATCGTAATGTGTGGCATTCATGGGTAAGCAATGGGTTTTTCAATTTTAATTGTTTAAGTTTTCATAATGCTTTATATAATGGAATTACCGCTGCGACGATAGGATCGAGTGTGAGAACGTTGATCGCAAGTAAACAGCTGAGAGCTATTGTAGGGTGCCCATAATTATATTTTCCGGAGACTAATCTTTTGTAAACGTTAATTTCTGTATCGTTAAGTAAAACATAAAAAAAAAAAAATTCATAATTTTTGTTCATGTTTGACATATTAAAATATCCGCACTGGAAAAAAAAATATCCTGTACCTATATACTTACTACTTTATATTTAATTGAAATACGTTTTTTTTGTGGATTAAAGGATATTTACCAAATGACTCATGAACTGAAAGAATCAAGAATATCATATTTGAAGCATATCGTATTAATTTCAAAAGATTAGCTTATATTATATGATATACCTTGACGTCCTAAAATATATGATATTAAAACTAAACCTCAACAATATGAAAATTCTGCTTTAAGGCTGCTTTATGTACTTTATAATGTTAAATAAATAAATAGCCATATTTTTTGTTATAAGCACTTCACATTAAATTTATTCTATTCTTTATAATTTCAGCTTCGGCTTTAGAACTATTATAACCATAAATTAGAGAATAGCGTTAGTAGAACTTGAACTTACTTTACTTCTTCTTCTAACTTCTTCTACGGAATATAATAAAGCATAATATATCCTTATGGCCAGATTGTAAGTATAGGTACATGGTATTATGGTATGGTCTGGTCTGGTATTATGGTATGGTATGGTCAATTTAAATTGTGCAATTTACAATCAGCCACACAATGTTAGGCATATGATATAGAATTCGAAAAGAACTTTTCGGATTTATAAGTAAAAAAAAGAAAATAAATAAATAGAGCTTTTTGTGACAGTAGCTCTGTCTCCGGGGAAGTACTGCCAAAATATGTATTTCTGCCGCCAAGAAACTGAGGTTTAATATCTAAGTCTCCGATTGATTCACACCGGGCGGCACTTTGTAAGACATGTTTTTTGCATGCCCCGCGATGTGGTTGCCCAATCGATTACTACCGTAAAAAAACAAACTCAAAAAGTACTAAATGTAGGCCAGTGGAATTTCATTATTAACGAAATTTGCCCCAAAAACAGCAGGTACCCAGAAGGGATAAGCAATGTAATGACGCCTGTAAAGTCGTTTATCCCCAGATTTAATATCACCAGTTTATTGTTTACCTGCCGACGTGAGCGCTCCGCTCTCTTTTATTTGTGGATAAAAAAATATACCCGCCGTGCCCTAAGGCTGATTTTCCAACAGAGATGAGAAGAGTTTGCGTAGCGAGAGATGTGGGAGATGATCTCTTATAAGATCGCTACATTTGCGTATTATATTTGCGTCGTTCGTATTATTTTCGTACTATATATTCGCGTAGATATTATGCTGCAATGCATTTTTTTTTTTTTATACATTTGTCATCATCATTATCAACGCATTACCGGCCCGCTACAGGTCACAGGACTATATTCGGGATAAGAAGGGTTTATGCCGTAGTCCACCACGCTGGCCTAGTGCGGATTGGTGGACTTCAAATACCTTATAAAGAAAATTATGAAGAAATCTCTGGAATGCAATCCTTTTCGTTTTTCTGCGTAGGTTTCCTAATCCTAAGGTTGCCTGGCAGAGATCGCTCCTCCTCCTTTATTCTTTCTTTTTCTGAATGATGTGGTGTACAAGTAAAAAGTAAAAATAAATAATGCAAGTTTTCTCACGACGTTTTCCTGCACTGTTAAACCAAGTAATGTTTTAATTGCTTAAATGCACGTAGCTTAGAAAAGTTATAGATGCGGGATGCTGGGATTCGAACTCGGCCCCTCGAATGTGAACCCGAGGTCCTTGCCACTAGGCTATTACCGCTTTCCTTTAATGCAGGAAAAGCATATCAAGTCTTACCATCGATTCTTACTTTATTTTGACTCCACAAAACCCAGTCGCAAAGTAACGAACTGATGTTGCTCTCTCTTTCTAAACGTAGTAATTTACCTGTAACAAAAAAAAAATAGTCAAATAGTGTGAGAGCTGTATTACAGTCTGAATTACGTGGTTTCCGGTGTATACACGAACATAAGTGCCACACATACCATACGAAGTGTTGCTTTGTTTGTGGGCGATCGATGGTTTTCCACTTAACATCTAGTGTGCCGTTGGCTTGGTCCGTCAATTATAACTATACTTAAATAAAAAAAAACAATAGCGCAAGGCGTTTTTTTTCTTGTGTCACTAATACAACTTCGTCTGTGTATTATTACGTTTTTTTACATATACCGTGGGAACCGTTTGTTTACGTAGTACATATTCATCGTCCTTTTAACCAAATCTATGCCAAATATCATGTTTATTGGTTGCTTAGTTACGGCGTTGAAGGACGACAAACAAACATATAAACAAAAACACTTTTATTAGTAAGGATTGCTTTTAGATCTGATAATTTGTTGTAGATGTTTGAGACAAAAATCATCATCATCATATCAAGCCATTAAGCAGACCGCCACGCTGGCACAGTGCGGATTGGTGGACTTCATACACCTCTGAAATCATTATGGAGAACTTTTGGGTATGCAGGTTTCCTCACGATGTTTTCCTTCACCGTTGAAGCAAGAAATATTTTAATTACTTAAAACACACGTAACAGAGAACAGCAATTTGAGGAATAATTAAAATAACAAGTTTAAAATTCATTTAATTTAATTGTCTTATCAAGTTACATAGAATTTTGATCTTTGCTAAATACTCTGTTAAATACAGAATCTTTCCTATCGTTTCGATGATTCTTTTGCTACGAGGTCGTACTGCATTTGGTGGGCTTATGCCTTAAATGGTGCTTTCATGAAATACCACGTACGGCCTACATACATCGCGTGGCAGTTAAAGAGTTATATTTTTTGCGTAACTCGTCTAAAAGCGTACTATATCAAGCACCAATTGGTTTTAATTTTTTGAAAAAAGTTTGTTTGTTTGCTCATTATGTTTTTCTTATTAAATTAATCTTATTGAAATTTGGTAAACATATAGCTTGCATCCCGGAAATGGTTATAGAATAATATTATTCCCGGAAATATGCTGGTATAACTTACTCGCGAGATTAATAAAAAAATTACATTTGTTACCTATTTAATTGCATGGCTTGTACGCTTAGTAGTAATAATATTAGACAGCCGGTTGGCGCAGTGGGCAGCGACCTTGCTTTCTGCGCCTAAGTCAGTGGGTTCGATTCCCACAACTGGAAAAAATGTTTGCGTGACGAACATTAATGTTTTTCTATGCCTGGGTATTTATCTGTATATTATAAGTATTTATGTGTATTATATTCATAAAAAAAATATAGCAGCTATCTTAGTACCCATAATACAAGCTACGCATTATTGGGGCTAGATGGCGATGTGTGTATTGTCGTAGTATATTTATATTTTATTTATATTATATCTATATTTCAGGTATCAAGGCTCATATTATTTTGAGTTAGTAAAAACACATTGCTTCTTTCTTTATTACTGAAATAAAAGTTTTTGCGAATCACTGCCGCTCCAATCCATTTTAAATATCACAGCAGTGATTCATATACCTGCAGTAATCAACCTGCTAGCAATCATATTCAGGATGCTGTTGGTGCTCCCCAGCAAACTTCGCACCAGGTAGCCACAAATTTGGGGCATTGTGACTCTGAACACTGTATATATTATAGTAAGACAAGTTGGAAAGTGATTTTACCAGTATGCGATAATGGTGGCGTCAAAATAGCCCCATCATAAAACGCTCTGAGCACGCACGACTTGTGATTGGCCGCAAGTACTACACAGTACACATAATTTATAATACAATTAACAAAATTCATAATAATCTAGTAGATTGTGCTATAAGAGCATAAAACAAACTTATCTTTGATATTTAAGTCAAGGATAAAATGGGTTTTATGGCAAAAATTTAATAATTTTATGAACAAGTGCATAAAAAGAGTTTTAGGCCACCTACACATAGCCTAACTTAGATAGATAGATAAATAATTTTAAAAAACATAGATAATTTCCAATGAAGTGTTAGATAGAAGCAGCAAAATTATGATTAATTTAACAAAAAATAAAAAAATAAATTACTGTAAATGACTTGCAATAAATATTAAATGTTAATGTAATATAAGGTTAGATCACATAAAAGGGCCACCTTGTAGTGGAAAAAAAAACTTTAGTAAACATACCTGCATCATATAAGGACGACTTTATGAACATTAGAAGGGCAAAAAATATTTTGTCGATCAATCCTGAATTCAATTTTTCATTTCACTTCAACATGATTTTATACAAAGACACACATTAACGTTATTAAATCAAAATGTAAAATAAAAATAATGTTATTAAATCAAAATGTTAAATAAAAATGTTAAAGTCACAATAATGTCTTAAATGACTTACTTCTAAATATTTAAAGACGTATGGTAAAAGGATCTGTTAACTATCTTCATACTTTTTACATTAAATAAAAATGCCAGTAATAAATAGCGATTCAAATAAAAAGGTGTCTATTCGAAATTAGGTTTATATAAAACTGTCAAAATACAATTAAACTATGAAATTATATTTATATTCATTGATACGAATGCGCTATTCAAATTTGAATATAGTTAGTTTCAACTTTCAATATTATGCAAGTTTTGAGTCATAGAACTTATCCAATGAAACTTTATGCATCAAAATACCTTGTATCTCAATGCCCCTTAGGTCCAGCAGTGTAGAAATGTTAGGACTACCAATTCGACAAATACAATGAATATTTTGCTGTAGGTACTGCGCAAAAAGCTTTCTTTATATGGAGCATAGCAAATTAAGCTTAAACTAATAATCATTGTATATCCACCGCGCCGGCTTCTATCCCGTTCTAGAAATGTGTTTCCTAAAAACATTTGTAAAATTTTTTTATGCTGTCTAATTTCTTCCTCTATTTTTTTTGTTTTTGAAGTCAAAAATCAAAAGAATGCATTGTAAATTTAACATCTCCATCTCATCTGCTAAAGCACGTGAACATACTCGTATATTGTTTGGACATTATTTCCACTTGTGTGCCAGTGATCTAAGAGTTGATAACCAATTTTATCAACTCTCAGTGATAAGATACATTTTTATTCTTTCCCCGGGGAGATAATTGTCTCCTGCCCATGCTAGGCGTGCTGGGGATGTTCCGGTATCGGTGCATAAATGCGTAGGGTGCACATTTCGATAGATCTGTTTTGTGCAATGTATAAAGTTTAAAGAAATTATAAATTGCATCGGATATGAATGCAGATTTGGATGATTTTTGCGTATTAGGTATATCAAATTAAGCGTAATGTAGATTGCTATTAAAGCCATCAAACTAACATAACTATAATTTATGACGTACACTTTGACAATAATTATTGCATTAAAAGGTTTTATAGTTTGATATTATTATTTTTTAATTCCTTACTTGACGTTTTACTAATTTTGATTATTATATTATTTTTTGTTTTATTAAATATTTTTGGACTTAAAAATATTCATTCAGAAAAAGTTTGCTCAAATGCGAATGTACACCGAATCTAAATAAAATATATAAGTTTAGTTTTCCTTTTCTACCAGTAGGTAAGGCTTTCATACGCAGACGTATAAAAGAGTCACAAGCTCGGAATCCCATTTCAGTGTTTCAAAACCCGTTATACACTTTTGAGATGCACTAAATTTCACAAAGCAAATGGGCCAGTCCCATGGGGTATGGGCGGATAGTTTTTCAATCTACCTGGATATACTGCAATTTTATCCCCCGTATATCGTAGGCTGGCGGTTTAGCTGGGATTCGTAATCTGATCGTGATGTTTGAATTTTTGTGGTAAAACCAGTAAATAAAGTTGGTATTTTACCAAAAAAGGGTAACACGACTGATTAGTTAGTTTAGAAGAATGGTTGAGATTCTAATGCTAATATACTGATGCTACGAAATAAAGGTACTTGTAGCACTTGAAGCTTGATGCAATGTGCAACCGGTTTCCTGTGAGTTGGACTTAATGCATTCAATATACAAAAAAAAGGCTGAAAATATTAAAAAAAAATTGTTTGAAAAATATATATTTAGTGTATACCACCGTTTACTTTGCAGTTAAATAACACAAATATATTATGAAAATTAAGCTTAATTTGCTATACTCCGCGAACAGCAGGAGAATCTGTAAAAGAATAATTTATAAGTTAACAATTATTCATTGTAAAGTCAACATCTGCTGAGGATGCTCTGGTTTCGGAGCGAAACGTGCGTAGAGGGTACATTGCCGAAGATCTGTTTGGTGTGGAGGATACGGATTGAAGTAAGTAATTATAAATCACACTATACAGATTCTCCTGCTGTTCGCGGAGTATAGCAAATTAAGCTTAATTATCATAATATATTATGGATTTCCGGAAAGTAACGCCTGCTTATATCCAAATAACACAAAGCTCTCCTCCCACAATGAGAAGGGGTTAAGGCCGTGGTCCACCATGCTGGCCCAGTACGGATTGGTGGACTCCACACACCTTTCAGAACATTACGCAGAACTCTCAGGCATGACGGTTTCTTATTGACGTTTTCCTTCACCTTTGAAACAAGTTATATTTACAAGCTATAATTTAATTCTTCGCATGTCCGATGTAAAGAATTATATATGTATATTAATGTATATATTACTATGTTAGAACCCTAAAGACCCCCATACCTCAACTTTATATTTTTTCTATAAATTTGACTGTTAGCCGTCATAATTCATTATTAAGTACGTTACGCAATTAATCAAGAAATCTAATAATCCTTTAAAATATATAAATTAACTCAACTAATGTTTTTCTTTTACAAAAAAATAGACATCAGAACTTTTTTTTAACAAAAGATAACATTTTATTGGTATAAAAAATCTCATCTCTCATGAGACTTGAAGAAACTTAAGTTTATAGGTAATTAATTTTTAGTTAATTATTAATGAATTGGTTTTTTTTTCTTGCATCGACATTGTCTAAGTCGAAGTCACAAATATTTTTATTCAAGTACTTTTTACCATATTCGTAAACTATAAACTAAAGCTACGAGGGTTCCAAAAGCGTCCTGGTCTAAGTAGAAGCCCACAACAAAATTAGACGGGTGTTTTTTTGTTATCACCATCTCACATTGGCATTTAAAATAATTAGAAGAGCAAACTGTTTACAGCAATAATTCAAACCCAAGCTTCTTTATAGATAACTTAGTCCTTTATACTATACTAGGACTTTTGTATAAACTCGAAAATATAATGAACGATCAAGAGTATCTTTTAGTCTCACGAATCGAACGGTTCGTAAGAGCCAGCTACTGAGGGTAGTAGCGAGCCAAATTGAAATTCGAATACAAGGGTCTACGTGATAGTATGGGCGTAAAATCCTCGGCGCAAGGGTTAAGCCGAATGAGTGTCGAGTCGATACGGTGAGCGCAGGCCATCTCTCTACAGTTTCGTTTTTAACACCTCTCAAAATAGCGCCGCGGTAACCGTTGACGTATAAACGCGGAGGCAATAACCATTATTTCCCAACCACAATTTCGCACAGGAAGTCGTAACTCAGAGATATCGCCGCCATTACGGTCTGAAATTATACAAAGCTAATTACAGTTAAGAACCGCTTATAAAGGGCGTGCTCTCGAATAGAGTTATTTGCACCTAGTAAACAAAATTAAGGAGGCTCATAGGGAGGTCGTGTAATGAGGACGTCGCACTTCTCTTAACTGTTGGGGCGTATGATTTAAGGTGCCGACAATTAAGTTGTTTGAGAACTTTGATTGGGTAAATAATCGTGTCTTTGAGGGGCCCGACGAATGGTACGTAGCAGCCACTTGTTACAAACAAACGTATTTTAAAATCAGTAAAAAAAATAGTTGTTTCTTCACAATGAATAATTGTTAAGCTTATTAAGTCAACATCTGAGAATGCTGCGGTTTCGGAGCGAAACGTGCGTAGAGGGTACATTGCCGAAGATCTGTTAAGTGTGGAGAATAAGGATTGCAGAAATTATAAATTTCACCATACAGATTCTCTCGCTTTTCGCGGAGTATAGCAAATGATGCTTAATTTTCATAATTTATCATGGATTTCCGCAAAGTAACGCCTGCTTCTATCCAATACAACCACACAAATCGTATTTTTCTCGCCCACTTACTTAGTAGCAATATAGCTATTTAGCAGCTTTTTGAGCCAGTACACGTCCGGGGAAGTACTACCAAGCAGCATTGTGTGTGGTGTGTGGTGTGTGGTGTGTGGTGTGTGGTGTGTGGTGTGTGGTGTGATTACAAGCTCATGAGGCTTTACACCTACGGCTCTGGTTGATAGACATAAGGCACTTTGTAGGGCATATTCCTTGACTTGGACTTTGACATGCCTTGCAAGCTGTGTTTGTAGGCAATGGTATTGAACTAACCACCAGGTAAAACATCAGCTTGGCCCGTCAATAATTACTTTTTTTTTTTACACTTTGACAATACACACATTGCCATCTAGCCCTAAAGTAAGCGTAGCTTGTTTTATGGGTACTAAGACGACTGATGAATATTATTATGAATAATATATATAAATATTTAGAATTTACATATAAATACCCAGACACTGAAAAACATTTATGCTCATCACACAAACATTTTCCAGTAGTGGGAATGGTCAAAACTTAACTTTAACAAATATAAACTTCTACTAGCGTTCATCTCACTATCTACTCAATTTAAACTCATATCCTCTTTCACACCATCCATTCATCTCTTCTTTGAACTCTTATTTTTCTCATTTTCTCCTTCCTCTTTTTTATCAACATCATCTTTCATTTGACGGCCTATTTGCGCAGTGGGCAGTGACCCTGGTTCCTGAGTCCAATGCTGTGGGTTTACAACTGGAAAATGTTTGTGTGATGACTATGAACGTTTTTCAGGGTGTTTATCTGTATAAAATCCAGCCACATTCATCAGATCTACACAAAGTTTGGGCAAAATAAACACATATTATAACCTCTATAGTACATAAATAATTATTTAAATCGGATATAATTTGTCGTAGTTATGGTGTAAAACCGTCAAACACTTTCATCCCCTGTCCAAAAGGAACCGAGCTTAATGTCGAGATATAAAGTATCCTATACCTATTACTTCTAACACTTTCAAGAATATGTGTAAAAAGTATCATGAGGATCGGTTAAGTAGTTTTTGCGTGAAAGCGTAACAAACAAACTTACATTGACTTTTAAAATATTAGTACGGATGTATACCTATATGTATAAAAGAAATTTGGATTCCTCTTAGACCGGAATAGGATAATAAGTTTTAAAATAAAAAATGATCCGCGGTACGATGTTCACCGGGACAGCTAGTTATTCATAAAAAATATTCATCAGCCATCTTAAAACCCATAGATCGACATCTAGCCCTAAACAAAACCTACGATTTGTTTAGGGCTAGATGTCAATGTGTGTGTTGTCGTGGTATATTTATTTATTAATAAAAAAAAAACTTTCTCTTCGAATCACTCCACAATAAATATATAACAATGTTCTAGTAACATAATTTTCTTCCCTCCGCATTACATGAGTCAACAAAGTACGAAAAACATTATTTTGAAGATAAATTTATACTGGCCTGTAATATGACGTATCTTCCCATCGCGCCCGTTTGAAAAAGGAACTGAACAAAATCAGAAACTCTAATGGCGAAAGCGTGACATCTTGCCATTTCCGTCAAACTGTCACGCTGCTTCGACGTGGATTGCACGTTAACCGTCTGTGTGTGCACCGAAAAATTTACGCGTGGGCTCACTACGTCCGAGTACTGAAAACAGTACACTTGCCAATTCTAAATTAATGAACGCTTATTAAATGAACTTATGAGTAACGTCACTCTAACGTCAAAAACTTATCAATATAATACCTATAAACACAAGTGACCGAGAAAATTGATATACTTTTTCCTATTCTCTAGTAGTGTTTCGTTTTTCAATTTTTACCGCGGCTAAAAACGACATAATTCTGCAACTGGTTTAAAAGAACAGAAACGAAGAATTTTTTTTTGTCGGGCATAGGTTAGCTGAAACTAGCACTAGAAATAGTAGAAGTAACTAGCACCAAAGTAAGCTTAGCTTGTGTTTTATGTACTAAGATGACTGATGATCTAAGAACTGTGCCTCGCTTCGGTGGTTTCGAGGACGTTTTAGATTTTATTTAGTTTTAAATAGTTTATTTTAGGTTATTTTTATAAAACAACTAGCTGTTGCCCGCGACTTCGTCTGCGACTTGATTTTGTATTTTTAAAGCATTCAGTATCGCTAAGCCTTAAATTAGTATAGTATTATTATATATATATATAACATGTAACTGTCAAATAATTATAGAAAAATTATTTGAAATAAAATAAAATTGCGACTATAATTAAAAATCTAAACTATCCTATCTCTTAAGTTGGAACAGACTGCTCACGGTGTGCCAATTTAATTTAAAATCGGTTAAGTAGTTTAGGAGTCCATCGCGGACAAACATCGTGACAAGAGATTTATATATATTAAGATTATTTTAAAGCAATAATATCATTACTTCATTTGAATATATGAAAACTTATAAGTTAAATAGATAATTACAAGAACGACACAGATGACTGATGAATATTTTTGTGAACAAAATACACAAATACTTATAATATACAGATAAACAACACCCAGACACACGCCCACAGCCTCAGAAATAGATAGACTCAGAAAGCAGGGTCGCTGCCCACTGCATCAATCGGCCGTCAAAAATATATCATTAATTTACCATGATATTATTTTGTGTATGAATTTCGTACTATGTCCCCTAATCTGGCTAACCCAGCACCGTCCAAGTTTTAATGGAATATTAAAACTAAGCACAGTATGATTATCATGAGTTGGTTACGAATTTCTGGGACCCTTTAAGGATTATCTAATATACTTTCAGTTTTAGGAAAGGTATACAGACCTTTATAAATACATGTTTGTTTAAGGCGAATGCCACACCGAGGTCTTAGCGATCCATTCAAATTCATATAAAATATTCATTTAATTTTAAAACGTCTTTTTTCATAAATGAAAAATTAAATTAACCATCATGTATTTTAAAATACATCAATTGTTCAATTTTGACGACAGAGTTTCTCACCACGCCAGACATATAAGTGTTGTAAAATATGCCTTATTACCATACAATTGGTATGAAATTTGAATGGAACGGCAAGATGACCACGCCTTGTCAACGGCAGTCTTCATACTCGCATTATTGCGCGGCGTGTGAATAAACTTAAGATGACAACTTGACAATGCCGTACTGAAACAACACCAATCCGAAGAAATCTTTTATTAAAAGTATATTGATATTTGAAATAATAATGATATGAAAAATAAGCTTATAAGCTTTACTCCGCGAAAAGCAGGAGAATGTGTATGGGGTAATTTATAATTTCTTCAATCATTATACTCCACACCAAACAGATCTTCGTCAATTTACCCTTTACGCGCTAATTCTATCTAGTATATTGATATGTTTAGTACCTAGTATTAATGTCATGATATGATACCTAATTAAATTGAATTAAAATTGTCATTAGAATCGGTTTTACGAAATTATCCAGGTACTACCAAAATAACCTACTGGTTGTATAGGTAGGCTTAGAAAGGTTTTGTATACTGTAAAATTACGAAACGTGCCATTGTAAGTAAAATACCTGATTTTCTATTATTAATTCCCCATAAAAATAAAACATTGGTGTACCCAAAAATGTTGGGCGCACTGGACCAGACTTTGATAAAGAATTTCGGGGACTTTATTAAAATTTACGATAAGTTTTATAACATTTAACGGCGACGGCCGATTTGCGCAGTTTGCAGCTACCTTGCTTTCTGAGTCCAAGGCCGTGTGTTCGATTCCCACTACTGGAAAATGTTTGTGTGATGAGCATGAATGTTTTTCAGTGTCTGGCTGTTTATAGGTATTTTCTAAGTATCTATGTATATAATTCTTAAAAATTTTCATCGGGCATCTTAGTACCCATAACACAAGCTACGCTTACTTTGGGGCTAGATGGCGATGTGTGTATTCTCGTAGTATATTTATTTATTTAATTATTTAAGATGGTTTCTCACTACGCGTGGCGAAACCTATTTCATTCGTAGGAATGCCTATTTCGCGCATTCGAATGTCGAATGCGCGAAATAGGCATTCCTACTTCGTCATTATAGTTGTATTGTTATTTGTAAAGTTTTATTGTTAACGTTACAAATGTAAATTTTAAAATAAATTTATTATAAATATTCTTATCATCATCTTCATCATATCAACTAATGGACGTTTACTGCAGCATCTTTTGTAGGGAGTCCAAAAGAGAAGTAAAGGAAAATCTATACCTAGAAAGCTCACAAAACTCTTAATACGGCTAAGTTAAGCAATGGCTGAATATTAAGTTAACTTTCAAAGAGAGTATATGTTGATAAAGTACTGTCTATTCAAGGGAATAATGCTTAGAACAGATGCTAAGAACTCACTTGACTTAAACTATCGCTAAGCTAAGACTATTTATCCGGGTCTATGCGTATGATATATATTAGGATGGTCTCTCACTGTGCGATATTGCCCCAGCAATACTTTCACCTTAACTTAATCCTGCGCTTATACCTGTACAAACATAAGTGTTCTCCACTACACAGCGTGTATGTATATGCTTGAATCAAAAAAAAAATTGTTCACAAAATGATCTCCACTTAAAAGCTGGTATTTCTTGAAACACTACTTACGTAGACGAACATATTTTGAAATTAATAGCTATGTCCGTAACTCTGGTTATTCTACGGATCTCTTCATTCTTCACAAATTTTTACTTGACGTTTAATAAGAATAGCGGTGCAATATAACGGGTTTTGAAATCATCTAGTATTATTTATCTGCCATTGTCTTCTGCAATTAAGAGCTTATTAGGACTTATCAGCAACCTCTGTATTGCAGTTAGGAAAAAAGACGAAATCACGATTCAGAACTTTGGAATCCGATATTCTGAATACAGATTTATAAAATGTCTTTTACATCCAAGAAATACCAGCGCAAATTGAGAAAGAAATTTAAAGTTAAAACTTACGATATAACCTAAACTAATTACTAAACATTATACGATATTTTAGTGATAAAGTGTGCAATAATTTAAAACTCCACATAATATTAGATTTACTGTAATATGCAAAGGAGAATTGCACCGGTGTCGGTACTCGGTTCACGGATAAATTTTGGTTTCCGAGATGCTTCCCCCAAGAGCATGCATTTGCATTTCCAGCATGGAAGTAGATACTGCACGTAAACGTATATTGAATTGACTTTCATGCCTTTTGTTTTACTGTAGCAGTACTGAATACAGTACATGTGAACACGTACGTACAGTTGTTACATTTGATGAAATTCTAGTTTTACATGCCAAGTCTTAGAGATGCATTTATAACATGATTCCTAAGTTTATTTTTGACGTATAAATACAAAAGTATATACTATGTGTAAAACTCCTTTATTACATAAAGGTTGGTTTCATGATAATAATTTACGGACCAAGCAGATGACACAAAAACAAAATACAAAAGAAACACTATAGAAAAAAAAAAGTGTGCAAAGCGATCTTTCCCAGACAACCTTTGGCGAAAGTAGTCCTAATTAGGAACGGGTTGGTGCGGCAATAAAAATTTTGCACCTAAATAAAAATATTGCAAAATAAACTACATGTTATAAACTCTAATACTACACAAATAATTATTATGTTTAATACATATTGTTCATACATTAACAAAATAGTTTCTAATAAAATAGGACTTCATGGGCCTTTGAGAACATTATAGAGAATGCTCAGGTATGCAGGTTTCCTCACGATGTTTTCTTTCGTCGTTGAAGCGAGAGATATTTCAATTACTTGAAACGCTCATAACTTAGAAAAGCTAGAGGTGCATGCTGGGATTTGAACTCTACCCCCCTAAAGTGAAGGCGAGCTCCTAACCAATGCGCTATCAGCGCTTTCGTTTCGTTTTCTCAAAAACTTTCACGATCATTATCATTAATAGGATTTTTGTTACATTTGGTCAATTTACAAAATATATTTATGAATTACAGCATATAGTGTACTCACTCACTATAGTCGTAATTATAATAGTATTATTTAAACACAATAGTACGTAGAACGCTATTTATTGTAAACACTAGTGATTGCATATTTAAATACACAAAGCTAATTTATCCGCTATGTGTTGCTTCTACCGCTGCCAACGCTCAACTGATCCCCGCTCTATTGTGGCGGCCATATTTATTAAACTATAGATGTCAACAAAATAGTAAGTACCTTACAATATGTATAAATCTTATATACAAACTTATTAAAATACATTCTGTATATTTAGTGTTAAAGAGTAAAAAAGATCCATACATACTAACAAATTTTCATAAATTAATATTATAAAATGGTAAAGTATAGTTGTAGGTGGCAATTCTTTGGATCTGGTAAACCGATTTAAAAAATAAATTTGTGCTGATTACCTATTACAACCAATGAACTATCACCGCTTCGAAATTGATTAATCGTCCCCAATCAACTGCCTTCATTCAATACCTTAATGATACACCCACACGTTTTAATTTAAACGATTTAGCTGCATCGACCTCAATGAGACTATCTAATTGAATTCATCGAATCAAGGATGGTACAGCGCTTCTAAATAGAGCTTAATTTCGCCTCTTGAGAAGCTCACTATCTGCATTTACTAGCAATATAGCCAACTTACTTGTGTCCCGTTCACACGGACTTAGGGATAGGATTCACAAGCGTGTAAGTCGCGCTGACAGCCTGCCTATGTCATTGCATTATGAATTTAAACATCGAAAATTGAACCTATCCGTTCTTTATGTACGAAAAAAAGTGCCACCTTTGGGCCTACTTGAATAAAAATATTTTTGACTTTGACTTAATATTGTGAATGGAAAAGAATCACTTATTATATAAATAATCTGCTAGTAGTTGTTTATTTAATTAATTATTGCGATGTAGCCTTCAGATCACCAATAACATTTTCATCGCACTTCCTTCTTTATAATAATAATAATTATTCTTTATTTGGTAACTATGACCCATCTACACTATTATGTAACAGAATAATCAAAACTTACATGAGATATTAATTATAAATATACAAAATAATTACAAAATTAGAATTTCTGCTTCCAGACACATGGAGTTGAATATACAGCTTGTAAATTTGAAAATGCCTTAAGAATGCTGTTATTGCTTACCCACGTTCTTTTCATCAAGGATGCTATTCGTTTTCTTCTGATGGCAGAAAAGTCAGTATGAGCCCTCGCGAACACTTCAGATGCACTACAATAACAATGATATTATTTTTTTATGAAGTAACATTACTGTAAGGACTTATCTCAAATTATTAGATTTACAAAGCGAGCCTTTATAAAACTGGTAATTGATGGACAAACAGATGGACAAATTTATGCTTAGTGGATAACTTTAAACAGACACTATTCGCAAGGCTTGCAAGCAATACGTCCTACAATGTACCACCCTGTGCAATTATACTGACAACCACGCTCTTCAGACCAAAGAAATGGTACTTCTTGGTGGTACATCTTACAACAAAACTGGTAAGTGGAACTTGTTACAAAAAGGTCTTCTACCACTAAAATTCGAAATACCAGATCATTTCTACCGCGCACTTGCAAATTATGGAACAATCTCCCATCTAATGTGTTTCCTCAAAAATACAATCTGGGGTTATTCAAGGGGCGGATAAACAAATTCCTTAAAAGCCGGCAACGCATCGGTGGCTCCTCTGGTGCTGCAGATGTTTATGGGCGGCGGTGATCACTTATCATCAGGTGACCCACTTGCGCGTTTGCCCGCTATTAATATTAAAAAAAAAATGTCTAACGTTTTTTTTTTGTTTATTGCACAACCAGAAATTGGCTTACAATAGCGTTAGCTAAGGCATTTTTTACTAGCCAAACTTTGGAAGTGCAAGAAAAACGAGTAAGAGATCGTTCTTTCCAATCAGAAGGTTACTACAACAGATTTTTACCCGAACTTAATTATAATTCCGTAAAGATTTATCTTTAAAAACCGCCGCGGTGCCAACATTCATGTACATACCGCTTTACTGCAGGGTTAGAACCTTGTATAAGACGTAATTGAAACCGTTCCCTTTGCATATAAAATGATCCGCTTTTCCTAGTGTTGTTTCGCGAATATTAAAGTACGTGTCTGAAGCAAACTACACGTCTTGCATTTCGATGAAAAAACAAAGGATTTAAAAAATATATGTATTTTTTGAAACATAACGGCACTATTTCTTAAGCATAGATCAACGGGTACATACCACGATCACGACCGGCCTCCGAAGTCCGGTCATGACCACGATCCATGCAACTGGGTCGAAATATCGACAAATACAAAATATTATCGTGGTATGTACCCGTTGATCTATGCTTAAGAAATGTTGAACAACCACGAAAATCTTAGTTATAAATCATTAATAATGGCACTAGTCTATGTTAATAGTATTTATAATTTTATAATTGGACCGTGGGGTCCGGAGGCAAGAGCCCTTTAGCCCTTTAGCCCAAAGAATTATCGAAAAGGGTTATCAAGTCTACCGGTGATTCTAGAGCGGGCAGTTACCTTGGCCAACGAATTAGTTTGGCCATCCAAAGGGGCAATGCTGCCAGCATCTTAGGAAGACGCGTGTGAAACATACATATGTTTATTTTACTGGTTCTGTGCCCAGCAGTGGGCGTTTAATAAATAAATAAATAATAAATAAATATACTACGACAATGCACACATCGCCATTTCGCCCCAAAGTAAGCGTAGCTTGTGCTATGGCTAGTAAGATGACTAATCAATATTTTTATGAATAGTTTTATGAATGTTTTTCAGTGTATGGGACACTGAAAAACATTCATGTTTGTCACACAAACATTTTCCAGATGAGGGAAACGAACCCACGGCCTTGGACTCAGAAAGCAGTGTTAGTCGCTGCCCACAGCGCCATTCGGCCGTCAATCAATAGGTATATACGCTGGAATAGTTTTAGAAGGCTTACCACGTGCTCACCACACAAATACGCCTGGGCTGTTATTGAGAATTTCTTGACAGAAAAAAAACGAATACCTAACAATATTTGGTCTGAACCGGCTATCGAACACGGACCACGTGATCCGCAGCCATCCATGCTAACAATAAGACCTATGAGGATTGGATGTGACGGTGCAAAGTATCTCATCATTAAGCATACTTACGGCACAAAGTTGCTTCCTTATCATTAACTAAGCCAAGCCCCGTTTGTAACATCACGCTGTACAAACTAAGCTTGTTATTAGTTTCGAAGCGCGATAAAGTTCGAAATCGCTTAATTTGTACTGACAAGGATTTCAGTATGAATGAATGAATGAACACACTTTTATTGCACACCACATAAACATATAGTAAAATTATAAGTATAAATTTAACAAAAAGTATACAATTTGGCGGCCTTATCGCTACATAAAAATTCAAAATTCAAAAAAACAAATTCAAAATTCATTTAGGTAAGTAGTAGGCCTAATATAAGCACTTTTGAAACGTCAAGTCTGTCTGTGTGTAGTGACTCCGGTTCGGAAGGCAGATTCTACCGAGAAGAAGCCGGCAAGAAACTCAGCAGTTGCTCTTTTCCAACATTAACAATTTACATTTTACCTTTCAAAATTAATTTTTCTATCTTGTGAGAGATTAAATTCATCAATTGTATAATAACCTCGCTGTAATAAATATGTTTTAACACATTCTTTAAACTTATACATTGGTATACTCAGGCCCACAAATGACTTCTGCACCTTTCGCAGACGATATGCAGATGTCACTAATTTATGACCATTTCTTGTAAGTCGACTGTTTATATCCACTTTTTGTTTATATATTGTGAGGCTACCGTAATACCATACCATAGCGATCTCTTCCAGGCAACCAAAGGCGTTACCGCTCAAGAAGAGAGGTAGGTGGTGCATTTAAATAAACATGCATATATACACAAATATAATATATAAATATAATAAACTTACAATATAATATATAGATAGTGATATTAATTAATATATACCGATATAATTAATATCAATAATAAATAAATATATACAATATTGTCCAACCACATATAAAGCAGAAGGGAATAGGCATGTTAAAGATCCGCAGATTCAGACAAAAAATGATCTATGACAAGTTTTTTAAAAAAATATAGTCAGTATATTAGTCTGACTAATATACTATAACTAATATGACTAATATATAAGTATATATATATAGTTCACAATAAGGGTAAAGTTTTTTATCCTTTGTATATAAAACCATTATCGTCACCGTCATGTTGACTCATTACCGGCCTTATACAGGGCGGGTCTTCTCCCACAGTGAGAAGGAATTAAGGTCTTAGTCCACCACGCTGGCCCAGTGCGAATTGGTGGACTCCACAAACCTTTGAGAATATTATGAAGAACTCTTAGGTATAAAGTTTTCCTTCACCGTTGAAGCAAGTGATAGTTTATTTGCTTGGAATGCACATAACTTAGAAAGGTTAGAGGTTAGTGCGACGTTCAAACCCGGCCCCCCGAAAGTGAAATCGAATTCCTATCGCCTGGGCTATCAACGCTTCTGATTATTGTTATAGGGCATTCAAATATTGCCTATAAGCAGTATTAGAACTGGTTTCAGCTCGTGTGTTAATTTTTTGTTTTTTAATATATAAATATACTACGACAATACACACATCACCTTCTAACCCCAAAGTAAGAGTAGCTTGTGTTATGGGTGCTTAGATGACTGGTGAATAATTTTTTTTATGAATAATATACATAAATACATACATAGATGTATTTGTGTATATTAGTTTATGTATTAGTATTTAGATATTCGTATGTATTTATTTTATTTTTTGTACCACCTGCAGTTACTTCTCCGCTTTTTTTCCTAATTCTAAGGTTGCCTGGCAGAGATCGCTACTAAGCGCCTTTTGTATTCTACTTCTATTTTATGATACTTTTTTTCTTATATAGTGTGGTGTACAAATAAAGAGTTATAATAATAAAACTTATTAAATAGTAAATACATATAAACACCCAGAAAATACATTCCTGTTCATCACACAATATATAATGCGATGAAAGTTAATTATAAAAAAGCTATCGTAAAAGTTGATAATGATTTAATTTATGTGGTTGTTTACAATTTAAAAATAGTATCTTATAGCATATTTCTAAAGTGGTCAGCTTATTTCTTAGGGCTACGGCCTCCTTTTTAAGGAGAACTCCCTTGACTCCCCACAAAGGACTACGTACTTTTCACTTTTTTTTAATTTATGCTTTTAACTATCAGTTGCTAAACCTACATGTTGGAGAGTTCTCTCTAATACCTCAAAAGTGTGTGAAGTCTACCAATCCGCAGTTGGCCAGTCTACCAATCCGACTTAAACCCTTCTTATTCCAACAGGAGACCCGTGTTCTGCAATTGGTAGGTAACCAGTTGAAAATGATGGTGGTGATGATACTGAATTTTAGAATTTTTCTCTGCTACAATCACCCAATATCGACGGCCGATTGGCGCAGTTTGCAGCGACCCTGCTTTCTGAGTTTCGGGTTCGATTCCCACAACTGGAAAATGTTTGTGTAATGAGCATGAGTGTTTTTCAGTGTCTGGGTGATTATATGTATATTCTATGTATTTATGTATATTAATCATAAAAATATTCATCAGTCATCTTAGTACCCATAATAATAATAATAATAATAATAATCATTTATTTGCAAGAACGTTTGTACAATATAACGATGTTGGTAAACAATATAGTTATTTTAGAGAGCATAACATTCTACTAAATTAATAGTGTGCAAATTTGGTTCATTGGATATTAAAAAGATCAACCTTAATTAAATGTCAAATTAAATTAAAATAAACACTACAAACACATGATAAAATTAAAAATGACACTAAGTTAATAAATAAATAAATAACCACAACACAAGCTACGCTTACTTTGGGGCTAGATGGCTTTGTGTGTATTGTCGTAATATATTTATTTATTTATTTAATATGAAATTGTTATTATTATAAAACGCATGCCTTCATACAGTGTGAGATGTAATTTAATTAGCACGTTAAATTCATCGGTGATAAACTTGTTTTGCTAAAATGCCGCCACATCAAAGCCCCCTCGGGAATGGCGAATTTGAAATTCTGATGCGGCTGTCTTGTTTTTCGCCGTTTAAAAGGCTCGATTTTATTTTTTAGGTGTATCACTTATCTTTCGGCGCGGATGTTAATTTTTTATAAGACACGTTTCTCGTTTTCAAATATTTTTCAATAAAAACATAATATAATGGATGCAAGAACTAAATGCAAATAAACTGGCGTGCATACAATTTAGGCCACCCTTAAAATTGGATCCTATGGAATTTTTTATCATTTCGAGCAATTTATTTTATTTTATTTTATTTATAGCCTTTTTAACAATCTTATCTTACTGATTATTTACTTATTGAGACACCGGTTACGCTTGATTGTTTTGCTTTGCATAGGCCTCCCTCAGGTTTTTCCATGTTTCGCGATCATGGGTTTTTCTTGTCCAGAGGTCCTGCTGTCGCTCTCAAGTCATCTTCCCACCTTCGGAATGGTCTTCCCCTTCTTCTCTTACCGTCTCAAGGATACCACTCTGTTATATCTTTAGCCCAATTTTCTTTTCAGATTTCTAGCAATAACAAAGTAAAAATCACAGCATTGCAAACTCTTTCTAAAGTAAGAAAAAAAATTTTTTTTTTTTTCTATATTTTATTTACGATATTTTCTAGATATAATATGTGATATAATAAAGTGAAGTCTGTATAGGTAATAACTTAGGTTTAGTGATTGTTTACAAAATTGCTGACAATATAAATCTTCAAAGCTTAGGTGCATCCTATTTATAGTGCCGTGTGGTGACGGCAGACAGAATACCACCACTACAATGGTCAGTGACCGGCGGTGCTCGTACGAGGCGACTACAGCGTCTTCTATGCTACTACTACCTACTGCGATCACTAACCCGTCCGCCCAGCGCGGGTATGGCATAACCTCCCGTCAGTGGCGTGCACAGGGCTTTTGACCAGGGTATGCATAAAGAATCCATAAAATGAAAAAAATCCTTCGCATTTATGAGCTATACAAAAATTTTAGTGTAGGCAGAAGTGTTTTGCATGTATGAAGTACACACCACTGCCTCCCGTAGGGAGAGGCTTGTATATCCGTTTTCACTACAGCTAGGAATCACATAAATCAAAAATTATTTAGGCAATATTTATAGTATTAAATAATGTTTCACCAACTCTTAGGTGACCACTATTGAGCAAAGGTTGATAAGGCATTACTTATTTAGGCATTGCCTAACTCGTCGTTAGTGAATACGGACATGAGTCTTGCAGTGGATTGTTATAAGCTATTGATAATTATAGTATCATGCCTCCATGAAGAGTTTCAGTTCTTATAAGAACTCGTGTCGGCAACACAATCTATCCTTGTAAAACTTGGGGGTCAGCTTGTCTGGTAACATTCTTAATATCTACTTAAGAATGCCACGGTTGTATCAAACTCATAATAGCGTTTCATCTCATAATATCCCATCTAAATATTGAGGACGTGTTTTTCTGCCACCGTGTTGTGTAAGACGGCTATAATCTCGTCTGTTTTGCACAACAAAATTACCTCAAGTCGCTTTAATTGCCTGTTACGTCTGTATAATTTATAAAACTAAATTAAATAAAATGTATTTGCAGGAAACATTGTAAACAATTTATGTGTCCAAAGAAGTTTAGTTGGTAGATAATTTTACGATCAACATTCATGTAGGTACATAAGAGTTGGATACAGTTGTATCATGTTATTTATTAAATAGATACTTCTTAAAATTACCCTTATTAATGTGACTTAAAAAAATATATATATTTATAATAGTAAGCGCACTCTTTGAATTATTATCATCATCAGCATTACAACCGATTGACGCCCACTGCTTGCATTGTAGTACATTAAAAAAAAACAAATTTACATACAAAAAAAAGTTTTTCGTAGGGGTTCCAAAATTCACCACGTTTCAGAGCCACAAATCAAAATCTTTTCATCCAAAATACCTCAGTATCTGTAGACAATGAGGTATTTTAGACGAAAAGATGACCGGAAATTTCTAGAACTGCCCATCCGAACTGGATTCGGCGGTTCACCTCTTCTCTAACCAGAAATAATATGGCTGTTTTTAAAATGCGAGAGAACTCATTATTATTTCAAACTAGCTGTTGCCCTCGACTTCGTTGTTTTTGAAGCATCCCGTAGGAACAGTTTATTTGGGAAATGTGTAAGTTCAACGGATATTTTTACGTTCTTATTTTTAATCGGGTGTAGTTTTAATAATAAACTTTTTCAATTAAGTGTCTATCCTCTTAAAAAAGTGTTTTGTTTAGTTGTGGTCCTTAAATTTTTTGATTGCTCAATAAATACCCTGTTTATTTAAATAAAAAAAGTGTGTGCGTGTAACCTTTACGAGCGATTGAAGTAAAACTTTTATTATTATTAATTGAAGAAAGAGTAAAATGTTCCTGGGACTCCGCCATTTCATTTAATATTCACTATGTAATTTTATATTCTATTTAAAATTCATTAATATCACTTTCACATTTTATAAATATTTTCATTTGTTAAATAGAATAATTGAGAGTAGAAAATTAAAGGTTAGGTCAGCACATGTCAATATAACCTTGTCATTGAATATTATAGAAGGTCGCAATCTTCAGAAAATTTACTAATAATTTATTTATTACAAAAGTTATAAATAAACAAGTATATTTAGAGATTTTCAAAAAACATCGCAATCTAAAATTTTTTTTTTTAAACTGTTGAATTTTTATTCACTTTGCTATTCACAATTGATCCATTTGAACATATTAGAAATATATAATCCTAATTGATTTGGATATTTGCTACTAGCTGGCTATAAAGTTGAAGTATATGACATATACTTACGACCAATCCAAATTATTATTTTTAAATAGCGGAAACTACACAGACTTCTGACGTACCTAAGCGTTACTTCCCTCAGAAAAAAAACTGTGTTACACCCTAGTCGCGCCTAAAGAAGTTTTACCTACTTCAAAAAATCTTGCTGTTAATAAATTCATCAATAAGTTAATCGTAGTAACCACTAGACCAACGACGTTGCCAACGCAATAACTGCTCTAAAACTTTATTCAGCTCAGACCACGCCGCAGAACAAACAGTATGAACCGCATTTGAAATTCAAATGTGACACCGTTTTCAACCACTTATTTAGAGCAAGACATATTTCAAGTTCGCATTTCGGTCCGACGCTTTATGCGATTCCGCGCTTGAATTCAGGCCAAGTTTTTCTTTGAAATCGAACTTTCTTTTACTTCTTCGTACGTCAAACTGAAAACTCTTAGTAGTAGCCTCTTCGGTCTAAGCAGACAGCTGAAGGTCAGGACTTTTTTTGGGTATAATGATTTATGCGTATGGACTAACATTACTATTCTCTACACTAACATGTGATAAAGCATAGAGTTTATTTGGTTAAACGCGCTAATTTCAGGAATTTCTTAGAATACCTAATTAATTTTCTTATTTTATTAGATTACCCACTTTTGGGTAAAAGCCTTATGCCCCATTGTGCCCTGTTTGGAAAACGGGTGTTAAAGACAACAATAATTTGAAGGCCCCACACGCCCCGAACGTACGCTGTTTCTACCCGGATGTAACTATCGCTCCCTTACCCGTATAACCGGATTATAGCGGGTACCTGCTTAACGAGACCGGGTGAACGTTAACTATATTATTGCACTGCTCTACGTATTCATTCCAGTTATATAACAATGAACTGATGATTTCATAGTTCTACTTTTAGTTTTTGATCAATACGTACGTAGATAAAAGCGCAAAAATGAAAATACAGCAGAGCTATGTAGAAGGTACAATTAACTGGCCTTTTCGGTAAAATAAAGCGATCTCTCTCGTTGCGTAAGTACGTGTTTACATAGTATAAAACAAAGTCTCTTCTGCTGTTTGTACGCTTAGATCTTTTAAACTGCGAAGCGTATTTTGATGTCGTTTTCAACAGAAGATATAATGATTCAAGAGGAAGTTGTATATATTACTACATATAAATATTCCACATGCATATCATAGTAAAAAAAGCTTTAAAAATCAAAGATTTGTAATTTGTGATGTCATATCAAATATATTTTAGTACGCTAACATTGCAAACGCTTCTGCTAAAATAAAACCTTACAAATTGATTAACAAATTACTAGAGATTAACTGTTACTAGAGATTAATGTAATACGGACTAGTATCTACATTGTGAAGCCGGGGTGGGTCACTAGCGTTTGATAAAAGCAAGTAGGGAAGAGAAACTTTCTTTTTACAAATAGCTTTTCTAATATAATTGATATATTTTACGTTTTAAACGGCTGACCAAATAACGAGTATTTTTTTTTTATTCAGAAGAATTGTACTATGTGTTTTAAGTTTATATAATTATGTACCTGGTAAATACGTGTCTTAGAATGGTGATTATTTATTAATTTATGTCGTTGCTTATTACTAAATAAGACTACGAGGGCTCTGTTGTACGAACAATGGAAATTGAATCCAGCAACTAGTGATACTAGTTGAATATGGTAATAATAGTAGCATGACCAACGTGGCAATTGGTTATAGAAACTAAAGGTATTAGAAATAGCAACTACGCACTATGATTGTAGGCAACTAGTGTATGTGATCTTAGTCTATCCGGGTTTAACTATTGTTCCGTTACCCAGTAGCCGTATAACCGGATTATTCTGGTACCTGCTTAATAAGACCGGGCGAACGCTAACTATATTATTGTACTGCACTACGTGTTCACTTCAGTTACGTAACAATTTAAGAAACATATGTGAACTAACAATATACATTTAAGGTACCCATTTAAGTAGGTAAGTTTTGAAATATTCGTTTGGGAATTTTTATGATTTAATTTTCACGGTTAACTTTTTTATTACCTTCCACATTTTTTAAGTAGCAGTGGTAAGTGAAAGCCTGAGAGTAATTATCCATAAAGTTTTCAAAGGCGTGTGCAGTCCATCAATCCGCCCTTTGCCAGCGTTTTGGTCTACGGCCTAAGCCCTTTACATTTTTGAAAAAAAAGATATTCATCCCTTTACTGGGGCAGTAATTGATTCATGATCATATGATGATTATTTAGTGGACTTATCTTTATTCCATGTGAAGTGACAATAAATAAACATACCGAGATATAAGCCTGTTTACAAGCAGATGGATGGACGGACGGAATTATGTATAACAAGGCTTAGTAATAGGGTCATGATGACAAACAAAGGGTAGGTACGGAAACCTAAAACACAGTTTTTTAAATCACGTACACCTTAAAAACATTCCCCGTCCTTCTGGGACAGTCAAGTGATAACAAAATCACGCAACTTATTATACTGTACGCAATTCAAGCAATAACATTTCCATTGTGTTCTACGTCCGTATAATTTCACCGTACAAATCCAGTATGCTGGGATGTAACTATCGTCATGTCTAACCGGATTATATCTGTACCTACTTAATGAGAGTGGGTGGACCGATAACGATATTGCTTGCACAATTAATGTTCCTCCATATAATTATCCTTACCAGGATATACAGGTTGACCGGTATTTTATAGTTTCTTACCGTCAAATGAAATTGTATGCTAACTGGTCATTGAAAATAAAATGTATCTTAAATCAATAAAAGTGCTTGTACATTACGTACCTACGCATTTGTAGCAATAACACTTACACGTATATATCTACAGTTTTTCGTATAAAATTATCGTCCTGTCTAACCGGATTATATAGTAGTATAAGTGAACAGTTGAATATATTGCTTATATCATAGATACCATAAAATAATTATACCATGGCTAACATTCCGAAATCACACTGCTTCGGAATCTACAATATAGGTTCCTACATATACCTTGACTAAGTTAGCTCAGTTAAACTGTCTCATAGCGTGGACCTAAATTTTCTTTGAATAAAATAAAAATATCTTTCTCGCGGGTTTTAAAAAAACAAGATAACGTATCTTTTTTTACCGTATGCAATTAAAGGATGATACTTTCTTTTGTATCATTACTGTGTCCATATAATCTGGCCAATGAAATCCAGTTAGCTTGGGTAAAACTATCGTCCTGTCTAACCGGTTTTTTCAATGAATAAGATAAAAATATTTACCTCATAAATATTTATTTTATTCCTCTATAAGTAAGACCTTGACTGCAATTTCAGGTGGTTAGTGACGATGCAATATTTTCCTCCTCATAATTATTTACTTTATTCCACTACAATTAAGCCTGCAATTTCAGTGACCATGCATAAATTGGTAGCTGGCTTACTGTTAGGGAGTTTAGCCACAGCAGAAGCCTCCCACTAGACAAAAAACTTTTAAAATAAGAACCACGCAACTCACTACACCGTACGCAATTCAAATAGTAACATTTTCATTGTGCTTCGTCCGTATAATTTGTAGAAATCCACAGTTTGCTCGAATGTAACTATCGTCCCGTCTAACCGGATTATATTATCCGGTACCTGCATAATGAAAATGGGTGGACGCTTAACTATATTGCTTGCAGCATGTTTATACGTAGCCTTAAGCTTAAACTTTAAAGTAATTTCATACATCTTTTAGTAATACTTATTGTAAAGATTTTTATTTGTTTTCTATTCCACTGCAACTTAGCCATTTACTACAGTATCACCTTGTGGTGGTACGCATATATGTACGCGTATGCATAATGCAGAAAACCTTTGTCCCCACAAAGGTTTTCTGCATTATGAATACCACTGGGTGATACCGGCTTTTATAACATGACACCGTATGTTAAACTATATTTACATAAGTTAAAAGAATGTATAAAAACACTTTTAATACATCGACGGTACTATTGATGAATTTCTTAATGACAAGGTTGTTGGTTCAAGGTCGGACGAGTAGATTGTTGATGATCAATAAAATATGAAAAATAAGGTTGAAAGGTAAGTGAGATTGGACGTTGTACACTTAGCCATTTACTCCAGTATCACCTTGTGGTGCTGTTGATGCAGTCTAAGATATAAGGGGTATAGAAATCATACCCCTAAATAGTTACTATGCGGCATCGTGCTGTAACGTTAAATCGCTTGATTGCACGTCTTTGTCGGTAGGGTAAAGAATAGCCACGGCCGAAGCCTTTAACCAGACCAGACTAGAGAACAATTAACATTGCCACTTTCGGGCATCGATCCCGAAACCACCATACCGACCACAGTTCTGCACCAATGATATCGTTCACGATTTTTTTTTATTTCACAGCAAGTTAACCCTTGACTGCAATGCCTTAAGTCTGCAGTTATAACAATACACTTAACCCATGTACATCCAACAATAGAATATCATCATAGTAAATAAAAGCTGTATTTGACAGTATGACAGTTCAAAAATAGGAGCGCTCCGATCGTCACCAAACTTTACAGGATTACTCGCCAGGTAAATCCAGAGATTCCCTGAAAGTTTCATTGAAATCGGTCCAGCCGTTTCGGAACCTATACGGAACATACCTACACACTTTCTCTTTTATATATATAGATTTTTTTTATAGTATTAATTGACGGGCCAAGCAGATGGCCCACTTGATGGTAAGTGAAAAAAAAAAAATAATAATAATATCGTTTATTCCTTTCATCAAAATTGCACATAAGTATAATGAGTTGACGAACTGGCTACCCTAGCTAGATTTTATCTGTGTTAAGGATAACCAGCCCTCGCCCCCGAAACATACATAGACAGATTGAAATTAAGACATTACTATTATGTAGCTTTAATTGTAACTTAAAAGAAAAAAGAGGAAATAAAAAAAATTGTTAGTAAAGTGTGTGTGTGTGTGTGTGTGTGAGTGTGAGTAAGTGAAAAACAATCGCCTATACACAGAACAACTCTTCACAGGGCATGTAAGGAGCACGTCCTGCAACATGCCGCCCTGTGTCCATCATTTGAGGCGTAGGTGTAAGCCTGTAAAATAATAGTGTTAAATTCATAGGGTTACAAATATACTCGTAAGTAACAGCATTAAAACGTCAATTAGCTTGAAAATTGATCCATTGTGTAGCTTCTATTCCGACGTAGTGGATCGAGGAAACAAAGAGCTTCAGACACGTCTGATACGGGCAGTATCTAACTCGATTCAGGAAATTCAAAGGCTTCCTCTGTATAAAGCGTTCTAGGATACCAAAATGTGACGTACTACTTACATCTATCTGTTCCGAAGCTATGAAAAAGATACGTTTATTACAATACATTCGGTACTTATTTATTTGCAGCTTTGCAACAAACATTGTAATTAAAGTACCTACGTGTCGTGGAGTTTTAAAAATATATAAATTCAGTAGTGTGGTCCAAGCAAAAATAAACTTGCAGTGCAGTACACTAGACTACACAAAATAAGCAATTCATTTAAAGGAAATTGTATACGATTTTACAATAAATTACCGGTAGATATCTTGGGGATGTCACTAAAGAAGTTCAAAGTTTGTATTAAGCGAAAGCTTATAGAAAAGTCATATTATAGTATAAAGGATTACGTAAACATAAAAAAGCTTGGGTGTAAACACTTGCTCTAACCAGGTTGCTTCTTAAATATTTTCTAATGACAATGTGAGATGGTGATAACAAAAAGAACACCCGACTAAGTTTGTTGTGGGCTTCTTCTTAGACCAGGGCGCGATCGGAACCCTCGTAGCTTTAGTTTTAAGTTTACGATTGTAGTTATCGCCATCACTACTCACTGCTATGTACACATTTTGTATATAATAACGCATCAAAAGTGCCATCTATGTGCCTATTTGAATAAAGAAATATTTGACTTTGACTTTGACTTTGATTGAAATATTGCAAATTTAATCAATTGCCAAATTCAAATACAAATTCAAAATTATTTTTTCATGTTGGCCTACCAGCGTTCATAACTTCATACATGTTTAAATAATAATTGTAAGGATGATGATAACTACGATCAAACCCAAATCTACGAGGAATCCAAGAGCGCCCTGGTTTAAGATGAGCCCAGAACAAACTTAGCCGGGTAATTTTGTTGTTATCACCATCTGAAAACTCGGAGGGCTATAACGTTTAGACGTCCTTTACCCTTCTCCATCTATAAAACATGAAACGTTTCACGTTTGGTTCTTCTCATAACCTTTTTATACAAAACATTAGTCTTTATGAAGAAAATAATATAAACAATAGACTTACTAGAAACGGACATCATTTGGTGATATCTGCATATCGTCTTAGAAAAGTGCAGAAAACCTTTGCGGGGCTGAATATATGCTTTTATAACATGACACCGAATGTAATATTTATTTA
Source organism: Pararge aegeria (assembly GCF_905163445.1). Taxonomy (NCBI): domain Eukaryota; kingdom Metazoa; phylum Arthropoda; class Insecta; order Lepidoptera; family Nymphalidae; genus Pararge; species Pararge aegeria. The sequence goes on from NC_053187.1 coordinate 17,949,763, forward strand.
TTTATTTATTTCATTACATATTGTACACATAGCAACTACAATATATTAGATTTACATAAGTTAAAATAATTTATAATAACACTTTTTGTACATCGAGGTTTTGATGAATTGCTTAGTGACAAGGTTGCTTGGGCCGCTTTCATCTTATATAAGATAGAACAATGATTATTAAATTATAAAATTATGTTGGAAAAGAGCAACTGCCGAGTTTTTTGCCGGCTTCTTCTCCATATAATCTGCCTTCCAAACAAGTGGTAGAGTCACTACAGACAGACATACTTGACGTTTGTAAAGGCTTACCTCAAATAAATGTTTTTTTTAATTTGCATTTTATTCGTTAGCTTAGCGTTGCCGCATCCCGCCAATCGGCATAAAATAGCATGGTGGGTCTAAACTCTTTCTAGTGAGAGAAGATGCCTGTGCTTTCTTGTAATGGTCGAAGGAATAAGAAGTTGTAAACGTGTGTAGTATTACGAGGTAGTGAGCGGGACAAGTGGTTGGCTTTCTATTCAGTACATACGTTTAGGAAAACAAAGAGCCAGGACCGCGGCTTACGATACGTGCGGTATCTTCCGACTCAATTTAGGATATGTAAATGTTTTCTCTGAATGAAGCCTTTTGGGATACCAAACTGTATTCCATCCATTCCAAAGCAATGAAGTCGGTGTGTAGGTATGTGTACTTAGTTATATATATTTAGTTCTGTATTATCAAAGCATTTATCATAAAATTCTTGTTATTTATGGAACATAATAAATGCCTAAAAATATTCGTTAGTATTCATAAAAAAAAAACAGCAAAGATGTGATGTATAAGTCTATAGCCTGTCCTATAAGTCGGGCGTTTTTAAGCTGTTGATGATAATTATTATTGTTACTACAATTATGTTATAACTCAGCCCATTTCCGGGCAAAGGCAAAGTCTCTTCCAGGTTTGGAAATAATGATCAATAAATATCACAACCTAGGTTGGATGGTGAGTTGGAGCGGCAATTGTACCCGTGTGTAGAATTCCGGATCTCCGATGTGGTGTGTGCGACAAGCATTTGGCTTTCTGCAATACAGTTCAGGAAACAAAGAGGTTCACGATACGTACAGTATCTAACTCGATTCAGGAAATGCAAATGTTTCCTCTGAAGGAAGCCTTCTGGGATACCAACATTTATCCAACTGCTAAAATCCGTTTCGATGGCATGAAAGCAAGGTACGTACGGTAAAATAAATAAATAAATATACTACGACAATACACACATCGTCATCTAGCCCCAAAGTAAGCGTAGCTTGTGTTATGGGTACTAAGATGACTGATGAATATTTTTATGAATAATATACACAAATACTTAGAATAAACACCCAGACACTGAAAAACATCCATGCTCATCACACAAGCATTTTCCAGTTGTGGGAATCGAACCCACGGCCTTGGACTCAGAAAGCAGGGTCGCTGCAAATTGCGCCAATCGGCCGTCAAATAAAATTTGTTTTTATTTTTTATTTTTCCATAACAATGAAATAACGTTATATTTTTTCAACAATTGATGATAAGTTTAACCCTCCTATTCGTTTATCTTTTTAGTTTTCCTAATTCTAAGGTTGCCTGGTAGATCGCTACTAAGCGGTAAGGCCGCCTTTTGTATCCTGCTTCGTTATTCAAGTGTTTGTTCTTTTTTTTTATTTCTAGTGGTGTACAAATAAAGAGTATAAATAAATAAATAAATGATTGTTATGAAGGGAATCATTGGTATCTTACCTAAAGCCTAAAACTACGCCAAAGGCTTTTACTGTCCCACTGCTGAGCATAAGGCTCTTTCTTATTTCATGAGACAGGGGATTTAATAGCATAAACCACCTTGCTGCCCCAAGGTCTAGCGATTTATATATATTCACATGAAAACAATAAATGAATGAAATAATAGACACATCGCCATCTTGCCCCAAAGTCAGACTAGCTTGTGTTTGGGTATTCAGATAACTGATGAATATTCATGAATAATATACATAAAAAGTTATAAACACCCAGACGATGAAAAACATTCATGTACGTACACGCACAAAGGAATTCCAGCTGTAGGAATCGAACCCACAGCCTTGTAATGGCCTTAAAAAAAACTTACATATAGGAAATTTCAAATTTCCACTCTCGTGCATCGGAGTGGACTTTAAGCTATCACTCCCAGTTATTATTACGACGGCCGATTGGCGCAGTTTCCAGCTACCCTGCTTTCTGAGTCCAAGGTCGTGGATTCGATTCCCACTACTGGAAAATGTTTGTGTGATGAGCATGAATGTTTTTCAGTGTGTGGGTGGTTATATGAATATTGCTATTCATTTATGTATATTATTCATAAAAATATTCATCAGTCATCTTAGTACCCATAACACAAGCTACGCTTACTTTGGGCTAGATGACGATGTGTGTATTGTCGTAGTGTATTTATTTATTCTAAGCCACCTTATGAGCTTAAAAGCGAAAATAAGGAATTTCCTAATTCCCCTGAAGCCTTTTATAAGTGCAACCCGCTGAGCCACAGAGGTCGTCAGAAACATAAACTCCAATTTGAATATTCCACGCTATCAGCATATTTTGTGGCATGTGGCAACCGACTTCACCTCAGGGAGTTAACACTTTTACAACTCTATCCCTATAAAATCCGTAAGCTATGCAAAACTAGTCATAAATTTTAATAATGTCGCCGAAATTCTATACCAACATCGGAGCGGAAGAGCCCCTATGATAATATTATGGCTTTTAGAATATATTTGGGATAATAAGCTACTTTACTTTTGAAAATCTAATGTAGTTAAAACGTATCGCTACGCAATTTAGCGCATTGAAATATTATGAAGCTTTTGAGTTTCTTTAGTTGAACGCGCTAATTTCAGATAATGCTGTTTCGATTTAGATTTTTTTTGATTAGTAGTATCAATTAAGGCTGTATAACATCACGCTATGACAAAAAATATACTTTTTGAGAGATCCCAATGCGTGCGATGCGTTACGTTACGCCAAACGACGGAAATATGTAGTAAGTATATCGGAATTGTTTCTTTAAAGTTTCATGAAACAGTCCGCGATAACATTCGACTACTTTATGAAGTTGACTCATTCGCGGACGCGCTCAGTCGCGCGGGTGCGCCAGTAAATAAATAAATAAGTAAATAATATGATTTTGATATAAATACAATACAGATTTGATTCTAAGTATTGCAATCTATTCGTCTAAAGGTACAAATACAGGTATATAAAAAGCTGCAGAGTTTGTTTTTTTGGTAAGCGCTACGTATCTGCTCGTATTTAATAATTTGACAATCCAATTTTTGAAGAAGGCTTTATGCTTTATAAAACTTTTTTCATTTGGAGAATTGAGTCAAAAGTACAATCGGATGTTATAGATAAAGACAATTATTGGTATTCCGGTTGTCAATTGAAATAGTAAAATATTATTTTAAAATTTATACAAATTCCACTGCCAAAGTTTTTTTTTTTTTTAATGTGTCAAACCCAGGAAATACGGTTATAAAATTGAATCTTTGTTTGATAGCAAAACATAATAGAGAAAGTTAATATGCCATTTAACATCACTCCACGAGCCCTGGTGGCCCTGGCCCATCACGCTACGAGGTGATACGGTGGATCGGGGTATAGCGTAGAATAGCTTATGAAAGTTTGTTTCGAAAAGTTATCAGAAGTTGAAAGTACTGATGAAAAACGACACATGAGTATCCTAACCTTTTTAATAAAAAAAAAAACACGGCGAAGGCTTTTACCCCATCCCATAATGGAAAGAGACCCGTGCCCTGTTGTGGGCAGGTAATGGGTTGATATGATAATTTGATAAAAAAAAAGGTATAAAAATAGATTACGTTGTTAATCAACATTATTATTAAATGGAAAAAAAATTGATTTTCTTCTCTTTTCCATTATGAGTTTTCTTAGGTTTTTTCATAACAGGACTTCCCTCAACTCAATGGGTACTGACAGAATACCAGCGTTGTGCGTACATTAGTATCCGGAACATTTAGCGGAGTCAGACTCTTTTTATTATAAATTTTTAAGTTAGTCCGCATGATGTTGTCCTGGTAATAAAACAAATTCTTATCTATTTTATTCTATAAATGGCTCGATATCAACTTGAAAAAAAAATATTTTTTGGTACTATGATATACGATTTTACTTAGTATTATATTGTACGGTAGCTATGGTGATACCGTAACAATAGGAAGACCTTCCTCCGAGCGGGTGTTCGTGCTCGGGGACCGAGGTCCGAACATTCATTTTTGGAAGTTGTATATATAGGCATTCTTCGTGAACACTTCGCTAGCGCGATGCAGGATTTTTGTAGCGCAATCTAGTTTTGTAATGTGGAGACCGCTACAATATGATATGATATTCGAATATAATACTAGTATTCGAATATATAGATAACTATGGCAACAAAACGCAAGGGATTTCAATAAAATTAGCGCGTGTTCATCGATCGCGATAAACTTGTTTAAATTATTGCCGACGCCACATCAGAGTCCCCGAGGGAATGGCGAATTTGAAATTCTGATGCGATTCCCTTGTATTCGCTCTTTAAAAGGCTCGATTCTGTTACGCATATTTTATTCAGTTTATTAAGTGTGCTAACTCACTTCCTCTGTTCTATATCTACTATCTATACAATAATTAGTCCGTTTCCGTCCGAGAGATTATGGGCAAACCCTCCCGTTAGGAATGGCCTTTAGTCCAACAGTGTACTGCTAAAGGGTTTACTCAAGTGCGCTTATAGTTTTTTTTCTTAATATAAGAAAGACTGATTGGTGATAGTTCAGTGGGTAGGACTTCGACTTCACTTTCGGGGGTCGAGTTTGAATCCCAGCACGCACCTCTAACATTCTTAAATTATAAGCAATTAAAATATAACTTGCTTCATCGGTGAAGGAAAACACCGTGAGGAAACCTGCATGGCTGAGAGTTCTCCATAATGTTCTCAAAGGTGTGTGGAGTCCTCTTATTCGCTTTTGGCCAGCGTGGTGGACTACGGCATTAACCCTTTTGCGTTGTGGGAGGAGACCTGTGCCCTGTAGTGGGCTTATTATTTAGATTGGATATTTGTGGACTGAGCCAATTGGAAATAAAAAAGTACTAACTAGAGTCGGTAAAGAGTTAGAAAATTCTTGACCTACCAATGCATACATTTAAAAAATGTGTAAAAACGCATCTAGTACAGGGAGGTTACTATACATTTGATGAATTCCTCAATGACAAGGTAGACTGGAGCCTCGCTCTCATCTCCCGCAAGATAGAAAAATGATTGTAAATGTTGATGTTGCAAAAGTGCAACTACTGAGTTTCTTGCCGGCTCTTCTCGGTAGAATCTGCTTTCCGAACCGGTGGTAGAGTCACTACAAACATACGTACTTGACGTTTCAAAAGTGCTTATAAAGTAGGCCTACTTGAAATAAATGAATTTGAAAATTTGAAATTTGAAATTTTTGAATGGACTTTCATCCATACACACCAAGGTATACAAGGTAAGAAACTACTATTAGAAAAAGAGTCATCATCATCTTTATTAACCTTCTACCGGCTCATTAACAAAGCTGAAGTGTTTAGGCCGTAGTCCACCGCGCTCGCCAAGTGTGGATTGGTAGACTTCACACACCTTCGAGAACGTTATGGAGACCTCTCAGGCATGCTGGTTTGTTGATGTTTTACTTCCCCGTTAAAGCAAGTGATATTTTGAATTCCTAAAAGAAGTGTTAAAATCGAACCCGGCCACAAGGCAAGGCAGGCCGAAGCTATCCACTAGGCTATCAGCACTTCAGAGTGTATTTGGTGCTAAAAGCAGTAAATGCAAACTTTAGGCCAAATTCAATTAGTATTCGCATCCAAGTTTTAGTTTATCCCAGTTTTTTAGCGGGAAAATCTTAATTAACGCCTCGTTCACCAACGGACCGACAAAGGTCCTCTTTTTGTTTGGAGAACTCGAATGGGTATGACTTTTCGGACCTTTTGTTACCTACGCCTTATGTAATTGCTCTAATTGTACGATTTTTTTAATCAGTTTCATTTGTTTCACGAAGTGAACTCGAATACCAATAAAAATATTCTTGTTAATTCAAAATACAGCTTCCGTATGTTACTGTTCGTAAAACTCTAAAAAATAATCAATGAAGGTGATTTTTGAAAATTTGACACTTCGTTTTGTTTCTAGAACAAAGTATTTTTATATACTTTTAGATGCAAAATTAAATAAATAAATAATAACAAATACACTACGGCAGTACACACATTGTCACCTAGCCCCAAAGTAAGCTTAGCTCATATTTTCGTTACTAAGATGGCTGATGATTTTTTTATGAATAATATACATAAACACTTAAAATGTACACATAAACACTTAGACACTGAAAAACATTAATGTTCACCACGCAAACATTTTCCAGTTATGGGAATCGATCCCACAACCTGGGACTCGGAAAGCAGTGCGCTAGTCGGCCCGCGGGAACCGGAATTATTAATAGCAAAGCGTGGCGGAATACTTAGCTAGTTAGAGATATAGGAATCAGTGTTATAAGAATCTATAAAGTACCACTAAGCGTCATCATCATCATCATCTCAACCAATGGACGTCCACTGCTGGACATAGGTCTTTTGTAGGGAGGTCTTTTGTAGGGGCACTACTAAGCGTGCTTAATATTTATAGGTAAATTATGCGCGAATCAAACACAACCAAAGCTGTGGACTGAGCTAGTTAATAATATATGTACACCAATCTCGCCCGCAGACTCAAGCTACTATTAGATGCATATAAGAGGTAAGGCTTGATTCAATAACGATAACATTGAAGCTCAGTCAGATGAATTGAGTCAGTAAATTTAGCGTTCGGTTAAAAGTAAGAACATAGCGTAGTATACAAAGCAGCAAGTTTATAACTTGCTTTACAAATACCTCTTATAATAATTAAGGCCGAAATTATTACTGAAAAGATATAAAGCTCTTGCTACTTCTGGATTAAATAATATAATAATGATAGTGCCAGAATTAATAATGTTAACAGTGCCAGAATTTTAAAAGGTTCGGTAGTTTCAGAGTAATGCAAACAAATGTTTCCTTTTTATAATATTAGTATCTATAGAAAGTTTAGATTCGTCGTAGAATCAGAGGCCCTGTCGTAGCATAAATCATCAGCAATTCGCAGGATATGTTTACCGAGGCCTTTACCGAGTAGCAAGGAGAACCGACCTCGTTTTGCCAGGAGTGCGGTGCTGTGAACTACACGGCTCAGCACACCCTCGAGGTGTGCAGCAAGTGGGGTCCCCAACGTCGCACTCTGGTGGCCGACAGCTCTTGGGTAGAAGTGGCCAACTACTGCGAAGACGTCATTTCGCAGAAAGAGGCCGCGGAGTGGGTGCGTGAAGAGACTCCAGGCGGGAAGAAGACAGCGGCAATATGCCGCTTGCCAGCTTCTCTTATAAGACGGCGGGTAGCTATTGGGCTTGCCAATCGTCTCTACACAAGTCTCTCTACGGTCTGAGGGTTCAAGCTGTCCTAATCCCCTCCTCTTTAGCGCAGGAGCCCCAGCAATCAGTTGGGGTAGTTGGTAGACGACCGGGAAGTTTACAACGGGTTTCCAGGGCGTCTAACAAATCCAACAAGAGAGATATACCGTGGTTCTTTTTATATTCCCCTTTGGAGCTGATAAAGCTTTTCCACCACGACAAAAAAAAAGTCCATGTATGTTGATGGCCGTTGGCTCTGCAAAGTCGTAGAGTGGAGACAATGAACAAAAAAGTATAGTGTGGGACGGCCTTTAGCAAGATGTACCGACGACATAAAGAGAGTGACGAGGGGAAGGTGGAAAGGGCTGAAGACTAGGTGTGGTGGCGCCTTTTGGTAAAAGTCTATGTTCTGATGATGATGAGGTAGCATAGATATATGAATTAAAAAGATATTACAATTTATCAAAGAAATTACAGAGAAGCAAGGCTAATGATAATTTCGGCGCCCTTAATACGCCATTAGCTTATTACGACTAAAATAGAATCTTATTACAGTATCCATTATTGTCTTTTGATCTTGATAATTTCGTAGCATGTTGACGTAATTTAAACTCTCTTATAAATTCTTAGAGTGTCGATGTTTAAATTATATTCTAAAAAGGTTCTCATCTTGTACGGAAATATGACAACCGGGATACTTCAAAGCGACTCCACTTTGACGTTTTTGGAGGGAAAATTTCATATATGCAAAATAGGGATAAAGCTGCTTTCCCACCAGTGCCCACTTAAGTGAATCTCGCATAATAAAGGATCGCTTCAATTTCATTTTTATATATTAAAAAATAAAACGATCTTTCTCACTTACACATTACGCTTGAAAAAAGGAAGAGGAGCTAGCTCAGCGGGCAGAGTGCCTTTTTTACACATAAAATTGATTTGAAGTAAGTGAAAAAAATAGACATCAAATAAATTATAACCGTATAAAAATCTAAAACAACAATTAACGTCTTCGGGAAAAGTCACTATTTTGTTAATAAGTTGCAGAAAGGGAGGATAAGCCATGTAAAGCCAAAAATTTAACACACCCTTGTGGCCAATATTCTAAAAATATTTTTGAACCTGCACTTGTGCTATAACAATCACAACGTGTACTTTAAAAATGTATATATAGAAATACTGACTTTTTCCAGGAAAATTATAACAAATTGATGATACATCTCCGACTTCACTTAGCCAGCCTGAGTGAAAATCAAGTGATTATAGAATCATTTTACTATTTACCCCCATTACTCAAAAGTAAAAACTTTTTGTGGTGGAAGGGCCTGGTGGCTTGATACACAGTTTTATCTTTTTTTTTTTTCATGGGGATACCACCGCGCCACGGTAAGTCACTATGTCGGTCTCTTATTGACTAAAACCCCACGCTGTTTCAACCATTTTCCTGGTGGCTGGGCCACGGGAACGCTATCACACATCCGCGACCAAGCTAGCAGCGCCCGCCGTTGCAGAAATTCCACTGGGAACACACAGTTTATACCTAATGGGCTTCGTACGCTCAGGTTGCCTTTAAAAGATCACTTTTAGTGATAAGGCCGCCTTTGCACCGTAGCACTAAGTACTTTTACTGTTATCCTTGTGTTTTTCCTATTGTGTTGCAATAAAGTTTTTCTATTATATTCAATTATTTTCTAATTTAAACACAAGTCCACTATAACTGTAACAAAATAGCCCGTAAGTAACATTATAATGAAGTCATTTAGGTAATGTAAAGAAAATTTAAAAAATATATATATTTATACGCGTGCCTCGCGCAAGCTTGCGCGTCTTTTGTGGAAGTTCAGCCTAAAGGAGCGTTTCGGAGTTTACGTAGCGTGTCGTGGGTAATAAGCGTAAAAAGAGGCGTTTGAGACTATGAATATGAGCATGAACTGTCTCCAGTTTCGTTTTTCATCTGTGGATAAATTAAGTTACTTACATCGGACAAGGGTAAAAGTGCGTGTAAAGAATAGGAATTTTTGTATGAATCAATAAAATCACTAGAATTATAACCTGAAGTTAGCTATAAGGTTTGACAGTGTACACTTTCAATCGTCAAAGCCCGCAGACTTTGACCTTGCAGAATGCTCATCTCCGGTGGAAGTTCAGCCTAAAAAGCGTTCTGGAGGTTACGTGGCGTGTCGCAGGTAATAGGCGTAAAAAGAGACGTTTGAGACTACGAATATGGCCTGTCTCCAGTCTCGTTTCTCATCTTTGCCGAAATTGAGTTACATCGAACGTTGGTACGTGTAAAGGATGGGAATTTATATGTGAGTATCGAAATCTCAAGTTTTATTTCAAGTTACCTTTATTTACTACAAGATTGTGCATTGATCTTCGACGATTTTCAAGTACAACAGTGTACAGAATTCCCTGGTGGTCTTAAAATGTAATCAACTGCGTCTTGGTTAAGTAAGAGCATGTATGCATTTCTAGGTCCCAAGTTTGATTCTAGAGATAGATTGTAAGGTGTTTCAATTTTCTGTACGATAATTCGTTCAGAGATCGTCTTTGGGAAATTATAATTTCAACATTTTCACTGGCTTCGGTCGTGGCTAGTGACCCTCCACCGCCAAAGACGTGCCACCAAGCGATGAAGCATTCCAGCACGATTTCGCGTTAAACCCGATTATGCGTTTGTGTTGAGTAAAATTGCCACGGCCTTATCAGGTTAGCCCGCTAACATTTTAGACTGCATCACCATTTACCACCGGGCTTAGGGCTAACTTGTAGTGGAATACAAAGAAAAAGCCACCATTTGGCGCCCAGCAGATGTGAAACATCTAAATACATTTCGAGATGGCGTAAAGAAGACGCACCAGAGATTGTTATGCCGTTTACTGTGACGGCATATTACGAGTATGTGTTGATCTATGATAAGGCACTGTACTGATAAGGTATGCCAATAGATGAATCATATTATATTATGTCGACATATATTTTGTCGACCTCCACGGCGCAGCGGTGAGCACTGTGGTTGTAAGTTGGAGGTCCTGGGTTCGATTCCCGGGGAGATTTGGGAATTTATTATTTATGAATCTTCTCTCGTCTGGGAGTCTTCAGCCGTGATTTAGTGTTCCGGTATGATTTCCGATTAGAAGTATGGGCTGAATATGACTGCCTAACAGGTTAGCCCGCTACCATCTTGGATTGCATCATCGCTTACCACCTGGTGAGATTGCAGTCAAGGGCTAACTTGTAGAGTAGTAAAAAAAAAAGAATCAAAGAAAGTATAGAACGGCTTGCAAACGATGAATTTTTAAAATATCTCAAGTTCTCCTTAGCTGCGATCATCATTCGATGCAGTGATTATGATGCATGACAGCCTATAACAGTCCACTGGTGGGCTAAAAGCCTCTCCCAACGTGAGGGTATGCCCATAATAACTGGGCAGTTGGAATTAGCAGTAGGTGGTAGAAGCAGCACAAAGAACGCTCCGATATATTGCCTTAATCGCCTCGCACGACAACGCGGTCAGAGTGGTGGTGGTGACTGGGGCGGGACTGTATTCTGATCTACCGTCACCACAAGACACATTATATTTTCATCCCCATATCTACCTTATAATAAAATTGGAACTGGAAGATTTCTGTAAATTTAATTTATTTTGAAAATTTTGACCGGGGGATGCTTTATAGGTAATCGATACTGAGTGTAAAACAGATTTTTATTTAATTTTTGTCTGTCTGTCTGTCCGTCTGTCCGGGCATCATGTGAAAACTATTTAACTTATTTTAATAAAATTCGGTATCGTGGTAGCTGACATTCCGGGTTAACATGTAGGATACTTTTTATCACGATAAACAATTAGTTCCCTCCGAGAAATAGGTTTTTTTTTTATCAATTTTACTTCATAGCTCCGATAAATTTGAACCGACACACAAAGCTAGCCACGATGATTATGGCGTTAGTATCAGATCTATTCTAGCTTCTCCTCATCTTGGCGAGGAGCTTGTCGGATAATAAGAGTCTAACAATAATTGTAGGCATATTTTCGCTATATACAAAAAAGGATTTTAAATATGAATGAGTTGTGCAAAAAGTAAAATTGCTGATATTTTAATGCATTTTCCATTACAAAGCCGAATGTGGTTCAATTAAAATTACTAGCCAGCCTAGCCATCAAAAATAAATGCTTTTATAAAACCTACAAAAAATCCGAATATGAAAATACAGGTGCAGAGTAAATTTACCCAGTGTAAATTCCAAAAATTGCACATTATGAAAATCCAGGACCATCCACAATACACAATACCTAACAACCTAGCCTTTGTCCACGTAAGGAGCCACGACCGAAGCCTCCCACTAGACACTAAATTACAAAGGTACATGAAAAAAAGTGGGTACATAAGAATATTAATAATGTAATAACTAAGTGCTATGATTCAAAAAACAGCTTTTTTTTCTTCTAAATAGTTCTTTTATTCTACAAGAACACGTTAATTTCATTATACCTACTCAAATTATCTCTGCGACGCAAATTTTAGTGAATATGAAAACATGAATATCTATTGTTACCCTTTACATATTTGATCATTATCGGTTTATTAATGCTTTCATTATCAAAGATGAATTATTAATGAATGTTCTAGACATCTTAACTGCTTTTGCTATATGCTTACTAAAGCTTAGCAACTAAGATTTGCCTAGAAAATTAACTTTAAATTAAAATTAAATACGACGTGTAATTACCACTGTCAATATTTCTACATCTGGCTTATTGGACTATTGTGTTTAAAGTTTAATATTGTGGTACGTTACCCGGGTTTTAGTATAAACGACATAGCTGAGAGAACGGATCTGTTTTGTTGTACTCTGACTGAACTCACAAAGGTTGCTTTGTGGTGCATTTGCTACTTTTGTAAAGTTTAGTGTGTAGGTAGGCATCAGTATCTACGCTAGTGCATTAGGAAATTCCTGTAAACTAGTCGTAAGTTGGAAATAAATAAATAAATAAAAATAAGAAAACGATTATAATATAATCATTTTTATACTGAAAACCCGGTATATATTTAAACAGTTAAACGATGTTTCTAAAGCATGTATATATATAGTATATTTCGATCGAGCTCAAATCCCAGCATATACCTCTAACTTTTGTAAGTTATGTGCGTTTTAAGCAATTAAAAAATCACGTGCTTCAACGGTGAAGAAGATCATCGTGAGGAAACCTGCATGCCTGAGAGCGCTCTATAATGATATCAATGGTGTGTGGAGACCACCGGTTCGGAAGGCAGATTCCTCCGAGAATCTGCCTTCCAAACCGGTAGAGTACTACGAACAGACTGACTTGACGCTTCATAAGAATTTTTTGAACTACTTACTACTATGTACAAATATTGTATGTAATGAACTGCCAAGTACCCAAAGTCCATCTATTTGAATAGTGAAATAGTTAACTTTGACTTTAATCGGAGTCTAATATCCTCTTTGGCCAAATTACCATTGAGTTAAACGATACTTTCTATCTGTAGGCTTTATGAAGATGCTTCGAGCAGCAAGCGATGGAAAGCACTATAGTTTTAGTTTACTGAGAAAATAGATTTTTAGATTTCTCGGAGAGTAAAACTTACTGAAATATGTTATCAAGCTCAGAGGGTTGCGAAACTAGCCGCAGCCACAGTTTGTATCCCACACAGCTGGGTGCCGGCTACCCCGCACTTGAAAGTGTAGCAGTGATAGTCTTCAAAAGGTAAATTAAAGTATTCATACAAGTCGCAAGATGCACATAAACTTGGAAATCAGCCGTGGACGTCTAAGGTTAAGATGTCGACGATAACAGACACAGGTATTATATAGTTTGTACTCTTCTCTACCTCTCCGTGGTAGTTGGAAACGTAACTACGAACAGACTGACAGGACTGCCGCTTTCCGTGGCAGTTTTAGGCTTGCTTCTTCCAAGATATGGAACATAATCCCCCCACCGGTACAAAACCTGACTTCAGTATTTTACTTTAAGTCCAAACTTAAAAAGATATTGCTGGATAAGCAAAAAGGAGACGACAAGAGGAATTGGGAAGTCTGATGTCTTGGAGCAAGCCTTAGTAACGCTTTGCATAGTGACAAATAAGTTAACCAAATTATTTAGTAGACACAGAATGCATACACTTGCCACCGAAATAGCAGTTCTTGGCCGGTCCGGGATGTCGAGAGAGGTCGCCTGAAAATCAGCGCTGTAGCAGTGATCATAAAACCACTGCTACAGCATAACGCTGAGGCGATACTCTGTTTGGGAGGAACAACACCACAGATATGTCACTGCCGCCAGGGAACTATATTTGTTTGTTTTTAGCATATTTATTTTGTAACCTAATTTTAAGATCCTTGCTTTTATTTTTAAAAAGTTTAATTTGTTAATGATAACTTTATTTTTTTATTTTTTATTTGTGAAACTCGTACCTTATATGTTAATTGCTATGTGTTGTTTTTATCCCAAATAAAAGATTTTATTATTATTATTATTAACTACGTCAATAAAGAGAGTAATCGAATTTGGTTCCTATAATGAAAATGAAAATTTCAATTTTATCAAAGTGGGTTTCTTAATAAAAACGGGACGGTCGTTTCTAAACGTATGACGTTCATGAATTTGTAATAAGATACAAAATAACCGATAAGCCATCCGGCGAATCAAAGTGGCGGCTCATGCATACAAATTCCTCTTCGCAGTAGCTGGTATCAAAGATTTATTAAAGAAATTTTGTTTCGAGGCAAGATCAAAAAGGATCAAGCCTTTTTAGTGAAATGTGTTGTACCTAGTGTGAGCGCTGCCTTTCAGAACATTATATAAACTAAGTAATTACTTGTGACACTTGACAATTTCAAAAGTGAAGGAAGACATCGTGTGGAAACCTGCATAGTTCTCATGAGCAGTGGCGGTACTACCATACAAGCCGATTGTATTTCGCAGTTCAATGTATTTAGCACAGACAATCTAGATTATTTACTAATTTGGTATGGAATTCAAATGCCAGATTGCGAGTTGAAGTTAGTAAAGATGACCAGCGAGCGAATTGAAACAACTTCACGCGTGTTATTGTTTGCGTTACAACTAGTTGACACTTGACAGATTCATTATTATTAATTAGTAACTACTTTATTGTTTTTTTGACTTGAATAGTGCATTTTACTGGTTTGTTTTCTTACAAATTATAGTAAATATTGTTAAATATGAGCTCAATTTGTGTGCAAATTGTTTCTGTGGCGAAATCAAAAAATAATTGGCGAACAACAAGAAAATTTTTGCGTATTTTTTTTCTAATGAAAAGAATGGTTGGAACCCGGCTGGTTACGACATAAATTACCAGGCATCATAAGAATTAAAGAGAGCAGAACTCAAAGAAACACTTGGGATTACTATGATTACTTTTTAATTTTGGCAAACATTGCATAGAAACTTCTTTATCATAATTCGCGTGCTGACCCTAACCGTAGTGTTTTTCAATTGTGATTTGTTGATATTGTTTGTCATTTAGCACAACAAGAATGGTGACTTAGAGATCACGACGAGTTAAATTTGTCGTTTAGGTTATATAATAATTATCGTTCCCTTAAAGCGTCTTTTTCATTTACTATCACTTGTTAGTGATAATGAACAGAAATGACGTGTTCTTCGAGTGGCAAGGTTGGAATAAAGCCAACTTCCTAACTCCGGGCTAGTACTGAGGAGTTCTTAACAGAATAACCAAATTACACAATTCTAATCAAATAATCGAACCCCCGTTATCTGCAGTCATACATGTCAACAACTAGACCATAGAGAAAAATTAACTGCCATACAAGATTTTACTAATTTAAAAAAGTATAGAAGACTAAATATATTGTGAATGGGATTGGACCCTTTCTTCAAATACAGGGGTTTTTAGAGAATTTTCAGCAAAATTACTGGAAACCTACCATGTTTTGTGAAATGGAAGTACCAGGCGGCTATCATGATGCAAGAAGTTGAAAGGCAGACCATTATCACAACGGACTTGTAATTAAGCACATTTCTATGGACACTCATTAAGAGTTGCGTTGCTTCTTGTTAGTAAGCCATTATTTGACTTAATAACTTTCTGCATAACGATCTTTAGTTTTAGTTCTATTCAATGTACCAACTTAATAATTATTACTGCATAAGTTGCAACATTTATCAATTGCCTATAACAGTTCACTGCTGGACTCGAGGCCTCCTGACGGATGGGTTTGCCCATAATCACCACCCTGGGCAGATGGCAGTAGATGGCATGCTGGAGCCTATTCTCTGTGACCTTTGTCTCGTACGACATTTGCGGGAAGAGGAGGGGTGGTATCTACAAAGAGATAACTTCTTCCATCTTTGACACTCCTGTTCTCCTCTGTACCTCTATTCATTCATGTTATACGACCTTCCTTTTTGATCTGGGTTCCTGTCATTTTGAATTCCTACTCCAACTTATACCGACCACAGATTATGCATAACTTTGACTCAGTCTGAACGAAGATACCTTTTTATCTTTAACCAAAGGCAGATCTGCTAACACTAGCAATCAAGATATATGATACAACGATTAAATCGAAATGCGAAGGTTAAGAGGTATCGTAGCTAAAAAGTTAAACTCATCCATTACAAATCCTTCAATCCTCTAAAACCAAATAGATATTCTATTTGAAAGCTCTTCCTTCTCAATTTTCCACGCCTTAGAATCACTAGCACCCAATCTATGCATTAACTAAAAAAGACCACGAACATTGGCACGCGTCCAAACTGGCCCTTCGATCTAAAATTCAGATGCAGTCCTAACCTAATACAAATGTTGCCATACGAAATTGAACCTTGAATCTATACCTATAAGGTGCATATAAAAATCTGCAAGCTACTAACACTAACCTAATACAAAAATGTTATCAAACTAAACTGTGTCTTATCACAAATGCATAAGGATTATTATATCTGTGGTATGTTAACCAAATGCGGGCCATTTTATTGGGAAAGAACTCTGTGAACCTTTCACACGTATGTCGATAGGAAATGTAGGGATTTACTCTCTGAAATACAAGAGTATCTAAAATTCTCACTTTTGCTGGAATTTTATCTTTCAGAGAGGTATATTGTTGTCATTATAGTTCCACGTTCATGATTTTTGTCTTACATCGTAATACTGCTTTGAATCCAATTATTATCTCTAAAAGGACCCAGCTATTATGAAGATAAAATCACAAAATGCAAATACTGGAAATATGCAACCTTATAGGCAAATTATGCATAAATAGGGAAAAAATGTTTAGTTGAAAACTTGAGCATTTTTTCACATCCATGGAACTCGCGTCATCGTAACCAAATGCTTTTCAAGACCTATATGTATTTTGTGAATATACATAGATTTATAGCCGATATAAGTGAATACTCACTTATATCGGCAGTTCCCAAAGTCTGTCCCGCATGTTCTTTTTTAGGGCTTTTTTTGTTTTTTGAATCCCTAAAAATCATAGTTTCTAGTGGTTATCAAATGAAGCTCTGAAATAGGCCTCAAAGTTTTCAATAGCGAATTATCTGACGACAAAAGCAACGAAAACATTAATTTATAACCAAATACTGAACAACTAATGTATTTTAGGAAAGGTACTCTTATGTTGAAATACTGAAATATTCCTTACCGGACACTTATGATGTTTTTTTGCGTATCATATTTGAGGTTACGGGGAACTGCCAAAACTAAACTGTATAGCCATGATTTTAGAAAACAAAATTGTAATATTAGAGATGACTAAAAATCTGCTTATTTTATAGTTCTTTTTCTTCGCAAAAATTATGCCAAGATAATATTTGTGAAGAAAAAGTTAACCAGGCAGTAAGTTATCGTGACAGCAAGAATTATCACGCTCAGGTCTGTGCCAAGTTTTGTCAAACAAATGGATGCAAAGCTGCGTCTTTAGTGCAACTTTGTTAGAGAAAACTGTTGTTCATTTATAAGAGCTACTTTAACTTAAAAAATATATTTTTTTTTATTCCACCACAATAACTTGTGACTGCAATCTTACCTGATGGTAATAATGCAGTGTTACATAAACATCGAACCTCTAATTTGTGTCTTCGCGACAATGCATCGTAATAGAACGCTAAATCAGGTTAATAAAGGTTATCTGGAGGAGATCGCTTCAAGCGATAAGGCCGCCTTTGTGCATATGTATATTATCGGTTTTTTTTGTTAACCTGGTTTTATATTCGTATGTGCAATAAAGACTTTTCTTCTTCTTCTAAATCACTTGGTGGCACGTCATTTTCAGTAAGGTAGTAAAAAGCTACAACCTAGAGAAAGTACATACACAGAGAAAGTTCAGAAACTATAAATTCCCCTGCCGAGGATTTAACCTATACCTCGATTCATAAGACAGCGGTCACTATTGCGCTAGAGAGATCGTCATAAATATCTTCACCATAATTTTAACTGTGGAAGTCAATTATTGGATAAAGGTCTTTTGTAAAAATTTTGAAATTTGTGACTACTTTAGTGACACTTCTTAACCGGACCATTGCCACTTTAGAATAGCTGAATAACTAGCTGAGATATGTCGATTTTCTAACGATCTTCTCAAATGTCTTTACTAATCAAAGTAAGTTCTTGATAATATTACTGAGCTTTGTTTATAAAAATCCTCTACTGTGCATTGGTCCGTTGTCACTTAGAGTATGCTTGCCAAATCTGGAATCCTGCGTATCACGTTAATATCAATAAAATAGAAAGTAAAGAAAATAATTTGACGGCCGATTGGCGCAGTAGGCAGCGACCCTGCTTTCTGAGTCCAAGGCCGTGGGTTCGATTCCCACAACTGGAAAATGTTTGTGTGAAGAACATGAATGTTTTTCAGTGTCTGGGTGTTTATCTGTATATTATAAGTATTTATGTATATTATTCATAAAAATATTCATCAGTTATCTAAGTACCCATAACACAAGCTACGCTTACTTTGGGACTAGATGGCGGTGTGTGTATTGTCGTAGTATATTTATATTTATTATTTATTTTATCAGATTCCTATTAAATAGTTCCTAAAATATTATGATCGGACACCTTGTACCCTTTCATATATGTAGAATTATTTAATTAACATTGCCGACGTTTGTCTCTTGCTTAACATTGTTAGAGGGTCAATTGATAGTCCGTAATGACTTACGAAGTTAGAGTTTATCATACCCTGGGGATTACCTAGACAGATAAAGATTCCATTCTGCAGATTCTTAATTCTGTTTATAATGACCCTGAAATTGACTTTTTTTATGGTAATATGAATAGTGTACGTCGCAACTTATTAGATAAACTGTTGTCTGTCAGGTAAACATAATTTTCAGGTATACTTAGTTTGCTGCATTTTTTCTGCGTGCTATCAGGTAGCCTTGTTTATTTAGAACTTATCTGTGAAAACCTTTTATTAGTTAAATAAAATAGTACAAAAGTTTGTTGACTTAACAATAAATTTTTGTACTATTTTGTAAATACAACTGTCGGTTTTTCGAATTAAAGAAAAAAATATCCTTTTCAATCAATAATATTATCTTAATTCACAGATACTGAATCTGCACTGAAGAGAAAACACGAAAACACTACACTTCACGTCGCGCCATTTGAGTTATACTACCTACACACGTAATTAAAAGCCAGCTAACATCAATTCGTACACCTTTGTGGCTTTAAGTTGTATATAGCGTAACAATCGTATTGTACTCGATAGCATCAATAAGACGTATCTGTTTACACGTATAAACCGCCCTGAAACCCGTAGCAACAGACATGCCATCATAATGAGAACGGGCACGCTGTCACGATCAGCTTGAACATTTGGACTGTGAAGCCGACTGTGAACACAATAGCTCCTTTTATAAGGGGAGACTACGATATTTATCTGATTAATTATTTATGTTGGACGCTATTACAAAAGGACAAATATGTGTCACGACGGCAGATCAGAATACAGATAGGTACAGAATATAGATATAGTTGTCAACAAGCCTCTTCTTCCCCCAGGTGTCGTACGAGGTGACTAAGGAAATATAATGGAAAACGGAACAGCAGCACCCTAGGCCATGCTTCTACTAGTATCTATTGCTATCACTAATCTGTCTTCTCAGCGTTTAGTTACAATCGGGGGTAGTAAACTAGCGGATTAAAATTAGCGCGGTAATAGCCCAGTGGGTATAGAACTTCAATTTGGGGGGGGGCGAGTTCGAATTCCGGCGCGTGCTCTTAACTTTTCTAAGAAATGTGCGTTTTAAGCAATTAAAATATCACTTGCTTCAACGGCGAAGGAAAACATCGTAAGGAAACCTTCATGCCTGAGAGTTCTCCATTATGTTCTTAAAGTTGTGTGAAGTTCACCAATCCGCACTGGGCCAGCGTGGTGGACTACAGCCTTAACCCGTTCTCACTGTGGGAGGAGAACCGTGTCCTGTAAAGGGTTGATTTGATGTACTGGTGGATTCGTGCTGCCAATATTCATGGATGCACTGATCACTGCGCCAATCAAAAAAAGGACTTTGACAGACAAAGAGATATATAGAAAAACGAACGGACCAATTTCAAATTCGAATTGGTCCGTCCGTTTTTCTATCTATACAATAAGCATTACACAGTATACTAAATAACATGACTGTATCATTATAACGTTTAGCTGATTTGCGCAACTGTAAACAACAGAATATAATTTTCCAATCAGTCCGTTCCTCAAACATGCTTGAATCACGGGTTGAAGTCGTATAATAGTCGTGACCTGTAAAATCTCTTTGCACAAGCAAATAGTGCATGTTTGGTTTCGTGTGGTACAACAAGTTTATATGACCAAAGCAAACCACAAAACGTAAATTGATGTTCTCTATTTAAAATTGTCTTGTTTACTATTTTGAAAGTTCTGGAATCTATGGTGTTCTATGATCAAATTTTTGCATGGACTTTGAACTATTCTATGTTTTATAAATTCTTCCCAAAGAACAATCAATAATTAATTCAATATTGATATTTTATTTCAAGCTTTCTTTAGTTTTTCCTGTTCTGGTTGCTGTAGGTTTGTCTGTCTGTTATCTGTTACCTTGCAAGTGACCCACTCCCCGGTCTCCGATTGAGAAAATTTTTACATGTGCATGTCAATTTGATGATGGAGCATATTATAAAAGGAAAACAGTGCTACATATTTGTTTCCAAATTCAAAAATCTACAATACTAACTTATTTTATATGATAGGTGAATTAGTAAGATAGGGGTACCTTTTTTATTATTATTATTTAAAATATTGAACATAAAGTTACTCTTACTTAAATTTAAATATTATCGAATAACTGTAATTATAACATTACTTAAACTATATAATATTCATCCTTGTATAAATCATTCATTCATTCATTCAGAATTGGTCCAAGATGGCCGCCACCACACACTGGAGAATTACATTTTTTTATCCGACGGCCGATTGGCATAGTTGGCAGCGTCCCTTCTTTCTTAATCCAAGGCTGTGGGTTCAAATCCCATAACTAGGAAAAAAATTTGTGTTATGAATATGAATGTTTTTTTATTTTCTGGGTGTTTATCTGTACATTATGAGTATTTATGTGTATTACTCATAAAAATGTTATTCAGTCATTTTAGTACACGTAACACAAGCTACGCTTACTTTGGGGTTAGATGGCGATGTGTGTATTATCGTAGTATATTTATTTATTTATTTGTTCACAACTTTCACAATATGGATATCAAATAAAATGGCTTGACTAGTGGAATTAAATACACTATATGTTAGACGAGGGTTTTTAAATAATACTTCTATTATTTTTGTATTTTTTAACGCTTCTTATTTTTTCGGCTTCGTAACAAAATTCCCACTTTGAACAGCTCTCAGGCAAAGCCTTCCCGATTTAAATATGGACCGTACGAGTATGATGGGTGCGGGCCAATACACTTCCTTTATCGATGTTGTCATAACGGAGTTTTGTTTGTTTGGAGATGTTCGCGTAAAATATATGCGTAATAAGAAACAACGGTTTGAGTGCGCGATACTTTCGGAAAAACGGGCTATTTGGATAGATAAAAGGAATTTTACGCCTAATACTCAGATAAGAAGGACAGCTCGTTGGTCTCACACGTTAAAAGGCTCGTTGGTAGGAAATGCTTTAGCATTAAGTTCGCCTTTTGTAACAAGAAATAAAACACTAAATTAAAAAATTTCAAACCCCTGACTACAATTCTACTGAATGTAAAAAAAAATATAATTACCCATTTTATTGTGGCAGCCATCTTGGATAGCAATCCTTCGTATTTGCGTCGGGCGTTAAAAAAAAACGAAAAAGCTCTAACATGTTTTCTTCATTTTTAATGGTAGTAATTGACGAACTAGGCAGTTGGCATACCTGATGGTTAGTGAGAAACCATAGTATATAAGCAGAACAATACTTCACAGGGCATTTAAAGGGAAAACGTCCTGTAACGTGCCGCTCAGTAACCTGAGGAGTCTGTTATACCTTATGTGCCTGTTATTGAACCGACCCTTCAGACCAGAACGCAGCATTGAAACTGCTTTTTGGCGGTAAAGCTAAGCATGATGACCCCTGTCACAAATGCTCCACTACCTTTTTTACCACCTATAAAAGGTTATATTAAAAAAAAACTTTGATAGAAACATTTTTTATTTATTTAAACTAAATGCGACTTTCGGTGACTCTACCCTCAACAACATGACTTTCATACAAACTTCCAACATTTTTTTTGCCCCTTCATATGTAAGTAAATTTGGATTTTTTTTTCTTAATTGATGTCTATGATCTGAGGGAAACCTATGATAAACGACTAAGACACCGGGAGGTATCTTTGCAACGCTCGAGTCCATGTAGGACTGCGGTGCACCGATAATGCAGTCGTATTTATATCAAAATGTTGAGTTAGTTTAAGACTCAATGTCATAAATATCAAAAGTTTAATTATTTACCCACTTTATATATTTACTGTAACACCTACTTTCTTCATATCAGTTTTGTTGATTTAGTAATAAAATAATTCAGCAGAAACTTTGATCCCCTATTTTACCACCGTTAAAAGGTGATATACATAAATAAATATTAACTTTAATATTTATATACGTCTTATGCATAGGTTTTAACAAAAACTTATTTTCTAAATTTTAGTTTTGTATTAGGTATTATCATCAAAATCTTTCATACCAAATTACCCTTAGGTGCGTATTTTTTTCAAAACCGTTTCTTAACTAACACTTGCATATGTCTTAAAATTAACCACCCTTTGAAATTTCAAGTTTGCAGGCTTCTGAGATTTGTTATAGACTCAGTCAGTTATTAACCTCTAACTTTTATGGATAAACATTAGTTTTTTAGAAGTATGGATTAGTTGGACATCTCTAGTAACTGGACATTACTGATCGATGCTTCTTGATAATAGATTAATTTATATCTTTTATTTGTTCCGTATTTTAGACAATTAAAACAAATATCAAAACGAAATAACAAAAACGTTTAAATAATTAGACGGAAACGAGGAGAATTGGTTTAACTTTGAGCCAGTTAAATTTGGGGATGAAAAATTACGAAGTACGTTTCCGTCAACGATTTATTATTCTATTATGACAATGCAAAGAGGAATTGGGTCTCGGGGAGGCTTGCTTTGTCATCGTAATTGGAAATGCGGTAAAGCTTTATATTCTTTCGCCTTTTTTGCAATAACGTAAAGGCGGGTTGATATATAAACTACTAACAGTCGCGTTCTTGGTCGGCGTTTGTTTATTGCGGTTTTCTACAAATGCAGTAGAGACCAAACATCCGGAGAGACGTTGTTTTTCTGAGATAACAGTAGCCTATGCCTCTCTCCGTATTTTCAAATCTTATGCAAAACAAACGAACATACAAACAATCACATTTTCATATAATATAAGTAAGGATAGAAACGTTTGGTTTAGTCTAAACTGTTTATATAGTTCCAAGTGTTTCCCGTGATTTTATCTGCGTTTGTATTGGTATTTTCAAAATCTCGCACGCCATTTTTGCCTATCCTCGGGTTACAAGCTATCTCTATTCAAAAATTCGAATAGGTTTTTTTTGATATGATGCCCTGCGTAGGTACACATACAAAGGATATTTGTTTCCAATCCAATTTCAATCGACCCTGGTTTTCGGGATAAAATAATTCTATGTCCATTTCCAGGATGCAAGTTGTGTTCTTGACAAATTTAATCAAGATCATTCTAATCGTTTAGCCGAACATAGAAACAAACAACAGCACACTCTCGCATTGACAATATTAGTGGGCAGTGACTTTCTGAGTCCAAGGCCGTGGGTTCGATTCCCACAACTGAAACATCTTTGTGTTATGAACGTGAATGTTTTTCTTTGCCTCGGTGTTTATCTGTATATATTACAACTATTAATTTTTATTATTCCTAAAAATATTCATCAGTACCAATAACTCAAGCTATGCTTACTTTGGGGCTAGTGTGTATTGTTGAAAAGAAAAAAAAAATGTAAGTAATAAGGCTTTACAACCTATAACTATGTACCGTTTTTGTTTTGTTGAATTGTTTTTGGTTTTTTGTTCAAATAAACTTATTATATTTATCTATATAGCTATGCAAATGTATACTAACCTACCTAGTTATACTTTGACAAAATCTACATAAGTGAAATATTATTGAGGTTTTAATTATAACTCCCCAGTACATTTCGCAACTTTACAAAGGCAAATTTCCTATTTAATGCGTCTTAGCACCAAAACTGGCTTAGCGTAAAGAACTTCCAAGCAAACAGTATAAACAGAGCGCTCAAGCTGATAATCTGCTTAATAATGAAGCCGAGGCAAGACGCCTGCAGTGAAGAGATATACGGGAGACGAAAACGGGATAATGTAAACTACGTTGCGGCATGGATTTTATATTGAAAATAATATATGCATACTCTACTTGATAGTAAATGTTTGTTTTATTGTTGTGTAACAGAGCTAAGTAGATAAACCAATTGTGATTAGTCTTGGCTTGAATTCTGGTTAATAATCCCTATCCCTACTAATATTATAAATGTCAATGTAAGATTGTTTATTACGCTTTCACGCAAAAACTTAACCGATCCTCATGAAACTTTGGAAGTGTTAGAAGTAATATAGAATACTTTTTATCCCGACATTAAGCTCGGTTACTATGGAAGAGGGGATGAGTGTTTGACGATTTTACAGCATAACTCCGACAAATTAAAACCGATTTAAATAATTATTTTTGTACTATAGAGGTATTATTATTTAGGTACTATATATGTGTTTAATTTTGCCCAAACTGTGGTTGGAGATAGAGGAAAGAACTCCTCAGCGGACAGCAGAAAACTCCTCATTTAAGGCTTAGCGATACTGAAAACTTTAATTTTATTTCGATCTACAAGTAAATTAAATGCCACAATTAAAAACAAAATCAAACGCAGACGAAGTCGCGGGCAACAGCTAGTAAATAATAATAATAATAATTATACTACGACAATAAACACATCGCCATCTAGCCCCAAAGTGTAGCTTGTGTTATGGGTACTAAGATGACCAATAATTACTTTTCTGTACGATATACATAAATACTTATAATATACAGATAAACACCCAGACACTCAAAAACATTCATGTTCACCACACAAATATTTTCCAGTTGTGGGAATCGCACCCACGGCTTTGGACTCAGAAGCAGGATTGCTGCTAACTGTGCCAGTCGGCCGTCGATTTAATACAATACCAGGGTTACAAGTATATAAAGTAAGGATCGCAGATAATTAATTAAAACAATCTTTGTAATGTTATTCTAACAAAAAAAAAATTAAGCCTTGACGCTTTGTTATTATTCTAGTAAAAGGTAGTTCTTTCTATATAATTTTTTAGTGTATCATGATCGTATTAACGAATTTAACTCATACAACTGGATATAAGTCTTGTAGAGAGTTCCAAAGGTCCAACGGTCTTGTGCCGCTTGGGTTAAGCGGCTCCCTGCAAATCGTTTTATGTCATCGGTCCACCTCGCTGAGGATCTACCGACACTCACACTTATCGGTGCCATCCTATCAATTTTTAAGCTGTGAGCCTTGCCCATTGACAGCTCAGCTTCGTGATTTCATGAGCTACAAGTATGTCGGTGTATTTAGCGACCGCGTTTTTGAGCTATAAGTTATCACTGGCACTTGGAACAGCTTGAAGACGTTGCTCTTCAGGCACTAACGAGAATATATCAAACGTAAAGGAATTAGTATGATTAATATAGTTATGAATTTTAAAACAGCGTTAAAAAAACAGTTCATATTTGAGTATGATGCACCTGCACTGATATTTGAATTACTGACAACATCCGACTAGTTAATGATTCAGTGGCATTTTCAAGTTCAGTTGAAAATTAGTAGTTAAGCGAGTTAGTTCATCTAGTACAGTTAAACTTAAATATTGAAGCGATGATTATATTTTAAATAATTAAGTCTATAATTTAAATATATTTGTAAGAAATTAGTCAGAAAAAGCATGTAGTTATAACAAAGCATTGTGTAAATATTATTATTACTTCTTCTGGTGCCAGTAGGGGTGGCTAAAAATTAGTCAGCCCCGTGCGGATTGGTGGACTCCACACCCCTTATGTAGAACTCTCAAGCATGCAGGTTTCCTCACGATGTTTTCCTTCGCCATTGAACCAAGTGATATTTTAATTACTTAAAACGCTCATAACTTAGAAAATTTAGAGATCCGGGGATTCCAGCTAGGTCCCCCGGAAGCGAAGTCGAGCTCCTACCCAATGCGTTAACACCGCTGAATGACATATACATTAATTAAATTAGGTAACTTAAATTGCAACATTATAAATAAAAAATATGGTTGAGAATTTTGGAATCCTTTCTGTTTAATTGAGTCAGAGTTCTTATAATAATTGAGTATGAAATCTATTGAAAATCCCCTTTAGAAATTGGTTTAAGACTTCAGAATATGTGCTAGTGATTTTTTGTGACATTTGCTGGGCTGCATACAAGCCATAAGTATACGCCATTGATCTCAAAGTCAATGCCAACATCACCTAGACATTTCCGCCAAATTACCCAATCTTAATAATATTATAATAGAGCACGGTCTTTTATAAACGTGTTAAATGGTATAATTATGCCCTTGTTCTGCCACATTAAATTACAGTGGCATTAATAGAACCCTATAGCGTTCGTAACTCTGTAATTTATAATGAAAACAACTACACACAAGCACACATATACGATCTGTAATTATTTGAGTCAATTCTAGTTTCTGTTTTTGCGTGATTTTAACTCCGTTTAATCTATACTTTTAACATTTATTTTAAGGGACACAGTGAGAGGTAGTAAAAGGTACGCTAAGTTCTTTTTCATGTCAAAGGCTACATGCATGCCAAATTTTATCCAAATCCGTTCAGCCTTTTTTGCGTGATTGAGTCACAAACCAAACATTTTCACGTTTATAATATTAGTAGGATTAGCCTATTCATGTTCATATTCATTTACTATTCGTCGACCAACGAGGCAAGTTATTTCACAAGTAAACTACATCGGTCCTAACTTAACTTATCCACAAGTTTATTCATTTTTCCATAGACAACTTTCTCCAGCTCCAGTTTGTTCATTCCTGTTCAGTAAGTTAGCCTTTCTGGTTTAAGAAATTTATTGTTCCATTAAGGAATTTACACTGAAATGGAACTTACAGGCTAATTTACAAAAAGAGGGTAATTATATAAAATCAACTCTTCGAGCGCACGGTGCCCTTGGCCTTGCTAAACAGAATAGATCTCCGATCAAATTGATTTCACTCCAATGTTGTTTATTTCATCGCCAATAGGGCTAAGATGCGCGAGATAACTATGTCTACCCATTTAATCGTCTTATCTCTTAGAATCTAGACGAGAAAATTGTAGACATATTTATCACGTGGCACGACTTTTTTATAATTTTTTTATAATCTCACGCTTAACTTAAAATAAGTGATGATGCCTAAGATAGAGCACGCTTGCTTAGTAAATGCCAGACATAACTTTTAAATTATATACATTCTTATCTAGCTTTTAACGTTTAAGCGTGAGAGCACGGTGGGTCCATGCTTTAAATCCCTCTCCGCTACGAGAAAGCAGATCTGTTTCCAGCAATCAGAGGTAAATTGGTTTATGATAACTATTTAAGCCTACAAGATATAAATCCATCATACGTTTAAGTTATATAGTTTTATGTGCGATGTCGCGTAGAAACCTATAAGGATTTGACTACTTTTATGTAGATGATGTAAAATGAAGAAAATCTCCAGTCTTAAGAAAAACTCGAGGATTAAAAACTTAAGGATAGGCATTGTAAGAGTTATTAAAAACCTACCCTTATGTATTTATAACTCTTACTGGAAATTCATTTTATATCATCTACATATCCTGTGCATACCCTCTATGCACGCCACTGGACACATCACATCAAATAAGAGTAGTTAATTAACACAACGGATGACGAAACGTAACGAATGGTGTTGTTGTTTCCGAAAATTCTAAAAATGCATTTATATTTTTAAACTCGTCGCACTTCCAGAACTTTTCCAACGGCGCGGAACGTGTATTTAAAATTTTAAAAAATACGCCGCACAAATTGGCAATTATAGCAGTCAGTGCGAAATTTGCATGCGATAACGCCGGAGACCGCAAAAACTGCACGAAAATCGCAATTTTCACGAATCGGACAGCCACTTGATTTGTAGCCGTTGGAATCCACAATAAATCTTTTGCTTTCTCACACATGGTGTGGTCTAAATCACAAGCATTAAAGCGATGGTAGAGACAATATCAATTATAATATAATCCAAAATGTAAATAATAAAAAAAAATATATATGTACTACGACAATATCGAAATAGCCCCAAAGTAAGCGTAGCTTGTGCTATGGGTACTAAGATAACTGATGAATATTTTTATGATTAATATACATAAATACACTGAAAAACGTTAATGTTCATCACACAAAAATTTTCCAGTTGTGGGAATCGAACCCACGGCCATGGACTTAGAAAGCAGGGTCGCTGAGCACTGCACCAATCGGCCGTCAAATAAATGCACATAAAGTAGTAAATTATCTGAAAAACAAAAAACAGACAAACTCTACACGTATGACCGTCCATTCCATCATTGATAAACAATCTGTACACTGTTTTAATTTTATTAAATTGATTAGCATTCTTATAAATATGATAATTTTTGTTATTTATTTTACTGAGACCTTGTTTACATTACATTAGACTATGGTAACATATTAAATCAACCGCAATATATTATGCTCCTGACGTAGTCTGCACTTTTCATATATGTTAAAGTTAAATAACAATCCAAATTCATAATTCACTCATAATTCATTTATTGCATAAACTACGTACATTATGAAGGTCTTATGAGATAAATATGTCTTATAGTTTGACATTTGAATTGATCAATTACAAAATAACGTATTTAAGCAACTTATTACGAAATATTCGGTTTTTATGTGTCGATGTTTAAGTATCAAAAAGATACGATGAAGTTAAATGATAGAATCTGAATCTAATCGTATCCTTATATAAAAAACGTAAATTCAACGGCGAGTTAAGTTACGTCGTTCAGTCGGTCACGACCTGTAAAGAACGCATTCTTATAATGGCCGCATTGTAATAGTGAACAAATATAAAATAATAAACCTCTTCTTGAATCGCTTCTCTTTCATACCATGCACCAAAGGTTGCAGAAATTCTCATTGTTCTGTGCGGCGAAGGCAAGTTTATTATTAAAGCATTATTAGATATTCGGGGACACAGGGGGCGTGCGCCGACGTTTTTGTGCTTTCTAGACCATTTCGTGTTCTAACATTGATATATGATTATTTTGATATATGTGATTCTTCCACATCATCTGGAATATATATATAATATTAGATATTTAGCGAACGCTTTTAAAAAAAATACTGGGTTTGAAAAATATGTTAAAACACATATTGCTTACACCGTGGTTATTTAACACCAATACCACTTTTAAAAAATCTGTGTTTTCCCGCGACTTGTTACGTATGTTTTTAATAAAACTTTGAACTACTGTGAGACTTTACCAAGATTCTAAAGTTTAATAAAAACACTTATTTCGTTAAAATGAGGGACAAATATAAACAACACATGTTCTTATTTTAACGAAGTTCCTTCCAATTAAATAGAAACGAGTACGCAGAATAGAAAATTGTTAAATTATTACGCAAGAGAAAAGCGAAAAGAGAAAATCATAAGGAAAAGTACACAATAATGCGAACTTCAGTCGGGAACAATTCACAACTCAATTTTCTTTCGAAACCCGACAAAGGACAAGTTTGCTTTGAAAACTAGGATTTGTTTATCTTTTCACTTCATAAAATTTGTAATTAGATTTTGACTCTAGTTTTTAGGAGAGTCTTATAATTATTATTCTTCAACAATATATTGTATAAAATTTTACAATAAACTACCAGTTGATATCCTGGAGATGTCCTGAAAAAGTTCAAAGTTTGTATTAAAGCAAAACTTATAGAGAATTCCTATTATAGTATAAATGACTACGTCAACGATAAAAATGCTTGGGTGTAAATTATTGCTCTAACCAGGTTGCTTCTTTAATAGTTTTAAAAGACAATGTGAGATTATGATAAAAAAAAAAAAAACAACAACCGGCTAAGTATGTTGTGGGCTTCTTCTTAGACCAGGGCGCGTTTTGAATCTTCTTAGCTTTAGTTTTAAGTTGACGGATTTAGTTATCGCCATCAACTCACTCCTATGTCATATTTTACATGTAATGTAAATGTAATGTCATCAAAAGTGCCATCTATGTGCCTATTTGAATAAACAAATATTTGACTATGACTTTGACAAAATAATTAAGTGAAGTTTTTTATTACATACTAGAAGTTCCCTGCGAATTTGTCCTGGTACGCTGCTGATAAGTTAATATGTCCCACACAAACATTTTTAAAACATCTTTTTTAAACGTTTAGATAATAAAAATATAAATTTTATGCAACTATTTATAGCAAAATAATTTATATAAATTATTTTGCTATAAATAGTTGCATTGTAGTTGCTAGTAATAGTTACACGCATCTTCGTTCGCGTGCCAGTTTTTTGCTCTATGTTTTGTATGTTTCTTCTGTGTAACTACTTTTTTCTTTAGTGTGCAATAAAACTGTATTCATTCATTCATTCATTCCACTATGCAAAAGAAATGCCCATCTATTGCTCCCTGAAAAAAAAAACAATCCCACGGGAGCTGTACATTATTTCAGGATAAAAAGTATTCCAGGCTATAATCTATTTCTGTGCTTATTTTTATTTTGAAAAAATGTTGGTTTGTTCGTCCTGCCTTAACACGCTAATTAAACCACCAATTAACTTGAGTTTTAGGCATAGAGTTAGTTACGCGGATGGAGAATAAATTAGGCTACTTTTTATCCCAAGAATTTGTATTTATATAGTATTTAATAATTCTACTGACTAAAAATTTTAAGCTAATATTTTCGTGGCTAATCAACCATTTCTTAAAAGTAGTTTAACGGGTAGGTAAATACCACGATAACATATTTAGTGATAAGAAATTCTACTGACTTTTTAGTAACAAAAGAATAGTTTTTTTTTATTCATAAGATATATTTATTTTTTTATACTACGACAATACACACTTCGTCATCTAGCCCCAAAGTAAACTTAGCTTGTGTTATGGGTACTAAGATGCGTGCTGAATATTTTTATGAATAATATGCATAAATGCTTATAATATACTTATATATAAACACCCAGAACCTGAAAAACATTTATGTTCATCACACAAATATTTTCCAGTTGTGAAATTCGAACCCACAGCCCAGGACTCAGGAAGCTGGGTCGCTGCCCACTGTGCCAGTCGGCCGTCGAATTCGCACGGATATATCGCAAAGGGATACAAATTGAAAATGGGTTCGATTTTTCACGTATCACCGATACGCGCAATATATTACGAGATGGATCTACGGGGTAAACATCCCACGGGTGCTCGTAGCCGCTTAACAAACAATAATATATTTCCAAATTGCTTTTTACGTTTTATATAAAAAACATTATAATATAATGTTGCTATTTAAAATGATAATTATTATAATAGATTAATATTACATATAATAAATAAATATATCGCTATTATCTATCTACTGAACATTCAAAAATCTTACCATAATAACTACTAAAAACTAAAAATTATTATCTGACTAACATACTTTTCCATTACTACTTAAATAAAAATGAATTTTCATCTCCTTTCCATTATGAAGTTTACTTTCTTTTATAAAGTTTATACTTTTTGTTTTTATATGTGATTTCATAACTGGACTTCCCTCAACTCAATAGGTATTGACAGAATACCAGCGTTGTGGGTACATTAGTATCCGGAACATTAAGCTGAGTAAGAACCTTTTTATTGGCACGACACATCGTAGACTTAGCTATTAATAAATTAGTACAAAATTTTACGTTACTCCGTATGTAAGTCTGTTTGTGTTGTTCTGGTAAATAAACAAATTATATTCTATTCTATTCTATATTGGATAGAACAAGGTGGTTACTTTGTAGAAGTCCATGATATACAATACAATGAACATTAAGCCATTTGCTATACTTATATATCGTCCGCTATAGTTATATTTTTGCGGGCAGTATAACCAAGATGCGTATGTCTGTTGCTAAGCAGCATTACTGCGCTCAGTTTGAGAGCGTGGTTGCCGTTTGTAATAACAGGCACAGTATGAGGTTCAACAAAAGCGGTGATAGACTAGTGGGTAAGGCTTCGGCTTTAATTACGTGAAGACCGAGATCGAGCCCCGGCACGGACAACTGACTTTTCGGAGCTATGTGCGTTTTTAAGTAAAGCAATTTTGAAATATCACTTGCTTTAATGGTGAACCTGCATGCCTGAGGGTTCTCTATAATGGCCTCAACGGCGTCTGCAGTCTACCAATCCACCCTTTGTGGCTTAAGATCTTTATTTCTCAAAAGAATTACAAAAAATTTGCTTATTTGAGAAAACATTAAACTTAAAAATAAAACATGTTGTGAGCGTACACTATAAAAAGTACATATACACGTAAATCTATAAAGCAAAATTTAATGCAGCTAAAATAAAATGTTCGTACAATCCCCTTTTTTTCGTACAAAACCCTTGTTTTTCACGTGGGGAAATCCTCATGGACCACCGCGCCACGGGAGGCCCGGTGATTATGTTGTTGTGTTCCTACCAGTCGCCTGGTGGTTGGGTCACGGAAACGCTTTCGCACACATCCGCGACCCAGCTAGCGGCGCCCGCCATTGCAGGGCTTCCTCTGGGACATACTAAAATGTCCCTACAATCGCCGAAGAGCACTGGGAACCAGGGGCTCCGGAAACCTACCAACCTACCAATCCGCTCTGGGCCTGCGTGATCCATGCCCTGTAATGGGCCGGTAATGAGTTGATGATGAGCGATGGCTTACCCTAAGGTGGGACATTGGCTTAGTGTGATAATATATTACTTTGAAAAATAAATCATTGCAAGTAGTTCAGATACCGTGCAAATAAATCAACACTCAGTTGGTGGTTGGTTGACTTATTTTTATATTAACTATATATGGAAACTTAAATGAATTTTACCTAATTGTCTTGACTATAAACCAATTATTATTTATTGGTATAATGTTATTCTTGTATACTGAGCATAGTATACTTGTTTATTTATTAAAGTTTACTCTCGATTTTTACATAAGCTTTGTAATAGTCATTAAATTCGAACATGCACAGTGTTTGTATAATCATTTAAATGTAAACACGACGTGAGTTTTCCGCAAACATACTCAAGATTACTAAAACAACTATTTCATTACAAATGGATTTCTAAAATTCACACATTACAACAAAAAAAAAAAAAAAATCGAATACAGCAAAAATTACAATCGCATAAATTAATTTAAAGATATTTTTATAATATACAACGAGAATTTTATATATTAGATAGAAAATATGTTCCTAAAGAAAAAATATGAAAATTATTGAATAAATGTACATATAACACCTAAAATAATTTGGTGTACTTGTTTATATTTACAAATACATTTCTGTAAATCCTTTTTGTGTCATTCAAAAATACACGCTAATGTTGAAGAATTTCATAAAATATCACTTCATATTTCGCAGGAATACAATTTCAAAATATTATCCGAGCACCGGCATGGCGCTCCCCGCGGGATGTTTGCCCTGCAGATCCATTTCGCAATATATTGGGATTCCGTCGCGTTAAAATCGCAACCATTTTCACTTTTATGTCTTTTTTTGATTTGTCTAAAGGCTTTATTCGAGCATTTTGGTATGCTACGTTTGAAGCACGGTAACCTTGGTCTGCAATAAGACATTAATCGTTGTTGCCAGCGTTCTTAATCCGCATTTATTACAGTTTTTCTGAAAATCCCATAAGAACCGTTAGTTTTTCTAGAATTAAACGTAACCGTTGTTACTCTCTACCCTTTCAACTAACTCTATGCCAAAAATCACGTTTATTGGCTGCTTAGTTAGGGCGTTAAGGAAGAACAAACAAACAAACAACACACTTTCTCATTTATAATAGATACTAGTACGGATTTGGTACGGGCTAGTAAGGATATTAATAAGAAAAGTAGAGAGTACCTAATATTTTTAATGAGTTTCAGAAAGCCGATGGAAGCGGTGATAGCACAGTAAGTAGAACCTCGACTTCACTTTCGAGAGCCGAGTTCAAAACCCAGCACTCACCTTTAACTTTTCTAAGTTATGTGCGTTCTTAATAATTATAATATCACTTGTTTCAACGGTGAATGAAACATCGTGAGTAAACCTGCACGCCTGAGAGTTCACGTAATGGTCTCAAAGAAGCGTAAAGTCGACCGCACTGGGCCAGCGTAGTGAAGTATGGCCTTAACCCCTTCTCATTGGAGGTGGAGACTTTTCTCTGGAGTGGGCCGTAAATGGGTTTTTATGATGATGATGGACGTAAGCGGCACATTACCTGTGCCCATCAGTGGATGACCACACCCTGATAATAATCATCTCAACCAATCGACGTCTACTGCTGGACCTAGGTGGGTCCCAGCGACTCGCCTGATGTCATCTGTCCACCTCGTTGGGGGCCGACCTACACTGCGTTTACCAGTGCGGGGTCGCCATTCCGGCACCTTAAGACCCCAACGAACGTCGGTTCTCCGAGCTACGTGCCCTGCCCATTGCCACTTCAGCTTCGTGATTCGCTGAGTTATGTCGGTAACTCTAGTTCTTCTACGGATCGCCTCATTTCTCATTTGATCACGTAGAGATACTCCTAGCATAGCTCTCTCCATCGCCCGCTGAAGTGACTCTGAGCCTTCTTATGAGGCCCATAGTTAGAAACCATGTCTCACTTCCGTAAGTCATCCACACCTTAATAATATGTTGATATTGTTACGAAACACCTTATTACTAAAGACGTAATGTTCATAATTGCGCGTGACAACGTAACGCGTAGGTATTAACCGTGTAGATACCAAATACCTACGCAAAAAGAAAATAATTCTAGGAATAGGTATTATTCGAAACGTTTTTCCATCATTCCTTCTGTTTAAGATTTCCGAGTAGAGGAGTTTCTAAGCATTAGATTGAAGCATCAGATAGAAGCACGCGTTGCTTTGCCGAATTCCATGAAAAATTATGAAAATTATGTTTAATTTGCTATACTCCGCGAAAAGCAGGAGAATTTGTATGGTATAATTTATAATTTCTTCAATCTTTATACTCCACACCATACTGATCTTCGGCAATGTCTACGCACGTTTCGCTCCCAAATTGGAGCATCCTCAGGAGATGTTGATTTCAAAATAAATAATTGTTTAGGTAACATTCGTTAAAAAAGTTCAACGGGTACATTTAATTATAGTTTTATGGGAATTGTCGAGATTTCGATCCAGTAGCATGGATCGTGGTCACGACGGGACTACGGTGGTACGAGATGTCAAATTGGATGTCACGGGCAGAATCTAACTACACACTTTCGTGTTTCTTTATTGGTATTTCACGAACTGTTTTATCAAAGCGATACTAAATCATTCATTGTGAGATCATTTGCCAGTATTATTTAAGAATTTATGAAACCTAACGGCAGATCGACTGGAAATGGAGAAAGATATCTTGCTTTATTTATAGTCAAAACCTCGTGAACGGCACCACCGCTGTACGAGTAGTGGCTCGTTTATACGTCAAACGGCCGACTGGCGCAGTGGGCAGAGACCCTGCTTTCTGAGTCAAAAGCCGTGGGTTCGATTCCCACAACTGAAAAATGTTTGTGTGATGAGCATAAGTGTTTTTCAGTGTCTGGGTGTTTATATGTATTTTCTAAGTATTTATGTATATATAATTCATTTAAAAATATTTATCAGTCATCTTAGTACCCATAACACAAGCTACGCTTACTTGGCGGGCTAGGTGGCGATGTGTGTATGGTCGTACTAAATTTATTATTTATTTATTAAAAAAAAAAAACAAGATTATGATGATGATAATTATTTTTAAGCGTTAATAAAACTAGCGTCGTTACAGTATAGTTCGAACTAAAAAAAACTAAGTAAACGGTTCCCAAGATGTGTAAATGTTATTTTTATTGCAGTTTGAGCTTTTAGTAGCCGCTTTTAACGGTCTAAAGTTTCATAATTACTGAGTTAAGTGTTGTTCAAGTATTTGACTTCAGAAAGTAAAATAACTAAATTCATACTTTCTTTCTGGGTCATTTTCTTTTGAACGGTTTGAATTACATCTTCTTTGCTTTGAGTATAATATTATTAAATTTACAGAAGACAAGACTAAAAAAGATATTACGCTTTAAGCTTACGAAGTAGATGAATAGAAATAAGACTATTTTTCCAGAAAATTCTAGTTCTCACCAAGTTAAAAATTCGAGTGTGAGTTGATAGGTAAACAATGTCAGGTACATACGTACGTAGGCACGTACGTAGGATGTTACGTTGGAAAGGACATAAATCACCAATAAGGATGCGCCCTTTGGAGGCTGAATGGATTATCTTAATTATTATAAATATTTTATTTCAAAGCAACTGTAAATATATTCTTTGTGTAGGTTTTAAATACCGTAGCTGATTGGTGCTAAACTATACTTTCTGCGCGACATGCATCGTTATCAGCCTAAACAATAAGCCGGACCCACCAACCCGC
This sequence comes from Pararge aegeria, assembly GCF_905163445.1. Classification (NCBI taxonomy): domain Eukaryota; kingdom Metazoa; phylum Arthropoda; class Insecta; order Lepidoptera; family Nymphalidae; genus Pararge; species Pararge aegeria. The sequence continues at coordinate 17,986,499 of NC_053187.1, forward strand.
TCCAGGTTCATGGCCTATTTTCCTGAATACGGTTGTTTATGTGGAAACTTACTAGAAATATTATGTTGCTTTTAATATATAAATATGTTTTGATTGACTGTAAATCCGGAATGCCGGAAGCATACTCATAATATGCCACAGTGCTGATGAAATTACGATGATAATATCCGGGTTAGAATCTTAAATAGACTCTACATTTATATTGGAAAATTTACGGAAAATGCTAGTTCTTATGGAACGAACGTATTTTTTGAAAGGAAATTGATTTTCTATAATCCTTGTCTTTAATTTTCTTGAAGATCGAAGGCAAAGACTTGATCTTTAAGATTAAATAATAATACGTGAATATATTTTCAGCTTCTCAATAATAGTCTCAAAGGCATATAAGGTCAACCAGAAATTGACACAATGGGCAGAGAACCTGCTTTCTGAGTCCAAGGCTGTCGGTTCGATTATCACAACTGGAAAATGTATTTGCGATAAACATCAAAGTTTTTTCTGTATATTATAACCATCGAAGTATTTATGTATATCATTAATAAATATTCATCAGTAATCTTAGTGCACATAATACAAGATACTCTTACTTCGGGCATAGATGGCAATGTATGTATTGCCCGTAATATATTTATTTATATTCTTACTAGATGTGCCCTGCGGCTTCACCCGCGTAATTTTGGGAGGCAGCGTACTGCTTCATAATCTACACCTTTAGTCATATATGAGATCTTTTAACAAACTTTTTTTTTATTTTACGTAATTTTTTTTTTAATGAAAAGTATACTATGTTTAGTATACCTCCAAAAATATGTATAAATCGATTCACGAAGATCGATTCAGTAGTTTTCGCGTGAAAGCGTAACCAACAAACTTACATTCACATTTATAATATTAGTAGGGATTTTAGGTTTTAAAATTATTAAGGTTCTTTTGTCAAAGACTTTCAATTCAATACTTGTTTATGGCTATTGTCTGTGCCAACTGGGCACAAGATGCATTGCCAATGTCTGTCAAAGACTTTACTTCTATTATCACAGATGTGGACAAGGCACTGTCATTGAGACAGTTAATTTGCCTGCCTTTTTTCAAACAAATTAAATAAATAAATAAATATACAACGACAATACACACATCGCCATCTAGTCCCAAAGTAAGCGTAGCTTGTTTTATGGGTACTAATATAACTGAAGAATATTTTTATGAATAATATACATAAATACTTATAATATATAGATAAACACCCTGACAATTAAAAACATTCATGTTCATCACACAAATATTATCCAGTTGTGGGAATCGAACCCACGGCCTTAGACTCAGAAAGCAGGGTTGTTGCCCACTGCGCAAATCGGCCGAAAATTAATAAATTATTATCCAAAAAATGATTACAAAAGATTTTGAGATATATATGCGTGTTTGTTTCAAACACGTGTTGTAGTGTGTGTAATGTTTTTTTTTTCATGAATTTAACAATGCCTAATATATGCATAGTTAAAAAAAAGTATTCTGTACCTTATAATGTAAATGTGTGAAATTTCATAAGTCAGAGCAATTTTCGTAAAAAGTACAAGTCGTAGGTTTTGCTACACGAATCTATTATTTTAATATAGATTTATTTATTCAAATTCAAAATTCAATTATTTCAAGTAGGCCACTGCCACTTTAGAAACGTAAAGTATGTATGTTTGTAGTGTCTACCGAAAAGACGCCGAAAAATGAAGACTCAAGAAACTCACCGTTGCTCTTTTCCAACAACATTTTACAATTTAACTATCATTTTTATATCTTGGGTGCTTGGGTGAGATGAAAGTGGAGCAATTTGGACAGGAGACCCTTACCCTGGGTAGGTAATTTCGATGATAATTTCAGGTTCGGGAGATAAATGTTAAACAGCTGTGATTTTTTATTGTAGAACTTGTTTAAGCTCGGTGGAGAATAATTAACTAAAAGGAAATAGTAAGTTTGACTTGCGAAAGGCGGATTGGAGTTAGACAGGCATGAAAGGCTGCTTCTGGCGTTAGACGCCTGAATGGATGACTGAGCAGTCGGAGTAAGTATCAAAGTGTAATATAACATCTATATTATATGACGGCCGATTGGTGCAGTGAGCAATGACCCTGTTTTCTGAGTCCAAGGCGATTCACACAACTGGAAAATGTTTGTGTGATAAACATGTATGTGTTTTAGTGTCTGGGTTTTTATCTATATATTGTAAGTATATATGTTTATATATATATATATATATATGTATATATATATACATATTTATATTAAAATGAATTGCTGCTCATTAGTCTCTATTGGGCTAATTTAGTTCTTGAAATATTCCTGGAAGTCTGGGAGAAAAATACTAGCTCGTACTCGTACTTATCAGCTGGTCTGATTTTGATGAACTTTTGTGTGTATATTTAAATCACTTCTTGGTTGGTTTAAAAATATTTACAATTGGACTCGGTAGTTGGCGCTACTTTACTGGGCTGGACGACGTCTGGCAGGTCAACTAGTAACTCATAAAAATATTCATCAGGTCATCTTAGACCCATAAAACATAAATACTTGTAATTTAAAATATTCACGTAGACACTGCACAACATTCATGTTCATCACACAAAAAATTTTCAGTTGTGGGAATCGAACGCACGACCTTGAACTCAGAGAGCAGGGTCGCTGCCCACTGCGCCAATCGGCCGTCAAAATAAAGCTCTGCAACTACTAATCTTTGATGTGAAGTAAAGTTTTCGAATAATAATAATTTAAAGTCAAAGTGCCAACTTGAGGAAAATTATTATGTAACATACTATATAATAGGTTTACGCATTAACTTTACCACGAAGTTACCTAACTTGTTTAAATTAGGTAAGTAGAAAGGTGGCTAACATTCTCTGACAGGATGTTTTCGAGCGGGACGTTTCAAACTGAGTTATGGTACTTTTAATTGAATTTTTGTGGAAGCCAAGTTGGTATTGTTGTTAATAAGAGAAAAGTAACAATATATCAAATTAATGTTTCAAAATATATTTCTTTTCGAACAATGTAGGTACAAGCTGTGCGTTGCTTACTGCACTAAATTGCAGTATTTAAATCTGTAAAAGTTTAGCCGTTCTGTGCGAAGAGACAAGCAGACATACATCATCATCATCATCATCCCATCACCAGCCCACTCAGGGTCTTCTCGCAGAAGTAAAAGGGATAAGGCCACCACGCTGGATAATTGCGGATTGGAAGACTTCCCACATCTTTGAGAACATTATGTTCAACATTAACTCTCAGGCATGTGAATTTCCTCACGATGTTTTTCTTCACCGTTAAAGCAAGTAGGTATTATAATTGCATAAATTAAAAACGTACATGACTCAATTAATTAATAAACTTTTATTTATTTACCGATAGTTAAATAGGTGTTACAGAAAAAAATAGATAGATCTTAATTGTACCACACCAAATTGGCATGCAAATTGTTGTTACGGTAGTTTTTAAATTTTACTTGACGTTCTTCTTCTTCTTCTTCTCTCTCTGGGCTTGTCTCCGTGCTTGGTTGGCCGGAGCCTCCCGTTGTACGTAGTGCCACTGGTACAGCTCCCCGCTGGGTCACTCCAGCCAGCCGAGCTCACTCCAGAAGCTTAGCAGGCCGCCCAGGTCGCCAAGTGCTTCAGCGAGTGATGCTGGGGAGCCAAGGTCATTACTAGGCCTCTGAAAAGCTAGCCTAGCTACCGGGAGTTGAGCTCAGCCCCCCCTTCCCGAAATTAAGATCGAATCTCTAACCGCTAGGCTGTCATGGCTTATAGACATACAAAAAGTATAAAAAATACTGCATTGACTTCTAATAAAACTTCGTTTTATTAATATTTTACTTAATAAAAAACAAACTTTCCGTTTGACAGTAATTAAGCCTTTAATCGAATTTACGACTTTTTTACGTATTTGGATTCTAAAATACAAGTCTTTGTACTAAATCCTACATTTAATCCGTTGTAGGGATGGGTATATGTTTTTATAACTTGATACAAAAGGTAATATTAGATCTACTTTTACCTAAGTTTCAACATTGTATCAGAACACATTTAACCAATCGTGGTTACTCCACGATTGATGAATTACTTAACGACAAGGTTGCTTCAAAACAGGCCACTCCGCTCTCATCTCTCAAAAGATAGGAAAATTATAAAGATTGTCAAACTATAAAATGAAAAAGACAAATCCGCAGAGTTTCTTGCCGGCTCCTCTCGGTAGAATCTGCCTTCCGAATCGGTGAAAGAGTCACTACAAACAGACTGCCTTGACGTTTCAAAAGTGCTTATAAACTAGGCCTACTTAAAATAAATTTGAATTTTTGAATTTAAGTCAAGCGGTTTCTTTGAACGCTCATCAAAGTGGCCCTACAAAGGCTCCTTCTATAACGATATTTGGAATCCATAAAGATTCAAAAGGAAATATAATTAAAGTAATATAACATCAGGTTATTATGTCGACCTCCCTGGCACAACGTTGAGCGTTGTGAATTTAAGTAAGGAAGCCCAGGTTCGATTCCCGTTAGTGGCGATTTGGGTTTTTATATTTTCCGAATTTTCTCTGGTCTGGTCCGGTGGTAGGTCCTTTGGTCGTGGCTAGTTACCACCTTACCGACGAAGACGTGCCGTTAAGCGATTTAGTGTTGCGATGCGATATCGCGTAGAAACCGATTAGGGTATGACTACCATACTAACAGGTTAGCCCGCTACCATCTTAGACTGCATCATCACTTACCAAAGGTGAGATTGCAGTCAAGGGCTAACTTGTAGTGGAATAATAAAACTTATAGATGTATTTGCTGACTGTATCGTGATACATTCCAGTAACAACAAGGTGTAAAAAGCACCGCGTTAATGAAATTAGTCTTCTTTTTCTCTCCGAAGCTAACATAAAACTTTTCTAATTATACAAAGTTTTGCAAGTTATCGGTCGGTTGTTCATTCGTAATAGTGTCTGACGGATCTTGTTGTATTACTTACGCTTTGTAGGTATTAGCTGGTTGTTATTTATAGGATTCAATGTTGGAATCAGAGTCTCAGAAGATGATTTTCTATGGAAATTAAAAATATAATTATTATTCCACATGTTATTTTGCGTAGTTTCTCATTGAGATAACAATATTATCAAAGAAGAATATTAAGGTATCAGAACTTTAATGTCTGGTTAAATAATTTCGCACGAAGAATATTTGTACTTTAACACCCATTAGTAGAATATAAAAATAGTTCAGATTTGGAGCTTGAAAAACTAGGTATGGCAATTCATAACATGGAGAATCTCCATAAACCTATTCTTTCTCAATCGATGCTTGTGTACTTATAACATTCCATGGACAAAATAACAATTGAAATAGCGAATAACTCTACGTAACCTGGATAAGTTTGTTGTGGGCTCTTCTTAGACCAGGGCGCGTTTGGAACCCTCCTAGCTTTAGTTACTGAATGCTGTTATCACCATCACCTAACATAAGTGTTAATATGTTAAATGTATGAACGCTTCGTAAGTGCCAGTGATAAGGTCTACATGGATAAAACATTTTTAAATTCCATTTAGAATTTTAACATTACATATGCGCAGGTAAAAATTATAATAATTTAGCGTGACATTTTTCGTGGCATTATGATACTACACAAAAATATGCTGCGATTAGGATTAAAAGTGCCCAGCACGTACGACTTTCTGTTTGTGAAAAAAGGACCAACCAACAAAGACATTACCTAAATAGATATAATATTAATAATAATAATAAATATACTACGATTATAATACACACATCACCATCTAACCCCAAAGTTAGCGTAGCTTGAGTTATGGGTACTAAGATAGGTGATGAATATTTTTATGAATATAATACACATAAGTACTTATTATATACAGATATACACCCAGTCACTGAAAAACATGAATGTCCATCACACACACATTTTCCGTCGGTGGGAATCGAACCCACGGGCTTGACTCAGAAAGCAGGGTCACCGCCCACTTGGCTATCCGACTGTCGAATAATATAATACTTATACAGATTCATCAACATTGTATTTCTTTCGAAATCTATTTTCCAAAATGAACACAGATAAACATCAAATTGAGAAGTGTCATCAGCCCTATTATTCCATAAATACATCTGAGCAAACCCTCTGTTATACTTCGCTAAACCGATTAGCGGCTTAGTTGTCTGTCTATACTACGGAACGTAAATCTTTTACGTCCATTGTAATTTATGGGTTCAACTATTGAAGCAGGGATTGTGCGCGAATATACCGACGAATATCCAGTCATTAGTATTGTGTCAACATACAACATTAATGACTGTTGGGCCAAGCAGATTGTCAACCTAATGTAAATTATTTTTTTTTTTTTTTTTTTTATTTATTCCCATCTTACATTTTTGTCATTGCAGGAAAAAGTTATCCTAATACGACAATGCAGCATGTTATGTAAATTTTAATAATATATATAACTATAGTGTATATGATAAAATCCAAATCGCTATATTTGTGAGTGCACTCAGAGTGTAAGTGCAACAAAATAAACCCGTCTTCTCGGCTATCACATTGAGGGTACGGAGTGCGCGAGTCAGTGGCGCCTCCTTCAGTAGCTTGGTGCGCCCGTTCGGCACCGCCAGCAGCGATGGCCGGTGCCTCCGCCAAACATACCGGTCCGGCGCATGCAGGCGTAACACATCAGCATTACATATTTGTCCCCTCAGTACTCTAAAAACATACGTTACGAGTGTAAGCTCTCTCCTTACCCTAAGCTCGTTGTATCCTACCATGCCCAGAACAAATAATGTTGGGTACATCAATGTAATAACCAAATCAAATCAAAATCAATTTAATAATCCGTGTCTCTCGCCTTCTTAATTCTGTTTACAATGACCCCGAAATTGATTTACTAAATGGTAATATGAATAGTGTACGTCGCAACCTATCAAATAAACTGTTGCATGCTAGGTAAACTTAATTTTTAGTTATAGTTTGCTGCATTTTTGCTGGGTTCTACCAGGTAAATAAAAAATGGACTCACAATAAGCATACGACAGTCAAGGTCACTTGACATATTCAAAAATGCTGTTAAAGCCCATTATCTTCAGCAATACAGACGACAGTGATTAACTCTTACTCATATTTAAGTATGTAGAGTATAGCATATTAAGTGAAAACTGCGGGCACCAGCTAGTTACACGATAAAGTATTGGAAAAAAATTTGCATGAACTGAAGCTTTGTAGCAGGTAGCAGATACCAAACATTTACCTACTATATTTGTTTTTTTCACCAAGTTCGGCAGAGAAATAACTTTCTATTACATAAATGGCTTCGTGACTTCACGTATCGTATGTTTTAGTATATATAAGTTTATTATTTTTTATATTTATTATTATTAGTATTTTATGTGTGTAATCTGGATAAGTATTAGTGTGTAATTGTTCGTAAGTATGTATATAATAATAATACACCCCACCAATCGGTTTCCCTTAATTGGTATTCTTAATCCTAAGGTTGCCTGGAAGAGATCGCTACTAAGCGATAAAGCCGCCCTTTGTATCCTACTTTTGAAGTTTATTTTTGTTGTGTCAATTGTTTTTTTTTTCCTATTTGCGGTGGACAAATAAAGAGTATAAATAAAAAAAAAACAATCATCATCATCATATCAACCTATTACCGGCCCACTACAGGGCACGGGTCTCCTCCCACACTGAAGGGGTTAAGGCCGTAGTCCAACACACTAGTCCAGTGTGGATTGGTGGACTATACACACCTTTGAGAACATTATGGAGAATGTTTGCTCGGATAATATCGGTTTGTGTGTCCCACAATATCTACTACGATCATCCGATTAAAATAATATATACATAATATGGTAAACAAGATGTTAAAATCATCAAGAATGCTTTAAAAAGTAACATCGCAAAATCACTAAAATGTTTACACATTCTGAAAATCACAGGAACAGATTTGTGCAAATATTTTACTTTCCACGCTTTATTAATCCAGTTTCTTGAAATGAAACATTATGTAAGTAAAAATGGAGAAAAGAAATATTAGGTGGAGCCAATAAAAGTTTGAAAAGGTGACCTAGAAACTGGAGCATAAATTAAGACCTCTTGTTCTTTTAAAGTCAAGTAATGGAGCTGCCGTCCTACCTGACTTTATAATTTTATAGCTCAAAGCTTTACTTGTTTGAGATCGAAATGGACCAAGTTTAATAATAGACGTTTTGCAGCAAATTATTTCATTTTGTATGTCTATTTTGGTGACAAACAGAAATTTCCTGTTGTATAAAAGACGGCGCATCGCGATGTTGACAAAGAATAAAGAACATACAGAAACCGTGTACACGACTAATATTGAAGCATCAAAAACTACTCCACTTAAGAATGGTTTCTCGAATAAAAGGTTAATTGTTTTACCCCTAATGTTCTAAACGTTCGGCATAAAATGGGAATATGGGAAAAAAATTGTAAGCTAGCAACATTCAGCGGGTATAAAGTGAGACGTGCGCGGGGCGTTTTCACTGTTTTTGGACACTGCACTGCATACAATAATGGTTGAATGAGGATTCTGTATGTTCTTTATTCAATAGATGTTGATTGTCTTTTTTATAACGCCGTAACCAGATTTGACGGCTATTCGATCTAGTGAAGGGACGTATCGTCAGCGGTGCCAGATCGACGTCAGGTGAAAAAAAGACGTCACGGTACCAAGTACTGTGACGTCCTTTAAATAACCTTTGTTCCGCGTAATTGAGTATCTCTTTATGCTATATATAATTTAAAACGTTGTGATTAATGATTTCCTAATTAGTGGTACACTAATTTACATTGACTGGTAAAGAAATTATTGTAAAGAAGATATAAAAAATTGAAGCAAATCTATTATTACTAGTATGGTCTTTTGCCATTTTTTTAACTGAATGATCTGTTCAATCGTGATAGAGGTAGGGAATTTCCTTAAGATTTGTTTTTCTTGATTGACTGTTAAAAGTGTGATTTCTTTATGGCTGGATTCGATTTCGGAACATAGAAAACTGAAACGTGATCTAAACGGCTACGTGGCTGCTACGTGCACTTTTCTAGTTCCACTTTTCATTTGCAATATTAGTTGCCAAAATAAATTTAAACATGACCAAAATAATTAGTTATCTTCTTACGAAGTATTATTTATTTTCATAAACAATTGCAAATTTTCCGTTAGAGTTAACTGGGACATTTTCTTCTGTCGAGAAAATTGTACTATATTGTATCTCATTAACAAACCATTGCCGGTCCAGGGCTCAGGTCTCTCTCAGAATAAGAAGGGTTTAGGTTGCAGTCCACCACGCTGGCCAAGTGCGGGTTGGTGGTTCACATGCCTTTGAGAATACTATAGCGAACTCTCAGGTAAGTAGGTTTTCCCGAGATATTTTTCTTTACCGTTATAGTAAAACTTAATTGCTTTTAACGCATATAACTTATTATATTTACCGGGACTAATCACAACAAAAAGCAATGCATACAAAAGTAAAACATAACATAGATTAATCGATGATTAACTACATTGTCTGCAAACCTAATTATTTATTGTTTTAAACAGCCTGACATAATAATTATGACGTGATCAGTGATTAAAACGCTGTTTAATACTAAATAACCATTGACAGTGCACTAACAGATTACACTTGATTAATGCAGGATAGCGGTCAAATGATATCAATTATATTAATTACAATAACGATAACATTATATATACAGTATGTTAATTACTCATACATTAATAAACGGATAAAATCTGCAAATTAACGATTTTGTGATAGTTTTGACATCTCAAATCAATCAGGACATAGAGTACCTATCGTACACATGAAATTCTAAGTCGTTACTGATATATCGAAGTACAGCCTAAACCACTGCGGTTGGAAACTTGAAATTTTGACAGTAGGTTCTGTTTAAAACGTAAGAACAATGACGGACTTTTATTTCACAAACGTAAACCGTTTGTAAAATAAAAGTCCGTTATTTTACAACTTGTATACACAAAACTTTGTATTTGGGCTTTCGGTTTGAAATAAAGATATTACACGACTTTTGGAAATTGTACTCCCAAAAAATATTTAGACATTTTAGAGAAAAACAATTATATGACCAAATTGCAACCATCCCCTTAAAGAATTTCCTAAAATTTGCTTTATTTTTGAGGAAGGTTTCCTATTTTACATCACGCGGGCAACGGGTGGGCGAAACAACGCGTTGGTTCGCGTAGAATGAATGTATTTATAGAATAAGAACTTTACTGAATATTAGTTATAGCTACGCAGCAGAGTCAGTGACTTAAGAAAGCATGAGTATGTAAGCATGAGTTTAAAGTTAAAAGCTCAATGGCTGTGAACAACACAAATATCCTAACTCTGGTTTGATGTGGTGGGCTCTTCTTAGGCCCGGGTGCATTTAGAATACTCCCAGCTTTACGTTCAAGTTAACGAGTGTAAGACCACGAACAATAATGGTAACATTTAATTTGTAGAAACTTAACAATTGCCTGTGGTAAACCCTTGATGAATAGAGAATTTTTAAATTTGTCTTTTAATTATGATATTGATATATTTTAGTGTGAAATACGAATGAAAAAATTAAATAGCAGCTCGCAAAAAATAATTACCCAGTCTAAGCGTAGCTTAAGAATAGTTCGGCGCCGTTAATCAAGAGATTAAGAACTGGACAGCTGTCCTGGACCACTGAGACGTATAAAACGTTATAAACCTAAGGCTTTGGGCCAAGCTTTGTGGTAAACTCATTAAAGTTATCTTTAGCATCGAGACTACTAACCTTTTTTTTTTGTCTTATGACTCTTCAGTATATCTTTTTAAGTGGAAGCTTTCAGTTTTGATTCTCGTCTGTTGATTTGGTTATTTTTATTAAAGGTGCTTGCCCACGCTCTGCGTCAGCGTTTTTAAAGATTTTTTTTCTTGAATAAAAAGTAGCCTATTTTACTCTCAGTCCTTACAACTAAATAACTTAATGCCAAAGATCAAGTTGATTAGTTAAGGTGTAAAGGAAGAACAAACATGCAAACAAATACACAACCTTTCGCATTTATAATAGGTATGGATATAGTTAGGAAGTTAGGATTAGGTTAAACGTTAAGCTTTAATAGCTAAAATATCCGTAAAAGGTCAACTCGATTTTCAATCTGTGGCGCTCTATCGCTCTCGCACATCTCTGAGAACCCGGTTTTTTAACTATAAAATTACGAGTAGTTACGACCCTGTTGACGCGAGCAAAAACACCGACAATAGTTAGTTAAGTAGCACATATAAGGCCTCGAAGGAATACAATATTTGTCATATTATTTTCTTATTGTAATTCCTATATCAGATGAGCAGCTTAAAACATTATAGTGAAGATGGCGTAAAAATATAAAACGAAGTTGATTATGTATTATAATTCAACCGTGCAAAGTTTCGTCGACATTCCATTAGGCGTTAAAATAAATTTCAATGATATTAAAATGATAGACAGGAAAATCATTTAGTTGTACGTTGAAACGAGAGTGTAAAAAATATTTAAATAATACTGATTGAAGCAATGCGATTAGCGATTATAAGTAAAGTAATCAAACTATTAGTAAAGTTTTACTACCTGTAAACATTCGATATAACATGATGTGAAAAGAGGTGTAAACCTGAGATTTATATCTGAACATAATTTTTTAATGCGTTTATATTATAAGCATAAAATAATTCATAACGCGATGTTTCGTAACAATAAATTGAATGTTACTTATTATATAAAAAATACTTAATCAAACAATATTATTCATCACTACCGCACATCTTTGAGAATATTCTGGAGAACTACCACGATATTTTGCTTGATCATTAAAGCAAGTGATATTTTTAATTGCTGAAAAATGCACATTACTTAGAGGTGCGTGCTGGGATTCGTATTCGGACTTTACTAACTACAGAATTGAAACACAAACATAAAAACAATTAAAAAATGAATGAAAAACCCACCCGAGTCTTGATAATATTTCAGCAAGAAAATATTCCCAAGAGCCTCTCTACCTCTTTCGTAAATCTATGTATCAACAGAAACAAGATTTTTTTATTAAAAAAGTATGACTTATAAAGGTACTTAGGGAACTCGGAACGACGTTTTGGCGAATTCTTGAGGTGATATTGATTAAGGCTATATTTCTTGAAGTTTATGGTAGCCAAGTATTTTTGTTTAGTACCAAAATGGTTTTCCAGGGAAGTGAGCAGAAAGTTAAAAGAAAATTTAATGGAAAATCCACATGAAAAATTAAAATGCTCTCAGGGCGTGCAAATCTACCGATCCTCACTTTCACTTCTACCGTGTGCGAATTGCACACACACACACACACACACACACACACACTTTTTTTTTGATGACATGACACACACTTTTCTCACATTGATAATGATGAACAAATGTAACGTTAAAATATTTCTTAAATGTAGTTCAACGGGTGCATACCACGATAAAATTTTTGGATTTATCGATTCACCCGATATAATTGAGTCCCTAGGGACCACAATCCATGCTACTGGTTCGAAATATCGACCAATCCAAAAATATTATCATGGTATTTACCCGTTGAATAATATTTGTATTTAAGAAATGTTGATTTATCACGAAAATCTGAGTTTAAAATCTTCAGTTAAAATATTACTCGCCAACCTGGATATCCAGTTTGTGAGCAAATGAGGGAAATTCTGATGACCAAGGCGCTGTAGTGGGCCGGTAATGAGTTAACAATAATGAATATCCCTGATGTTGCAATTTATTGCCGATGCCTTCGATTCATCAAGTTTGGTATAATTAATATTTGGTACAATTTTAAAGAGTTTTCCTTTATTTACACTTGGAGAATATATGAGCTACCAAAATAATCAGTGTAACATTACAATAAAACGCAATATTGACCCGCTAGCACTAGATGGCGTTAGTTGTTGTTGCGTGAAATGTAAATCGCGCTAAAGAGATTTTTTCCCACTAGTACAAGACGGTGCCGCGGCCAACCATTGTCAATCACTAGCGGTACCTGCCTGCAGTGCTTCAGCAAACGTTTTCCTCTCGAAGACACTTGCCGGACGCTGTAGTTAGGAACCTTGCTAGTGAAACCTACAGGACGTGCTTACAGCTTTTGCTTCCACTGCGTGGGACTGTCAAGTTATTCTAAGTGAATTCTAAATACAACTTTGTTCTTCACACGTGTCTTATAATTCCGTCGCCCCTTTTGCCCCGTCACGTAGAATTGGTTACATCAGTAATTTATTTATTTACTTAATTGGTATCTAAGACCCATCACTACACACTACACTATAACATAAATAGAATAATTAGAAACTAAACTAATAAAAAAGAACTTACATTAAATATTAATTAGCAATATAAAACAAAAGTTACAAATTAAAATTTTTGCGTCTAGACAGCCCTACGTGGAGTTTAATATACAACTTGTAAATTGGAGAGTCGTATCGATTTATTAGTGCTTTCAGAATAAGTAATATCTGCATATTTTAAATCATCACTTAATTTACTGAATCTTGTAAAGCGGATAACGATATTTAGGCAGAAATAAAGTCAAGACTAAAATTATATTTTATTTTTCACTGTGACGAACTCCATTGATTGTTTTAATAGTTTTAAATCCTTCCAACCTTTTTTTTATTGGCAATTAAACCAGCGCAATCCTTTTTCATTTAATATAATGCCAGTAGGTACTATATAATACCAGCTTTTCTATTAATAAGATAATTCCTGTTTTAAAAGAAAGTTAAAAATTACTACACCAAAAAACCGCCATTTCAAAGCTATCTAAGTAAAAAACAATTTGAAATAAAATGATTGTTGGACCGACAAAACTATTATTTGCCGTCGAATCTCTAAAAACGTATTCAGATACAACACAATAAAACGCCAATTTGTTTCTTTACTGAATTGATTAAATCCGGATTAAACGGAACATCTGTGTTGATTGTACAAGATAATTGGATTTGCGGTAATTATCAACGCGTCGCCACCCACTGGTAATGACCTACTGGCATCCTACTGTTATCGACATCTTTATATATCGCGATTTTCCATAGAAACGTCTTTTCTTAATTCAAAGTCAAAACAACGAAAAAATATGTATTCAACTAGGCCCCATAGGTCTTACTTTTGATGAGAACATTACATGAGAAGTACACGGTAGTGGGATGATGGCGATAACCATATTCGTTAACTTAAAACTAAAGCTACGTGGGTTCCAATCGCGTCCTTGTTTAACAAGAAGCCAAAAACAAACATAGCCTGGTGTTTCTTTTGTTATCACCATCTCACATTATCAACTAATAATTGATCGACCAAGCATATAGCCCACCTGATGGTAAGTGGAAAATCATCGCCTATTTATTTATTTACGAAATGCCATTTTCTTTTCATCTTTAATTGTTTATAACTTTTGCATTTTTTTATGTGTAATGCACGCTTTTGGCACATTTTTCTAGACGTCATTCCGGATCCAATGAGCTATCGCACAAAATTTTAAGAGCAGTATCTCTATTTTGTACCATTTTCAACTTGTCGACAAGAGTAATTGGACAATGCTGTTTAGCGGGAGAAATAAGCATGGTACCTTGAACTCTGTCACGGAAAGCTCTACTACCCACTACTTAAGTTTGATGGGTGACGTAGCTGTTGCTAGTTACGTTCCGTTACGATGTCGCGTAAATACAAATCAGAGGTATATAGCTGCCATATACCTTAACAACTTAGCTTGTCATCTTAGACTGATCATTCTTTACCAACAGGTAAGATTGCAGTAAAAAGCTAACTTGAAGTGATAAAAAAAATAGCAGCGCTGATGGAAGGTACATAATACATTGTTATCATTTATTGTAACCACGACAATGAGTAATCATCATTAGAATGAGAATGATTTAGGCCGTAGTATACCACGCTAGGCGAAGTCTGGATTGGTAGACTTCTCACGCCTTTCTGAACATTATGGAGAACTCTCAGGCATGCAGGTTTCCTCACGAAGTTTTTCTTCACCGTCGAATCAAGTGATATTTCAATTGCTTAAACATAACTTCGCGCCTAACTTCCTTTCATTATTTACTTAGTACATACACGATAGTTCAGTCTTTTAGAATTATTAGTTTGGTCCGAAGTGATAATTAGACCTTGTGGCATACTACGTGTCGTAATAATGACCCTCTTAGCAATGTCTTGGATTACAGCGATGATGAATGAGGGGCGCCCGTGAAAGAAACACTTTCCTTTTAGGGGCAGGCGGAAGTTGGGAGAGGAGGCGAATTCGTTTATTTATTTCGCATCTTCTTAGTACGGCAGGAAAACTTACATTTACTAGATGGAACTACATTATGGATAACTACAACACAAATGGATGAAAGATATGAAACAATATACAATACATTATGTAATATTGGACTTTCTGAGTCCTAGACTGTGGGTTTGATTCCTACAACTGGAAAATGTTAATGTGTTATGAACATTGAATGTTCTTCATTCCTTCTGAGTGTACTATTATTCATGAAAATATTCAACAGTCATCTTAGTAACAAGAACACTATCAAGGCTTACTTTGGGGCTAGATTTGGGCTTCGACGACTCACACATCGCTGATGTGTGAATCGTTGAAGTATATTTATTTATTTCTAATTTATTGTAGTGGTACTCTGCAAATATTGAAATGAAAGTCATTCAATATTCTCAGAACAGATCTCAGATTACCTTAAAAATTCATGAAAAAATCTGTCCACTCGTCATCACATTGAAAATTGCTGTCCAAGAGCGCGTTGAATGACGACAATGAACGAGGTATAGGCTTCGTGCAACAGTGCTACAAGAAGGGACCACTAAAAATTTATTTTTCGTCAAGGTCATTTGCTTTATGAGCATGAATACAACACAGTTGGCTATCAAGATCTGGGGTATCGATCTCCTCGTAAAATAAGGCACATAATCTGTCCTCCTGTCTAAGTCTGATCTCCAGGGAGTTGAATCCTTAGCAACCTAAAATTAATTTGGTTAGGTACATGAAAGGTAGCAGCTCTTGAAAAGTATCTCAGGGATTCTGCACTTTTTATAAAATGTTTTTTTCTGTCCGTATGGATGCCAGACGTGCTACTAGTATCTTTTATAATATCTTAACCTTCCCAGAAATCTTCCCACATTCCCGAGTTTGTTAAAAAAAATACAGCTAATGGAGTTTTTTGTTAACTAAACAGGTTCGAAGCTCAGAATCCTTCAATATTTGTCCAATATCCACTAATTAACGTAGGTATATAATTGTATTTATTATACTGATATTTCTATGTTATACGTATATAACATAGAATAAATATTTCTATGTTCTATTCTTATTGACGGATAATTGGCGCAGGGGGCAGCGACCCTGCTTTCTGAGTCAAGTCTGTGGGTTCGAGAGAATATTTGTGTGATGAACTTAAATGTTTTCCAGTGTCTGGGTGTTTATTTGTATATTATAAGTATTTATGTATATTATTCATAAAAATATTCATCAGTCATCTATGCACATAACACAAGCTACGCTTACTTTGGGGCTAGATGGCGATGTGTGTATTGTCGTAGCACAATTTATTTATATATTATATATTACATATATTATTTTAATATATTGCGCCTATATATTTTAGTATTTTTGTATATTTATATATTGCGCCGCTACCGTCTACCACACTAAATTACTTTCCCCGAGGATTTCTGAAAGAGATTGCTTTAGCAATAAGACCGCCTTTGCATACCAATATTTGATTAAATTTATTAAGTTGTCTTTTATGTTGTTTCTTTTTTTTGTGCAATAAATTGTTTATTTATCTATCTATAACTACAGAAAATACTATTTCCAGTTACAGTTGAAAGTCAAAACATTTTTTTTTATTAAGGCCCAAACCGTATACTTAGTACTTAAAATTAGTACAAATTAAAATAACACATACACCAATTAAGCAGCCGCTAATAAATCGAACATTATGTATATACATAATATACATTTGAACATTTAGCTGTCGATCCCACTTGTGTATTCATGATAATATCGGTTATGAAAATTCTATTATGGTAATAGAATCATCCCATCCTCTGCGTAATGCAATTTATATAAGGGACTTCGAAAAATAAATCTTCAGAATCTCTTTCAGAAGCGCAATTCCAAAGTTATTTTGAATATTTTTTCATAGAACCGCATTCATATATGTTGTATCGGTATTATTTTTTAATTCCAGTAGATTTTTGTACATAGTTCAACCCTTTTAAATCTCATTGGGATTGAATATACGTTTTAAGAAAGTATACGAAATCTTCACTTTAATAAAGATACAGTCAAGGGCTAACTTAAAGTGAAATAAAAAAAAGATGTTTTACTGATGCCGAAGTGTTAACATAGTGATTTTTTGCTGTCTGATGTAAATAATAATAAAAAAAATACCATTTGTACGCAGGCGAATCACAATACAAAATCGCTGGATCATGATTCTACGAGTTCTGTCTCTACAACTACAAGTTTTACACTTACAATCCAACTTAATACGAGTGTCATCAACATTTCTGAAATTGGGGCATCACAATATTCGGAATATCTAAAATAGGCTGTTCAGAGCGTTCGAGTTGGGACGATGCGAAATTGTGAAGAGTCTTCAGCGATCCGCGGAGTTTGTTAGAGCTGACGTCCAAACTCTTGAGTTTAGGCTGTGTTCACGGTGAGCGCTCTCAGCTTAAGACTTGCGATCCTAACTTGGGCACTTGTAAACTTATTTCGGTGCTTATACTCGAAAATGAAAGTGAGTGGTGAGTCTTAGTCGATTGGTCAACTTATGTTTATTTCGGTAGAAGATTTTAAAAAGGTTTGGAATTTTCGATTTTATTGTTGTTACTGAGTCTTATTTAAGTTATTTTTCATTATAACACTGTAACGGGCTTACCTGTTAGGGGAATGGCAGTAAAATTATAAAACGACGCTAAACTGCTAAGTGGCACGTCTTTGTCGGTAGGGTGATAACTAGCCACGGCCGAAGCCTTCTACATACAGGCAAGAAGTCATAAAATTATAATTTTCCAAACTGCCCGTGCCGGGGATCGTGCTTGGGATCTCCCACTTAAAAGTTTTTTTTACCTATCCATGCTCCAAGCCGTATTAAATCATAAAAAAATATCCAGACAATGTTTGATTACTTGCTTAACTTTAACACATTTCTTTGGAATGAAAAAGATCGAAGTTTCAATTAAGTCAGCAATTGTTCTATACGTAACTAACCGCCCTGAACTTCTGCATTTTTTTTTTAAAGTAAAACTACTTTAGGCGCGACTAGGGAGTAACTCAGTTTTTTCTGACGGAAGTAACGTTTACGTCAGACGTCTGTGTAGTTTCCGCTATTTAAAAATAATAATTTGATTGGTCGTAAGTATATGTCATATACTCCACGCATCTTGACTTTTACGCCAGCTAGTAATATATTATAAACAATTAGAATTATTTATTTTCAATATTTTTAAACCAATGGTGATTAGCAAAGTGAATTAATTTTATAATTCAAAAGTAAAAAAAAAAATTCAGTTTTTTGAAAATCGGTAAATAAATTATTAATATATTTTCTGACGAATGCAAATCAGACACGTGACCCCACCTTTATGTTCCCCAATATCGTCATGTTACGTCGAGAAACTATATACTCGAGAAGGCAGTTAAGTTCACCTACATTCTAATTAAGTGATGTTACGTAGAGGCCTTGGAAGCTGGTTTCTAATTTATAGATTTAGGATATATTTGTGGAACTACTGCGATATTATAATTATCTAGAGTTTTGGAATCTACTCTACTGGCTGCCCGTGCAACATTTTCTGGTTTGTTTCGGTTTTTAAAAATCCTGTAAAACAAGCGCATTTTCTCGGGATTAAAAGTATCCCAAGTCAATTGTACAAACAGTTGTCAAGACCGGTTAGCTGTTAAGCTGTGCATTACAGTTAAAAAATAATGATTTTTTAAAAATCCCATGACTCAAACAAAGAATTAAAAACATTAAAAAACGATGTTTCTCGAACAGGCAATTAGTCACTTCAGCCCATTTCTGTTGTATGCAATCAATGTTTTAAGCGTTCACTATAAAATGGAATAGTGGGAAAAAGTTTATTATGAGCTAGCTACATTTCGCGTATGTAGTGAGACACGGGACGTTTCCACGTAGTATTTTTGGACCCACATGGAATGAGGGTTC
This sequence comes from Pararge aegeria, assembly GCF_905163445.1. Classification (NCBI taxonomy): domain Eukaryota; kingdom Metazoa; phylum Arthropoda; class Insecta; order Lepidoptera; family Nymphalidae; genus Pararge; species Pararge aegeria. Next base: position 18,005,751 of record NC_053187.1, read on the forward strand.
TGTGCGTTCTTAATTCTGTGGATACAAATTATCCTTTTGCCAAATTCGGTCCAGATCAGTACAGTGGTTAAGCCGAACATAGGTTATACACAAACAGATTTAGTCGCCTATATAAAATTTTCGTATGAAAAAATAGTAATAAGTATTTTAAATGCTAAGCATAAAGAATGCTTGTTTTTCGTAACTCTATCAATGGTTCAAACGGCAGATTTTCAAGAAGTAGTATCCTGTTTTACTTTAATTGTGACCTCTATAGCTCTTTAGCTTTATTTTCCTATATATTTAGTTCCAATTTAGTTTTTTTTTTTAAATTTAATAGCGGGCAAACGAGCAAGTGGGTCACCTGATGGTAAGTGATCACCGCCGCCCATAAACATCTGCAGCACCAGAGGAGCCACTGATGCGTTGCCGGCTTTAAACTATCTATTGATGTTTCCCAAAATAGTATTTATGTTCCTTAATTTAACAAAATCTTCTTACGATTCTAGTTTCGTCTCTCGGTGACTCATGTAGGCTCCTTGAAATGAATATTACCTGAAACAATAACAATTATCATGTTTAATACACATATTAGTGGCTTTATTGTAAACACAACGATATAATTTTACAATTGGCTTAAAAAAAAATGGTCGGGTAGCTCTGCGACGATTAGTAACCAAATTACCGGCAACGATGTACTGCCAAGCGCTTAATTTTTCCGAAAGTAGACTGCCGCATAGAAAATTATTAGGATTATGTTCCCGAGCTTTCATCTAAGATCCCCATATATGAAATGCGAATTAAAGAAGTTCTAAATTTGCTTTTGTAAAACAACTCGGGCCAGTTTTCTTGCCCAGAACTTATTTTCATTCCCACGTCCAATTTGTTGTTTTTATAGTGGATGACTTACACACAGTATATGACCCAGATAGTCTAATAGCTATGCTTATCATCATCACATCAACCCATTGCCGGCCCACTAGAGAGCACGGGTCTCCTCCCACAATAAAAAGGGGTTAAGGTAGGCCGACCGCGGGCCTACGGCACTTCACACGCCTTTGAGAACGTTATGTAGAACTCTCAGGCATGCAGGTTTCCTCACGATGTTTTCCTTCGCCGTTGAAGCAAGTGATATAATTTTATTTATTTATTCAAACTCTTTTTTTTACACCACTACACAGTTAGAAATATAATGGACGAATAGAGAGAAACACAAAGACTGGAGTAGACTAGTATACAAAAGGTGGCCTTATCGCTTAGAAGCGATCTCTGCCAAGCAACCTTAGGATTAGTACAAGAAGAGCGAGAGCAAATAGGTGGTGTAAAATTATTATAAACCTACATTCTAATAACTACGTACGAATACATAAACAAAAATTACACAAATTAAAAAATATTTTAATTTCTTAAAACGCACATAATTTAGAAAAGTTAGAGGTGCGTGCTGCGATTCGAACTCGGCCCCCCCCAAAGTGAAGTCGAGCTCCTACCCAATGCGCTATCACCGCTTACGCTCATCTGATATTATAATACGCCTTACTGATAAACCAAATTTGAAGTATTACTTATTGAGGCATCGCGTCGGTCGTCGTTAGCGAATACGCACATAAGTCTCGTTACTCGGCAGGCGTATCGTTAATCTGTATCTAACGAGTACGAGTACGCTATCAAATCCTCAACATCAGCTTACGTAACAAAAGTCAAGGGGCTGATTCATCGAGGTCTCGTTGCCGAAACGCTGACGCGGCGACATCGCGAGCACTCGCCCTGAGTGCACTCATCTCGACGCTCGCGCCGCATCGCCCTCAGCTCAGTATTGATCAAAGTGGGCTATTTTGAAATGGAGACATAAAAGAAACTCGATTCCGTATCTCTCATTCGGCAGTTTACGAGTGTTACGCTGGTATCCATTGTGATTTGGTTTACGACTGTTTTCAAATTACTTGTGTCGGCCTATTTGATGCTTCGGTGTACGCTATGCCGCTGACTTTTTTTTTATTCTACTACAGGTTAGCCATTGACTGCAACCTCACCTGGTTGTAAAAGATGATACAGTCTAAAACGGTAACGGGCTAACAATCGGTTTCTACGCAACATTTTAACGGACCGTTAAATCGCTTAGCAGCATGTCTTAATAGGTAGGGTGGTGACTAGCTACAACCGAAGCTTCCCACCAGACCAGCCTAGCCGGAGAACGAACCACGGACCTCCCACTTAAAACCATAGCACTAACGGTGCGCCATGGATGTTATCCAAACTCTGCAACCAAACCGTAGATTATTTGAGTCTAACGTCTATACTGAAAAATATATCTACTGTGATTTTCTTTATTGAGCATCCCTTTGGAACTATCTCATTCACAATGACTCTAAGAAATATTTAAAACTAGCTGATATACACTCTTCGTCCGAATTTATTATGGTTTTGTTAATTCCCGTGAGAACCGTTAATTTTTCTGGGTTAAGAAGTTGCCTATGCAACTCTCCAGCCTAACATTGAGACAAAACACATTTATTTCATGTAGGCTTAAACTAGGCAATAAGCCCTTTTTAAACGTCAAGTCGGTTCGGAAGTCAGATTCCATCGAGAAAAGCCGGTAAGAAACTCAGCAGATTGCTCTTTTTCAACATCATTCTACAGTATTTAAATTTCTATCTTGCGAGGGAGGAGAGCGGAGCCTGCTTCCAAGCAGCCTTGTCGTTAGGAAATTCATAAATATATTTACCCTGATGGATCATATCATATAAGAATATACTTCCTCAATCAGTCCCACAAATTATTTTGCGCCTTTGGCAAACGATATGCAGGTATCACTAACTTATGTCAATTTCAAGTAAGGCGGCTGTTTTATTCATTTTTCTAAATAGTTATGTTTTGTCTGTCTATATTGTTAGAAATATATTGTGAAAATGTATTTCCAAGATAGGTTACATTCGTCTCTTTTGCACACAAATATTTTTACGATACAAAAGAGTAACAAATCGCTGTTGTAATCTATTAATCTTGTAAAGAAATTCAATTCCTCTACGTACAACTACATACTTGTAAAAATAAAACTGGTCTTGTCGTCGCATGCAGTTCCATAAATTTTCGTTCAAACCAGTGCTGCAAATTGAATCACTCCTTACATAGAATGTAAATGTAGTAAAAGTAACTGAAGTATATTTGTTACTATGTAAATTCAGCGTACTCTTTGGCGTAGCGGGAAGCATTGGAGGCTTGTGAGAGGAAACGTTTAGGTTCGATATTATTTTTAATATTTTATTAATTTGTTAGTTTTTTTTTTCTTACAAAAAAGCCTTCTAGAGACCCAGATGTGGATGGAGAAATGGAGAATAACAGCTAGTCCAGCAAAATCTCTGCACATAACTTTTACTCTGAGAACAGGTGATTGCCCTCCAGTTAAACTTAGTAACAACGAATTACCCCACACTCGGTGTGTAAGATACCTGGGTATGCACTTGGATCGTAAACTCACGTGGAAAAAACATATCCAAACTAAGCGCGGCGAACTAAACCTTAAATATAGAGGACTCTATTGGCTGCTTGCTAGAAACTCTAAGCTGTCTACAGACAACAAACTCCTGATATACAAAACAGTACTCAAACCCATATGGACATACGGATTACAGCTCTGGGGCTCCGCCTGCGATTCCAACATCAAAATAATCCAAAGAGCTGAAGACTCTATTCTCAAACAAATAACGAACTCCCCTTGGTTTATCAAGAACAATGAGATCCACGAGCATCTAAGGATCAGGAACGTAAAAGAAGAACTGCAACAGTGTAGTAACAACTACCAAATACGACTTAGGCACCATCCCAACCAGCTGGCAGTTCAACTCACCGTACCAGATTGTCTCAGCCGGCTAAAAAAAAAAAAATTGTAGACCTAAATAAATGCTAAACCAGTCTTTCCTCAATATGACCATTTCCAATGGGAAATTATCATAAAATAATTAAAAATATCTATGAACACATCTGCTCATAGTCAAGGACTGATTGCAGGATAACAATAGAAAAAAAAAAAAAAAGTTTTTTTTTTCAACTTCGTAACTTTACAGGAAGATATTGAAATTGTTGTTGCTTGCCGCCTTTATTACGCTGTTTTACAACTCCCGAACAAAGCCACGTTTAAAGAGAGACAAGAGCCAAGTGTGTGTTTTCAGACTTCATAATATAATTATTGAGCTCTCTAGTATTATTGAATTCGAGTAGACAGACTCAACAATTATAATAATCAGAGAGTAAGTCAGTGATAATAACACAGACATTCTGTCAAATCCACGGTCTCATGCCATCCGAGTCTGAACTGAAACTTACTTTAGATACTTACTTACTTCCTTTCTTTCCGGTTTCCACTTTAAGTAAGCTGATATTAATATAAATACAAATATAATTCGACAATACACATATCGCCATCTAGCTCCAATATATTATGAAAATTAAGCTTAATTTGCTATACTCCGCGAAAAGCAGGATAATCTGTATAGTGTAATTTATAATTTCTTCAATCCTTATACTCCACACCAAACAGATCTTCGGCAATGTACCCTCTCTCTGTCGTACGTCTCTCTGTACGTTTCTCTCCGAAAACGGAGCATCTTCAGGAGATGTTGACTTTACCTACTTCAAATAAATGGATTTTGAGTTTTGATGAATATTCTTAGGAATAAATTACATTATACATAAATACTTATATTATACTGATAAACACACAGACACTGAAAAGCACACATGTTCATCACACAAACATTTTCCAGTTGTAGGAATCGAATCCTCGGCTTTGGACTCAGAAAGCAGGGTCGCTGCCCACTGCGCCAGTCGGCCTTCAAAGATTATTGCAAGGGTGTGATTTTAACATTTTTTGGCACGCCTCATAAGCGAAGCATTGAGGTGGGTATTACTGTCAGTTTACGCACACCGAGTGATTCTCCAACTTAAAGTGTCACTTTTTTATTTTTTATTATAAGCTTTTATAAAATTGCCATTATATACGGTAGGGAGCAACCAAATTGGATTTGGGAAAATCGGTACCTAGTACTAAACTTTGATATTTGGTATAATCATTAAACTTTATAAGCGAACTATTTTTGAGATCCTAAAATTAACGTGGAGGAGTAGAAAATAAAAACAACATTACGTCAGTCGAAGATCTCTATATAAAGTTCTATTGAAACTATAAAATACCACGTAAAATGCACCACAGTGTTGTGCACCGTCAAATTCACTGGATGAGTCCTATTCAAGTAAAGAATAAAAGAACGTTCTACACCCCGTTGTTTTAGCACACAATCGCTTTGTAATTAAATACATTTTCCGAGTTAAAAGGATTACGTTTATGCGTTAACACAAACGCAAAGAAAATATTATTGCATACTTTGTTATTTAATGGTATGATAGAACTTCGACTGTGGAGTATAATTTAACTGACTACTCTTAGAAGATATCATGCGAATATATGATTATCTGTTCATTCTTACTTGCAATTATACTGGCAAGCCGTTCATAGCATTGCAACAATCCTGTAAGCGGCAGAAATAATATAAATATATAAATATAAATATAAATATACTACGACAATACACACATCGCCATGTTTTCAGTGTCTGCGTGTTTATATGTATTTTCTAAGTATTTATGTATATAATTCATAAAAATATTCATCAGGCATCTTAGCACCCTTAACACAAGCTACGCTTACTTTAGGGCTAGATGGCGATGTGTGTATTGTCGTAGTATATTTATATTTATATTATTTCTGCCGCTTTCAGGATTGTTGCAATGCTATGAACGGCTTGCCAGTGTAATTGCAAGTAAGAATGAACAGATAATCATATATTCGCATGATATCTTCTAAGAGTAGTCAGTTAAAATATACTCCACAGTCGAAGTTCTATCATACCATTAAATAACAAAGTATGCAATAATATTTTTTTTGAAAAAAAAAACCATAAATTCCTTATCAGGCAATCTTCAGATTCATATTCCATTATTAATTTCAGGATTAATAGAGTAAAACTTCAGCGTTTACAAAGATCTGCCTACAGAGTCATTGTAAAGAATCTGTTAATCCGAAGCGCATTCTAGTCGATTTTTTACGGATTCGTTTCCAGTCTTTAAGCCTAACAAAGACACAAAAGAAACCCGATTTCGAATTTCGTTCGGCTGACATTTTTTCTGTTTATATTGAAGTTTACTTCCGATTTAGCATTTCAATGTTGACTTTTGGATTATTTTATAATAAAAAAAAATTCCCATCAGCAGTTTTCGAAGTAATGGTATTTGGGTTACAGCACCAGGGAGATTGTAAGATGTGCTACCACAGGCAGGAGACCAAAATTGTATCCCGATTGTATCCCAGGACAAGGGCTATAATTACCGAGTCCAAATGCTAAAGCACGGGAACTGGGTTTATTATAACACATATATTTTGATTATGATTGAATAGGAGACTGATTGAAGTCTGGAGGCTCACATATAGGCCACATATATTTATAGTAATAATAAATAATAATAAATTATTAAATATACTACGACAATACACACATCGTCATCTAGCCCCAACGTAAGCGTAGCTAGTTATGTTTGCACCATGTCCATCGGCTCTGGATTAGCTCTTCTCAGAATGTAGAGTCTAGAGTCAGCATCTAGTGCCCGCCGGGCGAGTATGTATTTGAGGATGGTGATTATTATAGAAGCCTCCAAATCGGCAACACGTATTTTATTTTATTCCTTTTATTTTTTAAGTGAAGTAGTTAATTGAGTTTTCATAACGTTCCCGTAACCAAAAGTAGCTTGTGTTATGGGTACTACGATAGCTGTTGAATATTTTTATGAATATAATAAACATAAATACTTATAATATACGGATAGACACCCAGACACTGAAAAGCAATCATGTTCATCACACAAACATTTTCCAATTGTAGGAATCGAACCCACGGCCTAGGACTCAGAAAGCAGAATCGGTGCCCACTGCGCCAGTCGGCCGTAAGAATAGACAGACCAACCTGATGCTTAGAGGCAAACCATCGCATATATACAGAGCAACACTTGGCAGGGCGTGGAAATAAAACGTCCTTCAAAATGCAGCCTGGTGTTCTATAATCTAAGGCGTAGGTGTTAAGCCTCATTTTTCTGTAACTATACCGGCAATATAATTAGCAAGGATGGCGGTATACTTGGTGGAAGAAATGTAGTGATATTTCATCCAATGAACTTTTGTCACAAGAAGCTCTAAAAAAACAAAGCATCCGAGAAAATAAAATCAATAACACATATTTAATGATTCTTCGGCTTCCCTTTTCTAGATAGTCGGTTAGAAGGGATTCAATTCGATTCTCTACAAGATTAATAGATTACAGATCCGATCTGTTACGCTGAGGTTTCGAATAGTTCCGTAGTCTATAAGAAAGCTGTCGGGAACCACGATCGGTCTTTGAAGATTAATCACCTTAAACTGAATGCGGCTGAGGTATTTTTAGTACGGCGTTTATCAAAAATGTCCTTTGAAATCCTTAATGTCTTTGATAATAAGATGTTCTATTTAATCCTTGTGTAAGGAATATTAATTAATCAAATTTTGGGATATCTTGGTGTATTGATTGCGTCTCTAACAATGATATCATGTAACATCATACATATTGCTTACACATTAGTATTGGTTTCCATAAAAAAGTAAATCTAAGGCGAAGTTATAGTCAAAAATATCTTTATGCAAGTAGTATAGATAGCACTTTTGACGCGTACATTACATAAAAAAATGTGTAGGGATATGGTACTTATATGATGGCGATGTACTGGGCGTAAATTCTTGAAAGACCTTTTTTAGGTCCGCGTTGTGACTGGGGTAAAGTAATTTAAGTAAAGTCAAAGACAATAAATAATTGGAGGAAAGCTGTTATGAAATCATAAATAAAAAATTTCGTATGCTTCTGCATATTGAAGAACAATTTGTACTACATACGAGTAAGTCAGTGCAAACATCTCGAAAGCATCGCTTCGGTTACTGACCTTCCATTATCTCGCGAGCTTCTGCGCCTCTTGCTAGATTTTTTAAGGACAAGACGATGACGATGGACTTGCTGAAATTAAAGGTATCTAGGTAGAAAGGTGCTGCTCGGAAATACATTCTCGGGCAAGGAGGCCCAAGAACCCTAACTGGAAAGGGAAAAAGACCCTTCGTCGACGTCACATAAAATGAATCAAAACGCCATCGGAGATAGAGCTAACTCACGTACTATTCGTATAACGTTTCATTTTTAACGTCATGGGAACATAATGCAGTTTGTTACATTAATAACTTTTTACTCCAGAACAAATAACACACATTCAAATTTTTAATACTCGTAAGAATGTTTTAATGCGTAAATTTTGCGAGTCGAAAAGAAATGATACATAAAAAGAATCCTATTTAAAAGAATACACAATGGGGAGAAAGTTTAAGAAGGAAAAAGATTTCCTTTAACAACAAAAGCCTCAAAGTTTAACCGAATTTCATAAAATTGCGACGACAAAGTTGGAAACGATTGAGGATTTTAGACATCCGGACACATTCTCAACGAGATTTTAATGTTTCTCTTTTAAAAGGAAAAAATCCTTAAACTTAAAAGTTCCAATAAAATACCCAGAAGGAAAGTTCTGTTTGAGTATTGTTACTGAAATCCGGTAATTTACCCTGTCTTAAACCACACAGGTTTTATGTGACTAGGCATATTAACATTAATTTTTATTTTAAATTGTAATCAAAAAATATATATATTGATATGCGTATCAATAGTTTATATTTTCATGTTATATTTTTTGATTTTATTTTTAGTAGATTATATTAATAATGTTATTTAATGTATTTTTATATCTTATTTGTAGTTTCTAGTTATATATTATACTAGCGGACCCCAGCGCCTTCTGTCGGGCTGTTTTGTAAATCTAAACCAACCAGGGTGCCACCCAAATGCATATAAAAAAAAACATTCAAATCGGTCCAGCCGTTTAGGAGGAGTTCAGTGACATACCAACGCACACAAGAAATATATATATTTGTGCAATGTTTATATCTCATTTATTGCACCACCTACCTGTTTTATATGTTTTTGCCTTTTGCTTCTTTAGTTGCCGGGAAGATATCGCTATGTAGCGATAAGGCCACCATATTGTACTCACTTGCTCTTTGTTTATATCTCTGTAACTACTTTTTTCTTTGGTGTACTTTAAAAGTGTATTCATTCATTCATTCAATTCAAAGGCAATTTTTCGTAATGCCCCAATTCAAAACAAAAAAAAGTAATTAAAATGAGAAGTCTGAATTCTATTTATCTGTATTAGCTTCTGTAAATAGTAAACGGCGACGTGTTGTTACGCCATCTGCGCCAGCTACGCTGATCTGCCACCAAATGCAAAATTATACAAATTCAAAGTCAAATGTTTCATGTCATTTCAAATGTTGAGGTTACATTTCTTTATTCATGTAGGCCTATCACAGGCAATTATGAAGCGTTCATATATACATGATTACATAGTTGAAAGTGGATGGTGATAAATTCGTTCGCCCACTTAAGCCTAAAGCTACGCGCCCTGGTCTATAAAGAGCCCACAACAAACTTAGCCAGATATTTTTTTTGTTATCACCATCTCACAGTTAATTAATATTAAGCTATGAAGTTAGAGCAATTCACACCCAAGCTTTTTTAAAATAAAACGGACTTAATTAACTTACCTTGTTTGAAATACTGCAAAAAGAAAATACGCCTAAACGAATGTCAATACATTTACCTAGGTAGGTAAAACATTAATTACCAACTACAATTCTTCAATTAACAAAGTTTCGTTTCCCAAATGAGCTCTCGAAAGCAACAAAGTAGATTATTAACAACAAAGGATCTAAGACTACATTAATTAATCACTGGAAAACAAACAACGAACAAGTGTCGTAGCAAATTCGTCGAAGGTCGTCTGCGAACGACACAATTTATACCTGTTTAGCTACTTTGAGCAGGTCTGGTGAGTGGCTTTGGCCGTGGCTAGTTACCAGGTGATTTAATAATAAATGAAATAATAATAAATATACTATGACAATAAACACAGCGCCACTAGCCCCAAAGTAAGCGTAGCTTGTGTTATGGGTACTAAGATGACTGACGAATATTTTTATGAATAACATACATAAATACACTGAACACCCACACACTGAAGAACATTCATGCTCATCACACAAACATTTTCCAGTAGTGGGAATCAAACCCACGGCCTTGTGCTCAGAAAGCAGGGTCGCTGCAAACTGCGCCAATCGGCCGTCAAGACACAACATCTGGAGTTCAGGTGTGATTTCGCGTAGATACCGATTACGGGGTATGACTACCATACTCCTTTAAAGGTTAGTCCACTACCATCTTCGGCTGCATCATCACCTACCACCAGGTGAGATTGCAACCAGGGGTAACCAGTAGTGGAATAAAAAAAAGCAACTCGAGTTAACAAAAAAATAAATTTACTTCGGCATTACATACTCGTACGTAGCCATCGAGACCCAAAGTAAGCGTAACTTGTGTTATGGGTACTAAGATAACTGATGAATATTTTTTATGAATGATATACATAAACACTTATTATATACAGATAAACAGCCGGGCACTGTAAAAAATCATGTTCGTCAAACAAACATTTTCCAGTTGTGGGAATAGAACCCACAGCCAAGGACTCAGAATGCAGAGTTGCTGCCTACTGCGCCAATCGGCCGACAATAATATACCTGGACAAATGAAATATTAATACATTTATAAAAGCCTCACAGACAATAAGCCACGGCCGAAGTTTCACACTAGACACAGAAAATTCAGAAATTTTAAATTTTCAATAATTAGCCCTTTAAGGAATCAAAACTTACAAGATACTAGCGGACCCCAGCGCCATCTGTCGGGCTGATTTGTGAATCTTAGCCATCCAAAGTGCCACCCAAACGTACACCAAAAAATTCATTTAAATTGGTCCAGCCGTTTAGGAGGAGTTCAGTGACATACACACGCACACAAGAATTATTTATATAAAGATAAGAGTTAGTAGCAACGTTAACCATTTTCTGACTTGGGCCAACGTTCGTTACCAAGCACAATCGATACACTATTCGACTAATCGATTAAGATCATACATTTTTGCAGTTAAGATGAAAATGAAATAGGTCCCCGGGACGGTCATTTGGGGTTTGCAATGTTTAAATATGTAAAAAATTTATATGTCTTCAATATACAGAATAGGGATAAGAACATAATATTAAACAATATCTAATGCCATTAATGGTCTTACTATTGATCAATTTTTTTATGATAATTAAAGACTGTTTAAGTTAGTAAAAACTATTTTCCCACATAGTATTACCTTAAGAATCCCACCTGAGATTCATTCCACGACTAGTCGCACAAAAGTTAAAATTGACTTCCTTTGTTCCGCAAAAAGCTTAAAGAACTCGGATAAGGGAACGTTTCCACTATTGTCTTACGTAATAATTACGTTGGTAAAAAAAGCTAGTGCACTAGGAGCCAAGTCTGGAGGGTTCCGCAGTAAATTTTTTTTCGGATGGACACTTGCCGATAACCATCTGAGAGGTTGCTACAGCGCCTTTTGGGGACTGGGGCGAGCGCGAGAGCTCGCCATGAGAAGAGCCCCAGGGCTCGACGACATCGGGGGGAAGTGGGATACGTCGACCCGAGGGTACCTCCTGCGAGGACTCGGTCCTTTGCTCGGTTCGACGTTAATCTGACTGGTTTCGCTCATGAAAACTGTTTGGCTAGTTAAAAGTAAGGAAGATTTTTTAATAATAGTTGTTAACGAATGATGACTCACCTGATGGTAAGTGGAAAACCATCACCATAAACAGGGCAAAACTAAGCAGGCTATGCAAGAACACGACCTTTGTTAGTCTACCACTTTTGTAACGAAAAGTCTGTCTGTCTGTGGTTACGCTACCAATGATCCCAAAGACAGATCATTTCGAGAACAATCCGGCAAGAAACTCAGCAGTCACTCTTTTGCAATTTTCATTTTAACAGTAAAAAATAATAATTTCGTACGAGAATACACACACATATATATTATATCATAAATAATAATTAAATTTTAATAAGTTTAACTCACCTTACGACCCTATAAATGTAGGTATGTAGCCCTTAATAGTTTTAATTTACAAGGTAAGATGGTGATAACAAAAAGAACACCCAGCAATGTTTGTTGTGTGCTTCTTCTTGGACCACGGCGCGTTTGAGATTATCTCACTACCCTATCCTATCAGCCAGGTAGTTCCCTACCTGGCGTAGATCAGTCTTATTATCTAGGGTTCAAAGAATAGATTACGACCGATTCTCAGACCTATACTGCATATGCAATAAAAAATTCATTACAATCTGTCAAGTTTCGAATGAGTGTGTGGGTCCCCGAACACAATAACACGGAAATTTTATGTATTAGATATTGTTTAATTGACCAATATAGAAGTGTCGAATATTGTATCTTATTTTGTTCAAAAAACTGTATTATTAGCTTATATCAGTCTAGTTCCAAGCTATAATTGAAGACGGGACCCTAAAAACCGATACACGTGGTAACAAAATTGTATTCTACGGCTCAAGTAATAAGGCCGAGGAAGTTTCAGTGAGCCAATTTGACTGGAAGGTAATTCAAATTAACGGAATATAAACTCTATGCTTTGAGGAATAAGAGTTAGGTTAAATGACGGGTTATGCAGCGAGAGCGATGAATTGAAGGATTTTTTTGCGGGAATAATTATATTATACAGTTAAGTTTTTACTTGTAAAAGCATTGAACTTTGCGTTAAAGGTTGAACGGTAGTTACGGGTCCATTTTTATTATTAACTAGTTGTGCTTCACTGTTACACCGACATTTCAGTTATGTTAAAGTACTTTTTGATTTTGTTTTGTTTTACTTTTATGACAAATAAAGCATTTTTTCATTTTTGAAGTTATTCTTCTTTTGGCGCGTTAGGGAAAAATGATGAGTATCTTTTTACGATGCGAGCGCACACCGTCACGAAAAACCGACACCCCAAAGTTAGCTATAGTCAACTAATTTGTTTTTCAATAAAAGGTTTCCCAATTTGAATTGTCAAATTTGGAAATCTCAAATCTTAACGAGCAAACTTGGTTGTCCGAAACTAGATAATGCGTTATAATAAATCTTTCAATGTATTAAATACCTTTTTCTATTGTTAGAGTAGTTTTTTTTACAAACGCAGAATTAGGCGAAAGATAAAAATTTTTAAAAGATTTTTATCCGGTTACGCCAAAGAAGTAAGTATAACTTCTACGCGTGTACATGAGTACACATGTTTTTTTTTATTCATTCAATAGTTAATCACTAACTCTCGCATTTACAACGTCAGTACGAAGAAGTTTTAACACAGTTAAAATTACTTCTTTTGCCAGTTCACTTTTCACTCCTGGAAATTTTTACATTCCTATCCCTATCCCTACTAATATTATAAATGTGAATGTAAGTTTGTTTGTTACGCTGTCCGCTGTACTTAACCGATCCTCATGAAACTCTGTACACTTATTCTTGGAAGTGTTAGTTGTTTATCCCGACTTTAAGCTCGGTTCCTTTGGGAGAGGGGATGAAAGTGTTTGACGATTTTACACCATAACTACGACAAATTATAACCGATTTAAATAATTATTATTGTACTATAGAGGTTATAATATGTGTTTAATTTTGCCCAAACTTTGTGTAGATCTGATGAATGTGGTTGGAGATAGGGGACATAACTCCTCAGCGGACGGTGGCAAACCCCTCATTTAAGGCTTAGCGATACTGAATACATTAATTTTTTTTAGAAATACAACTAAATTGAATGCCACATCAAAAAATGAAACGCAGACGAAGTCGCGGGCAACAGCTAGTTAATAAAATCAATCTATAAAATATTGTAGCGGTGATAGCCTGATGGTTAAGACTTCAGCTTCCTGCCGTGCCCTGTGGTGACCTGGTAATGAATTGATAATGACGAACTTTAGTTAAAGTTAACGTGAGTACAACCGTGGGAAACAGCTAGTCAACAACAATATTAATAATGTGAAATACCAGTAATATAAGTAGGCGAAGAAATAAATCGTACGCAAAAAATCTCCTACTACTGAGCACTTATATCTCCACATCAATTTACGACGCTCCAGTACAATGATGGATGCAAGAATATTAGGGTGAATTTATAACCAACGTTGTTTCTCTGTGAATGAAAGCTATATGCGTAGGATACACACTGTCGCAGCGGATAGTAAACAATCAATAAATAAATATACTACGACAATACACACATCAGCCCACAGCCCCAAAGTAAGCGTAGCTTGTGTTATGGGTACTAATATGACTGTTGAATATCTTTATGAATAATATACATAAATACTTATAATATACAAATAAACACCCAGACACTGAAAAACATTCATATTCATCACACAAACATCTTCCAGTTGTGGGAATCGAACCCACGGCCTTGGTCACAGAAAGCAGGGTCGCTGCCGACTGCGCCAGTCGGCCGTCAAACAATGTAAGTAATTTATGAAAATTAAGCTTAATTTGCTTTGTGAAGCAACAACAAACAACAACATTATTCATTGTAAAGTCAACATCTCCTGAGGATGCTCCGGTTTCGGAGTGAAACGTGCGTAGAGGGTACATTGCCGAGGATCTGTTTGGTGTGGAATATCCGGATAGAAGAAATTATAAATTACACCATACAGATTTTCCTGCTGTTCGCGGAGTATAGCATTTGACGGCCCATTGGTGCAGTTGGCATTGACCCTGCTTTCTGAGTCAAAGGCCGTGGGTTCGTGTGACGAACGTGAATGTTTTTCAGTGTCTGGGTGTTTATATGTATATTATAAATATTTATGTATATTATTTATAAAAATATTTCATCAGTCATCTTACCCATAACACAAGCTACGCTTACTTTGGGGCTAGGTGGCGATGTGTGTATTGTCGTAGTATATTTATAGATTTTCATAATATATTATGGATTTCTGCAAAGTAACGCCTGCTTCTATCCAAATGTAAAGAACCTATACCTTTGGACCAGACTCAGTAAAAACCCCTTACATTTTACTATTAGCACTCGTAACATCTCCTGAGTGTGTATAGAGTACATTGCGGAAGACATGGTTGGTGTGGAGTGCAAAGATTAAAGAAATCACACTGTACAGATATACACTGTATATAGCATTTGTAATTCTAACACATATATATATTTTTTTATAAATGTAGTTACAATTAATTGCTGGTGTGTCTTATGAATAAATAAATAAAAAGCAAAGCACAGCATTAAGCTTAACGTTCTTTGTATAACATGGAATTCCGCAAAGTAAAACCCATATTTTACTATTTTTATCATTGACGGACCAAATAAGTGACCCCTGATAGTGGACTATTGCCTATAAACAGCGCAACACTTCGCAGGGCATGCAAAGGATAACCTACAAAGTGCCGCAATGTGTATTAAGCCTCATTTTCCTGTGATTACAGCGGCAACCACACCCTTCAGACCGGAACACAGCATGCCAACAATGCGGCTCAGCGGCAGTAATAAACGCGGCGGTAGTACTTCCCTGGACAAGTTCTATCACAAAAAGCTCTACTATTATAATACTTTTCTTTTACTATTCTACACATATATACATACACATACTACTACATATATACGTCGACCTAGTATGTCGCACCGCGCGGTCACTTTATCTTTCCTCAGAAGCTTATCGGCTCCTAATTAAAGTGTATATAACCTTCCTTAAGAATAAGGCTACTAAATGCGAACCATATGTTTAAATTTCCTACAGTAAAAGTTTAATGAGCTACCAAAAATTCGTATTTTTTGCGGGATCCTTTATTTCAAAAATTTTTACATATTAACTAAAACAAATAGTTATAATTGAATCATTATTTTTTATTTATTGATCTACGTGGGTATCATCATCATCATCATGTCAACCAATCGATGTCCACTGCTGGACATAGGTCTTTTGTAGGGAGTTCCACAATACACGGTCCTGGGCCGCTTGCCTCCATCGGCTCCCAGCGACTCGCCTAATGTCATCTGTCCACCTCGTTGGGAGCCGACCTACGCTGCGCTTACCGGTGCGAGGTCGCCATTCCAGCACCTTAAGATCCCAACGTCCATCGGTTCTCCGAGTAATGTGCCCTGCCCATCGCCACGTCAGCTTCGCGACTCGCTGTGCTATATCGGTAACTATAGTTCTTCTACGATTCTCCTCATTTCTGATTTGATCACGTAGAGATACTCCTAGCATAGCTCTTTCCATCGCCCGCTTAGTGACTCTAAGCCTTCTTATGAGGTACAATATATACCTCACAAGTATTGTTTTTTTAATCATTTAACTGGTTTGTTCCGAAGCAAGAGTATATAAGAGGTGAATAAGTGTACATAATAAGTAGCCTTACAACATCCATAACTCAAACTGTATAGTTATTTACATTAATAATGCCTTAGTATTTTATGTCAGGAATAAACTTTGTCTTACCATCGGAGAAAGAATACATGTTATACACATGTTAAGCATATATTTTTCATGCCCTAAAGGTTCGCAGTGCGAGACGTAAGTCTGTCAGTAACAACAAAACCTTCGCAGACATAAGATTGTTGCTGTAATAAGCTGAAGTGGTAATAGCCCAGTGGATAGGACTTCGACTGCACTTTCTAGGAGCGAGTTCGAATCCTAGCACGCACCTCCAACTTTTCTAAGTTATGTGCGTTTTTAGCAATTAAAATATCACTTGCTTCAAGGCTAAGGAGACGGGAAATCGCAATTCTATAAAAGAATACACATAAATAAAATAATAAATGTAATATATATATATGCATAAATACACATACATATACATATAATATAAACATGTTCATAGTGACAAATAGTACCTCCATACACGACTTTTAAAAATTGCAAGGGATTTAAAACGTCGAATGTCAGCAGGGAGTGCACTCCACAGCGTTGCCGCTTTTACATTAAAGGACTTCGAATAACTGCGAGAGTTACACTTTACCATTCTTAGCACATTTTCTCTCGTGGATCGCTGAGAGCCTTGGAATGTGCACGGGCCAAGAAATTTGAAGCGTTCTTTAAGGTAGGTTGGTGTCCAAGGAAGTAAAAGAGTAGAGTACAGGATAGATAATACATGCAGATTACGCCGATGCCTTATAAAAAGTCACTCCAGTTTGTTCTGACTCTCTGACATATGATCAAATTTCCGGAGGCCAAATATAAATGTAATACATAAATTTTGCAGTATGTTTGTTTATTTATTTATTTAGTCGACCCGTATAACACTCGCGTAATGAAGATATGACATCACTATAAAAAAAGGAATGTGTCATCTCTTGTTTCAAACGTGTCTCATTGTAATATGGACCTTTGAAAAAGTAGATCGAAACTGCAACGTTTCCTACTAGATGACGCTATAAGACTGATGTGAAAGGCATATATTAATTTCGGCATCGACGGTAGGAGAGCCGTAGCTTAATTGGTGAAAGCGCTCAGGCCGCGATTGCCCGAGAGTCGCAGGTTCAAATCCTGTCGGTTCCGATAATTTTTATATGCATTTTTAATTTATAAAAATGACAACACTATTTACCATCACTAAACGACAATGTACTAATACAAGACAGTCTGGGAGCACTAAGCCGTAAGTCTGCATAGCACCATAATAATGGAGCTCTCGCATAATAAATGATCCCAAGGTAAGGTCGGTCTTTCATTTTTCGCACGCTCGATTAATCTTTCCAGTAAGGTATGCTCGTAGAATATCGACAAATGTTCCGCGACTTTATTGGTTTTTGCGCTATTGATGGGCAGGAAGACTGTTAGAGAAATATACTGGGGTAATACGTGTTTTGTTTGTGAAATTGGTATGGCATATTTGACAAATAAATGCTTCTTGCAAGATAAAGTTCTCTAGGGCGGCTATACAATGTTTTTAGATTACAGTTACAAGATCAGTGGCGTGCACTTGGTTTCTTACCAGGGTATGCATAGGGCAGGAAAAATCCTCCTCCTACACGAGTTATATATCAATTTTAGGGTAGGCAGTGATTTTGCGCATATATGAAGTGCACGCCACTGTACAAGATCTCATTATATCGCCGCTCTCAAAATAACACTTACATTTTGTGATTAATAATGTGGACATTCTTCAAGTGCCCGGGAGATTTTTTATTTTAGTTTCAAGTGTGTGCGCCAACACAGGTGCACTCTATGTTCACTAACTCTCATGATCTGATGGGTCGGCCGATCCAACACGACCGGAAAGAGATCAGGTGCAGGACCGAGAGCTTTACGTGCTCTCCGGGGCACGGGGTTAAATCACAGCCAATTTCCAAACTCCGTGGTCTTTATAGAAAACCCCAGTATTATGCATTACCTCCGGATTGAACCTAGGATCTTTTGATCCGTAGTCGAGCATGCTAGCCACTAGACCAACGAGGTAGTTTGTTTGATGAAAACTGTATTTATGAATGTAGTTATTAATTTTTATGCAAATTTAAATGCAAAATTCAAAATTCATTAATCAAGAAGCTTAGTTTATAATCACTTTTGAAACGACAAGTCAGTCATTTCGTAGTGACTCTACCGCCGCCGGTTCGGAAGGCAGATTTCACCGAGAAGAGCCGGCAAGAAACTCAGCAGATTGCTCTTTTTCAACATCATTTTATAGTTTTAAGATTGTTAATCTTTAGAATATATCTGTTTTGTGAGAGATGAGAGCGGAGTGGCCTGCTTCCAAGTAGACAAGGCTTCGTTAAGGAATTCACCAATCGTGTAGGAAACACGATTGGTTAAATGTGTTTTAATATATTATTTAAACTTAGGCAAAGGTAGATCTAATAATACCTTTGGTCTCATGTTATAAAAGCATACACGCATCTCCACAAAGGATTTATGTACTTTTCTCAGACGATATGCAGATATCACAACAATCAATTTAATAACAATTTCTCAAACATTGACATCTTCATTCTGTCTGAAGGTAGCTAAAACACTAGAATAAAAGAACTATTAAATAAGCTCTTCAAGCTAATTGAAATATTCGTATTGTTTCCGAGAACTTAATCAATATTTATTAATATTATTTTCTCTGATTAGTCATTTAGTCTTCTAAGTTAAATGTGTGTTCTCTTTCTTTCCTTTCTTTTATATCAATCAATCAATTAGTTTTTCTATTCCTGCGTTGTTTTTTTTTTTGTTTTGTATCTTTATTAGTAGCACTAGAGATTTTTTTTGCATTAAGTTAATGCTAATAGCTATTTCAGCTAATTTTAATTTTTGATAAGTTGGATAGTTGGATAGTTGGATATTAATTTGAATTGAAATTTAATTTATTTTTTAATTGAAATTTAATTTATTGTAATTTTTAATTGTAGATTTTAATTGTAGATTTTAATTAATTATTGTTTTTTTTTTCTCTTTATTTATTTATTTTTAAAATCGGTCTTATATTTATTTTGTGTTTATTTTTAAAATCTGTCTTATATGTATATTTATTTTGTGTTAAATTTTGTATATGGGTCCCCGACCTGAAATAAAATGATTTTATTTTTATTTATTTTTATTTATAAGTTACTTTAGGTACCTATAATTAATATTATCTGTCATAGAAAGTGTTACTTGTATCTACATCGTATCGCCCTACTGCTCCTTACAATATTATGTGGATAGTGTTGTGGATTACATATTAACCCCATTTTTTTTCTTTTGGTTAAATATAAGAGCTATTGTTGTAATAGGTATTTGTTTTCTGTTCCAAATAAATAAAAAATAAAATTAAATCACTAATTTATGTCCGTTCCTAGTAAGTCGATTGCTTATATCAACTTTGCATAAAACTCTTTGACAGTGAACTCTTATCTAATAATAGTTTTGGTAGATCTATTGAAGCTTAATGAAGCTTAATCCAATACTTTTGCTAATAGTATTAGTGTCCTACAATTATAGCCTCGTTGGTCTAGTGCTGGATTCCATATATGGGTCTGGCCAAGATCTCTTTGATATTTGGGTGTTCTACCTACCTACTTTGTTTTTTTGTACCTAAAACACTGTAGGTAATTTTCATTTCATTCAAAAACAAGACGAGTTTTGCCACTTTGTTATAATATGCACGAATAGACACCAAGTGTATCCAACTTGGAATACGCTTCGTTTAACAAACTCCCAGTAATATTCTAAGAGCTGGCGAACGACTTTCTTCGATGGTTTCATTGCTGTAATATTTTTTTTTTACTCCACTACTAATATGACTCCTCCACCGAAACCTCACCAATTTAAATGCAGTCTAAGATGGTACCGGGCTAACTTATTAGGGTTATGGCAGTTATATCAAACCACAAACCGGTTTTTAGCGACAACATATCTGAAAGCTAAATTGTTTGGTGGCATGTCTTTGTTGTAAGGTTGGTAACTCCACAACGCCTAAGGCCACAGCGCTTACCGCTACATCACAGAGCATGTTGAGCTACGATTAAAATGTAGCAAAATATCTTAATTTTTGTCACATAACATTCAATCCATAATTTATAAACTTTGCTATACACTGAGTGAAGTATTGCTACTGTTTATATATTTGATTTGTAAAGCTGTTTCAAAACATAAATAAATTATAAACAAGAATATAATCTTCAGCGGGGATTGAAATTAAATCACAAGCTTTATGTTTCAAAATATCAGGTATTCAACACTTATCATATGATGGTAAAATGGAGGATAGCGTTGCAACAAAAAATATTTTTTCGGAATTCCGGATTACGAGAAATTAAAAGAAAATATTTTTTGGTCACCAGTTCTTCGACTATAAGTAAACATCAAAAGTTTTAACGTAATCCTAAACAGTGCATTTAAATTCTACGAGGACCTGCCAGAAACTCCAGCATGCCCAGAAACGTTCGCCTGTAACTCACTTCACAGTGTTTGTCTGTCAAATTTGTCACACGCAATCATGAGTTTTCGAAACAACTGGTGGAGACAGTTAAGGCGGGTAACATAAATGGGAAATTTAATATCGCGGGAATGAAGGTTCCAGGAGTTGTTTTATAGTAACTTAATTTGCCCAGTAAATACCCACAGTAAGGTCTAAGAGATATTAAACTTTTTTATAGTTATAATCGATGGACAAAGCAGATGATCCACCTGATAGTAAGTGGAAACTCATCGCCAATAAACAGAGCAACACTTCGCAGGCCTTACAATTATTTTACTAGAAACCACGCACTTCAGACCGGGGCACAGCAACGCTGCTTTGCAGCAGCAAAAAGCATTACGATGGTATTTTTCCGGAGGAGCTCACAAAAAGTTCTTATTACTAATATTAACATACAGCTCTTCAGTCGTACCTTACATTTAGAGATAGACTTAGAAATCATATAAAAGAGTATTAGTATTGAAAATCAAAATTATTTGTCTTAATAAGTTTAAGGGTGACATGATAACTTTATCTGCCGAACTTATAGGATTTAATGGAGTACAACAAGCGATCCCTCATTGGTCAATAGGTATTTTTGAAAGGCCGTACTAGCAAAGTTATCCGTATAATTTTATAGCAAAAATTTACGTAATTTATTCATGTTTCGTGGTAGTTCAGGAGTAGTCTAAGAGATGGCGCAGATTTATATGTTGATTGAATTAGTGGAAGGTATTGGTTTATTCGTAGGAATTTAACTATGTATATGAATGGATTAGACTCTTGGCTTTCCGAGATTACAATCGATACAAGCTATATTTCTCGTGATATTTAAATATTAATTTGCCAAACGATATCAATATGAATAATTTACTTTTCAAGGGACATTAAAGAGTAAACTTTAAAAGAGGGATGCACGCTTTGATGCCATCCGATTTCAACTAACCAAAATTGATCTATCGTCATTTTTTGATTGAAATATCGTAAAGACCGATGCACTTAGAATAGAGTTTTAAATATCAGTCATGATCTAAACAGAGCTGACATAATTAATTAAAAAACTACTTAGTAACTAATTTTCTAGTCTATAAAAATCGAATGTAATATTTTCGATCGAGTACTTTTTTATTTTTTAAGTGAAATACAAAGTTAGTTGAAATCCTGGTTGTATTTTCTAGCGACAATTGAGCACAAACTTTCCGAGGTGTGCAATTTACAGGCCTATATTATAGGCGCCATAGTTTGTGCCGAACTTTGTAATGCAATGAATTAAATTAATACCGCGGTCAATGTGGCCATACTCGAAGTTGGCAACAATTCTCGGGAGGACTATTCCAATAGCCGCACACTACTGCCAATGGACTATTCAAATAACCGCACACTATGTCTGCGGACTATTCAAATAGCCGCACTGTCTATGGGATCTCTTTAAATATTAAATTAGAGCAGCCAACTCGTTTGTACTTAGTGTGTAACTCATTAGTTTGATCACACTCTAAAGGCAAATAAAATTATGCGAGCCTAGTAATTATAATTCACATTATAAAGTTTCACGTGTTCAGAGAAATGCGGACTTTCAAATGCAACCCTACGGGACTAACACATTGGCGAGCATACCATACATACAAACAAGCGCTGCCTACAAAAAAAATTACCGACCGAACAGGAACAAAAAAGTCGGTGCCAAGTAAAATGTAGAAACTTACTAGATATATTGCAGAAAATATGTATTTCTTACCTTTTATTTGTTTAACGAAGTCGGTTCATTTTAGTCAAAAATGTATTTTAAGGCTTTTGAGTGGGGAGTTTTGTAATAATATCTAAGCTATAATCGCCAAATTTCAAGTGCTCATAACATTCTACATAATATTGCTTTTTCTAATGCCGGAACGTTAATGATTGAGGAGTTTTCCTGGCACTTCACTATCAGCTCCTTTTTGGTGATGAGCATACTACAATCAAAGCGCAACTAATGTAAAACTTAATATTGTATGTTTATGTTTCTAATACTTAATATTATTGTTTCTGTGGCCATTCTTGGTCTTCATCATAGTTTGACGTGACTAAATGGTACATTTCGAAAGAAAATGCTCAAGTTGTATTAACAAATACTCAAATCGAATGTGTGCCTATAATATTTGAAGAGTTTCCTCAATTTTCTAGGACGCTTCCAACAGATCTTAACCAGATTAAAATCGCACCACCCCTGAGGTATCACATCCCATAGAGACAAAAGAATCATCAATCGGGTTATAATCAGCGCTGTAATCGCGTAGCAAATAAACAAAAAAAAATCTAGGAATCTGGTTCGCTGAAAAACGTAGCCTTAAATTAGTGTTTCGGTTCCACAGATTAGTCCCAGAGACAGTAAATAGCTAAATAGTTCACCTCAAAATTAGATTGATTATTTTATAATATCACCTGTACATGAATCGATCTGTTATTTAACTTCCCTCGCCAGCGGTGCACATTGGTAACTAAATTGCGAGAAAACATCAAACATAGTTAACGTTATCAGAGTAACAAGCGGTTTTATTTGTAGTTACAATTAACCGTGGTTACAAATTTCGGGGAGTCGTCAATGGGAACTAGTTTGGAGCGTTTATTTAATTTGTGAATTGCGGCGCGGGGCGGTAATTCGGTTTGGCCACTTTTGAAATATGCGCCGTAATTTGTCGAGCTCTTGACTACGAGAGACTCGAGAGCAAGTTTTCATGCAAAGAACATTCATTCGCCGCAGTTGATGTTAAAGTTGTAAACGTTTAGAGAAGCATTAATAAGTAATCATATGCGTATAATAATTTGCTATCTTTTTAAACGAGTTCAAAGGGAAGGTGGTTGACTATTCGGAAGTTGTTTTCTCTTTTATTTAATACTTTTTGAAATATGTAATTGAAGTTTGATACTCTCAAAGTTTTTAAATTTTAATATATTTTTTTTGTATTTAATTGCAATTTTAATTTGATTTAAGTTATTTTATCGTAGTCTTTATTTGCTTATCCGAAAAGTATTTTTTGTTTCAATTTTTGTCATATGGGTATTTGGCCTGAATTAAATTCATTTATTATTATTATTTAACTCCTTAATATATAGACGGAATTGCGGAAGTGTATTTTGTTTGAATGTGATTTACTCCGACATATTTTCATTTAAATTTCTTAAAGATCTGATTTAGAGTTACAATGTAACAGACAAAGGAAAAAATTACAGCAAATCAACCGAGATTGCTGCAAAAGCCTAAATATTATTGAGAGAGGAGACCAGTGTCCTGGAGTGGGCCAGTACTTTTTGATATGATGATGAGGATGATGACGCAAGTTTTGTGTGGATAATTCTCCTCGTAATATGTAATTTTGTGATAAATGTAAAAAGTAATAATAAAAGAAATTTACGGACTGAGTAATAAAAAATACGATCCGAATGCCCTTGGTAGTAATATTCCGATATAAACCGGGATTATGATCGGGCGAGGTAAAGATTGTTTATATTAAACAACGTTTCTTACTCGTTTTCCCGCTAGTTTTTTTTCGTGGAATCACAAAACATAATATCATACTGGTATAACCACACTCTCTATGAAAGTTAGTAGTTGCGTATTTTTTCACGATTGTAAACTATTTGTAGCACGTAGTATTCAAGCTTGACCGCAGACAAATTTAGTTGAATTTGGTGATCTCTGTATTTGTGATCACCATATTCTACAGAATTTGGCATGCCCTCAACCATCCGAAAGAATCCGAGAAGTTTTTCTAGACTCCACGTCACATGACATGTCCGATATAAGTGAGCACGCGTTGGAAGCATATGGAGAAAAGTCGAATTTTTAGAGTTGTGACAGGATGGACACGTTTGTGCGCTTGGCTGTCCAAGGAATCCTTAACATTCTTTTATACAGACATTGACTCTTCAATTTATCCGATCTACAATCATCGTATATACAATTGCTTTCCATTACATTCCTTTGTATTTTATAGTCAAATGGGGTCAAAGTCATCTAGAGAGAGGCCAGTATGCCTAGCTGCTCTTAATTGGCGTCTCGTTCAGTTCAGATGAGACTTGTTTTGATGCTATATTCTGCGGAAAATGTCACCTCTGACACTAGCCAATAATACTAGAAAAGATAATTTTAAATATGGGTTATTGTAAGCTTTTGATAGAGCATTATTATTTTAACTCTTTATTTGTATTACCACATGAAGTAAAAGAATTATACAAGAAAACAGAAACATAAAAATAGAAGCAGAATTCAAAAGGCGGCCTTATCGCTTAGTAGCGATCTCTGCCAGGCAACCTTAGAATTAGGAGAAAAAGAGGAGAGCAAACAGGTGCAGGTGTAATTGAATATAAAATGACAAGCTTATACCCGCGGTTTCATTAATATATTTAATAGTGCGCTATTTAAGTACGCTTATTTACACAATGTTACTTTCAATTAATCGCTAGGACATTATGAATTTCTTCTCACGCGAACATCCTACGTACTGCCCATGTGAGATCTATAAACTATTGGAAAGAAGCAGGCGTTACTTTGCGGAAATCAGTGATATACCGTGGTTAGGAAAATTAAGCTTAATTTGCTATACTCCGCGAAAAACAGGAGCTGATTCTCCTGCTTTTCGCGGAGTATAGCAAATTATGGTGTAATTTATAAATTCTTCAATCCTTATACTCCACACCATACAGATCTTCGGCAATGAGGGCGTAGAGGGTCTACGCACTTTTCGCCCCGAAACCGGAGCATCCTCGGTTGAAACCGGAGATGTTGACTTTACAATGAAGATTTGTTAAAACACTTAGAAAACATTCTACACCATACAGTTTCTCGGGGCATAGCAAATTAAGCTTAATTTTCATTATTTAGCAATAAAGTATTCTTCGGCATTTGATGTTTTACCAGATGCCTGCGATACTCTCCATCTTTTCAACTAAATATATGCCAAGTCAAGTCAAATGGTTCCTGAGTTAGGGCGTGAAAGACAAACACAGAAACACTTTCACGTTTATAAGTTATTTACCTTCAAAGTCTTATAAGAAGATATAATTAATTTCAAAGTGATTAATACTTTCATCGGTCATTAATTATACTAATAATGTATATCTTCTACTCTTACAAAAGGATACTTCAGCGAAATCTCAAGAAAAGAACCAAACAACTAAGAACGTCTTTGAAACTCGCCGGCTTGTACTATCAAATAGAAAATAGACGGTTCTATGTCTAACAATATAAAGTTTATTATCGACTAGCAGAAGTTATATGGATCTTCGTGTAAGCACGTTTCCTTGATCCTTAACTTTAGGGATTCGGAAACTTTGTGAACATGTACAGTCGCTGAAGGATAATGTTCGAAAATCTGTTTGCTCTCCACAACTCTTTCATACCGTCGAATATACTTTTACCTACCTGGGACTTTGCAAAATAAGTAACAGAGACTCTGCACACTCTGCAATATATTTCATGCATTATACATTTTTTTTTTAGCCCTTGACTTCAATCTCAACCGGTGGTAAGTAATGGTGCAGTGTAAGATGGTACCGGGCTAACCTGTTAGACAGAATGGTGGTCATATCGGTTTCTACATGACATCGCACCGGAACACTAAATCCCTTAGCGGCACGTCTTTGTCGGTAGGGTGGTAACTAGCCACGGCCAAAGCCTCCCATCAGACCAGACCAAAGAAAATTCTGAAATTATAAATTCCCAAATTTCCCCTGCCAGGAATCGAACCCGGGACAACCTATTTAATTCACAGCGCTCACCGTTGCGACAAGGAGATCGTCAAATATCTAAAAAATGGTACGAAGCTACGGTTCAGGAATTGGAATTATTACGATTATTCTTACAAAAAAAATGGTTTTATCACGACCCCACATCTTCCCGCGTACGTCGTACGAGGTGACTAAGGGAATATTACGGAGAAAGGGCAGTAGCATCCTCTTTGGTACATCTACCATCAATGCATTTTTTTATTCTTCATTATGATACAGTCGATTAGTTACATTTATTACAACACTAGATGACGCCGTCTCGAACTACCTGTTATCCATACGGTTTTTCAGCTGTTCTTTTTTGTTTTACCTAATTTTTAAGCCACCCCTTTATTGTGACAAATAAACAAAAAAAAATCTAGCCGTTCGTTTCCGAGTTTAAGCGAGACAAACGAAATAATTTATAATGTAAAGATAAAGATATAGACGGCAGGGTCTACGGGGCGTAAACTTATCGATTGTTATCGTATCGTGACGGCCGATGAGCGCAGTGGTGTCGGAAATGCTTAAGTGATTCCTCCGATCCCTGGGCAGGACGGAAGTTATGTGGGACCCCCCCTCTAAAGGGGTATACCCAAACTAAAAACCACCACGGCTTGTCGCTCTTGTTGGTTTTGTTAGACGCCCGTGTGGGCAGCCACCCTGCTTTCTGAGTGGAGTTCGAAACCGAACCCATAGGGTTCAGTTCCTACAACTGGACAATGTTTGAATGTTTTTCAGTGTCTGGGTGTTTATCTGCAGGTATACTATAAGTATGTATGTGTATTATTCCTTAAAATATTCATCAGTCATCTTAGTAGCCATTTCACAAGCGACGCTATGCATTGTTTGTATTTCCGCAGTATATTTTTATTTCTATCATTTATTATTTTTCTTTTTTTTTTTTTAATTATTAACAATGCTTAAGAATAAATTAAAAAACACTATTAAAAATTTATAAAAAAAAAAACTTCCACCCTCCGCTTGCGGGGCTTTTGAATGCCCAAGCAACCGGCGGTCAGGGCTCCAGAGTGAGAAACCTCCTCACAATACGCGCCGTTTCAAGGACTACTGCCTTCTGTATCCGACCCTTGATCCAACAACCAAGCGAAAGCTTCTTGAGATGTTGGTCGAAGCTTTTCGCGAGAAGACCATTGACTGAAACGACGATCGGAACAACAACGGTCGACTCAACTTATTATATTATCTTTTATTTGCTTATATTAACAAGCACTCGGCTACTATGTACAAATAGTTTCGCACTACTTAACTTCTCAACGCAGTTATCACAGGAAATTGCTGCAAAGTTTTTTGTGGCTGCACTAACAAAACCAATTTTATATCAGATCATTGCGTTTTATGTTCATAGATTTATCCTCGCAATAAAATGGCACATCTCTGGAAGGACAACTATTACTCGGGGCGAAATTAGGGCACTTACACCCAAAGCTATTACTATTACTAGGGATAAGGACCTGGGACACCCCGAAGTGTGAGTTGTGAATGTGATAAAATTACTGTAAATCTTAGTGGGAGTTAGGGATGTGGGGAAAGCATAAAGAAACTTACTTGGTTAGTTACGTTGCCCTATTGGCTTGTATTCTCAAATAAGTTGCTTTGTTAACGAGTAGTATCTTGCATACACGGACATAAACACTACCTACTCTACATTTTCATATAACTCGCATTTTGCCAATTCATCTTGCAGTGCAATATCTACCTTGTCGAAAACCCTTTGCACGCCACCGTTCACGAGCAACTGAGTTGGATTCCCAGGTTGGCCCAAAAATTTAGTTATGATTATTCTGCCACCGAATTATTTTTACCAACTTGGAGTCAAAAAAGACAAATGCGTAGTCCATACCTGTATCTCGAAAAGCATGTTAGGCTGTAAAAATAACTAGTATCTATCAACTGATTGATACTAGTTATTTTTGTCAATAGGTAATAAAATGTAAAAGCTTTTTTTTCTAAAACGCGTTCAATTCTCTCAATATTCTCCTTACATACAATTTTTTATTAACATTTACATTTGAGTCGCCTCTACGACGTAGGCCTCCCGGGACCAAGTCTCGCCAAACTTTCTGTAGCGAGCCTTTCGCATCCAGTCTGGTCACCTCGGATGGAAAATATCTCGCCAACTCTTTGACGTCATATATTACTTAAGTAATTATATAAAGTTATAGTTAGTGGTAGTTGTTGTATATATATTAATATATACACAATTTTTCCCATACAAAACTCATATCTGCACTATTTCCACTCACTTCTTTTAATAGTATTTAATTCACAACAATGCATATTTTAATGCCCTCACTTTGAAAATTATTACACAGACTTAAAACGTAATTTTAATATTTTATAGAAAAATTAAACGCCGTAAGCAACCTATTATTATATGTTTGACATCCAAATCACATTTTAATAATAGATTTTCATTCAGCTTTGTACTACGAACAGTAAACGCCCTTCTAACTTATTTATTTTCTGCCACATATAATTTTTAAAACAAGAGTAAATAGGCGAATGTTAGACCAGCATAACAAAACCTAGATCATTGCTTTCCACCTTTTATTATTATCGCCAAACCTATGAAGCATAAGAGTCGATTTCAACTTTCGTGAAGTGCATGAGGAAAATGAAAAACTTCCATATTTTACGAGAAAATACTCTGCAAATGTTTTTGATCTCGAAGGTTCAAAGGAACTCGAAGAAAGCCTCTTGGATAAGGAAATTTTGAATTTCAGTACGACGTCGATTTTTATGTTTAATTGACCGCGGTCCGCGGTTATAGCCTGGGTAAGGAGCTCGACTTCACTTTCTGAGGTCAAGTTCGAATCCAAGGATGCAACTCTAACTCTTCTAAGTTATGTGAGTTTTAAGTAATTAAAATATCACTTGCTTAAATTGTAAAGGAAAACAACGTGAGGAAACCTGCATGCCTGAGAGTTCTGTATAATGTTCTTAAAGATGTGTGGAGTCCACCAATCCGCACTGGGTCAGCGTGATGGACAGCGGCCTTAACATCTTCATTGTGGAAGGAGACTCGTGCCCTGTAGCTGGCTGGTAATGGGATTACCGCGGTCAGAATTTGGAGAGCGCGAGAGTTTTAAGAAGAAGAATCAATTTTCGTGTATTGATTACACATATATGGTGGCTTGGCAGCATTTACACCTTATGCTAAATGATGCTGCAGCATAAAGAGGAGTGCGCTGGCGTATTGTGTAATGGTGCAAATCGTAACGATGCCTAACGGTTCGTTGAATGTTATAAAGGTAAGGAAGGTAACCAAAAGTAATGTGGCTAGTTCCTGAGCACACTCACCGAAATAAGTTGTGTAGAATACTGACAGAATCGCAACCATAAGACAATGTTCATACAACAATCTTTTAACATCTTCTTATTTTAATTATTTAATTTATAATTACTGTTTACGTTTTATATTATAATTAATTTTATTTCTAATAAACACTCGCCTTTTATTTGAAAGACATTTAAATTGAATTTAGTGTCGTGTTATTATATACCGTTTGTTGAATTTTAAACTTATTATGATCTTCTTAGAAAATGAGCTGAAATACTGCAAAGAGTTAAAGTATTTTGTTGTTACCTTTTAACAAACAGTAAGTATACTGTTAACTAATAGGTTTATTTAATCTATTACCCTTTTCTTGAACTTCCAGTTCTTGGGAAGGCTGGAATAGTGATCTATTCGCAGTCGATGAGATCTAAAAAGATGATTTTTGTATTACCTCATCATTCGCAGCCTATTAACATGGCACTGTTTGACACAGGCTGCCTATCTCATAGGAGAAACAGTTTTAGAGCATAGACCCACCACGCTGCTCCAATGCGGGTTGGTGGGGATAATAACCAGAACAGACAGCTTAACCTACTCTCGGAGCGATGTCATTTTACTAAATCGAGTTTGGTACTGAAAATTGTCTAACAGAAAAACACAATACCTAACAATTTTGTCCTGACCCGGGATAAGAGCGCAGGACCTCGTGATCAGAAGTTAAACATGCTAACCACTCCACCAACGAGGCAGTCTAGTCGAGTTCTATTACCGACCAGTATGTTATGTCTTACTAAACTCGCCACTGCGTAATACTCCGTTTTATAGAAATGTAGGTTATATCCTGATTAAATTTTGGGGTCTTGAATTAGTTAGGGTATGACGAAGGTGAGATCTGAAAGCGGTCAAGCGTGTGATAGAACTTGGGGGGGTATTACCTCATTATTATAGAGCAGACTTGCGACTGAATCGTCGCTTCGGAAATATATACATTTCCTCAATTCTACTGTAAGAGTATTCCACCAATCCGCACTGGGCCAGCATGGTGGTCTACGGCCTTAAACCCTTATTGTGGGAGGACACCCGACCCTGTACTGGGCCAGTAATGGGTTTATACGATTGTAAGAAATAATGTTGTTAGGTTTCTGATGTGAAACATCTATAGGCGGAGGGTAAACCTGATTTTTGGCGTGGCGATATAGGCCGTGGTGACGCATCGCCATGCTTTATGATTGAACTAGCTGTTGCCCGAGACTTCGTCTGCGTTTTATTTTGTTTTTTAATGTGGCATTCAACTTAGTCGTTGTTCTAAAAAAAAATTAAAGTATTCAGTATCGCTAAGCCTTAAATGAGGGGTTTGCTGCTGTCCGCTGAGGAGTTCTGCCGTCTATCTTCAACCACATTCATCAGATATACATAGTTTGGGCATAAATAAACACATATTATAACCTCTATAGTACAAAAATAATTATTTTAATCGGAGTTACGGTGTATAATCGTCCAACACTTCATCCCCTCTCCCAAAAGAACCGAGCTTAATGTCGGGATAAAAAGTACCTATATTACTTCTAACACTTCCAAGAATATGTGTACAAAGTTTCATAAGGATCGGTTTAGTAGTTTTTGCGTGAAAGCGTAGCAAACAAACTTACATTGGCATTTATAATATTAGTAGGGATTTTTGTATTTCGTATGCAACAATCAAAATGATTATTAATTTTGTAATAAACAGTCATTATTAACCGACTTACAAAAAGGAGTGGTTATCCATTTGGTTGTATTAATTTTTTTATTTGTGGAACAAATTTATATTTATATCTTTTCATTATGCAATAACTGCAATAACTTACAGAAAACAATTTCGATGTTTCACATCTGCCGGGCGCCTCACACGTTTTTTTTAAAATTAATCTCAAAGTAAACGCCACTAGGTAAGTCCAGTTAAAAAATTTGGTTAACCTACATTGATATATGTAGTTTAAATTTGGGACATACAGAACTTGGAACATGAAGATGGACCGTTTATAATTATTTTTAAAAGTAAACGGGATTTTTGTACGCAGGTTTAAATAGCCTTTGTATCTCAGCGATGAGCGCTGTGGTTTTAAGTGTTAGGTCCCGAGTTTGATTTCCGGTAGGGGAGATTTAGGAATTTATTATTTCCGAATTTTCTCTGGTGTGCTATAGTGGGAGGCTTCGGCTGTTGCCAGTTACAACCCAACCGAAAAAGAAGTGCCGTAGAAGGGTATGGGTTAAATGTTAAATAAACCTAACAGCCATATCCGTAACAGGATAGCCCGCTACCATCTTAGACTGCATCGTCATTTACCAGCAGGTGCGATTTGCATTAAAGGGCTAACTTGTAGTGTAATAAAAAAAAACCCATGCACTTCTTCACATTTAATCCAATCTTAACAATATTCTGCATATCTATACTTATAATAAACCTGTAACTGGAAGATTTCTGTACATTTAATATATTTTGAAAATTTTGACCGGCGGGTGCTTTGTAATCGATACTGAGTCCAAAACCGATTTTTATTTCATTTTTGTCTGTCTGTCTGTCTGTCCGGGCAAAACGCGAAAACTACTGAACGGATTTAAATAAAATTTGGTACAGTGGTAGCTGGTATAACGGGTCAGACAAAAAAGACATACGGATAAAGTTAAAACATCGAATCCGAAAAACTTCTGAACATTGGAGAGTTCATTGAACCTTCACTATTCATATATCTCAAAATTTACTATAGTTATATGTTCTAGAGGTTTAGATCCCTTCAAGTATTATCCCCCGTAGTAAAATTGCCAGACCGTTAAATACCATTCCCATTCAACGGCGGGTCGGTTCTGTCGTCATTAAAACTGTTCATCGGTACCAGTTCTAGGTAATTGGCATCAACGATCCGATTGTAGTCCCATTGTTACGAAGTTTATGCGATTACTTACATTATTATATGGGCTACACACAGTGGCGTGCAAAGAGGGTATGCACAGGGTATGCAGATGATATAAAATGATGAAAATCTCCAGTACGAGTTATAAATACTTATGGGTAGGCTTTTAATAACTCTTACAATGCTCTATCTCTATCTATTATCCTTAAGTTTTTTATAACTCGTACTGGGGATTTTCTTCATTTTATATCATCTGCATACCCTGTGCATACCCTCTATGCACGCCACTGGCTACACAAAAGTCCTATTCCAAACTTATTATTCGACTAACCAGTCGTTGGTTCAAAAGTTAGCATGTTCGTCATCATTAAACTTACCTAGGATTTAACTCCTAGATCGGGCTAATCTCATCAAACTGAAAGTCAAAAATATTTTTATTTAAAATAGTCTATAAATGTCAAGTTTAATGCATACATTACATGAAAAAAGTTTACATCGTAGTGAGATGATGGTAATGATGGATAACCTTATTCGTAAACTTAAAACTAAAGCTACGAGGGTTCCTAACGCGCCCTGGTCTTAGAAGCCCACAACAAACTAAGCCTTTTGTTATTTTTGTTATCATCATCTCACAGGACTTTCATTATCATCATCATCTCAACCACAGGGCATCCACTTCTAGACATAAGTTCTTTTTAAGGATTTATACTCACTACAGTCATGAGTCCCGCTTGTATCCAGCGACTCCCTGCGATTCTTCTTATGTCGTTGATCATCTCGTAGGGAGTCTACCAATACTGTGGTAACCTGTGTGTCCTCCGTGAGTGTCTTGTAGGTCTCTACTTCAGCCATCTTGGAGTCCCAACTTCCATCGGTTCTCGGAACTTTGTTTCCCGTTCATTGTCACTTTAACCATGCGACTCACTGAGCACTGTTGGTATCTCTAATCCTTCTCCGTTAGTCAATTCAGATTTTTTCATGTAGATGTACTCCAAGCATAGCTTTCTTCATCGCCCGTTAAGTGACTCTTAGCCTTTTCATGTGGCCCTCTTTATTTTCGATAAAATTAGGGTTTTCTGACATAAACTTTCCAGTACAAGCCCGGGGTTAAAACATTTGTGCTATCCACCCTTATGTCTCGGAAAGCATGTTAAGCTTTGGGTACTGGCTACCATCAATAACATGTGATATTCGTTGAAGTCCATCAACTCGCATTAGAGCAAGATGGAGGCTCAATACAGATCTACTGGTGGTACAAGAGTAAGCTGAGGACGTTTGTGATGATTGAAAGGATAAATGTAAAGTCCAAAACTTTTAGCAACCAGACTCTGCAAATATAGCGAATTTAGCTTAATTTTCATAGTATATTATAGAATTTGGAAGCGGTCGCGTCCGAGCACGCACCTCTAACTTTTCTAAGTTATGTGCGTTTTAAGAGATTAAAAACAACACTTATCTAACGGTAAATTAAGACATCGTAAGGAAACCTGCATGCCTGAGAGTTCTACATTATATTCTCAAAGGTATGTGAAGTCCACCAATCCGCACTGGGCCAGCGTGGTGGACTACGGCCTTGACCCCTTCTCATTGTGGGTGGAGACCCGTACCCTGTAGTGGGCCGGTAATCATAGAATTCCGCAAAGTAACGCCTGCTTATTTCAAAACTCCAGACTAGCAAATAACATGAACTATGCAAAAACCAGCGCTATTATAAATTAACCGGGCTAACTTGTAGTGTAATAAAAAAAAACCCATGCACTTCTTCACATTTAATCCAATCTTAACAATATTCTGCATATCTATACTTATAATAAACCTGTAACTGGAAGATTTCTGTACATTTAATATATTTTGAAAATTTTGACCGGCGGGTGCTTTGTAATCGATACTGAGTCCAAAACCGATTTTTATTTCATTTTTGTCTGTCTGTCTGTCTGTCCGGGCAAAACGCGAAAACTACTGAACGGATTTAAATAAAATTTGGTACAGTGGTAGCTGGTATAACGGGTCAGACAAAAAAGACATACGGATAAAGTTAAAACATCGAATCCGAAAAACTTCTGAACATTGGAGAGTTCATTGAACCTTCACTATTCATATATCTCAAAATTTACTATAGTTATATGTTCTAGAGGTTTAGATCCCTTCAAGTATTATCCCCCGTAGTAAAATTGCCAGACCGTTAAATACCATTCCCATTCAACGGCGGGTCGGTTCTGTCGTCATTAAAACTGTTCATCGGTACCAGTTCTAGGTAATTGGCATCAACGATCCGATTGTAGTCCCATTGTTACGAAGTTTATGCGATTACTTACATTATTATATGGGCTACACACAGTGGCGTGCAAAGAGGGTATGCACAGGGTATGCAGATGATATAAAATGATGAAAATCTCCAGTACGAGTTATAAATACTTATGGGTAGGCTTTTAATAACTCTTACAATGCTCTATCTCTATCTATTATCCTTAAGTTTTTTATAACTCGTACTGGGGATTTTCTTCATTTTATATCATCTGCATACCCTGTGCATACCCTCTATGCACGCCACTGGCTACACAAAAGTCCTATTCCAAACTTATTATTCGACTAACCAGTCGTTGGTTCAAAAGTTAGCATGTTCGTCATCATTAAACTTACCTAGGATTTAACTCCTAGATCGGGCTAATCTCATCAAACTGAAAGTCAAAAATATTTTTATTTAAAATAGTCTATAAATGTCAAGTTTAATGCATACATTACATGAAAAAAGTTTACATCGTAGTGAGATGATGGTAATGATGGATAACCTTATTCGTAAACTTAAAACTAAAGCTACGAGGGTTCCTAACGCGCCCTGGTCTTAGAAGCCCACAACAAACTAAGCCTTTTGTTATTTTTGTTATCATCATCTCACAGGACTTTCATTATCATCATCATCTCAACCACAGGGCATCCACTTCTAGACATAAGTTCTTTTTAAGGATTTATACTCACTACAGTCATGAGTCCCGCTTGTATCCAGCGACTCCCTGCGATTCTTCTTATGTCGTTGATCATCTCGTAGGGAGTCTACCAATACTGTGGTAACCTGTGTGTCCTCCGTGAGTGTCTTGTAGGTCTCTACTTCAGCCATCTTGGAGTCCCAACTTCCATCGGTTCTCGGAACTTTGTTTCCCGTTCATTGTCACTTTAACCATGCGACTCACTGAGCACTGTTGGTATCTCTAATCCTTCTCCGTTAGTCAATTCAGATTTTTTCATGTAGATGTACTCCAAGCATAGCTTTCTTCATCGCCCGTTAAGTGACTCTTAGCCTTTTCATGTGGCCCTCTTTATTTTCGATAAAATTAGGGTTTTCTGACATAAACTTTCCAGTACAAGCCCGGGGTTAAAACATTTGTGCTATCCACCCTTATGTCTCGGAAAGCATGTTAAGCTTTGGGTACTGGCTACCATCAATAACATGTGATATTCGTTGAAGTCCATCAACTCGCATTAGAGCAAGATGGAGGCTCAATACAGATCTACTGGTGGTACAAGAGTAAGCTGAGGACGTTTGTGATGATTGAAAGGATAAATGTAAAGTCCAAAACTTTTAGCAACCAGACTCTGCAAATATAGCGAATTTAGCTTAATTTTCATAGTATATTATAGAATTTGGAAGCGGTCGCGTCCGAGCACGCACCTCTAACTTTTCTAAGTTATGTGCGTTTTAAGAGATTAAAAACAACACTTATCTAACGGTAAATTAAGACATCGTAAGGAAACCTGCATGCCTGAGAGTTCTACATTATATTCTCAAAGGTATGTGAAGTCCACCAATCCGCACTGGGCCAGCGTGGTGGACTACGGCCTTGACCCCTTCTCATTGTGGGTGGAGACCCGTACCCTGTAGTGGGCCGGTAATCATAGAATTCCGCAAAGTAACGCCTGCTTATTTCAAAACTCCAGACTAGCAAATAACATGAACTATGCAAAAACCAGCGCTATTATAAATTAACAGAACTTAATGTAATAACAATTGGAAATAACTTCAGATGTTAAGCCAAGGCCGCTTTATTTTTATGGCATACCTAATACTTTGAGCAATGTAATTTAATTTTCATTTAAATGACTATTCCGGTCAAATTAAAATAGTTTAAACTCGAATTAGTTGGGTCTGACGAAGGTGAGATCTTTGGGGACGGACGAGGCATAAAATATTTGGTTTATTGGACTAACTTACAACAAAATCTCTTGTATTATTTAACGGTCTGTTTATTTCTTGGTTAGGAAAATTACATTACCACTTTTGTTAAAACGGCTTTTTTAAACAGGTGCTATAATTTGGAATATTGCAATACTTCGTTCGCGTTCACTATTGTTTCTTAGCATATAAATATAATAAATTAATAATTTAAGTACATTAATTTAATTAAATTAAAATAATGTACTTTAATTATTATTATAAAACCTTACCAATAAACATATTAATGTTAGTTAAATTTGAAAGTATTAAAATATTTATTAGTAGTATGTTAGAAATCACGTTCAGGAATTAAAGGATATTTTATTTTATTACAAAGGTTTAATTTCGACGGAGGCCGCGGGCTTAGCTAGTCTGAGCGATTAAAGTGTATTAGTAATCCTTTTCACATTTAAATATAGTTTCTAATCTTAATTAAATTCGGGGTCTCAAATTAGTTGGGCATGATGAAGGTACGAGATCCGTTGGGGCAGCGATGCGTGTTCGGGATCTTCGCAAGTATTAACTCATTATTGGAGGGCAAACCTGCGACTGATGTAAGCCTACTAATAATTATTATAGCTAGCGTATAAATAATCACATTAAAAGTTAAGAATGTTTAATGTGTTTGTAGTTAAGAAAGAATATTTGTGATATTGAGTTATATGCAGTTTTAGATCTTAAATAAATAATTGTTGCAATAATATATTTTGTTATTTTCTTTTCGAAATTGCTATAAATATACGTGTGAATGGTAGTCATCGTATCGCACATTACCGGGCCACTACGAACACGGGTCTCCTCCCACAACGAGAAGGGGTT
Source organism: Pararge aegeria (assembly GCF_905163445.1). Classification (NCBI taxonomy): domain Eukaryota; kingdom Metazoa; phylum Arthropoda; class Insecta; order Lepidoptera; family Nymphalidae; genus Pararge; species Pararge aegeria. The sequence goes on from NC_053187.1 coordinate 18,043,661, forward strand.
AAGGCTGTAGTCAACCATGCTGGCCCAGTGGGGATTGGTGGACTTCACACACCTCTTAGAACATTATGTAGAACTCTTAAGCATACAGGTTTCCTCACGATGTTATTCTTTTCTTTTGAAGCAAGTGATATTTTAATTACTTAAAATGCACATAACTTGGAAGAGTTGGAGGTGCATGCTGGGGTTCAACCTCGGCCCCCTTCGAACCTTTTCTCTTTAAAATATAACATATGCTACAATTTCCGATACAAGTTAACTATTAGGGCCTTCTAAAAAGAGCATAACTTTGCAATATTAATGCTCTGACATTTGAAAGGTGCTCTCAATGTAAATGTGATAAAGCATTGCATATTTTTCCAAATTTTTTTGCAAGGCCATTTGAATAACTTTATAGTGTCATAGAGTTTAGAATACAAAGCTATAGCCTTACTGGAGCTTCACAAACAGCCCCGTTGTGTCGGTTTACGAACGTAGCGGTACATTATTCCTGTAACCTGAGTTTTAAAGCTGGGAAAATACCACGACAGCTGGATTGTATTTAGAACGACATCACGTGACGTGAGCGTGTAAGTTAATAGCAACGCCATGCGTTATGTTGTGGGATTTACAAAAATCACCACAATTCATAGATTTATTGAATGATTCAAAAAATATAGTCAAATACCGCAGATTTTTGTATTTAATTTTTTTTAGGTACGCTACAACTTAGCCGTTGACTGCAAAGGTGCAAAGGACTGCAGGTGGTAAGTTATGTTGCAATCTAAGATGGCGGCAGACTAACCTGCTAGGGAGAATAGCAGTTATATTTATGGGTTAAATATAACTTACCGGAACGCTTAATCGCTTAACGGCACGTCTTTGTCGGCAGGGTAAGAAGTTACAGCCGAAGCCTCCCACATACTAGACCAGAGAAAATGCAGAAATAATAAATTCCCAAATATCCCCTGCCGAGAATAGAACCCGGGATCTTCAAGTTAAAACCACAGCGCTCACCGCTGCTAGGGAGGTCGACCACAGACAAGGAGGTTTATTGTTTTTATTCCACAACCTGCCGTATGGTGACAGCAGATCAGAATTAAATGGTCAGCTCCCACCCTCTTCCCATGCGTGAGGTACGAGGCGACTAAAGGAATAAAATGGAAAGCGGACAGAAGCGACCTCTGTGCAACTTTTACTACCAGCTACTGCGATCCTTGAGGCCTTTAGATGTTTGCATAAGTACCGACTCCAAAATACATATTGAAACCAAAATTTATTTTATTTTTTAGTGGAATTTCGAGTTGTTTATTTGAAAATAACTGTTATTTATGCTCCGGTTAAACAAAACTGTTTTTCAGCGGCACGCTACCCAACAATTCCGTAATTTCCTACCGCGGTTAACCCGCTTAGTTTTTTCCAGTTTTCCCCGGTAAACTTTTTAACACTCGTAACATTATTTTTAACAAAGCATATACGTACATTGTTAGTACAAAAGCAACTCGGTTAAACGGGGAATCATTGTGCTGTAATGAGTTTTGCGAAAAGACTGGAGTTAAATACTTGCTTTTTTTAATGAAAAGTACCTCGAAACAAAGCCTGGCTAAGTTGTTTTGAATTTTCATTCATTTTATAAACTGCTTTTGCCTTCTGTTATCTAATGCCTGCGTCGCTAAATGCTTGTAACTACGTATATTGTTAACTTACGTAATATAAACAAAAATCTTTTCATTCAAAAGCCTTTCTGAATTAAAAGACCTTAAGAACTATAGATCTCTGTAACATTTTTTTTTTTTTAGCTTTAGAACAAGATTTTGACGCTCGCAATCGAGAGGTATAAAATTAGTTCAGAAGTTTCAAAGTTTATTACAAATTAACAAATAACCCAGATTTTTCCAGTTGAAGATAGAACCGGGGACCTTCACCCATAAGACCACACCACGCAGCGATCACCAATATTCCAAGGAGAGGAATTTCCTCGTCGTCGGTGTTCTTTAATCTTTCTCTTCAGAATATCTATAAGAGCGAGAATACTAGATTTCATTTTGTACTTACATAGTTTAAGCCAAGAAAAATTATTATTTTTTTCCCCACGAATCGTACAAACAAAAAAGGAATGACTAATGGCGGTTGCAAAGCAAAAGGCAAGTTAATTCTTAACAAGATTTACTGCTGGCCACGTCAAAGAAACCGCAGCAAAATCCTGCGCCACTAACGTGTTATTTTGGTTTCTATTATGCAAGTTGTTTGCTATTTATAAATATGAGAATTGAGCTAGACCTAGATAGATTGTATAATATTTTAAGTAAGCGGTGGTTTATTTATTTATTATCAATTAATTAGTACGGACAAATCCATTTACACTTATTAACAACAACTTATTAACAACATTATTATTCTTATTATATTTATGAACTATAAGAACAATATGTGTTTTTTTTAATTAAGGTACAAAAATTTAAAAGTGAGAAACACTAGAAACTATGCTGACAACAATCAAAAGAAAAAAAACAAAAAATTATTAAAAACACAACAAAAACAAATAAATAAAAACAAAGTAGGTAGTCAGTTAAATTCTTTTCGACAATTGAAGTAACTGGCGTAGTAATTTATTCCAGTCATCTGAAAATATGTCACAGTTAGAAGAGTCCATCAAAAGTTTGTTAAAAGCAGACAGTGAGCGTGGTATCGGGGATCTAGCGCGAAAAATGTGCGTGAACTTCACTTGCTTCAAAGGTGAAGGAAAACATCGTGAGGAAACCTGCATGTCTTACAGTTCTACATAATGTTCTTAAAGGTGTGTGGAGTCCACCAATCCGCACTGGGCCAGTATGGTGGACTACGACTTTAACCCCTTCTCATTGTGGGAGGAGACCCGTGCTCAGTAGTGGGCCAGTAATGGGTTGATATGATGATGATGATGATGAAAGTAATTAAGTGCGACTTTCTGTACCATTTGTGATTTCCCCTTTTTAAGATTGGCTTTTTTATGTTAACTCGTGGTCAGCAAATTCAACTATAGATTTTTTTTTTTTGGTAATTGGTAACAATCGATAACGTTCATGAGAATAACATAAATAAAAGAGAAAGACAGGAGATTGAAACCTTCTAGAAAATTAAGATAATCTAAAAGCTAATCAAATAAAGCAAAATTTAAAACTTAATATCTGCAATATAATATACCTACAAAATACTATACAATGAATAGTGATGATATAAAATTAAAACGGAAAATAAATTAATTTAAGTTATGTAAGTAAATGTTTGACATGTTTTTTGAATGAGGTCAAAGAACTACTAAAAATGTCACAGTTGTTTCTGTAAGCATTTAAAAGTGAGCAGTGAGGTTGTCCTGCCTCGGTCCGACAAAAAGGTAAATGAAATAGATCTTGAGGTTTTGGGTTCGATTCCCAAGTTAGGCCAAAGGCTTGCAATAGTTTTTTGTTTTGTAATCTGCAATTACAGTACTTACTAGCCCGGCGTTTTAAAATTAGCTTTAAGCTCTGTCCACCTTCGTGCCTCAGAGAGCTTTATAAGGCGTAGGTTCCACGCATGCGATAATCGTTGAAGCCCGCCCGAATCGTGGTGGTTCAAAAATAGTCTACAACGTTCAGCCTGTGCAGAACGTTGATATACTGAAAATGAGCTTTAGCGTGATCACAAACAAGGTTAAATTGGAGTCAGTATTTTTATGAACGGTTGAATATCGACCAATCACGCGTAATCAAATAAATTCCACACTAGCATGCCTTAATTGGAATAGGGTTAACCTTTGTGACTGTGGTGGAACCAGCCATTTTGAATGTTGGTAACGAATAGTAGACACTAACTAAGTTTTGATTTAATAATGAGTTTTCATTCAATTTGCGTCGATGATGTTTACATTTTGTTAATTGGACAGACACAGGAGTTTAATTATTGCATTGAGAGCTCGAAATAACTGGAATAGATTTCGGAACGCTAAAAACTGAAACTTGGTCACTGATTATGGTCTTCATAAGAAGGCTCAGAGTAACTCAGCGGGCGATGGAGAAACCTATTCTCAGAGTATGAATTAAGCTTAATTTGCTTTGCTGCGCGAAAAGGTATGGTTGATTTAATTTATAATTTCTTCAATCCTTATACTCTACATCAAACAGATCTTCGGCAATGAACCCTCTACGCACGTTTCGCTCCAAAACATGAGCATCCTCAGGAGATGTTGATTTTACAATGAATAATTGTTAAGAAATTTTTGCGGTCATTGTAAAGTCAATATCTCCTAAAATTAAAAATAACTCCATACATATTCTCCCGCTTTACGCGGAGTATAGCAAATTAAGCTTAATTTTCATAATATATCATAGAATTCCGCAATGTAACGCAATTCAAATTCAAATTCAAATTCATTTATTTCAAGTAGGCCTACTTTATAAGCACTTTTGAAACGTCAAGTATGCATGTTTGTGTGACTCTACCACCGGTTCGGAAAGCAGATTCTACCGAGAAGAGCCGGCAAGAAACTCAGTAGTTGCTCTTTTCGCCTGCTTCTATCCATAATTAATGGTCGGAGTATCTCTTCGGTATCAAATCAGAAATAAGGAGATCCGTAGAAGAACCAGAGTTACCAGACAAAGCTCAACAGTCAGCGTTTGGACGTGGGGTTTCAAGGTGCTGGTAAGCGCAGCGTTGGTCGACCCCCAACGAGGTGGACAGACGAAATCGAGCAGTGGACGTCTATCGTTTGATATGTTGCTGATGACAAACTCATCACCACCGTCAATAAAGCAATATAATTAAATTGTGCACAGCGAAAAGACAACTATTTTGTCAGAAATACGGTTAAAAAAACATATCTTTGATTCGCTGCAAAGAATTACATAGACTTGTTTTTTTTAGTATATGTCATTTGAAACTTGGAAATGCTCAGCATCTTAATATTTAATGTTGGAGGTTTAAAAATCGTCGATGACATTTTACCTCCTAAAATTAAATGTTGTGAACTAGGAATTATTGAAATGTACTTTGTTTTAATTGTTGATGGACCAAGCGGATGGAAAGTTGATACCATCGCCTATAAATAAAGCAAAACTGGAGAAGGCATGAAAGGAACACGTCATTATAAGTGTAGCAGAGAGCCATATATATAGTCCCTCTACCAGACTTTGGTAGTTACTGGCTTTTCTATAGACATGTTGAACACATGGACGAGTGGAAGGCGTAGGAAAGTGGGATTTGATAGTTCCCTAATGAGGTGTACAGACGACATCAACCAGTCGAATTTGGCCTATATAATTGCTTCGAATGAGTTCCGTTCACAAATTGAATAAGACCAATAAGATGTTATCCTCCTGACATTCTAAATGAAATTAATTCAAATATAATGATCATCAAAATCCGCCAACCCTCAGAGAAACAGAGTTGTACTATAAAATGCTCTCTCCTCAGCAATATAAAATGAGCAAGCCAACTGAAACTAGCTTAAACATTTAACTGTTTCGGTCGTAAAACATGTAAAGGAATATAAAGTCCGAGTCAGTGAGGTGTATTTATTTCTAGAGATTGAAGAGAAACCCAAACATACATTTATATATATTGTAACATAAGCGAGTTCACATATATATTGCACAAACTAAATTAGAGCTACCTTTTCAACGTTCATCAAAAAGGGGAGATTTTTAAGTTAAACATGCTAACCGTCATACCAGCTGAACAAAAGAGACTGTAATAATATGTATAGTTCACTTAAATACTTATTATTTTACATGATGAAAATCAACCCCATTTGCAGGTCAGTGGCGGCTTCTAATTAACTTAATTACATCTCATTGCTCTCAGAAGCAATATGTATAGCGCGAATAAAAGATACGAGAATACACACATCGCCATCTAGCCCCAAAGTAAGCGTAACTTGTGTTATGGGTACTAAGGTAACTGATGAATAATTTTATAAAAAAATAATATACATAAATAGTTACAAGTTACAGATTCTAAATTTTTTTTTAATACATTAATATACTATGGCACACACGTCGCTGTCTAGTCCCAAAATCAGCGTAGCTTGTGTTATGTGTACTAAGATATCTAATGAATAATTTTATGAATAATGTACATAAATAATTATCTTAATATATATAAATCTCCTGTCACGATGTTTGTCCGCGATGGACTAACATCGTGACAGGAGATTTATTGATGATTTAAACTACTTAACCGATTTTAAATTAAATTGGCACACCGTGAGCAGTCTGGTCCAACTTAAGAGATAGGATAGCTTAGATATTTCATTATAGTCGCAATTTTATTTTATTGCAAATTATTTGTCTATAATTAATTGACAGTCACATGTACTCATTTAAGGCTTAGCGATACTGAATACGATAAAAACAAAATCAAACGCAGACGAAGTCGCGGGTAACAGCTAGTAATATCATATATTTTAAAAAACAGCCAGACACTGAAAAACATTCATGTTCATCACACAAACATTGTCCAGTTTTGGCAATTGAACCCACAGCCTTGGACTCAGAAAGCTCGGGTCGTTGCTCGCTGCGCCAATCCACCGTTGAATACGTGTAAGTCATACGAATAAGTCATAAGGAATAAAATTATGAACGCGCTACGAGGGAAATGCGGTGACGGATTTACAACGTCAATTAACGCCCTACTGGTGAGGGGGAGCTAATTTTATACGAGGATAAAAATAGTCTTGTGTCTACGAGTAAGACGGGCTTTGCAGGGCTTTTAAAAGACAGCTACAAAAATGACACAGCTTGGATGTATGATTATAGAAAAAAGTGTTTGACTAACGCCTATCCAAAACCTTCTAATGGCAGATTGAATGTAGAACTGTGCCTTTTCCTAATCCTCTCTGTTGATAAGGAAACAAACATTTTCCAGTTGTGGGAGTCGAACCTGACTTGGACTCAAAAAGCAGGGTCGCTGTCCGCTGCGCTATTCGGCTGTCAACATTGGGCAAAAGGTATCTAATACAGAAATAAAATAATGCTTTTTAATTCATTTTTAATTATGACTTGATTGAAAATTTTAAATGAAATTGAATGAAAATTTTTACCAATATTTTAAGTCATTTGTTGCAGAAAAGTTGATTACATAAGATCTTATTTTGCATGAAAAATATTACAAATATTAAAAACTAAATTTTAAACTAAAAAAACTTAATTAAAATCCCAAATAAAGTTGTCAAGTAAAGTAATTATTAAGTTATTTATCTGGCTGTCCAAATATTATATTATATAATAATAAAAACTAAAAAATAAACATGACACAAATTGTATATTATAGCGTACAGTGAAATGCTTATAGCATAAATGATAGCCTGTGAAAGAAACTTTAGTAAATTACAAAACATAAAGCGATACGAAATTCCTTGTTGAATTTAAACGCAATAATATCCAAAAGCAACTGTAATCTTTCAAGCATGAGAGAGTCTTGCGAAGTTCATGTAAACAAATAGGTTTGAGTTTGTAAATGTCTCTTTGAGGGTAGAGTGGCCTTATTGCAATAGTGAAAATCAATTGATTGCATTGCATCAACTTTGATGTCAACTCAACTATGATCAGATAAACTCTCAGATCATAATTGTGTTTAAATAAAAACTTTGATATCTGATCTCAGACGATAACAACTTGTAAGACTGAGTTCCTTGAAAGATTTTATTGAGTTAAAACCAAGTGAAATCTGAACCAAATGCAAATAATATGTAATAAATCTCAAATAAACCGTCCATTTTAATACAACCATGTAAGTGTAACAATACATAGTTAACAACGATATAGTCTATTGCAAACTTCGTGAACTATTGCAATAACATAATATTATCGAGGCTGATCTAAATGAGGCCATGCTTCGAGGCATTCGGCGAAGTTCGAGTAATAGATACAGTCTGCGAACATTTGCCTCCAAAGCCGCGTGTAACTTAACACGCTTCCGTGTATGAAACCTGAAATGTATTGTTATTGCTTTTGATTATATAATAAATAATATATTCTTAGAAGAGGGGTGCTGATAGTTTACAAGTGTCTCTTCTTCTTCTTCTTTTGCTTTTTTGAAAGAAGTGTCTCTTTCTCTTACTTTATGAAGTAAGTTAGAGGTTAGTTTCGTTTTAAGCACTTTACACAGGATAGAAGCAGATGTGACTTTGCGGAATTCCATGATAAATTATGAAAATTAAGCTTAATTTGCTATACTCCGCGAAAAGCAGGAGTATCTATATAGTGTTATTTATAATTAAATCCATCCTTATACTCCACACCAAACAGATCTTCGGCAATGTACCCTCTACCACATTTCGTCACACTTAATAATTATTCATTGTAAAGTCAATATCTACTGAGGATTCTCCGGTTTCAGAGCGAAAGTAGAGAGTACATTGCCGAAGATCTGTTATCGGCTGTCTTATCAGCCCATTACCGGTCCACTACAGGGCACAGGTCTCCTTCCATAATGGGCCCCTTGTTAAGGCCATAAGGGTGTATTGGCCGCTGGGCCAATGCGGATTCCACATGCCTTTGAGAACATTATGGAGAACTCACAGGTATGCGGGTTTCCAACGTTGTTTTCCTTTAACGCTGAAGGAAGTGATATTTGAATTACTTAAATCGCACATAACTTAGAAAAGTTAGAGGTGCGTGCTAGGATTCGAACTCGGCCCCCGAAAGTGAACTCGAGCTGGACTGTCACCGCTTCTGTCATTGACGTCTTCCTTGAGCGGAATTAACCCGGAATTAACTTAAGAAAAAAATTAATTATAAAACGTGTAAGCGACGCTTTTAGCTGTAAACGCTGAGGTCTAAGTAGGAGGGAGTGAAACTTTGTACACATATTCTTGGAAGTGTAAGAAGTAAGATAACATACTTGTTATCCTGACATAAAGCTCGGTTCCTTTGGGAGAGGGGATGAAAGTGTTTGACGATTTGACAACATAACTCCGACAAATTATAACCGATTTAAATAATTATTTTTGTACTATAGAGGTTATAATATGTGTTTAATTTTGCCCTCACTTTGTGTAGATCTGATGGATATAGAGGACAGAACTCATCAGCGGCCAGCAGCAAATCCCTCATTTAAGGCTTAGCGATACTGAATACTTTTTTTAGAACTAAACTAAACTGAATGCCACATCGAAAAACAAAATCAAACGCAGATCAAGTAGCGGGCAACAGCTAGTCATATTTAAAATTATTAACTAAAAATTATTTATTTCACTTACAATGCTACGTCTTAGTCTAGGGTGAATAAAGCGTTATATTCATATAGGTACGTGTAAATAAAATTTGGTATGCGTGATCGAACCGAAAGTTGGTAGGATATCGATTAGCACCACATCTGTCCTCAGTATCCAATAAATATGCAAATTTTGTCCGGATTAACCGGGCAGGGGAAGAATTTCGCGCCCCGTGTAAACTGGGGGCGGGACTTTTTATCAATATTAAATTCGCCTTTGACTTAGATTGGGGGCCAAGTCTGGGGGCAAGTAAACATAGTGTAAGAGTAAGAACGCACTAAAGACTTCTATATGAAAAAAAAATGTGAGGCAATAAATAAAGACCGTTACAATGTACACGCGTCAGAAGTTATACTTCTTTGGCGTAACAAGATAAAAATCTTTTCTTTCGCCTTATTCTACGTTTGTAGAAAAACGGACACTAACAATAGAAAAAAGGATTGAAAGTCAACCTTGAAGCCAACTTCATGGTGTCGGTTTTTTGTGACGGTGTGCGCGCATCGTAAAAATTTACTCTCACAAATTTTCCCTAAAGCTAACTTAAAAAGCAACTTCTGAAATAAATATTACACTAGTATAATATTTGTATAAATCAAGCTTAAATATATTATTGCTATTCACTACAACTAGCAAGCTTCCAGACGCAAAAAATATGCGAATAATACTGATAGAAAATGTGGTTGTACCCACGATATTGAATACATCTGTGGACCTTTTTGTGGGTGCAGGCGTGGAGCTATACCGTGTGATTGCGTGAAGAATGCACATTTATTTTTGAAGAGTTTCGGTGTCTGTCTCCAAAACTCCTCATTAGATCTATATTATTATTGTTATTATTTATTTATTTACATATTTATTTTCTAAAAATAACCTAAAGTAAACTCTGTTAAACGAAATAAAATCTAAAACGTCTTCAAAACAACCGCATTGAGGTAGAGTTCCTAAGATGCTGGCAGCATTGCCCCTTTGGATGGCCAAACTAAATCTTTGGCCAATGGCCCGCTCTAAGACCACTCGATAATCCTTTTTGATAATTCTTTAAAAAGAGCTCGTGCCTCCGGAGCCCACGGTCCCAAAGTCTCTACTCAAAAAGGCACAAAAACGAAACTGCTGTCCAGGTTTTCAAATTTACGCCTCTAGGCCTGCTCGGCACTGGTAGCAGCGGCACCCACCATTGACGATTTGTGATGCAACTAGGGTATCGACACAAGTTGCATCCCACACAAGTGACCTTCCCTGCCTCCAGGGAATGAGCGTCATACCATCAGGTATCTTGCCATCGCTCCGCGCCAAACCATTAAATTCTCATTAGGCTGAGCGTTAGATTTTTAAGTAAACATAATAATACTACATCTATTACGGCGTAATAAAACCCTATCGGGTTAATCCGTACACCGGAATTCATTATTCAGGGCTCGGAATTATGAGTAGGTAAGTATTTATTAATATAGAATTTAAATGGGACAATTTTGGAGTAAACCCTTGCGAAAAAAAAAGTTTTGCAAATCCGTCAATAATAGATGGATTTATGCCTATGGCTGCCTAGAGATATCTGTAATAAGTGACACGTCACCAAGTAAATATATGGAAAAAAATATAATACATGTGAATATTTTCGTTCTAAAGTATTTGAAAGAAAAATAATAAGGTGAAATAAAAAAAAAATTATATGCCCAGTGAGATCTTGCCCTAATTTTCCGAATTCAGATAACGTGTGTTTTTATTCCTACAGAAAGTTGTGCTTTGAATTTTGAAGTGTTATTCTAACCTAAAATATTATAAGAAAGTACCAAGCTACTTCCTGGTATATCTAGGCAGAAGCGACACTTCTATTACTTTTAGAAGTTCATCTGTCGTATGCCTTACTGTTAGTTGAGACGATAATCTATTTTGACAGCACAGGTTGAATTACTCCAGGCTTTCTAGGATTATATATATTTTATTGTGGGCTGTAGGTATATAAAGGTGTTGGTATGAATTATCGGCAAATTGGAGAAAAAAAATCAAATTCTGTTTGAGCGAAGTCGCGCTAAAAATATACTAATTTGATCAGTTAATTTAACGAGATTACCACGGTGAACTCTAAAAGCTTGAAAAATTGAATAGAAGCAGGCGTTACTTTGCGGAATTCCATGATATATTATGAAAATTAATTTGCTATGCTCCGCGAAAAGCAGGAGAATCTGTAAAGTGCAATTTATAATTTCTTATCTATCTACTAGGCTATCATCGCTCAGTTCCGCTACCTAACATAAAGGCTTGTAACTTTTATTCTACTACAAGTTAGCCCTTGACTGCAACCTGACCTAGTGGTAAGTGATGATGCAGTCTAAGATGGTAGCGTGCTAATCTATTGAGGAGTATGGGGTATAAACCCCTAGTAAGTTTCAACGCGACATCGCACCGGTACACTAAATCGCTTAGCGGCACGTGTTTGGTGGGTTGGTAACTAGCGACGGCCCACCAGACGAAGACAAACTACTTACTATTTAATAAAATACTATTAAACTATTACCATACTATAAATACTCCAGCGTGAATGCAGACGTAATTTAGTGCTAAACTGACATACTGCTGATGTATGATTAGCTCTGAGCATTCCATACATTATCAAGCATTACCATTCAATGCAAAATTACAATTCAATACATATGGAGCGGCGCGTGACCTATTTACGACAATGTGTACCTAACGACCGTGTAAGTGGAATTATTTACGCAAATAGGTTACAATAAGTTATAATTCATACATTTTAAATGACATTCCACTATCCCATCATCGGCACATTAGGACGGGTGTTCTCTTAGAATGAGAAGGGTTTTCCGTAGCCGACCATTAAGCCAAGTACGGATTTGGTAAACTTCACACGCCTTAGAACATTATCGAGTACTCTCGGGCATTCAGGTTTTCTTTCACCGTCAAAGCATGCAATATTTAGTTGCTTAAACCGAACATCTATCTTCTATATATAAAAGAGAAAGTGTGTGGGTATGTTCCGTATAGGCTCCGAAACGGCTGGACCGATTTCAATGAAACTTTCAGGACCTATCCTATTTTTAATAATGATCAACGATCTACCAGAAGTGGTCAAGAAGGCAAAATGTTTAATGATCGCAGAAGATTTAAAATTATTTCTTGGCATAAGCGAAATTCATGACTGTGCTCTGCTCCAACAGGATATTGACAATGTGGTGAAGTGGGGGGAAACAAATTTCCTGGAATTTAATACAGCGAAATGTAAAATTATTACTTTATCGCGCAAACCTAATCAATTTCAATTCGATTATACTATTTCCGAGGTCAAATTAGAAAGGGTTACACAAAGTCGTGACTTAGGCTTGACTATCGATTGTCAACTTACATTTAGCGACCACATCAATAGGATCTGTAAAAAAGCACATAAACTTTTAAGATTTGTTATACGCCAAGGTAAGCGATTTACGGATCCTGATGTACTACTAACCTTATATAACGCCTATGTACGTAGTAAGTTAGAATACAATTCAGCAGTTTGGAGCCCACTTAATGCAAATTACACACTTGCTATTGAAAAAGTGAAACACAAATTTGCTCGGTATTTGTTTAAAAAAATGTATGGATACTATCCCTATCTATACCCGTCATTACTTGTATGAGGTATGGTGGGTTTGGATACTTTTGAACAAAGGCGTAGGAGGGCCTGTATCTTACACTACTTCTTACTCCTTAACAATAAGGTTGACAATCCAGACACACTTAGAAAATTCTCATTAGCTGTGCGAGTGCCTGATAAAACGGTACGAACTTGCAGGGAAAGATTAACACTTTTTTCACTCGATTCGTTACGTACGCATTATGCTCGAAATGCAACATTTCGCGCGCTCACGTTTTTAATAATATGATTGCTCAGCACCAACAAATTATTAACATTTTAACTGAATTAGTATACGTTTTGGCTAGCTGTAAGTATACTAAGGATATTCATAAATAAATAAATAAATTATGCAAAACTTTCAGGCATGCAAGTTGTCCTTACGAGGTTTTCCTCCACCATTCAAGCCAGTGATATTTAATTGCTTAACCCATTAATCAGCGTTCAATTGCTTATGATAGTTGTCCTAAAAAAAAATTCTTTCAACCTTCCTTTTTAATTTTTTTCGTGACTTTTCAGAGAAATCAAAACTCAACAAAATAAAAACTGCAAGAATGCATCAGCAATCGCGACAAATACTTCAATGCTATTTGAAAACGTTATGTTAAAAATTCACATAACTCTAAAAGTTAAAGACGCGTACCGGGGATCGAGTTGCCCCTAAAAAGAAAACCGAAGTCTTACCAGGCTATCACCCTTCCTAGTCCTATATATTATGTTTTGCTATAGGTAAGTAAGTAGGTCAGTGATATTGGTTAAACAAAACGTGTGGTCATACAAATGCAGCGTACTATAAGCAAATTATGAACCGGCTCAAAATAGTTCATATTCGCAATTAAACTGATGATTATGTCATTTGTGCTGTGCTGGGAACGTAATCAAACGCGCCGACCGCAGGTTTAAATGGTAAAACTGACTGCTGAAATGTTCATAATGCACTGATTCAACGGTGTAAACATTAACAGATTAAAAGTGACACTACTATACCTTGCCTAAAAGTACCTATTCACCCTTGCAATAAATGATTATGATTATGATTTAAATGTACCTCTAATTAATCAGAGCTATGTGCGTTATAAGCAATAACATTTCAATTCACTTGCTTTAACAGTGAAGTGAAACTGAGAAATCTTGGCTGAGAGTTGTCCATCGTCCAATCTACACTTATCCGTTCGGACCGTTCAAGTCCAAACGGCATACGTTATATATAAGTACGTTCTGTATACCTATAGTGCATAACATATAATATTATAATGTGTCCAACATAACATCAAAGCATGTGCCGCACATAAATCTCCCAGAGCCATAAATTGCTTGACCGCGGCATTCCTCAGAGAACACGAAGGTTTATCTGTCGGTATCTAGGAGTAAAGTATACTAGAGGGAGCAAATCGTTACATGCTAGACCGTTGTATGCCCAATGGGCTAAATTTGCTGTCACCACTATGAGTAGGACCCAATCAAGTTTTTAAATCTATCCTATGATGTTTACATATCGGTTTAGTAAAAGTTATATTAAAATAAAAAGGTATCGCTATTAAATCCATGACAATGAGTCAAATAATTAGAACGGTGCTAATTGCTTTACGGCCTTTTAAATTAGCAGAGAGCGTATTATGAAAGATCGCATCGTTGTTTTGTATTTTATTTATTTTCGTAGTTTAATTACCTACTTAATATTTTATGAAAAATGAATATTTCCTTTTTATTTTTTATCTATTTAGACAAGTTACCGATGAATATTAAAATAGTATTTGCACGGCTTATAAAATATCAAATGTGAGTTAATCCATCACCACTTCAACCGATTGACGTCCACTGCTGGACGTTTGTCGGAAGTTCCAAAATAATCGCTCCTAGGTCGCTTGGTTTCAGCGACTATCAGCGACTTGCTTGATCCGTCTCTCCTGCTCTTGTTAATGAGCTATGCTGGTAACTCTGGATCTCCTACGGATCTCCTCTTTGATGATTTGACCACGTAGAGAGACTCCTAACATAGCTCTCTACGTGACCTTACTTAGTATGTGAGAACATAATAAAATAAGAAATAATGACAAACAAAGATGATGTATAATTTGATTTCAAGAATAATGTATTTATAAATGGAGACGCAAAGTAATTGTGTACGTTGAAGTCAATATTATTGTACCTTTTCTCCCTTTTTTTATTTTCCAATGCTTGTTTTTTATTTTTTTATTTGGTGTACAATAAAATGAATTTCATTCATTCATTCAATATATGAGAATGATATCAGAGTGAAACGTTATATAAACAGATAACATGTAGAAATTTCGAAGCAGTTACAATTACACCTGGCATGATGTGTGAAACTATATGGTCGCCGTCAAATTATGTATGACTTAGTAGGGCCGCTACTAGATTGCGCCGGGCCGTAAATTATTCTTCTAGAAATGGCCGATGATCTCTCTGATTTTTAGTTTTCTATGGCCGGCCATAAATGTTCAGGATGTTTATATAAAAATTTCCGCCGCATTTTAAGGGATACTTTATTTAGTAGCCGACACGGTTACCAGACAAATTTAGTGCTACCTACTTGAATGATTGAGTACGTACTTACTTAAGTTTTCGCTTTACCTTTTTGTAAATAATGGTGTACAAGATTTCAAGGATATTTTCGATGAAGTCCATGGAGTACCCTCGCCTTAAATTACTATTGAAGTTTCTCAGACTTGTCGCTAACCCAGGTTGGGGTTTTCCTTTATCCTTAATTATAAGTAAGTTTACAGGACACGTTGCGAGTACCTATGTCCTATAATTTCACAGAATACCAACCCCGCATTTTCGCCACCGCAACCCGCCATCTGTTATGGGTACTAAAATGACTGATGAATATTTATATAAATAATATACATAAATACTGAGAATATACATATAAACACCCAGACACTGAAAAACATTCATGCTCATCAAAAAAACATTTTCCAGTTGTGGGAATCAAACCCACAGCCACTCAGAAAGTAGGGTCGCTGGAAACTGCGCCAATAGGTACGAGTAATTCCTAACAACCGCATTTGCTAAGTAGATACATTTGCGATTCGGTTTATAATATTTCGGTACCTACGTTGTAATATTAAAACCAAAGTTTAGCCTTCATTAAGTGTGTCCTACAATAAAAAACTACATACAGTTATCATCAGTAACTTAATCAGTCAGTAATCCCGAGTTTGATAGGATACTTTCTGTTATTTATATTTATATTTTAGTAACTTCTATTTCTAATTTTTTTTTTAATTATAATTAGTCTCTTTATTATTTAGCTTGTTTAACTACGTAGTTGTTATTTTAATAATTAAATAATTTAGTTTTTTCCGTTTGTTTCTGTTTCAGCGGGGTGGACCTTAACCCCCTTTATCTTGTGGGAGGCGACCCGTGCCCTGTAGTGGGCCAGTAATGGATCAATATGATATTTCTTTATAACAGACTTGTTTTAAGGCAGTCGAATAGAATTAGCCTTGGTTCTAGTACTAGCCCAGCAACGGACCTGGTTTCTGCCTGCCAGTCTGGCTCAATAATAAGCTACAATAGTTTTCCCCCTTACCTGCCAGTTTAAGGCCGATGCGTTTCCCTGGCGGCTTGACCAGCTCGATGTGAGTCCTCCTCAACCCCCTTTCCGTACAGAGGCCGGAGTCTGTTGACAGCGAAGTCTGAGATTTGAAAACTGTAACAAGAGAAATAAGGGTTTTTATAATTTTTATAAGTGTTTTTACAGTCGCTGTAAGACTGATGTGAAAGGCATATACTAATTTCGGCATCGACGGTAGGAGAGCCGTAGCTTAATTGGTGAAAGCGCTCAGGCCGCGATTGCCCGAGAGTCGCAGGTTCAAATCCTGTCGGTTCTGAAAATTTTATGTGCATTTGAAATTTATTCAATTGAAATAAGGGTTATTGGATACATATAGTAAATTTTTTCTTATAATTTTTACACTTTCTTTGTATCTTTTCTTTTAATAAAGTATAGATGAAATACACACAGAACGTTTACAGACACAAAAACAGATTCTGAACTGAATGAAGTTATATAAGGATAGCCTGTAGCGAAAGCCAAATCTTGATATAGTTTTGAGAAAGTGTTCCCAGTATCAACGCATTAAAACATGTAAATGTCATTGTTAATAGTTCTTTTTACATTTACGTTTTAACAAAGTCCCAAATAACTATTGTTTGCGGCCCTCGACATCATGACTGAAAGGTGTTTGTGGTCCCTATAAAAAAAAGGTTGAGTATAGCTGTTCCATAGGGTAAAGGAAGTTTTGAAAATAAAAAAAAACATAAATAACAATTTTTTTTGTAACATACCCCACTTTGCACTCGCCTGCCAGGTTTTGTCATTATGGTTATGTCTTAGCAAGCATAGCGGAAAAACACTATTGCCTCTAGCTATCGGTAGCCCTAGTAAGGCTGCGAACCAGATGTAGTGGCGCTTTTTAGGAAAGGCTGCTGAAATCAGCAAGAGATGACCTGATGATGATGAAACTTTCTTCTCAAAAGTCCTTAATGAGAGAAGATCTTGCACTATGGGGTATCTGCACCAAGGTAAGGAATATCCTATAAAAAATAATAATAAATAAATAAACTACGACAATACAGACAGCGCCATCTAGTCCCAAAGTAAGCGTAGCTTGTGTTATGGGTATTAAGATAACTGATGAATATTTTTATGAATAATATACATAAATACTTAGAATATCCAAATAAACACCCATACACTGAAAAACATTCATGACAACTCAGAAAGCGGGGTCGCTGCCTACTGCGCCAATCGGCCGTCAATAGGCGACGTTATTCCACTAACCATCACGTGCAACAACTGCTTGGCCCGTTAATAACTACTACATGTAAATAATAGGAAAGGTTTTACCTTTACACCAGCGAGGTCAACTAAATTTTAGTATAACGATGTAACTCACATATTGGACGTGTGATTTTACCACAATGCTAGTGGAATTTCACAACCAGAATGCTAACTTTTTAAAATAATATCGCCACTCGGACTATTTTCCGTGCGGCTTTAAATTAATGGAGTGCGAAAAAATGCAGTTGTAACGTGAAACAATTGCGAATGGCAATGTGCTGCGGTAGTTTCTGATTTAGAAATTATTGGTTTTCAGTTTCGAGCTTGTGTTGCGAGTATTTGTTAAATTATATTGAATTATTCCATTTATTTAGCCAAACAGCAGTGCACTTCATACATGCGCGAAAGCAGTTTCTACCATATTTTATAGAACTTTCTTTTATTTTATTTATTTATTTAAACTCTTTATTTGTACACCACTGCACAGTTAGGAAAATAAAGGACGAATAGAGAGAAACACAAAAACTGGAGTAGAATACAAAAGGCGGCCTTATCGCTTAAAAGCGGCATCTCTGCCAGGCAACCTTAGAATTAGAACAACAAAAGCGAGAACAAATAGTTGGTGTAAAATTATAATAAACCTACATTCAAATAACTACATACGAATACATAAACAAAATATATTATTATTTTGTATATTTTGTTTTATAATCTGCTACGATATATATAAAAAATAAATATGTTAATAATTTACAGTCCCAGCAGATGGCCTACCTGATGGTATATGGAATACCATCGCATATATACAGAGCAAACTCTACAGGGCATGCAATGAGCACGTCCTTTAACATGCCGCTCTGTGTCCATCAATTTGAGCCGTAGGTGTTAAGCCTCAAGTGCCTGAAATTAAACCGGCAACAACACTCTTCAAACGGCAGACGCTTAGCGGCAGAAATAAACATAACGATAGAATTAGATAGAAGCCGACGTTACTTAGCGGAAATCCATGACATATTATGTAAATTAAGCTTAATTTGCTATACTCCGCGAAAAGCAGGAGAATCTGTACGGTGTAGTTTATAATTTCTTCAATCCTTATACTCCACACCAAACTTGTTTTGACTTAACAATTATTCATTGTAAAGTCAACATCTCCTGAGGATGCTCCGGTTTCGGAGCGAAAGTGCGTAGGGTACATTGCCGAAGATCTGTTTGGTAAGCGATGATGCAGCTTAAGGTGGAGCGATGAGGAAATAGAAGCTGGAAGGGCATTCCAGACTCTAGCGGTGCGGATCAGAAACGAAGATGCAAAGCGCTTCGTACGCGTCTGCGGAGATGCAGTCCCTTACGGTGCCTCGTGGTTCGATGGTAAAAAGCCGATTTCAAATTATTAAAAACAACCTAGTTACTGCAATAGTTTGCACTCGAGTTACTTGCTTTGATTGGTATAAGACCGGACTATCTCTGTGCTTTTTTTTATAATTTTGATGTAAATCCTACCAAATAAATCTTTTCTTGTTTATAGTAATTATTGACCGAACTGAGGGCACGCGTAATAAGGTATAAGAACTCTGCCTTATGTTCTGAGAAAGAGTTGGAGTTCTGACTCGTGCGCTGGTCGGCGCCCGTGTGCCATGCACGCGGCTCTTTCACCTTGTTTCAGGTAGTCGTAGCCCGTGGTGAGGGTAGCGACTCCGTTCTTGAGGTTGGAGGATTTTCTACGCAATAAAAGACTTCCAAGATGTTTCTAGTTTCAATGGTCTCGGTCGACTGACTGGCGGATCATACAAGTCTTTTCACGCGTCCGCGCGGGGGGAACTCCGTTCAAGGCTGATGGTGTGCTGTCCGCGTGCCGCAAACACGGCACGGTCACTGGGTCGCCCTTTATTGGGCTAAACAAAGGGTTTTTAATTTGGGGCTAGGGCTACACACTGACTATGGAGCCGGGAATGACTGGCGGTTGGCCAGAGTGGCTTTTTTATATGAGATTCTCGATCGAGAATTCGTGGCGAGCTATAGATCGTAAATTGTTTCAACCGCCAATGAAGCCTATACGAGACTCTTTATTTAATAATAATTCTTAAACAATCTTACGTTTTACTAAATAATTATATCTACAAGTTAACTAACAGGAAGTCTTAACGCTTTACTTAAATTGCATACAATTCTACAATAAACTACCAATTGACATCTTGGAGATGTCTCTTAAAAAGTTCAAAGTTTGTTTTAAACGTAAGCTTATAGAAAATGGGTGTAAATTATTGCTCTAACCAGGTTGCTCTTCTAATAATTTAAAATGACATTGTGAGATGGTGATAACAAAAAAAAAAAAAACATTCGGCTAAGTTTGTTGTGGGCTTCTTCTTAGACCAGGACGCGTTTGGAACCCTCTTAGCTTTAGTTTAAAGTTCACGAATATGGTTATCGCCATCATCTCACTACCGTGTAATTCTTATGTACGCATCAAAAGTGCCACCTATGGGCCTACTTGAATAAAGATATTTTTGACTTTTACTTTGACTATAATAATTGACTTGCTTACTAGTAGCCTAATAATTATCGTAAGGTTAAAGCTAATCGCCAACACCTCATGCGCATGTAATTACACCGGCGATCTGATCGGAGCAGAGCATTGCAACACTGCTACATCCCCGCACGAGTTCTGTCACAAAAAGCTCTACTACTTGCAGCAGCTGTTAAAATAAAGTATGAAAAACAGTTCCAAAACCAACAGAGTAGCTGTTTCAAACGGTTACGAGTCCTCTTTACAAGCCAGTCCATTAGTCTCACTTCTCAAACACGCTGAAATCCCGCAGCAATATTGTCGAATTGTGCTATTATTTTTAACTGATAGTGCTGGACCCCTTGCATAAAGGTATTCTATTAACTTGATATGTTTTAATCTAACGGCCCCATTTTAATAAATAAATACTACGATTGCTTGCGTTCTGCGTCCGCCTTTATTACGCTGTTTTAAAAATCCCGAACAAAGCCACGTTTAGAGAGAGACAAGAGACCACTCCTGGGTTTGCAGAGTTCATATAATCATTGAGCTCTCAAGGCTGATTAAGTTCGAGTAGGCAGACTCAAAGAATATCATCATCACAGAGTATGTCAGTGATAATAACACAGACATACTGTCGAATCCGGTTTCATGCCATCTGAGCCCAGCAACTTACTTAAGATTTGCTTTCTTAAGATTTTCATTCTAATTAAGCTCAGATTAATAGAAATACAAATATACTACGACAGTACACACATCGCCATGTAGCCCCAAAGTAAGCGTAGCTTGTGTTATAAGTACTAAGATGACTGATTAATATTTTTATGTATAATATAAATATATAATATACAGTTCATGAACACTGAAAAAAATTCATGTTCATCACACAAACATGTTTCAGTCGTGGGAATCGAACCAACAACTTTGGACTCAGAAAGCAGGGTCACTGCCTCAGAACTCTCAGGCATGCAGGTTTCCTCACGATGTTTTCCTTCACCGTTTAAAGCAAGTGATATTTAAATAGCTTAAATAAGAATCGCATATAACTACATAAAGTCAGTGGTACATTCCGGGCCTCAAACTCGGTCTCCACGACAGGAAAGCCGAAGCCTTACCCACTAGGCATATATCTTATTTGGATTATATGTGATATATATGTTTATATCTTATTTACTCCACCACCTACCTTTATTCTATGCCAGCAAGAAATCGCTATGTAGCGATAAGGCCACCAAACTGTACTCTCTTGCTCTATGTTTACATCCCTGTAACTACTTTTTTTTTGGCGTATAATAAAAGTGTATTCATTCATTAATTCACCACAACAACAACAACATTACCTAAGTATATTTATATATACACGGTTATATTCCAACATGCACAAAATAACCAACAAAGGCAAAACAAAGGCATTTCAAAACTAAACGTAAACAGCTAGCATCTAATTTATTTGATAATTCATGTTTAATCACACACAGTTACACTAAAATTATATCAGCAATTTACAGCATAATTAGTTTATTTCCTGCCGTAATAAACTAAGCAAATTAAACTAGCCAGTTTGCTTTGCAATTCCGCTAAAACAACAAAATGTTATATGGCATAATAACTTCTGAAATAATAGACTGGCGCTGGCTGAAAGCGGCCGTTGAAAAGTAAAATAGTTTGGAATAACAACCTCGCCTGGTAACAAAAAACTCGTTTTTGCTGTCAGTCGTTCAATCTGGAGACTTTTCAACCGAATTGGAAAACAAATTGAGTGAGTTCACAATGATTTGTTCCAGATGCTTTTTTTTAACCCGAGCTGGTTTTGGTTTTTATTTTTCTTAAGGGTGCGGCATTCATTTCGTTTCATTGCTGATGACAACGGCGTATGCCGTGATGATCTCAGTTTGTCAGCAGGAATAACATAGGCAGGGGATAAAAATTATATCCCTTTTTGTATTTTGAATTTGGATATAGTTTAAATGCCCACCTGCCATAGCAAGGCAACAGAGAATAGGAGAAGTTTACTGCCTTTTATTATTACATCTCAAATTATTTGGATATCATTCAATTAAATTACCAATTAATTAGGTACATAAACGTTTTTATTGATTAAAAAAAATATTTTTAATTGTTTTTTTTTTAAATTCAATTCAATTCATAGTCTTAATTGCGAATTTACAGGTTAACAATGGTTTTTATTATAGTAATGTAAACCAAATTCCATCTCACGGCACGCAATATCACTTAACCTCTAAAATATACTAAAATACACAATTAAGAGTTTTTTTTTGTTATTCTAAAAAGCCTGAGCAATGATATTTAATATACTAAATTAATGTAGTAAGACATGTATTCTCTGCGCTATGTAGCCCCAAAGTAAGCGTAGGTTGTGTTATGGATACTAGGTTGACTGATTAATATTTTATTATGAAAAATATGCGAAAATGCGAATATACATAGATGGAAGCGGTAATAGCCCAGTGGGTAAGTGCTCGACTTCACTTTCGGGGGGCAAAGTTCGAATCCAAGGACGCACCTCTAACTTTTCTAAGTAATGTGCGTTTTAAGTATTTAAATATCCCCTGCTTCAACTGTGAAGAAAAACATCGATAGGAAACCTGCATGCCTGATAGTTCTCCATAATTTTCTCAAAGGTGTGTAGAATCCACCAATCCGCACTGGGCTAGGTTGGTGGACTACGTCCTTAACTCCTTTTCATCGTGGGAGGAGACGCGTGTCTGTAATGGGTTGATAAGGTGATGGGATGAAACTGGATTTTTTTTGGCATAAAAACCTATTAAATGTTTTAGCTCGATCATGGTAACTGTTTGACTTATTAGATGGAGAAGGTTAAAAACAGAGAAGGTACTATTAATTAATCTCAACAAGATAAAAAGGAGTAGAATCCATGAAAACTTTTAACAATTTTCATCACAATACTATTCTAGTAAATAAAGTTTTACAAAGAAAGAAAAGGAGTTTATTCTTTTGACATAATAATCTCCAGGAAGCTGTTTAATTATTAGTTCTTTTTCAAGGTGTGAGCAGCTAATGTTACAAAAGAGATAAGTACAAATTACAAGTGAGAAGCGACTTAATTAAATTCTCTGATAGCTCTCGTGGTCGTGTCCTATATTTGTATAAGTTGAAGAGAAATAATGGAATGGATTTCGTCAAATCCGGAATATCTGAGTAATACGCCAGAATTCTACCATATTTTCGGAGTGCTCAGTAAACTTAACTTATTGGAATATCAAAATAAAAATGATTGTCCCAAAGTAAAAATGTCGATCTCGGAATAATTGAACAACTATCGGTAAATAAGTTCAGAGGCTGGTGGAATCAGAGTCAATCTTATCTATTGCCACATTCTCTATGCTTATTATACCCAATCTTTTAACAATAACTATTGTTTCTATTATTTTAAATTATCTACTATGATATCGTCTCTATATATCGTCGTATAATCGTCTTCAGGTACTTTGTTCGCAATGACTTCAGTGATTTCCCAACGCTGTCCATCTGATTAGAAATCAGCAAATTACATATTTCTCGAAATTGTATCTACCTTAATGTGTATGCACATCTCCTTCTACGACCTCTACGGCGACGCGATATATGGGCATGATTTTCGTCTTCCTAAGTACCATTCTTAGGCTCATCTCTAGAGGTAACTGAGTGCTTATCGGTTCAATGGTTAGACTATTTTTTTATTTTTGAAAGTTATTTCAAAATACCTGAACACACATTGAATTTATGTACGAGTACTTATGCAAATTGTTTACATGTCTATGCGTTAACCATTATACCACAGTTTTGTTTCATAAATTTGCTGACTAAAAAGAAAAACAGAGACTAAAAATAGTTAAAAACGCTTATGTGTGAAATATGGCTTTAACCAAGCTTGCTCTTAATTTTTTTTAAATAACAATGTGAGATGGTGATAAAAAAAGAAAACCCGTCAAGTTTGTTGCGGGATCTTCTTAGACCAGGGTACGTTTGTACACGTACATTTTTCGTGTAATGTAAGCATGATAAGTGAAATCTATGGGACTACTTTAATTAAGATATTTTTGACTTTAACTTTGACTTGACTAGTGGGTTTAGGGGTCGATAGTAGAACACAATGCAGTACAATGCAGTAGTTAAGCGACCGTGTCGATCTTCATGTTATGAATATTTTAAAATGGAGTATTATTAAACCCAGTTTTCCTAGTATACCTGCGGGGATTCGCAAGGACACCCTAATACAACCCAGAGGAAGGTATTCCTCGGCGGGCGCCGCTAGCATACATACATACGCACGCGAAAGCTTTCCCGTGTTCCAGCCAACAAGCGCCGAAAATTAACAATGTGGGATTTTAGTCGGTAGGTGTCAGACATAACCATCGTACCTTCTCATGGCATGTTGGTGTCCAGGAGGGTTTCCCCACAAAAAAGGTAGCATTTCTAATTGCACATTATGAGTCCCAGATATTTCTCTTTGGAACATTTTTGAGCATCTCTTTGGACATTCCCGTGTGTACAGCACAGTGGTACGTATTCCGTTTCACGCACGGTGCTAGCGGTTACTTAATGTGCGTTCAGCATAAAGAATAAATATTTTATCTCAATCTAATTTGAGCCGGAAGCCGGGCAACTTTTTGTCGAAGCAAAATTGTTTTCTGTTATTCTTTTAATGTCTGTTCGGAATGATTAATTGTATTCGTTACATTTGTGTTAGACAGTTACATCCTTTAGCTTTTGTGTGTTTCTTACAAAAAGCTTTATTGTCTGATTCGACTTTGGAATTTAATTTAATGTTTTTTTGAGCCATATTAATTAACTAGCTGACCCGCGCAACTTCGTCTGCATCAAATCGATTAGTATCTGTTTTAATAATCAAAAAAAACTAAGAACCTTATTGCAGCGCCACCTACTGGGTCCAGTTTTATTTCCAAACTATATAATACGCGGCCGGGCGTCCCAAATAATTTAATATCTCATATGCCTTGCGGCTTGCTGTTATCAGAGAAGAGTTATCTCCGAGAATATTTATCAGATCTTTAAAAAAATAATTATTTAAATCAGTAGTTTCCCCGTGATGCTCGGACTGACAGACGGACAGACAGACAAAAATTAAATAAAAATCTGTTTTGAACTCAGTATCGATTATAAAGCATCCCTGGTCAAAATTTTCAAAATATATTAAATGTACAGAAATCTTCCAGTTACAGTTTTATTATAAGTATAGATTTTAGACATAAGTAATAATGTATTATTTTTATCGATTTTATTGTTAAACTATTAAACTTAAGTTGAGTAGGTATAAGTGAATGTGATTAGATTCGTAATCGCTCTATTTTATTTGTGTGTTAATAAAAAACCGATTCTGTGGTATTCTTTCAAATGATGATATACTTTTATTAGCAGTCTTATCAGCGTTATCATCATCTTCATATTACTGGTAGGCACAGAGCTTCTGACTTAAAGGTGCGAGAGTTTTAGAATGTAGACCAACGTGTGTTTGAAAACCAATATGGATTTTTGAGCTTTAACGATTATTACTATCACATTTACTAGTTATGTTATAACCTGACAGCTTATCTAGCTCTCTTAGACACAAGGGTGGAGAACACCTAGTTCTGGACTGCCGGGACTAAAATTCTGAGCTGAAAACCCATAAATTAAACCTAATGATCGGTTGCTGAACATGCTAGATCAACGAGGCATTTGATTTCTAAAACTGTATTTACTCTATCTGTATATTTAAGTTACTTAAGTAATGGTTAAATAAATAAATCAAAGTATATCCTAAAGACTGTACCAAATTCTAAACCGATCTCGTTCATTTATCATGCACAATCGATCGACGCTATCAATTACTTGAACCGAAAAACAGGGATCAGAAATATAATTCGCGTTCATTTCTCGCCATAAAGTATTCAAATGCGAATCACTATTCATAGAATGAATTTTGAATTGATGATGAAGCACCGTGATAGGATTACTTTTGTCCTCTTTTTGGCTAATTTCCTTCAAGCCAATCGATAGATAGTTCGACTCAAAAAATAGCAAAAAGAGCAAAATCACTTTTGTGTTGTACGTTGTGCGGGCTTCGTCTTCGTACGTACTTCTTTTATGTTTTACTTTAAGCTTTTTTCTGAGCTATTGGATAGAAACTTCATGTGCGTAGAATTCTATGTCCTTTTCCAGAGCAGTCTCTACCTACAGGAAAATAACAAATAAAAGTCTAGAATAACAAAATGTTGGTATCCATTTTATTTAAAAAAAAAAATACTGGAACTTTCTTTGCTTCTATTTAAAAAAGGAATACGAAGTTTATGATCTATAATTATTAACTTTTTACATCGCACCGACTTATAAGTGTTATAGAAAATATATATTTCTTGCTTTTTAGTTGTTTTAGGAAGTAGTTTTAGGTCCAATGAGAGACGGGGAGTATAATATGCAATGAGACCTTAATAGGCATATGACGATGATGCTGAAGATCAATCGACGTGGTTAAGTTGTTTGACCAGAAAAAAACTAAAATAAAGTTCGCAATTTATAATGCTTCAATGGATTTGTAAGAATCTTCGTCGAAATAATTTGTAAATAGAACGAAATAATGATTCTGAAACCGTTCCTTTGAGTCGCAGACAGAAATTAGCCGGCATTCCACGACGAATCATTTATCAAGCCGGGAAACAAGAAGTACACGAGTGAATCGGAAGACCTCGCCGTAGCTGTGATTTTAGATCCCACTGCAAGCGATTTTATAAGCGTGGCGGGACTGAAATACAACATTTGAGGTATAAATATTTAAAAATTACTCGCATTTAATTAATAAACTTCTTCCTATTTATCTTAACTAGCTTCGTCGTCATATCCACAGGATGCCCACTGCTGCACATTTTTCTCGGTCTTTTAATGCTGGGTCTCCCCGCGATTCATTTTGTCCTCCTCGTAGGGCGTCCATTGACATTGCAGTTTTCAGTGGATATCTATAAAATATATACTGCTTATTGCCAGTTGCTATAAAGGAAGTAAAAATAATAACAGTAACAGTATTTATTTTAATTTTTAAAAATAGAAGGAAGCTCGGATGGAATTCTAAACGTTAATGTATTATATTAATGTATAATTCTGTAGCCCATGGATGTATAATTGAGGGTCGGTAACAATTAATTAAGCTTCTTTAATTAAATATTAGCATTTTATAGTCTACATTTTCCGCTCACACTGGAACCGTACTTGCAAAAAGCACAAGAATCGAGCTATTCGTCGGAATGATATCCAGGGCCGTTACAGTAAAACAAGCATTTTACGTTTCCGCTGTTTATTTATACGTCAATTATTTACTCGGATTGACGACGGAGTACACCGTAACGCACTTCGCTGAATGAATGACACAGTATTACATTCCGTTGATATAAAGTTATTTGTATATGTTTTTGTAAGCGATGATATTATTCAACTGTATGATTTAGATGTTCTGTATACAAAATCAATGCGTATAGGTGTTGTGTCGATAATGATAGTCGAATATACACTTCGGCTTCCTCTACTTTAATTTATAATTTTGTAATTTATAATTTATAATTCCTTTAATTATTATACTTAACACCAAACAGATATTTGGCAATGTACTCTCTATGCATGTTACGCTCGAAACCGGAGCATCCCCAGGAAATGTTGATATTACACTGAATAATTGTTAAGACTTGTCATATCATTTACAAACCGTAACAGAATTACGAAGTTTACATACATAAGTATATTTCATAAAGAAATAAAAATATTAAATTAGAAGATGCATATAAATATGCTTTTTCGATACAAACGAATTCAAAACCTTCTAAGTGTTTATTTATGACAACCCTATTGAAGATAAAAGACCAACACGGGCATAGTTTGACGGCCGATTGGCGCAGTTTGCAGCGACCCTGCTTTCTGAGACCAAGATTCCCACAACTGGAAAATGTTTGTGTGATGAGCATGAATGTTTTTCAGCGTCTGGGTATTTATATGTATATTATAAGTATTTATGTATATTATTCATAAAAAAAAATCAGTCATCTCAGTACCCATAACACAAGCTACGCTTACTTTGTGGCTAGGTGGCGATGTGTGCGTTGTCGTAGTATATATATATTATATATATATATATGTATATATATATTATATATATATATGTATATATATATATATATATATATATATATATATTTAGTACCTATGCTACCCAACGCGTACCTAATAAAGTGACAAGAGTCATTATTTTAATTTTGCAAGCGATGTTAGGGGCTTTGCCTGATTTCTTTCAGTAAAAACTATGGCAGTGGTATACTCATAAAGTACTAGGTTTTTGGTTTCACAAATGAGCCCCAGAGACAGTTTGTACATCTAAAGCCTGAAAGTATTATTTCAGTTTTCATTTACACGTTATATAGCATGGAATTCCGAAAAGCGTCGTTTACTTCTATTCAATTCTTCAGCCTGTGTTTTATGTAAACCAATTCGCCCCGCTCACACACCTAACTTTAATAGTTTATGCGTTTTAATTAAAGAATAAGTTATAAACCTTGATTCAACAATTAAGGAAAATATCGTGAGAGAGCTTGCTGAAAGTTCTCCATATTGCTCTCAAAGGCGGGCGAAGTCTACCAAACCACATTGGCCAGCGCGGCGGACTAATCCTTCGACTTTTAATCATTCTGGAAAGATCCGTGCTCTGCTGTGGCACGATAATTGATAGCAATGTGTTATTAATAGAAGAAGGCTTTTTAGAGAGTTTAAAAAATGTTGTAAACCTAACTTTAGTAAACAATAACGTTTATTCCGGCTCATTTTGTTGAACAGTTCTGTTCACATTACTACTAGTGTTTTTCTTACTAGTTCGACAAGCAAGACATGCTATATAGACAAATCATAAGTGTGTGATCCTTGATAAATACGATAAATTCCGATCACTAAACCATTGTTACAGTTTCATAAAGTAAAATATATCAAAGTGAAAAACGGTTTCTCGTATATACTTTTCACCGTGAAACTGCAGAGGCGATCTGAGGCAGTCACGTGTATCATGGTAATATATTACGTGACCTCGTGGGCATTAAACCACCATTGTATTGATATTCCGGTTTCCGTCTATACTCTGTTCTTTTCCTTTTGTAAAAATGGTTTTATTTATTGTATAAACGAACAAATAAACTTATCAACTTCACCTCTATTGAACATATTCAGAGGCACTAATGAGGTGGGAGGGGCTTAGATAGATTAGGTGTGGGTCAGAAAGGTATAAAAGGCGACACATTTGGCGAATTTTTCACTTAACAATTATTCATTGTAAAGTCAACATCTGATGATGCTCCGGTTTCGGAGCGAAACGTGCGTAGAGGGTATATTGCCGAAGATCTGTTTAGTGTGGAGTATAAGGATTGAAGAAATTATAAATTACACCACACAGATTCTCCTGCTTTTCGCGGAGTATAGCAAATTAAGCTTAATTTTGATAATGCTTTTATTGTTTTGTTATTATATGTTTCTCATTGTATTACTAAAAGATATCAACATAACTAAGATCTAATTTATATGAAAGGTCTGTCGCATGCTGTGTGATATACACAGATTGTTTATGGATGACCAAGTAAGTTTTGTAAATTTTCTATTGTATATACAATAGAAATATAAATTAGTTGAAAAATCCATAAGTGTACGTCTCATAATCTCATTCATTACAAAACAATTTAGATTATTTGTAAATAATAATTAAACTACATCTAATTATAACGTGAAAAGAAATAGGCTTCTATTCCTCAAAATACTGAAGCCTATAAAAAACGAACTCGATAAGTGAAGTATTTCGCTCGTTATCGTGACCAAAAGATACGGGATCCGCACATCCGCAGGCACACGGACGTCCAAGACAGAAATCTTAAAACATTTTTTTAATTATCATGAGTGTTAAAAGTGTTTTTTCTCAAAATTTGTCTATTTATATTCACTTATAAGAGCAATAAAGAATAAAAAAAAGTGACATTTTAAGTTGGAGAATCACTCGGTGTGCGTAAACTGACAGTAATACCCACCTTAACGCTTCGTTTATGAGGCGTGCAATTTACGATATATAACATATACGTTTTATTATATATAGCGATATATGGGCCTCATAGTCACTCAGCGAGCGATGGAAATAGCTATATTAGAAGTATCTCTACGTGATCAAATCAGAAATTAGGAGATCCGTAGAATTACCGTCATTTACAGTCATAGCTCAACCAGTCCCAAAGCTGTAGTGGCAATGTTCGGGGCACATAGCGCGTAAACGCATTGTTGGTCGAACCAGGTGGACAGACGACAGCAAACGAGTCGCGGGAAAAAAGCAGCCCAGAATCGTGGAGTATGGAACTATAGAATATGTCCAGCAGTGGACGTCAATCGGTTAAAATCATGATGATGATGATCTATATGTTATGATAAAGGTATTTTTATTAGCAAACATAAAAAAGTATGGAAGTAAAATGGCAAATATGAGCATTAAACTTCTTTTTTTTATAGAAATAAATGGAAAACTATCCCCTATTTACAGAGCAACATTTCGCATGTGATGAGCAGGTCAAACAAATTGCCGTCTTGTGTCCATAAACCTGACACATAGGTGTTAAGTTTACGTGCCTGTTATCACACCGGCAAGCACGCTCTTCACACTTGTAATAGCCGGAACACGGCCACCAGTACAAATCATTGGCTGACTACTACTCACAGTCACGATTGCAGGCGTCCAATCCGCACCTTGTCTGTCACAAGACTACTCGACTGACAGCTACTCACTCTGCTTGTGTTCAAGACAAAGTATGTGTATCTATTTAAAAGATACACATACAGACTGGATCACAGCAAATCTGCTTGGCGGCAGAAATAAGAATAAGGTGGCACTTCCCCTGGCTAACTAAAAACTAAAGACCAAAGTTTTGATTATTATATATACGTGAAGCAAAAACTTTGTAGGAAAATTGCAAGGAGTGTGTAATTTCCCACACTTGTATTTTATGTAGAGAAGAAGTGGAGAATGCAATTTTTTTTAAGTATGCGAAATACATTTAATCAGTAAAAAACAAATTTGCACACACTACCATGTATTTGCCACACACGTATATAATATACTCTTTTTCAGTATTATCATAAGAAAAATGAACAATGCAGCCTTGGCGAAATCTGTGATTATAGAAATATAATGTTTGATAATAGAACCTTTATAATGTTCAAAGTACTTAAAATTTAAATGAATTATGGTTGAATTTCGAGCACTAGGCGACCACTAGCTACTATAAAAACGCTTGAAAACGCCAGGTTTTCGTATGTATATTTTCACCATAACCCAGCGAGAGGCGATCGCAAAGCGTCACGTGTCCCATGGTAATGTATTACGTGCCCTAGTGGCTATTGAACCGATATTGTGATTCTGCCCTGGCTCCTGTGTAATATACAATCATCTACATTTTTATGTATATAGGTATATATATTTTTAAACTTTACTACTGCCCACAACTTCGTCAGCGTTTCTAGCGGGTTTTAAAAAATAATTTTGGCATCGATTTCTTCCCAGGATAAAAGTGTTTTTATTCGTTTCCAAGATACAAGATTTCACTGAGATCCGTTTAGCTTCAAGCCGTACAAATGTATCATTTTTTATTTAAATCCGGGAATACATCCTGCAAAGTTTCCGGGACAAAAGACTCCTATGGCCATCTCTTGAATGCAAGCTATATATTATGTACCTATTTAATTTTCAGTGCAATGGTTGTGCCAAACATAGGTAACAAACAGACATACCATCAGATTTATAATGTTAGTATAAATTGAGTAAAATTATTATTATAATTGGACAAGCTTGTGTGTGCATAAGACATAGGTGTTTGCACAGTCATCCTAATATACACACAAGCATATAAGAGTAAAATATACTCTTATATTCTGTAAGTATACCCACTTCAAATAAACATAATTCCTAAAATATTTTTGGAATGGAACTGATAAATTAACAGGTATTTTATTATATTTACTCCTGTTAACTTCAAGATTATGTAACCGCAAACAACAAACCGCTTTGTTTTGCTTGTCACGCCTAACTTTGCAAGTTACGTGACATCGAAAAGTTGCATTTTTTATTTAGGACAGCATGTTTCATAAGATGGAAAGCTGAAAAGCCATTCCTTTTTGTTTCTTCCAATCTTTGTATTATATTTCTGGTGACAGCTGAGACATTGCATACTTTATTGTAGGTTTGTGTTTTAATCAAGTAGATAGTAACACATTAAGTACTATTTCATAAAACTAGCTTTAGTTGTAATGATTTGCTTAATGAGAGAGTGTAATTTTTGTCCACTTAATTGGCATTTAGTAAATTTATGATGATGACTTACGGATCTGAAACGTGGTCGCTTACTATGGGCCTCATCAGAAGGCTCAGAGTAACTCAGCGGGTGATGGCGAGAGCTGTGTTGCGAGTATCTCTATGTGATCATGAAATGAGATGATACGTAGAAGAACCTGAGTTACCGATATTGCTCAGCGAGTTGCTCGTGTTGAACGTGTTGCACTGTTTATAAAAAATCTGTTTATAAAAAAATTGAATTCAGACAATTGTCCATCATTGTAATATACTGTCTTGTACGTTTAGTTATAGTAGTTGTTTTTAAAAATAACAGAATAATCGATATTGGATAGAAGCGACGTTACTTTGTGAAAATCCATAATATATTATGAAACTTAAGCTTAATTTGCCATACTCCCCAAACAGCAGGAGAATCTGTATGGTGTAATTTATAATTTCTTCAATCCTTATACTCCACACCAAACATATCTTTCGCAATGTACCCACTACGCACGTTTCGCTCTGAAACCGGAGAATTTTCAGGAGATGATGACTTTACAATGATTTTATTCAACATAAGGATTGAAGAAATTATAAATTACAGTATAGCAAGATATACAGAGTATAGCAAATTAAGCTTAATTTTTTGTTATAACAGAACAATCTGTAGATTTATTTCTGACGCCTTTAACTACTGAATAACAAAACAGATTACTTAAAAAAAATAAGCGCTGGGGGCTCAATATTGCCTAGATATTTATTTCAAGCTGAAATCAAAGTATAAAATTAGAAACCTTTTCAATTACATATCTTTTACCAAATAACGAGCTAAATACAAAATCCGATCGGTTTTAAAAAACATTGACAGCCAATCTCGAAAGCAAAATGAAGATGGATCGAATATATTGCGTGAATGGAGAGAAAATCGATAGTGGTTGCTCATACGATTCAACAGAAGTAAGTAGCTTTTTGCATATTTTATACTACTTGTACTCGCGCCTTTCCCGCCCTTGATACCATTGAGAATCGTCTTGTCGAACGTAAGCTATCGTAAAACGAGAAATAAAATTCGACTGGGTAACAATAAATATAATTGAAAACGAACCGAAAAATCCCCCTGTACTATGTGGTATAAAATCTAAAATAAATTAGAAAATCAATCTCTAAAAAATCAACCTACACGTTTGTTTACAAAGAATCCGGTGCATTGGCTGTGTACAAAATGTTTCTACATAATATCTGAATATTTGACATTACCTGTATAATTTAAGTTACCTTTCATTGCTTGCCCAAGATTTTGTATACATGTATAATTGGATAATGATTGTTCTTACTGTGCACCTTAAATTTAGCATGCTGTATGGTAGAATATGTAGGAATTTTATATTATAATAATACTTTGAAAGCTAATGTTCAGCAAATACTTTTCATTTCGGCAGTCTAAATTGGTCTGCCTGCGAATACTAAACAGGAATTTGAAGTTAACTTCACGCGAATGGTAAAGTTGCGAACAAAAATGATTATGATATAACAATCTTGAGCTATCAAACTCTAAACTTTCAACTTTCGGTTTTAATTTACTCCGCTAATATTTTCAAAAAACTTCCTTGGAACTTCCCTCTCAAGCCACTCGCGGCTCGGGATAATTCTCTACTAAACCACTGCGGAGTTTTAATGCTCCCACTTTACTGGGAAATTGCTTCCGGGGAGGGTATTTTCAAAATTTGTTGGTTATACCATTAAATGTTCCAGACTGTGGGTCTCCTTACAAAAATTTTAACAGTTATTCAACTGGCTTCCAAAAAGTGAGCGTTCTAGTTTCCGTGCGTTTATAGTAATTATTTATCACAACTACCATTACGAAATTGATACATCGAAATATGTATGTTCTTATCGCGAAACTAGTAAGCTGTATGCTGACATGGGAATCTTCTTAAGCTAAATAAAGGCTTGTGATCGATATCCATGTAAAGCCTTCTATACCTAAATCATACTATGTCATAACCATCTGAAGCTCTATTATTAGACGGCCGACTTGCACAGTGGGCAACGACCCTGCTTTGTGAGTCCAAGGCCGTGGGTTCGATTCCCATTACTGGAAAACGTTTCGGTGATGAACATGAATGTTTTTCAGTGTCTGGGTGTTTATCTGTATTTTATAAGTTTCTATGTGAATTATTAATAAAACTATTCGTCAGTCATCTTAGCACCCATAACACAAGCTTACACACATCGCCATCTAGCCCCAAGGCTGTCATAGTATATTTATTTATTTGTTATGGTAATTAAGCTTAATTTGCTTTACTCCGCGAAAAGTAGGAGAATATGTATGGTGTTATTTATAATTTCTTCAATCCTTATACTCCACACCAAACAGATCACATTATACCCTCTACGCACGTTCCGCTCCAAAACTGAAGCGTCTTCAGGAGATGTTGATTTTACAATGAATAATTGTCAGATATTAATCTGAAGCTCTCTTCCACCGTAAGCAATCCTTACTAATCCATCATCATCATCATCAAAATCCTAATACAGTCCGCTTCTAGACTAAATGCCTCTCCCGACTTGAGGACTTGACCATATTCTTCTTCTTCTTCTTCTGTTCTAGGGCCTTTTCCGCACTTGGTTGGTCTTGAACCGTCCGTTGTACGTATGGCCACTGATGCGGCTCCCCGCTGGATCACTCCAGCCAGCCAAACTCACTCCAGAAGCTTAGCAGGCCGCCCAGGTCGCCGAGTGCTTCATGGAGTGTTTGGCTGAGGAGCCAAGATGTGCTGCGCGTTATTCTGATACTCCATTACATTGTAGCATTACGTGTATCGGTGTTTCTTGACTTGACCGTAGGACTTGACCATAATCACCACGCTGGACAGACGGGTTGGTGATCGCAGTATATAGTTACTACTATATAGCACATAGGACGCTGCCCGCTCTCCTAAATATTCCCTTAGTTGCCTCGTACGACATCCGCAGAAAGAAGAGGGGTGGTGATAACTGTATTCTGATCTGCCGTCACCACACGGCACTACTACTACGGTACTAATCCATACTAATGTTATAAATGCGAAAATGTGTTTGTTTGGTTGTTCTTTCTCCATGCCTTATCAGCAACCAATCAACGGCATTACATATTTTCGGCATAAAGTCAGTTGAAAGGACAAAGAGTAATTTAGGCTACTTTTTATGTCAAGCACACAAACGGGTCCTACGGGATTTCTAAAGATCCTTAATTAAAGTGGACGAAGAAGGTGGGCAACAGCTAGTAAAGTATAAATGTTGTCATACTGTAATTGTTAATTTTCTTTGCCTACTTATTTCCATCTACATTCACTTCACAGTGAACATTCTCTCTATTAAGGTAAATAAATAATTGTTGCATACAAAATAAATTGATACTCACCAAA
The DNA here is from genome assembly GCF_905163445.1 of Pararge aegeria. Taxonomy (NCBI): domain Eukaryota; kingdom Metazoa; phylum Arthropoda; class Insecta; order Lepidoptera; family Nymphalidae; genus Pararge; species Pararge aegeria. The sequence continues at coordinate 18,079,566 of NC_053187.1, forward strand.
GCCCTTAATAATAATTGTATATTTCCCAGGATTTTTTTTTTAAATTTTTATTTTTAGTGACAGATAAAATTGCGATAATAGTATGCGAGTCTCGTGCTGTCCTACTTTGATACTCGGCGTACGTCGTAAAACTAGCTCTCGAGTTAAAATGACCCTAATTACGTAACTGTTGCATAAATAGCTACTAAACGGCTTGAAATAAAAACCTAAAGCTACAATTTAGTAGTTACATAGAAAAAATATTGTTGCAAACAGAGGAAGCTATTTGCATTTCCGCCATAATCTTTTACTCTATTCTAAATTTGTTTTTAAAGCTGTTAAATTCAGTCACGTTGGCGGTATTAAGAGTTGGAAATTGAAATTACGCGTTGAAGATTTATAAAAGTCATAAAAACGTCACACAAACCCTTTGTGGAGTTTACAAGCGTTTGTTATAACGGGAACATGTGTCTGGTGAAAATAAACTGTGGCTTACGTTATACGGTTTTGGCTGAATGGATGTTTTGGGCTTTATTATTCAGTGCGAGCCGATTTTTAACTGACTCCATAAAAGGAGGTTCTCAGTTCGACTTTGTGTTTGTACTTTTTTATGTGTATGTTACACGATATCTCAGTCGAATAGCTGAGTAAACCTATTTATAACGGGGTTACAAAACGGGGGGGGGGGTTTGGGGTTTAAAATTTTATTAAAATAAAATAAAATATAACTACGACTTTAGCTGACCAGATGCTTTGGTCTTGTAATTATTAACTAGAAGCGTGATTTAGAAATTGAATAAAATGTAACAGAAAGTACAATATATTAACTTAAATTGCACACAAATTTATAAAAGACTCACATTGTGGGGGGTGCATAAAAGTGAATTTATGAACACGGTTTTTTCGGAATGGACATTTTCGAATTCATTATTCCGTTGGATTAAAATTTTACAGAGTGGAATAAAATAAAATGTAAGGACTTTATTCAAAAACATATAATACTTTTTTTAACCAGATAATTCCAATCAAGTTCAGCCTTCTGCTATTAAATAGCATTATCTACTTACGATATTATTTTATAGAGCAGATAACGGTTTGACGATAATCATTGTGATAAAAAGCCATAAAATTATAGGGAAGTATACAGCGGGTTTCCCGGGCATCTGATAGTAACTTTTTTGATGAGTAAAGCAACAAGCTGACTTGGTGGGTTTTAGTTTGGGTATACTCGATTTCGCAGTAAGGAGTGCCCACATTAGCTCGCTGGCTACATTTAGCCATAAAGCTTTTTCACCACAACAAAGATAATATAGTTTGGTATGCTTCTACCTAGAAGGTGCCTATACATATTTGCCTTGAGCACATCTTGGTGCATTCACATCGCCGTTCATGGCGTCAGAATTTATCTGGTGAAAGATAAAAATTAAAAGAAGTTGATAGGTGTACCAATTTTTATTTATATACGTAAACTAATCTTCGGAAATTGTATAGAATTGTATAGACTGTGTATGTGTGTGTGTGCGTGGGACGGGCATCGTTTTTTTTCCCGAACGGATGAATCAATTTAGTTTTTTTTTAAGACAGTTGAATTGGTCGCTAGTGGTGTTAGCTATGATTTTATTTATTATTACTTAAGAGGTTTTAACATGCCTTTGTAACATAATTCAATACGCTGTAATTTCTTGATAATTAACTATGAGGTGAGATCTCGGTCAAGTGAAAACCTGTCAAAGATGGAAAAGCCGTCCATTTATTACTCCGGCCTGAAATATACGTAAGCTACACCGAAACTAATTTTATGCTGCTAGCCCGCGAAAAGATGAAAGAGAAGTGAAGGGAAAACCAATTTCTAATTTTCCAAAATCCTCTTATCATCGGATTTCTAAGAAAAGAATTAATAAGCGTTACCTTTATTCTAGCTCTCGAGTTCAAACAAGTTATTACCCCGCTGAAGGGTCTTTGAAGGGAATTATTTAAAGGTTAAGCAGCGGTTGAAGATATTGGATTTCAAAAGAAGTTTTGCGTACGATCACGTAAGCAATGAATATTATCAGGCATATACGTATAAGCGGCGATAGCCTAGTAAATAGAGCTTCGGTTTACCTTTAAGGGAAGAGTTCAATCCCCGGCACGCCCCTTTTACTTATCAGAGTTATGTGCGTTTTTAATAATTGAAGCAATTAAAATATCACATGCTTTAATGGTGAAAAACATCGTTAGGAAACCTCCATGCCTGAGAGTTCTACATAACGTTCTCAAAGGGGTGTGATGTGTGCCAATCCGTCCTGGCCGGTGTGGTGGACTACGGCCTTAATCCTTTCGCATTGTGGGAGGAGACCCGTACCCTGTAGTGGACCGGTAGTGAGTTGAGGAAGATGACGATGATTCGCAAAAGTATTGCCGACAAGACGATTATCAAAATTCAAAATTCAAATTCATTTATTTCAAGTAGGCCTACTTTATAAGCACTTTTGAAACGTCAAGTATGTATATTTGTGTGACTCTACCACCGGTTCGGAAAGCAGATTCTACCGAGAAGAGCCGGCAAGAAACTCAGTAGTTGCTCTTTTCCAACATCAACATTTACAATCATTTTTCTATCTTGCGGGAGATGAGAGCGCGGCTGACTGCTTCCATTCTACCTTGTCATTTAGGAATTCATCAAATGTATAGTAACCTCGCTGTACTAGATGCGTTTTTACACATTTTTTAAATTGGTAGATCAAGGTATATCAAGGGCGGGAAAGGCGCGAGTACAAGTAGTATAAAATATGCAAAAAGCTACTTCTGTTGAATCGTATGAGCAAACACTGTCGATTTTCTCTCTGTTCATTCACGCAATAGATTCGGTCCATCTCAATTTGCGTGGACACCCATGCTAGGTGGAATGCCGGTAATGGGTTGACAATGATGATGATGGGAACGTAGGTATGTTTTTTTTTTTAATTTTCCATAACTTTTTAACTGCCAAGCAAGCAGCCCAAACGGCTTATCGTCGCGTCGTTTGGATTTTATTATTCATTTATTCTATAAGCAACCCTAACATATATTAAAAAAGCTTTTTTTTCTTAATAATATCCTTACGGGGGTAAAACAAGGGAAGGAGTTAGTATGGAAGTCTGAAATTTTTGCAAATTATTATAAATGAAATTTTATATTGGGCTTTTATTTGTAAGAAACATGTGTTTCACGTATATATAACATACCTATATTTATGTATATGTTTCTGTTTTTTTTCTGGTTAAAATACAGAAGCGCGTGATAAAAAAAAAACTGTATTTTTATTGAGTATTTATTTTTAGAATAGAATAGAAAAACTTTATTGCAACACAACACAATAGAAAAAACACCAAGAAAACAGTAATAGTACTTAGGTGCTAGGGTGCAAAGGCGGCCTTATCACTAAAAGTGATCTTTTAAAGGCAACCTGAGCTTACGAAGCCGATAAAAAGTGGAAAGTGGGTGGTGCATAAAGGATGTTACAAAAAATTTTATAAACTTACATGAACATACATAGGTACCTACTACATTTACATATTTACTACAAAAATACCGATATAAGTTTATATATACTATAATAGATATTTATGATATTTATTTATGCTATTATAAACTTACATAATACTTATATAAATAGGTGAATATATTCGGAATGACTTATTTCCCAGGGAACATTAGATTTAAATTTTTAGAACTCGTTTACTAGTTCTATTATATTATTTGTACATGAAAATAAAAATAGTTTGTTATATAGACGTTTACGAATTAAATTTGAATGTTCAGCAACTATAAAAATAAAATGCAAAATAAGTACGATTCATAAAAAAATATTTTCTTTTGAACTACGGGTATGCAAAAGTTTCCGTCTGTTCACCACAAAAGATAAAGTACAAAAGGACTGGCTCGACAACGTCGCATGTCTTCCTAAATTCTGGGTTACTAGTAATATTTTATAATATTTTAAAGCGGCGAGCGACATATTATTTTCTTTGTTGAACCACATCGTCTCTGAACTTTGAAACATTTTGCCGGATGCTGAGAATTTGGATCTCGTCTTTTTTTTTGTAATAAAAGCTAGCGGGAGTTCACCTATTTATTCCACTGGTGTATATTTTTTTTTTTATTGTTGGGCTATTATTTACACGAGCACGGCTAACATGGGCTGGAGACATTTTTCTACACACAAGACAGACATATTAAAAGACAAAACGTTTATCTTCTCCCACAGCTTTATACAATCTTCGAGCATGGGCGTACAGGTGGAAATTATATCCAAATAATATAAGTGTAATATTAAACGGGGGTAAAGTTTTCTTTTTCTACGTTGCCTTGCTTTTGGTGGTTAAGAAAACTTTATTCTTTGTCAATGGACCTAATCGAGAAAAACATTTTTTGTATCGCCTATGCTGGCGTGGTTTTTTTTTTTACAGCCACTGGCAGGCAGAATTCTAATGCTGGACTCGTACAGTTCATCATCATCGTTTCAACCAATCGACGTCCACTGTTGGACATAGGTGTTTTGTAGGGAGTTCCACAATACATGGTCCTGGTCCGCTTGCCTCCAGCGGCTCCCAGCGACTCGTTGGTGGCGGACCTACGCTGCGTTTACGGGTGCGAGGTAGCCATTCCAGCACCATAAGACCCTAACGTCTATCGGTTCTCCGAGTTATGTGCCCTGCCCATTGCCATTTCAGCTGCGCGACTCGCTGAGCTATATCGGTAACTCTAGTTCTTCTACGGATCTCCTCATATCTGATTTGATCACGTAGAGATTCTCCTAGCTATCGCCCGCTGAGCGACTCTGAGGCTTCTTATGAGGCCCATAGTTGGCGATCATGTCTCAGATCCGTAAATCATCACTGGCAACACGCACTGTTCGAAGACTTTAGTCTTCAGGCACTGAGGGATTTTGGACGAGAAGGTCACGAAGATGTCTCGTACAGTTAGTGGTTTATAAATGCAGCTTAAGATATACCCTGAAAAAAATTGTAGACACTTTTTAAAGGTAATAAATGTAAGGCTTATTTTAGTAGCGTGAAAAAGAAGCTACAATTTAAAGGTAAACCATGTCCCAAGTTAATACGACAGTTTATCAGACAGCCGGCGTTACCTCCGATAGATTTAATTAAAGAGTAACGGCCCCGTCCCTCACGTAACCTATAAAATGAAGCCTGCGACTTTATGAGCTTGTGTACTGATTGAAAAATGTATGTTGTATCGTACGGCTGACGCTACATGAACCAAATTTTCGTCGTTATCATCGTCAGTCATATTAAAATCTCACTGCTGAGCACAGATCTCTGCTCATATCTCATGGTTCTTTTGTTTTTCGTAGTACGCGATGCAATTTTAAATATTGTAATTCAATACTTTCTTTCTTTTTTCTATTTTGTTTGCAGAGAAAAACAGAGTTTCATTATAAATCCGTATAGTAATCTTCGACTTCCCTTTCGGGGAGGTGGGTTAGAATATTCGTCACGCACCTCTAACTTTTCTTAGTTATGTGCGTTTTTTAATGAATTAAAATATCACTTGCTTCAACGGTGAAGGATAACATCGTGAGGAAACCTGCATGCCTGACAGTTCTACATAATGTTCTCATAGGTGTGCGGAGTCCACCAGTTCGCACTGGGCCAGCGTGGTGAACTACGGCCTTAACCCCTTGTAGTAGGCCAGTATGATGAATCTTGAAGAAATAATGAAAGCCTAATTCAAAACTCTTAACACGATCGATTCAGCTACTGACTTGGGTCATACAAATCATATTTGCAAAAACTTTGAGAAAAGCTATCCATTATCCCTCGTGATAAATCAAATAGTAACAGCCTCTACAAGTTACCAACTTACGAACAGGGAAGGAATATCAAACACCTATCTCTTGAACCAAGGATACCAAGTCATCTATACTAGTATTAAAAATGTCAGGTATATTTGTTTGTTACCCATGTTTCACTCGATCCTTATGTAATTAAATTATGAAAACTTAATGTAAATAAATACAAAAATAATATATTTTACTTTGATACTCCTGCAGGAGTATCAAAGTAAAATATAAGTAAGGCCACAACTCCTTAAAATATATTAAAGAACCTAGTGTTAAGTGACAACTGACAAAGGTGTAGTGCAGAACGTTGAAGTTATAGAAGGCCAGTTCTCCTATTATAATGTTAAGGATTACTTAAACGACAAAAAAGCTTGGGTGTGAACTGCTCTAACTCCATAGCTAAATATTAATTTACTGTGAGATAGTGATACAAAAAAAATACCTGGCTAAGTTTGTTGTGGGCTAGATTTTGACCAGGACGTGTTTAGAAACCTCGTAGCTTTAGGTTTAAGTTAGCGAACGAAGTTATTACCATCCCCTTACATTTAAGTAATCATACATGTATGAACGCTTCATAAATAGGCATAGGCGTACGTGAATAAAGAATTTTCGAATTTGAATTAGAATTGGAATGAAACCATTTTGCTAGAGGTTTTTTTCTGAGATAAATACTGACTTTTCTGAGATAAACAATGACTTAAATATTTGCACGACCTGAAAAACTGCTGACAATAAACCAAAGGCTAAAAAAGTATTTATCATAAATAGCTAAGAACTATAGCTGGTAATAAACTCGTATTAGCGATTGATGGTATAACTACACTACAAAATTCATTGATATAGAATCTCTTAAATAGTAATAATTTGCTTTATTTAATTCATTATAATTCTAATATAAATTTTAATGTAAGTAAATAATTTGTGACCTTTTGACTTACCAGAAACTAATACCTATCGTAAAATAGGATGGTAGATGAAAATGAGTATCATTCAAGTCCAAACTCCACGTTCTCCTACAGTCGATTAATTAAATAGAAACCAAATCGATCCAACTAAGAACGCTACGTTGCAAACTTATGCATCAAATTTTAAGCATATACGACGGGCAAACAAATTTAACATAAAATGTAACCTAAAACTCACATATTTTATAAAATAAACAGTTGAATAGGAAGCGGTTACGAAGATTTATGGAAATGATGCTATTTTTCCCGACTCTCTCTCGACGAACTCTTAATGGAGACCGGGGAGCATACGGATTTTATAATTGCGCAATAGAATAAGACGGAGACTTTTAAAAACACAAAGTAAAACAAATACCTAAAATAGAAAATATCTTCGCATTATAATGTCTTTGAAATAAATTATTATCAACGCATTGACGGTCAACCACAAGACTCGGGTCTCGACTCCTCCCAGAAGGCCTTAAGCTGAGTAGCGGCTAGTGCGGATATGCTAAACTTGACGCCTTTGCGAATATTATGGACAACTCGCAGGCGTGCAGGTTACCACACGATTTTTCCCTCATGATTTTCGATTTTAGTTGATATTAATTTGGACGGACCAAGTGAACGCCACAATCGAGGCTCCTCTACATGAATGCGCAAGAAAGGCAACCGTTAGAGAAGAGTGGCGAAGTATTGTCAAGCGAGCCACAAAATCCAGATGACGACCACGACCAGTCTGTCAAGACTGAAACGACTAAGAAGAAGAATTTGGACCTCGGTCTCCGAGCATGATAACCCGCTCGGATACTGATAAAGATATTTATCAGTCATCTTTGTATAACACAATTTCATTTGGGGCTGGATGGCGATTTGTGTATTGGCATAGTATATTTATAATTAAAAACATACAAATATATGTAAATTAGAGGTACTTGCAAGGGGCGACTCTAGCCTAACCACTAGACTATCACTGTGTATTATAATACAGTTATTTTTTTTTATTTCACTACAATTTAGCCCTTGACTGCAATCTCACGGTAAGTTATGATGCAGTCTAAGATGATAGCGGGCTAACCTGTTAGAGAGAATGGTCGTCATACCCCCAATAGGTTTCCACGCAACATCGCACCGGAACCCTTAATCGCGGCACGTCTTTGTCGGCAGGGTGGTCCCACTCCCACTAGACCAGACAAGAGAAAATATAAATCAGAAATTATATATTCCCAGACTGCCCCTGCCGGGAACCAAACCCGGGACCTCCTACTATGACTGCCGCTAGAAGTTAAAACTAAATCTATGTCCATACATAATATACATATACTATATTATATTGACGGCCGATTGGCGCAGTTTGCAGCGACCCTGCTTTCTGAGTCCAAGGTCGTAGGTTCGATTCCCACTACTGGAAAATGTTTGTGTTATGAGCATGAATGTTTTTCAGTGTCTGGATGTGTATAAGTATTTCTGTATACTATTATAAAAATATTCATCAGTCATCTTAGTACATATAACACAAGATACGCTTACTTTGGGGCTAGATGGCGATGTGTGCATTGTAAAAAAAAAATACCTATACATAGTATACATATAGCTCATGAGAAACGTGACGATGATGTGAGGACAATGATTTTGGTTCACCCAAAAAGTGCTAAACGTACCTAAAGAAGTATTAACTTCAAAAAACTGCCTGAATTATCGTTTAAAACTTGAAAGTTCTTTTAAATTATATTTCAGGTGAGACTATTTGCGTTCAGAATATAAAGAAGTATATTCTAAGGTCGAGCCGGGTGAAATTGCCGAATCATTGCAATCTCAGACATTGTTTCGTGGGCTGGCACGATATTGGATTCCGGAGTGGTAACGAAAGAAATTCATTGCCAACATGTCGCCGAAGGTAGAAAATATTGACTTGGGTAAGAGCAAAAAAAAAATTTCTTATATTTTATTTCTTGAGACTTGGTGACTTTTGTCTGTACTGCATACAATATTAATGAGAATCTGGATATTAATCTTTAATCTTTATTTATAAAAAGTCTATATTTGTATAGCACACACGAGACTCTGCTTTCTGCGTCCAAGTTCGAGTCCCACAACTGGAAAAATGTTTGTGTAATGTAAATGAATGTTTTTCTGTGTCTGGGTGTTTATCTGCATAATATTATTAGTATTTATGTGTTTGATATTCATAAAAATATTCATCAGCTATCTTAGTACCCATAACACAAGCTACGCTTACTTGGGGGCCTTGGACTCAGAAAGCTGGGTCACTCCCACTGTTCCAAGCAGCCGTCAAACGCTACTAAAGTGGACTGGTTTTTGATGCTTCAATATTAGTCGTGTACCCGGTTTCTGTATGTTTTTATTTCTGTGAGAACATGTTGGTATTGCTGTGCATCGAGGCTTAACTTGTTATTATCCAGGTAACAGAAGCATTATGTAGATAACAGAAGAGAATGGTTACGTGTTGAGTAACCAGATCTTTTAGGAAGCCTAGGTAAGCTTTCCACTAGGAAAGTGATGGTGCAATTACAATTTGTTCGAGAAATTTATAGCAAAGGATTTTCTTTTGTTAAAGTTCTTTATTCGAAGAAGATGTTATCACTATTATCAGCCTATTAATACTCCATGAAATCTGTTAAGTTCTGGTTTATGAATCGATTTCTTTCAAACTGATTTCTGATCATCCGACAATGAATTCGATATCAGAACAAGAAAAACGTGGCCGCCATTTTGAAGGTTTTGTTGCTTTGTTGCTTTCAATTTGTTACAACAAGAATGTTTTACATTTCAAAAACTATCACTTGCTTGAGGTATATATATCATTACCATAATATATCATGTATAAAATAAAAGGGTAGGTTTAAATTTAAGATGCTTAAAGCTAACTAGGGTGATTTATCTTAAACCACCCTAAGAACTGTTATTCTAGAGAAGGTTTAAGAGTAATACTCAAATATCCGAAATTTTTACTTCTATAAGAAGTTAATCGACAGCTTATAGATGAAACTTTTCTTGGAAAATCATCATCCTATGTGAGGAATAATACCCGGAACCGACCATTTTACGACCTAGAAGTCGAACCCTGGAACTCGTAATCCGATACATATTAACCACTTAACCAGCGAAGCAGTTTAATAAAAGTAAAGGAGCAGTTAAAGGAAATATACTGTCTAAATTTCCGACACTGACTGACTGACAGCACAGGTTAAACAGAAAGCATTAAATTTTGCTCAGAAATTCCTTATATAACGTATGGACTACAGACCGGATTTTATGAAAATGTAACCCCTCAGTGTTTGGTGTAAACCTGTTTCTACATATTAAAATTTTGTAGCTACTTATACCACATGCCTTTTTGGTCTAGAAGAGGCACTTTAAACTACAGATCGTAAGGTTAACAGGGTTCTAGAATTGATATGACCTGATGGAAATTTCGGTTATGAATTCTTAGTACCAGAAATTGATACTGTTTGTGGCTCCAAACCACTTACCGATTCCGAATATGGCAGTTCTATTATGGCCTCAGAACTTGGCGATCTCGGTGACCTGCTAAGTTTCTGTGAGCTGGCTGGGATGATCCAGCAAGGAGCCGTACCAGCGACAGTACGTATAACGCATGGTTTCAGGCCCAAGAGATGAAAAAATAACAAAATAAACCCATGCCCCTAATCAGTATCCTAGGCCAGAGGATATTCAGAACCACTTCGCAAGGGAGATCGTCAAGCGAGAGACTGCATTCAAATGCTAACTTGTAGTGTAATAAAAAAAGGATCCCCTCATCCTAGCAATTCGTTAGGTGTAAACTGGGCATAATTGTGACTTTGCGAAGCAATTATTGTACACACGACAATAGCGAAGAATAAAGGATGCTTTGTTTTCGTCACCCTTTTTGTTAAAAACTGCGGAATTCCTAAAAGGACCGTCGCCTACATTGAATTAAATCGACCGTTTCACTTATTTGAAAATTTTCGTTTCAAAAGGATAACATTTTCACTTTTGTTCTTGTTTTTGGGATGTTTTTGTTATTGTTAGACAACTAATGGTGTGGCGGAAATGAATGGATTTAAACGCTGTTTCATTACGCAGTTGTTTTATGCGCTAAATAAAATAATAGCCAGCTGTCACAATTTATAGCAAAGTTTAATTTATTTAACAATACAGGCGATATTACTGCATCGATAGCGGTCATTTTATGACCTCAATGTAACTACATTAATTATAAGCAACTATTTATTGACTTTGTTAAAATATGACCGTCCGTTTTGTGTCCGTCTTTGACCTTCCTACCGCAGCTACACTGTTGTCTTATAAGTAAGAAGTGCCGCTTCAATCCTGGCAATTTGAAATTCATGATTTATGAATTTTCTCTGGTTCTAGGTTCTGTAGTTCTGGTGGGAGGCTTCCGCTGTAGCTAGTTACCACACTGACGATAAAGACGTGCCGTCAAGTGGTACCAGTGGAATTTAAAAAAAAAGCCTATTGATGTCCCAGAGGAGCATACTTCCTCTCTATAAAGAGAAAGGTTTTAGAGCTTATAACCATAACGCTATTCCAATGCGGGTTGTCGGGCTTGAATGATTACTAACGTAACAATTTTCAAAATAATGTCAATAACAAAATGTTTTAATATTTATGATTTCTGAATATTCTCTGGTGGGAGCCTTTGGCCGTGGCCAGTTACGATGTTGCGTAGAAACTGTGTAGGGGGAAAAATTCCTCCCCTAAACTATCTAGATTAAAGCCCACCCTAGATTATATCCTTGATAACAAATTGGCTACATATTATCCCATCCCAACAGGTAAAAAAAAATGACTTATTTGGATGCATCTTACACTTAATATCTGAATGAAACTCACTTACATATGTATGCCTATGTATATTTTCAAGAGGTCTTATATATGAATCCTGAGAACATCCTCCTTATTTAGGAAGTTTTATACATAAAACACAACAACAATTTAAACCGACTAATAGCCGGTACAGAAGTACAGCAGCTACAGTGAAAAGTCTAGATATTTTAAAGCGTCTTAGTTCTATCCTACGAGCAATTATGAAATCCGCGAGCTCCCCATTAAGCCCCGCTCTCACGGAGTCGGGGAAAAATGGCGGCCATTTTCATAAATCTTCGTAACCGCTTCCTTTTCAACTGTTTACTTTACTAAAATATGCTGAAATTAACATTTTATGTTACGTTTGGTCCAATTTTTTGTGTCTGCTTAAATTTTAATATAAGTAACTACCTAGGTCATAATTTATTTTCTGTTTTAACGAGTAACGACCACTTTTGCAGCTGCGTTGCACTATCACAATATTCAAATTTAAAATAAACTTTAAATTGTTTATTTCCCGCAGCACGGGAGGGAGATAACAATTATATCCCCCGATTATATACGCTGACAAGGGATATAATTAACGTGTCCACCTGCTAAATCACTGGAAAATGGAATAGGAAAAGTTTCCCCCGTTTATTAATACATATATATTATTTGGATATTATTTCCACTTGTGCGCCAGTGCTCAGAGAGTTGATAAAGCTGTGGGAGAAGGTAAATTTTTTCTTTCCCCTGGGAGATAATTGTCTCCTGCCCATGCTAGCCGTGCAGTAGGTAGCATAGTATTATGTTATCCACTAGCGGTCCCCGCACCTTCGTATGTATACAAACTCTTATAAGTTCCCAATACAAACTTTCATTGGAAATTTTAATAATTTACCCCCGTCCACCGCGCTGGCTTGCCTTCTTATGTTATTACTAGTCGTAGCTAGAAACTCTATAACCTTCCTCAATTTGGCTGTAAAATGCAAAAAAGCTTTTTTTAAATCGCATTCATATTTTCTGAATGAACAGTGTGCTGACAAATAGATTTTCTCTTCTATAATTTAAGTCTATTTTTTATAAAATCCTGAAACGTGGACAACAATGGTGTAATCATTGTAAAATTTGAAAAACTATCGGAGTTCTGTACAGAAGTTTTAGGGATGAAAATGTAAACAGCTTTCTTCAAGATTTTGAACATCAAAAGAACTGCATCAAACAAAAAACCAAACCTTATTATTGATTTGTACCTATTAAAGATTATTGAATAAAAAAAAACAGCGATTATCAGTTCAAGAAACCATCTATTCAAGAAACTATCTATAGTATTTATTAAAAATGGTGGATTTTAACGGTTTTTAAACAACAATAAAACTTTTCCATATTAACTTCATGTTAATACGGTAATTCAAAAGGATTTAACTGGTGATGGTGGTGATGGCAAACTGGTCGAAAGTGATACTACTACTATTCTGAACACGAAAGTCTCAAACGCTATTCTGGCTTCCACTTTTCCTGCCACCTATAACACAGAGTTTTCTATTTCAAAATGAAAAGTGAATCATCTAGACAAGTACACCTGATACACCTTAGGGTGCCTACACACTTGCTACACGCTACAGGTGATTTCTCTCAAACGTCGCCTATGCAAAACGCTAGTCTGTGTAATAAAACTACCAGGATACCATACAGCATCGTTATTATTGCGAAGTTTTTCGCCAGGTGTTGTTAATATTATGTTTTCATGACAGTATGTTCAGGTGGCGTTTGGTGAAAGGTGCGAAGCGGTGAAGGTAAACATCGTGAGGAAATAGCATGCCTGAGAGTTCTCCATAATGTTCTCAAAGTTGTGTGGGGTCCACCAATCCGCACTGGGCAGGCCTGGTGCCGCGTTTAACAGAAGTTAAGTTTTATGAGCTGGCATGTAGAGAGGTGGCGTTAAAGCAGTGCTATACAAAGAGGTGGTTTTTAGGCGATGCAGAGTAAAGAGCTGGCGCTTGATGGCAGTTGCGTCTGATGAGATGGCACGTGAAGAGGTGGCATTATAGCGGTGCCCTGTAAAAAAATGGTGTATCAAGAGTAAGCGTGTTAAGGGGTGGCGTTCGGTGGAAGTGGCGTCGGATAGGCAGGCATGTAAAGAAGTTATGTCTGGAGAGGTGGCATGTAAAAAGCTGGTGTGAACTAGGTTGCGCGTAAAGAGTAATCATATGAAGTAGTGGCATTAAAGCGGTGCCCTTTAAAAACGTGGTGTGTCAAGAGTAAGCGTGTTAAGGGGTCACGTTTGGTGAAAGTGGCGTCAGATAAGCAGTTGTGTATAGAAGTTACGAGTATGTCTGTAGAGGTGGCATGCAATAAGGTGGCGTAAAAAAGATTGCGCGTTAATAATAAAGACGACGAGACGTTGGAAGTGACGTCTGATGAGGTTTAGTGTAACGAGGTGGCGTGTTACCTATGTGCTCACGGCTTAAGAAAACTATCTCCTACAAATTTGTTTAGAGGTGGCATTTAAGCGAAGCGCTGTAAAAGGTGGTGTGTTAATAGTAAGCGTGTAAAGGGGTGACGTTTGGTGGAAGTGGCGTCGGATGAGCAGGCGTGTAAAGAAATTATGTTTTGAGAGTTGGCATGTAAAAAGATGGCGAAAATAGGTTGCGCGTAAAAAGTGGGCATGTAAAGAAGTGGCGTTTGTTGGAAGTGACGTCTGATGAGGTGTAGTGTGGCGAGGTGGCGTGTTGCCTATGTGCTCACGGCTTAAGGAAACTATCTCCAACTCCAAATTTAATTAAACTGAAACAAAGCGAAACTAAAAGAGAAAAAGTGAACCTAGGTAATCAGGACTACATCCAAAAGCTTTCAAATTAAGGTGGATATAACTACTTTTAAAAAATAACTCTTAATGCACTTAGTTTAGTTGTTGTAAATTTGGAATGGTGTTGCTAACTAAAAGCTTTTAAATGGTATAACTTTTTAGGTACGTATTCAACAAGCTCTTACACCTACTGCCAGCATTCGGATCGTGCTAACTTCATACAAATGGTAAAAATACAAACTGAAATAGGTCCTCTATTTCAGCTTGACCTTGAGTTTCAAGAATGCGAACTTATGAATGAACGAATGCTATGACAGCGTAGTAGTTAAGACTTCAAAATTTAAAAAAAAGTAAAAATTCCTTTATTTAAAGTAGGCTTAGTTTATAAGCACTTTTGAAACGTCAAGTCAGCATGTTTGTAGAACTCTAGCACCGGTCGGAAGGCAGATTCCACAGACAAGAGCCGACAAGAAACTCGGCAGATTGCTCTTTTCCAACAGCATTTTATAGTTTAAAAATTTTTAGGATCTTTTACATACATTTTTTTTTCTTTTTTTATAGTATCAATTGACGGTCCGAGCAGATGGTCAACCTGATGGTAAGTGGAATTTTACATTCGAAAATTTTAAATTCATGTAGACCCATCACAGGCACTTATAACGCGTTAAAAATATTTTGATAGATAGTTAAACTCGGTATATGATCTTAGTTAACACTTTCAACTAATAGACTAATTAATTGAATCTTCTTTACACTAACAGACTATTATTCTTCTTATTGAAAAAGGTAAAGGTCTCTTGGTAAATTTTTTTGTTATCACTATCTCACAGTAAATGAATATTAAGCTATGAAGGTAGAGCAATTCACACCCAAGCTTTTTTTATCATTTAAGTAATCCTTAACATTATAATAGGTTTTTTCTGTAAGCTTACGTATAGGAGAGAAAAGACAAGAAATTCAAAGATTTATAATGTTGTGTCGTAACCAACCTATTGTTTTTATTTTTATTGCGCTTACGTTGTAAACGCTGGCTAAACCTTAGGAGATAGGTTTGGTCAATGTACTAAGAAATTATATCTCAAAAATATCAATAAATAAGTCCGCAATGGTATGTTTATTTTCAAAAGGTACCTTTTTATTTTACAAAAAAAAATATGGGCTATTTATCGAGCTATTTTAAAGAATACATTATCTATTATTCCCTATCAAAGTGAGCAGAAAAATTGTCCGTAACAACATTTTCTTAAAATGACTATCTTACGACTTATCAGCGATTTAAAAAGAGGAGGCAGAGCTGCGGCGGGCTGTATGCTCGTCTCAGGATTGCAGAGTATTGGTCAGTGGGCGCGGGTTGTAACGTGTGTAATCATAATCATATTAATATAAATCACTATTAAACACTCCAAACAGCATTAAATTAGTGAATACTAATTTAATACTAATTTATTTATTTTTTTATTTATTTATTTTTTTTATTTATTAAAATAAATTAATAAATAAATTAGTATTAAACCCGTGCGAGGCCTGGGTCGCTAGTTGCACAATTGTATCGGAAAATATAACACTAGCTTATTATACAACGTGTAAATGAAAACCGAGATAATACTCAGAGGTATCATATGTGACTCTGAGACTTATCTGTGAAACCGAGAAGCTACTAGTTTTTGAGTAAACCACAGAAATCGGATACAGCCAAACATCACCTGCAAAATTAAAATCAAGTGACTCCTGTCACTTTGTTAGGTACGCGTCGCGTAGCGTAGGTACTATGCCCGTGTCGGTCTTTTATCTTCAATAGGGCTGTCATAAGTAAACACTTAGAATGTTTTGAATTCGTTTGTTTGGAAAAATATATACCTATACTTCTTTTGATTGAATACTTATCAGGTTATACAGGGTGATTCCTTATGAAATATAAATATGCATTCTTCAAGATAATTTCGTAATTCTGTTAAACGTTGTATATAGTTTTGGTTTTTTGATTTGGTACCCTAGGACTTCTAAAGTCAAGAATTAAAATGCGAATGTTAGCTCACCATCTAGTTCATATCCCTGCCCCCACTGTGGGAGCCCCTGAGGGTAGCCCTTAGGATCAGTTTTGCCTATCGATATCTTAAGGCTCTTCCACAGCTTCATCTTGCCCACATATTTACACGTCACTTAACTCCATCACTTAGCACTTACACCCAACACTGTTCAACTGAACGAGACCTGCAACAAAAGGAAAGTTATCTCATTAATTGTTCCACTATATATGATACACAGAACTAAGAACATACAGAAACCCTGAACACGACTAATATTGTAGCATCAAAAACCACAACACTTTAGAATGGTTTCTCGAACAAAAGGTTAATCACTCCATACCAATTTTATCAATGACAGTAATTATTTACCTCTAACGTTGTAAGCGTTCACCATAAAATTTGATAATAAGAAAAAGTTTGTTAGCTACCAATAATCCGCGGCTTTCACCGTTTTTGGACACAATGCACTTATTAAGCGGTCATACATATAGAATTTTACCACTAATTTTAGGTGATGGTGATAACAACATTCGTTAACTAAAAACTAAAGGTAGGAGTTTTACAAACGCGCCCTGGTCTATGAAGAGCCCACAAAATATTAAGCTGTTTTTTTTTTTGTTATCACCATCTCACAGTCGAATTAATATTTAGCTATGAAGTTAGAGCAATACGTACCCAAGCTTTTTATCATACATGTAATCCTCAATAGTTTAGTCGAGATGATGATGAATGATAATAAATACTGAACTTCAGGTTTAGCTATTTGCATTCTTTAATGTCGACGCTATTGAATTTTTATAGTATTTTTCTTCGCGTTGACTTTATGAATTATATGAAAGCTATGAATCCTCGGAAGTCTTTAAAAAATGCAATACGTGCGTATTTCAGTTTTCAATCTCTGAGAATCAAGTTCCACGTACTGTTTTTTGTAGTTCATACCCTTTGAACTCAAACGAGAAAAGCATTTTCGTTACCGGAAATTTTAGCAGCGTTGTACGTTCGGGACGTTTATTTGGGGTTTTCACAGAACTCGATTGGCGACAACTTCCCAAAAAAAGTGCAACGGCCAGCGCAATGGCGAACTAGCAAGGGTCAAAAATCTAAATTGTGATAGTATGATACGTAAATTCATACATATACGTGATTCCACACACATGTGTCAAAATTAAGTTTTTTTTAAATTCCCACATCTTCATAAGCCAGGTGAAAGTTATATCTAAGTGTCTTGATATGGCCTAAACATACTAAATGTATAATATTTATATTATTATTCTTAAGCCCGTTTTCACTAACAACGAACAAAGCAATGGCTAAATAGTAACACCTAATCTAAGGAGATTTCTAGGTTGGTGAAACTTTTAACTTCTCGCTAAAAAAAACGTTTTGAGGTCCAAGAAAGCCGATTATTACCGTGATGGTGTCATCATGTCAGTATGTATGTGTATGTGTGTGTGTGTGTGTGTGTGTCTGTGTATGTATGTATGTAAACCTCTCATAACTTTTGAACGGCTTGTTCGATTGGATCGCGATTGGCGGCATTCGAAAGGGCTACACTAAACTTAGATTTTCTGCAATTTCGAGAAATCTAACTTTTTTTTTATAAACATCGTCTGAATCATTCAATTGACGCGATGCTTAGTATTAGTCGCCTTTATTTGACCGGTCACCGGCCTTACTGCTACTCTTACCAAGTTGAGTCCTAAAAGGAACCTTGTATTGGCATGTATAGCAATTATCTTTTTATATTTATATAAAAGAGAAAGTGTGTGGGCATGACTGGTGAATGTTTTATATAAATAATATGCATAAATAAATATAATATACAGATAAACACCCAGACACTGAATAACATTCATGTTCATCACACAAACATTTTCCAGTTGTGGGAACCGAACCCAAGGCCTTGGACTCAGAAAGCAAGGTCGCTGCCCACTGCGCCAATCGGCCGTCAAATGATGATTACGATTGTTAAAGCATGTATATCTATTTACTTTAACCAATATAATTACTTGTAGCGATAAAAAGACTACTCAACAAACCATCTATCTTTTGTCCAACGATACACGGACTGATAATCACCTTTCCTTTATTCGCCGCTATCGGGAAAAAGGGAACTCGAGTAGAATTTAATTTGGTGCTAACTCTTCGATCAGTCGAGTGCCTCGGAGCTTGGACTTCTGTAGCAAAATGGCTAATGCGATTTCGCAGGACCTTAGTGCAGAATACTAAACACTGTATTTTCTTTAAGAACCCGCGTTAAATCTAGACACAGATAAGAAATGGTAATGGAATTAAGAAAATACAAAGCGACTATATTAAGTATGGAATGGGGAAAAGTATACTGCTTGCTAAGGACTTTCTTTAATTATTTGAATGAGGTTTGCCACAAATAGCTTGAATTCTAAGAACGGTTTTAAAATTTGGATACTTACCTACTTACGAGTATTATTCCGGGAAAGGAAAGAGGTCAGTATACATATTAAAGCATGTACCCTGGCGTGGTAGCGAATCTGATCTTGATATAATTTCGGAGATATTTAGCATCCTAGAGATACTTTAAAGCCATATAAAATAAACAGTTACCGCGGTATATGTAACATACTTAATCGGAAATATATAATAATAAATAAAAATTAATGCATAATATTTGAATACGTGAATGACTGCCGCTCCAATCCATTTGAAATAGCACAGCAGTGGTTCACATACCTGCCGTCTAACCTGCCAGTATCATTACTTTGTAATAATTTTTATTTTTGTCAACACTGTGGGCAACAGGCCCACATTGTTCGTCCGCCTTTATTATGTTTTTTATACATCCCGTGGGAACCACTTGTTTTCTTGGGATCTTGGCGTATCTAACTCTATGCCAAAAATCAGGTTGATTGGTTGCTTAGCTAGAGCGTGAAGGAAGGACAAACAAACAAATACGATTTCGGATTTATAATATTAGTTAGGATGTAGTTTCGACATCAGACAGTCGGTTGGTTGTATGAAATTGCATTTAAAGTACGAGAAGACCAGGCTACTTAACTGTCGGTAAAACCGCGGTATGGAAGGAAGAACTATGTTTGGGATAAACAGGAATGTTCCTGTAAAGTGTAAGGAAATATTTTTCAGGACTAAAAGTTGCCTATTTTACTATTCGTCCTTTCAACTATTGCAATCTCATAAAAATTTGGTTATTTTTTTAGGAGGTACAGGAAAGCAAACAAACAAAAATAGTTAGGATAGACCGACTTAGACTACGTAATATATTTTTCTGTCTTGAGCTGATTAAGGAATTAAACCTAAATCCCGAAGTTGACCGAAGCTCACCGATCAACCGATCTTACTTATAGGTAAGGTGAAATTATAAAAATGGCTTTCATATAACCTGTTGCCATAAAATTTCTATTTTCAGAAAATGTTGCTTACTCGTAAAATATAAATTGAAAAATAACTAGAATACTCCATTTGTTCATAACAAAAGGAGCTTGAGAGGAATTTTATTTCGGTACCAAGTATTCGTTCAGTTCGGTCGAGTGGCTCCGACTGCGGACTGCGGTCGTTGCGAAATTGCTAATGTGATTTTCCCAAGACCACTAAGGTGTTGAATACCTAAGGAACATTTGGGAATAAATTGCTGGAGGTTGTAGAGTTCTGAAACCATGTAATAGTTGATTAAATTACTTAGCTCCTTCGATTTTCATGATTGATAAAAATCTAATATCAAATTCAGGTTGCTCAGAAGATGTTTATATATTGATAAGTCGAAGGTATTCACATTATAATTGGCAATCATATTGTAACCGATGGAAATTGGGACCTTAAGGTGCTGGAATGGCGACCCCGCACCGGTTAACGCACCATAGGTTGGCCCCCAACGAGGTGGGCAGAAGACATCATGCGAGTAGCTGGGAGTCGCTGGAGGCAAGTGGCACAGGACCGTGGATTGTGGAACTCTCTTCAACAGACCTATATCCAGCAGTGGAAGTCAATTGTTTGAATTGATGATGAAAATTATGAATGTTACGTTGAAGAGCGACCACATGAAAAACGTTTTACGTGGAACTACTAGCTATCAATCAGATGAAGTTTTAATAGCCCACAGTGATTTTATGTTTCGTGGTAATTTATTGATGGGGAAACAACACTTCGTTGTTTTTGGGCACACTTATCGAAAAAGCCTAAGCAGTTTAAGTGGTTCAAAACGAAAACTCAGTAAACTCAGAGAGATTTATAAATATACTACGTATATTTATAAATGACACGTCACACAATCTAGTCCCCAAAATAAGCGTAGCTCTAGTTATGGGCACTAAGATAACTGATGAATAATGTACAAATATAACCTAAAATAAACTATTTAAAACTAAATAAATAATAATGTACATAAATATAAGAATTAATATATGTATTAATATACATATTATATTAAGATTTGAATAGGAGTGTGCACACCGTAGTGCCGATTAGACCTACAAAACTTATATTGCGGCACCCCGAGCTGACGGTTTGTCAACCTTGATTCTCTATGATATAATAATAATAGTCGTGTTTTAGAGTTCCGAAACGTCATCGGTACTAATGAAACTAAGAAACTCAGAGTCATTCAATGGGCAATAGAGAAAGAGCTTGGAGTGTTGAAAACATAGCGTTAATTAGATCTTCCTCTAGATGGACAGATAAATCCATCATTAAATACAATGCGTCCAGTTTTGGTATGACGATGGCAAATTTTGTAACCTTTAAAATTCAAAGGAAATAAAATTTAATGGCTTTGTTTTTACCATTATAAACAGACACTTCAGTACCCATAACACAAGCTACGCTTACTTGTGTATTGCCGTAATATAATTATTTTATTTATTTACTTTAATTTTATTATATATTATTTACTACTTTTATATATTATGTATGTTGTATACTTATATATTTTATATTTATATATAACGTATATTTATTTAAATTATCTATGTATTTGTATCCGGACATTTTGGTATTTATGGATTATATTTTCCTTTCTACAAAGGTGTCCTGTAAGAGATTGCTTGCAGCAATAAGGCCGCCTTTGGATGTCTACATTGTTTACTGCATACTCCTTACTGTTTCATTTCCTGTTTGTTGTACGTGCCACACTGAATGACGGCCGACTGGCGCATTGGGCTGCGAACCTGCTTTCTTTGTTCACGGCCGATTCGATTCCCACTACTGGAAAATGTTTGTGTGATGAACATGAATGTTTTTCAGTGTCTGGGTGTTTATATGTACCTATATTATAAGTATTTATGTATATTATTCATAAAAATAAGCATCATTCATCTTAGTTCCCATAACACAAGCTACGCTTACTTTGGGGCTAGATGGCGATGTGTGTATTGACGTAGTGTATTTATTATTAATTATAATAAAGTGTTTATTCTTCTTTTATTTATTTGTATTGAAATATAGATGTTGGTAATCAACTTATTTCCAGACTACTTATTAGTAAGTAGGTTATTTTATTCAGAGCATGACTTAGTCGGTCGGCTTAGGATGAATCAGCGTTTGTCTTATTTTGTCAAGTCGGCGCCATGTTGGTATCTATTGAATCGTGTCGAATACTTGTTTGCAAAAATATAGACATGTGACATTTGGATATAGGATATGGACGGCCGATTGGCGCAGTGGGCGTGGTGGGTCCAAGGCCGTGGGCTCGGTTTCCACAAATGTAAAATGTTTTAATGATGAACATGAATGTTTTTCAGTATCTGGGCGTTTATCTGTATATTATAAGTATTTATGTAAATTACTCATAAAAATATTCATTAGTCATCTTAGAACCTATAACACAAGCTACTTACTTTGGGGCTACATGGCGATGTATGGTATTGCCGTAGTATATTTGCCGTAATATAGATCTCATGAAACGTTTCGGAGGTAAACAACGGAACTCTTCCAAAAGTTACAGAGTACAACCGCGATTACAGCTAACGTACGAATATGCATAGTTCACACATTTTCTTTCAAAGTATGTGGTAGTTGTACATGTTTTCGCGGCTGGAAACATAGCACGTAACAATATTATTCTGATTTATAGCCATGCGCCGCCATAAAGAGGTCGTGGATGACGGTATAAAAATAACGATACATTAAAACGTTATGTCCAATATCCGTCTGTCACAGTTCAGTTGTCCACGACGAAGACGATATGCTTCGGTGGAAACAATGCTAATGTCGCATTTACGACGAATTCTTATCGGTTAAATGGGCCTTTTTAAACCTTGTTTTTGTCGCAGAATTTTTAATTAATATTTTTCTGCCACCCACCATTATTATGACGGCCAACTGGCGCAGAGACCATACAAAATTCAAAACCCTATTTCGAATTTTGAAAGTCCTTTCTCAGCGATGCTTTTGTTACAATAGCTCCAGTAGGCCCAACTCCAGCCCTATCTATCCATAGTCTGAACGTTGAGTCTGAGCGTCTGAGCGTTGATAAATCCGTCACTCTTTCAAAAATATTTAATTGAAAAGCATTAAATACGACCGATTGTACTACACAAAGAACTGTCATACCAAAATCGTGTTAACTTAATTGTTACAAATTGTCTCGTTCAACATGATTCATGTCTGGATCGACGCCAATGGAAATGCATTTTCATAAAATAATCCCTCTCTATACTACATATATGTTTGTAGTAGAGATTCTTATGTTAGAGCTGGTGCGGTTAAGTACCACGGCTATTCTTATTTCTGCTTCTAAGCAGCATTGTTGCAATGCTGTTTTCAGATCGCCTCAGGTTGATGGACTAAAACTGGCAAGTCTGGTGTTTTTAATTAAAGCAATAATGAAATATCACTTTTATTATTTTATTAACGGTGAACGAAAACATCGTGAAGCAACCTGCATGCTTAAAAGTTCTCCGTAACTTGCTCATGAGCCAAACTCGGCCAGCGTGGTGGACTGCGGCCTACACCCTTTTCATTCCGAGAAAAAGACCTTCACCCTTAAGTAAACCTAAAATGGTGTTAACGGTGAACGAAAACATCGTGAAGCAACCTGCAAGCTTAAAAGTTCTCCATAACGTTCTCATGAGCCAAACTCGGCAAGCGTGGTAGACTGCGGCCTACACCCTTTTCATTCCGAGAAAAGACCTTCACCCTTAAGTAAGCCTAAAATGGTGGTTATAATACGTCAATTTTAATATGGCAATCAAAATAAGTGCCAAAACAAAACGCTTCTATTAAAAATTACTAATTAGACACTTTCTCTTTCCCTCTCATTGAAAATCCTATCTTTATTTCCTTCCTACCCGTCGTTTGGGGTTCACAAAATTAAAGATCAAAAAATCAACTCACGGTAACTTGATTGAACAACTTGACTTGAACACGGGATTTGATTTTTTTAATCCAGCGTGCGAATCCAGCGTGTCACTTATTTTCTCTTACACACAATAAGCACCAACACAATACTGAATGAGGCTGGAGATGGTAACTTATACGGCCATGCTTTATTTTCTCACGAATAGTAGGTGCGCGCGGGACTGTAGTCGGAGTTTTGCTTATGATGATAACGACATATTATCTAGCCCAGCACTTTTCTTTTCCCTATTACTATTTTGGTGTTTATAAATAGAGAAATACCGGTAGAAAAATATGACAGATTCCTTCATATTGTATCTACTCGCAAACACAAGACGTTTCATATTAAATATAATTTGTACGTGCGAGTTATCTATCGTATTTGATTACACACTCGCTACTGGCGGCGGGCCAACCGCCGTGAATCATGTGTGTCAATGAAACTTAAGCTATTATAATAACAGACTCTGCAGTTATTTAGAGGAAAGTGTCGGTTAGTGACAGACAGGATACGTGCGGGGCTCTAGTTAATGTCGAGTAAGATATAATTACCATAAAGAATGTGGCAGAGAATTAATTAACTTTAAATTAACTCAATTAGCTTAACCCACGCACACAGGAACACACGCGAGCACGCATTTTCACTTGCTGCGACAAATAAATAAGTTTAGCTTGATTGATCTTGATCTGTTGTACTTATCGTTGGTAAAATAGACATGCTGACTACGAATCACAACGCTGACTTTTTTCCCCGCAAAAGTGAGACATCAGAGTTCACTATCAAGCGGTCCTTAGTCTTAAAAATTAAGACATAGACTAGCCTCTTTGTCCTGACGAGATCCCGGTCATTATCATCACGTCACGAAACAAGGTGAAATGTAATTAAATTTATCCCTCCTTTGAGACTCTGTTTTTGACGACCTCTCTGGCGCAGCTGTGGGCGTCGTGGTTAGTGGAAGGTTCCGAGTTCGAGTTCAAACCCCGGCAGGGAAAATTTAGGAATTAATAATTTCTGAATTTTCTCTGGTCTGGTCTGGTGGGAGGCTTCGGCCGTTGCTAATTACCACCCTACCGACAAAGAGGTGCCGCTAAGCTATTCAGCATTCCAGTATGATGGCGCATAGAAACCGATTATAGGGGATAGGGGTATGAGTTTAATTCAACTGCTATTCCCCTAAAGGTTAGCCTAAAAGGTTAGACTTTTATCATCCTTGATTACATCGTCACTAACCAACAGGTGGGATCGCAGTCAAGAGTTAACTTGTAGATGTTGGATAGAAGCATGCGTTACTTTGCGGATATCCATGATATATTGAATGAAAATTAAGAATAATTTACTATACTCCGCGAAAAGCAGGAGAATTTATATGGTGTAATTTAAAATTTCTTCAATTCTTATAATCTACACCAAAAGGATCTTCAGCAATGTACCCTCTAGGTACGCACGTTTCGCTCCGAAACCGGAGCATCCTCTGGAGATGTTGACTTTACAATGAATAATTGTTAAAGCTTTGTCGAGAACCTAAAAGTTCTAGACATGCTTTTAGATGTCTCGTTTAAAAAACTAGTAGTTTCAAGTAATATTCTCAATCATCCAATAAGAGAATTATAAGGTACAATATAATTGCGGAAAAGCGAACGAAACATTACAATTCTATGAGCGGGTAGCAATTTATTCGCACCAAACACGCTTGGCTCGAAACGGACATTTATAGGTCGCAATAAAACTGATAGCATCTAAGTAATAGGGCCATCATATTGTCCTCTTAGAGCCACATCTTACATTTTTATGATAATTTCACGCAGCAATGGAATGTTTCCACAATTCGGTTTCGCCGATTTCTTGAGGATGGTAAAAAATTATTTTGCCTAATACTTCTAGAGAAAGTGAATTGAAATCTGTCGCAGCTATTTAATTCAAGATCAAGAAATTGGTTAGTCGTAAAGAAAAGGTAATTTACAATTGTGCTTTTTAGTTGTTTAACAAAATAGTTTCTCTATTCAATAATTTTTTTTTTGACTGACTTGACTTTACAATGAACAATTGTTAAGTGAACAATTATTTATTGTCAAGTCAACATCTCCTGAGGATGCTCCGGCTTCAGAGCGATACGTGCGTAGAGGGTACATTGCCGAAGATCTGTTTGGTGTGGAGTATAAAGATTGAAGAAATTATAAATTACACCATACCGATTCTCCTGCTTTTCGCCGAGTATAGAAAATTAAGCTTAATTTTCATTAGTTGAAAAAACGGTTTTTAAATACGTAAAATAAAATGCACGCATACAGAACTCACGCGTTGGATGAAAGTTTTTTAACTAATAAACAATTATTTTACTATAATTAATATAGTAATAATAATTCTTAACAATTATTTATTGTCAAGTCAACATCTCCTGAGGATGCGAATGAGGTCTCGGGGCGAAACTCGCGTACAGAATACATTGCCGAAGATCTGTTTGCTTTGGAGTGTAAAGATTGAAAATACTAATGATTTAATTACGCAATATAAATTCTCTTGCTTTTCGCGGAATATAGAAAATTAAGTTTAATTTTCATAATATCAAAATTCAAAATTCAAAATTCATTTATTTCAAGTAGGCCTAATATAAGCACTTTTGAAACGTCAAGTCTGTCTGTTTGTAGTGATTCTACCACCGGTTCGGAAGGCAGATTCTACCGAGAAGAAGCCGGCAAGAAACTCAGCAGTTGCTCTTTTCCAACATCAACAATTTACATTTTGTATTTTAACATTCATTTTTCTATCTTGTGAGAGCTGAACGCGGAGCCGGATGCTTCCAAGCAACCTTATCATTAAAAAATTCATCAATTGTATAGTAACCTCGCTCTAATAAATGTGTTTTAACAAATTCTTTAAACTTGTGCATTGGCAGGTCCAAAATCACCTTAGGAATCATATTATAAAAGCGTATACTCAATCCCACAAATGATCCCTGTACCTTACGCAGACGATATGCAGATGACACTAATTTATGACCATTTCTTGTAAGTCGACTGTTTATGTGCACTTTTTGTTTATAAAGACTAATATGTTGTCTTACAAATACTATATTGTTATAAATATATTGTGAAGCTACAGTAAGTATGCCTATTTCTTTAAACTTCTCACGGAGGGATTCGCGTGATTTAAGTTTATATATTGACCGTACAGCTCTTTTCTGCAATATAAATATAGTTTCGATATCAGCTGCTTTACCCCATAACAAGATTCCATAGGACATAACACTATGAAAGTACGCAAAATAAACTAGCCTAGCTATTTCAACGTCAGTAATCTGTCTAATTTTTCTGACTGCGTAGGCAGCCGAGCTTAGTTTACCCGCTAGTGAATCTAAATGGGCACCCCACTGTAGCTTATTATCCAAGGTCACGCCCAGAAAAACTGTGGAAGTCTCTATTTTTAGTGATTCACCATTTATCATTATATTTTTATCAATTTTCTTTACATTTGGTAAGATAAATTCGATATCTATCATGGATTCCCTGCTTGTATCGAATTTAACAACAAAACACAATTATTTTACTTCTAAATAATTCAACATCGTAATTAGGTATATATTATTAAAAAAAAACCGTAAGCTTTAAAGGCTTTTAGTACTCAGTAGACGTCAGCGATCCGATTAATTAGGTCAAGCTAATATAAACGCTTTCTTGAATGCCTCATGCCTGGAAAGTAATACTTAGGCACGAATCTATTAAGGAGGTAAACAAGTTGCTTACTTAGAAGACACCGAAGCCTTTAGAGTTAAGATAAGATTTCATAATGGTAGTGAAAGCCTTATGTGGAGGGGTAAATTCAAAGGCGGGGTTTAATTAGTAGCTAGCTTGCATTAGACAAGTATCCGTTTAGACGGCCGACTGGCGCAGTGGGCAGCGACCCTGCTTTCTGAGTCCAAGACCGTGGGTTCGATTCCCACAACTGGAAAATGTTTGTGTGATGAGCATTAAGTGTTTTTCAGTGTCTGGGTGTTTATATGTATTTTCTAAGTATTTATGTATATATAATTCATAAAAATATTCATCAGTCATCTTAGTACCCATAACACAAGTATATTATATATATATATTATATATATATAGTATATTATATACGTATATTTATATATATATTATAGTTATATTTATATATTTGTATAATTTTTAAATTTTATTTATTGCACCACCTATTTATGTTTTTTCCTTTTACGCCATTGGTTGCCTGGAAGAAATCGCTATGTAGCGATAAGGCCACCAAATTGTACTCTCTTGATTTGTATTTATATCTTTGTAACTACTTTTTTGTTTCTTTGGTGTACAATAAAAGTGTATTCATTCATTCCTTCACAAGCTACGCTTACTTTGGGGCTAGATAGCGATGTGTGTATTGTCGTAGTATATTTATTATTCTTATTATTATTATTATTACCTTACACTCGCGGTTTTAAAAGGGAAGTCCCGGTTTCGATTCCCGGCGGGCATTTTGGAAATTCATAATATATCTGGTCTGGTATAGTGGGAGTCTTCAGACGTCGATAGTTACTATCATATTCCGATTCAACATTAAGGTACAATGTCGCGTAGAAACCGATTAGGTGTAATTTTTTTAATATTACTGCCATAACCCCCAACAGATTAGCCTGCTACCATTTGAGACTGCATCATCACCTACCACCAGGGTTGATTAAGATTTTAGCCAAGGGCTATCTTTTAGGGCGAACTTTTGCAGCAATTCAGAAGCGATACAATCGCCACGCTGTCGCTGGTTGGATACCTTACTCACGTGACTAGGATTTTTACTTTACAACATAGATAAAATGGTGTTTTATTATTGATTTAATATGTTACTATGTATTTGTAAGCTCACTGGGTTTTCTACACTCTATCCCTTTACCTAACGTCACCCGATATAGTCACGTGTTAGTAAAGATGAAGGAGTGATGCTGATCCGATACCACGCTTGAATGCGTCCAACGTCAAAAAGCAGCCAAAAAGACGCCCGTTGATTAAAAATTACTACTAAATTACACGATAGTAGCTCCTCCATATGAGAAAGTACTTCTTAAAGTTTTTAAAGGGTGTCCTGCCTTAAAGTCCAGTCTGTCTGAAACAGAAGAGGCAAAAAACTAAGCTAAGAAACCCAATAAACGTACTTACAAACTTCACTACTTATATATATATCAATATAATGTGCATTTATACGTTGAATCTTATTCTATTTCTTTTAACTGTTGTTGTTAAATTCTGTGTAACCATTTTGATCCAATAAATTATTATTATTATAACTTCCCAGAACAAAATTCAGTTGTCAGCACATAAACCAAACCACCCTTATGACGCTATTAAAAGTTAAAATACTGATCGAAATGATTTCACGCCAACCGCGAGTTTGACGTAAAATGGTACAGAAATATCCGTCACGGTGGGAGGGCGTTTCGGAGGAGGGATAATTAAATTACAGAGTGATGGTGTCAGATGGTCGACGGAAATAGATGTGCTGATAGACACGGATGGGGTTAGGGTGAGGTTGGTCATAACATAACGGTACAGTGGATATTACAATTTCGATACCTAAATTATCGTGAAATGGTTTTCGTTCCTAAAACTATGGATCGCGGACTAAAACTCAGTGGTAATTACTAGCTAAATTGATAATTAATCTAATTCAAAATTTCCTGATATCGAATTGAATTTATTGATATAGATATAGGTATATGGATACTAAATTTTTGTTACAGTAATTTTATAAAGTGGGCAAATAACCCGTTCTACGTTATATTTTCTATTCCGTTAAACATCTCGTACGACACCCGCGAGAAAAGTGATGGTGCTGTATTGTGATCTGCTTTCACCACACGGCACAGATTGGAACGGGAATGACTAATCGTTAAACTACTTTTTGAAAAGTTAGGTACCTCCGCTGTTATCTTCTTTTTTATTTCACTACGGGTTAGCCCTTGACTGCAATCTCACCTGATGTCAATTACTGGTTACTGGTGCAGTCTAAGACGTTAGCGGGCTGACCTGTTAGGGAGTATGGCAGTTTTATTAAACCTATATCCCTAATCGGTTTCTACGCGACATTTTAACGCCAAATCGCTAAGCGGCACGTCTTTGTCGGTAGGGTGGTAATTAGCTTCGGCCGAAGCCAACAGCTTAGTAATAATGATAGAAATTTAATAATAAACTAGAGTTGGTCGAAATAGAATTACCACTAAAAACAATTAGACCGTTTTCGCCACACGTTCCACCTCGTTTAATTTGAGTTGGCTCTAAAACTGCATACGCGTTGGAAACTCGTGAGCGGAGCCTTAAGTGGGTGAGAATGGCCGTTGAAAAAGAAACATTTTACATTAATAAGTGTTAGTACAGTTTTATTCTTTTCAAGTTTGCTGCATGTGTTGGTAAAGTTACATTCCATGCCGGCACAAAGTAATCCCATTTTGCCTGATGTACACGAGAATAACTTGGTGTAAAATAATCCGAACTACGCCGAAAGGAACCAATTTTCATATTTTTCTATTTGCAGCAAGACATTTTTATAAACCTTTGTAGTTAAAATTTACCAAATTAAAAATTGAACTTAACGTGAGCGAAGCCGCGGGTATAAGTTTGTTTAATATAAAGTCGTAACATTTTCTTAGTCGCAGTAGTCGCAGCAGGGTGCAGAGCACCCTACTGCGCCCCAAAATATAAGCCACTGAAAAACATTTATTTTCATCACACAAACATTTTGGCAGTTGTGGGAATAGAATCCACAGCTTTGGATTCAGAAAGCAGAACCGCTGCCCACTGCGCTTATCGGCCATCAATATGTTAGACGATTCAAACATTGTCTCGGAGACATTTTCTCCTGTGACTGTACAGACCAAAACGTGAGCGACAATTTAGACTCTATTATTAGACACACTACAGCAAAAATCCCTAAAACCCCTTTCTCATTGTGGAAGGAGACCAGTGCCCTGTAGTGGGCCGGTAATGGGTTGATATGATGATGATAATGATGACAGCAACACATGATGACACTGGCATTCACGACACTGATCCGCCTCTTCACTCTCCTCAGTGCAAAAACATGCGGTATCGAGGACTCCACACCCTTTCCCCTAAACAACCTCTCCATCTTTTCTTGTCGATCACGGCTAGGGTTAATATAACGGGTGAACCGTTATTCTATCAGAAAGCATCCACACTTTGAGATAACTTTGTAGTGGAATAAACATAACCAAAAAAAAAAAAGTAGTAGTAAGTAAGTAGTAAGTAGTAGTAGTAACAATAAGCTTGTGAACATATGTTTAATGCAGGTATATTAGTGAATTCAAAGGACCTCTTAGTTCTAATAGACATAAAGAGTTCCCCTTTTTATAGACATTAATATTAACTCCGAAATCATCACAATAGCACCCTTCCATCAGTGAGATGTAGTCAATGTAATAAAAAACCTAATAAAGTTATAGCGCCACAAATTACTATAATGGCTATATTTAATCACAAGTACCCCGCAAAAATACACACATTCCACTCAGATTTTATTCAGGTTAAATATAACAGGTAAGCCGTTATTCTGTCAGAAAGCATCATTACTTCCGACCGAATGAGAATATGGTCAAGGGATAACTTGTAGTGGAATAAACATAAACAAAAAAAAAGTTAGTTATAGTAGGTATATTAGTAAATTCAAATTATCTCTTAGTTCTAATAGACATAAAAAGAAAAAAACCTTTTGATAGACATTAATATTAACTCCGAAATCATCACAATAGCACCCTTCCATCAGTGAGATGTAGTCAATGTAATAAAAAACCTAATAAAGTTATAGCGCCACAAATTACTATAATGGCTATATTTAATCAGAAGTACCCCGCAAAAATACACACATTACATTCCGATTTCATTCGACGCAATAATAATCTTTATTATTTTCATACATAAGATATAGTTTTGCTTGTCCTTTTTTATGATTAGTGCAACAGCGTTAACGTTGTAATAGTGATGGGGTAAAATGTCAAAAATTCACTCAAACTAAATTCGCAATTTTGATCTTTATTTTAATGGTCATAAGGACGGATAAAGGTTGACGGTTACTGAGGGATTTTAGGAGTATCCTAACAATTGACCCCCATCACATCAATTGAGAGCATTTAAGATGTGCGTAGCGATCTCCTTTGATGGTCCATTACTTTAGTTAATACGCATTAGTTAAACCAATATTCAGTTTGATACGAATCATGCTTGTAATAAAGATGTCAAAGGATTTTCGGTAACTTAGATACTAAGTTTAACCATCTTGCATTCGCTGTAAGTATATGGTATTTGTATTTGACGGCCGATTGGCGCAGTGGGCAGCGACTGTGTTTTCTGAGTTAAAGGTTGTAGGTTCGAATCGCACAACTGGAAAAATGTTCTTGTGATGAACATGAATGTTTTTTAGTGTCAGGTAAACACTGACTTAATATTATAAATATTTATGTACATTATTGTCGTAGTATATTTATTTACTTATTTATTATTCATTTGTACTTTTTGATGAATATAATATTTTGTTTAAAATGGACATGCACAATTAAAATAAATTAAATATAAATGTTTTCAGGTGTCTGGTTGTTTATCAGTACATTATAAGTATTAATGTATATTATTCATAAAAATATTCATCGGTCATCTTAGTATATTTATTTATTTATATTTTTCTAGAGTAAATCTATTGCTAGCCATGATAAAGTAAGAAAATTTACTAATATCTGTCCAGCCTTTAAGCTATAATTTCACTGGAAAGTTTTGTATAGTTTGATGCTTTAATTATATTGGATAGAAGCAGGCGTTACTTTGCGGAATTCCATGTTATATTATGAAAATTAAGCTTAATTTGCTGTATTCCACTAAAAGCAGAATAATCTGAATGGTGTAATTTATAATTTTTTCAATCTTTATACTCCACACTAAACAGATCTGACAGACTGAACAATACAATGAATCATAAAGTCAACATCTCCTGAGGATGCTATGGTTTCCGAGCGAAACGTGCGTAGAGGGTACATTGCCAAAGGAATCTATGTTTTGTGTGGAGTATAAAGATTGAAGAAATTCTAAATTACACCATACAGATACTCTTGTTTTTAGAGGACTATAACGCCTAACATAAAGTAACGCCTGGTTCTATCCAATATAATTAAAACATCAAACTATACAAAACTTTCCTGTTATGTTTACAATCACTTTACATAATATGTTTTTTTTTACTTTTCTGGACGCTTATAAAGTCAGTTTTTTAGAACTTTTGTTAAATTTTTCAAATTTAAGCATTTCATGAGTACTTACAGTAATATATAACAGAAAAGGGGAATAAAGTTTCATTTCTGCGGACTCAGTAAAACAGTGGGTACTTTAGAAGTAAGCGGAACTTTAAGTGTATCTCCAAACTTTGCTACCTGAACAAACTCGCTATAAAAGAGTATTTATTTTACCAAACGCTCTTTAAATATTTTGCGTTTACAAGTGTACTTCTTTTGAAATATTCCTGCTATTCAGCTGACCTACATTCGGGCCTGAATCCGAATTCGGCTAAAGCTTCGTTCATTACTAGTAAGAACCTGATGATAAAATGTTAGCTTATGGTTGGAGTTCATTACTTAGAACCCCTCGTATTTAGACAAGCAGCATAGCAACTTACTCTGAATAAAGATTTAGAGTAACTTATGTTACCTAAAGTAATTTTATAATTTGGTCCCCCCGAAAGAGAAGCCGACGCCATAATTTGACAATCGTAAAAGGTACGTAAACTACGTTATTTTAGGTCCTATTTACTTCAAATCTAATTAAAGTCTGTTAACAACCCGGAAAATGGCTGGACCAAGCAGAAATTACATGATTACTACATGTGTACGCTCGGTGAGCGAGTTGAATTAACTTGTAAGTTTATTAGCCAGAAGTTCGGACCACAATGCCAAAGTACGAACGTGTCATACCAATTCGCGTCACACTATATCGACTTGCTGAAACTTGCATAAACTTGCCTCACAAGAACCGCACCTGAATCAAGTCTGAATAGAACTAATACAAATTTAATGGAAGTTTCCTGGAAGTCAACGACCAAGATCTGAAGTCACCACATCAAGCAAAGTCTTGTGTGTAAACTAATCCATAGCAAGCATAACCTTTGTAACTTAAACTTCACGTAAACTTTGATTAGCTATACAGCACTAAGCCATATAGTAAATTAAAGTATTAGAGCAGTCATAATTAATGAAATCTTTGCATACGCTAGTCAAAAAGCTTGTGTTCATGCTTAAAGCAATAAAATGTACGGAATATTAATTTTAAATAAGGATATACATTTTAAGAGTCATCCGTAGTTATACTATAAATAGGAAAATACCTATTCGACTTTAATAATTCGAAAAAAAGTCCGAACACGAATGACAAATGTACCTGTCTAATGCAACATGCCTCACTAACGCATTTTATGTCAAAAATAATTTCAAAATTAAAATGTGATTTTCATTATTAGGCATAGAATATTAATCCTACAAAAAAAGTATTATATACGAAGACAAAGTTAAACGACGATCGATCGAACTATAAACGTTGCCCTATACGGCAGTGAAATACAGATTGGTGGGTCAATGTAAGGGTATAAATATTCTTGGATTTTGATCTAAGCATATTCACCACTACTACTTGTAGTACATCATTCCAAGAATTGAATTCATTTCAACATACACAATTTCTAAAAAGCAATGTGACTTCTTTGTTGCAAATAGTTGCGATTAGTTCAAGAACTCTACATGCAAGAAGCCTGTACTTAACAGAACTGATTTGAGATATGTTCAGTAGTCAGTTGCTTTCATCCCCGGATGTCCCATTCGCGCATTAAGATGATAAATCACATCTGCTACTCCAATAATAACTTGGCAGACGACAGTGTTTGCACAAGACATCCACTTATTTTTATTACATTTGATATTTACTAGAACAACTTTAGAATTACTTATTGCAGTTGTTTTTAGGGTTCTTGCGATGCGATTTCTGTATATCAGTCAAGCCTTCTATAGTTATAGCCTTTTTTACTCCTGCAGTGATTTCTAGTGGTCCTTGTGTTCTAATGCTCCTAGGTGGTTCCTTTTATTTCAATATATATATAAGTAAGTATATAATACAATAAACTCAACCCAAGGAAATAGGTACCATAAAAAATTCGAGCAATCAAAAAAGCAGTTTAAAAATATGTAAAAATCAGTCAAACAGTGGAAAAAAATTATAAAACCTACGTTCATTCGATTGAGTGCTCAATTGGTACAGACAGACCCAGCAGTTCAACGTATTACCACATACAAATAAACATAGAATAGACATTGACATTTTACAAGCATCTGTAAAACAATCCCAAATTGCTTAAACGAAAGCAGCTTTTTTTGCTTTTTCGGAAGGACACTTGCCGATAACCACCTAAGGGGTTGCTACGGCGTCACCGGGGGAGTGGGGCGAGCGCGAAAGCTCGCCATGAGAAGAGCCCCAGGGCTCGACGACATCGGGGGGAGTATGGGAGACGTCGACCCGAGGGTGCCTCCTGCGAGGACTCGGACCTCGGCTCGGTTCGACGTTAATCTGACTGTTGGTGGACTTTTGGACTAATCATTGTTTAGTCCGAACGCCCCCGTGACCGTGGTAAGGATCCACGTCCGGATGACGTCAGAAATCGGGGC
This sequence comes from Pararge aegeria, assembly GCF_905163445.1. Classification (NCBI taxonomy): domain Eukaryota; kingdom Metazoa; phylum Arthropoda; class Insecta; order Lepidoptera; family Nymphalidae; genus Pararge; species Pararge aegeria. The sequence continues at coordinate 18,114,989 of NC_053187.1, forward strand.
CCTCGTCTTCGCCGGCGAAGACGCTGTGAATGTTGCGTGTGTGTGTGTTGTTGGGACACGTTGTCGGTAGTTATTTTGTCGTCAGGGTCGTCAAGGACATGCTTCGGACGTCGCCGCTTTGGTTCGACGTCGGGGACGGGGGTATAAGTGGACGCCTCGACCACTAGGGGGTTGGGGTGTCGGACTGCATTTTCAAAGTAGGTCTTTGATAATGTTTTCATGTACTGGGCTATGGTGGGAAGATCGAGGTCTCGGTGGAGATCTACGTTGCGCATGTACCACGGACTGTCCGTGGTCATACGCATAAATTTGTTCTGCAGGACTTGAAAGCTCCTGTAAGAGCTGTGAGGGCGATGGGCGAATACGACGCTGGCGTATGTCATAATGGGACGTATGCACGTTTTATACAAGGTTACCTTGTGACGGAGGGATAATTTGCTTTTGCGGCAAATCATCGGATAGAGACGACCCATCACATACGCAGCCTTGTTGCGGGCCTTGCGAATGTGTGCGGTGAAGCTCATTCTATGATCGAACGTTACTCCCAGGTATTTGGCCTTGTCTTGCCAGGGTATGGGACGCCCGTAGAGGGTGACCTCTGCGGGGTTTACCGTGAAGCGGCCTCTCGGTTTGCCCGTGAAGAGCACCGCTGCGCTCTTCTCGGGGTTAACCTCGATCCTCCAGAGGCGGAACCACTTGCCCAGCAGGTGGAGCGCCTTTTGGAGTCGACTTGCAATGTTGCTCTTTTTGGGATCGGTCGCAAAGAGAGCGGTATCGTCGGCGAATTGGGCCAGTTTGACCGTCGCCGGTAGGTCGCGGGGAATGTCGCTCGTGAAGAGCGCGTATAGAAGTGGGGAGAGCGCGGAGCCCTGAGGGACTCCCGCTCGTATGGGTCTAGGGGAAGAGAGCGTACCGTCTAGACGATAGCGAAATGTGCGATCGGTGAGATACGCTCGCAGCAAACGAACGAGACTAGCTGGCACGCCCAGATGGTGCAGCTTGTACAACAAGCCGGCGTGCCAGACCCTGTCGAAGGCCTTGGCAATGTCTAAGAACACGGCCCCAGTGGGGCTCATGTGTCTGTATCGATTGAATCCTGCCAGTATGTGCTCCGTGAGGCGGTGCGCTTGGTGGACGCAAGAGTGCTTGGCTCGAAAGCCGAATTGCTCGTCGTTAAGGAGGTTTTTCTCCTCTACGACTGCCTTCAGTCTGTGTAATATTACCCTCTCATACACCTTTGCTAAGGTGTTGAGGAGGCTTATAGGGCGATAACTGGAGGGAAGGTCGCGGGGTTTGCCCGACTTGTGGATACCTATGACTGTTGCTTCCTTCCACTGGTTGGGGAAGTAGCAGTTTGCCAAGAATACATTAAAAATTACCACAAGTAGGTTGATAATTTGTCCTGGGAGTAGCTTTAGGGTTTTATTGGTAATGCCGTCGGGGCCTGGGGCTTTCTTAGAGTGGAAACCCTTGATAATAGTATGAACTTCATCGCAGGTCGTCGGGGCGAGAGGTTCACCATCGGGAGGGGTCAAGAGGATTGTTGCGAGTTCGCTTTCGACTCGCAAGACGTGGGGCCTATCAATGGATACGGTGCTCGGAGAGCATTGGGATTCGAGGCAGTCAGCCATGCATTCAGCCTTATCGATATCTTCAAAGGCGGGCGGAAGGTCGGGCCGTGCTAACGGGGGGAGGGCGGGAGCGCGGGTCATTTTGAGAGCCTTCGCCAGTTTGTAGAACGCACTACGCGATGGCGAGAGCTCCCCCAAGAACCTGTCCCATTGTCCGTGTCGGAGTGCGGTAATGATAGACACTACCTTCCTCTGGGCTCTCCAGAGTTCTAACCGATTCTGTCGTGTCGGATATTTGTCATGCTCCCTATGGGCCCTATTCTTGTTTGTGATTAGCTCTCGCGCGTCCTCCGTGAGTACCATGCGGTAAAATCCGCACGGCATCTCGCGGGAGCATTCGCTTGTAGCGTCACAAACGTGGTTGGTCAGGTGCAGTGAGGCTGCCTGGGCTTGCTCTAATGTCTCTACGACGTCAGGAATTTTAGAGAGGTGCACAGAGTCCTTCGCTTCGAGTAGCCCGGAGAGCTTCTTGAAGTCGATGACTTTACGGGTCGGGAGGATCGCGGGGCCTACGGGGCCTAGCTGTAGTTTGACAGGTCTGTGATCCGAATATAGCTCGGATAGCACTTCCACAGAGTTCACCTGAAGGGTGATATTCTTGAGGAGCGCTATGTCGAGTATGTCCGGTCGGTCGATCGAACTATCCGACATCGGGAAGCGAGTCGGCGAGTCTGGGGCAACTACGATAAAGTTGAGGTCGGGTCGTCTGACAAGTATGTTAAGTTGTCGTCCGTGCGCGTTAGTGGAGCGGGACCAGTCGGTGTGCTTAGCGTTGAAGTCGCCAGCCAAAATGACAGAGTCACCTAAGGAGAGGAGAGCGAGTAAGTCACTCTCTAAAAAGGTTTTGTTCGGTGAGAGATAAACGGATGCTAGTATGATCGACGGATGGCCGGTCATACCCACCTGACATACGGAGGCTTCCATGTTGGTAAGCTGTGGAGGATCGAGAGGAGTGCAGTGAAGAGCCCTTCTGTAATAGATCGCGGTACCACCCAACCGGTTGGTGGTCCGATCATTTCTAATTAAGTTATAATTTCCAACTTTGGGATCGCTTCTACTAGGTTTTAAGAAGGTCTCTTGCACTAGGAAGATATCGATTTGTTGTGCACATATAAATTCACGGATTTGATGCATTTGATCGATAATGCCGTTTGCATTAAAGAAGCTGACTGCCAGGGAGTGTGGTTTTACCCTACCTTTATATGTACTACCCATTAACGGATTGCTTTTTGGATAGTCCCGATGGTTGTTAGGAGGCTAGAGTGCTCACGCATAGCCTGGTTGAGGGAGACCTTTGCCTTTGCAAAGAATACTTTTACCTCGTTCATGTCAACCGCAGACACGAGGTACTGGATGAAGTCCAGGGGGTCCATATCCGGAGATAGGTGCATGGGCGAGGGCGCTGAGGCCGGGTGGGCCGCTGCCGGTGCGGTGGCCTGAGGGGCTACCGGCACCGGTGCGGGGGCGGGGGCGGAGGCGCTAGGCGCTCCGTTAAGGGGCTTGGCCCATGCGCTGGTAGTGGGTACCGGCGCTGGGACGAAGCGTTGGGCGGGCTGTGCTGCGGGTCTCCGAGCCGGCGGCGGACCCCTGCGCCGTGTAAACTGCGGCGCCTTTGGGCATCCGCGATAATTCGCGGGGTGCCCTTGGGTGTAGCAGAGTACACAGCTCGGTGGTTCGTCGACGGTCGGGTCCCGTCGGGAGCAATCGGCGGTGCCGTGGTCGCCCAGGCACTTGACGCACCTAGGGCGGGCGAAACAATTCCTTGCGGAATGGCCGTACAGTTGGCATCGGTGGCACTGGCCGACCTTGCCTCTGTTATGGGGCTTCTCGATAGTGAGTCCTGAAAGGTGGCACACTTTTTCGAGATTGTAAATCTCTTTACCTTCGGGGGAAAGTTCTAATAAAACGAGAACCATCTCGTAGACATATTTCGTCCTGGTATTGTACATCCTATGTACCTCCAGGACAGGTAGATTTTGCGACAAAAGGTCGGCTTTTATTACCTCGGAGCTAATCTCCTTCGGTAATCCTTTAATGACGACGCGGAGAATGCGTTCGTCTCTTAGGGCGTAGGTATGAAAACCTATATTATGCTCTCTGAGCATTGAAGTTAGCCGACGGTGGTCGTCGGAGGATAGGCACTGTACTCTAATGCCTATAGCGGTGGATCGGGCACCGGTGAAGCCGATGCCGTTCGCTTCAAGAAGCGGGATGATTTTCATCCATGCGAGCTTGTCGCGGATGAAGAGAGGTGGGATTCTATCCCTGGGTTGGGGTTGCTCCTCCATAGGGGAGTCTTCGGGCTCGTCTTCGTCCGCAGGGGAAGCCTGGGACGCTGCGCGAGGCGCTGCGCGGGGCGCTTGGGACTGGGTCTTAGTTGGGCGGTCCGTTACCACTTTCTTTGGCGGGTTCGCCTTGGATTTGGAAGCCTTAAGCTTCCGCTTTTTAGCACCGACGACGGTGAAGCCGTCGTCGGTCTCGGATGATGCCGGGGAGGTAGATTCTTCGATCGCTATCGCAGGGATAGCGACCGGGTCTTCGGTTATCGGCTCTGCGGGAGCCGGGGATTGCGGGCTGTCCGTGAACACTCTAGGCCTAACAGTCCTAAAGCGGTTTAGGTAACCCGCGTTATTCTCCTGGAGGTCCTTTAAGAGGGCCTCCAGATTAAGGTCGGAGTCGGCGAGGGCCATGGCGGCCCCCGGGGTAGCGGTTGACCTCCCTGCCATGCAGGGAGGTGTGTGCCTAAAAAAGGGTGTGGCCCTATGGGGCCTCGCCTTTAGGTGACGAGGGTGTTAAACTACGCTAATAATAACACGTGTACTTACAGGAATCCTAGACCCTAGAACTACACTGCACTACCACAACGCAGAAACGGACACTGATTTCCACTGACACTTTCACCTCGAGCAATCGGTTGCGAGACAGACATCCGTACGGGACGGATGCGCGAGTCGGAAATGACGAAAGCAGCGTTTCATAAAAAGCAATTTAAGCAATAAAAATTGTTTAAGTCATTCCTGGAAACTCAGTTAACGTCGACAGAGACACACATACACAAATTACACGGAACAGAAAAGGACAACGATTTCGTTGACGAATCTGCGTCTCAGAAACACGTGTCATTCTCGTTTTATATTTAAAATTGCTTTGAACTGCCGATAATTGTCTCAAAACACGCTTCTCAGAATACATATTAAATCGAGATCATGCTGAAACTTAACTCTTAAAAAAAATTGGTTGCCTGTTAAGTCGGTATACGGGCGAAAGTTTTACGTGACAACGACTTTGAGTGGTAAAATAATTTTAATGTGAATTTTCATTCGTATAGTAGGAAGAAGGATGAAATAATAGTAACAATTTAAAACATTTATTTATACAAAGAATTATATTTGAAACATTAATTTATACAAAGAATCTCGCACTGAATTTCATATTAACAAAATTTTATTTTTACCTTTACACATACATACGTATTTATATACAAATATACATACAATAACTTGCAATACATTTGCGTACAATGAAACAGCGTTTTCTACAAAGGGACGCGTGCCTTTCACTTTTTATGTCTGTCTCTCTCGCTCTTAGGCGGGCTAACCATGCCCGAGTGGAAGGGACGCGTGCCTCTCACTCGCTCTCATTGTGAGCGCATAACGTGAGCGGAGCGTAACGCAGTTTCTTGAAGTGTCACCCGGCAAACCAATTTATAAGACGTTGTCACGTCAAAAAACGAACTCGCTTGGTGGTATCTCTTTATAGGTCGTGTCCACCCTCCAATATGCGCCTGAATTCGTCTGGATCTCTCGCAAGGAGTTCTTTTACCTTAAAAGTGCCAAGACTGATGATATAATTACTCATATGAGTGATCACAACCTGTAATCGAGCTCAAAGATACGCAGACACTCGGTTACCTCAGAAACAAGTATGCGCCCAAGGCAAAACTGGCGTACCTATCGACTAAAACATGCCTCCAGAATTAGGCAACAGTGTTGTCAAAGAGTGGCTGGTAATGATTTCCCTTAGCACTCCCAACCCCAAACAGCATGAACATTTAAATTAATATCGCACTGACGCACAAAGCGTCAAGTCAGAAAAATTCAGAGTTCAGTTGGGTTCAAGGAGGATCAGCTATAAGGCCCGTTTACCTCAATTGTTCTACGCCAAACGTGGAATACCCATAGATCGTTATGTTCTGGTCTGAAGGCCGCGTTTGTCACATTTTGCCACATGTGACTAATACGTGGAATACCCATAGATCGTTGTGTTCTGGTCTGAAGGCCGCGTTTGTCACATTTTGCCACATGTGACTAATACGTGGAATACCCATAGATCGTTGTGTTCTGGACTGAAGGCCGCGTTTGTCATATTTTGCCACATGAGACTAATACGTGGAATACCCATAGATCGTTGTATTCTGGACTGAAGGCCGCGTTTGTCATATTTTGCCACATGAGACTAATACGTGGAATACCCATAGATCGTTGTGTTCTGGTCTGAAGGCCGCGTTTGTCACATTTTGCCACATGAGACTAATACCTACGTCTCAGGATGATGATCAGCGGCACTTTATATGAAATGTTCCTTACATGTATACAGGTGTTACAGGTGACGGTTTTTTTACTAACCACAAAATAGGCTATCTGCTATTACTTTAAAAACGAATAAAAAAGAGATATTATTTAAATAAACGAAAATGAAGACCAGCTTTTCATATTTCCATATAGATTAGATATCTATTAATAACTGTCAACCGTAGATTGCAATCTATAATTGATGGATGTTATCAAAAACCCTATCATCTAAGTCAACAATAATAAATCAAAAGAGAATTATTTGAAAAATATGTCTTTGTTGAGGTCTGATCTGCCATTTAAAACATAATTCATTTTTTTAGAGGCAAATCGATTTTTTTTATCGCTATCAAGTAAATTGCGATCTTGAACAAATGTTTTCCCGTGCAAAGGTTGCGACGCGCAGAAAAGATGAGACGAAATCTAAATTTAATTCTCGAACGCAATATCTAAGTTTGCACTAAAATGTTTTCGATGTTATTTGAGAAACTATTCTAAATTGCGAACAGATCCCATTTTGATATCAATCCAATTTATTTTGAAATCAGAGACGGCTAAAATTTGTACTATTTTCACGTCTTATTTTGAATCTCAATAAATTATATCTAAATGCAAAATTATATCTAAATATAAAACCTGGATTGTCTGTTTTCGATCCGTTGCTCAGTAATAAAAATAAAACTGAAAATTAGTTTGCTATTATAATAATTCTAGCGATAGACGATAAATTAAAATTAACGCATTTCGGGTCATCGGTCTTCGTATATACCAAACAAATTAGACTTTGGATTGTGGTTTTCAATTAGGAATTTCCAGTATTGATATTCTTCCTGAAGTCAGAAAATCGGCGATGTTCGAACTCGTGCTTCTTTCTTTTTTATCTATCACGTAATAATGATCATTAAAGCCGACTAAATTCTATTGGATCAGCATTGTGCGTCTATACTTTAATACCCTCTCTGCTATAAGAGAGATGGCCTGTTTTGGTAGTCTTCGAATTGAGCCACTTGCGTCGTCATTCGAATGACAAAGAGTCTAGCGTCTGGGAACAGGTCTCCTCTCTCATGAAACAGAGAGCTCTTTCATAGACCCACATCGCTACTCCAATACAGGTTGGCGTGTTTTACGGATGATGACCACAATATGCCTGGTACGAAAACGTAACATGCTGTCTTAGGCACAGGGGTGTGGATACGACCAATACGTAACTAACTTAGGATTTTTAACTAAACAATCCAATTAATTCTTTCTTCAAGTTTTCATCATTGGTAGACTTCCAACGCCCCTGAGAACATTATGGAGAAACTCTCAGGCATGCAGGTTTCCTCATGATTTTTTCCCTCAGATTTAAAGTGTTTTTACAAATGTGTCCCGGGAATCGAACTTGGTCCCCCAGAAGGGGAAGCCGAAGCCTAACTCACTAGGCTATCATCGCTCCAAGTTATTCTTTGGTCAAAATAAAGGTTACTTCTCAAACATGTATCTCAAACTCAATTCTATATCTTTTTAATAGTAACCTATAAATAACGGAAAAAAGGCAGATTTCCTCCAACCTATGAATAGTTAAGGTTCTCGGATCTGCCTTGAAATACCCCCGATTCAATATTTTATCAGAATCAAACTCCAAATAAGCAATCGCGGTATCTTTTATTCATGCTATCTCTTGAAACGCTGATAGGGATTCGTTTACTAGAGCATTTCAATATTATATTTATACCCCTGATAGAATAAAGAAACTATAGTAATCATAATAAAAAAGCAGGATTAAATGTGATTATTCTGGTAACAACCCAATACCGGCCCACTACAGGGCAAGGGTTTCTTCCCATAATGTGACGGGTTCAGCCCGTAGTGGACTACCACACTAGTCAGTGCGGATTGGTGGATTCCACCCAGTGGAGAACATTATGGATAACTTTCAGGCATGCAAGTTTCCTCACGATATTTTCCTTCACCGTTGCAGCAAATGATATTTTAGTTGCTTAAAACATAATAAGAAAGTTAGAGGTTATAGCTGGGATTCGAACTCGGCCCCCCAAATACTCGAAGGCTTTTATACTTTTGGTGCTACTACTAGCAATGTCAATGCAAACCAGCCTGTTACACGATGCTAATTCACGTTGGTAACTGAATTAAAATAAAGCGGTGATAGCTTTGATTACGGCTTTTACCTCAACTTTTTTTGGCCGAGTTAAAATCCCGGCATGCATCAGTAACTTTTCGAAGTGATGTGCAATTAAATATCACATGCTTTAACGGTGATGAAAAGTTAGCTATCTTCCTACCGGATATGACGTGCCTCTACGCGATTTAGCATCTCAGTACGAGGCCCTTTAGAGACTGATCAGAACGGTTGTGTTTTTTATCTTCCAAACTCCTAACAGGTTAGCCCGTTATCGTCTTAGACTGCATCGTTACTTAACAACAGCTTTAATTGACAAGTCGTAAGTAACGATGCATTCTAAGGTGGCAGCGGGCCAACTTGTATATAGGAATATGGCAGTTATATTAAACCTATACTCCTGATCGGTTTCTACGCGGCATCGTACCGAAATGCTAAATTACTAATCAGTACGTATATGTCGATAACTGGCCATGGCCGAAGCTTCCCACCAGACCAGACCAGAAAATATATAACCTCCAACTTAAGCACGGCACTCACCTCAACAAATAGATCATCACACAAAATAAGTTGTATTAAGAACTCTCCATGAAAATTCCCATGAATTTTTTAGACTGGCATCTTTTGCTTGTTTACAAATGGTCCCAGGGCAATGGCATCAGGTATTATCTATCAAACAAATGAAGTGTAAAACTGGGATTGCTGTATCAGCCGGTATCTACAGCACCCTGTGGCCGGCCAATTTGTCCGGATTACGTATTTACGGCGTATCGAGACCCGGCGGGCGGTAAAAAATATGTAAAGCCAAATTGGCTTTCAAGTCCCCTATTTATTATTGTGTGTGAAAGAAAATTCAGTGCACGGAAGTAGACTTTAGTATTTATATGACGGTTCGTAAGAGACCCTCGTCGTAGTTTAAAATATTTACGGTACCTTCTTTAGGCTTCGTATCAAAACCTAGAAGTGCGTGGATAACGTGTGCAAATTCATTACACAATGGGATTTTCACGATGGGATTTGAATATTTTAGTATTGCATTTGATCAGCTACTGTTAATAAATAAAATAAATATACTACTACGAAAATACATCGCCACCTAGCCCAAAGTAAGCGTAGCTTGTGTTATGGGTACTAAGATGACTGATTAATATACATAAATACATACAATATACATATAAACACCCAGACACTGAAAAACATTCATGTCCATCACACAGAAATTTTCCAGTTGTAGGAATCGAACCCACGGCCTTGGACCACTGCGCCAATTGGCAGTCATACAATATATTGAATGTACAGAAATCTTCCAGTTAGAGTTTTATTATAAGTTTAGATATGCAGATTCGTAAAAGACCTTGATCATAGTTTACAATATCTCCTGTAGGCTCGTATTCTATAGCTTCGTATCGAAATTTGGAGTGCACGTATTTTGAACATATTCATTTGTTCGTTCACAATGGGATTTCAATATTATATGTTGCGGTTGTTTAGCTACTGTTTACTATTATTTGTTTTGTTTATATATAATTATCATCATCGTCATATCTTCCCATTACTGGCCCACTACAGGGCACGGGTTCTCGCCTAAAATGAGAAGGGGTTAAGGCCTTAGTCCACCACGCTGGCCTAGTGCGGATTGGTGGACTCCACACATCTTTGAGAATATTATGTAAAACTATCAGGCACGCAAGTGATATTTTAATTACTTAAATGAAAAGAAAACACACATAACTCGCAAAAGTAAGAGGTGCTTGTCGTGGAACTTGGTATGTCAAAACGGAAGTCGAAGGTCTTCTAGACTTTAGGTGATCTCTTGAACCGACCATATTTCTTGTAAAGAAATTCATAGTAGCTCAGTGTTTCTTGTTTTATAATATTTTAATTTAAGTACCTATGTATGTCAGAAATTCAAGTGGTTCTCAAAGGTGTAGGTCAAAATTCAAATTCAAAAAATTAAAAATTCATTTATTTCAAGTAGGCCTAATATAAGCACTTTTGAAACGTCAAGTCTGTCTGTGTGTAGTGACTCTACCACCGGTTCGGAAGGCAGAATCTACCAAGAAGAAGCCGGCAAGAAACTCAGCAGTTGCTCTTTTCCAACATTAAAAATTTACATTTTACATTTCAAAATTCATTTTTCTATCTTGTGAGAGATGAAAGCGGAGCTGGATGCTTGAGGATGGAGGATGCCGGAGCTGAGGTGGAGTCCACCTATCCGCACTGGGCCAGCGTGGTGGGCTACGGCCTTAACCCCTCCTCATTTTGGAAAAAGACCCGTGCCCTGTTGTTGGCCGGTAACGGGTTGATTGATGATGATGATGTCAGAAAGATATTCGACCCAGATAGATTTTAAGGAAACACTTATAAAAACAATACTCATCACGATCATTATATCAACAGATTCACATCCACTGCTGGACCGCTAGTTTCTAGTGGCTCCCTGTAACTCCTTTCATAACGGCCAATTGGCGCAGTTTGCAGACCCTGCTTTCCGAGCCCAAGGCCTTGGGTTCGATTCCCACTACTGGAAAATGTTTGTGTGATGAGCATGAATGTTTTACAGACTCTGGGTGTTTATATGCATATTTTATGCATATCATTCATGAAAATATTCATCAGGCATCTTAGTACCCACAACACAAGCTACACTAACTTTGGGGCTAGATGGCGATGTGTGTATTGTCGTAGTCTATTTATTTATTCATTTATAACCTCTGTATTTGGAGGTCGACCAACACTGCGTCATTTAAAATAGTAGGTACATTTATTACAAAAAGTGAACTGATAAAATTATTATTATAAAAATGGATAACTTTCAGTATCTTATCAGACATTGAATAATGAAAACCATATTGCGATCATAATTCGAAGTTATAACTTTGCCACGACACTAAAAACTTTACAAACTTAATTAAGCCCCGCCTGAATCGAACAAATTTAATGCTAGCTCGAGAAGCTGTGAACGTTTTAAATAAGTTCAAAAGAGTAAAGTCTTGTCTCATTTGTTAATCCAAGGTTAGCAACGCGCTATGAATAACGAATTTCGTGTACTCACCGCAAAATATTGTTCAATTTTACGAGCTAACTTGCCTCGATTTTCAAGGTAATAATATTTCTATAAGTCAAGTGAAGTCATCATTGTAGCGAGTGGGAATCCCTACAAAAGATTGCCCAGATTTTTTCTTTGAAGACGATGATGTATTCAAAAGTAACAAGGAAACCTGGTTTTGCCGTTATTGGTTAGCACACTAATGAGAAAGGTGTGCTGCTAAGCGATTTAGCGTTCCAGTACGATGTCGTACGAGCCGATCAGGGGTATGAGTTCATGTAACTGCCATAAACCTAACAGGTTAGTCCGGCATCATCTCTCAACAGCAGTTGAGATTGCAGTCAAGGGCTAACTTGTAGTGAAATAAAAAAAATAAAGGTAAAATTGTAGAGATTATTACGTACATAATACCCTTATAAAACTAAGTATACTTGGAAAGGATTATTTCTGATTTCTAAGAAACTTTGCTGATAAGAAACAAATATATTTTTCTGTTACATTTACCTTTATCAATTATTGTCGCTTGGCAAACTTCGACTTCAGAAAAAAATGGTGTTTTTTATGATAAATAAAAAAATTTCGGCGTTAATATAAAAATCTACCTACTTTAGAAAATACAAATGAATCACTTTGATTTAGAAGAGTAGCATCGAAATTTGATACCTACTTTTGGCAATAATTATTCAGCACGGGAATTATTAAATAATTTCCAATTGTTAGTTTACTTTTTCTTTCGCCTTCATTTCGTGCCAAATTTAAATAATTTTGGTTCACCAGGAAGTTTTCAGTATGAATACACAGTTCGGCTTTCTCTTGTTACTGTTCACCGTGAAACACTTAACAGCCATAAGAGAATTTATGTATTCAATATAAGTTTCAACTAGATATAAGTTAACGCAAAATAAGCAGTCAAAACTGAAACTGCAAGGGATGGAGATTTACTCTGGTCTCTATATGCCTTTTCATTACTGACGGCCGACTGGCGCAGTGGGCAGCGACCCTGCTTTCTGAGTCCAAGGCCGTGGGTTCGATTCCCACAACTGGAAAATGTTTGTGTGATGAGCATTAAGTGTTTTTCAGTGTCTGGGTGTTTATATGTATTTTCTAAGTATTTATGTATATATAATTCATAAAAATATTCATCAGTCATCTTAGTACCCATAACACAAGCTACGCTTACTTTGGGGCTAGGTGGCGATGTGTGTATTGTCGTAGTATATTTATTTATTTATTTATTTATTACTATCAACACATTCCTGGCCAATTATAAGGCACAGATCTTCTCCCAGAGTGAGAATTATAAACTTAAACTTCATACGCCTTGCTAAATGGACCGAATGGTTTCACCGACAGCCAATCTAACTGTTTATTCCACGGGGCTCATCCACTAGATGTGCCCTGTGGCGTTGCTCGCGTAAATTACGGAAAGTAGCGTACTGCTACATAGTCTACACCTACATCCATAAAAGTTTTTTCTATCATAGTGAAAATGCCAAATATACAAACCTATGATATTAAGTAGAGATAGTATTTGAACATATTAAACAAGCGACTGAGGTGTGAGTAAATAGAATATCTAAAACCATTAAAAATCGCAAATAGCCGTACCGAGGACCCACTCCCGTTTTGCCTTATCTTAGATACTTATAATAATTTAAAATACTTTGAATTCTATATCACTGCAATAATAATGTATGGCTTACCCAGCGCTGTGTAAAGTGTAAGTAAATACATGGGTCGTCTTTGGAAGTTTGGAAAATAGTCTCAGCTTCTATTACTAACAAAGAATAGTGATCGTTAAAAGGAGATCGATGTCGCAGTGTTAGTTGATAGTTTTTAGGTTAACCGAGAAAAAATGTGGCAACACTTTATGTATTTAGTATCTTTAAGCCTTAAGTCAGTGGTGTGCTGCTTTTCGCTGAGGAGCAGTGTCCTCTATCTCCAATTATATTCATTAGACCTACATGAAGTTTAGGCAAAATTAAACTGATAGTATAGTATAAAAATTTAGTTAAATTTGCTATACTCCGCGGAGAGCAGAAGAATCTGTAAGGTCTAATTTATAATTGCTTCAATCCTTATACTCAACACCAAACAGATCTGCGGCAATGTATCCTCTGCGCACGTTTCGCATACTCAGGAGATGTTGACTTTTCAATGAATAATTGTTAAGAAATCCAATATTTGATAGTATAACCTATCCAGTACAAAAAGTAAACACTCTTATCCCCCTTCCCAAAGGAACGGAGCAGAATTTCAGGATAAAAAGCATCCTATGTCCTACCTCGAACTCAAATCGAGTCAAGTTTCATATGATACAGACAGACGGGCAGACGGACAGATACACAGAGATGAGTAAAAATATTGCAGTTTTGGATATATAAATCAATTCAAAATAGTACCTACGTTTGTTACAGTATCAGTATAGAGTGCCATCTAAAAAAAAATTGTTACAGTTTTATTATAAGTAAAAGATTAAGTGGTGCTGAACCTTAAAAACATAAGAATTTACGATCTTATCATAATATTTTAGTATTACAACTTTTCCCCGACGCTCCGAAGCTCCTCAAATTTAATTACCTTCGGAATCGGGCGAATGCCAGCAATTTCTAAACGAACTAGGAAACCCGAGCATTAAGTACTTTTAACCGTTCTCTTTGCGGATAGTCCAATTTCTAGCTTGTTTAACCCAAAGTGAAAGTATAATTATCTTTCACTTATATTCAGCAACTATAGCCTTAAGGACTTATTTTGGCGTAACGATGACCTAACTGTTATATCACACTTCAGCTGGTAGCACCTTCAAAGTATCAGAGAGTGAAAAACACTGCATTCCAACGTTATGCTACGTTTATTAATAAGGCCTTAGTATAAGTTTTGATGTAAACTAACGTAACACCTACGTTAGCGTAAAACTGCCATTATATATTGACCAAACACCATTATATATATAAAGACTAGCTGATGCGCGCAACTTTGACCGCGTTTGTTTTTTGTTTTTATCGCATATATTAAGTAGTGTATTCCTGCAAAACATAATCAGGTGTAGTATTTTTTTTTACATATTTACATATGTTTGTAATGTCAAAACTCTGTTATTTATAAAATATCTATTTGAAAAAGTTTTGTTTTGTTTGAGACGGCCGACTTCCCATATGGTCTCACTTTCATCAGATAAAGAATTTGCACCATTTGCTCCGGACAAAAAAAATTAATAAGTTTTGCACGGGTTACGATTCCTTTATGGTATATGGATTCCAATATGATAAGCTTAAAAAGCTTATCACAATAAAGCCGCTGATGGTGAAGTGCCAGAAGAACTCCTCTAACTATTAACGTTCCAGATTCGGCAAAAGAAATATTTTTTATAAGGTTATGAGCAGTTGACTAACTGCAAATCTAGCCACTAAAGAGCGTGAAAAAAATTTAAATGTCTGATTGGAACGAATCTAAAATTATTTTACTTCTATGTAAATACTTTTGATAATAAAACTATTTAGTTGAATAACAACTAATACTGCTATACTAATGTAAACCCACTTTTGCGTTCTAATAAAATTTTAGAACACAAAAGCTGTTATTGCGACTTCATTATAACAGTTAGATATATTCCCTCGTAGAAAATGAGTGTTAACACAAAGGAGGTCTTTCCAGAGCTCAACACACGACTGAAAACCAATACTAAAACTAAGTCAGAACAAACTAAGGACGGTAGTAAGCATGATAACAGGGCATTGCCAACTAAACAAATACCTATGCATTTTAGTTATAACTGACAGTCCTCTGCGCAGAGCATGCATGGAGGCAGATGAAACACCACACACGTATTGCTCCGATGTAGAGAAGTAGCAGAGCAACGCGCAGCATACCTTGGCTCCCCAGAATCACTCCCTGAAGCAATTGGCGACCTAGGCGGCCTACTTAGCTTCTGGAGTGAGCTTGGCTGGCTGGAGTGACCCAGCTGGGTGCCGTATCAGTGGCACTACGTACAACGGTAGGTTCCGGCCGACCAAGTACGGAGACAAGCCCAGGAAGAAAGAAGAAGAAGAAGAAGATCGGAAGCATATTCTTTAATTATGCAGAAAGAATATCGCAGAATTTTTTATAGGTAATAATGAATAATTTAATCATGTGAACAAACAGACAGACAGACAAAAATTGTGAAAACTGTTATTTTGGTGTGTGTAGGTACCATCTTTATATATATATTTCTTGTGTGCGTGTGTATGTCACTGAACTCTTCCTAAACGGCCGGACCGATTTGAATGAATTTTTCGGTATGCCTTTTGGTGGCACCCTGGATGGTTTAGATTCACAAATCAGCCCGACAGATGGCGCTGGGGTCCGCTAGTATATATGTATTCTTATACATGTAGTAAAAAACCGGTTATTTTAATATTACAAACCGACACTCCAATTTTATTATACGTATCTATAGATATGAGTTGGGATCTCTCATCCCCATAACAGTCACTTGATGATATTACATTTCGACATAATGTGTTTGATAGAATTGTTGGATATTATTGGCATAATAGCGGTGTATTATAATGACATCGGTAGGCATAGAAGACGATTTTCAATAGATGATAGAAATAGTTCTTATTCAATAACGTATTGTTACGACGGTATTGTCAGTTTCCATTAGTGATATTGGATAGATTCTCGTGTAAGGATCTAATGGGAACTGACTGACTCATTGTAATTCTCGGCCTTTTAAATACAAAATTCATTTATTTCAAGTAGGCCCAGTTTATAAAGACCTTTGAAACGTCAAGTCAGTTTGTTTCTAGTCACTTTACCACCGGTTCGGAAGGCAGATTCCACCTAGAAGAGCCAGTAAGAAACTCAGCAGATTGCTCTTTTTCACCATCATTTTACAGTTCACAATCTTTTAAATTCACTATCTTGTGAGAGATGAGAGCTGAGCCTGCGTACAAGCAGCCTTGTCGTTAAGAAATTCATCAATCGTATAGTAACCACGATTTATTAAATGTGTTTTAACACAGTGTTTAAACTTATGCATTGGCAAGTCCAAAATTACCTTAGGAATCCCTACTAATATTATAAATGTGAACGTAAGTTGGTTTGTTACGCTTTCACGCAAAAGCTACTAAACCGATCATCATGAAACTTTGTACACATATTCCTGAAGGTATTAGAAGGAATATAGGATCCTTTTTATCCCGAAATTAAGCTCAGTTCTTTTGGGAGAGGGGACGAAAGTGTTTGACGACTTAACACCATAACGCCGTCAAACGATAACTGATTTTAATAATGACTTAATTTTTTTACTTAATTACTTAATTTACTTATTTAATCATAATTACTTAATTTACTTACTTTTTTTTATATAAGAATACACAACTTAAAAATACCAGTAGGATTACACCTAAATTGAATGCAACAAAACCAAAGGCATACGAAGTCGCGAGCAACAGCTAGTCATATTATAAAAGCATATACTCAATACCACAAATGACTCTTGCACCTTTCGCAAACGATATGCAGATGTCACTAATTTATGTCCATTTCGAGTAATGTTTGTATTAACATCCCACTGGTGGGAATAGGTCTCCTCTCTCGACGGGGACAGGCTTATAAAGGAAAAGACCAACACGCTGCTCGAATCTAGACTATTTAATATACAGTGCTATTAATTTAACGCCTACTGTCAGTGCTTTTACACGTGCCAGCTATGGACAACTTTTTAAAAAAAGTCGTATTCTGCCATAAGAGTGCAATACAACGATGCTTTCCGAATTCTCATGGGCCTACCGCGGTATTGCAGTGCCTCGATAGTATTCGCCGAATATAGAGTGCCTGACTTTTATAGTATTGTTATTGTTTTGAGCTCTATGGAGAGAATAGAATACTCAAGGTCGCCTGTGAAGGTATGCCGAGTCCTAATTCAGACTATTAGCTATCTCTACATCGAGACTGCAACAGAAAATAAACTAAGATCCTATGACCTCTGAAATAAATTTTAACTATTTTAGTTATATGTAAGTTTTAATGTGTAAATTTAATTATAGATGACGTAAGCAGCGCCACCCAGGCGGCGTGGCGCTGGAGTCGTGTGGGCGCGGGCGCAAAGAAAACGTTTGTTTTGGGGGAGATTCAGGCGCGAGCGCAGTGTTTTCTGTTTTAATGTCGATAGTTTCGTTACATATTGATAGTCAACAATATGCCTCTAATAAAAAACTTTATTATTTCTCTATCATTTATTGATTTTCATTATATTTTTTTTTAAATTCTTAACAATGCTTAAAAAAATATAAAACTAGTGTTTTAAACATTTATAAGAAAAAAACATCCACCCTCGGCCCCATCTTGCGGGGCTTTTGAATGACCAAGCAAACGGCGGTCAGGGCTCCAGAGTGAGGAACCTCCTCACAATACGCGCCGTTTCAAGGACTACTGCCTTCTGTATCCGACCCTTGATCCAAAAACCAAGCGAAAGCTTCTTAAGATGTTGGTCGAAGCTTTTGGCGAGAAGACCATTGTCTGAAACGACGGTCGGTACAATAACGGTCGACTCAGCATTAATATGACATTAATTAATTATACTAATTATTATTATTATTAATGAGAGTCGGTTTTCGAGCATATCCCACTACGCTGCTCTAATGCGGGTTGGTTTTTTACGACTATTGTCGCAAGTTAGTCAAGCACTGGCTGAGGCACAGTGGCTGACACCGCTATTTGATTATGTTTCGTAACTCTGGACTAGTCCTGAAAATTCTTAAATAGCAACTACACAATACCTTTCGTAATTTTTTGCCCGAATCTGGATTGGAACCTAGGACCTCGTAATCCGTAGCTACTAGACCAACTTGGCAGTCATAGGAAGGTACATTTAATTAAATATCACAGGCTCACTGGGCGATTATTAAGAGGTCAGTGCACAGACCCTTATGAGGTAAAGTTACACAATACAAACAATACAAAAGCAATAAGAATGAAATCGTGCCCTAATCCACCAGTACCGACGTAAGTTCGTTAAGAAATTGTTAAAATTTACTCGATGTTAATTAAATTGTGGAGTTTCAGCAATGTAGCGAAGTTTTAATGATAAATTATGATAATGTTGTGAATTTTCTTATTCTTAGGCCTGCGGAATGAAGAATATTATGCAAGAGACCCGTAACGTTATAAAACACTAGCGGTCCCTCGCGACTCCGTCCGCATAAGTCAAAATAAAAGTTGTTGGGAGCCAACCTTAAAAGATAGACATATGCTGTCGCGGACTTTTATGTAGAACTCTTAACATTCGTCATACATGGTTTACGCAGCGGAAGCTCTTAAAAAGGAAAAATAAACCCCGAAACATTTTTCAATGGTGCTATGCTCTTATTGGTCTTTGCGTTATATAGCCAGAAGCCTTCAGCGATAAGTGGGCTATCCAACACTGACAGAATTTTTGAAATCGGACCAGAAGTTCGTGAGAGCATCGCGTATAAGTAAACAAACAAACACACAAACTTCAGCTTTATATAAAAGTATGAGATATAAAACAAGCTGTTGCTATTTATATTTTATAACACAATTTTTTTTTTATCGCAAGGAATGCGTTAGTCTGTCGGGATCAAAAGTATCCTACGCCCGTATATAGAATACAATTGATAGCATGCGACCCGTCCCAGCTTCGCACGGGCGCAATGTAGTTAATATGTTTGTTGAAGAACAGTAAATGACACGCGATCTTTTTGTTTAGTACCTAACAAGCTTTATGCTTATTATAGTCTACTAGCTGTTGCCCGCGACTTCGTCTGCGTTTGATTTTGTTTTTTGGTATGGCATTAAATTTAGTTGTAGATCTAAAAAAAAATAAAGTATTCAGTATCGCTAAGTTTTAAATGAGGGGTTTGCTGCTGTCCGCTGAGGAGTTCTGTCCTCTATCTCCAACCACAGTTTTGGCAAAATTAAACACATATTATAACGTCTATAGTACAAAAATAATTATTTAAATCGGTTATAATTTGTCGGAGTTATGGTGTACAATCGTCATACACTCATCCCCTCTCCCAAAGGAACCGAGCTTAATGTCGGGATAAAAAGTATCCTATATTACTTCTAACACTTCCAAGAATATGGTTACAAAGTCTCATGAGGAACGGGTAAGTAGTTTTTGCGTGAAAGCGTAACAAACAAACTTACATTGACATTTATTATATTAGGAGTGATAGGGATAGGGATTATATTTCTACAGTCTAGCATAGAAAAAGCGTTATATTGTGAGTTATTAGTTTATCATAAATATATATATATATATATTTTAAACATAAATTGCTGCACCAACCCGCTTCTTCCTCTTTCCTAACATCAGAGGGTGTCTAGAAGAGATAGCTTTAGCGATAAGACCGCCTTTGCACACACAATTTTCAATTCTGTTTCTTCTTTATTTCATTTATTCAATTATACTTCACAGCTCCATTAAATCTACATCTTTCATACAACTGTGTGCCATAAATAAAGGGAATGTGTTAGGCAGGAAAATAAAGACAAACAAAGACACTTTCACATTTATAATATTAGTGAGTTCATTTCGTAAAAACTATAAAATATAGTACTTCGGGACAACTTGTTCATACTATTTGGAGAATGTAACTCTTTGATAGAATGTATGTTAAAATATAGAAGAGCTCTTTATTCTATGAATCCCTAGTAAAGTAAATAAAATGCCGTTCCAAAGGCGTGAAGAATTACTTCAAAGCGGAGATTTTTTTTTAAATCCATTTTATACTTATTTTATTTTATTTATTTATTTCCAACTTACGACTAGTTTACAGGAATTTGCTCATGCACTAGCGTAGATACTATAAATGAATCAAGAAAATAAGGGGGATAAAAATAATTGATCAAAGACAATCTAGAAACAAAGTAAGAGACATAAATACTGTAGAAGCAGTGATAGGAGCGAGTTCTTTTTGTTATTCTCTCTAAAAATGTTAATTGCTTGTTGAATTCTTTGTTATGCTATTCTTTTGCTATTTTGGACTTATAAAACTACTTCCCTTTTTGGAATATTAAACCTTGATACCGCTAAACAGCTATATATAGATTTTTTTAACTAATAAAAACTGCCCTTGACTGCAATCTCACCTGGTAAGTGATGATGCAGTCTAAGATGGTAGCGGGCTAACGTGTTAGGAAGGTAGTCATATCCATAAACGGTTTCTACGCGACATCGCACCGGAACGCTAAATCTCTTAGCGGCATGTCTTTGTCGGTAGGGTGGTAACTAGCCACGGCCAAAGCTTCCCACCTGACCAGACCATCTCTGGTCAGGTGGGAAGAATTAAGAAATTATAAATTATAATTGAGAAATTATAAATTCCCAAAAAAAATAAGGTCAAAATGCAGTCAAGGGCTAACTTGTAGTGGAATAAAAAAAGTTTTAGCACAAAAAGGCCAATTTTTTTTTAAATTTTATTTCTTTATCAAAATCCTTTTTTTTATTGTCTTTCTTTTAAAGGTTCGGGTAACATACACATCGTGTTTATCTCAAAAACTTATCGTAGATCACATCGATATAAGAGTATAAAATATCCAAGGTTATCTTAGAAATATTATTATTTATTTAAATTTACTGAACCGTATAAAAAACTTATTTTCAAAAAAGGTTCGACTTCCCATACAATGTAGTGCGAACGTTCACAAAAGAAAATTCTATTTGTGTTTTTATCATATAAATTTCATCTATAGGTCAGACTTCAAATCCAATTGGATACCTTTTTCTACAGAAGTCGATTACAAAGCTTTCCCACAATCTAAATTGCACTTTAACCCCCGCTTAATACAGTTCAATACCATTTGTAAATCGCTTCTAAATTACTTTAATTCAGCTTGTTGCCCCATCTTAATCCCTGAGGACTGACTTCTTTCCCCGAATCGCTTCGATGTGATTTTCGACTTTTATCCCGGGTTTTATTTCCAGTCCGCCATATTGGATAGAACATTACTACTGCTCTTAGTTAAACAGGCAATAAAAATAAGGATTGTCTGAGCGATTATGTGGTTCCATAGGTCCAATATAATTTTATGATCTTGTTAGTTTTTTTTTCCTTTTAGGAAGTTTATTGTTCGAAGCTTTCTATATTTGAATGAATGAATGAACGAATACGCTTTTATTGTACACCACATAAAAATACAGGATAAATTGTAAATAACTAGCTCACATGATGCAACCGATGGCGTAAAACACAGCTCAAGACAAGAGCTAGAGATAATAATATGCACCACGCATACAATTATTTTTGTCAATAAATAATAAAATAATAATCTACGCAATACACACATCGCCATCTAGCCCCAAAGTAAACGTAGCTTGTTTTATTGGTGCTAAGATGACTGATGAATATTATTTTTATGAATAATATACGTTAATACATAAAAAATACATATAAACACCTGGACACTCCAGTTGTGGGAATCAAAACCACGGCCTTGGATTCAGAAAGCAGGGCCGCTGCCCACTGCGCCAATCGGTCGTCAATATTATTCAATTATCATTTTAGATAGTTTCTTGGTAGAAGCTTTTAATTTTATTCCATTATCATCATCATCATAAGCCATTATTAATCCTCTGCCAAGTGAGTGCGGTATGTGAGATGTATGGTGGCTTCGGCCATGGCTAGATACCACCCTACCGACAAATATGTGCCGCTAAGCGATACAGCGTTTCAGTACGATGTCGCGTAGAAACCGATTAGGGATATGGGTTTAATATAACTTCCGTTTAATATAACCCCCAACAGGTTAGCCCGGTACCATCTGAGACTGCATCATCACCGCAATCTCATCATCAGGTGAGATTATAGTCAAGGGCTAACTTGTGGTGGTCCAGCTCGTTCTAGCGATTTTTCGTCTGGTGGTAGATTTCGGCCGTGGCTAGATACCACCCAACCGTCAGAGCTGTGTCGCCTAGTGATTTAGCGATTCAATACTAATAGGTCAGATTGAAGTCAAGGAGTAAGTATTTTGTTTTATATTTGGAGTATATTACGCGTATGAAAGTTTACGAGGTTAAATTTTTTTCTTTAGATCGAGATAAATTTAATTACCTGATATTTATGAGTATTTAGTAGCACAGGTATTTACATTATATCGTCTATAAAGCGTTACAAATATTGTTAAAAAGAACATACTGATTTTCAGTCTTATTTACTAGTAATTAAGATTTATAAATACACAGAGTACCTACTAAAGTATTTATATTCTGCGTTCCCGAAAGTTTCTATCAGATCGTGTCCTAATTGGAATATTACTAATCCAAAAACTGAATACAAGTATATAAAACTGTTGATAGAAGTATTTAACAGTTACAGTAGGTTACTCACGAGCGTGTCGAGGTCATCGGTGATGCCGACCCATAAGTTAACGTGAATTGGGCAAGTTAACCTTATCAGTCATTCCTTTTTCTCCTTAATCCTAAGGTTGCCTGGCTGAGATCGCTATTTAGCAATAAAGCCGCCTTTTGTATCCTACTATTATAAGAATAGTAGTAGTAGGATACTATTATAAGTGTGAAACGGTGGTAACACAATGGGTAGGAGCTAGGCTTAACTTTCGGGTGGCCGAGTTCGAATCCCAGCCTCCTCTCCACCTCTAACTTTTGAAAGTTATGTTCGTTTTAAGTAATTAAAATATGACTTGCTACAACGGTGAAGGAAAATATCGTGCGGAAACTTGCACGCCTAAGAGTCCTCCATAATGTTCTCAAAGGTGTGTGGAGTCCACCAAGCCGTACTGGGCCAGCGTGGTGGACTACGGCTTTAACCCCTTCAATGTGGGAGGACCCATGCCCTGTAGTGGGCCGGTAATGGGTTGACATGGTGATTATAAGTGTCTGCTTTAGAAGAAAAAAGAGAAATAAAATTCTGATACCTACCGCTTGGATGTGGAACGCCCTCCCGGCAACAGTTTCTCCTGTCACGTTTAACTTGAGTACCTTAAAGGCAATAGTGAATAGCCAATTTCGTGGCAAGGCAAGCCTGCTCCAACCTAGACCTCATCATTGTGTTTAACTGGCATAATCGGCTTCAAGCGCTGGCACATCGTTAAAAATATATTTAGTTACATACATTTTTTTTTGGTAGCATGCTAATTGTAGTGATTGATTCTTATTTGGATGTCGGTAACGACAAAACATGAATGAAACTCAATAAATAATTCTGAAATAAAATATGTATCTTTTTACTGTATTATTAATTGTTTTATTAATTACCTACTACCAAAAATCCATTATCTATATCTATACTTATAATAAAACTGTAACTAGAAGATTTCTGTACATTCAATATATTTTAAAAATTTTGACCGGGGGATGCTTTAAACGTCCAAAACTGATTTTTATTTAATTTTGGTCTGTCTGTCTGTCTGTCCGGGCATCACGTGAAAACTTCTGAACGTATTTAAATAAAATTTTGTATTCCGGGTCAACATATAGGATACTTTTTATGCCGAAAAACAATGTTTCCTCTGTTCTACCTTCCAATGGAAATGTGAAGAATGTTTTTATCAATTTTACTTTATAGCTCCGTTAAATTTAAACCGATTTTAATAATTCTTTTGTTATTTGAAAGTGCATATTATCAAGCATGTATTGTCTAATTTTAATGAAGATCTGTTCTGTCGAAGATAAAGGACATAACTCTTCACAGATAACAGCAAGTAGCAAATATGGGACAACGATCTCATGCATACCATCCTACTAATATTATAAATGCGAAAGTTTGTTAGAATGGATGTATGGATGGATGGATGTTTGTTACGCTTTAACGCCACAACGAATGAACCGATTTAGTTTTCTAGTTTTCATAATTTTTTCCAGTTTTTCAAGTTTCCAACTGAAAAATATATGATAATAATACGGTTCGTAAGAAAACAATACCACGTGACTTGGTTTCGCGAGCACGTAGCAAAAGTTACAAGTGCACGAACAATCAATTCCCACCTTGATCAATGTACACCAATTCTAAACTGCACTCCTGGGAACGGCGAATGGTCTTCGGAACAAAACTTCACCTGGGTAGTTTACTGTATCCCGGGCGTTCTAAATCCCGAAAGAGTAACCGGAGCGATTTTGATTAAAATTTGAAGCTCTCCAAATATTATACATGAACCGGACGTTAAACTTTATATATTGAAGAGTTTTGTTTGAGAAAATTTGAATTATACGAATATGTGCTCATATTTATTTAGTTGCACACAAACTTTTCATTTTCTCATTTGAATTTTTATTCGCAACTTTGTATTAATATGACTTGAACTTTTACGTAACTGACTTAAATGTATCATCATCTTCATTATCAACCCATAAAGTTACACTCTAACAGCTGAGAGGGTTTTAGAACAAAGACACACAACGCCGATCCAATGCAGGTTTGTGGGCTTTAACAATTATTATTTATTTATTTATTGGTTTCATGTAAACATATATAGCTCACAATACTGTAAATAGGTATATAGGGATATGAACATGAAGACCCGTCAGGGCATTGCAATATGGCCGAAATGATTTGATTTATTTAAAGATATTTTGAGTTATTTACATTACGTGTTTGTAACCAGGACAGACGCGACGGATTAACGTGCTTTCTGTGACATGTAGGTAGCACTGCCAACAATTTCCCAAACCACGACCTTGTGATTCGTAGTTGAACATGCTTATCACTAGACTAACGCAGCTGTTTATAGGTGGAGGTGTAAATTAAAAAAAGCCCTTGGGAACAGTTTAATTTCCTAGAAAAAAGTAGCGTATGCTAACCTCTGTCCTTTCAACCAACTCTACGCCAAAAGTCATGACCGAATAATTTATATTATTTGCATGGATGTGTGCTACATCATACTGCGTTCTATCGCAACTATGGGCTTTCTTGCAATAGAATAATAAAGTACATTATCCGAGTCTTACTGCGCTCTGATGATTATCAAGAGATCGGACGAACAAAAGAAAAGCTTCGCGATCGTTACACTATCAAAAACATCTGGACTGCTCAAAGCCTAGCTTTAGGGTTTTACGTTCTGGTTTATTGTCCAGAAAACACGGTTCAGAAATGTACAGTACGGTTGGTTCATGCTCAATCGCAAATGTGGAGTCGTTTTCAAGTGTCCAAATTCTTTACCATCAAAGAGAAATGAACCAAATTTTTCTTGTTTTAGAGTCGCAAATTCTGTAATCCTGTTTTATATTTTACTATGGTCGAAACTGACCTTACAATAGGAGTACACAAATCTTACTCTTAGGGCACAATAAAGTAACCGATATAGTAGGTTTTCTAAGGAGTGGGCACATTATACGTACATTTAAAAAAACAATTATAGGTATGGCTATTTGCTAGCCCTTTAAACTCCAGGTATTTTGCATGAAATATTTGGTTTGGCGATTGATATATCGAAATGTAGCAGCACTGATGTTAAAGCCAGACTTGTGGTTTATTATTTACAGCAGCAACAGTATCAATGAAAATCACACGACCATATTTACCGTCATTTGAGAATCATCATTCGGTTATCAGTAGTCTAAATTACAATAATACAACTAATTTTTCAAATTTTTTCTTTTAATTAGTTTAAAAATTTCTCATTTTAGCGTCCGTTCTCATGGTTACCCTACACCTGAGTTCAAAATCGAGTGCCTAATTCACATCTAAATGGTTGAGCAAATTCAATGCGCCAAGAGTCAAATATCTGATTTACTCTAAAATGTTTCTGCTAAATGGTTTCTAGCATTAATAGTTAAGCTGTTAACAAGTTTGCCAGTCTCAGCATAACAACCAAGAGCTGCGTTTCAATATGCCGAAATTGTTGAAAAAAGAAAAATATAAAATAGACTTTCCATTTGTAGGCTATGAAATCATCTACCTTTTTGAAGTTATACTTCTTTAGCGGCGTTAGGAAAAACCATGGAAGTGGAATTATACGATGTTACGAAACGTTACACGATTTTGCAGTATGAAGGTAGTTGCGAAACCAGCCAGACTTGTGGTTTATTATTTACAGCAGCAACAGTATCAATGAAAATCACACGACCATATTTACCGTCATTTGAGAATCATCATTCGGTTATCAGTAGTCTAAATTACAATTGTTCATCGCAAAATTAAATGAAGGCACCCGAGAATTCGAGGACCGTCGATTTTTTATTCAGATAAAATACATCTAACATTGCACTTAATAAAAAACACATCTTCGTTAGGGATACAAACTTGTAGAACTGTATAATAACTATACTGCGGTAGAAACGATTGAGTCGACCTAAATGTTTATTGAGTTACTCTTGAAACCTTTTGGCTCTTAAGAGGTTAGAATTTTCTTCCTTCGATGTAATTTATGCTTAAAAATGAGAATAATATAATAGTCGTATCGTAGTATATATTAATATACTACGATACTGGATGGCGATGTGTGTAATGTCGTAGTATATTAATATATACTACGACACTACACACATCGCCATCCAGTCCCAAAGAAACCGTAGCCTGTGTTATGGGTAGTAAGATGACTATTGAATATTTTTATGAATAATATACATAAATACTTATAATATACAGATAAACACCCAGACACTGAAAAACATTCAAGTTCATCACACAAACATTTTCCAGTTGTGGGAATCGCACCCACGACCTTGAACTCAGAAAGCAGGGTCGTTGCCCACTGCGCCAATCGGCCGTCAAATACGTGTAGTAGCAAAAATTACGGATGTTTAAAACAACAGCAACAAATAACGGTATTAACCTTATTGTAGCTTAAGATTAAAGTTAACGTGTGTTGTTATTACTTCACAATATCCAATTTCAAGAATTTTTTACTTAGGTGTATTGATGAAAAAACTAACAACGGTTATAACTTAATGACATCTTGCTGTTGTCACAAACATTTTAATGGGACTTTTTTAAATTCTAATTTGCAAATTCTATGTAGCTTTTAGATTTCAGTTGTAGATGAATAAAAAAGGCTGACATTGATAAGGCCTTCTTCTTTGGCCGCTGTTTGTAGCCTTTGTAGCTTTAACTTTTAGTTACATAATAAAAAATAAAAAAAATCCTTTATTTCGTTTCTTACATTGTAAATGATACATGTTGTGAAGACCTCCTAGTAAGCATCAAAATACCTGTGTCAGGAGGCCTTACTCTTCCTTAGCAAAAACAAGATAAAATTAAAATAAAACGATTGAGTAGTGTGTCTTGGTGTGTATGGTGTGTTTGTGTGTGTGCGCGCGTGAGTGTGTGTTTGTGTGTGTGTACATGTTATTAAGTGCGTCTATATCCATTACATTTTAAATAGAAATAAACTGAAGAAGCGCCTCAGTTTCTTCATAGGTTAGTGTCTTCAGCCAGGCTG
Source organism: Pararge aegeria (assembly GCF_905163445.1). Classification (NCBI taxonomy): domain Eukaryota; kingdom Metazoa; phylum Arthropoda; class Insecta; order Lepidoptera; family Nymphalidae; genus Pararge; species Pararge aegeria. The sequence continues at coordinate 18,142,712 of NC_053187.1, forward strand.
TGAATGTTTTGTTACATTCAAAAAACGTTTTTTGGTATATATCAAACTATAGCTATAGCTACATAATGTAGAAAATCATTTCCATTCCCGCATATCAAAGGAAAATTTCGCAAAAACGTATCAAAAGTGTTTTTTATAGTCCTAATATTTGAATATAGAATGTGTTAACTTGGACGAAACTCTAATTAAACGTGGCCTTTTATGATTTTTCCCCCCACACTCAGATTTTTGTTTCATCTCTTTGAGGGTTCAATTTCAAAAGAACCCACCCTTTCCAGTGATCCCCATGTAATAAAAGACTCGATATTGACAACTCAGCCAATCGACGGTGATACCTGTTCAGATCTCAACACTTATATATTACCTTCTTTACGGTACATTATTTTTTCAGGGTTCATGTACCTATGATTGCAAGTGAGTTCCTTGATTCAATCATGATTTCTTAGTACTTATTATATGAGGTCCAAGCGACCCGTACAAGTGACTCCAGTAGCTTGCCTGAATGCGTGTGGCAGTAAATAAATAAAATAAATAAACCTGCTCGGCTAGAATGGGCAGGAGCCAATTATATCCCCAGGGAAAGGATACTAATTTATCTTCTCCCTCACAGTGGCGTGCATACAGGGTATGCACAGGGTATGCTGATGATATAAACAGAAGAAAATATCCAGTATGAGCTATAAATACTTAAGGGTAGGCTTTTTATATCTCTTACAATGCCTTTTCCTCGTACTCCCTCGTACTCATACTGGAGATTTTCTTCATTTTATATTATCTGCATACTCTGTGCATACCCTCTATGCACGCCACTGCTCCCACAGCTTTATCAACTTGCAGAGCAATGGCGCACAAGTGGAAATAATATCCAAATAATGTGTTTACATATTTTTCGCAGCCTCCCAGTGGCGTGCATAGAGGGTATGCAGATGATATAAAATGCAGAAAATCTCCAGTAAGAGTTCTAAAAATCTTAAGGATAGACATTGTATAAGAGTTATAAAAAGCCTACCCTCAAGTTTTTATAACTCATACTGGATAATTTCTTCATTTATATCATCTGCATACCCTGTGCATACCCTCAATGCACGCCACTTCAGCTCCCTTAATATTACTATCAAATAAAAGAGCTTGACTAGTAAAATAATGTAGTGTGATATTAAAAGTCGGGATTCTGAAATTTTAAATTTATGTATTTATTTATTTTGTGCTAAATTAAATATTGTACATGTTTTGTGTACTACTACCGGGCTGTGGGCGAAAAAAGTTGCGTCATTACGAAGCACCCATAGACTTTCTTTTCACACTAACAGGACTCCGGGCAATCTATCTTTAATATCCAATCTGCATCGCGGAATTTTGCAAAGTAACGAATGCTCCCTTCTAAAGGTTTCCTTGTGAAAAAAATATAAATTAACGCTAATGTATCTAATGTTCATACGCTTTTAAAGAATGTCATAATAAAAACAACTAAAAGGGAACGCAGTGTATTTTTTGAAATTTACTTTTATATCTTTTTAGAGCCATTAACAGTGGTAACATTGCAAGCTTGTCACATTTGTTTCCCATTTTTATGGCGGGACGTAATTTAAGTTACATACGCTATAAAAATAAAAATTGTCGCAGAATAACACCCACTAGAATAGATTTAAAAGTAAAATAGACTGAACTTTGTTTTTGTATGCATTTTCTTTATGCGCTTTAACGTAGGTGCTTCGTTTTTTTTCTGTTTAAATACGCCGTAGTTAAATGAAAAAAAATTCAACCTACATTGAGGTAATTTTGTGACATTACATCATCATAAAAGCTATACTGTAAGCCCCATGTGGGCTTTGGCTTGGTGAAGTAAATTTCTCTACGCGTCAAACGCTAAATACTGTAACAAAGAACGTTACGTCCCCCTTTTGGGGCAAAAGGTAGTCACAACACTTCTCTATTGCGACCTGCCTATGACCACTCCCTTAGCTTCACTCCATGTAAGGCCAATCTTCTACGCCTCCGCTATGGTAGTTAACCGCCAGGTTTGTTTTGGTGTTCCCATTTTTCGCTTCCCCTGTCGGTTCCCGTCCTGTTTGAGAACGTGGCTCTGGTTCCTCCGGAACTTGTTACCAATCCACTTCCATTTGCGGCGACGTATTTGACGAAGTCACAAAGAACCTAACTAGGGTAAAAAGTAATTCCAAGAGTAATTAAAAATCGCTTCTGGATCATTCTTTTGTTAACGATTTTCGAGTAAGAAGGTTTTAGGGTTCATCACGACTGCATCAGTTATTTTTTTATATAAATAAATAAAAAGTCTATTAAGGATAAAAAAAGAAAAACAGGTGAGATTGCATTGAAGGACTAACTTTAACTTGTAGTGGAATAAAACAACAACCAAAATGCACACCAGTGTAAACTTTTCAGGGTTGCAAAAGGACAGATGCAAGCAGAGCTCTTTCGCCATCCGAGAGGGGGCACAATTAACTTGGACGTGACGTCACCGAGAACGACCGCAGCCCTAGGGCTCCTGTACTTGCGCTCCAACAGCGCAAACGTGGCGGAGAGGCTCAAGCCACCAGCCACTGCGTATCTACTGGACTTTGTGCGACCACACAGCTCTTGACTGCAATCACAACTGATGGTAAGCTATAATGCAGCGTAATGTGGAGCACGCTTCCTAAAAGTTGCTTATTCACTCTTGATTTGAAGGTACTCATATTGTAGGTACTGGGTAAAATGGAAGCTGGTGGAAAATTCCAGATCCTAGCGGTGCGGATCAGAAACAAAGATGCGAAGCGCTTCGTACGCGTCCACGGTATATCGACAACGTAAGGATGCAGATCCTTACGGGGTTGTAAATGTAAAAAATAAATGCTCTCAACGGCGTGTAAAGTTTATTAATCTGTACTTGGCCAGCGTGGTAGACTACGGTTCATCCTTCTCATTCTGAGAAGACCCTGCCCTGCCCTGTAGTGGCCGGAAAGTAACATAGGTTGTTGATGATGAAGATGATGATGAACACTTGACAAAACAAAGAAATTTATAAAATCACGTCAAAGGTCAATATAGCTGGACCCACTGTTTAGGTTACCCCGTCGTTCTGACGGGATGTGTTCTAACTTCGGCACTATCAATATTACAAAGGCACTCAAAACTCTCCCCCCGAACTGCGAACTCACTTTAAACATGAACCGAACTCCTTTGTTCAAGATCGGTCTGATTTGAATTAGAAAATTGAACGGGCTGTATTGAACGGGGCAATTTATTTGCAAATAATGCGGGGAGTGTGTTTAATGCGTATTCGGTATTATACATATATATGCGATAAGACAAAAATGTTTTAAAGTGATCTATAAAGGTAAGACCACGCTAGGTTTACTAATTCTATGATTAAGTACATCCTCGTGACTAGATTACCTTTATTGGCTAGCGGTTAAGATATTCAATTACAGATTATGAGGTCCTATATTTAATAGTTTGGTATTAGGTTTTCTGTCAAGGAATTTCCAGTATTAGCTTGTTTGAACAAAATAAGTCGAGGTAAAAAGATTCTACTTTAAGATCCATATCTAATAGTTACTTTCAAGAGTAACCTTGAAGTTGATGGTCGATCATGTTATTAAGATCTCATCTCCATATGTAATAGTGGGTAAGACACATTGGTCGAATAGTTTCGCGCTTTAAACAAACAGAAATTGTCCCACTGTATTTCCTATAGATTATGTACACAAGGTGTCACAGAATTACGAAATAATATTAAAGAGTGCATAGGTATATTTTATAAAGAATCACCTTGTTGAAATATTAAAAGAAGAAACTTTATGTTTTTCATACAAACTAATTTAAAACATTCCAGGTGTTTACTTATGACAACCCTAATGAACATAAAAGACCGACACGCGCATAGTACCACATGATTTTAATTTTACACGTGATCTATCTGGTTTCTTTCAGTAAAAACTATGGCAGTGGTTTACACAAATACTATTCGGTTTTCGGTTTCACTGATATGTTTAAGAGACAGCACATAATGTACATCCAAAGCCCGTAACACGTGAAGCAAAAACTTTGTATCCCATTTAACAAAAATTGCACGGGCTGAGCAGTATGAATTTCCTTTAATTTCCTTTCCAGTAAGATTTCCTACACACTTACTTTATATAGAGAAGGAGTGCAGAATGCTAATATTTTTTTTGTAGACTATGCATAATAAATATCTACATTAAATCAACACAAAAAGAAATAAAAAAGGTAATGTTTTTAATAAAGCTGCCATATAATTAACAGATTAGTTAAGAGTATATTTGCCCTGGATCCTAGTAAGATAATTGAAAAGACTTTTAGTTGCAAAGGATAATTTTTATCACGGGTAAAATCACAGACCGAGTTGCGGGCAAAAGGAATTCCAGTATGAACTAGAACATAATTCCGCATAATTAAGGCATTTACTGATTAACGTACATCTGTGTGTGTGACGTTCGAACAAAGTGCGGTCATGCGATTTATTTCTAAAACATAAATCGTCACGGGTCGCTCGAGCCAAGCGCCATTTTGCATATTATTGCGGCGGTTTGTAATAGAATGGGATAAATCAAAATCCATGCATAGTATCAGCTAGTACAAATTAGACGCTTTGAAGCACACGCTTAGTAATATTGAGTTTCTAGTTAATAAGGCGTGCTCAGACGCTGGCTTTTGATTTAGCGTAGTGTTACAATGCCGATTTAGTTAATGCGATCGCTATCGCAAATCTTAGCCTTGTATTTGATTAGTAAACCAATGTTACATTATTAATTCTGAATAGCCATGATGAGCCATTTATACTCGATTTTATTTTAAACGTGCGAGACTTATGCTTTGATGGTAAAAATGATGACAGTGACTTTACCAGCAAATTATAGTACCAACAAAAATCATAATAAAATCCTCAGGTTACCTAATTTATAATAAATAAAATAAATAAATATACTACGAAAATACACACATCGCCATCTAACCCCAAAGTAAGCGTAGCTTTTTTTATGAGTACTAATATGACTGGCGAATATTTTTATGAATAATATTCATAAATAATTATAATATACTAAAAAAAACCCAGACACTGAAAAACATTCATGTTCATCACACACCTATTTTCTAGTCGTGGGAATAAAACCCACGGCCTTGGACTCAGCAAGCAGGGTAGCTGCCCACTGCCCGAACATTTGTCGTTACCATTTTTCTGAGTGGCGTCACATTATTAATTTCGTCCGTGTAGAAGTCACCTTTCTCTCTTCTCCCGCAAGCGAGAAAAATAATTGTAAATGTTGATTTTGGAAAAGAGCAGCTACTGAGTTTCTTGCCGGCTCTTCTCGGTAGAATCTGCTTTCCGAACCGGTGGTAGAGTCACTACAATCATACCTACTAGACGTTTCAAAAGTTCTTATAAAGTAGGCCTACTTAAAATAGATGAATTTTGAATAAAACCACATTAAGTCATCTTAAAAGATAGACATATGCTGTCGCGATTTTTTTTTTGAAGTTTTAAAGGAGAACCACTTTGTTATATACGATTTTATCGAAACTTTAATTGTGATGCAGCGCACGCAGCGGATTTTGAAACATTATTCATTGGTGCTGTGCTCTTATTTGTCTTAGCGTGATGATATATAGTCTTTAGCCTTCCTGGATAAATGGGCTATCCAACACCGAAATAGTCAGAAAATCGGACCAGTAGTTCTTGAGATTATCGCTTTTCAGCTTCAGCTTTATATTTTTGTATAAGAATATGCCACTATCATAAATACAATATGATATAGCATGAATCTCGTTAAAAATATGCGAGAAACGCTGCGTATCGTCTACGTCTTTAAAGTAACGAAAAAAGGAACAGCGTCGCGTATCAGATATCTGTACGCGAACAGGTCTCTAAAGGATGCAGTCCTATTGTGGGCACTAAGATATTTGAAGCATAACAAAAAGCTGGGGTCACCTGATTAGCAATTGTCGATACCATTTTTCTTATTTGCTCAACACTATTAATATATTACGCCTCCTATAATAATCCATGATATCACATGGATCTCGTTCATAACGTGCGAGTCCCGCTCTCCGTATAAATGGCTTTAAAGTAACGAGAAAAGAAAAAGCGTCGCGTATCAGATATCTGTACACGAACAGCTCTCTAAAGGATGCAGTCCTATTGTGGACACTAAAATTGTTGAAGCATAACAACCATCCGGGCGTGACACGTCTCTTGATACTAAACCGCTCAAAGCCGCACCCAATTTTCGACTTAAAGTCAGAACACATAGGAGGAATTGTTATGTATCTGGGACGTCCCGTATGTATTTTATTGCTGCGATGTTTGCTCGTCCCTCTAGTGGAGGATTTAGATGTTGGTTAGTCGTTCAGAGAGCCCGTATAACTCAAAGTTTGCGCTATTTTTGTGGACACGTAAGGTGGCGGCGAGGCGGTGGTTTATAGCCTTTGAAATCACTTTGGATTATTTGTGTGTGTTTAATTGCAGTCGCAAATAATGACGCTGATATTATAATTGGTTTGCGAACACAGAACACATGTGGCTGTTTGTTACTTGATCATGCGTAAATTAGGATTCAAATTAAAGTTAGCATAGACTAGGGCCTGAATTGGCACATTAGGTACTTTTCAATTAAATTGAAATATAAAAATTCCTGTTTTAAAATAAGTAAATCGTTTCAAGGAAACAAACCGGTGGACATCTTGGAAATGTCTCTTAAAAAGTTGAAATGTGGTATTAACGTAAGCTTATAGAAAAGTTTTGAAAAATATTATAGTGTAAAGATAAATATTAATTTAAATTCACAGTAAGCATGTTAAAGTTATCATCCTTGTCAGGGACACAAAGCTATTGAAAAATGTTTTGTAAAAGTGAATGACATAGGTACAATAAATTTTGTCAAATGAAACTTAATGTATTAAACTTTTCACTTCTATAGTTGCATTCTTTGCACTATCAGTTTTTGCTCGCGACGAAATTGTACAGTTCTTCTAAGAAGTTGATGCCACAAAATGATGTCATAAAATGCATTTTATGCGCCGTTAATGTTTCAATGTCAAATAAACAAGGAACTGATTTAGATACAAATGTATTCACAATGAGAATAAGTCTAGACACAGCACACCAAATCCGTTCAATGCCCGTTTAATTACTTCTGTAACACTGTAACACCGTTTCCTACAAATAGATATATCATAAACGCGTAGTTAAAATATGTTCAGGCAACTGCATCACGTTTTTAACGTAATTGAAACTTTAAACCCAAGCTAATAAAATATATATTTCTTTAATCCGTTACGAGAAGATAATTCAAGTTTTCCAAAACTTGTACATGTATGAATTCCTAATTATACGTAAGGAAAGATTTAAGGAACTGTTGGGCGGGGCGTGTTAATAAACAGTCAACCAGACTGTCTTTCCATTAACGATGTTAAAACGTTTTAGTATACATCTGTCCATCCATTATACCAATTTTCCTGGTGAAATTTCTCAATTGAATGAAGTAGGCAAGGTAGGTTAATGGTTCATTTTCACATACTGGAAAACTTAATTAAAGATAGATAATATAAAAGTTAATAAAGTAAAAATCGGGAAAAATTTATTTTAACTAAAATGGGCTTCAAATAATAATCAGAAATAACCAGTAAGAAAAACCCAGATTTAATAAAATGTTTAACAAAAACGAGACGTTCAAAGTTATTGGCAGTGAAAGCTACAGTATAATCAACAATATTGATGTGGAGGATACTGAGGTGAATGCCAACTAAAAGGTTACCTAAAAATAAGTTTGCCGAAGTTTTGTTTCTGTTATATCCACCATATTAGATTTAACGTGACGTCACATAAACGAGGACACTAAAGATGCTAAAAGAAAAATAACGACGCAGTAATTATCAAATTGGCCCAATGAGATCCGTCACAAAAGTAGATCATCTACATACATTATACTATTCCGTAATCAGGAAAAAAAATGTTTGTATTAACAGATTCAATTGTTTTCTATGCCCATCGGACTTTGAAGTCCGAAAACAATGGAACTGTCGATCGTCCGATTTCAAATAACAACATTTTTAAACAAAGTTTATTTGTTAGGATTTCAAAAGAATTTAAATTTTAGTTTTTTTATAGTCCAAAACAAACCATACCTCTGTTATTTCACACTGCTACATAAGGTATCTATAGTAATTTAGAAATATTATTCCATTAAATCTCAACTATTTCGTTTAAACATAACCTAACGTATAATTTTTTTATGGAAGTGAGTTCTATCTCAAACCGATAGCTTAACTTGTATAATATAAACACGTTTCCCATTTTGATTCCGGCCTTCTTGTTTAAAAACTGATAATTAATAATAATAATAATATGTATCTTATCTGGGAATTCCAAAGACAATAACTCGATGTCATCCGTTTACCACTTCCGATAATGAATTTCTTGAAGTGAAACGTTTTTGAAGTTATACTTCTTTTGGCGCGTTAGGGAAAAATGGTGAGAGTAAATTTTTACGATGCGCGCGCACACCGTCACGAAAAACCGACACCCTGAAGTTAGCTATAGTCAACAATTTCGTTTTTCAATAAAAGGTTTGACACTATACACTTTGAATTGTCAAAGTCTGTGGGCTCATTCCGGTGATAATTGATTCAATTGTACGAACAAAACTCAAATTTTGATGATAAAACTTTTCGATTATGAGAACTACGTTATAATAAAACTTTCAATGTATTAAATACCTTTTTCTATTGTTATAGTAGTTTTTTCTACAAACGCGGAATAAGGCGAAAGATAAAAAAAAATAAAAGATTTTTATCTTGTTACGCCAAAGAAGTACAACGTCTATCGCGTTTACATAAGTACACACACGTTTTTTATTTAGAATCGTGATTAGAAATTAGATTACACAAAAATGCGTCATGATACACAAACTAATACACCAATTTATAGGCATGAATGAGATAGAATATATAACACATTTTTCTATTTTAGTGATCATAGGCTTGGTAAAAAAAATAAACCCTACATTTCTACCAAAACCCCTGGTACTCCATATCCATGTCAATTTCTCGTAGGCTGCTTTTCAGTAGTTTCACAGGATGTAATTTCTCCAATTTTGAAACGTTCTTAATTCATACTTTGCTCTTATTGCTCCTAGACTTCCTTAAAAAATGGGCAATGGTACTCTGCAAGAATTTTTCAAATCGTAATTTCGGAGATCAACGTCTTCAAGTAAAAAAAAAATTCTTCAGCTTTATATAATAATATAAGGTATCCCGCGTAGTGGGAAAATCCCTCTGGAGATTGACCAAATGGTGCCTAGTAATATGGTCACTGAGACTGCCTTTTTTGACGTCCTTTTACAAGGTATAATAACATACATATTAAAACAAGAGCATCATCAACATTAAAATAATACTGCTTTCAACGATGGTGGTAAGCCCGCAGGTACTCACGAGCTAAATGCATATAATAAATAATTGAAACTTTTAACTAAGTTTTAGTCACTAATAATGCTGCAAAGCTATTTTACTGCACTTAAAAACTTTGTGTACCAGAATACCGGAAGCAATAATACTTAAGAAGCCATACAAATGTTAATATATTCCGGAATTGTATAAACTGCTATTATAATATCTTTCCTTAACAACTATATTTAAAGTCGTAATGCACAAAGCTTTAGCGAAAGATCACGCTGGGGATCTCCCCAGCGTGATCTTTCGCGTGGCAACGGGAGAAATCTTTCTCCCGTTGCCACGTTCAAACAATAAAGACAGATAGTTATTTAAAATAGTTAAACCCGAAGCATAAAAGACGGGGTTTTATAAGTTTGACGAGTGTGTGTATTCGTGCGTGTGTGTGTTTGTGTGTGTGTTTGTGTCTTGACTAGTAGATTGATATAAACTATATTGAAAGTTGAGGGTTTTTTTGTATTTTTTATTTATTATTATATGACTAGAGGTTGCTTGCGTTCTGCGGCCATGTTTATTACAGTATTTCTACAAATCCCGTGAGAACCGTTTTTTTTCCTGGCATATAAAGTAGCCTACGTTACCCTCCGTGATTTAAACAAACTTTCAATACACAACACATTACAATATTTGTACTGTCTCTTCCAGTGGTTTGGAAGGTAGATTCTATAAGAGGGAAGAAGCTTTAGCTTATAAGAAAGAAGAAGAAAAAACTCTTGCAACATCATCCTTTAACAATAGTTAGTCGGTTTTGCGAGAGATGGGAGCAGAGCGCTCCCAAGCAACATTGTCATTTGTTTTAACTCCATACGTATACAAATTATTTATTACAAAACCCTTTGCGCTACCAATATATACCAACCCTAACGCTTATAATTTGCCTCAGTTTTGCGAGTTAGTCCCGTAATTTGGTGAATAGTTTACTTCGGGATATCTATATAATGGGAGGGCAGTTTTAAGTTATTCGAGATTTTGGGATCATGGGACTGTTCTATCATACTTTATTTAAATAACGAATTAATTCGATATTTTGAATGCGAAAGTGAGCCCGTTCGTTAACCATCTTTCTCGCAGAAAGGGGTCAGTTGCTAGATCTTTTTAAGACTTGCGTGGTTTCATAAATGGGAGGACCTGGGTTTGATTCCCGACGCGGAAAATTTGGGAATTTCATCATATCAACCCATTACAGGCCTACTACAGGGAACGGATCTCCTCCTACAACGAGAAGCGGTTAAAGCCGTAGTCCACCACGTAACCGGTGTGAATTGGTGGACTCCACATGCCTTTGAGAACATTTTGGAGAATTCTCGGGCATGCCGGTATTTTCTTCACGATGTTTTCCTTCACCGTTGTAGCAAGTGATATTTTAATTGCTTAAAACGCACATAACTTATTTAAGTTAGAGTTGCGTGTGAGGGATAAGAACTCGGCCACCCGAAAGTAAACCCCTGGGCTATCACCGTTTTTGCAATTTATAATTTTTCTCTGATGATGGTAAACTTTGACCATGGCTGGTTACCACACGATAACATAACATCACGCCTCTTCTCTCGGAAAAGTTAGATGTATTCAGTATAACAGGGTACGCTTGCATTTTCTATCAAAGTTAGTAATGGTTTCATAATATGCATAATGACAGTCTATAGCCAATATATATAGTATATACATATTTGAAAATTGAATGTATGTTCACAAAAATATATCAAAATTTAAGAGAAAATGTGACTGCAATAATATGAACGTTAGAAGCAAAATTAAACTTGCAGTGCAATACACTATACTACACAAAATAATCAATTCATTTAAAGTAAATTGTATACAATTTCACAGTAAATTACCGGTTGATAAGTAATGTCTTTAAAAAGTTCAAAGTTTGTATTAAGCGAAAGCTTATAGAAAACTCATATTATAGTATAAAGGATTACGTAAACGATAAAAAAGCTTGGTTTTTGGCTTCTTATATATTTTCAAATGAAAGTGGGAGATGGTGATAACAAAAAGAACACACGGCTAAGTTTGTTGTCGTTTCTTCATAGACCAGGGCGCGTTTGGAACCCTCGTAGCTTTAGTAAAAACAGTACATTTGTAAACCCACGTAGCTTTACGAGGGTTTACGAATGTAGTTGTCGCCATCACTACTCACTACTATGTACACATTTTACTATTTGAATTAAGAAATATTTGACTTTAGACTTTGACTATGACAAAAGCTTGTTGTAGCACGTAGTATTTATACACAAAACTTGATTACCTTTTTTGTTGGTATAACACTTATTTCAGAAGTCGGTTTATCTTGTTGAATATCTAAGATAATTAACGTTCTCCTGGTGTATAAGCAGTACCCTTTGTCAATGTCAAGAACTGAAGCTTTATATTAGCTGATACGTAACAAAACAACAGTCACACTTATGCATTGAATATCAGTATGGATAAGATATACAAATAAAGCACTACGAATTGAATTAAAGATTTTGGTTCCATTCGCGGAATCCCGAAAAGTGGATTCGATTCGTGGAATTAACAAAATTAATGTTCACAGTGCTGTAGACTTATTACACAGTCGTAATCGCTTTTCAAATTGATATCCATGAAAACAATATAATATAATCTATAATTATATTGTTTATGTATATACTTAAATATTAGTTTTTATGTTTGTTTACACAGTATATAATTAGTAAAATGGTTTTTAAATATAAATATTGTAGTTTTCTGTGAAAACGCCTTATGTAACTTTTTCATTTTATATACCGACCCTTGTTTTCGTGTGCTGATGTGATGTACAATAAAAGTTTAACATGCACCTTCGCATGGCTGGTACTAAAGTTTGTTTAATTATTTTTTGACAGCCGAGTGGCGCAGTGGGCAGCGACCCTGCTTTCTGAGTCCAAGGCCGTGGGTTCGATTCCCACAACTGGAAAATGTTGGTGTGATGAACATGAATGTTTTTCAGTGTCTGGGTGTTTATCTGTATATTATAAGTATTTATGTGTATTATATTCATAAAAAAATATTCATCAGCTATCTCAGTACCCATAACACAAGCTACGCTTACTTTGGGGCTAGATGGCGATGTGTGTATTGTCGTAGTATATTTATTTTTTTATTTTTTATTTAAAAAAAAAATGACAAAAAAACCGACTTTGTAATACAAATAAAAAGCAAGAAATAAATATGTTCTACAACATTTTTAAGTCGGTGCCTAGTAAAATGTAGAAAGTTACTATGTATAAATCGTATTCCTTTTTAGATAGAAGCAAGGAAAGTATAAGAACCTAGGACTTCCTACAAAAGTCTTTACGACTCAACTCTTGGCTATTAATCAATTCTACAGTTTTCAAGGGCTTAACAATTATTCTAGTCCCTCTAAGTCTCAAAGTATATTATATTATTAAATGTTAACAATAATTCAATACTTCAACATATTTAGTATTATTGTATTGTGTTTATTTATTTTACCGTAGGGAAATATGTATTAGTTTATTTTATATGTGTACTGTTTTTGTAATTATGAATATGTATGTATATTCTTAGAGCTTTGCGCACCGCTATAAGGATTCATATGTGAGCCAATTCCTCATAATGGTTGCCTGGAAGAAATCAATATAAGTGATAAGGCCGCCTTTGTTACACACATTTAAATGACTTGTACCTTTGTTCTCTTTTATTTATTTCTGTGTTCTTATTGTGTGCAATAAAGTATTTTTGATTGATTGTTTGATATTAAACTATATAAAATATTCATTTCGTGACTGGTAGAATGTTCAAGGTTATTTTAATATTATAAACTTTAATCATACCTACATACAATATAACAAGATACATTTCGGAGAGTGTGCTCAGGTGCTATTCGATTTGGTTAAACCATCTCCTATCATGGTAGAAAAGAACCAAACTGCGAGGTACCGAAAGAATCTGCACCGTTACGTTGTTGAAATACCATCAACACGTACGAAGCGTTTTGCTTCTTCCTTTCTGATCCGCACTGTAAAGGCCTGGAATGCCCTACCATCTTCCGTCTTCCCCGATACCTATAATCTGGGTACCTTCAAATCAAGAGTGAATATGCATCTTCTAGGCAAGCCCGCTTTATCTTATAAAAAAAAAACCTAAATTCTCATGAACGAAATAAATTATTATTATTAACATTTATCAAATAAAATGAAACTGCCTCAACCTGTTGTATGTAAATTCACAATACCGATTGGCAAGTGCGATATGCAATTAACCCTCCGTTAACGGGGCTCGAAGGAGATTTTAATTTAATTACTGAGTAAAAAAATATCAGTGGAATTCTCCAATTCAGTTGAAATTTGTCAATTAAAGCTTATAATTTTGCTTTCGGGAATGAAAATGAAATTTGCTACGTGTTATAATTTATATTCCTTAATGTTTTTGTTACGTGAATGCGATTCGATGCTGAATTGCATTGGATCTACTTAAAAACGTACTACGTGGTTACAGACGGACAAAGACACAAAAGCTTGCTTCTACCATTTTCTTACTGAAAATCAAGGCAATATATTTAACAACGGATCGCAAGGTCCCGGGTTCGAATTCCGAGTCGGGGCAAAAGTTTTGGGTTTTTCTGTTATAAAATAATTTTCAGTACTATCTTGGATTTAGGTAATTAGTTTTCGGTTTTAAACTCCGTGCCTCGGAGAGCATGTTAATCCATCGGTCTCGGTTATTATCACAAACTCGAAATAATAGACTTTGAAGCCCACAAACTCAGCATTTCGGGTAGCGTGGTGGGCCTATGCTCTATGAACTGTATTTCCTATGAAATAAATATAAATAAATGAATAAATATACTACGACAATACACACATCGCCATCTAGCCGCAAAGTATTATGGGTACTGTGATAGCTGATGATTATTTTTTTATGAATATAATACACATAAATACGCATAATATACAGATAAACACCCAGACACTGAAAAACATTTATCGAAGGAATCAAACCCACGACCTTGGAATCAGAAAGCAGGGTCGCTGCCCACTGCGCCACTCGGCCGTCAACACAGACAGGAATATGCCCAGCACTGGGATTTTATAGGTTAGAGGGCATCTAAAATTACTTTAAGCAGTTCTGTATTAACTATTATTACTATTATTTTAAGCTACGTACAGCGTAGCAGAGAACGTTACGTAATGAAAAGTAAATATTCAACAATACTACATTGTGTGCTAGAAATTAATCTACCTTGGGCGCTAATTGTTAAACCAGACTCGGTAAACGTTCACACACTTGTAGACTGAGAGCCAGTGGATAACAATCATATTTTGACGGCCGGTTGTCGCAGTGGGCAGCGGCCCTGCTGAGTCCAAGGCCGTGTGTTCGATTCCCACAACTGGAAAATGATTATGTGCTGAACATGACTGTTTTTCAGTGTCTTAGTGTATATCTATATATTATAAGTATAGATGTATATTATTTATAAAAATATTTATAACAGTTATCTTAGTACCCATAACACAAGCTAGTCTTACTACAGAGACTTTGGCGATGTGTGCAAAGTCGTAGTAGATTTTTTTAATTATTTATTTTTCTCATTATTACCTAACTATTATAAATGCGAAGGGTTTTTTATTTGTTCGTTTGTTTATCTTCCCTTCACGCCGTAACTGAGCAAACAATCGAGTTCAAAATCTGACTCGGTAAAAGTTTAACTCACTGACTGGTAAGTCTTGATACAGTGGCTCCTATGTAATTAATCATAAAAAATAATGAACTAATTTTTTTTTTTTTTTTAAAGTTTAAACTTAACTATTTATTTACCTTATTATAACATAGCAGATAACACTACGTTATGAATAAACGAAAAACCAACATCGAACATAATATTCAGTTCGGTTTTAGAAACTAATCTACCGAAGATGTTAATTGGTAAATTGGTAGGCTATGAGACAGTAGATAAAAATTCTGCTTAAGTTATCATCCTCATCAGCGAACGTAACGTGCTACTACTGTGCGAATATCTCCTTCATAAGATCATAAAATAAAGCGATAAAGCGCTTAACCACGAGCCAATTCAGTCGGTAGGCTAACCATGCCTGGACTGGTCAAATACTGTCTCAAGGAAAACATAAAGCCATTTATCACTGCGATATAGGTTGCTCTCTGAAATAGTGAGATGTGAAGCCAAATTTGCTTCTTCAGAAATTTGCTTCTTCTGCATAACATACTTTTTTTACGCTATTATAGACCTTTATTACTGCAAACTCATTTAAAACTAAAATATTCCATAAAAAAGATTTTTTTACTGCAATTTAAAATTATTTATTTTCTCACTTTAAATGCGCTCTTTTGATGTTACGATGAATTATTTCTTTAGTGTTCTATTAACTGGTTTTTATCTTATCTTTTAACATAAAGCATACTTACAGACCGATCCGCACTGGGTGGTGGAATACGGCCTTAACCTCTTCTCATTGTGGGACCAGTGCTCTGTAGTGGGTCCGTAATGGGTTGATTTGATGATGATGATGATGATACTACCAGACACAGAACCCTGACTAATCGCTTTATTTTTATTTTTATGTTTTAGCCTAAGTTGGAATTCCGTGCAAAACCGGTGGTATGCAACGATCAAACGCTTTTTTCATAAATTTATTTAAACTTACAAATAAACAGATATAGAATGAAATTAATAATATCAGTATGCATATTACATTCAACTTTTAAAGATGCCTACCGTGGTCTCTGAGACTATTAAACTGGGATATGCATGAGACTAAAGACTAATTTAGCACAAGTGTTTTTCGTGTGGATATGTTGAAACTACATACATTATGCATCGAAAATTATAATAATAATTGCTTAAATGCTTTAAATACTCGATATGTTGGGGCATAAGATTTGTCCGCTCCGTGCCTTAAAGAGCACGTTTAACCATCAGTTTCAGTTACGTACCAACATAATGAAGACGACTGCTAAAGTCCGCTGCCAATACCTAAGCTGCCCGAGGCACAAATGCTGCACCTCACTTCCTATCTTCTTTCTGAAACGAGCCATAAATTTTATGGAGAAAAGGATAAATTTGCCAATGAAAGGACCCTAACCACGATGATGATTACTGTTAGAACTAGGTATAAATTATTGACAGTTCACTAAACTAATGAATACTCTGTGTTTTTGTCTTTATATTACCTCAAATAAATAAACTATTTCCATACAAAACTCCATCTGTCTACATTATTAACCTCGACTACCGTGTTGCATATTAATTGTTCAGCTAAATTTACAAAAAAAATATTTATTTAAGTAGGCATAATGTAAGCACTAAGTCTGTCTGTAATCTGTATTTAGGATGGTAGCATGATGTAATAATATATAGATTTTCTTTCAGGAGTCGTGCTATCGAATGCATAATAAAAACATTGTTTATTTCGACTGGTAGTTTTAGAGAAAACAAACAAAAAACTGCTACACAAAAATAAACTCTTCGGGTTTATATATTGAAATTTATAGCACTTTGTAGCCAGATATGGTTTTTAATCCATTTCATTCAAACCGCTCCAAATTTAATAAACGACATTAAAATTCTGGCTCACAATCCGCAAAGTGTAAAGCACATTTCGCACCGTGACACGGTTTTTTTATGCAAATCAGATTGTTACCAGCAACCGGAAAAATCAAATTTACAGCTCCGCACTAACTGTAGTTTGTTGTGACAAAATCACTCTTGCATTAAACATCGTTTTTTGGAAACTATATGAACATTAATTTATGGGATTCTCGAAAACAACTTCGACGTCGTCCCTGGCGCAACGATGAGCGCTGTGAAATTGACTAGGAGGTCCCAGATTCAATTCTCGGCAAAGGGAATTTGGGAACTTATAATTTATGAATTTTCTCAGATCTAGCGTGATAGGAGGCTTTGGCCATGGCTAGTTACCGTTACTGGCAAAGACGCAATTACATGTTTACAAGAACATTCGTATTTTTCATCCCAGGAACGTAAACGGTACCCACGGAATTTGTAAAAAACCGTGATATACGCGGACAAAGAACGCGTAAATAGCTAGTAATATTATAAATGCGAAGTAAGGTGTTTTTTTTTGTCGTTGCCTTTCCTTGACGGTCTAAATGAACAATAAGATGACATAATTTTAGGGATAGAGGTAGTAGAAAGGACGCAGAGGATAATAGTCTACTTCTTGTCCTGAAAACGTTAAATTCTCATCCGTCCTTCATTTACGTCCTGAAAACAAACAATCGACGTGATTTTTGTAGTCAGTCCACCTTGTCGGTTTTTTTAAGTTGAGTAACTTAGAGCTGTTTAAGAGGCCCCATAACTATTATAGGTCATCATTGTACAAATAAATGGTGCTTAAATGGCTGCCATATTTCCCAAATCATGACGACCCGCCCGACGGTTTTATTATGAGTTAATGCGTGTAAAACGGAGGGATAGCTAGTTTGTTATAAATTTATATAAAACGACAGAGTTTCGAGAGCTTACGCGAGAAACTACAATTTGCTTGGCTGTAGGTATACACTAAAAATGACATAAGCTACATATAATCCATTGTTACCCCAACGTTTTACTAGTATGTAGTGAATAAGATCTATCAACTTTATCGCCATTCGACGATAGGTCATTTTTTACGACATATACCCGCGATTCTTCTATTGACGGGTACTAACAATAGTTATTTTATTCTCCTTAATATCTGTGAAGACATAAAAGTCCTATTTTTTATTCCCTCGACAGATAGCGGGTACCCTGTGATAATGCAAAACCGTCGTAAAACTGATAATATATTTCGTGATCATAAAATGATGCAACGATGCGGTATAAAATAACAACTTTACGCCATCAGAATTAAAAACGGGAATAAATTTGCAACTGTTAATATAGAACAAGGACGGGTAGACCTTCATTGTATCTTCCCAAAATTTCGTACAGAATAGGAGATTGTACAACAAGTGCATAAAGCAAATCAATTCTTCGAAAAGTTAATCTACCAAAGCCAAAGGCGAAACTCGATATTTAAATCGAAGATAAAATGGGTTTCTTGACCAAGTGTATATTTACACCCGGCTTTTTACTAGACAGTTAAACAGTGAATTGTATTTTTCTATTATTATTATTATATTTAATGTAATCCTATTTATTGTGTTTGTTTGAATCTGTGACAATGTACTCTGTATATGGGACGGCATTTATAATGCATTTCAAGTATAATCATAGTCGCATTTAAAACAATAATGGTACTGTTAAAAAAAATCTACAGATAATATTTTTATAATATTTTTCCCGCTTAGAATTAAGGAGAACTGCAAATGGTATGCTTTAGTCATATATTATAATAACAGTAATAACAAATTTGCAATAATTTCACAAGCAATAAGTTAAATCTACATTGTTTTATACGCTATGTGTCGCTACGGTTATAACTTTTTATATAAAATAAAATATTGATTAAATTCCACAATTCCACTGATCTCTTGTTGAATCTAAACATTTTCATCGCACACTGATGCTAGTGCAAAAAATGTCACAAATACCAAGAAACTATACCAAGAAAAGCGGTTCAAGCAATTTGAAATTGGTTAAGATAATATTTAGAACGTATTCCGTTCCATCCTACATATCGTTTTAAAGACCTTAGGCACCGCGATTTAATTGAATCACCTCCCCTAACAGCAAAACATTTCGTCGACTTTTTACGACATTTTTGAAACAAGAGATCGCTATCTGGAAATAGATTTTTTTATACTCCCTAATGTCTTTTGAGTAATAAATCTGAATTTCCTTTGACCTTTGATTGATCGAAGGCTGAGGAGGGTTGTGATTATGCTGTACCGTCATAAAACAAAAAGGTGTTGGTAATACTTCTGTGTCCATAAAACACTTTAGTTACAACGATATGGCATAAAACTTCAGCATGAACCCATAAAAGTAAACGAATGGAGTTAATTTTCAACTACTATTTTAATAAACAGATTTTAATGAAAGATACACATAGAACCTAGCAATAACCACTGATAAAATGGACTGTCAGTAGATCTACGCTTTGAACTCTATTGGGTTATAAGTGACAAGTTTAACTGAGATTCTGGCGCTTGCCTTCACAAGATAGTTATCTATACAGCACTTAACTAAATCAATCTCAAGATGTCTTCCTTATGATGACACATGACGCATTTTTAATATGGATATTCCATTGAATACCATTATTTATTAAAGTTAAAGAAATTGTAAACTTCAATATGTTTTCTCACATTTTAGTCCAAAAAAATATTTTCGCTGAATTTCGACTGCCCAAACTTGAAACATTGCCAAAAATAAATATCTATTTTTTTATATTGATGCGTTTCATTACAATTATCGGAAAATATCAGATATAATCAAACATTATTTTGAATTAAATGATAAAATAATAAACTTCCGAACACCTGCTGACTGAGATAGTTATTACATTTTAAACGTAGATACAAATGTAGAAATAATTTTGGCAACAATAATGTATTTTGATTGCATCGGTTAGCGTTGAGGTGGTGCGGCGGTCAAATAACGCGTTTGTCGCAGCATTATTGGTGCAATGCCAAATCAGTCGCAAACAAGCCAACAACAGTGATAAGTCTCGATAGTTCAAAAGCACAAGGGCATATTGATATTTGAATGTAACTTTTTGGTATATTTTTTTAACAAATCAAACTAAACAGTTATTTTTCAAATAATGGAATATCATAATCATTATCAACTCATTATCAGCCTACTGGAAAACACTGGCCTCCAGCTCACAGAATGAGAAGGGTTTATGCAGTAGTCCACTACGCTGACCAAGTGCAGGTTGGTGGACTTCGCACACCTTTTAGAACGTTATAGGGAACTCTCAGGCATGCAGCTTATGATACGATGCTTTCCTTCACCGTTAAAGCAAGTTCTTAAACGGTTGGCAAATGGTACCACTAGGTTATCAGGCCGCTTCAGAAGAAAATATTTTATATAAATTACGGGAATCCAGCATCAGCAGCACTTTGGATTATGAAATATGATATCCGTCTCATGAACATGACTCTATCATTTAAAATAGTAGTTCAGAAGGTTCAAAGGAAGGAAGGGAAGGTCAAACTTAACTGAGTACTCGGTATGACCACATCGTATTGTTATGTAAAAACTAACCTATTTAGAGCAAATTCATTTCAAAATCACAATGCAGGTGTTAAAAAAATTTAAACTGAATACCAGTGAAGCATAAGGTTTGAAGATTATGCGGCGAAGCCCGTTCCCAATTTGCGTTGTCCAAGATCCGCACGAAGAGAAAACGTAATAGTGCAACAAAGACTTGCAAACAGAGACGAATCTCACAATCTCATTGCAAATATGCTTTCCATGCAATATTTCTCCCTCACCGCTGCAAAAGAACAAGTGATAAACAATCCTTTTGGGAAATAGCCAGACGCGCCAAACAGACTGGGAAACTGCTTGAATTACCAACTAGCTTTTTCTTCAGGAATAAATCCGTTATGTTTTGAGTAATCTCACTGCAGTAATTTATATTATTCTAACACGCGGGTAGAGTAAAAAAGATAGACGGGAGACTGGATGCTGATACAACGTAAAAAAGTGTGCACTAGAAATCGGTATATTCTATTTATTACATATATACAAATATTATATTTGCGTGTATTGCATGGTTAATATACTAGCGTGGGCTTTTTGTAATATAAATGGGTTTGTAAGTTTTAATTTATTTTATTTTTAGCTTCTGTTTTCTTTTTCTAATTATTATATATGAATATTTCCATGGCATAGGGTTCCAGCTGAAAATCAGGAACTGGAATCTTTAACTAGGTTGTGCCACGCATGACAAGCGTTACCGTAACGTTACAGTAAGCGTTGCTATTATTTGAGCATTGAGTTTTTTTTTTTTTTTTTAATTGTTGTATTGAGTTTTGTTTAACAAGCGGAGGCGCTGGATGGTATTAGGTACCACCCAGCGCAATTTAGGTTAAAATATTGTACTGCGTGGCTTATATATATATGTGTGGCTTATTTATATTGTAATAAATATATTTTATTTCTTATCTTTCAAATTTTTAAAATATTATATTTAAATTTATTATATTTAATTTTTAAAATATTATATAATTGTTATAAATAACAACTCAGTAGCTGTGGGTGTTGGTTTATTCGGTAGTTTTTGGTGATCTTTTCTTCTACGAGTAACCTTGAATGCAATCATAACTGGTGGTAAATGTGGTGAGTGGGTATGGCAGTAATATTATACACAAAGCTGTTATCATTTTCTACGCGGCATAATACCGGAACGCCAGAAATACTCTTGGCGGCACGTCTCTCTTGATAGGTGGTAATAGACAGGACCGATGCCGACAGACATGATAATTCAGAAATTTGTCCTGCTAGGAATAGTCCCGGCGAAATCCCATTGTGCAAGAGATTCCATAAAGGTGATTGTTAGCCATTTTAATAAATATACTACGACATTACACACATCGCCATCTAGCCCCAAAGTAAGCGTATCTTGTGTTATGGGTACTAACACAGAATTACTTATAATATACAAATTAACATCCAGACACTGAAAAACATTCATGTTCATCACACAAACATTTTCCAGTTGTGGGAATCACAACCCACGGCCACGACTCAGAAATCAGGTCCCACCGCGCCAGTCGGCCGTCCGTTTTGGAAGTGTGGTCGTGCGTAAGCTACAGTATTGTACAAAATGTTAATCTTTTATAAAGCCAAGCTTGATAAAGTAAGTAAAACAAAGGTATAAATTATCATTACTTCACTCCTCCTCACAACACAAGAGCCCTCGAGGTCTCCGTCTATCTTTTTCTGGTGTCTATATCCTACGCTTGGAGGAAATATATAAATGGAAATATAAATATTCGTCGCGTGTAGCGTTTCACTAGAAAGATTTCATTTATCAAGGATTTTGAAGTAGCTTCTTAGAGCTACCTTTAAGCGCAACTGTATGCACTGGAGATTTTAAGTGGGAGGCCCCGGATAAGATCCCGGGTAGAGGATTTGGGAATTGAATGAATTTCTGAATTTTCTCTGGTCTGGTCTGTTGGAAGGCTTCGGCCGTGGCTAATTATTACTAATGTCGCGTAGAAAACGATTGGGCTTTGGGTTTAATATAC
Organism: Pararge aegeria; assembly: GCF_905163445.1. Classification (NCBI taxonomy): domain Eukaryota; kingdom Metazoa; phylum Arthropoda; class Insecta; order Lepidoptera; family Nymphalidae; genus Pararge; species Pararge aegeria. The sequence continues at coordinate 18,165,311 of NC_053187.1, forward strand.
TACTGCCATACCTCTAACATGTTAGCCCGTTACCATCTTAGATTGCAACATCGCTTTCCAGCAGCCACCTGCGGTCAAGGGCTACCTTGTAATGGGATAAAAAAGTTTGGTTTACACTGAAAAATTTTACGATAATATAGAAGGGGTACGGTTTTTGAGATCCACACCCTTAATCGGTTGTTATGTGGCGTCGAAAGGCTGCTAAATCAAGGCAGCTTTATCTACAGGGTGGTAACTTGTCAAGGCTGATGCATTCAACCAAATCTGATCTGTCACTGTCGCATTTTTTTGGCCGTCCCTTCCTAATTTGTCCAGAGTGTTTATTGATTCTTAAGCGACGATTATGATGTAGTTTACATAGATTCTTAAAATCGCTAACATGGCAATCCAACTCCCACCTCTAAGGCTATAATAGCACTTACCGCTACACAAGATTTGAGAATATTGTAAAAAATACGAATAAAGTAAGAATATCTTAACACATTTGTTTCAAACTTTAGTGTCGAAACGAAAGCAGGATTGTATTATCACGACTAGAACACTTCTCACTTTAAAACTCCAGAGACCTCAGTTTATATCAATGTGGGAGAGAGAATACAAGGGGAATATAAAAATTGTAGAAGAGAGCGCCAAGTCTGTGCATATAAAAGTTAAGCTCGCTTAATACGAGACGCAGTGAAATGAATGGATGCATTTCACGTTTCGGAGCGGTTTTGTTAGACACAGTCTTGCTCTAATAATAGAGTTTTTTTTTATAGTTGCACCTGCAACTTTATAGACGATTGACCGTAAAATTCAAAATGCATGAACCCGTTAATTTCAGTATTGCGTTTAATATTTTACTTGACTAGTATATACAATATTATGCGTTTTCACTTGAAACCCATTCTGAGGGGTTATAAAAATTAATCTAAATTTGCAATACTCCGTGAAAAGCAGGAGAATCTGTATAGTGTAATTTAAAATTTCTTCAATCCTTATACTCCACACCACACAGAGCATCGGCAATGTACCCTCTACGCACGTTTCGCTCAAAAACCGGAGCATACTCAGAAGATCATTGCAAAGTCATAGCCTAATTTTCATAATATATCATGGAATTCCGCAGAATAACGCCTGCTTCTATCAAACATATTGAATGAGTTGTGTAAGCATACACTCTCGACTCAAAAACAATATCAAAATCTATGATGACGTTGATTATAACTCGGTACTTTACAATTGAGAGCAAAGATCCTGTATTGTTTACCGAAATTCCCAGTTCAAGCTTATTTTAAAACGAGTATTCAAACTCTACAGTCTTCATCATCAACGGATCAAATTATACGCTCAACATCACTTCATTAACACCCGTGCACGGTAATCCGCTCAATAATTCCTGATATGTACTTGCTATAATGATACGCTTAATTTTACAAACTGCAATTGCTTTTAAACAGTGAAAAACCTCCCCAGGGAGGTTTCGACTGTGGTTTTAAGGTCCCGGATTCGATTTATGCAGGGTAGATTTGGGAATTTATTATTTCCAAATTTTCACTGGTGCGGGCTGGTGGGAAGCTTCGGCCGTGGCTAGTTAGCTCTCTACCGACAAAGACGTGCTGCTAAGCGATGATTTAGCGTTTCAGTATGACGTACTTTAGCACGACGTAGGGCAAGGTAGAAGGCACTAGAGCACGTGGTAGGTCACCCATGCGATGGACCGATCAAATCAAATCTTCAGTGGGAGGTCCCTTGCATGAGTGTACCAGACTATCTGCAAACAGGGAGAAGTTGCGAATGATCGTGATGCGAGTAACAACTGCCACAAAGAATGTCCCACCGTGATGACCACGACCACTCTGGCAAGAGTGTTACGACAAAGAAGAAGAAAATGACGTAGTTTAGCAACCGATTAGCGGTATGGATTAAATACAACTGCCATACACCCGAACAGATCCCGCTACCGCCTTAGACTGCATAATAAATTACCACCAGGTGAGATTGCAGTCAAGGCCTAAATAGTGGTGTTATAAAAAGTAAAAAGGCAGATATTGAACATGTTACAAAGTTGATTGAACATGTTAGAAACTACGTTTTTCCTGCAGCAGAAATAAAAAAACAATGTAGATTAATATTCGTCAATTTTATTCCAATGCCAATAAATCGCAATTAGCCTAAAATTAAAAAGATTACAAAACAGCTCTTTGATTCCCTAATACTATAGAATACTATCTACGTATATAACATTTTTACGAATATAATTCCAATAAGTAAACACATAATTAATAAATTAGATTCTGATCATTGTGGTCAATTAATTCAATTTGAAAATGTGAAGAAAAATGTCTCCAAACATAAAATTACTTTTGTACCAGTGACATCAAACCGCATAGAAAAAATGAGAACTAGCCTCGTCAAAGACCTCCCGTTCTTACAATCGGGGACAAGTCCGAATGAGATGTACAGCTGTTTTTTCAACACGTTTCAACGACTATTTAATTCTATATTCACTAGTAAGTCGGTTGTGGTGACTGATGCTTTAGTTTTTAGTGAGTGGGCATCAATTGAACTGCATAAGAGTAGGCAAAAAATGTACGAACTTTATGCAGAACGTCAATACAATACTGATGCTGAGTTTAGAGATTGTGTTAAATTATGTTCCAGTAGTTTTAAACGCGATTGCTTCTTGGAAAAGTCCCGATACATACAGAATAAAATAAAAAATAGCAATAACGTAATCAAAACTACTTGGAAAATAATTAATGAGGAGACGGGAAGAGTACCACCGCGGCATAATAACTTTAAACTTAATGTAGATAATAAAGACTTAACATCTGATTTCGAAGTGGCTACTGCTTTTGAAATCTTTTTTACTAACATTCCTATCTCCACCACTAAATCATTGAACTCTTCACCAGATATTGCTCTCTCTCTATTGAAGAATAACGTGCCCGAGTGTAAAAACGCTTTTAAATTCAGCCATGTTAGTGGCTCTGACGTTATTAAAGCCTTTAAATTATTAAATAATAAAAAAACAAGTGACTTGTGGGGCATTTCCGTTGAAGTTCTCAAATCACTAATTGATATCGTTGCACCCGATTTAGCATTAATATTTAATAACTGTATAGATTGTGGTGTGTTTCCTGACTTAATGAAACATAGTAAAATAGTTCCTTTGTTTAAATCGGGTAGTACTTCTGACCCCACTAACTTCAGACCAATATCAGTACTGCCCACTTTCAGTAAAATTTTTGAAAAACTTATTTTAAATCAGTTACTTGCCTATTTTCATAAGTATGATTTACTCCACGTTAAACAATTTGGTTTTACACGGGGTCGCTCAACTATCGACGCTGGTGTTGAGCTAATACATAATATATTTGAAGCTTGGGAGGAGTCACATGATGCACTTGGTGTGTTCTGTGATTTGTCTAAGGCGTTTGATTGTGTTGTACATGAAACGTTAGTCAGAAAACTACACCACTATGGAATTCAGGGTGTAGCTCTCGACTTGATTAGTTACTACTTGCGTGATAGGGTGCAAATGGTAGACGTTAATGGAAAGCGGTCTAATGGGTCATTTGTGAAAATTGGTGTTCCACAGGGTTCTATATTAGGACCTTTTCTATTCCTTATTTACATTAATGACCTGCCTTACCTTGTTAAGGACAATCACGGGATAGTATTGTTTGCTGATGATACATCACTTATGTTCAAAATTAAGAGACGTGAATTAGCTTTAGACGATGTAAACAACTATCTCGCTAAAGTAGTACAATGGTTTGAAGCTAATAATTTGGTTTTAAATGAAAATAAAACTAAGTGCATAAAATTCACATTACCAAATGTTAAACATGCAAAAACCACTATACTACTTAATAATGAGGAATTGAACCCGGTGGATACAACAGTATTTCTAGGAATAACGTTAGATGCTAAACTTCAATGGGGCCCTCATGTAAATAATTTATCGAACAGGCTTAGTTCTGCTGCCTATGCAGTAAAGAAGATACGCCACCTGACAGACATAGAAACTGCTAGGCTAGTCTATTTTAGTTACTTTCACAGCATTATGTCATATGGAATTTTACTATGGGGTAATGCTGCTGATATTGGCACTATTTTCGTGCTGCAGAAGAAGGCTGTTCGTGCGATCTATAAAATGGGTCCGAGAGAGTCATTGAAAGATAAATTTAAAGATGTTAAAATAATGACACTCTATAGCCAATACATATTTGAAAATTTAATGTATGTTCACAAAAATATATCAAAATTTAAAAGAAAATGTGACTGCAATAATTTGAACGTTAGAAGCAAAAATAAACTTGCAGTGCAGTACACTAGACTACACAAAATAAGCAATTCATTTAAAGGAAATTGTATACAATTTTACAATAAATTACCGGTTGATATCTTGGGGATGTCACTAAAGAAGTTCAAAGTTTGTATTAAGCGAAAGCTTATAGAAAAGTCCTATTATAGTATAAAGGATTACGTAAACGATAAAAAAGCTTGGGTGTAAACAATTGCTCTAACCAGGTTGCTTCTTAAATATTTCCTAATGACAATGTGAGATGGTGATAACAAAAAGAACACCCGGCTAAGTTTGTTGTGGGCTTCTTCTTAGACCAGGGCGCGATTGGAACCCTCGTAGCTTTAGTTTTAAGTTTACGATTGTAGTTATCGCCATCACTACTCACTGCTATGTACACATTTTGTATATAATAACGCATCAAAAGTGCCATCTATGTGCCTATTTGAATAAAGATATATTTGACTTTGACTTTGACTTTATCTTCCTATTGTTTTAAATTACATAATATATATTTCACTATGTAGCGATAAGGCCACCAAATTGTACTCTCTTTCTTTGGTGTACAATAAAAGTGTATTCATTCATTCATTCATTCATTCATACATCATCATTATCGACCATTGGACTGGTAGTCCAATTAAGGGCAGGGGTCTCCTCTCAGATTGAGCAGGGTTTTGGACGGTATCCATCGAGCTGGCCAAGTGCAGATTGGTAGACTATACTTGCCTTGGAGAAAATTATCGAGAACTCGGAACGCGGAATGTTGCTAGCTCACAATTTTTTCCCATTTTACGGTAAGCGTTTAGAACATTAGAGGTGAAATAATTACTGTCAACTGATATACAGAATGGAATGACTAACCGCTTGCTCGTGAAACTCTACTAAAGTGGAGTGGTTTTTGATGCTTCAAAATTAGTTGTGTACACGGTTTCGGGTATATTTTTAATTCTGTGTTCACTCACCAAATCTGGCCAAACTCAGCTTAACTTAGTCCAACTTAAGCTCTTTGCCCAGCTGTGGTACATTTGGCTGCTATTGTATTTTGTCATTTTCGTGTTGCCCTTTTTTTCTTAATACTAAGCTTGCCTGGCAGAGATCGCTATCATGCGATAAGGCTGCCTTTTGTATTCTAGTTTTTTCTTCATGTTTATTTTTTGTTTCATGCATAATATATTCTTGATGTGGTGTACACATAAAGTGTAATAATTATAATAATAATGATAATAATGAAAAAAAAAGAAAATTACATTGACACATAGCTAAAGGAAAGTGTATCAAATAAAAATACTGTATTTATTTACACCGCAGCCACCGCTTTGGTTTAATTTTGTTTGGGGTAAGATATTATTTTAGGGCAAGGGGCGCGTTAGATTTAATTTAGTGGTTTCCTTTATAATAATAAAGGGGATTTCACGGAGGGCGCACTGGCCTTATCTTGATTTGGAATGGCCTTGTTTCTGATTTAGATCCGATATGCTTTTACCACACTAGTATCTTTTTTTTTTTTACCAAACTCCACCCATCATTATAAGTCTATCTAATCCAAAGCATATGTCATATATATGTGGGTATATGTGGGTGTATGTTTTGACGACCTCCCTGGCTCTTAAGTTAGACCGGGACGGGTTCGATTCCAGGCAGGGGCGATTTGGGAAATAATAATTTCTGATTTCTCTCTGTACTGGTCTGGGTGGAGGCTTTGGCCGTGACTACTACCGTCTAGTTGCAAAGCGATTTAGTGTTCCGGGGCGATGTCGCGTAGAAACCAATTAGGGGGAAAACTATCATATTCTCTAACAGGTTAGCCCGCTATCATCTTAGACTGCATCATCACTTACCACCAGGTAGAATTGCGGTCAAGGGCTAACGTGTAGAGGAATAAAAATAATGTCTATCTTTAAGGTAGACTAATACGCGGACGAAGTCGCGAGGGACCGGTAGTCTAGTTATATAAAAAATATTTTACAAATCCTGCGGGAAACGATTATTTAATTTATTTATGAACTTTGATATATAGTTTATTTTTAAATTAATAGAAGGCTACGGCGCTTCGCGGCACGACTTTGTCTTTGTCTTTAGTAACTAGCCTAGGCTGTAAACTCCCTCCACGATAGACCTGAGGAAAATTAGAAATTATGGCATCATAATTCAGCCTCTGCCGGGCATCGAACCTGGTAAACCACGGTGCTAATCACTGCGCCGAAATTTATTATTATTTACTTAAAGTAAAGCGGTGATAGGTCAGTGGGTTCATCGACTTTCGAGTTTTTATTTTAAGAATTTACTTTCGAGGAGCCGAGTTCAAATCGCAGCACGCACGGGTATAAAAACTATACTGAATACTGCCATATTAAAATAAATATGTTTCATTTTACCATACCATATTTTATGAAATAACATTATTTTTCATCCGTTAAATAAAGCCGAATACAGCCGATTGTCGCAGTGGGCAACTATCCTGCTTTCTGAGTCCAAGGCCGTGGGTTCGATTCTCACAACTGGATAATGTTTGTGTGATGAACATTAATCTGGGTGTTTATCTTCATGTTATAAGTAGTTATGTATATTATTCATAAAAATATTCATCGGTCATCGTAGTACCCATAACACAAGCTACGCTTATTCGGGGCTAGATGGCGATGTTTGTATTGTCGTAGTATATTTATTTACTCATTTATTTATTTATTTATTAAAGCGTTTTTATATATTTTTTTCGAAACTAGAATGATATTAAAATCGTTTTTTATTCGTAGTCTGATCTGGAGTTAAGGGAAATAAAATGTTATTTATTTCTGTGTTTCTGAACAAAACCCTAATCCTAATATGTACTTTATATCCAAGTCATCAAACATTCATTTATTTTTTGGGGGCCAGCGAGAATAAATCGTTTTTGATAAGTGCTCTACTGAATGGCAACATAAACACTTTTTATGGAGGGCTTATTTATTTTTCGCCGACTTTTCCACTCCTCACTGAGCTAATATTTCTTGATACTACGAACGAAATTAAAATACCTACTTTTATAAGCAAGCATAATGATTATGTTTACGTTATCAAAATTTAATATAGTAGGGCAATAAAAACAGTAGAGAATAAAAAATAGACATTAATTATCTGAGCATTAAAAGCAAAGAAAACGTACTCTAAAAGTTATATATTCATAGATTGATCATTCTATACGGTAGGGTACCTACTTATTGAAATTCAAAATTAATTTATTTCAAATAGGCATAATAAAAGCACTTTTGAAACGTCAAGTCTTAAAATTAGTAATTGGTTGCAAGGAAATTTAATAGTATTTATTAAAAAAATACTTATTTATTAAAATGTCTCTCAATTAATTCTTAACTTGTAAATGATAAGGCACGTTACGTTAGGTTAAGTAATTAAAAAGTAAGAGTCAAAGTCAAATCTTTATTCAAGTAGGCCCATAGGTGGCACTTTTGATACGTACATAAGAATTACACGGTAGTGAGATGATGGCGATAACCACATTCGTAAACTTAAAACTAAAGCTACGAGGGTTCCAAACGCGTCCTGGTCTAAAAAGAAGCCCGCAACAAACTTAGCCGGGTGTTTTTTTTGCTATCACCATCTCACAATGTCATTTTAAATTATTAGAAGAGCAACCTGGTTAGAGCAATCATTTACACCGATTACGTAGTCTTTTATACCATAATAGGACTTTTCTATAAGCTTACGTTTAATACAAACTTTGAACTTTTTAAGAGACATCTCCAAGATGTCAATTGGTAGTTTATTGTGGATTTGTTTTTTGAAAATTAAACCGTTAGCTTGAAGGAAAATTAGCTCAAAGGATCCTATTATAATCATAGAGAATTACTTAAATTATAAAAAAACAAACCTTGATATTGTCATTGTTTGGAAACCAACACCTTATGTTTATAAACACTGATACAAACAACATAAATATACCTACTTAATCATCATAGCGACCCAATACCGGCCCACTACAGGGTACGGGTCTCCTCCCACAATGAGAATGGGTTTAAGCCAGAGTCCACCACGTTGGCCCAGTGCGGATTGGTGGACTCTACTTACCTTTGGGAACATTATGTAGAACTCTAAGACATGCAGGTTTCCTCACGATTTTTTCCGTCACCGTCGAAAACAGTGATATTTTTAGTAACTTAAAACGCACATAACTTAGTAAAGTTAGAGGTGCGTGCTGGGATTTGAACCTGGCCTCCCGAAAGTGATGACACGCTCCTACCCACTGCGCTATCACCGCTTCTTTCCGTATTTTTTAAAAATCATATTTGAATCATTTAAGGTATCTAATAAACTCACATAATTCTAGATAATAAATAAACAAAGGTTAATGTCGCAACTAATTGCTGTACTTTGCAAAGTAATATTTTTTGACCAATACAGCTTTGACACTCGTTAAACTACCATGAACACATTTGACATTTCATATGTTTTCCTTATTTCTGAAATAAATCATGCTGAGAAACTCTAAACTTCCTCTGTATCATTGCTTTTATTTAAATGTGAGGATCACGTTTAAGAACCATAAGACTCGCAAAATGTGCCCATTCGAGGAATTTGGTCTTAAAGCTTTGAGGGTTATTGAACGAAACGTTATCACGTACAAATAAAATAATTATTAGTTAGAATCTTGATTAATTCATTCAGGAGCCGTTTATTGGAAATAAGTTTCGCTGCCAGCCTCTTTTGCAGTCAGCTATCGTATGAAATTCCACGTATATCGTCCTGGATTCCAAGCTAGTGGGCTCTAGGAATTTTTATTAAGGATATCTAAGAAATATGGATGCTATGGCTTCGTTTATCTACTTACGTTGTGAACTTTTTGTTTATATCAATCATATGAAGTAAGTATGATCGGTTCTGTCTATGGAAAGGCCTTTTAAATTCGCTTCTCTGACAAAATAATAATCGTAGTATTGATTATCATTCAGTGAAAATAGCGTTAAGCTCCTAATAATGAAAATACAGAACCCGTTTTCAGACATAATTACATGCAGTGCAGTGTCCTAAAAAAAGTGAAAAAGCCCCGCGCACGTCTCAATGCCAACGAAATGTTGCCAGCTCAGAAACTTTTTCCCATTTCCCCCATTTTGTGGTAAACGTTTAGAGGTAACGGCGAAGAAAAACATCGTTAGGAAACCTGCATGTGTTAGGAAATAGGGAATTACAGCACTTTATCTAAGATAAACCCGATGTTTTATAAACTTAAAATGCATATTAAAATTTTCGGAACCGACAGGATTAGAACCTGCGACTCTCGGGCAATCGCGGCCTGAGCGCTTTCACCAATTAAGTTTATGAAATTGATAATTCCTCCAAGTGTAGGAAGTAGGTAGGCTCCACACTCATAAAAAAATATAAAAATATAAACCCGATGATTATGTTAAATACATCAACAAATCATAGTTTGTACAAACTAAGTAAACTCGGTATTTAACTTCAACAATACTATTAATTAATGAAAGATCTAAGTGCCGTCCTGAACATTGCTGGTATTGAAGTGAATACCTGGTCATCCAAGGCCCCATTTTTTAGCATATGCCTGAGAGTTCTTCATAACGTACTGAACGGCGTGTGAAGTCCACCACTCCTTGGCACTTGGCCAGCTAGATAGGCTAGGCCAGATAGCTTGGTAGACTACGGCCTAAACCCTTCTCATTCCGAGAGGAGATCCGTGTTATGTAGAGGGCCGGTAATAGCTTGATGATGATGATGATGTTTAGAGGTAAAATCATTGCTGAAAACTACTAAATGTCATTCCATTTCAAGTCGCAGGCAACTAGATATTATTCGCTTCTTCTTAGACCGGGACGCGTTTGGAACCCTCGTAGCTTGAGTTTTAAGTTTACGAATGTGGTTATCGCCATCATCTCACTACCGTGTAATTCTTATGTACGCATCAAAAGTGCCACCTGTGGGCCTACTTGAATAAAGACATTTTTGACTTTGACTTTTTTGACTTTGACTTTAATAATAATCTCAACATTTATTGTTAAAGTTGCCAAACACATAAATCGAATTACAATTCAAACTACGTCACGGGATCTCGTAAAATTGCCCATAAATACAAAACACGTAACTCACAAATTGCCCAATGGGGATTAAAGTTACGACACATGAAAATGTATTTGAAACCGCTGATAATCAATAGTATCGCGTAAACACGAATTGGATATTGTTAATATGCGTTGACGCTTTGTAAGTAATCAACTAAAAACTATTGGTTTTTGAGTTGTTTTGAATATAACTCAACGCGTCACTATACAGCACGAGGGTTATTACCATCGCTCATAAATATATTAGTCTTAAATAACGGTTTATTCGACATAACTAGACGTCTTAGGACGACCACTGGTGTATTACTGACTGTATAGGTATGACTTATGAGTACTGAGATACACATCATTCCTCCACACTTAATATCTGAAACCTGGTAACAAAAACAACATCTCTAATTAGCTTACAATAATTCTAAAAAGGTAGGTACATAAGTATATTACATAATAACGAGCATCAAAAATATTTCCGGTAGTCAATTTTATGTCTAGATCAGTTTGACATGAGAGTGTTGGCGACGGGGCCTGTGGCGCGATGTCCACATTTTCAGGCTCTGAGGCTGGCGCCATAGGCGGAAACGTTACTGCCACACTCGTGGCGTCAGTGAGCCCTAGCTCACTGTCTCTGAGTAATGATATACACACCAAGTGCCCTTTGGTGACTGTATATCAGAATACAGTTGTCACTATACCTAAAGTTCTTGTAGCTGTACAAATTGACTATGGAAATATAACGGTATATGGGCAGCAGCGTTCTCTTGTGCTATTACTACCAACTACTGCGTTGGCCAACTTGTCTACCCAGCGTGGTGATTATAGGTAAATCCTCCAGTGGCAGAGGCCCTTAGTCCAGGAATATAAATAAATAAATATACTACGACAATACACACATTGCCATCTAGCTCCAAAGTAAGCGTAGCTTGTGCTATGGGTACTGAGATGACTGATGATTATTATTTATGAATAATATACATAAACACTTATAACATACATATAAACACCCAGACACTAAAAAACATTCATGCTCATCACACAAACATTTTCCAGTAGTGGGAATCGAACCCACTGCCTAGGACTCAGAAAGCACGCTGCCCGCTGCGCCAATCGGCCGTCAAATATATTGTTATTTATTAATTTATAGAAGGTAGAAGCAGGCGTTACCTAACATTCTTCTCTTATCTTCAGGAGATGACTTTACAATGAATAATTGTTAAGGACTTAGCAATTATTCATTGTAAATTGTTGTTACATAACAATTATTCATTGTAAAGTCAACATCTCCTGAAGATGCTCCGGTTTCGGAGCAAAACGTGCATAGAGGGTACATTGCCGACGATCTGTTTGGTGTGGAGTATAAGGATTGAAGAAATTATAAATTACATCATACAGATTCTCCTGCTGTTCGCGGAGTGTAGCATTAAGCTTAATTTTCATAATATATTAATTTATTGTTATTACGTACACACAGTAAGTAACTATAGCTTAATCTAAAAATAAAATTAGAGGTTTTGCTCTTAGCTTAAACCCACAGCGTGTATACAGCTTGGAATTTTCAATGAATGATTTAAACAAATAAATAAATAAGTTTACTACGACAATACACACATCGCCAACTAGCCCCAAAGTAAGCGTAGTTTGTGTCATGGGAACTAAGATAGAAAGTCAGGTTCACGACCGCGAGGTCGATCGAAAGGAACTGATATTGGAAATAATTTATTATTACAATTTTACGAACTGCACAACTTCGTGCTCCGAACAAATTCAATCTAGAAATCTAGACCGAAATCTCTCGAACTGCCAAAACCACTTATACCATTACCCGATAGTCGCCAATGACACGAAACTGAAAACTTCTATGCGAACTTCCTACAGAATTACTTCATTTTACTTGAAATTCAGTCCCGAGTCAGGCGAACGTTCAACTTTGGGGAACTTTATCGAAAACTCGTACACTTGCATTCTCTCTGAATTATTGTTTAACAAGCTGACCCGCCGGGACTTTGGGTGAGCACTCCCCTGGCACTTCATTCAAGCTAACTGATTTAATTACCTCTTACTACTACCAGTGCTAAGCCGTTATAAGCGGTGATAGCCCATTGGGTTGGACTTAACTACACTTTCGGGGGTCCGAGTTAGAATCCCAGCACGCACTTCTAACTATAAAAATTAAGTAAAGAAATCCTTTGTGGGGATGGGTATACGCTTTTATAACATGATACCGAAGGTAATATTAGATCTACCTTTACTTAAGTTTAAACAATATATTAAAACACATTTAATAAATCGTGGTTACTCCACGATTGATGAATTCCTAAACGACAAGGCTGCTTGAAAGCAGGCCACTCCACTCTCATCTCTCACAAAACAGTAAAATTCTAAAGATTGTTAAACTTTAAAATGATGTTGGAAAAGAGCAATCTGCTGAGTTTCTTGCCGGCTCTTCTCAGTGGAATCTGCCTTCCGAACCGGTGGTAGAGTCACTCCAAACAGACTTGACGTTTCATAAGTGCTTATTAATTAGGCCTACTTGAAATAAATGAATTTTGAATTTAAATATCACTTGCTTGAACGGGAAAGGAAATCATCATGAGGAAACCTGTATGCCTGAGAGTTCTCCATAATATTCTCAAAGGTGCGCGGAATCCACTGGGCCAGCAACGTGGCCTTGACCACTTCTTATTATGGCAGGAGACCCGTGCCCTATAGTCGGCCGGCAATTGTTATATATGAAGCTCTTCTCGGTCGAATCTGCCTTCCGAACCGGTGGTAGAGTCAAAACTAACAGACTGACTTGGCTATTCAAAATTGCTTATAAAATAGACCTACTTTAAATAAATACATTTTGAATTTGGAATTTTAATTTTTGATGACGATGATGATGATTACTACGTTGGGAGAAGAAATACATTATAGCTAGTTGAGAAAGGAATGAGAAAGAGTTTCCCTGATCATTTTCGGCCACCGTAGTCAATCCCAAGAGGGATTTTCCAACAACCAGGGAGATATGCGCTAATGTTTACGCGATCACAGGTGCACACGCTATTCCCTCACTCACATATTCGGATGGGACGGCAGATCCGAGAAGGCCGGAAAGAGATCAGGCGCACTACCAACAGTTTAACGTGCTCCCCGAGGCACAGAAAAATCGGTAAAGTTGTTGTGATGTCACATGTTTTTAACAGAGATGGCAGCGAAACATAATTGCTGGAATGATTCTTCATAATAATCTATTTAGCACTTTTTATGATTGGCGATATAAAACTAGAGGTGGTGAACTGACTGGACTTCATACTATGTTATTGAATAATATACGGCGGATATAAAAGCGACTATCACATTCATTGTTCTGGCTCGTTGTTTTTATTGGTGACTGTAAAATGTTCGGTGCGGGATATATATGACCGGCGCTTTACTGATTGCAGTACTCTGTGGAACGAATTGGTCAAAGTTTTATATATGCCTGACCTATTTGTGTGTACGATGAAGAGCGGTTTTTTTAATTTTAAAGACTTATTCAACATAATAAACCCCGTATACTCTATACTTAACAAATATGGATGATATTTTGCATCGAGATAGCACATTTGGAACCAATATCTATCTCAAGAGGTTTGATGGCCGATTGACGCAGTGGGCAGCGATCCTGCTTTCCGAGTAGAAGGCCATGGGTTCGATTCCCACGACTGGCCAATGCTTGTGTTATGGACATGAATGTTTTTCAGTGTCTGGTTGTTTAAATAAATAAATATACTAAGACAATACACACATTGCCATCTAGCCCCAAAAGTAAGCGTAGCTTGTGTTATGGGTAATAAGATAGCTGTTGAATATTTTTTATGAATATAATACACATTCATACTTATAATATATAGATAAACACCTATATATGTATATTAGTATTTATGTATATTTTTCATAAAAATAAAGTTAAAGTCAAAGTCTAAGTCAAAAATATCTTTATTCAAGTAGGCCCACAGGTGGCACTTTTGATGCGTACATAAGAACCACACGGTAGTGAGATGATGGCGATAACCACATTCGTAAACTTAAAACTAAAGCTACGAGTGTTTCAAACGCGTCCTGGTCTAAGAAGAAGCCCACAACAAACTTAGCCGGGTGTTTTTTTTTTTGTTATCACCATCTCACAATGTCATTTTAAATTATTAGCCTGGTTAGAGCAATAATTTACACCCAAGCTTTTTTATCGTTTACGTAGTCCTTTATACTATAATAGGACTTTTCTATAAGCTTACGTTTAATACAAACTTTGAACTTTTCAAGAGACACATCTCCAAGATGACAATTGGTAGAATTGTGTGCAATTTCCTTTAAACGAATTATGAATTTTATGTAACCTAGTATATTGCACTGTAAGTTTATTCTTACTTCTAATGTTTAAATTATTGCAGTCACATTTTTTCTTAAATTTGGAAATGTTTTTATGAACGTACATTAAATTTTCAAATATGTACTGACTATACACTGTCATTATTTTAAAAATTCATCAGTCATCTTAGTAAGCATCAAACAATCTAAGCTTACTTTGGGTCTAGATGGCGATGTATAAATAAAAAATAAATATTCTACGACTGTACAAACATCGCCACCTATCCCCAAAGTAAGCGTAGCAATTCCGCAAAGATTTCCGCAAAGTATCGCCTGCTTCTATCCAATAGCGTAGCATGTGTTATTTGTACTTAGAGGACTGATGAAAGTTTTTATGAATATATACATAAATACTTATAATATACAGATATACACCCAGCCCCCAGGTACTAAAAAACATTCATGTTCATCACACAAACATTTTTCCAATTGTGGGAATCGAATCGACGGCCATCTCAGAAAGCAGGGTCCGTCATTGCCAATGCAACTCGATTGTTATCATCTGTCTAGCTATATAGGATCCTAACGCCATTATTTTGACTGGTGCAGGTCGATTTACCAACACCTTGAACTATCGAATTGATGAATATATTATATTAAACGTTTTTTATTTATTTTTTAGTTGAAGCTAACGTCTTTGGGGTTCAAGTTACATGTGCAATAGCAGACTGAGGACCCTAATTTCTTCAAGTCAGATTTATCAATATTGTTTTTTTTTTTTATTCAAAGCCTTTTGTCAAACCTTTTACACGGGATCCCTGTGGACCAACTATACACAGGCATCGCTAAACGCCGTACGAGTTTAGTATAATGATGGTTTCAGAATGCTGTTCGGGTTACCCCGTAATTGTAGTGCATCAGGAATGTTCGCGATGGCTCATACTGATTACTTTTTTGCCATCAGAAGAAATGGAATAGTATCCTTTATGAAAAGAACGTGGGTAAGCAGCAACGGCATTCTGAAAGCACTAATAAATCGATACGACTCTCCAATTTACAAGTTGTATATTAAACTCCACGTAGGGCTGCCTGGACACAGAAATTTTAATTTGTAACTTTTTTTTATATTGCATATTAATATTTAATGTAAGTTTTTTTTTTTTATTTACTTTAGTTTTTAATTATTCTATTTATGTTATAGTGTAGTGCGTAGTGATGGGTCATAGATACCAAATAAATAATTAAATACATTATCACGTGAGATACTCTGAGCATAGCTTTCCTAATCTCCACCGCATAAGACTACCTTTACTCAGGGCCAATATGCAATCGGCTGACAATACCACATATATCACCGACCCCGTGCGACGTCAAACTCCTGAAATGTGGTTACTGCTGGGATAATAATGCGTGACTTGATTGATGCGAGACAATAATTTGCTGTCCCGTTTACTTCGGTGTTAGGTGTATAAGCTGATTATGAGATATGTTTATTGGCCTTATTACTTTGTAGTTAGACTGGCGGGTCGCAACTGCGTTCGCAAACAACTGTAACTAAACAACTTTCAGTTTTCTTTTAAATTAAACCATTACCGGGCCACTGTAGGACATGAGTCTCCTCGCACAATCAGAAGGCCGTAGTCCTACACGCTGGCCCAGTGCGGATTGGTGGACTCCACACACCGTTGCGAACATTATGGCGAAGTCTCAGGCATGCAGGTTTCCTCACGATGTTTTCCTTCACCGTTGAAGCAAGTGATATTCAATTAATTAAAACGCAAATATCTTAGGAATGTTAGAGGTGCTGGGATTCAAACTCGGCCTCCCGAAAGGTAAGTCGAGCTGCTACCCACTGGGCTATCACAGTTTCTAGTTTTCTGTCTGTAAAGTATTTTTTTCTATTTTTCCTACACTAAACCTCGACCCACCACGTTATCAAGTGGTAGCGTTTTCGCTTAGCCACATAGGATATAACCTTCCTAAAGAATTGTGCTAACTGTGTGTTGGCTTTACGTGCTTTTGGAAATGAGAATGAAAACAGCCGATTTCATATTTCTATGCTGATACTAGTATTTATTGACAGAAGCAGACTATACGTGATCTTGAGAACACTATAAATAAATAAATAAATAAATAAATAAATAAATAAATAAATATACTTTTACAGTACACACATCGCCATCTAGCCCCAATGTAAGTGTAGCTTAAGTTAGGAGTACTAAGATGACTGATGAATATTTTTATGAATAATACACATAAATACTTATAATATACAGATAAGCACCCAGACACTGAAAAACATTCATGTTCATCACACAAACATTTTTCAGTTGTGGGGATGGAACCCACAGTCTTGAACTCAGAAAGCAGGGTCGCCCACTGCGAAAATCAGCCGTCATAAGGAATTAAAAACACGTGATTTTTAAATTCTTAAAATGCAACATATCTCCGAAAAGAGATGCGTGCTGAGGATCGAACTCAGTCTCCCTTGAGACGAAGGCTGAAGTCCTAACGATTACTCGTATGTCCGCTATGTATAATATATACGTAGAAATAAAGTTGTATTTATACATAAATGTTTAATGTAATGTTCATGCTGTTGTGAATATCGTAACTGATTGTTTTGTGTATTTTGTGCTTGCACCTATTACTTATTTGCCATAGTTAAGATTTGTAATCTAGATTCAGCCTTATTTTACTATTAATATAAAACTTTAACCAAAATAATTTGTAATTTATTTTATTTATTTATTAGTAATCCAACAAGATTTCTAATAAATAAATTGAAGTTAAAAGGCAATAAAAAAATTAAAATCAACAAAATAATATAACAAAATCACGGCAAGCGTGAGCTGGCACTTATAAGCAGGTCTCTGACACCATCTCGGAGGATAACTGAGTGCAAAACATATATCAACAAATAATGATTTAAGGTTTTTCATCTGTCATGTGTCAGTTTACGAATCCCCTAAACTTAAAGAACGTTTGGTATATTAAGACGGTGCTTAACGTCGTTAGATATCACATAAGAGTTCGTGAAAAGTTTACTTATCTAGGAATCACCTAAATCACTAGGTTCAGTGAAACTGGACATAGGTGCCCTAAGGACTTCGGTAATTACACTTATTGGTGCCTAAACGGTGAAATTGATAATTCCAAGGTCAATCGTCAATCCATTTACCTACTTGGGTCAACTACTGGTCAAAACAAGGCCATACCTCACTCAAACCAATCCATCATAATCTCAAAACATTTCCCGCGCCAGCTCTGACAACAATGACTACTTTCTCTCCCTCCCACCTTTGAACACGTTAAAATAGAGATGGATTAAGATGCTACATCTTGTTGTAACTTTTTCTTATTTTCCCGGAAGCTCGGTTTTGGCTTAGATTTTAACTTCCCACGCGGGAATTTATGTAATTTGTAAGGTTTTATATTTATCTCGTTTATTTCTTCATGGTGACATCATTTTAAAAGTCGGATGGAATTAGGCCTTACTTTGCAGAATTCAAAACAGTACTTATTTATATTATTTATAAGGTACTAGCGTACCCAGCCCGCTTCGCTGGGCTTGTTTTTGCTTTATTTTATTTAAACAATAAACTTACAACATTTAATTTTTAATTTAAGTCTCAATATATATTAAATTTTTTATTTATCTTCGTATTCATTCTGTTCTATTCTCTTCTCGAGCGGGTGAAAATCATTATCTACACCCATGTACACCCAAAAATAGAAAATCATCATAGTCAATAAAAGCTGTATTTGACAGTTTGACAGTTCAAAAATAGGTTTACTCCGATCGTCACCAAACTTTACAGGATTACTCGCCAGGTCAATCCGGAGATTCCCTGAAAGTTTCATTGAAATCGGTCCAGCCGTTTCGGAGCCTATACGGAACATACCCACACACATATATATATCTATATATATGTGTGTGGGTATGTATTAATTTTTATAATAAATCATATTATGGAAATGAAGCTTGATTTGCTATACTTCAAGTATAGCAAGAGAATCAGTATGGTGTAGAGAATAACTAAATGTCTTAACAATTATTCCTTGTAAACTTAACATCTCCTGAAGATGTCGGTGTCGTGCGTAGAGGGTCATTGCCGAAGATCTGTTTGGTGTGGAGAACAAAGATTGAAGAATATAGCGGTATCCACATTACTGAACTAGATGGCGCTATAAAGAATCTGCATCGCGCTAACGAAGTGTTCACATAAATTGACGACATATACAACTTCCAAAGATGAATGGTTGGATTTCGGTCCCCGAGCACGATCACCCGCTCGGAGGATGATCTTACTATTGTTACGGTCGAGCGTATTACCATAGCTCCCGTACAAGTTATAAATAACACCATATTCTTCTGCGTAGTATAGCATATTAAGCTTAATTTTAATAATATTATTTACCATGCAAGGCATGCAAGGAGCATGTCCTGCAACATGTCTGTGTCCATCAATTTGAGGCATAGGTGTTAAGCCGCACCAAGCCCTTCAGACCGCAACACAGCATTGCAACTTGCATTGTACTCCGGACGAGCTCTGTCACAAAAAGCTTCTTCCACAAACTTATTTTTATTATTGTACCGAGGAGTAAGTACATAAACGAAATGTTAGCATAAATTCTTATGTCCTACAATATAGTGCACATAATCGTTTTAGATAAAGGCGATCACACACAAGGGAGCACTCGCGCGAACTAAAGTAAGTGTAATTACATGCTATGTAGAAAAGACATTAGACGATTTAAAATATGCCCATATGTAATTTCTAAAACGTTTGAACTTGTTTTTAAAATGTGACAACGTGATATTTTGTCGTTTTCATGTCAGTGCAATTTTCAGAAACAGGAATCCCGCTCATGAAAGGATTTTACATTTTTTTAATTTTGCCAGCTGTACTCTGTCTGTTCACTCATTAGCTAATGAAATTTTCTTTGGCAGGGCTGACTGTAAAAGGAAAAACACAGATGGTAGACTCTGATAAGCCCCGGGCAGCTTCGTTTTAAGCTATAGAGGTACTGCTGATATATATGTGACTTGTAACTTACTAGCAGAAGCTCGTGACACGGTCTGCTTATCTTTTTTAAATTCACGCCACGCCCTCCAGACCGGAATACAGCAATGCTACTTGGCGGCCTTGCTTCTATCCTAAATGTTCTAGTTCTACTGAGATGGGTTTTTTTTTATTCGTTGCGCGTAATCGTACTGCAAAGAAAATAGAATTATAAGGTACAATAAAGCAGAAGATCTGTTTGCTGTGGAATAGATGAAAGAAATTATAATTGAATAATTATAAAACCCCTGATTTGCGATATCGTGTACATTATTCTACTAGTCAAGCCCTCTCGAGAGGGAGTTGTAGGAAAAAAAAATGTCATCGTGGTGGCGGCCATCTTTGATCTGATATTTGAAAAAGTATATAGCATTCTACTAGTCAAGCTCTTTCATTTGATATCCATACTAAGGGAGGTGTGGATAAATATTAGAAAAAACCAAATGAAAATCGGTGAACCCGTTCGCTACGATGCCACATAAACACAAGCTGACACGTCTAACTTATATCACCCCGTTGTTAATGAATCGGGGTTTAAAAAAGCACCGTACAGATTCTCCTGTTTTCGCGGAGTATAGCAAATTAAGCTTAACATTCATTGTATACCATGGAATTTCGCAAAGTAACGCCTGCTTCTATCCAATATACAATAAAGTACAGCAAACAAGCTATACATCGGACGTTCTCGATGTACCCTCAGAGAATTTAAACGCCACTCGCATTACGTTCGGCCCTCAGCTATTTACAAAATGGCGGATTATGTCCCCTTGCCTGATAAATATGTATTAACGGTAAACTGTATTGCGTACTGTATGACAATAGGGTTAGCAAAGATTTTTCTTAAAAGTGGAAAATGTGGGGAAAGGAAAAATTTAACATAAATACCAAAAAAAATTTTTAGCAATTAAAATATCACTTGCTCAGCTGTGAAGGAAAACGTCGTGAGGAAACCTGGATGCTTGAGAGTGCTATATAATGTTCTCGAAGGTGTGTGGAGTCCACCAATCCGCACTGGGCAAGCGTGGTGGACTACACCCTTAACCCCTTCTCATTGTCTAAAGAGACTCGTGCTCTGTAATGGGCCAGTGATATGATGATGACCACTACAATATAGCCTTAGTTAGCCCCTTAACTGAAATCTCATTTGGTGGTAAGTAACCAAACGTGGACCAAAGTACGCGGACGCGTACGAAGTGCTTCGCATCTTTGTTCCTGATCCGCACCGCTAGGATCTGGAATGCTCTTCCAGCTTCCATTTTCCCCAGTTCTTACAATATGAGTACCTTCAAATCAAGAGTGAATAGGCATCTTCTAGGCAAACGCGCTCCACCTTAGGCTGCATCATCGCTTACCATCAGGTGTGATCGCAGTCAAGCACTCGTCGATAAACATAAAAAAAAAATAGTAATGAATGATGGTGCAGTCTATGATGGTTTCTAGCTAAACAGTTAGGAGTATATCCCGCGGTTTTTTAAATAGCATCGTACCGAAACGCTTAATCGCTTGGCGGCACGTATTACTCGTTAGAGTGGTAACTAGCCATAGTCACAGCATCTGGTCATACCAGATCAAAATAGGGAGACTTTAAAATAGGGGGCACACTGTTTTTTCATGTTTTCTAAACCGTTAATGAAACAGTATGGCAGTTGTATGCCTTGATGCTCACGCGGCATCGTACTGAAACGCTTTAGCACTTGGCGGCATATCTTGCTCGGTAGTGGTAAAGTAGGGGTGTCACACTGTTTATGATGTATTTTTGTTTTTACATACACAGAAATTTCAACATCGGTGGGCAGGGTAGCTGAATTGGCAAAGTACTGTATTTGTAGAACTTATCTAAGAGATAAACATTAACGAAATAGTTAGACTATTCCGATAGAAATTCCTTTAGATTTTTTTTAAATATAGAATATAGTTGAATTGTTTTCATTGCATTCTACTAAAGTAACAATCCACTACACATAAGATTTTCTTTAAAAGGAGTGGCTCGACAACCTTAACGTCAGACGCATTAACGCACCCCCCAAGTAAACCCAAGTATCTGAAGTGTTATAGCTTTTCAGACGCCTCGTTCAATGTTTAGACTTCTGAGTGAAACGATTTCGATCGCTTTGTTGTGGGTGTATTTTAAGTTATCGTTTATACCACTTTCTTTATCTCGTGTGTGTAGATATATCTCTATGCAGAGATTTTTTAAAGTATGATGAAATGTGTAATCTGTTAGGGGAATGGCAGCTATATTAAAAACCCATATCCCTAAACGGTTTCTACACGACACCGTACCGAAACACTAAATCGTTAAGCTAGTCGGTAGTGCCGACTAGCGACGACGAGAAAATTCAGTAATTGTAAATTCCCAAATCCTCTGCCAGGGAATGAACCTGGGACCTCCCGCTTAAAATGATTACAAGCAGAAGCACATGAGGCTTAACACCTACGCATCAGGCTGTGGCATGCTAAGTGTTGCCTGGTTTATAGGCGATGATTTTCCACTCACCATGAAGTGGGCTATCTGTATGGTCCGTCAACTATCACTGTAAAAAAAACACAGCGCTCCCCGTTGCACTACTGAGGTCTTCCAATATTGTCTTAAAAATCCTTCGTATAATATAAAGTAACGGAAAAGAGTTAGGTTAGACATAGACTTAGAGTTAGGTTAGAATAAACATAGGTATTTTATTATATAGCCATTACGTCCTGATAAGCCTTACATTGCTCTAATCAGTCGTCGTTAATGTCCCTCATGCGAAGATCCACAAACTTAAGTTCTTAAGAACCGATCCAACTCAACTCGATGACAAGCAGTTTAATGTTACGACTCTTTACAGCGCTCGGTCATAAAAACCGGGTTTGTATGGAAAACTTGGAGAAAACATAACAGAGAATTTACTCCACACTTAAGGTTGTGCTGTCTTCGTTTATATAATCTAGTGCTTACACCTTTTTATTTTTCTAGATTTCTGACAAAACTTCTGTAAATTACTTTGCGAGACTTACTTGTTACACCAAACGTGCTTGTCATTGAGTTAAGCTGGATCGGTTCTTAAGAACGTAAATTTTTTGTTGCTTTGTAGTTTTAAATGCAAACGGCAAATTTCTTCGGGCTGCAATTTAGAATCATCAATAGCTTGTAACAGTCTTTGCTCGACTAAGATCATCTCGCAACGGGAGGTGTGCCAAAAATCATCAAGCTGGGTGGACGGGTTGATGGCGAATAAACTAAGAGTTAAAATTAATCTGTTTTAAAACTTTCTTTCTAGCGTCAGTGAATTCTTATGGTAAACTATAGCCGAGTTTGGATCGGGTCGGTCTAAGTTCGGAGTTCTTCAAGGATGCATAATATCTCCACTTCTGTTCAACAGAGTTTAATAAGAGTTGTAATTGGGCTTAAAGATTTCTAAATCGCAATAATTTGGATTAACCTTATAAATAACACATGGAAGATCTGTTGCAGAAGATGGTAAGATGACTTTAGTTTCGAGATTTATTATTATTGCTCTCCGGTACTACATGCGCGAAGTAACACAAATCGCTAGCTGTTTAGTGATCCAATCTTAGATTTATCAAGGAGTGTTAATTTTAAAATGCCCATTTTGAATATAATATAAACTAAGTGGAACAGTTGGGTTTTACCTTTTGAAAATTATCTTATTAACAACTTTCTGAAAACAAGATACTTCAAAGCTAGCTCCATGGTATTCAAAGCTGGTAAATTGTTAACGAAATTAAAATTTACAAAATACTCGCCCTAATCAACTGTCTTTTATCTCTGTATTTAGGGTAATCTCTCACAGATTGTGATAGTGCGATCTTTTAACTAATAAAAATTACCTTATTACCTAGTATTATAAAGTAAGCGATATGACGCGCCTTTATTAATAATAATAAGCTGTCTAGCCCCAAAGTAGCTTGTATTAAGGGTATTAGGGTGATTGAAAAATATTTATATTAATAATAAAAATAAATACTTATAATACACATTTTCATTACACAAACATTTCCTAGTTGTGGGAATCGAACCAACAGCCTTGGACTCGTAAAGGAAGGTCGCCACTGCAGCTGTCACAGGTAAATAAATGAACACTCACAAGTTAAAATGTTACTTCTACAATAATAATTTTAAAAATAAATAGAATTAAAGAATAACTAAATAAAATTAGTGGCCAAAAATATAAAGGAAGAAATTCTCTTTCTTGAAAACGGAACTTGCTTTGGCCTTACCATGCTATCTTCTGTTCCTGGACCTGTACTTAGTTGGCCGAAACATCAATTGTACGCATAAAGCTACAATATGCATATAGCGACTATGCTTTAATAGCCTTATTACTGTGCTACATTCACTTATTGCCATCTACGTCTAATCAGAAACCTGAAACTTATAATGACTTCGAACTTGCTTCGAACTCGAACATGTTTTCGGATATTTTGATGAACGTTATAGTTTTAAATGATTTATAAAAAAATCACCCACAGGCTGTGTGGATAGCACACAAATATAGTTGCGAAAGGGTGTCGTGCGTTTATTTTTTAATTTCCGTCACATATTTTTCTTTACCACTACATCAATTATGATGAAATTTGGCACATATATACATACAACTTGTTACGGAATTACGAAATACTGTTGAAGGGTGCATTAGTATATTTCATAAGAAATCCCCCAGTAAAAATATCAAATCTAAAGAATCATATTTAATTTTCCATACAAACGAATTCAAAACATTCTCAGTGTTTAATTATGTCCCCACCCAATTGAAGATGAAAGACCGACACGTGCATAGTATCTAAGGAACGTTCACAAGCAAGAAATGAGAATTGCATTATGAAAAGACAGTTAGTGTTTACGCACCGTGAGAAGCTACCATTACACGATCGACAAACGAAAGTTCTTAAGAAAAAACTTTACTCTATGACAGGCACTTTGATGTTATGAGTCTTTACTACTTTCAGGCCATAAAAGCGATGCTTGTGAGAACTGGGTACGAATATAAGAGTTATAAACCTTGGCTTGTGTACAGTAGGTTCAAAAATTGGCTTACTTATTCTGTGTACAACACGTTAAAATAGTTAGAAAATCCAAAAGTGCACGCCTCATAATCTCATTCATTAAATAAAATTGAGATTATCTGTTAATAATAATTAAACTACATCTAATTATATCGTGAAAAGTAACAGGCTTCTATTTCTCAAAATACTGAAGCCTATAAAAAAACCACCTCGATAAATAAAGTATTTCGCTTGTTATCGTGACCACAAGATACGGGATCCGCACATACAGACACACGGACGTCCAAGACAGAACTTTTTTTAAACAATTTTTTAATTAGTTAAAATAATAAAAAAGATAGACTCGATAACCCTTTTCGATAATTCTTTGAAAAGGGCTCTTGCCTCCGGACCCCACGGTCCCAAAGTCTCTACACCAAAAGGCACAAAAATGAAGCTGCTATCCAGGTTTTCATATTTACGCCTCTTGGCCTGCTCGGCACTGGAAGCAGCCGCACCTACCATTGACGAAGTGGCCTGGATGTGTGATGCAGCTAGGGTATCAACACAAGTTGCATCCCACAGAAGTGACCTTCCAAGCCTCCAAGGTATGAGCGTCATACCATCAGGTCTCTTGCCATCGCTCCGCGCCAAACCAATAGGTTCTAATACAGCTGGTACGTGAGCGGTAGCAAGAGAACGTCGGATGATGTCGTTGATGGTGCTATGGCGAGAGAAGCGACCAGCGCTTCTTGAACAGGAGAGTCCATGGTGACCGTAGGTGTCAACGCTGTCACCGCAGAGCCAGTGTCAAGAGCCCTTTTCAAAGAATTATCGAAAAGGGTTATCGAGTCTACCGGTGATCCTAGAGCGGGCAGTTACCTTGGCCAACGAATTAGTTTGGCCATCCAGAGGGGAAATGCTGCCAGCATCTTAGGAACTGTGCCTCGCTGCGGTGGTTTCGAGGACGTTTTAGATTTTATTTAGTTTTTAAATAGTTTATTTTAGGTTATAGTTATGTATTAATAAAAATTATATTTTTTGCATTAAATAAATAAATATATATAAAAAAGATTTTAAAAAATATAATGAGTGTTAAAAATAGTGTTTTTTCTCAACATTTGTCTATTTATATTCACTTATAACAGGAATAAAAAAAGTGACATTTTAAGTTGGAGAATCAATCGGTGTGCGTAAACTGACAATAATTACTGGAATGCAGATGTGGTAAAAAATAACTGGAATGTAATATTGATTAAAAGTATAACTTTAAGTTAAAGTCGAATTTAAAACTTTCTCAATTCGTATGAAATCCATTAGCTTTGAATGCATTCAAAAATATTTTCCCATTGTAGAAGTTAGCGTATTTGTGAACTCAAAAGATCACCTATCATGAAAACCTATTAAAATTATGAAACAATCCGTGAAAATAATAGCAAAAACGAATTTGGAAATGAAATCGGAATAGAGCTAGCTAGCGAAGCGGGACAAGTTATTGAATTGGAGCTGAGGTATAAAAGTTCACAACAAATAAAATAAACGATTTTAGACGGAAAATGTTTCGGCCAAAGATTGCCTTATTGATTCGCAATGCACCTAGACTTCTTTAGTCTCTACTTTGGTTTATTGCTATTTTATGTTCTTTGTATTGTTAATTATGTGAAGAATAATTTAACTGAATTAGCGATACCTGACCTGTCAGTAGGTATTTTCGTATAGCAGTTCTAACAAGGTTATGCCATATTTTCTTCATTACAAATTCGTAGACCGTGGTTACTCTTGACAACGCTAAGGGTGAGCGCCAAATTAATTATTTTGGGTCGAATAAGCGAGAAATATTGGTTCGCAAGAAACATATCTATTAAGTTATTTCGAAGACGAGTAGAAAAAAATTATTGACAAAAAAAACTGACTTTATTAAACAACTAAAAAGCAAGAAATAAATATTTTGTACAACATTTTTAAGTCACCTACTTAAAAATGTTGTACAAGTTGGTATTTTTTGCAAAAAAAAAATTGTTTCACCCTTTTTAGTGGCTAGATTTGCAATTATCTAAGTTGTAATTATCAAATGTCAACTGCTCATAACCCTTTACAAGATATTGCATTTCCCGTGGCCGGGGTGTAAATGGTTGAGGAGTGCTCCCCGCACTTCACTATCAGCTTTTTTATTGTGACGAGCATAAATTGCTTAGCAGCCATATACCATGATCGAAGCGAAACCCGTGTAATACTAATTATTGTATTGTTCCAGTGGCTATCATGGTCTTCGTCATCAGTTTAGCTTGACTTATGGTGATTTTCAAAAACACTCAAATTTCTGTAAGTAAAATAATAAATATTTGATTTGATTTCTTCAGGATCCCTCCAGTGAATCTTCATCAAATTAAAATGATACATCTGAAGTATAATGAACCAAACAAAAAAAGTATCACCAAAATCGCTTTATAATTCGCTTTTTTTGTTGAAATCAACCATTAAAGTACACCAACTCACATTTTATCAGTATTAGAGGTTTATCTTTCTCATTTAGCAGAGAACTTCTGCAAAGCAGTGGGACATTACGAGGTTTTAGATGATAACGTTTGAAAAATCAGGTATAGGTTCAAAAATTTACCCCTCCCTTTTTATTTTAATGCGGGGATATAATAGAGACAAAAACGAATAGTATTATTTTTTTATTCATTTAATAAAAAAATATAACACTATTCTGATGACGTGACACAATATCGTAAGATATCGTAATAATTTGTGATAACGACTTCGACGTATCGTTCGATTCCATACAGGACTAAAGTGTATCGATAATGCAGTCAAAACAGTTCAAAGGCAGTTCAAAACTATTTATTAACTAAATATTACTTATCAGCACATTTGTTAAAACCCTAATCAATTTAATAAAATATCTGGCATTAATCAAATGATGTTCCTAATTTAATAATTTCATCCAAAGTTTATTTATTTACCCACTTTATAAAATTAATGTAAGAGATGCAATAATTTTAACATTAAAATCAGACCTTCTATAAAAACAGCAATGAAACAAAATATATCTGTATCATTAAAGAGATAAACTTACAAAGGAAACTTAACATAATATTGCTCATAACACGGAGGTAGCCAAGAAATCTTGTTTACAAGTTACAAACAAATACTTCTGCAACCTAATGCTGATTGTGTAGACATAGACAAGTGACCCGCATATGCTATCTAAATGCAACGAAGCTTGCTAACCCAGTTTTCGCATCCACGGCAGCCAAGTCTATATAAGTGGGTAGGAGAAAATCTGAACATAAATTTCGGTATTTGCTCAATTTACCACGTCTCCAATTTGAGGAACGCCAGTGACGTAAATAATCACTGCTACGAAAATAAGTATGAGCTAGGACTTGGATGGATTGGATGTTCAATCCCATTTAACTTAAAACCAAAATTTATTTTAGCCTACTCATACGGATTTTTAAGAGGTCTAGTTTATCTGTTTGTTGTGACTCTACCACCAATTTCAACGGCTGATTCTATCAAAAACAAAGCTGTAAAATTCTAAGTATTTACTGTTTTCGAACATCAATATTCTACAGTTGAGCAATACTAATTATTCTGTCTTGTTTGAGAGGAAAACAGAGCCGACTAACTCTGAGCAACAATTTAAGAATTTCAACAATTGTACAGTAACCTTACATACTATATGTTTTTGATTAATGAGTGTTTAGACATGAATATACTTATGTGTAGATTGGTCCAGAACTACCTTCAAAACTTTGTATAATCGTATACGTAACCGCATTTCCGTACTTTTTTACCATATGAAGACATAAAGCAGGTGCCTGATTCTCTCATAACTAAGAACAGACCAGAACAAAACAGAACAGACTGCAACCAGCGCGGAAACTATTAGTCTGATAACGAGGGATTGTGGAAGTTGTGTAGCTGTTATGTATTTTATAACAATATGTTAGTACTATCATAATATTAGTACCAATAATAATAATAAATATACTACGACAATACACACATCGCCATCTAGCCCCAAAGTAAGCGTAGCTTGTGTTATGGGTACTTACGGTAGATGACTGATGAATAGTTTTATGAATAATATAAATCAATACTTAGAATATACTTACATTTATGCTTACACTATTCTGTAAAATTTACACACTAATATTTTCCAGTAGTGACAAATAATTCTTTATTAATCATGTTGGTTTAAATTTTATCTAAGAAAAACATCCTGAATTCAGAAATTATAAGTTACATAGGTATATTTAATGACTTACTTCTGTCCGCGATTTCGTCTGCGTGGACTTCAGAATTGGTTCTAAAGCTATACTTGTTAACAATTTTCAATCCTACAACGGGAACTATTTCAAAGTCAAAATCAAAAAGTCAAAGTCAAAGTCAAAAATATCTTTATTCAAGTAGGCCCATAGGTGGCACTTTTGATGCGTACATAAGAATTACACGGTAGTGAGATGATGGCGATAACCACATTCGTAAACTTAAAACTAAAGCTACGAGGGTTCCGAACGCGTCATGGTCTAAGAAGAAGCCCACAACAAACTTAGCCGGGTGTTTTTTTTTGTTATCACCATCTATCAATGTCATTTTAAATTATTAGAAGAGCAACCTGGTTAGAGCAATAATTTACACCCAAGCTTTTTTATCGTTTACGTAGTCCTTTATACTATAATAGGACTTTTCTATAAGCTTACGTTCAGTGGCGTGCCTAGGTTTTTGAGTTTGAACAATCCCAGTTACCTAAAGGACAAATTTAACTCGTCATGATCTCTAAGTCACCATTCTTGTTGTGCTAAATGACAAACAATATCAACAAATCTTTGAAAAACACAACGATTAAAGTCAGCACGCGAATTATGATAAAGAAGTTTCTATGCAATGTTTGCCAAAATTAAAAAGTAATCATAGAAATCCCAAGTGTTTCTTTGAGTTCTGCTCTCTTTAATTCTTATGATGCCTAGTAATTTATGTCGTAACCAGCCGCGTTCCAATCATTCTTTTCATTAGAAAAAAAAATATGCAAAACCAACAAACAATTTTTAAATTAAAAAATTTACCTGTTGTTCACCAATTATTTTTTGATTTCGCCGCGGAAACAATTTGCACACAATTTGAGCTCATATTTAACAATATTTACTATAATTTGTAAGAAAACAAACCAGTAAAATTCACTATTCAACTCAAAAAAAACAATAATAAACTCCTAACTATACTAATCAATAAAAAGGAATCTGTCAAGTGTCAACTAGTTGTAACGCAAATAATAACACGCGTGAAGTTGTTTCAATTCGCTCGCTGGTCATCTTCACTAACTTCAACTCGCAATCTGGCATTTGATCTCCATACTAAATTATTAAATAATCTACATTGTCTCTGCTAAATACATTGAAATTTCTATGAGAGAGAGCAGTAAAATAAAAGCCCCATATAAGCAAATGAGTGTGAGCGAGACAAAGCGGGACCTCCGATCGCGTACGAAGACACGCGAAGAGCGCGATAGTGATAGTTCGGCGCGGCGCCGCGCCGTTCGGCTGGTTGCTACCACAGAGTATCTTAGTGCTTGCAGTAAAGTAGACAAAGAGTATAAACATTATTGAGCAAAAGTTAAAACATTGTATTTATATCCTCATTGCTATCAAGTTTTAATTAATTTTGTTAATTTCATTTCGGAATAGTCGAGAAAAATTTAAAAGAGATATTTATTGTAACGCAAGCCCGGCTTCTCGGCTTGTATGGTAGTACCGCCACTGCTTACGTTTAATACAAACTTTGAACTTTTTAAGAGACATCTCCAAGATGTCAATTGGTAGTTTATTGTAGAATTGTATGCAATTTCCTTTAAACGAATTATGAATTTTGTGTGCAGCTGTTTTTGATTGAGTAATAAATATCCATACATTTATAATATTAGTAGGATATATAGTAGGATAAATATACGATATGTTACGATTTTTGTTATGATCTATAAAGTAAATTGTTATTCCACATATACGCATTACTACTAATATTAGGAATGCAGAAATGGGTTAATCGGTTTTTCGATAGTCCAAAGGCCAAAAAGTCACTGAAAACCCTGAAAAAAACAAGGTTCCTTACCATCGTGCAAATTAATATAGCGTAACGGATGTTTAGTAAATTCAGTATTAACATATACATGGGATACTTTTCAACCTCTAAAACCTAATACAATTAAATTGACTATTACTTACTATTTCTTACCAAAGTAAGTGACGGTATGTCATTTTGTTTCGCAATAATTTGCACATTATGAACATAACATTTAAAAGGAAGTAGGGAATATAAATAATTAAAATGAAACAAAAACAAAATAAATCTTTAAAAGTAGTTGCAGCGGGAGAAGTAATGAAAATTTAATAAGAAAAAGATAAACCTCAAACAATATTGATTTCACATCTGCTGTATTTTTAAAACTTCATTTCAAGAGGGGAAATATAAAACAAATCTTATCGCAGCATTCTGTAATCTTTCCCACAGTTTCATTCCTACACAGCAATAATAAAAGCTTAGTGCGATGAAAAATATCACGTTTGTTCGCGTCGGAACTTCAGAAATTAGAAATTGTTGACGACGCCGCGCCGCGACCTTAATCTTCTGTTTAGCTTTAAGTTTGTTGTGGCTTTCTTTGTTACTTTCTATTTTTTCCTGGAGTTCTAAAGTCTCTGCTGTTTATAAATTCTAGTACCAATAAACATTGTTTGTACAAACTTCGACAAATAGTTTTATCTTCTATTCCAATTCTCAAATAAAAGCATGAAGCCTTTTACGTTACGTTACGTTACGTTATAGTAAGCTGAAGATAATGTTAAGTCGGGCTTTTTACATGATTAAGAACATATAACTAACAGCTCTTTCGTATTTCGGTGGTTAAAATTTCTTCTGCAACTACTTTTAGGGGTGCTATGAAACGTTTGCTTTTTTCAGAACATACTTTCTGAAACCGAACCACAGAAAATTCAGTCATGTTTTTTAAAGGGCGAATCATAAAACTTTTACCGAAATATTAATTTAATCTCATCATTTAAAAAAGAAAACATTGTTCTTATTATAAATAAATCGTAAAGCGTCTATTTTTATCTGAACCAGTAATCTCTTTCAGTCATTTTGGTTAGCAAATACTATCTTCAGTATTTCCGTATAGCAAGTTTTATAGAAATATTAAAGTACCTACTGTAAATTAACGCCAATCAGCAAAAAATCCCCCCTCAAAGTTTTATGTTTTGCTGTACGTTGATTGGAATCGAACATAGCAAACGCTTTCAAGCTTCCAAAGGGTTCAAATTAGATAAGAAGAAACTGTGAAGTAAAGTTTAATTTAGGATCAAAGCTATCAATGAGTTAAAGTTTAAATATAAGCTCGTCAGTCGTTCCCTACTTGGTAGGCCGTATACAATAACTATGTCAATCAGTGGCGATCCATCTACCAAGACGATGATGTGTTTGGAATGACGTCATGAGAATAAGTCGCAGCAAATATATTTCAAGAAATCGACGGTATAATAATAACGCACTAAATTATTAAATGTAACTTAAAGGGTTGGGGCATTTTATTATCTTTTGGTACGGAATTAGCATATTGCACTTGGCCAATAATACGTGTACATTAAAAAAATTCATAAACAGCATTGTCAAAAGAAACAAATTATATATAAACGGCGCTATACATATTAAAATTTTATTTATTTAAAGCAGCAGATAAATAAAAAATCGAACATGTCTAACAAAAATGTTTACAACTTTTCGAATTAAACGTCGATAGCAATAGTAACTTAAATATAAAGATGTTACAAAAACAATATAATATTTATCTTATCTTAACAGGTTTATGTCTATCTTAACCAATGACCTGACACTGACCGTATGTTTTATTTTTAACCGACCTGTTTACCAGCAATTAACTTTAGCGCTCCGTCGGGAAAGTTAATCAAATGTAGGCCCGTGGTAGGATACTAACAGTCCGTTAAAGCCACTAACGGGTCGCTAAAGCAACAAAAAGGGATTGGTAAAATCATTAACATAAAGCATCAACAATGAAGGTTTCCACGCTGGCCCAGTGTGGATTGGCCCAGACTTGCCCTTGAGAACATTATAGAGAAATCTGAGACACGCAGATTTCCTCACGATGTCTTCCTTCACCCATAAAGCATGTGATATTTAATTTCTTTAATAAATAATTCTAATAAATTAGAGATTATTTCGTGTTAGTGAGGTAGAGGCCGGGGACCGAACTCAGTATCCCGAAAGGAAAGCCGAAACCTTTTCCACTTGGTTATCATTACTTCATAAAAAATACCTAATTTAATTAATTAGAACACCTTAAACTGGGGTCTTACAGCAATATATATCTGATGATATCTACCAATTTTTAAATTGTTCAAATTGCAAGAAGCTGCGGGTACATTAAATAAAGTGGCGAATATCATAAAGTGTACGTGATACGTCAGATGCGCATCACGTAGACATGATAAAACTACATCCATGTATTATTCAGGGCGGCGTGCTAGAAATCGTCGACGACTGAAAGACTGTGAGATATTGGATACAGTGGCTGGATTCAGTGCGGATGATATAGAAAAATATTGCAATAAACATTTCGAGACTGCTGCTCTTATAACATTTCGTATTTTATTTTCCATTTTTGATTTTAATGGTGTGATGCAACCAGAAGCGACTCAAAGATAAAGTGCCGTTTTATATTAAATCTTATATATTTTATACAAAACTAAATATAAATGCGGAAAAGTGTATTTTTATTTATTGGGAACTCAGCATTAGAATGAAAAATTACACGGACGTTACGGTTAAACCACTTTAATTCGTTTAATAAACCACACATTACATCTTTTATTTGTTAATTTAATATTATAGTAATAAGTTTTATTTTTTACATTTACGATAGCTGGTAAGGGTAGTATTTAAACAACTTACTAGCTCAGCGATTTTACTGTGTCCACTACAAATTTTGAAAACGGCCTCTTTTTACTAATTTAATAAGTATAATATTTAACTGAAATACAGAATATATCTTTGAAAATAAACTTCTACTATCTTTTAAATAACATATCTTTGAAAATTATAATTGAATATTAATAACTACAAGAAGCAGTGCTAGCCCGGTGGGTAGGGTTTCAATTTCGGGATGACGAGTTCAAAGCCAAGCACGCACCTCTAATTTCTATAAGTTATCAATCAATCAATCAAAAATACTTTATTGCACACAAGAACAAAACAGAAATAAATAAAAGAGAACAAAGGTATAATCATTTAAATTTGTGTAACATCGGCCCTTATCACTTACAATGATTTCTTTCAGTCAACCATTAGTCATGTTACGAGTATGTTATTAGTTATTTTTAAGTAATGTGTTTTAAGCAATTAAAATATTACTTGTTTCAACGGCGAAGGAAAACATCGGGAGGAAACCTGCATGCCTGAGAGTACTCCATATTGTTCCCAACTCGTGGATTGGTGGACAACAAGTTCAAAATTCAAAATTTAAAATTCATTTACGGGTTAAGACGGTTAACCCTTTATAATGTGGAAAGAGACCCGTGCCTTGTAGTAGGCTGGTAAAGGGTTGATATGATGATGATGAATAATCACTACCAAACCGTTGTTACATCTTTACCTAAGCCTGCCAAATAAAGCGAGGTGGGTCTCGGCTCTATTATATATCTTTTCTATGAGCCGTTGATGCAGCTTTGCAACGCATGATGATGGAGACGATGGTTATGGTGTAAGGTTGTTATGACACACCATTTTAATGGATTATTTTAGTACGAAAACAGAATGCCTAACTAATGTTAGGATACAAAAACCATACTATCAGGATGAGTCACCTAAAATCGCGTGCGGCAACTAGTTTCCAATAAAATATCGCCACACCTAGACTAGTCTAAACCTCTAGTACGAGTAACCGTAGTTTTTGACAGCGAATAACAACATCGAAATCTTCTGAAATAGTCCTTCTCTATAATAATAATAACAATGATTTACATACTATTTTAAATAGATTCTAAATTAAATTCTAAGTACAATAAACTGTTCAGGTTAGTAATTTTACTTAATACTATGTTAGATTCAATATTTGTTGTAAGGACAGCCATGAGTAATAATATAATAATATTTATAATGTTTATAAATATTAAATATACTATTGTATACGTTAGTGAATTAGCGACACCCCGGGAATTGAAAGTTGAAAATAAATTAATTAATAAATTGAAAGAGCATCTTCTGAATCAATTTTATAATGATTTAAATGAATATTTAGGTTCATTTTAAAAATTATATAACATTAAGAAGAGTAAACAACTTGACTAAACATTTTGGTATTGGCTGACATTTGAGGGAGTGCTTGAATATGATGGTATTAAATCTAATTATAACTTTTTTTTTTTTTGGGGGTCGTTGGTACTCGCGTCCGTAGGAATTACCGAAATTAGGTTTTAACCCTTGTTACCCTACACGTGGCCCCTGGGTGGTGCTAAACGAGTATCATTTTCTTAGGTGGTAGGCTTCGGCCGTGGCTAGAATTACCACCCTGCGAGCAAAACCGCGCCGCAAAATGACTGATTGTGTCAGTTGACTGATGCGATTTGTCGTGTTCCGGAACGATGCTCGTAGTAGCTTATCTAAAGGGGATGGGTATGTACAGTTGCGTTGCGTTTAATGACAGGATCCGATCCACGGGGTAACTACACTGGACGCCTCGAATTGGAGGCTAGCGGGATCCGAAGCACGGTGCACCGCTGGCCGACCGCAGGTAGTAGGGGGCCCAACTAATAGGTTCGTCACCTATGAAAGGCTGCCCCGCCAACTAGCGAAAAATCCTGGGATGGCTTCCATCGTGCTGGTTGACGACCAGAGAGAGGACCCGATGGTGATTCCCAGGGGGGTTCGGGCGTCCCCGCAGTCTCCAGTCGAGTCTTCCTTTTAGTGTGGTATCTTCGTGGATTGAGGAGTCTACAAACGTCGCGCCTCGTATAACTGCCATCCCTTTTCCTATTCACCCTTTACATCAAATGACACGCAAAATGAAGAAAAGTAAGTATACACAGCGGTTGCACCTCCTCTCCTTAAAAGTGCATTTCTCAAATATAAGAGGAATACACTCTAATCTCTGTGCAGTCCACCATCATCTGGAGACTGAGAGGCCGCATTTACTTTTTCTTACGGAGACACAAATTGGGGTTCCAACTGATGTAGCGTATCTTCAGTACCCAGGGTATTCACTTGAGCATAATTTTAAACCTCGTGCCGGGGTCTGTATGTTCGCACGTAATGACGTCTGTTGCCGGCGTCTCCGTAACTTGGATACCTCCAAGTTACGGAGACGCCGGAACCCAACTTCTCAATCATGTGGTGTCTATTGGATACAGGTACGGATCAGATTGTTTATGCCTGTACTTATCGCTCACATAGTGGTGACCAGGAGACGACGCGGATGTTTCAGTATCTCAGTGAAACGGCTGACACCGTACAGCGTCGGTATCCGACTGCCCAAATGGTTTTTCTGGGTGACTTTAACGCTCACCACCAGGACTGGCTATTCCCATACCAGAACACCGACCACGCCGGGAGAGAGGCGCTTAAATTTGCCTTATCGCTAGATCTCTCTCAGCTAGTCCAAGAGGCAACACGGGTACCTGATATTGACGGCCACACACCTAATTGCCTAGACCTTCTGCTGACTACCGACCCAGACCGTTTTTCAGTATCAGTTAGAGCTCCCTTGGGCACTTCTGATCACTGTTTGGTTAGGTCAGTGTCAAACTATCACCCCCTGGACTCCGGTTCTACTGGAATCAGACGGGTGTGGCGATACAAGTCAGCAGATTGGGACGAGATGCGGCATTTTTTTGCATCTTTTCCTTGGCGGCAAGTATGCTTCTCGTCTAATGATCCGTCGAGCAGTGAAAAAGCTTTATCGGAGGTCATAATGCAAGCCATGGAATACTTTATTCCATTCGCTGACGTATCACTCGATGGCAGGGTTCCACGGTGGTATAACGCTGAGTGTGCCCAAGCCGAGGCGCATAAAGATACAGCGTTTGCAGCGTGGGCTGAAGCCCGTTCAAAAAAAGCTCCGGATATCACCGCCAAGAAGAGAGCTTTTAACTTAGCCGCCAAGTCCTACAAGAAGGTGCTAAAAAGAGCTCGTTTTAGTCGCACCATACGTATCGGGGCAAAATTAGCTTCTTATCCACGTGGTAGTAAAGCTTTTTGGTCCCTTTCGAAGTCCATCGAAACGAATTTTTGCCGTCCTTCGCTGCCACCCCTTTTGAAACCTGACGGGTCTCTGGCTTTTACTGCAACAGATAAAGCTAACCTCTTAGGATCTCTGTTTGCAGCTAATTCACAGCTAGATTCAGGAAGTGCCTCACCACCAACCATACCTTTTTGTGACTCTGTCATGCCAGAGATACGCATTCGACAGTGTGAGGTTTTAAAAGTGCTCCGCAATCTGGATGTGAATAAAGCCAGTGGTCCAGACGGAATTCCAGCAGTGGTTCTTAAAACCTGTGCTCCCGAATTGTCTCCTATTCTAACACGTTTATACCGCCTCTCCCTTAAAACCACTCAGGTCCCGAAAGCTTGGAAGATTGCCAACGTGCAACCTGTTCCAAAAAAGGGTAGCCGTGCCGACCCATCTAACTACAGACCAATTGCTATCACCTCTTTATTATGTCAAAGTCTGGAGCGTGTACTTAATAACAGACTTCTGGCATACCTAGAAAACAACGAACTCCTGTCAGACCGTCAGTACGGTTTTCGACGAAATCGGTCAACAGGGGATCTTTTAGTGTATGCCACGCACATCTGGGGTGAAGCCATGGATAAGCACGGTGAAGCGCTCGCCGTTTCACTCGATGTATCGAAAGCTTTTGACCGTGTCTGGCATGAAAGTCTTCTGCACAAGCTTCCAGCCTACGGGTTACCCATTAGTTTTTGCAACTGGATCGCTGATTTTTTGAGTGGACGATTTTTTCGGGTTGTCGTCGATGGGTCCTCGTCTGACCTAATGGCCATCAACGCTGGTGTCCCTCAGGGATCGGTTCTTTCCGCTACGCTCTTCCTGCTGCATATAAATGATCTGTTAAAACCCGGCATCTTTGGGTATGCAGATGACAGCACTGTGACGGTTAGATACATGTCCAGTCCACGAGCTAGTGGAGACGAAACTCTTGTGCTCAGAGAGGCCTTGGTGGAACGCGTTAATCTGGCCTTAAGCGAGGTGTCCGATTGGGGTGACACTAATCTGGTACAGTTTAATGCTTCCAAAACCCAAGCGTGTTTGTTTTCCGCCAAACGGAGTCCGTTCCCCCTAACTCCGACTTTCCGAAATGTATCTGTGCCAATCACGAATAGTATTGAGCTCCTAGGTATCAGCATTTCGTCCAATCTAAGCTTTGGACAATGCATCGAGTCCAAAGCTAAAACTGCTGGCAAAAAACTTGGCATCCTCAACAAAGTTAAGCGCTACTTCACGCCAGAACAGCTTCTAACCCTGTACCAAGCTCAGGTTCGGTCGTGCATGGAGTACTGCAGCCATTTATAGGATGGCTCTGCCAAGTACCAGCTCGATGCTTTGGATTCGGTGGATCGTCGTGCTAGGAGACTCATTGGCAACGACCTTGTAGTCAGTGGACTTCAAAGCCTTGAACACCGGCGCAAGGTTGCTTGTCTGGCTGTTTTCTACAAGATACATTTCGGAGAGTGTGCTCAGGAGCTATTCGATTTGGTCAAACCATCTCCTTTCTACCATCGAACTGCGAGGCACCGAAAGAATCTGCACCGTTACGTGGTTGAAATACCATCAACACGTACGAAGCGTTTTGCTTCTTCCTTTCTGATCCGCACCGCAAAGGCCTGGAATGCCCTCCCATCTTCCGTCTTCCCTGATACCTATAATCTGGGTACCTTCAAATCAAGAGTGAATAGGCATCTTCTAGGCAAGCGCGCTTCATCTTAGGCTGCATCATCATTTACCATCAGGTGTGATTGCAGTCAAGCACTTGTCTATATACTTTAAAAAAAAAAAAAAAAAAAAGGGAACTAAATTGTATTTGAAATTTATTGCGTTATCATAACATCGTAATATTATGATTATTATTAATTTTAGAATAATGTTAATGATTTTTGCACGCCAATCTCATTTAAATTCAATTATCCACACGAAAATCATACAGGTTTTCTAATGTAAAAGTTTGTACTAGAGTTACCGATTCACGATGCTACCGCATAATGTCGGGAATTCTCATTTAGGATCCCAGGCTGTCATGTCACTATAGCTGAAATTTCAGCTTTCCATTATTGAATATAAAATGTCGCTGACACTATATTGTGATATTTTCTGAATTCAACTGTCTGTGGCATACCAAATATATTATTCGACCGATATTACCAAATCAAACGGTATACTCGTATTTATGCCATGCGGAAACGGTTGGTGTAAAATAACATAATATAAAAGAGCTCCATTTGCACATAATATTTAGAATTCTTGTAAATAAAAAAGAAAACATTTTTTTTTTGTTTTTTTTATTACACTACACCGGAAATTGAACTCTCTTTGATCTCCTACTTGAATAAAATAAATTTACAGCGCTCACCGTTGCACCAGGAAGGTTGTCGAAAATATACAAGCTCATGCAGCTAAAATCGCGAAATAAATATATAGGGTAGTATTATCTTCGTTTTGTATCCTTTTCGATCACGACACTGGCTACTCTCGCTACAAGATTGATGAGGAGCGACCCAAAAGTGCAAATTCAATTTTCGCCAGATCCAAAACGGATAACGGGCGAAAAGAGACTGATGTAGGGAAACTACTGGTTTCATGAAAATACTAACGGAGCCAAAAAAGAAGAAAATAATAAAAATAAATACACTACGACAATAAACACATCGCCATCTAGCCCCAAAGTTAGCGTAGCTTGAGTTATGGGTAATAAAATAGCTGATGAATATTTTTATGAATACACAATAAATAGGTAATTATAATATACAAATAAACACCCAGACACTGAAAAACATTCATGTTCATCACACAAGCATTTTCCAGTTGTGGGAATCGATCCCACCGACTTGGACTCGAAAAGCAGGGTAGCTGTCCACTGCGCCAGTCGGCCGTCGAATAAGCAGGATCAATACAAGTTTTGTTGAAATTATAATATCTGCTTAAAACCTACGGCAAAACTATCTTAAAGAATAACATACATAATATCAATGACCTTAAAATGTGCCTAAAACGAAGCGGTGATAGCCCAGTGGGTAAGACTTCCGCTTCATTTTCGCAGGGCCGAGTTGGAATCCCAGCACGCACCTCTAATTGTTTTAAGTTATGTTCGTTTTAACCAATTAAATATCACTTGCTTCAACTGAGAGTTCTCCATAATGTTTGTTCTCAAAGGTGTGTGGTGTCCACCAATCCCCACTGGGCCAGCGTGGTGGACTACGGCCTTAACCCCTTCTCATTGTGGGAGGAGACCCGTGCCCTGTAGTTAGCCAGTGATGGGTTTATGATGATGATATTTAAAACCTTACCATGCATTAACGTCTTGTGTAATATGAAAAATTTTCATAATTTTTTATTAGTGTTTTTACCTACACTTGGAGGAATTATCAATGCTACTAGTCATGACGCTACAGACTGATGTGAAAGGCATATACTAATTTTGGCATCGACGGTAGGAGAGCCGTAGCTTAGTTGGAGAAAGCGCTCAGGCCGCGATTGCCAAAGAGTCGCAGGTTCAAATCCTGTCTGTTCCGAAATTTTTTATGTATATCCATTTTAAATTTATAAAATGTGAAAAATTCTTCAAACTCAAACCTGAAGGTGCATTATCTCAAAAGTAAGAACGAAGTAAAAATACGATTACAGACCGAGGCCCTAAAATATTTAAGTACTTGTTTGGAATTAACAACCTTAATTAAAGTTAGCGCAGTATTAGGTTTTAATTTTGCGTAGGTACCTTTAGTATTATGCCCTAAGGGATCTTGCTGTAGGACTAAGCTGCTGCAATCGAAATTATAATTATATTAGATATGAGAGTTGTATGTTTAACATAGATCACGCAAATCCATGTAGAGCAATAGGTGTACCTACTGTAAATTCTCAATATAAATGTACTACGACAATATACACTATGGTGCTATGGGTACTAAGATGACTGATGAATATTTTTATGAATAATATACATAAATACTTATTATACACAAATAAACACCTACACACTGAAAAATATCATGTTCACCACACAAACATTTTACAGTTGTGGGAATCGAACCCACCGCCTTTACTCAGAAAGCAGGGTCGCTGCCCACTGCGACCGTCAAACATATAGTAAGAGTATTTATTTATTGCTAAATTAAAAAAAAAACAAAATTCATTTATTTCAAGTAGGCCCAGTTTACAAACACTTTTGAAACGTCAGCCTGTTTGTAGTGACTCTACCACCATGAAACAAAAAACGTACGACAAAATATGATCCTTTATAAACAAAATTGAAAGAAAAAAACAATCAACTTAAAAAAATTGCCCTTAAAGCAAAATTTACAGTAGTCCTTTGTAAGATTGAGTATGGCTTTTATAACATAATTCCAAAGTTCATTTTCGAATATACCAGTATAGCATAGGTGTAATCGATGTCTATACCATTGATGAATTTCTATGTGACAAAGTTACTAAAAAGCGATTAAGGATTGAATAAACATTATTAAATAATAAAATGTTGATGTTATAAGAAAGCAACCTAATAGTTTATTGCCGAATATTGCTCCGTAGAATCTTTCTCCCTAATCGATGATATAGTAACAGATTTGACGTTTCTATAAATTAATTTTGCATTCACTCCGTTACATGCTTTTTTGCTGCGCGAAAGAAGCACGCGCCAAAACGTACACGTTTTAATGACAGTACAAAAATTTATCTATTTATCTTGAGGTTGGAGTACTTAGCTAAGCTTTGCGTAAATACAAAATTATGCAAAAGAAACTAAATTTAAGGTTCTTTTAGGAGTGGTAAGCCTCTTAATGTACCACTGCAAAGCTGAGGCCTCCCATTAGTGAAAGAGATTTAACAACTTTTAAACCCTTCGCATGCCTTTAACGTTTCAAGTCATAAAATACAGAATTTTCGCCATCCCGTTATTATTTGTTTTTTTAGTTTTTTTACGTAGTTATACAGTAATGGGCTATCATGAATTTGGCATGGGTATGTCAGTGATATAGGTCTAGGATAGTCTAGTGAGTAGGTACGTCTTCGGTTTTCTTTTCGGAGGGATGGAGTTCTATCCAGGGTACCTCTAACTTTGCGGACTTATTAGTATGAACTTTTTAAGCATTATCCCTTGCTTCAACGTTGAATAAAAACGTGGTGAACAAACCTGCATCCTTAAGAATTCTCCATAAAGTGAACAAACCTGCATCCTTAAGCATTCTCCATAAAATTCTACTAATCCGCACTTGACTAAAGTAGTGGACCACGCCCTCTTCGTTCTGAGAAGAATCCTGCTCTTATAGAGTGGGTTGATAATGACGATATGTCTTATTTTTATCGAGAAAAATGCACAGTTTCTTTATGTAAAGCAATTTGAAAGTTTAAACTTAAAAAAAAACCTATTTAAGTAGACCTGAGTTCCAGAGTAGGCGAGGCATATAGGTCATAGCACCGATGAACGTTGGGGTCCCAACTCCCAAGGTGCTGGAGTAACGCAAAAACGAGACGGATTCACTGGATGTGAACCACCGGAAATCTCCAGCTATAAACCTATTTCGATTAAAATTATATTACGTGAAAAATATTCTCTCTAATTGAGATAAAATTTTTCGACTATGTAACAGAAGACGGGCA
Organism: Pararge aegeria; assembly: GCF_905163445.1. Classification (NCBI taxonomy): domain Eukaryota; kingdom Metazoa; phylum Arthropoda; class Insecta; order Lepidoptera; family Nymphalidae; genus Pararge; species Pararge aegeria. Next base: position 18,207,944 of record NC_053187.1, read on the forward strand.
AACGACGCATACATCTAGACATTTTACATTTATTTTCTGTAAATAATGCCTATTCCAGAAATTCTGAGATGGGTAATCTTCACATATTTTCATACGAAAGCGGAAAATTCCTAAGATGACGCAAATGAAAAGTAATAGTAGCTCTCTGCAGCGAGACTTGAGGCGGACACAAAACAGAAGTTTTAAGTGGCAGTTATTACAGACCGGTTTCTTTGCACAGGGTCAACAGGGTGACAAAGAAATTAAATAGAAAACTACTTTAACGGCCTTAACTATGTAGCTAAGAATTTAAATTCGCCCTCTTTCTTGCAAATGCATTTTTATGTTTTTAAATGTAGCTTTGGCACGCGGTTTCGCTTGCGTTAATGTATTTGTGTCAATCAACTTTATTCGTCGTTTTCCAAAAGTTATTTTACATTCCTCGGGAGCAGTATTTTTACCGTCAATCAATGACAAAAAAATTTTAACAAAAAAATGTCCGATAAGCAGTTTAACGATTTTTTTATTGCTTGCATTAAATCCAGCAGATTAAATTTACAATATATTCTAATTCGCTCTAACAAGAATGTAGAGAAATACACGTAGCTGTAAAAATTATGTTATTTGCAAAAAAAATAAAGGCTTCGTTACGTTTTTTTTGGGATTATAATTAATCAAATGCTTTACAAAATTAAAGCTCTGATTTGGGGTCTGCAAACTGCAAAGCATTACTTGAGGTCTGACAAACTCCGCGTTTAAAGCAAAATCTGTTTCAATAGAGTGTCTCAAAACAAATTATTTCCTGACATTATTGTCCCGGGGAGCTATTGTTCGACAGAACCGAGTTTAATAAAAAGGACTGAGCGCCGACAAAATGCAATATTCAATGGCTCCAGCTATATTAAACTATAGTAGTTACATACTATATTAGTTGTTGAGGAATAGCTTGGCCTTTCGTCTTTTGATGAAACAATGAAGCGTTGTATTGATTTGTGTTTAAAGCTTGCTGTAGCGGTTTTAACTTTCATTGCAATTATATTTTATATCAGAATAGAAAATGCTAAAGTTTTTTTTTTAATATTTTAAACTAGCGCTTGACCGCAATTACACCTGCCACCTGGTAAGTTATGATGCAGCCTAAGATGGGGCGCGCTCGCCTAGAAGATTTACCTTTAATCTTGGAACTTTTTGATACAGATATTTTTAACCGAAGATTATCAAATTTTTATTTTCAATATATTTTCAGTAGGTACAAGCAGACGGGTGTAACATGCACTGTCTTATTTTTAATTATTTGATTAATTGAGTGCAAGTGAAACCATTGCCATATAAGAAGCAACACCTCGCAGAGCTTGCAAAGAACGTATCCTGCATCGTGACGCCCTGTTTTCTTTAACCTGAGGCGTAGGTGTTGAGCCTCATGCGCCTGCAAAAGCACCGGCAACCACACACAGCATTGCAACAATACTGCTTAGCGGCAGAAATAAGCATGGTGGTACACAGTGGCGTGCATAGAGGTATGCACAGGGTATGCAGATGATATAAAATAAAGAAAATCTCCTGTCCTAGTTATAAAAAACTTAAGGATAGACATTGTAAGAGTTATAAAAAGCCTAGCCTTAGTACTTATGACTCCTACTGGAGATTTTCTTCAATTGCACAATGCACAATGCAAATGCCACTGGTGGTACATGATAGTACCTCCCCAGGCAAGCTCTATCACAAAAACCTTTACTACTCTAGACCGTGTTTGCATATACCGCGAGATACAAAGTCTATCTACTGTATCTCTCGCTTATACTGTGGTGTTTAGCAAGTGGATGCGATATGTGTCAGTATTTGACAGATATCAGAAGCTGACACATGATAGGCTCTCGTACTTCTGGGTCAAGTGCTTACAACACACATTAGGAAGCGGTACTGACGGCCTATACGGTATTGAGTTACTGAGAAAATCAATTCGCTCAAACATCATTTATACGGCACGATAAGTCGGTTTCACCGCGAAATCTAACTGTTCATCTGTCATTAGTTCCGTGATGGAAGTTTTCTTTTTAAAAAAGTGATAGTGGAAAGACTAATAAATATTTAAAACTAATATTTTCGTGGTTAATCAACATTTCTTATGTATAGTTCAATGGGTACATACCACGATAATATTTGTGGATCTGTCGATATTTCGACCCAGTTGCATGGATCGTGGTGATGACGGGACTGCGTACGTACGAGATGTCAAGTTGGATATCACAGTGAGCAGTGAGCAGAATCTGACTACCCGCTTTCGTGTTCTGTTATCGTGGTATGTACCCGTTAAATTATATTTAAGAAAAGACTAATATAAACATAGAATTACAAAAAGCAATGTTCTCTTGTTAATATAATGAAAATTTAGCTTAATTTGCTATACTCCGCGAAAAGCTGGAGAAGATATCAAGATACCAATCGGTCTGCTGCTTTTCGCGGAGTATAGCAAATTAAGCTTAATTTTCATTATATATCATGGATTTCCGCAAAGTAACGCATGCTTCTATTTTCTCTTGTTACAAAGAGTGACTTATTGAAATAAGCATTTTTTTAATGTAGATCGCAACTGCTATGTTTTCTAAAATATGGCGCTACAGTCGCTATAAAAGGGATATAGGAGAGCCATAGCTTTGTGGAAAAGCGCTTATTAACAAAAACAATCAAAGATCAACAAATCAACACATTATATGCACTTTTGAAACGACAAGTCTATCTGCTGGAAGATATAGAGCATTGGATGTCACGTATTAACCTTGAAAACATTCTCTAAGAAGTCATGTTCAGTTTTACGCTAACCTATCCAAACGACAAATCGTTACGTGTAAAGAGAAATTTAACTGTATCAAATAACGCTACTTCACTTCAAGTGGTATAAGATGTAACAACTTTTGTTTCACTGGTGAATACAATTTACTTGAAAATGCAAAATAAAAACATTTATTAATAAAACATTAATAAAACAATTATTTGGTTGGGTTAGAAGGTTTTGTAATTTGCATAATTTAAAACTAAACCCTCATAATATATATTATAACAGGAAGTAAAAGTTATTACGGTAAAAAAAACTTAAAGCGATCAAACACGCAGGACACCGATACGACGGCTAGTACCTATTTCTATAAAATAAATGAATATTAGAGTCATTATTGTCCGAGTTCTGTAACTATGAAAACTAAGAATGAAGGCGAGAAACAAGTAATTAAATTTGTATGTAGTTCTAAAGAGTTAGCTAGTTGTTAGCTAGAAGAAACATGCTCACAGGAATTTTGCCTTTTTTCGTACAATATGTTCTCAATTATTTACACCTCAGACTAGTCACGATTGTGTGAGAACGTGGGGATAGGATTTAAATCTTACTCATCATCATCAACATCGGGTGCCATCTTCTTTAAATTGAAGTTCGAATCGAAAAGACTCCCTATTAAGTGCCGCTTTCTTTAGATCTCGGTAACAAAGTTCGGTCCACGCCCTTATATCGTCCAACCATTTGCGTCTCTGACGTCCTGGAGATCTCTTCCCAACTATTTTACCTTCTAGTACAAGTCTTTGGAAGGAATCATACTTTATATATATAAAGTATGATTCCTTCTTTATATATATAGAGTTTTCACTTATTACATCTGATACATAATCAAACAGAGTTTTCCCTACAATTGCATGATACCGAATGAATGCTTGAAGAAGCAATGCTTCTGTTTTTATACGGCTCAGGTACCTTTTACAATGTTGACAACAATACCAACCTAAATAGTAAATACCTATACGAATATATAAAACAATTAAACCAGTACGAATAGTTTACTATATTAGTTTTCGGTAAGTTATTTCACACAGTAAATATTTCTTAATCTATTCTTATATTAACATTAAATATTTGTATAAGAATTGTTACTAAATATGTAAACCAAATTATTAGTATTTAAGCAATTCTCTATTAATGAATCATCTAGTGACGCCACAACACGAAATATGGCGTAGCGTAGCTATCAGTCAGGTGGGCAATCGCTAACACGTTGTCACTAGTAGGGGAGCCCAAGCGGGGATTTCGGGATTTACTCGAACGCGTCAGAACAACATAAGGAGGACAACCTTGCACTTTTTGAAGTACTCCCACCATACCTTAGACCTGTACATAGGTTCAAACGTCTAAAGCTACAGATCATTAAAAAAAAAAACGTGACGTAAGTAAACGGAAGAATCACTAAGTTGCAAAAAAAAATTTCACCTGGACATTTTGGTGGGATTGAGGCCGTCGGCACTCGTCAATTTGTTTGGGACGGCCCAAACAAATTGACGAGTGTCGGCCTCCTGTCTGACTGACGGTAAATGAAAACGTTGTTTTGACGCTTTAGAGCCTGTTTTGCTAGCTTTTGTTCAATGTAATAGTTTGTTCAGAAAAAACCGGACACAGCAAAGTGATTAAAATCATCATTTTAGTCGGACTTTTCTGTACGCTTACGTTTAATACAAACTGTAATTTTTTTTAAAGACGTCAAGATATCAATTGGTGGTATTTGTAAAAATATATTTTAAATCAAATATGGTTTTCTTAAACCTAGATAGGCTTAAATTCCTTTTTTGTTGTCTTTTTTGCATCAAAGAAAATCAATTATCATCCGTCTTTCTTTCTTGTATCTTTGTTCCTGTGCCCTCATAACACGGTGCCATCAATCATTTATAACGAAACAAATGTGTTTGCTTTACCGAGAAGTCTTTAGTAGGAACTCTTTTACCGGGAAACAGTCTTTTACCGTCCGGTTACTTGCTTTTTTTCCTTTTATCCCTGGTTTTTACCATGATTTATTTTTCATAGCTTCGTATACTTTCTTTCGTTAAAGGTTTTTAGGATATATAAAATATGTTCTAGAAACGGTAATAGGTCTATATTTTAGAAGCAGTGACAAAATCTTTTAAGAGTTATTTAAAGAGTTTCTGTTGTGCCGTTTGTAGAGTTGTTTTATTTCCGCCATGAAAAATTTTCTATGTCCACCAAAAGTTGCCTGTATGTTTAGGCATGAAGCCGTATATGGGTATTATGGAACAAATACTTCTTTAAACGCTTTCTTGTTTAAACTCGTCCGATTAATAACTATGTGCTTTTCTAGGGTAAAAAGTATCTCAGATGCAAGTTGTATATAACGAGTATGTGACAAATTTTAACACGTTCGGTGCAGAGGGTTTACCGAACATAGGTGACAAATAAACAAACAGACATCCCGTTTGTCTGTTTGTTTAATTGTTTTTTTGTTTGTTACCTTTGTTCGATTTACACTCTGCACCGATTTAAGTGATTTTTTTATACCGGGAACATAGAGGTTATTGCGGGATTCATAATAACATTTATTTTCATCCTCAGAAGATGATGACTTCACAAAGTATCATTTTTAGTATGGTTTCGGAGCAAATCATGCGTAGAGAGTTCATTGCAGATCTGTTTCACGGAGTATAGCAAATTACGCTTAATTTTCATAGTAGGCCCTATGATCTACGCCGCGAACGTGGTCGTGGGCACAGCTAGTAAAATACATAAAATCCCAAGTAAGTTGCTGTATAAGATCTCAGATAAAGTATCAAAATGCTCGAGAAACGAGGAAAGAAAGCCAAAGGCAAAGAACTCAAAGGTTATTGTGTAAGCGAAGCCATCTCTTTGAAGGGGAAATGTTTCAAGTGTACATCGATCTCCGAATGCTGTTGAATTGGTATAAGGGTTTTTTCTTTTTTAGGGTTCCGTTCCAGGCTCCAGGGAGCATAGAAGTGAGCGCTCTTATGAGTGGAAAACCCGGGTTTAATCCCCGGTGGGGACAATTTGAGAATCAATACTTTTAAAGTTTTTCTGGTTTTCTGTGAGGCTTCGGCCGTAGCTTTACTTCCCACCTTAACGACTAATACGTGCCGCTAGGCGTCTTAACGTCCAGGTACGATCAGTGTAGAAACCGATTAGGTGGTTTCGGTTTAATATAATTGGCATACCCCTAAAAAAACTAGTCACTATTTTCAACTGCCTCATCAACCACGTGAGATTGCAGTCAGGAACTAACCTGCAGCGAGAATAATGAAAATGTACACGTATACGTACGCAAAATATCATTCTTTCTGAATCCATGGCCGTGGGTTCGATTCCCACAAATGGAACATGTCTGTGTGATGAACATGAATGTTTTTCAGTTGCTCGGTGTTTATTAGTATTTATGTATATTTATCAGTCATCTTAGTACCCATTACACAAGCTACGCTTACTTTAGGGCTATATAGCGATGTGCGTATTGTCGTACTATATTTATTTATTTATCAATTTGAAATAGTTCACAAAATTCTTAATGTATTTAGTTCGTGGCACTAATATCTGAGATCGAAAATAATTACACCCTTACGTACGTACCCACAAATTTGAATACAGCCAGCTTCAATTATAATAGAAGTTCTAAGTAATAAGTTGTAACACCCACAAAGCTTAAGCAATCAACCGGATCCATTATATGCTAGTATATCAAAGAAAATGTTCAAAGCGCTAGATTTCTGTAAACTATTACAATTTAGACAGTGCTGCGAACTGCGAATTTCATTAATAGTATACCTACCAGTAACTTTAATTATTACTAGATTAAATTAAATTCTCGTACTCGGTTTAAGTTATAACGGCGGCGGGTTAAAATTTTATAAGATATATGCTAAGCTATGAAAAAGTTTATGCAAGGAAATAATAGCTAAATTCTGTAGATAAACAGGAGCGAAAAAAAATATTATTAGAACTCGTAAAAAAATAAATTGTAAAACATTGGATAGAAGCAGGCGTTACTTTGCGGAAATCCATAATACATTATGAAAATTAAGCTTAATTGGCTATACGCCGCGAAGTGTGCTATGTAAAGTGACTTAAGAATTATTTATTGTAAAGTCAACATCTCCTGAGGATGCTCCGGTTTTGGAGCGAAAGTTGCGTTTGGTGTGGAGTATAGTAGTATAGAGTATAGCAAGTTAAGCTAAATTTTCATAATAAATTGTTAAACCTTTCCCAATCAATTTAATTTACTAGTTTCTACTATGTCTTGAATTTTATTTGGCTTAGTTAATTTACGGGTTTATTTGAATAGTAACTGTAGCGTGCGTCATATACTTGTATTAATTTAATATATTCTGCATGTAGGACTGAGGTTCCCGTGAAAAATCAGCGCAGTTGTTTATATTATGTGAAAATGGGGGAGCTGCGTTCAAGCCCCAGCACATATCTCTAAGTTTTGTGAAATATATGCGTTTTAAGCAATCAAATAGCCCTTGAATTAACGGTTAAGGTTAAACGTGATGAGGAATCCAGTTACATAATGTTTTCAAAGGCGTGTGAAGTCCAACAATCCACACCTGGCCAGCGTGGTGGATTAAGGCCTGAGTCCTTCTTATTCTAGAAGATAGGCCGATTGTGGGTTGATGATGAGGGCATTGCTGAGTTAGAGTCTTTCATTAGATTGTGTCACACGTGACAAACGTGAATCTGGCGCTTCTTTCAATTTCGCATTTGAATTTAGTGCTGCAGTAGTGGAAGCACCAGGATAGTGCCTAATTCTAAGGCATTGTTATATATACTCTCATATTTGTGCGCCATTTGGTGACGGCAGATCTGCATACAGTTCTCACTACCCCTTGCCTTCCAACTGGTGTCTTACGAGGGGACTAACAGAATATAGAAGCGAACGGGCATCAACTTACTCTGTGCCACAACTACAATCTTCTGCGACCACCGACCCGTCTGCCCAGCGTTGTGTTCATTAGACAACCCCCGCCCCCCTGTGATATGTCCTTAGTGTAGAAGTAAAATGTGATTATATAAGTGTGAGACTATTAATTGTTGATGTTGGAAAAGAGTACCTACTGAGTTTCTTATTTCTTAAGTATAGTTCAACGGGTACATACCACGATAATATTTTGGATCTGTCGATATTTCGACCCAGTTGCATGGATCGTGGTCACGACGGGACTGTGTAGGTACTAGATGTCAAGTTGAATGTCACGGGCAGAATCTGACTACCCGCTTTGGTGTTCTTTTTGTCAGTATTTCACGTACTGTTCGACACACAACACTGACAACGTCACTTTTAAATAATAATAATTTTTCTTTCAAAGTGTTCACGCGCCTTATTATAATAAAGATAGTTCGAAAACGCTATCAGATTCAACTTCCCCGTCTTAATAGCACCACAAAAACATTTTACGCGGCGGAAAAGAAAGGAAAAACTAATTTCAATAAAACGTAACGGCGGAAAACGTGTCGGCGAAGCATTTGGAATTCAAATCATCTAGCTGTTAGACGAAATGACGAAAATATAAAATAAAATGTTATCCTTAATTATATTTTTCCCGGGGGCGATTTCCAACGGCAGTTAGAGATGTAATAAGTCTATCGTCCATGTTTTCTATTTATATTATCGTTGGATATATATAGCTCATTTAATGACACTGTCGTTGCCATTAATTTAAACAAAATTCACTGCTATTGACATTTGGGGTAATTCGGTATTTTTTGCATTATTCACCAAACAGCGAAAGCGTATCCTTTGACATATTATTATTTTGGAGAATTTTCAGGGTACGTACATAACTTTCTTTATAACGTTTTTATATTTGAGTATACTTTATTATACTATAATAAATTTTTTAATTTAATATTTTCGGGTCCACCGTTCTGTACTGGGCCGTGGAAGTTGTGGACTACATCCTTAACCCCCTTCTATTGTCAGAGGAGACAGGTGCCCTGTAGTAGGCGGTGATTGGTTGATATGATGATGATAAAGTTTTTGGTATAATTTTAAGGAGAATCTTTACTAATATTATATATGCGAAGTTGGTTTGTTTGCATGTGCTTGATTAGAGTCCTAACTAAACAACCATTAAACTTGATTTTTGGTGTAAGTGTATTAAAAAGTAGCGAGAGTAACTTAGATTTTTATCCCTGGAAAACCCAGAGAAAAGATAGCCCAGCTTAGCAAAAGATAATTTTGATGCTCTATCAAAAAAAGAAGCAAACTTATTCCATGGGATCCGTAATACAAAAAGTATACTTTAATCCCTCCGTGAAAAATTTATAGAAATAGGTATACTTACGGTAGCCTCACAATATATTTATAACAATATAGTATAGTATAGTAGTCTTTATAAACAAAAAGTGGATATAAACAGTCGACTTACAAGAAATGGTCATAAATTAGTGACATCTGCATATCGTCTGCGAAAGGTTACGAATGAAAAATTTTAATTGTGTGAAATTTAATATGTCAAATTAAATTTAATATGTACAAATACCAACAACTTAAATGATTATCGTATAAAAAAGTAACGCCAATTAAAAATCACGACTCGTACAAAATATCCTATAACCCGATATTACTTAACTTAATTTTTTCGAAACGAACTCCGCAAAACTACTTCCGCGAACTAACTTCAGTTCGAAAGCTCAAAGTTTTTGCTGAGTTTGATCGTTGATTTCTAAAAATTCGTTCAGAGCGATATCGAAATGTTCGACGAATTTTTTGTGCATTGCGACCGATATGAAGGAAAGTTTCCTCTTTATAATAACTCGGGTCACTGTTAGTTTTTTTTTTCATCGCATTTTGGGTTTAACGTAGTTGGATTTCACGTTTGAAATACGCGTCAATCCCATAAAAAGGATGAATGACCTTTTAGAGGCCAATTATGAGGCACCACTGGTGAACCTACTGCAAAGGCCTCTCCCAATAGGCGAAATTGTGATTGCAGTAGTTACTGTATAATAGGTAGTCATTGTTCGAAGTTAATCTCTTCGTCTACTATTTAAGCAACTATTATTTTTCTTTCCCCTTTCGTCCTACGTCCCCTTTTGGGGTAAATGGCAGACACAACACTTCTCCATTGCGACCTCCAGTCAAGAGCCTGTCTGGGAATGTGGCCCTGGTTTCTCCGCAAGGTGTGACCGACCCACTACCATTTGCGGCGACGTATTTGGATTTCAATTGTATCTTCGTGACACCGCCTCCACAAATCTAAATTAGTTATACCATCTGGCCAGAAGATTTATAAAATACGTCCTAAGCAGCGATTTATAAAAACCTGGATAACGGGTGTAAACTGAACTGATATTTTCACGTCTCTCATCCATAAAGCAATACTGATTTTACACACGAATTAAATATTTTAAGTTTCACACTACGAGAGAGGTGTGTTGAGACAAAAGGTATAAACAGAGGCTCCTGTTGAAAATTAATGTCAAACCAGTAGAGAAGGGATCTCATTTTTCCTACCTCGAAAGCATCGTGACAGAGTCTGGAGGGACAGACGAAGATATAGATTCCCAGGTAGCCAGAGCCTATGACGCTTATGCTTGCCTTTGAAACATTTGGCTGTCATTTTTCATTAATTAGCATTATGTGTTTCAAAATTATCTTTAGATTTATGTTGTGAACAAAGAGTGTATTTTATGTACTGAATGCTGAGTTAGCCTTTAAATGGAGTGTACGACATTATATTATATGGACACAATATATCTTAATGACCATGTTGCCTGGAAGCAAGCCGCTCCGATTTCATATCACACAAGATAGATCAAAGATTGTTAAATTGTAAAACGATGTTGGAAAAGAGCAACTCCTGAGTTTCTTGCCGGCTTCTTGTCGGTAGAATCTGCTTTCCGAATCGATGGCAGTGGCGTGCATAAAGGGTATGCACAGGGTATGCAGATGATATAAAATGAAGAAAATCTTCATTACAAGTAACAGAAAATATAAGGATAGGCATTGTAAGAGTTATAAAAAGCCTACCCTTAAGTATTTATATCTCGTACTGAAGATTTTTTTCTTTTTATATATGCATACCCTGTGCATAACCTCTCTGCACGCCACTGATCGATGGTAGAGTCACTACAAACAGACATATTGGACGTTTCAAAAGTGCTAATCTATTAGGCCTACTTGAAATAAATGAATTTTGAGATTTTTGGACATATTATTGTTTATATATTATAATGATGTACTCTCCACTCCATATATAAAGATAACACAGAAGACGCTGCTGGCCGTTTTTCGTTATACATATAAGGGTTACCTCTAGGTCACCTATGAGTATCTGAAGGTTTACATTTATCCAAGAGCCTCGTGGCAAAAATGAAATTGGGGCTCTTAACAAACAAAACTAAATATTTCAAATAAATATAATCGTAAGGTATGGCTTTATACAAACAAAACCTAGCCTTTTGGAATCCCACTGCTGGACACTTGGAAAGGAGGTCCTTTCTAATATAGTTGAGCACCACGACGCAGCTTCAGGGCGGTCCGGTGGGCATTTTCACATGTTAGTGATACTGACACAGATTACTGAGATTTGCACTGGAATTTCAGGAGGTTATACAAAATTACCTTTTTTTCACTACCGTACTTTAAAAGCTGTCAGTCACAGTTATTAAATAACTAACATTTTATGATACTTGTTTAACTAAAATCAACTAAATCATAGTTCCGCACAAGATCAAGCTAAATTTTGTAGTTCACTAACAAACTATGAGTTCTATCATAATTTTTAACTATGTAACCAGATAATATTTTATTTGTTTTCTAAACTAATAATATATATAGGCACCCAACGATTAATTTTCATGAAAGTTAGTTTCACTGAGGGTTTTGGACCGTAACCAATATCTAACTTATAACTAACTAATAACGGTCCTGTTAGATCCGGCAGTCAATAAGGAACGCTAGTTTATTCTATCTGTCTGTATAGCTATTTTATTGAATTTAACAGCTATTTAGTAGGCAAAGTTGCTTTTTTTCGGTTATTTAAATAGTTTTAATTAAGTATTAAATTTTTTGTATATAACTTTCACCAGTTAAACTGGGCAGCGTTGGAGTCAAGGGCAACTACTAGTATATTAATATGTGAGAACCGAAATATGATGTAGTTGCTTTTGCGATATAACCATAATCTTAATTGAAGATGCCTTAAGACATATATTTTTAAAAATTCATATGCCTTGTAAGGTATAATATGAAGGCATATCTTGGAATGTAAAGAAATAAATATAATAGATGTACTGTTTTTTTATCAATAAAGATTATAGTCTTTATTATCGAGAAAATATTTTATTATAGAAATAAATATTTTCTTATTAAAGTGGTTTTTCAAAAACAACATAAATACAGATCCTTCAAAGCAAAACACCGTTTACATTTCATCGTGGGTAATAAAGTTCTCCTACCATTTTATTTTTACTCGTATTATTTTTTATCGTAATATTATACTAAAACTTCCATGAAAACGCAATATTATTATAGGGGTCTATAAATTTTAGTATGACGTAACGACACAAATAAAATTTCCGCATCTAAACAGAAAATATGACGGAATAGCAAGAAAATTCCTGTAATAAAATAAAATCAAATTATCGAGTTTATCACACAAAATAACAACAGAAGTTTTTTGCATTGCGCATGAAAATATTAATTCTAAAAACAAAACAATTTTTACTTACAGTCATCAACAATATCCTTTTTGTATCAAACACACAAAAAAATCCCAATGGAGATAGCTAAAGCACTGCACAAATAGTAGTCACACACTCAAAAATGACACACGATGCACTTGACAGAAATGACGAATACTATTTTCGTAATAAACTTCGGGAGGAGCCGCGCGCACGTCCTCCCTCAACAACAGCTAGGACGCTACTGACTATAGACTATAGAGTACTCTCTACAGAATTGTACGTAGCTACGCGAAGATTCGGTGCTGTGCAGCCATGCAGCAAAGCTTGCGGGCCAAAATAAAATAATTTTAAATCCAAGGTGATGCCTTAACGACGTCTCGGTTGATCCTTTGATGTGTATTAATCCTTATTTGCTTTAAATCCACCACGGATGCAGGGATTCCGTGAGGAATCAACCGGGACTTCGCGTTCAAGTTCAATGTACCGTTGTACCTAATTAAATCCTGAAATAAATATGCTGGAAATAGACGTAGATACGCAACTGCAGGGGATAGAAGATCAAGATGGATACATACACACATTTTTGTTGGTTTTCTATTGTTTACTTTGTAGACTTAGGTGCATTTGGAACCCCCGTCGTTTCAGCTCTAAGTATAAGAATGTACTACGACAACTTCACAAAAATGCGACAAATTACTTACGTGGTAACTTGTCATAGGTGTCTGTAATAGGTTAATTTAAAGATAATAAGATTTGCTCCACTTTACATTATCATCTCAACATATCTACTCTTAACTATAAAGGAAAGTCAAAACAAATTTGACGTCACAGACTGATGGGAGTGTTCTAAAAAGTTTTTATTAATAGCTACTTGACACTGGCAAAGTACATTGTGCTGTTTTGGCACTACGAAAAGCCATAAATAAAAAGAAGAAGAAGTTTTTTTAAGTTGTACCTTCTTCTATATTCTCTGACCGTACTTTGCGTTCCAAAAACAAACATCACTACCACCCTGATGTCTAGTGTTAAAAAATATTGACCCAGTTATAGCTCTTACGCAAAAGATAATAAAGCTGCAAATAATAACACAATTTTGCATGTTCTGGTAAGATTTTTTTGAAAGGAATAAAACAATAGTGAATTAAAACAAGTATTTAATGCATAAAACCATATACAAATAGGTCCATTCGTTCGCTTTTAAGATACATAAATATAGAACTCCTCTTTAAGCGTTGTGGCATAAAAAGGCAAGTTTTAACTCACATAAATACGACGTGGAGATATTCCATACCTTGTAATTTAGTTATGTAATACAAATGTAACTATGTAGGGTTTACCTACTCCATTGAAATAACGTCGTTAGAACGGTCTAGAGGTCAAGAAGCTCTTCCTCTAACGAGGTATGCTCATACTGCCGTATTTTGCAATATTATACAGTGAGAATTTTTGTCACTATCTAAAAATGTTTAAGGTATTGTATATTATGCCAAAAGTGCATAAAAATATTTTGTAAAAGGTTAGCAGTTGTCATTGGGATATAATAAATTATATGTAATAGTTCCAAACCTACCCACCTAAAAGCACGAAAAAACATGTCTTGGCAAAGAAATAATGACTTTGTGAAACAACAAAATATAAAAAAATAAATATTTTCTTATTAATATGATGGCGATAACTATATTCGGAAACTTAAAACTAAAGCTACGAGGGTTCCAAACGCGTTCTGGTCTAAGAAGAAGCCCACAAAAACTAAGCCGGGTGTTCTCTTCTGTTATCACTCACACACTCACATTGTCATTTATAATTATTAGAAGAGCAACTTGGTTAGAGCAATAATTCACACCCTAGCTTTATTATCGACTAGCTGTTGCCCGCCACTTCGTCTGCGTTTGATTTAGTTTTTTGATGTGGCATTAAATTTAGTTGGAGTTCTAAAAAAATTAAAGTATTCAGTATCGCGAAGCCTTAAATGAGGGGTTTGATGCTTTCTGCTGAGAAGTTTTGTCCTCTATCTCTAACCACATTCAGATCTACACGAAATTTGGGCAAAATTAAACACATAGTATAGTACAAAAATAATTATTTAAATAGGTTATAATTTGTCGGAGTTATTGTGTAAAACCGTCAAACACTTTCATCCCCTCTCCCAAAGGAACCGAGCTTAATGTCGGGATAAAAAGTATCCTATATTACTTCTAACACTTCCAAGAATATGTGTACGAAGTTTCATGAGGATCGGTTAAGTCGTTTTTGCGTGAAAGCGTAACAAACAAACTTACATTGACATTTATAATATTAGTAGGGATAGGGATAGGGATAGGGATTATGTAGTCCTTTTTACTACAACAGGACTTTTTTATAAGATTACTTTCTATACTCTTTATATGCACACTACAATTGAGAAAAAAAACAGAAGAAGAATATAAAAAAAACATATATAGTACACCACCACTGGGCTATCAAATTCGACTTTACTGTCGGGGGGCCGAGTTCAAATCCCAGCACGCACCTCTAACATTTCTAAGTTATCACTTGAATATCAATGAAAGAAAACTTCGTGAGGAAACCTATACGCCTGAGAGCTCTCCATAAGGTTCTCGAAGGCGGTACCGGCCCAGCGCGGTCGACTAAGCTCTTCTCAATGTGGGAGGAGAGCCGTGCCCTATAGTTCAAATTCCAAATTCAAAATTCATTTATTTCAAGTAGGCCTAATATAAGCACTTTTGAAAAGTGAAGTCTGTCTGTTTGTAGTGACTCTCCCATCGGTTCGGAAGAGAGATTCTAGCGAGAAGAAGCCGGCGAGAAACTCAGCAGTTTACATTTTACATTTTAACATTCATTTTTCTATCTTGAGAGAGATGAAAGCGGAGCCGGATGCTTCCAAGCAACCTTGTGTCACGTTATTCTTTTATTTTAAAGGTAAAATAAAGAATACCGGCAAAATTTTAAAGATCAAGTATATTTGAAACTAATGTATGAAAAACAAAGCGTAGCTCTAGGCCAGTCTAAGCTCGACTGTATTTCGGTACCTGTGCCATCCGCAGATGTAATCATGTCTGCTAACAGGTAGTCTAAAGACAAGGCAACTTCTTGCATGGGAATGTTAAGCCACAAGGATATTAAATCTCAGAGAATTATTTCAATTAAGTATAGCGGTTAACAGTTTGAGTTTGAAAAACCACCAGTGTCTCATCACAGCTGATCATGTCACTGTCACCACTGACATAAGAGAAACGTTCCGAAATACGTAAAGATGTACCCGAACATTTGAATAAAAGCTTAAAATTTATTATAATGTAAAAGAATGCAAAGGCATGTTACTCTTGTCATTAAGAAATTCATCAATTGTATAGTAACCTCGCTGTAATAAATGTGTTTTAACATGTGCTTTAAATGTATGCATTGGTAGGTCCAAAATTACCTTAGGAATCATATAACAGTGGGCCGGTACTGGGTTGATATCATGATGATGATTACAGTATCACCAAGATGCGTTATATTACTTTACATTACCACTTCGAGCAAGATTATGTTTTAATCAAAATGTTTTAAAAACCACTTAGCTGGTTCATATTTTGTGTCCCAACAAAATTTACTCTCCGACCAAGTTGGGAACTATGTACAAAATTTCAAACTTACCTAGTGTAAGAGTTTCGCATACAAAAGATTCAAGTGGGTCGGAGTGCACCACGCGAGATTTGCTCTAACAAAAAACTGTAAAGCTCTTGCATAAGTGAACGATAATGTTGTTGTTCACTTTTTATTCAAAACAAACGGACAAAATTGACGTTTTAAAAGCCCTTAATTCAAATTCAAAACTTCTTTATGTATGGCTATCACAGGCACTTATGAAGCGTTCATACATATAATATGTCAACATAATTGTAAGGGTATGGTGATAACTTCGTTCGCCAACTTAAACCTAAAGCTACGAGGGTTCCAAACGCGTCCTGGTCTAGAAGAACCGGTCGTCCCCTGGTCCTGGGAAGAGCCCACAACAAACTTAGCCGGGGAATTACAATGTAGACCTAGTACATCAGCTCAGGAACTTCATAATCTTGTTTTTGAGCAGCGAAACGCCGTGAACGATGGCATCCTTTTGTGGTTGAAATTCAGTCAACATTCGTCATTCCAACATTCTTTTGGAAAGAACACGGCATCCGATTTCCACTTACAAACTAAATGCCTTTAAAGCAAGAGTGAAAAGGCTTTTTTTAGGCATCGCGCCTTAACTTACACCTGATCATTGCTTTTCATCAGGCATGCCTATCTCATCATTGTCATCATCGGCACACTACAGGTCACGGGTCTCTTCCCACAATATTACTTTTATATACACTTTATTAGTACAAGGCGAAAGACTTTAACATAGAATAGGCATTAGCGTCCTCTATGCTACTACTACAACTATTACCAACTTGTCTGCCCAGCGCGCTGATTTTAGGCATACTCTCCTTGGGAGAGGCAAATAGTCCAGAAGTGGACTTTTATAGATATAGTGATAAATTTCATATACCTTATATATTATTTTTAGGTTTTCGTTTAACGTTATAGCTAATAAGTCTTTTGTGCAAACTTTGATCCTTCACAAGAACGGTGTGCCGTGAAAACTAGATAATTAACTAGCTTCTTTGTTAAAGAAGCTATTGAAGGTTTTCTGTATCGTGGATACCGCTAAAACAGTGTAATATAATATATTCTGTTATCTTTATATATTACATATAAATAACCAAATAATATTAAATAGAGTAAAGATGTGTTTATGTAATAAACTCAAAAACTAAACCGATTCAAAAATTACGAAAATTTAAAAAATCTTTATCCATGTAGGTAGGCCTATCACATGCACTACCTGTGAAGCGTTCATAAATATATGTTTTCATAAATGTAAGGGGATGGTAATAAATTCGTTCGCCAACTTAAACCTTAGGCTACGAGGGTTCCAAACGCCTTCTGATCTATGAACAGCCCACAACAAACTTAGCCGGATACTTTTTATGTTATCACCATCTATTAATAAATTAAGCAATAAAGTTAATCCTATCCCATCCTATTATAATAGGATTTTTCTGTAAGCTTACGTTTCATATAAACTTTGAACTTCTCAAATGTTTCATTTGGTAACTTGTTATAAAATAATATACAATTTCCCTTGAAACAATAAGCAATTTTAAGTAGCCTAGTAGCAATTTTATGTAGCCTATTTTGCTTAGGAAAGTTATATTTTCAGTAAGGTTAACCTATTTTTAGTAAGGTTATTTTTTACTTTAGATAATTCTTGACCGAGAAAAATAGCACCCAACATGGCTCGATCCTAGAATACACTAACGAGGCGGTAGAAGGGTTGAGGCCAGATTTCAACATTACTTAGGAATTGACGGCCGAGTGGCGCAGTGGGCAGCGACCCTGCTTTCTGAGTCCAAGGTCGTGGGTTCGATTCCCACAACTGGAAAATATTTGTGTGATGAACATGAATGTTTTTCAGTGTCCGGGTGGTTATCTGTATATTATAAGTATTTATGTGTATTATATTCATAAAAAACAATATTCATCAGCTATCTTAGTACCCATAACACAAGCTACGCTTACTTTGGGGCTAGATGGCGATTATAATCAACTCCTCACCAGCCTACTTTAGGGCACGGGTCTCCTATCGAAATGAGAAAACCTTAGGCCGTATAACGCTGGGACCAGTGCGAATTAGTAAACTTCACACAACCTTGATAAAGTTATGGAGAACTATCACGCATTCAGGTTTGCAGTCATCCTAACCCTAACCACTAAGCTATCATCGCTTATTCAATCCCACTTACTAAAAATGTATCATCATCATCATCAAAATAACCTATTAGCGGTCCACTACAGGGCACGAGGCTCCTCCCACAATGAGGAAGGTTTAAGGCTGTAGTCCACCCCGCTGGCCCAGTGCGGATTGGTGGACCACACACACCTTTAAGAACATTATGGAGAAGTCTCAGGCATGTAGGTTTCCTCACGATGTTTGCTTTTATCATTGAAGCAAGTGATATTTAGATAGTTAAAACGCACATAACTTAGACAAGTTAGAAGTGCGTACTGGGGTTCCAACTCGGACCCCCAAAGTGAAGTCGAAGTCCCACCAACTGGGCGATCACCGCTTATGATACTACTAATAAAATTATTTCACTTCAACTGAATTATAATAACTAACAATTTTTAGTATTTATCGGAATGTCTGTTTTATGTTACAGTAGTAAAATATTATCTGAAAAGTTTTATTACAAAAGCTAAAACTAATTATGTTGTTAACGAAATTATAAAAACACATTAGCTGAATCTGTTTATCGATAATGTTGAAAATATACACAAACACTTCCCAACGAGATTGAAGTTGCATTAGCGTCCATAAATAGGTACGTGGCATAAAAAGCAAAACAACTTCATCATTGGATCAAATGTTGGACGACGATGTAAATGTGGCCAAGCATACTAGTCCCAACTAATATTATAAATGCCAAAGTATGTTTGTTGGTGTATCTTTCTTTCGAATTCAAATTCAATGTAGTCATTATCACAGACACTTATGAAGCGTTCATACATTTAACATGATACCACTAATGTTAGGTGATGGTGATAACTACATTTGTTAACTTAAAACTAAAGCTAGAAGGCTTACAAACGCGCCCTGGTTTAAGAAGAGTCCACAACAAACTTAGCAAGGTTTTTTTTGTTATCACCATCTCATCCTTTAATTTCTACAACTAAGTAACCAATATTTGGCATAGAGTTACATTACATTTTTATTTACGTTATATAGAGGAATGGAGTAGTGACATTGGCAAATTTTTATACCTGAAAAACAAATGTTTCTTCCATTAATTCATACGGAATTAATGGAAAAACCGTAATATTTTATAAATTTAAAATGCCAATAAAAAAAAAGTTTAGCTAAAAACACTAATAAAAATAATAAAAAACCGTAATAATCGCGGGCAAAAGCTAACTAAGCTAATCTATAAATTGGACGATATTGGTAGATTTCTTGAGGATAGTCCTTTTATAGCCTTTATAGGTTTTACTAATGTGTGACGTTCACTTCTCGTTCTCGTTCCACCGTTGTCCATATCATCGGTTCATCTATCCCATATAGGTTGACCTGTGCCGAGCATAAGATCTTTCTCTCTCATAGGAGATAGAGTTTTAGAACATAGACCACCAAGCTGCTCAGATGCTAGTGGTGGGCTTACACGATTATAATAGTGACAATAACTGCTACCGGCGGTTTAATATGCTCTCCGCGGCATGGCGGTGGACATTGCCAATTTCTAACTGCGGCCCAATCATATTCAAAACAATAAATCATTACTGCTCGAAGACTTTTTTCAAACATTAATTGTACATATGCTTCAAAGATGTATATTAATAATTATTATAAGTGTATGAGAAACTGTTAAGTCTATTAAAAAAGCAATTATTTCAAATGTATATATATATATATATATATTTTCAAATATAATAAACATAATATAGTCAAATGTATACTAATAATGAATATTTTTGCTTGATTTTTGTTTTGTAGCAAATAAAAACCTCTACTATTTATTTTATGTTTTTGTTTATGACCTGATACAAATATGAATGCATAATATATTTCCCGAGTTTACTCTTATTCAAAATTATTCGATGTAAGAAAGTAAGAGTACTTTATTAACCTTACTGTGTTGTGATGTAAAAATAGAGAGTTAATTGATAAATTATCAATAATAAATAAGTGCATATGCACTTTTGTATCTAACTATACCGAGTAAAACAGCCAATATTTGAACAAACATTCGCCAAAGATGCAAATGTGGCAATGAGCAAACTTGGCGTATCTCCAACGCCAATGAATCATCTCACGCTAAAACCACTAGTGATTTGTCAGCATTACAAGTGCTCGCTACGGCTTGGTTAGAAATGTATTAACATGTGCGGACGCGAAAGGATCTTGATAAAATCGTACGCATCTGATATGACAGCTGGGTGCGCTAAAGATAGCGCGGTGAGAAAAAAACAAGCAAAAACTTGCACCTTAATAATAATAAACTTAAAGAATACGTTTCAGACCAGCAGTAAAAAGCTTTAGCTGTAAAAAGTATTCTGTCTGTCTCCAGGATAAAAGCGTTTTAGAAGTCATCATCATCATCATCATTACAGGGGACCCGTTCACCAATAATAAGTGTTCAGGCCGTAGTCCACCACGCTGCCCAAATGTGGGTTGGTGGACTTCACACGTTTTTCAGAACATTTAGTGACATGCATTACAGGTTCAGGTATGCAGGTTTCGTCATGATGTTTTCCTTTACTTTCAAAGCAATTGATATTTAATTTTAAATAACGCACAAAACATATAAAAGTTTAAGGTGCCCGGATTCGAACTCGGCCCCTCGAAACCCCTTACCACTGCTTACTTAGGCTATACCTTTTAGTCACAGAACTCGTCCGAGGAAGTACTACAGCCATACTTACTCGTATTTCTACCGCAACGGCGGTTTCATTACAGACACTATTGATTGAAACGGTATTCCTGCTAGAATTGCTACATGGCGTTCTGGTCTGAAGGGCGTGATTGCCGGTGCTTTTACAGGTAGATGAGGCTTAAGGACACAGGGCTACGCTAGGTGTTTCATACATGCCCAGTGAAGCGTTGCTCTGTTTGCAGACGATGGTTTCCCACATACCTATCATGCCAAGTTAGCCATCTGAAAAAAGCTACTTCTTTGAAAAACTACGTCAAGATTGATTTTATAAATTTAAAATGCATGTAAAACAACATCGGAACCGACACGAATTGAATCTGCGACTCTCTGGCAATCGCGGCCTGAGCGCTTTCTCCAATTAAGCTACGGCTACAAAATCCTACAATCGATGCCGAAATTAGTATATGCCTTTCACATCAGTCTTATAGCGACTGTAGCGTCATCTAGTAGGAAACGTTCCAGTTTCGATAAATTTATAAAATTGATAATTCCTCCAAGTGTAGGTAAAAACATTAATAAAAATTATTAAAATTACGTCAAGATCGGTTTGATGGTTTCGAATAAAAATTTTAAAAATTCCTGACACAATGTGTTGGCGGCCATCTTGTTTTTGAAATTTGTCATAACGTAGTAGTCTTCTAGTCAAGCCCTCTCATTGTATACCCATATTGAGAGAGTTGTGAAAAAAAAACCCATTTTGCTGTGACGCCCATCTTGGAATAGAATATCGCCCTTTTATTTGACAAAAGGATTTGTGGACAATATCTAATCTGCCCTTTTGTGGCGGTGGCCATCTTGGACCGATTTTCATTAATCATAGCTAGAACACTCCCGACTAATTCATATTTATAACAACAAAAACTAAATCATAATCGGTACATCCGTTCGAGAGCTACGATGCCATAGACGTCAAACTCACACCCCTTCGTTTTCGGTCAGTCTATAAAATCGGATTATAAATGAGTTCAGAGGTAACAAACATAATACAGCCGAATTGAGATTTTATTTTAGTCGGTTATATTTGTTTCGAACAAATCACAAGCACGTATATTATATCTTAAAGAGTTTGTCCCAAAACTCAACGAGAATTAACTAAAGCTATCCAGTTAACTTGAGAACAGTGGACTTCTCTCAATTTTCAGGAAACGCTCAACATTTTAATGACTAAAACTTTGTAATTGAGTTAGGCAATTTTTTGAGTTGAGTTATTCCAAATTTTCTTGCTTGCGGCTTCCTAACAATAATCGTTTCGAATTAAATGAAGAGTAGGTATTTTTGTATGGAGAAAATAAATTGTTAAAGCATAGTTATGTTCACCATCTTCATTCTATCTATGACAGCAGAATGGCGCAGTAGGTAGCGACCCTGCTATTCATCCCATAATTGGGAAATGTTTGTGTGTTGAACGTGAGTTTTTTTCAGTGTCTGGGAGTTTATCAGTATATTAAAGGTATTTATTGTACCTATACTAGCTGACCCGCGCAACTTCGTCTGCATCCAATCGATTTTCTGTTTTAATATCTAAAAAAACTAAGAACCTTATTGCAGCGCCACCTAGTGGGTCCAGTTTTATTTTCAAACTATATACTCGTAATACGCGGCTGGGCGTCCCTCTGCACTTTTCTTGCTTTTAGCATTTTTATACCCGTCGTAACTTCTAATTTAAATAATTTAATATCCCATATGCCTTGCGACTTGCCGTTATCAGTGAAGAGTTATGCCCTTTATCTCCAAGAATATTTAAATTAGACAATACATGCTTGATAGTATATTCTTTCAAATAATATAACATTTAAGGGTAAGTATAATTGGTAAAATCTTTCATCCCATTTCCCGGGAGATACGTTTTGTTTATCGGGATAAAAATTAGCCTATATGTTGACCCGGAATATTAGCTACCACTATACCAAATTGCATTTAAATCCGTTCAGTACTTTTCACGCGATACCCGGACAGATAGACAGACAGACAAAAATTAAATAAAAATCTGTTTGTACTCGGTATCGATTATAAAGCATCCCCCGGTCAAAATTTTCAAAATATATTTTTCGCACAGAAATCTTCCAGTTACAGTTTTATTATAAGTAAATTATAGATTGTATTCATAAAATATTAATCAGCAATCTTAGTACCCATATCATAAGCTACGCTTACTCCTCACTCGCATCAACCAGTAGCCTATTAACAGTCCACTGCTGGACTAAAAGCTTAGAGAACATTATGGAGATCTCCCAGGCATGCAGGCTTCCTCACGATGTTTTCTTTCGCAGTTGAAGCAAGTGATATTTTAATTTAATACGCCCATAACTTAAAAGATTTAGAATGCGAGGATTCGAACTCAGCCCCCCGAAAGTAAAGTCGAAGTCCTACCCACTGCCTAGTGGCTGTGCTAGTACCGCTTCCGCACCATGGAAGCATCTGGTTCCACTCAATTTAGCTTACCCAATACACACCTTAGTTGTTGCAAATGGCAATGTGTGGCATAATTTATTCATACAGATATTTTTCGATCTTTCATTCAACCCAATTCAATTCAATTCTTTTATTTGCATAAAACATTGTAGGTATACGTGTTTAGTCATAATCTATGACATGCAAATCTTAATTTAAACAAATTCATTTATATAATAACTGATAAAAACATCAAAATAATCAAAATATATCTGAATATAAAAAAATGTCATTAAGTTTACTTTTTTCATGAATTAATTTTTCGTTCTAAAATTATTATTATATAAAGATAATTATTATTATTATTATGGTATAAAGAATAAAAAAATAGGTTTTTATTATATATATAAATTATTTATTTACTTTAATTTAATAGTTATCATTATTCAGTGTGATTTTTTATTTTTTTAATTTTGTCTCTTTAATTTATTTTTTAATTTTATATTTATGACATGCCATTTTAATCAATTTATACTGTTATTTCAATTTTAATTCGATATTGTATATTGTCATTTATTTATTTTTCTTTTCTCTAATATTGTTATTTTAAATGTATCTATTAATATGGGCTTTGCCTGAAATAAAGAGAGTATTATATTATTCTTATTATAAAACACAATTGCAGTCATATAATAAATCTATGGATTTAATCAAGTTACACACTGCCTTTAACGATTTGTAGGAAGTAAACATCAACTCGACACACATCCTCTACCAACGGTTCACTTCACCGAACATTCTAATGAAATAACGTTTGTGACGTCAGCTCTTGCTTGCAAGTTACCTTAAGTTGCACGAAAAGTGTGCTTTGCTGTTTGTTTTGAATCTTAACTGCTCAAAAGAAAGTACATGTACGAAGGCAAAGCTAACTATATCTTCAAATCAATTTAAACATTTTCTGTTTTTCTATGTTTAATATGGTATAACACTGTGCCAAGAGGGACATGACCGAATTCAACATCGACCGTTGACATTGGGAGCGGCTTGCGGAAGGAAGAGATGAATGGCGCAATAGCAGTGATGAGGGATGCCGTATCTTTGACGAAGCTTGGCTTGGTGTTCTTGCTCAAAAAAGGATACGAACGCATACCACGAAATTTTCAGATTGCGCCGAAGGGTTTAACTGCCATATTGGCGGCCGTGAATGTCGCTCGCGCATCGGCTTATTTAGCCATACAAATAAGTGTCACTTAGACAGTGTTTGAAGCGTCTCTCAAGACGTACAGGCCATTGATTGATTGATTGATTGATATGGTATATTTATTATAATCCCATATATCTTATTTGCACAATCCAATTCAGCAACCTTGCATGTGTAGTGCTAGACGATATGTTCTTATAAGAGGAGGGAGGGAAAGAGAGTAGAGATAATATAATTTTTCTATAAAACATAGTTTTTTGAATGAAGGTTCTTTCGTCTTAAACCTTAGGCTGGCTTTTGTATTCCAATCTTATATTTGTACTTCTATTATTCTTTCAATACATTGAGTTGTAGACATGTGCACACAAAGAATATAAATAAATAAAACTCATTGTTAGTTTGGTTTTTATCAAAAATATGGACTATTTTAAAAGTGCCAGCCCTGGTAATCCAAGTTAAAAAGCTTTAACTTGATATTTTTATCGTAGGTATATAGTTAAGATACATAACTTTTTTATTTCTACATAGCAACAGAAAATAATGTTAGCGAAAAAGATTAAAAAATGTTTGTTCTATTATAAGCGAAAGGGCATTTATTTAGATCTGTATTTATAGTGCTATTTTTATAATCGTCGACTAACCTAGAACTATAGCTATATTTAGAGTCGTTGACAAGAATAATCGAGGCACTACCAGTGCAGCCACCTGCTTATACTACGCCAAGAAATGCCCTGGAGTAGGACGAACTGAACTATGGATTTCCCATGGTAACCTTTCTCCCATAGTTTTGTCATCAGACATTTCATGGTATTTTTTCATTGTCATCCGATTTACATTTTATACATGCAAAAAGTCTTAGAATTAATTAGACCATGTGAGATAATGAAATATTAAAATAAACCTAATTTGACGTAAGCGAAACGAGTCTATCGTGTAATGAGTAAGGTCACTCATTTGACATGAGTGCATATCAATAGATATGTGGTCTAGTAAAGATCTTATTCATTCGACGTTAAACATTGTAATATTTAACGAAGGCATATCTAACGATTTAAGCCTCTGAGTGTTGCCAATGCCAACCCTAGTAATCATACTCACAGACTCCATTATACGAAGTAGAGACATTTACACAGTGTTACTTAATCATTGAGATGCAGTCGCCTGGATAATCGCCAAACGTACCTTTTTGGTTCTGTTATGTCCTAATGAATAATGTATAGATTTGGCACGGAGCTCCTTGTTGCCGTTAGGTAATAAGATCGAGAATGCACAGTGTGAGGTCATACAAGCAAACGTTTTTTAACCTAAACATTAAAGGAAATATATTATATTCCTTCTCCTTAATTATAAATTACACTTAATGAACTATAATGCCTGATTGAGTAAGATCACTCAATCTTTTCATAGTGCGCATCAATATGTTCCCAGTTTATTAAAGTCTTGCTAAATTAAACATGAAAGCTTGACAAGTCATATCTAAGGATTAAGAAATTGTTTTTAATACAGTTACAGATATTACTTTGATAACAGCTTTACCTACCCACTGAGGCATGAGTGAACTCACTCATTTGTAATAAGTGCATATCAATGTATTATACGACGGGAGATATGATGGGTTTATATGACGTAGGGAAAGGATGGGATTATATTATTATGAAGTACAGTGTGAATTCACTTGATTTTATCACTACCTACTAAATATCTCGAAATTAGGTTATCTAGGAAATACCTAGTTGTTTATACTCAGTGACCAATCGGTATTCGAATAAAAACAAAGATTACCGGATAAAATTCTATACACATATAGAATTTAAATAAAATTGTATAGAATTTTATTTAAATAATAAGGTTAGTTTTGTGGTTACTTAAGAAAGGTTTATTTTCGTTACTAATGTTAATTTTTACTTTAACACTTTTTTTTAAGTAGTGCGGAACTCTTGGTCCACAAGTCTGACTTGTCCCAGGCCGGTTTTTTTAACAAAATAGGACTTAAACCAAGACCAGTTATACTCAAAGCATTATCTAATGTTATATGCAGTGACGTGCGTAGAGGGTATGCACAGGGTATGCAGGTAATATAAAATTATAAAAATCTCAGTATGAGTTATTAAAAACTTAAGGATAGGCTTTGAAGAGTTATAAAAAGCCTACCGTCGCGTTTTTATAACTCGTCCTGGATTAATATAACTCTTATTGTGTCAAGTGTGTTCTATGTACGCCACTGGTTATATGCATAGGTTTGGCATGGCGCTCCTTACTGTTGTCAGGTTATATATCGACATTATATAACGTGAGTTAACACTAGTAAAATAATTACTTAAAAGGATGTCCCAACAACGGATAAATGTTAAATGTAAAACGTATTTTTTGAATAAAAATTTTTTCATTTTTTTTTTTCATTTTTTCAGTTGGTTGTCACTTGATATCACGTTCGATGTCAGTTGGATAATGCTCAACTAATCTTACATGTAATGTAAGCTGGAATAAAGAAAAAAATCTTTTTCCATTATATATGCAATTCAACTTGGGAATGTATAATTACTGGATTTTCTTTTGTCTACTCTGTTAGGCTTCTGCCGTGGCTTGTTACTTCCCTACGTACAAAAAAGTGCGGCCAGGCGATTTGGAATGGTTAAGGCCGTCGTTCACCACCCTGGCTGGTCAGAATTAAGCTTAATTTGCTATACTCCGCGAAAAGCAGGAGAATCGGTGTGGTGTAATTTATAATTTCTTCAACAATTATTCATTGTAAAGTCATCATCTCCTGAAGATGCTCCTGGTTTCGGAGCGAAACGTGCGTAGAGGGTATATTGCCGAAGATCTGTTTGGTGTGGAGTATAAGGATTATAACTATGTATCTATTAAATTAGTATAAGGATTATATTATTATATCTATATAGATAGATAACAGATAACAGCTGGGCAAAATGATTCTTGGAAAAAGTTCCTAGTGACACTAAAACCGTGGTGTTTGTGCCAAACGCAGTCTGCAGTGCTTATATACAGAAATAATATATAGTACCTATGTTCCTGAAATGGCGGAGAAGTTTTTAATTATTAATTCTTCATTACAACAGAATCGCGGTGTACAATTTCGGGAGATGTGGCTTCAATTGTGGGAGAGAAAAAAAAGAGGCAGGTTTGTCATTAAAAAGCATTTTAACATGCAAATGCCCGGATAGCGGCGCTGAAGACGTAGTTTTAATAGATTTTATTGATATAGTTATCATGGTGATAGCTGGATGGTGATGTTAATCATCGTCATCACCGTTATCCCCATCTAGGGTTAGGTAATGATGCTGTGAAAAAGCCAGTCTAAGTTGGCAACGGGCTAACCTCTTAGTAACGCAGGTTCATTAAACTCATACCTACTCGTAGAAGAAGAAGTCTTTATTGCACATACAAATAGAGCGCCAGGTTAACAAAATAAACGATAATACAAAACATAGATACTAATACTACATATATATAAAGTAGCTATTGCCCGCGACTTCGTCTGCGTTTGATTTTGTTTTTTGATGTGGCATTCAATTTAGTTGTAGTTCTAAAAAAAATTAAAGTATTCAGTATCGCTAAGCCTTAAATATAGGGTTTGCTGCAGTCCGCTGAGGAGTTCTGTCCTCTATCTCCAACCACATTCATCAGATCTACACAAAGTTTGGGCAAAATTAAACCTCTATAGTACAAAAATAATTATTTAAATCGGTTATAATTTGTCGGAGTTATCGTGTAAAATCGTCAAACACTTTCATCCCCTCTCCCAAAGGAACCGAGCTTAATGTCGGGATAAAAAGTATCGTATATTACTTCTAATACTTCCAAGAATATGTGTACAAAGTTTCATGAGGATCGGTCAATTAATTTTTGCGTGAAAGCGTAACAAACAAACTTACATTCACATTTATAATATTAAGTAAGTAGGGATAGGGATAGGGATATATATATAGTTAAAACAAATATATTTATATATATGTGTATAAATATCAAATAATATATATATCAATATATTAAGTTAAATACATATTACCGTAATCAGTTTTACGCAGCATCTTCTGTGTCGATAGGATACTAACTCTTACCAGACAAATGATGACAAAACTATGCACCCAACTGTACGTCTCCAATGTTTATTCAGTTAAATACAAGTCCTAAAATACCCTGTTTAGTCAGCAAGGTTGAGAACGGGCGCCATTAGCAACGACACATGCACAATGATCGCGGGCGGGGCGCTGCGCAAATAAATGCAATTAGAGCCCGTGTGCTCCACGCCGACATACTTCACGCTGCGGTCCAAGTTACGAGAACACATCTCATTTTATATTATACCAGTGCAAATATGCACAGGAATCGCTTGTACTTAAACGGACTTATTTTGTGTTGTTAAAAAAACAAATTATAAATTGCGACCTTTCGAGAACGATAGACTATACAAACAAGGCACTACATTTCATTTTATATTAGAACAGTGCAAAAATGCACAGGAATCGCTTTTACTTAAACGGACGTATTTTGTTTTGTTAAAAAAACAAAATATAAATTGCGACCTTTCGAGAACGATAGACTATACTAACACGGCACTACATTTCATTTTATATTAGAACAGTGCAAAAATGCACACGAATCGCTTGTACTTAAACGGACTTATTTTGTGTTGTTAAAAAAACAAATTATAAATTGCGACCTTTCGAGAACGATAGACTGTACAAAGACGGCACTACATTTCATTTTATATTAGAACAGTGCAAAAATGCACAGGATTCGCTTTTACTTAAACGGACGTATTTTGTTTTGTTAAAAAAAACAAGTTATAAATTGTGACCTTTCGAGATCGATAGACTATACTAACACGGCACTACATTTCATTTTATATTAGAACAGTGCAAAAATGCACTCGAATCACTTGTACTTAAACGGACGTATTTTGTGTTTTTTAAAAAAAAAAAAAAAAGTTATAAATTGTGACCTTTCGAGCTCGTTAGACTGTACAAACACGGCACTACATCTTATTTTATATTAGACCAGTGCAAAAATGCAAATGGATCGCTTGTACTTAAGCCACCATGTGTGTCACCATATTACGGACACAGTTTGTGACAGAGCTCGTCCGAGGAAGTACTACTACTACCATGCTTATTTCTAATCCAAAGCAGGTAGTTGTCAGTGTAATTATAGGCACATCATGCTTAAAACTTACAGCACTATAGAACGTGCCCCTTTAATATCCTGCAAACTGTAGATCTGTTTACAGGCAATGGTTTTGTGGGCCGTCTGCTTTGTCCGCCAATTATTATTATTACAAAATCTCTTCCAAAACAAGTTATACGTCTACTTGTTCTTGTGGGGCTGAATCTTGAACGATGATTGAACTTTCCGAGAATTCAGTTAAATCTCATTGTGTTTTCCAGCAGCCTAGTGCACTTTTTTTTCAGTGTACATCGCTACCAAAACCTAATCAGCTAGTAGCTTCTTCACATTATGCATTCCACCTATTTGTTTTATCATCATCATGATCATCTCAACCAATGCACGTCCACTGCTGGACATAGGTATTTTGTACGGAATTCCAAATACCTCCCTACGACTAGTTTGATGTCATCTGTCCGTGGTTATTATTGGGTATAGTTTTAAAGGGGTTTTATTTATTACACGCTTCTACCCGCGATTTCGTCTGCACTCTGCGTGGCCTTCAGAATTTTATTCTCCCACGGGAACTACTTAAGGAATCGGTATAAAAAGTAGTCATGTTCTTTTCCATGTCAAAGACTACATGCATGCCAATTTCAACTAAATCCGTTCAGCCGTTTTTGCTTGATTGAGTAACAAACATCCACACTTTCACATTAATAATTTTAATTGGATTTATTATTTTTACTGATTTTACAGAGAGAGAGATCTCAGAAAAGTCTTGAATTTGGCCTCAAAATCTACCGCAGTAATACGAATGTTATGATGAAGACCGCATGAACAACATGGCGCAATATATTTTAGACTAAATGGCAATGTGTGCGTTGTCGTAGTATATAGTATATAAGTATAAAATTAGTTCATTAGTAGGTATATATCTATTATTCTGTATTTCATATATTTTTGTATGTATGAATGAATACATTATAATTTACATTTAGTATTTATACTATATTTTTACATGTATATGTACTGTTTCTCTACGTATCAGTTATTTCTTTTAGTACCTACTCAGCTCTTCTCTTAAATTTTTCTCACATAAGTGGGCTTCTGGATGAAATCTCTTTGGAGATAAGTTGTCCTTGTGCACGTCCTGTCATTCTTATTTTAATTTTTAAACTTTTGTTACTGAATATATAAATAAATTATAAACACAAGCTAAAGCACAAACGCGGACCAATCAAAGAGAGAAAGCAGAAACTTTCATAACAACAAAATTCAATTTGTTTCTCGCTATCTCGGTACGATGAAAAATATTTTTCATTTGCACCACAAACGAAAGATATTTGTCGTGAGCCACAATTTACAAACAAGAAAACGCCCGTGGGTGTGGCTGCACTTGTTTGTAGTAAAATTTAAACTTTAAAAACCCAAGAGTACAGACTGAAATACCCAGTTTAACTTTTTTATCGTTGTAATTTACAGACCATCGCATATAAACAGGACAAGACTTTGCATGGGGTAGCAAGTTCTACAAAGGGCCGCTCTGTGTTCACTAACCTGAGGCGTCGGTGTTAAGCCTCATGTGTCTGTAATAAAGACCGGCAACCATTACCTCCAGACCGAAATACGGTAATGCAACTTGGCGGCTGGAATAAGCATCATCATCATCAACCTATCACCAGCCCACTACAGGGCAAGTGTCTCCTCCCACAGTGAGAAGGGGTTAAGGCCGTAGTCCACCACACTGGCCCAGTGCGGTTTGGTGGACTCCACACAATTTGGGAACATCATGTAGATCTCTCAGGCATGCAGGTTTCCTCACGATGTTTTCTTTCACCGTTGAAGTAAGTGATATTTTAATTACTTAATACACACGTATCTCACGTACTGGAATTCAAACTCTGCACCCAGGAAGTGAAGCTGAAGCCTTACACACTGGGCTATCACCGCTTGCTATTCACCGAAATAAGCATGGTGAAGCATATTTCCTCGGCCAAGCTGTGTCACAGAAAGCTCTACTTCTAATCAGAAGTTGCCATATCTGGTGACAGAAGGGCTGGCTGTTTTGTTGCGCAGAGCATCAGCGTGTTCAGTCCGGTCTAACTTGGCAAGTAATTAGTTCAGGTTTTATTAGGTTAGTTATTAGTTTGATTTGTATAATATGCAATACTAATACAGAGCTCAATTAAATTGACTTATTATTTATTGAACCGTGAACTTGTTGATTGGGTCATACGTAGCATGATGGTGATGATTTTAATCTCATAAAATATACTTTTTTTTTAATTTACTGTAGGTTAACCCTAATCTTACTGAGTACTAATTGATGCTGTAGTGCAAGACGGTAGAGGGTTAACCTGTTAGCAATTGGAAAGTAATATTTAACCCATAGACTTGGTCGGTTTCTATGCGACATCGCACTGTAATCCCACATATCCAACCCATCGTATGTTGGGTGGTAACTAGGTACGGACGAAGTCCAACATCAGACTTATCATCATCAAGATATCAACCCATTACCGATTCATTAGAGGTCCCTCCTCCCACTGTGAGAAGGGTTAAGGCCTTGGTTCACTACGCTGGCTTAGTGCAGATTGGTGCAAATCGCACAAATTCCCAAATTGGTCGTGCTGGGAATCGAAACTTTATTTTTTTGGTGAGGTGGAAAGCTTTATGGCTATCTCTGTACTTTTTCGTCTGTATAAAACCTGGGATCTTCCACTTATAAGACCGCAGCACTAACCATTGCGCCAGGGAGGTCGTGAAATAATTGTGTCCTCAACACCAAAGTCTGGGAACTTCGTTTGCGCGCGATGAGCCACCCTTTATTTATGATAAAAGGGATTCGTGTACTCGTTTGACCTCGCTCCAACTTGAGCTAATTAGCGGAGTTATCGCGATGTGACTTGCTTTAATATTACACTCACTTTATAGTATACATTTTAAAATGTACGTGTACGTACTGCAGATGAAAAGATTTACTTTGGTAAGTCTTTTAAAACGACTTCCCAAAAAGATGGATGTATTCTATTTTTGAACAAATTTGAAATCCTTATTCGGTCCAGTAATGTCAGTTCTTCGTTATAATAATAAATGTACAGTATACTAGGACAATACACACATCGCCATCTAGCCCCAAAGTAAGCGTAGCTTGTGTTATGGGTACTAAGATGACTGATGAATATTTTTTTAAAGAATAATATACATAAATACTTAGAATATACTTATAAACACCCAGACACTAAAAACATTCATGCTCATCACATAAACCTTTTTTAAGGGGTGTAAGGGGGAGGCTAGTACCAGTCAGCCTCCCAAAATGCCAACCTCACCTGCACGTGGTGCACCCTGCCGTCTAACCGACGAGGCTCTGGCGACCGACAAGTGGCGGTATAACTACTTCAAATTGGCTAGACTGAATAAATGGCACAGACCGGTGCCGGGCAGCAGCGACGCCGGTGCGATCAGTCTAGCCCTGCGATGACCAACCCGCCTGCCCAGCGTGGTCATTACCGGGCAAATCTTTGTAAATGGAGAAAAGAAAGCCACAGCCCCTAGTCCCCGGCAGCCCCGCTATTCCTGGCTCTGGCAGCGGTTATGGTAACGGCGGGGCAAGGGGTGTCAAGAATCTCCGGAAGAGATTCCGCTGCCAAACCCGACGACTGGACCTGGCAACGTATAACGCACGCACGTTGAGGACCGATGAGAAGTTAGTCGAGCTGGAAGAAGCAGTGAGCAAGTTGCGCTGGAGTATCATGGGTTTATCTGAAGTCCGTAGAGAGGGGGAGGACACGATAATCCTAAAATCCGGCAACTTGTTCTACTACCTGGAGGGCGAACAACAGTCCCAAGGTGGTGTCGGATTCATCGTCCACAAATCCCTTGTCAACAACATTGTTCGAGTCGAAAGCGTGTCGAGCAGGGTAGCGTACCTTGTACTCAGAATAACCAAACGGTATTCCCTGAAGGTTATACAGGTCTACGCACCCACAACTGCGCACTCCGACGAGGAAGTAGAGGCATTGTATGAGGATATTTCGAAAGCCATACATGCCTCGAAAACCTACTACAGTGTTGTGATGGGGGATTTCAACGCGAGGCTGGGCAAGCGAAGCGGTGCAGAGCTGAGAGTGGGGCAATTTGGATATGGGCAACGGAACGAACGGGGCCAAATGCTGGCCGACTTTATGGAGAAGGAGGGCCTCTTTATGATGAACTCCTTCTTCGAAAAGCGGCCGCACAGGAAATGGACCTGGCTGAGCCCCGATGGTTCGACGAGAAATGAGATCGACTTTATCATGTCGACCAAACGGCATATATTCAATGATGTCTCTGTGATCAACAGGGTGAAAACCGGGAGCGATCACCGTATGGTAAGAGGCACATTGAATATAAATGTAAAGCTGGAAAGGGTCAGACTGGTAAAGTCTACGCTCCGGCCTACTCGTGCTCATATCCAAAACCCCGAGAGCTTTCAACTGGAGCTGCAAAACCGGTTTGATTGCCTGGACTGCGATTCTGTGGACGATCTTAACAACAGGCTTGTGGAAACTGTCCATACGGTTGGGTCCAAGTTCTTTAAGACCCACCGTAAACATAGAACCAAAAAGTTCTCAGCCCATACACTCGGGCTTATGGAGAAGAGACAAGAAATGAGACTAGAGTCTTCAAAAGATGCGTCTGAATATCGGCGTATTAATAGACAGATCTCGAAGTTGCAGACGAAAGACTTGCGACACTTTAACACTGAGAAAATTAAAGTCGCCATTGAGCGCAACAAAGGCTCGAAAGTGTTCGCAAGAGATCTGTCTATCGGACAGAGCCTGTTGACTCGCCTGAAGACTGACAATGGTAGTCTCATTTCTTTTAAACCAGAGATCCTGAGTGAGGTTGAGAAATTCTATGGACAGTTATACACCTCAACACAAAAGCCTGTTGAAAGTTTGGCTAAAGACCCTAGAGCCAAATTGACCCGACACTTCACTGAAGATATCCCGGACGTCAGCCTTTACGAGATTAGTATGGCTCTCAAACAACTTAAGAACAACAAGGCACCGGGTGATGACGGAATCACAGCAGAACTCCTGAAAGCGGGTGGAAAACCGATACTTAAAGTCCTTCAGCGGTTGTTCAATTCCGTCATTCATCAAGGCACAACGCCAGAGGCATGGCACAGGAGCGTGGTTGTTCTGTTCTTCAAAAAAGGTGATAATACCTTGCTGAAGAACTACAGACCTATCTCGCTGTTGAGCCATGTCTACAAGTTGTTCTCAAGAGTCATTACGAATCGTCTCGCGAATAGGTTCGACGACTTCCAGCCTCCTGAACAAGCCGGTTTCCGAAAGGGCTTCAGTACCATAGACCACATACATACGCTGCGGCAGGTTATACAGAAGACTCAAGAGTATAACCGGCCACTTTGCTTAGCGTTTGTGGACTATGAGAAAGCCTTTGATTCGGTGGAAACCTGGGCTGTGTTAAGGTCACTGCAGAGATGCCGAATTGACTACCGGTACATCGAAGTTTTGAAGTGTTTGTACAAAAACGCCACTATGTCAGTCCGTATACAGGACCAGACTACGAAACCGATCCAACTGCAGCGAGGAGTGCGACAGGGAGATGTTATCTCCCCGAAGCTGTTTACCGCTGCGTTGGAGGACGTTTTTAAGCTTCTGGATTGGAACGGGCTTGGCATCAACATTAACGGCGAGTACATCACGCAACTTCGGTTTGCCGACGATGTAGTCATAATGGCAGAGACTCTGGAAGACCTTAATGCGATGCTCAATGACCTCAGCAGAGTTTCTCAACAGGTGGGCCTTCGTATAAACATGAGCAAGACGAAAATTATGTCTAACGCTCATGTTCCGCTCCACCCAATTACTGTTGGGAGCTCTGCACTCGAAATTGTAGACGAGTATATATACCTAGGACACACGATCCAGTTAGGTAGGTCCAATTTCGAGAAAGAGGTAAACCGCCGAATCCAACTCGGATGGGCAGCGTTCGGGAAACTTCGTGACATCTTCTCGTCCAAAATCCCTCAGTGCCTGAAGACTAAAGTCTTCGAACAGTGCGTGTTGCCAGTGATGACTTACGGATCAGAGACATGGTCGCTAACTATGGGCCTCATAAGAAGGCTCAGAGTCACTCAGCGGGCGATGGAGAGAGCTATGTTAGGAGTGTCTCTACGTGATCAAATCAGAAATGAGGAGATCCGTAGAAGAACTAGAGTTACCGACATAGCTCAGCGAGTTGCGGAGCTGAAGTGGCAATGGGCGGGGCACATAGCTCGGAGAACCGATGGACGTTGGGGTCTTAAGGTGCTGGAATGGCGACCCCGCACCGGTAAACGCAGCGTAGGTCGGCCCCAAACGAGGTGGACAGATGACATCAGGAGAGTAGCTGGGAGCCGTTGGAGGCAAGCGGCCCAGGACCGTGCATTGTGGAACTCCCTACAAAAGACCTATGTCCAGCAGTGGACGTCAATTGGTTGAGATGATGATGATGATGATGATGACATAAACCTTTTCCAGTAGTGGGAATCGAACCCACGGCTTTGGGCTTAGAAAGCAGGGTCGCTGCAAACTGCGCCAATCGGCCTCAAATATAATATAATATAAAATAGAAGAAGTAAGCATATTGCCCACTGAACAGTAAATAGGAAAACCATTGTCTTCAAATAGAGCATTATTTCGCAGGGCATGCAAGGATCACGTCATAGAAAGTGCCTGAATAATAAGTAATAAGTGAATATTCTTATGACTAACTATATTATTGGTAAATATACACACCCACACACCGAAAAACATTCAGGTTCATTCAAGCTGGGTCACTGCCCACTGCGCCAATCGGCTGTCCAAACTATTCAAATTATAAAGTTCTTTATTGTGAATTTTGGTGGTTAGTATCATTATCATCATCATCATCATATCTGATGGCCGATTGGCGCAGTATGCAGCGACCCTGCTTTCTGAGTCCAAGGCCGTGGGTTCGATTCCCACAACTGGATAATGTTTGTGTGATGAGCATGAATGTTTTTCAGTGTCTGGGTGTTTATATGTATATTACAAGTATTTATATATGTTATTCATAAATATATTCATCAGTTACCTTTGTACCCATAACACAAGCTACGCTTACTTTGAGGCTAGACGGCGATATGTGTATTGTCGTAGTAAAAAAAAAAACATTACCGGCCCAGTACAGGGTACGGGTCTCCTCTCACAATAAGAAGGGGTTAAGGTCTTCGTCCACCACGCTGGCCCAGTGCGGATTGGTGGAATTCACACACCTTTGAGAACATTATGGAGAACTCTCAGGTATGCAGGTTTCCTCACCATGTTTTCCTTCACCGTTGAGCTATTTTATTTAAAACGCACAACTTAGAAATGTTAGAGGGATCTGAAATCAGCTCTCCGAAAGTGAAGTCGAAGTCCTACACACTGGGCTATAACCGCTTATACCGGTGGATACCGATGGTTTTTATACAGACGAATAAAGGAGAAACATTGATAAGCTTAGCCATATAAGCAAAGACATATTAACGCATATAGCTCCGAAAAGTTTCGTGCTTGGAAAGAGAAACTGAGGTACCTTCTGACCTCTAGGCTACCATTAGGAGTATACAGTACACTAAATAGCGAGATCATCAAATTTTCAAGTCCAACAATACATTCAAGTAAGCTCAGTTATATTAAACAACTTTGTAATATTAAAGTTTGCGGGGACCGTTTTGGCTACGCGCAAACATCCTCGTATATCTCGCGTGATAAACTTCATAATCGTAGGTTTTGCTCTAAACAAGCTGAGCGGAACCGCTGCGCTCCTAGATAAACCCAGCGTACTCGCTGTGTGCCAAAATCGGAAATTATCACTGAAACTTTAGATTTAGGATCTTTTCTTTATACAAGCTTTCTGTAAAAAAATATCTTCAATATAAAATCCTGCGACAAAAATTAAAATATTAAACAACTTATTTTAAGCAATTTTCGGCGCAGTTTTGAGCGCTGTGGTTTTAAGTAGGACGTCCCGAGTTCGATTCCTGCACTTCGACCGTGGCTAGTCACCACCCTTACGAGAAAAACGTGCCACTTAGCGATTCAGAGTTACGGTATGATGGCGCGTAGAAACCGATTAGGAGTACGGGTTAAATACAACTGCCCTACTCCCTAACAGGTGAGACTGCTGCCATCTTCAATCACTTACTTACCACGGGAGATTGCAGGCTAAGGTTAAATTGTAGTGGAACTAAGAAAAACGACGCTTAGCATTCCTAGGCCAACATTAAACTGCTTTAGAAACTATGACTTAATCGCATCATCGAATATAATTATTTTTTTCGATGTAAAACACTCATTGTGTTACTGATACGTGATAATTTGAAGCGAAAACTTTGAATGGATATTACATCTACACCACTGACGTTACCTTTTAATGTATTTAAATCACAACTATTTTGGTCAAAATTTAAAACGCTCTAATGAATCGTACACAGTGTTGATTGATTGACATGCTTTTAAGAATGCTCAGCGATTAAGAAAAGTAAAAAACATGCTTTAAACGCTAAAGATACCTTAAACATCTTTCTTTCGTTACATTAACACAGATAAGCTATAGGACGTAGTTTTCGTGGTAACGCCTTACATTACCGGGCCAATATTGATCAGGTTTATTCAACTGTTATGATATTCGACGCAAATCACGCAGCGCGTGACGGTGCAGAAACATCGATGCATATTTTTTGACTGTCGATAAATCATTTATTCATCGTTCATTTAGCCTCCATCCGATTTCTCAATTTTGTATTATGTTTTATTCATGAGACTATTATTAGTATATGTTCTTGTCTATGTATAGTATATGTTATTTTCTTTCAAGTCATTTTTTGACGTGACAACGTCTTATAAATTGGTTTGCCGGGTGACACTTCAAGAAACTGCGTTACGCTCCGCTCACGTTATGCGCTCACAATGAGAGCGAGTGAGAGGCACGCGTCCCTTCCACTCGGGCATGGTTAGCCCGCCTAAGAGCGAGAGAGACAGACATAAAAAGTGAAAGGCACGCGTCCCTTTGTAGTAAACGCTGTTTCATTGTACGCAAATGTATTGCAAGTTATTGTATGTATATTTGTATATAAATACGTATGTATGTGTAAAGGTAAAAATACGTATGTATGTGTAAAGGTAAAAATAAAATTTTGTTAATATGAAATTCAGTGCGAGATTCTTTGTATAAATTAATGTTATAAATATAATTCTTTGTATAAATAAATGTTTTAAATTGTTACTATTATTTCATCCTTCTTCCTACTATACGAATGAATATTCACATTAAAATTATTTTACCACTCAAAGTCGTTGTCACGTAAAACTTTCGCCCGTATACCGACTTTACAGGCAACCAATTTTTCAATATTGGTACAATTTAATATTGTGTAACGCCTATATACCTATTACTATAAAGCAATATATCATCAGCGTTATCAGATTAATAATTCTCCACAGATGAGCACGGCGGATGCGGTGATAGCCCAGTGGGAAGGACTTCGAATTTACTTTCGGAGGGCAGTGTTCGAATCCCAGCACCACTCTAGCTTTTCTTAGTTATTTAAGTTTTAAATTAAAAAATCACTTGCTTCAACAGTGAAATCATCGTGGGTAAAACTGCAAACTTGAGAGCTCTCTATAAGGGTCTCAAAGGTATTTGAAGTCGCGGTGAACTACGGCCTTAACCTCTCCTCATGGTGGGAGACCCGTGCCCTGGAGTGGACTGGTAATAGGTTGATATGATGTTGATGAGCTCATTCTTGCAGCAGAGAGGATTTGAGAGCATAAAAATCACCACACAAGTCAGAATAAATAAATAAAAAAAAAAAATTAGTTTCAATGTGGACGCGAAATTATGAAAATTAAGCTTTATTTGCTATACTCCGCGCACTAAGTAAAGCAGGAGAATCTTTATAACAATGAATAGTTTTGTGAGACTTCACAATTAGTAGTTGTTTTAACAAATATTATATGCTAGCGGACCCGCGCGACTTCGTCTGCGAAAAAGTCGACTTAAAAAAACCACAAAAAGTAGAGATATGAAGTAAAATTGATAAAAAACTTCATCCCATATCCCGGAGGGAACTTATTGTTTATCGGGATAAGAGGTATCTTATATGTTGACCCGGGATATCAGCTACCACTATACCGAATTTTATTTAAATCCGTTCAGTAGTTTTCACGTGATGCCCGGACAGACAGGCAGACAAAAATTAAATAAAAATCTGTTTTGGACTCAGTATGGATTATAAAGTATCCCCCAGTCAAAATTTTCAAAAAATCTTCCAGTTACAGTTTTATTATAAGTATAGATAATCAACATCTCCTGAAGATGCTCCTAGACAGTACATTGCCAAAGATCTGCTTGGTGTGGAGTATAAAGATTGAAGAAATTATACATAACACAGGAGTATAGCAAATTATGCTTAATTTTCATAATATATCATGGAATTCCGCAAAGTAACGCTTGCTTCTATACAATTGGGACAAAAACATTATGATATTTTCTCGCTCCATAACATCTTCACACGTTCTAATTCCAAAAGAAAAATTGCATTTACCCATTCTATCGTAACTTTGATCCATACTGAGATCGCATGTTGCCATTCTGAAACTATATCAATTATATCACTATATAACCATTGCAAATGGCTCATTAACAATAGTTATATAATAACACCGTTGTTTCCATTCCATATTATATTTCCATATTAACAGTAACATGAATTTATTTCATTCCTAAGAAGTTTAGCATCTTTTCATTCAAAACAACATTGCATGTTTCTATTTCACAACAACGCCCTTATATCAATCTTGCTGAAAATCAACTAGGGTATATAATCTGTATCGTACATTAAATCGTTAAAATCGAGTGAATGAAATGGGAACACATTAATCTTGAAGTTGCCGAGCTTTTTATCGAATTAGCTCCAAGCTGCAATGAAAAGCTAACCAAAGGCCAATATTTACTGGAAAGAGCAATTTTACAATATAAATGATTAATTAATCACAGAATTAGGACCATCCAGAAACCGTGTTAACGACTAATATTAAGGACCAAAACCACTCCACTTTAGAGTTGTTTCTCGAACAAACGGTTTCTTACTTCATGCCATTTAGCAGTAAAAAGTAATTATTTTACCTGTTCTGTTCTAAACGTTTATGAAAATTAAGTTTAATTTGCTATACTCCGCGAAAAGCAGGAGAATCTGTACCGTGTAATTTATATTTTCTTCAATCCTTATTCTCCACATTAAAGATCGATCGTCAGCAATGTACCCACAATTTATAATTAAATTAATAAAAAAATAATTTCCATAATATATCATGGATTTCCGCAAAGTAACGCCTGCTTCTATCAAATATTCTTAACTATGCCATAAAATTGGAAAATGAGAAAAAGTTTATGAGCTTACAACATTCCGGGGGTGTAAAGTGAGACTTGCGGCGTTTTCACTGTTTTTAGACACAATGCGCTGCATACAATAATAGCTGAATGAGGATTCTGTAAGTTCTAAACTTTGTGTAATTAATATGAAAAGACAAAAAATAATTTAAGACAAAAAAATAAAATTTTTAAAAGTGGATTTTGATGAAAGTAAGCTAAGTATGCCAGAAGGATCTTTACTGAACATAAATGATGGGTCTGCGGGAATCCAGCGATTATGTTTTGTATAGGCAAGATGTGGTTCTTGCAGTTTACAAATTACGTTGCCAGGACTTCCTTCGCGTAGAAAATTTAATATATTACTATGTTATTCTCTGACCCCTGAACTCTCTTGTTGTACTCTATCTCTTGTTTTGTTAAAGAACTTAAACATATCTACCCCATGCAGTGCTTGTCTCCGTACTTGGTCGGCCGGAACCTTCCGTTGTACGTAGTGCCACTGATACGGCTCCCCACTGGGTCACTCCAGCCAGCTGAGCTCATTCCAGAAGCTTAGCAGGCCGCCCAGGCCGCCAAGTGCTTCAGGGGGTGATGCTGGGGAGCCAAGGTATGCTGCGCGTTGCTTTGCTACTCCTACATCGAAGCATTACGTGAGTCGGTGTTTCATCTGCCTCCATGCATGCTCTGCACGGATCTACTGTTGGTCATCAATCAATCAATCAATCAATCCTAACGGTATTCGGTCACAGCGACTGTTTCGGATTTCGGCTGAGAGCGCCGCTGGTGAGCTCTTAAATGACTCGCATAACCTGATTTTATGTTAAACGTGCGGCTGCATTCGCTGTACGTCAACACACATAGGCAATGTAGTTATATGATACGGCCGCTGGTTGTCGGGCCTTTAGCTCATCGCGTTTGGCATCAAGCTCCTTAAGTCGTCTCAACTCAAATATCGTCACGTTCGTGTTCACTAAGCGCCGCCACCTAAATATGAGAAGGTGTTTGTTTAATTGGCAATACCCTATTATCATGCTTACTACCGTCCTTAGTTTGTCCCGACTGTTTTAGTAGTTTGGGTGTCAGTCGTGTGTTATAGTCTGGAAAACCCTCCTTTGTGTGTTTTGCACTCATTTTACTATGTTCTATTCAATACTACATTATAACTCTGTGCTAAATTTCATCTTAATCTGTTCAGGCGTTCTTGCGTGATTTGGGAAATAACAAGGACATGGTCTGTGTGTGGCCAATGATGACCTATGGCTCTAAAAGATAGTTGCTAACTAAGGGCCTCAAAAAAAGTCTTAGGTTCATTCAGCAGGCGATGGAGACAGCTACGCTTGGAGTATAGCTTCGTGATCAAATCAGGAATGTAGATATCCATAGCAGAACCAGATTTACCGACATCTCAGACAGCTCAAAGAGTCACGAAGCTAAAATGGCTCGGAGAACTGATATAAGGTGCTGGAATAGTGACCTCACACCAATAAACGCAGCGTTGGTTGACACCCGACGAGGTGGATGAGATCTGGCGAATCGCATGGAGCCGCTGGACCCAAGACCGTGGTTTGGAACTCCCTACAAAAGGCCTATGTCCAGCTGTGGACTTCCAGTGGATGATGAAGAACAGGTAAAAGGATTTAATGTCTCACCTATGGTGCCTTGTCCAAAAAACAAGATACAGTCAAACTAAAATTATAGTCAACTTATCAATTGTATTGGCATAAAATGTAGTATCCGTGATACTACCTCTGAGAAAGAATCGGGTACGTACTAAAAGATTATTCTTTTAATATTTCAAATTTATCCTCTAGGGATAGGTCAAAGCCTTTTATAGGCTTAGAAGGCTGTTTACTTTGTAATGAGTAATGCGTTAAAATACACCTCAATTTATTATTTATTACCTTGGGGAAATAACAAAATTCATATATTATACCTCTACTGGTCTTGTATCTGAGCTAGACACAATGTCATATACTGTATAGTATATGACATTGTGTGTTGACAAGGTTAGCAAAGGCTTTTTGGGAAAGAGATGTCAGCTATCGATTTCTACAATGGTAGGAACGATCCTTAAGCCTGCTGGAGCCAAGCCAAACCTCGCACCTCTTTGGCTGTACTTGAAATGTGGGAACAAGAAATAAAAAAAACATTTCACTAAATTTTTTCCACGACGCTTTTTTAATGT
The DNA here is from genome assembly GCF_905163445.1 of Pararge aegeria. Taxonomy (NCBI): domain Eukaryota; kingdom Metazoa; phylum Arthropoda; class Insecta; order Lepidoptera; family Nymphalidae; genus Pararge; species Pararge aegeria. Next base: position 18,251,224 of record NC_053187.1, read on the forward strand.
ATAATATTAAACAACGCGTAACTGAAAACCGAAATAATACTTCAGACGCTTTAGAGGTAGATTATTTACTGTCTCTGAGACTTATCTGCGAAACCGAAACGCTAATAGATTTTGAGTAAACCATTGCCATAGTTTTTATGCAAAGAAATCAGATACAGCCCTAACATGACATGCAAAAGTAAAATCAATTGACTCTTGTCACTTTATTTGGTACGCGTCGCCTAGCGTAGGTACAATGCTCGTATAGTAATTCTTTTATCCAGTTCTATCATCATCAGACATCAGTTCCATCATAATATCGACCTATTACTGGCCCACTGTAGGGCTCGGGTCTTCTCTCACAGTGAGAGCTGGCCTTAGTCCACCACGCTGGCCCTCTGCGGATTGGTGGACTCCACACATCTTTAATAATAATAATAAATAATAAATATACTACGACAATACACACATCGCCATCTAGCCGCAATTTAAGCTTCATAAATTTAATAGCTTGTGTTATGGGTACTAAGATGACTGATGAATATTTTTTATAAATAATATACATAAATACTTAGAATATACATATAAACACCCAGACACTGAAAAACATTTATTCTCATCACACAAACATTTTCCAGTAGTGGGAATCGGACTTGGACTCAGAAAGCAGGGTCGCTGCAAACTGCGCCAATCGGCCAAAAATTTGAGAACGTTATAGAGAACTTTCGGGCATGCAGGTTTCCTAACGATGTTTTCCTTCACCGTTGAAGCAAGTGAAATTGAAATTGCCTAATCGCACATAACTTTGAAAAGTTAGAGGTGCGTGACATTACATGCCATAATTTATATTGTACTTGTAGCTCTCTACCACTGGACTTGTACTCGTAAAAGTATTTACTCCAGTGTGTTTCGTGCTTTTCGAAGTCTTTTTTCCAATGACAACATAAAACTTATATGCCTCCTAAAGTTAAAAAAAATTACTCCTACTTTCTTATAGCGCAGGGACCGCCAAATGTACATATTATTGCAATTATAACATATGACCACGGATTTCCATTAAAGGTATTTCGAAAATTCGTATCGCTTCGTTGCTTATTTCAAAGGCTCTGTAAGACGGATAAACGGACGGACGAACTAACACAATGGACAGATAGACAGTTTGGCAGACAAAAAGATAGACAACGTGCAATTTCATCTGGGATAGCACAAAGCAAAAATATTATCTGATGCTAACGTAAACCTGGATGTTATTTTATTTCATCCCGGGAAAATAAACCTATTGTTTATACAAATATAATCTATTCTATTCTATTTATTCTAGATCTACGATAGCATTGTCGAGGGCCAGCTGTCGATACCAGTTCGGCACTCGTCGGTGAATATAATTTCCTCGTAAACAAACAATAAAATATTGTGGAATCATTAGTGAAAGCACGAAAGGATACTCATTTCAACATCAAATTATATATAAATATATATATATATTTATCTTAGTTTATGTTTGTATGTCTTAACGCTCGACAATCTCAAAAAAACTAAGTCAGAAGAAATATTTTTTATGGTACCTAGGTATTAATATGCGCCTTTGCGCATTATATATATATTATATATATATTATATTATATTATAGCCTCTTTATTTCCATTATACATTTTTATTAATTATTAATACATTATAATATGTGCATGCATAAAAATGATATCTATATATATATTAAATTCTTAGTAATAAATAATAAAAACAAGTTGCACTATGGACCCCTTTTTTTTTTTTTTTTTGTCGCGGTGGAAAAGCTTTATGGCTACCTCTGTTCTTTTGGGCAGGACAGAGGTTATGTTGGACTCGTTTACCGGAACTAAAAACCACCACGGCATGTCCCTCTCGTTGGCTTTATTGGACGTCCGGGGAACCCGTTGTATACTTCCCAGACGTCTACCAACAACCCCAACTGATTGCCAGGGCTAATACGCTAAGGAGGAGGGCATCAGGACAGCTTGACCCCCCCTCAGACAGTAGGGAGACTCATATAGGGACGTGTAGCTAGTCACTATGGACCCCTATACAGGTGAAGGCCTCCTCCATTTTTCCCCACCACTGTCTGTCCTTGCTAAACTAAAATGGAAATGAGCGGGTCATATTGCATTTTATATATATACTAGCGTATCCAGCCCGCTTCGCTGCCGCCGCCGCTTTCGCCTTTTATTTTAACAATAAACTTACATCATTAAATATTTAATTTAAGTCTCATAATATATTAAATCATTTATTTCTCTCCGTATTCATTCTCTTCTATTCTCTTCTCGAGCGGGTGAAGATCATTATCTACACCCATGTACACCCAACAATAGAATATCATCATAGTAAATAAAAGCTGTATTTGACAGTTTGACAGTTCAAAAATAGGAGTGCTCCGATCGTCACCCAACTACTATTACAGGATTACTCGCCAGGTCAATCCGGAGATTCCCTGAAAGTTTCATTGAAATCGGTCCAGTTGTTACGAAGCCTATACGGAACATACCCACACACTTTCTCTTTTATATATATATATAGATATACATATATATTTTTGTTTTGTTATTTCTTGTTTTCACTTTTAATTTTTTCAAAAAAAAATTATCTATCTATCTATCTAGTAAATAAATAAAAATGTAATTGTAAGTTATATTATGTACGTGCCGATGCACGCGCATCGTCCGCGTTTGTTTTTTTTCTTAAAGCATCCCGTAGGAACAGTTCATTTGAGAGATAGAAAGAAAGAAAGAAAGAAAAATCGTATTTATTGTCACACATTTGTGTAAAATGTTACATTTGTGAAATAAAATAATTGTTTAAGTATAAAAACTAAAAAAAAAAAAATGTGTGACAAAGGAGCTGGCTCAGTATAGCTGCAAACTAAAACGCGCAGCACTGGTTTTCAGCCAGCCCCATTATCTTCGTCGTCACTGAATCCTCGCAACTAAACAATAACAAAATAATCATAAAAAAGAACAATAACAAAGAATATAATATATAAACAAACAAAAGATATTTTTCATTAAAACAAACTTATTTACATCGAGAAATACAAAATCATCAAAGAGGTAAATAATAAACAAAATCAAAAATTATGAAATTAATAAACATATAGAGATATCTGGCAGTAGCAGCGGAAAAATTATTTGTAGACTTTTCTGGGTAAGCTATGATAACTGGGGTCAGTAAATAGATACCTACCTACCTAGGATTTACTTTGGAGGTTGGAAGGAGAATGTAATGTACTTCGGTTTGAGCTTTTATTATATCTTGCAACGAATAGTAACCGTTATATTAAGAGACAACATCGTATTCTTTGTTGACACCAATAGGTAAGGATATCTACTAAAAGTCGAATTCTGTAAAATCTTTCTGTTAATTCTTGTATAAAAATCTGGTCTAGTTTTTAAAATGAACTCTTTCAATCAAGTGTAGCTCGAAAAAGAACTAAAATGGTTAAAATGGTTATTTTTTTTAGGTGTAATGAATTTATTTAAACATAACATTTTACTTAAACGTCCAATTCGAATGAATTAAAAAGGATTTTGCTGCCATATAAATTTTTATTAAAATTCTTTTGTAAAACTATTAATTAGAAAAAGATTTAATACTACGATACAAATTAAACCCAAATTGTGTCTAACGACAGTCTTATAAAATTTCAGAACACAAAATCTGCTATTGTGACTTAACTATGATAGTTAGATGTATTCCCAGACATTTTTGTAGCTAAGTATTAATTCTTCAATCATGAAGAACATCATTTTTATCTAACACCCATAATTTTCTCAAAATGCTTCGTAAATTTGTAAGTGAGGGGTTTGCTGGAGTCCGCTGTGAAGTTAGTTCCAGTACTAATAATAATATTGATCAGATCTTTACGTTTTGGTAAAATTAAACTAATAAAACAGCCTTGTGAAAATCGGTTAAGGTATGGAACAGTTATGAAGTAAAATCTACAAAAACATTCATCGCATATCCCGACACTTACGCTTTTGTTTTTCGAGAAGAATTTTTGCAACGAAATCTGTTCAGTAGTTTTTGTGTTATGCGCCTACAGATATACATACAAACAGACACACAGACAAAATTACAAACAGTCAAAAATTCTGAAAATAACATTTTTACCTTTTATTGCTTGTTTCTAACGTCCCCCCGCTTAAAGATTTTTGGAAACTGATATTTCCAAAAATCTTTAATGTACAGATATGTATATTATATTAAACATATAACATTTTATCTTGCAATTGAAACTGCAATAGTTTTTAATTGAAATTATGAATTTTAAGTCAAAGTAATAAAGCTAAGGAGTTAGCTTTTTGTTTGTAAAAAATAAACTGTAACTACCCGTTATCGAATTTGGAAAAATCTTTGTAAGAATTATTGATTGTAAACTTCTTACGGAATATTGTAGGTTATGGTACGACCACGACCACCACCACCATAATGGAACGACCATAGAAATGTTAATAACAGTGTTAACAGTTATTAATACTCCTATGGGTTCCACCCTAATGAGTTAAATAAAAAAAAATGCAGGCGGGCCATGCAATTCGCTTGGTATAGTTATCTATTTAATTTTTAATTAAATTTGTACGGTTGACACCAGACACCAATTGCACTAAAAAATCAATGTGCAGATTGCGGAAGAAGTTATCAGACTTAGTACGCAGACGTAGTCACGGGCACATCTAATATCATATAACATTCCGAATATTATTTCAATGAAAACATAAAATATATTGAAAATATCAAGTATTTTTTAATGAATTTGGAATTTAATAAAAAGCATGCAAATAAAATGTAGGCCAGTAGTCTTAACAGCGGGAAATGTTAATTAGAGGGTTGACAGGTATAAAACATGGAGGCTGGAGTGAAACCTTGAGTTGAAGTCGATCCCCGTTTAATTGGGTACCGTTCTTGATGCCGTCGAAATTAATTAACAGCATTATTGTTTTTGCGCCGTACGCCAGCTTATGGGTGCACAGCTTTAGGGACGGTTCATACTTCACCAAGACTTCAATGACGGCCGACTGGCGCAGTAGGCAGCGACCCTGCTGTCTGAGTCCAAGGCCGTGGGTTCGATTCCCACAACTGGAAAATGTTTGTGTGATGAGCATAAGTGTTTTTCAGTCACTGGGTATTTATGTATATATAATTCATAAAAATATTCATCAGTCATCTTAGTACCCATAACACAAGCTACGCTTACTTTGGGGCTAGGTGGCGATGTGTGTATTGTCGTAGTATATTTATTTAGTATATTTATTCAATCTCCCTGAAGCACAGAGGCTCGCCCTTTGGCATTATTAGTCAACAGTGCGATTCCCGGCTTGGGATAAAAATCGTAATGGAACACTTTAGCCGGCCGATTGGCTCATTGGGCAGCGACCCTGTTTTCTGCGTCCAACGTTCTATTCCCTCAAATGGTAAATTTTTGTGTGATGAACATGAATGTTTTTCAGTGTCTGGGTGTTTATCTGTGTACTATAAGTATTTATGTATATTGTTCATAATAATATTTATCAGTAATATCTTAGTGCCCATAACAAAAGCTAAGCTTACTTCGGGCTAGGTGGCGATATTTGTGTTGTCGTAGTATATTTATTTTATATGTTATTTGTATTAAAAACAACTTCATTTCAACCAATTGACGTCCACTGCTGCTTTTGTAGGGCGTTTCAAAATCCATGATTCTGGGTCGCTTGTTTCCAGCGGCTCCCAGCGGCTCGTTTGATGTCGTCTGTCCACCTCGTAGGGGGTCGACCAACGCTGCATCTACCGATGCAGAGTCGCCATTCCAACACCTTGCGACCCCACCGTCCATCGCTCGCTTAATGCCACTTCAGCTTGGTGACTCATTGAGCTATGTCAGTAACTCCAGTTCTTTGTCTTCTTCGGATATTCTCATTTTTGATTTGATCACGTGAGCTTCTCTTATTCCCATAAAGTGACTCTGAGCCTTCTTTTGAGGCCCAAAGTTATAGCAGTGCAGTAGCAACAACACGAACGTATGTTAATATAAATAAATACAAATTCGGTTAGATAAGTCTTACTTTCTAAGCACATGTAAATTCTCGCAATGCTGAATCCCACATAATCGTACTCATATAAACAGAGAGTCTATATGGCTTATCAGAGACAGTGACTTAAAGACTTTGGTTTTGGCATATTTATTACCGCTTATCTGACGTCAACCCTTCTCGGGAAAGTTTTTGTATTGTGAAATAGCCGCCACCTTTCGGTTCAAAGGGTTAAGGTAATAATTATCTTTTAATCGCGGCACATTATAAAAGCATATATTAATATGAATCATGCCTCTTTGACTATGAATCTTTGACGGTCGATTGGCGCAGTTTGCAGCCACCCTGCGTTCTGCGCCCAAGGCCATGGGTTCGATTCCCACAACTAGAAAAATGTTTGTGTGATGAGCATGAATGTTTTTCAGTGTCTGGGTGTTTATCTGTATATTATAAGTATTTATGTATATTATTCATAAAAATATCAGTCATCTTAGTACCCATAACACAAGCTACGCTTACTTTGGGACTAGATGGTGGTGTGTGTATTGTCGTAGTATATTTATTTATTTATTTATTTATTTATTATTTATGCCTTACCCGCTGAACAGGCTGTGATGTATCATGACCTACTCATTCATTGTGAAAATTAATAATAAGCTTCCAACATAGAGCTAAAAACCAAGATATGGCACTCCAAAAGTTTGGTTGGCTATAGTACATTACCGTCTATGATAAGCAAGCGCTTGTACTACTTTATTAGCTGTTTATACTACACAGTACCAGCGCCTTATTGTTAACAGCTATTTGGAAAACAGGAGGTCAATTTCAGAGGTATTCAGATACTCTTTTATGATTAAATTTTCTATTATTATTGCTTTATAAAAACTATCTTTATATATTATTTTAATATGAATATAATAAATCCGGTTAATCTACTATCCACTAATTTGCACTTAGCCAGCGTGGTGGATTACGGCTCCTTCTCATTATGGGCGGAGACCTGTGCCCTGTATTGGGTCGATAATGGGTTTAACATGATGATAGCATGTCATTATTAGCACGAATGAATTGAGTGTAGTCGGTTCTATCAATTATATAAGGTAGAATTAATGAGATTGGAAACAATCGTTACTTCATTCACTGCACTCACCTCAGACTAACTTGAAATCTTTATTATTTCTAAAATGATTGTTATACATAACTTAATATATAGCAAATATATAAAAAGATAAATTGTGCTTAGCACACCTTAAATACTTATAGAACAGCAAAAATAAACTTTGCATTATGATATGGTCCCAAATTCAAAAATAAAGAGGATTGCTTTGACGTTTTTATTTGCGTCCGCTCCTTACTTCATAACGTACCATGTCAATGGTTGCCAATAATATATATAACGATGAGGAAAACTTCCGTTTAAATTTTATTTGCAGGTAGCAAGTAATTTTAAAATAAGATCGCTTTATTTATCGAGTGTATTAAGGCGAAAATGAGAATAATTATTATTACCTCAATTACTCGTACGTGTGTAAATAGCTATGTAAATTGGACCTGTACAAACATTTCATGTTCAGTGTGTTGTATAGTGGTGGGGGCTAGTAACTGCTTCATTATTTCTATCTTTCTATTCTTTAGGCGCTACTAGGGAGTAACTCAGATATTTTCAGGCGGAAGTAACGCTTACGTCAAACGTCTGTGTAGTTTTCGCTATTTAAAAATCATAAGTTGAATTGGTCGTAAGTATATATCATGTTCTCCACGCTTCTTAACTTATTCGCCAGCTAGTGGAAAATATCATAACCTTAAAAGGTTTATTTATTTCCAACATTTTTAAACGGATCAATTGTATATAGCGAATAAGTGAATAAAAATTTTATAAAAACATCTTAAACATCTTAAATTGCAAAGTTTTTTGAAAATCTCGAATTTTTTGTTTATTTATGACTTTTGAAATAAATAAATTTTCTGACGATAGCGAAATTCTATAATATTCAATGATATGGTTATATTGACATGTGCTCCAATTTTCTACTCGCAATTATTCTATTTAACAAATGAAAATATTTATAAAATGTGTAAGTTATATTAATGAATTTTAAAATAGAATATTAAATGAAATGGCGGAGTTCCAGGAACATTTTACTCTTTCATGAATAAATAATAATAAAAGTTTTAATTCAATCGCGTGTAAATATTACACGCACATACTTTTTTGTGCTTTTTGTGACATACAGAGCTCATCCGGAGAAGTACTAGCGCGTTACTTCTTTCTGCAGACAAGCAGCATTATTGTAATGATGTGATCCGATAGAAAAAGCTGAAATTTTACGACGTAAAAACGTCATGAGGAGCGTCAGTATAAATTTAAAACGGTACATAACTCTGAAAAATTAGAGGTTCGTGCCGGGTATCGAAGTCGGTCTCTCCGAGTGGGAGGCTGAAGTTCTACCCACTAGGCTACACGGGGATATCGCTTTTGGAATATAAGTATGGGCATGTAAGAAACCTGTACAAAATAAATATATGTATGTTTTTAATAGATATGATAGAGACCACGTTTGATTGACGTCTGATATCCGATGAAAGACGGAGCCGGCGGAGCGGAACGCAGCCTGAGTGCAGCCAATCATAGAACTCGATACCTTTGTACAGTCTGCAAAAAAGAAAAAAAAAACTCCCTAAAATTGTTCCATTGAATTGCACGAAATTCGTCTGCCATGAAACTAAGCTGAAGCCATAAAATTTTAAACATTAACCTGCCTTTCCATTTAGTTCTTTACGATGTAACGTACTTAGTGACGTAAATATTCATAAATTTAACTCACAAAGAGTCACATGAAAATTTTGTTTTAAAGGTACATTACCACAATATAAGTGCACATAAATATATAAGAACATTAGGTTTATGTGAATATAAAGTAATAAAACTTTATTCCGACATTAATATTGCTATTAAAAAGGCTAAATAAGAATGTAAAGTTAACATGTATTGTATCATAATAATATATTGTCATCGAAGTTACATTATATTATGCACAATATGTTTTTTACTGGAATACCAATAAATTTTACAAATCTATATATCCGTTATTCATATCATTGTGAAATGACTCTTATATATTCTCGCTTTTTACTAAATTCATGTGAAAGTATAGGTATACAATTGAAATTATATTACAACAAAAATAATAAGTTTCATTTTATTTGTCTATCTGTCTATTTAGTCCATTACCCTATCAGGTAGAAGGTTATACAGCGGGTAATATAAAATTGCGGGACTTGATAAATACCTACACTTGAAAAGATTTGCGTATTATTATTTTGGCAACGTTACTCAACTAGTTAAGGCGGATCTTCTTTCGATCGTCGATGCCAATTTATAAACATAACTCTGCTACAAAACGAACTATCTAAGATTAAAATTGAATACTTGGGCATGAAAATGGATATTCTTAACTATCGGAAGTTATCGCTTAGTTAGATTAGTTGTAAAAGTATAGTTGCCTAATTATTATAAATTTTTAATTATCCTATTAGACTCTTATAGGTCAGTACTAGGACCTTTTATAACCATTTGAGGCAAGTGTGAAAAGTAGGATAGACAGATGAAAATGTCAGTTCTGCACGTGAATCAATCGTTTTTTTTTTAAATATATTTGCCGAAAAATGGAAGTTTAAAAGTGATCATTTATTAAAGCAATATTAAGAGAGACTGTCATTCGTAACACTCATTTAAGGAAATACGAAAATTGTCTTTGTTTGTTGAATTAAACATATTTGAACGATTCTGGGCATGTTTGAACGTGTCCGGCCAAAACGTCAAAAATCAGAAGTGTCAAATATTCAAGCAAAGTTTTGCGAATGAATGTGCCATGATTATAAATAGCTTAAAACTGACTTTTTCCGTAATCACGTAAAATCGAAATTTTAATCTAATTTCGCCCCATCCGATGCTATTAAAACACTTAACGGCAAATTGAAAGCAATTTCAGCCGCATTAATAAAGTGTGAAGATAAAATAACGATGATTTTGGGACCTTAATGTTCTGCATAAATAATCTAGATATTTATGCCAATGATATGCTTTAAATATGCTAATAAATAAATATAATCAAGAATATAATAGTAATAAATAAATATAAAGTAGTATATTTGTTTATATATATTTTTTTAAATAATTATAAATATGCTGGCGAGCTTTCAACCTATAATCTGGGTATCAGCTTCGAAATTATACATGTACTTCAGTTGAAAGTCTCAAAGATAACTGCGGTCTTATAAAGGGGGGGATGGTGTCTGGTTTGGTGGTATCGGTATCTCTATACATACACATTACACATATACTATATGGTATAGTGCGTGCTGACAAAACTATGTAAAAAAAAATTAATATTGTATGCTTGGCTTGAAAATTCTTAGCCCGGAAAAGTAAACTGTTTCCGATTCCTTAAAGAAGAAAAAAGCGTTCAAAATTACATTACAATTTCTTTGGGGTAACAATATACACACCTTTAAAAAAATTTGCTTTCGCCTTATTCTACGTTTGTAGATAAAAATACACTAACAATATAAAAAAGATATTTAATACATTGAAAGATTTTTATAGTAACGCATTATCTAGTATAGTCAAACATACGTAGATGTCCTTACTTTTACTTTGTTGGTAACTTTTTTTCAAGAAGTAAAACGTTGACTATAGCTTACTTAAGGGTGTTTGTCCTTTGTGACGCTGTGCGCGCGCATCGTAAAAATTTACGCTCATAATTTTTCCCCAACGCGCCAAAAAAGATATAACTTAAAAAAAAACTGAAAGAGCATTTAGATGCTGAGTATTCCAAAATGAACTTCGGATCGCTTATATTGTTATTAAATCTATTAAGTAACACGCATCGAAAATCCTTTTTGTTTCTCTTGTGCACATGTTATCTAAATAAAAATGAAAAATGTTGCGACAGAATCAGTACCTATCAATTTTGCATGTACCTAATACAAAAAATCCTCAAGCGATTGAACTACGAATACAAACTATACGAACATAAATTTGTGAGATATCGGTAACTAAGCGAGGGTGACGTCAAAGACCCCATATTATGTGAGGGTGAATATAATAGACATAAAATTACACATTTTTACAACGTGACTAATAATACGATTGATCTTTATCAAAGAACTAATCAACAGAGGGGAAATATAAAGGGAAGTTTGTTATATTTCACTAGCTATGCCCTCGGCTTTACTTTGTTACCCTCGTGTGCTATACCACCGAGGAAAAACGCTCAGAACAATAATCGAATGAATGAATAAATGAATGAATATACTTTTATTGCACACCAATAAAAGTACATAAAAAAAGAAAAGCATAACAAAACAACGTATAAAATTCGACAGCCACATCGCTTCATAGCGATTACTTCCAGACAACCAATGGCGAAGAAAACAAATATGAAAATAGGTAGGTGGTACATATTCACATATACCTGCAAAAATGTTACATTACTTGAATAAATATATATAATATGTATAAAACTAAACTTGAAACTAGATACAAATAAATAAGTAACTATCAATATAAATATAATTCATAAAATTGGTATTTACTTAAACTTAAATCAAAATAAATTACTATCCTCAAACATTAAAAAAAAAAAAAAAATTAAAAAGAGAAGAAAGGAGCAGTGCTCTACAATTATCACGAGTCATTAGACGATTTAGACAAAAGTGTTCTTTCAAAAGTGTTTTAAGGATTTGGATAGATTTGGCCTCTCTTATAGCCAAAAGCAAGGCCTTCCAAAGTTTAACAGCCTAAATATTGAATGACTTGTGAAGGAAAGAAGAATTATGTGAAGGCACCTTTAGGATTAGTTTTCTCACAGTGCGGAGAACTTCACCTGGTAATTGGTTCATCAAATGTTTTTTATTTCCGGAGCCTATTAACAGGGCACACGTATCTTCTCTCATAGCAGATACGATTTTAGAGCATAAACCTATCACGCTGCTTCAATGCAGATTGTTGGGTATTATCAAAAGCTAGTGATAATAGCCGGAACTAACTTCCTAACGTGCTCTCCGAGCCACAGGGGTTGACACCCCCAATTTCCTTTCTCCGATCTGGTTCTTAATATTATTAATTAGAAAGAAACACAGTTCCTTGTACACCAGTAAATTTTTGGTCCAACCCGCGATTCTAACCAAGTAGGTACCTCATGATTTGTTTTTGTTCACTAGACCAACGTGGCAGTTTTTTGATATAATTGCTCTGGAACATAATCGCAAAAGATGAACCTGAAAAGTATCTTCGAGTTAATCATGACAGCAGCTGTCTCAGCAGCTCGAGTGATCAAATCAGAAATATAAATCTTCGTATCGGTCTTACAAGTATATAATACAAGTGTATATATATATCAATACTTAGCAGAAGGAATGTAGGAAATTTGAATTAACGATGGTCTTCTAGGTCTCGGGTGATCGAAACTTCCCATCAGACCGGATAAGAGAAAAATTGAGAAATAATAATTTCTCAATTTTTCTCTTATCTTATCCTCTGGTCCTTAGGAGAGTTTTGATCATGCCTTACCCATAGACATGATGTACCTATTGCCAAGCATTTCGGTACGATGCCTTCAAAGTTTGAGCCTATATATCGATAAAATATAAATATACAAACAAACAATATCGAATTGATAACATACGGATTGATTTTGAAACTGCGTGTTACTTCAACCCCTGTATGATAATTATGCATGAGTCGCATGTTTTTGCGAATGACGAATGCTAGCTCGAAACTTGACCCGCCAAGAAAACAGCTTTAAGTAAACAAAAGTGACTGCTTAGTGAAAAAAAAAGATAGAACGTTTGATCGTGGCTAGTTACCACCAGCACGGCTAGCATGGGCAGGAAACAATTATCCCCCCGGGAAAGGATAAAAATTCACCTTCTCACACAGCTTTATCAACAGTGAGAGCGCTGGCGCACAAGTAGAAATAATATATGTGTAATTAAAAACAGAGGTACGCTTCTGCAATTCCATGTTACCGTGCTATAGCAGGTGGACACGTTAATTATATCCCCTGTCAGAAGATATAATAGAGGGATATAATTTTTATCTACTGCCCATGCTAGCCCTGCTGCAAAGCGTAAAATTATCTAAACAGTAACATTATCTGTGTATCCCATCTTCTATCTATATATATAAAAGAGAAAGTGTGTGGGTATGTTCCGTATAGGCTCCGAAACGGCTGGACCGATTTCAATGAAACTTTCAGGGAATCTCCGGAATGACCTGGCGTGTAATCCTGTAAAGTTTGGTGACGATCGGAGCACTCCTATTTTTGAACTGTCAAACTGTCAAATACAGCTTTTATTAAAATTTAATGATGTAAGTTTATTGTTTAAATAAAATAAAGCAAAATCTAGCCCAGTGAAGCGGGCTGGGTACGCTAGTTTCTAATAAAAGACATGACCCCTTGGCGCAGTGGTGGGGGCTGTAGTCTTATGAGTGAAGGTCCAGATTTTAATACCCGAAAGAAGCTAATTGGGAATTTTAATTTCTCAGATTTCTTTTAGATCTCTGATCCGGGAGTACGTATCTCACTGTCGTGAAATGTCACTTTGGCGTACACAAAAAGTACAAACGTGACCTTGTTGGCTGTTGGCTAGTCGAAGACTTCGGCCGTTGCTAGTTACCACCACAAAACACCGACAAAAACTTGCAGCCGAGCGATAAAGCGTTGCTCTATTATTTCGTGTAGAAACCGATTAGGAGCATGGTTTTTTTTTATTCCACTACAAGCCCTTGACTGCAAACTAACCTGCTGGTTAGTGACGATGCAGTCAAAGATGGTAGCGGGTTAATCGGTTAGGACCACTAAATACTAAGCGGCATGTCTTTTTCGGTTGGGGTGATAAGTAGCCACGACCAAAGCCTACCACTAGACAAAAATGGTTTTAATAAAACTGCCTTACCCTTAACGCACGGTGTGATTGCAGTCAGGGGATAACAACAAAAAACTATGGTTATAAACCTTCAAGACTGGAAATCTCAATGCCTAGTAATTTTCGACCTGATCTGGGAACCCAGAACCCCGTGATAAACACTAGACTAGCCTAGCTTTACTGTATGTCAACACTAGACCTAGTAGTACCTACATTATGACTGAAAGGATCAAAGCTGTTAATGTGTGCCAATTCGCACTGGGTCAGAGTGGTGGACTATGGCCTTAACCCCTTCTTATCGTGGGAGGAGATCCGTGCCCTGTAGTGGGCCGGCAGTGGGTTGATATGATGATGATGATGATGGATCAAAGCTTCCTAAATAACCAGGCTCAGCTGCGATAACTTCGTAATCAAATTGAACTTCATAATTATTGTTACCACTTTAACTGAGATGAAGAAATTCACACACGTTAAACTTTGTAGCTTCCGTGTAAATCATGTTTATACTGTGTCGTATCATTAATCTTTAAACTGTCTAGTTAGTGCAGTGGATGGAATATTTGCCTTCAGATAACGAGGTCCTGGATTCGTCAAAAATAAATCAACTTATGTTAAACTTTCCTAATATAAGGTTCGCACTTTTGAAACGTCAAGTCTGTCTGTTTGTAGTGACTCTACATAGGATACTTTTGAAACCTGGAAAAATCTATGGTTCCAGCGAGATTTCTGAGAGGCTGAATATCACTTCGATGAGTTAGCACAATAGCAAAAGCAGTTATAACATAGCATAGCATATCTTAGCAAAGTTAACTTTTACTATATACTTTATATTATATACTTTATATTTGAGCACTTTATAATATATATATTACTTTATACTAGCTGCGTCCCTCGGTTTTCAGACTTATTCATTGTGTGTAACGCACCAGGCCCGGCTAGTATAACTTAAATATAACTTACACAAAATGCAGTGCGGAAAACGGGTAAAATGTAAAAACAATTTACCACTTTCCGGCTTCGATTCCGGAGTTGGGCCCAACAAAAATAAGTTATCGGGTTTTCTGCTCCATCCGAAGTTATAAAATTGGCGTTGCCAACGTCCAACCTCCATGCATCGAAGAGCACGTTAAGCGATCGATCCTGGCTATTAATTGGTTTTTTACTTAATTGAAACAGAAGTGGATTATAATTAAGTGGCTTTAGCAGAGACTCAGTAGAGAGCATACAGAGTATGCACAGGGTATAGCACTATGGGGGCAGATGATGGAAAATAAATAAATCTCCAGTCAACATCATCATATAAACCCATTACCGGTCCACTACAGGGAACGGGTCTCCTCCCACAAAGATTAGGGTTTAGGCCGTAGTCCACCACGCTGGCCCAGTGCGAATCGGTGAGCTCCACAAGCCTTTGAGAATATTATGGACATATGAATTGTGAGACATGCAGGTTTCCTTACGATGTTTTCCTTTACCGTTGAAGCAAGTGATATTTTAATTGCTTAAAACGCACATAACTTAGAAAAGTTAGATTTCGGACTGGGATTTGAACTCGGCCCCCCGAAAGTGAATCCGAAGTCGTAATCACTGAGCTATCACCGCTATTCTCCAGTAAGAGTCCTAAAAATTTGATAAGCCATTTTACGAGTAATAAAAATCCTGCACTTAAGTAACTATAACTCTATCTAGAGATTTTCTATCTATTTCAATTTTATATCGCCTGAAGGCTTAATTCATACCCTGTACGCACGTCTCTGAGAAATACAAGAAAGCTTCTTAATTAAACATGAAAAAAAAATAAACTGCACGGGAACTACACTGTAATAAATTTTACAAAAAGAAGGAATTAAATATTACGCAGATAATGCCGTTATTTTTGTGCGATGAAGAGGTCTTTTACGTCAGTGCTTTGTCCCCAGAGGATAATTCCGTACCTTAACCAGGAAAAAGGATATGCATAGTACGCAGACAATGCCTTTTTTTAGTCAGAATTAGCCTTAAGAATGTTGAGGGCATAAATAAAACGTGAGAGCTTTGCTCTGATGTTTTGTGTATGTTGAATTCATTAACTTCGTCGATTTTTATTTGTTTCATTGCTGTTCCTATTCTTCCAATTCCAACCCAAAATCAGAACTGAACGATTCTTCACGAAGATAACGGCGCCCTCATACCCCTCAAAAACACTAGAACGCAGAGCTGTCACTTAAATTAACAAAAAGCAAACGATTAAGATTGCGAAAAATAACGGGCAATATGAGGTTACTGGCGGCCTGAAATAAAACGGAACAATATTATAATATACCTTAGAAGGTTCAATAAGATCCTTTTAAGCATAATTCTTACTGTGTGCGCCAAAAACTATAACAAAAGTGGTAGTGTTTGAGAAGAGGGGACTTTGTGAGGAATATTTGAATCAACGGACGGCGTACTCCTACCGGAAAGCCATGAAAAATAAGGTCAAGTAAGTGCTGTTTTCCCTGTGCTCTGATTCCTTCAATCTTTCTTTTGTAAACCAATTTACCACAAAAATTACAGTCCACTCATTCGAAATAAAAATCTTAAAATAACTTAATATAACTTGGCGAATACAATGGGTATTAAATTTCATATAAAAAGAGAGGAAAGATAAATTATCTGTATCTTTTCATATTATCTACCTTTGGTTAGTAGTAGCTGAGGCGCTGATTATACTAGTGATCGATGGAGCGTCGCAGAACAAATGACTGATTGATCGATTACACCCATCCGCATCTGCCGACGCTACTCATCAACTTTCACTTTATTCCAAACTGATCATTAACTTTGATAAAGTGATCTAGATTCTTACGGATACAATAAAAAATAGAGTAACATTGTTAATTAATGATATAATATGAGTAACATTGAGACCGTAATTTAATTAATTGAATAAATATTGCTGTTAAATATTATAACAAGTGGAAAGCTAGTACCAAACTGATCATTAACTTTGGTTTTAATTTTTTAAAGTGAACTAGATTCTTACAGATACAATAGAAAATAGATTAACATTTTTAATTAATTATATAATATGCGTTAGATTAAGACCGTAATTTAGTTAATTCAATAAATATTGCTGTTAAATATTATAACAAATGTAAAGCTATACTAAACTGATCCTAAACTTGAAAAATCGATCTAGATTCTTACGAGGACAATAAAAAAAGCATTGTTAATTAATTATATAATATCAGTAACATTGAGACCGTAATTTAGTTAATTCAATATATATTGCTGTTCAATATTATAACAATGCAAAGCTATACCAAACTGATCGTAAACTTGAACAATCGATCTAGATTCTTACGGGGACAATAAAAAAAGCATTGTTAATTAATTATATAATATGAGTAACATTAAGACCGTAATTTAGTTAATTCAATATATATTGCTGTTAAATATTATAACAAGTGTAAAGCTATACCAAACTGATCCTAAACTTGAAAAAGCGATCTAGATTCTTACGGGGACAATAAAAAAGCATTGTTAATTAATTATATAATATGAGTAATTAAGACCGTCATTTAATTAATTGATTTAATGTTTCTGTTAAATATTATAACAAGTGGAAAGCTAGTACATAATATTTTGAATGGAAAAAGTTGTGTCCAAGAAGAAAAACCTTTATTTATCTTTTTATATTATAATCCACCTTTGGCTTGCAATCGCTGAAGCTTTAATTAAACACGTGATCGATGGTGCGTAATGCTGGTGTCCCAGAACAACTGACTGATTGATCGATTACATACATTCGCATCTTCCAGTAGGGTAAGGTTTTTCCATTTACCTTTTTAGTACTCAAAACCCTGTCATTTGGTAGGTTAAAAAAGACTCTTTAATGGCACTGTATCTTTTCTTACTAATGCAACATGCAACAAAACTTCTTGATTTAACATTAAAAAATCCACTGAAGAAAATTCAAATATGTTTTATTTATGTAGACCTTATCACAGGCACTTATGAAGCGTTCATACATTTAACATGTTACACTAATGTTAGTGATGGTGCATTCGTTAACTTAAAACTAAAGCTACGAGGGTTCCAAACGTGCCCTGGTCGTAGAGAAGAGCTCGCAACAAACTTAGCCAGGTTTTATTTTTGTTATCACCATCTCACAGTCGAGTTAATGTCGAGCTGTGAAGTTAGAGTTACTCATAAACAAGCTTTTTTATCATACATTTAATACTTAATATTATAATAGGATTTTTCTATAAGCTTACGTTTTATATAAAATTTGAACTTATTGAGAGACATCTCATGGATTGCATCTGGTAATTTGTTATTAAATGATATACAATTACCCTTAAATGAATTACTAATTTTATGCAGCCTAGTATACTGCACAAGTTTATTTTTACTTCTAATATTAATATTGTTACAGTCCACTTTCTTTTTAAATTTTGTTATACATATTTTTATGTACATAAATTCAATTTTCAAATATGTATTGATTATACACCGTCATAATTTTAGCTTCTTTAAATTTATCTTTTAAAGACTCTTTTGGGCCCATTTTATATATTGCACGAACAGCCCTCTTCTGCAGTACAAAAATACTAATAATACGCACGTAACATTCGGTGCTTTAAGTGAGTATATAATTTAACCTGGCTTCCAATTCAAATTCTTTTTTTTCTAGTAGGCCTACTTTATAAGCACTTTTGAAACGTCAAGTATGTATGTTTGTAGTGACTCTACCACCGGTTCGGAAAGCAGATTCTACTGAGAAGAGCCGGCAAGAAACTCAGTAGTTGCTCTTTTCTAACATCAAAATTTACAATCATTTTTCTATGTTGCGGGAGATGAGAGCTAGGCTGGCTGCTTCCAATCTACCTTGTCATTGAAGAATTAATCAAATATAACCTCGCTGTACTAGATGCGTTTTTATACATTTTTAAAATGTGTGCATTGGTAGGTCAAGAATTTCCTTAGGAATCATGTTGTAAAAGCGTATACTCAACCCCACAAAGGAGTTCTGCACCTTTCGCAGACGATATGCAGATATCACTAATTTATGTCCGTTTCTGGTAAGTCGATTCGCTCTAATAAGGAAAGCAAAGGCAGCACTAATATAAGAGGTCAGTGGCTTAACCTTAGTCTTATCAATATTTAATTTTACAATCGGTTCAGTTTCAGCAGATCAACCATTAATTATACGGCACTGGACCGCTGAAGTGTCCCAAAGGAAATTTACTTATTATACAAACATTTATCTTGAACAGCGGTCAAAGGGACTACGTTTCTTGGTGGTATACTCTTTGGGAATTGAGACAGAGTTCTTCACAATTCTTAAGTTTATTAGAATAGACTATAAGATAAAAGGATTTTGATAATTTATAATATCGACTTCATTCTACGCTTTTATAATATGATTCCTAAGGTGATTTTGGACCTGCCAATGCACAAGTTTAAAGAATTTGTTAAAACACACTTATTACAGCGAGGTTACTATACAATTGATGAATTTTTTAATGACAAGGTTGCTTGGAAGCTTCCGGCTCCGCTTTCAGCTCTCACAAGATAGAAAAATGAATGTTAAAATGCAAAATGAAAATTGTTGATGTGGGAAAAGAGCAACTGCTGAGTTTCTTGCCGGCTTCTTCTCGGTAGAATCTGCCTTCCGAACCGGTGGTAGAATCACTACTAACAGACAGACTTGACGTTTCAAAAGTGCTTATATTAGGCCTACTTGAAATAAATGAATTTTGAATTTTGAATTTTGAATTTTGAATTTTGAATTTTGAATTGTAAAAGCAAGTCAAATTGGCGGCTGCGTGCATAAATGCGTTCAGAATTGCACCCAGTGACCGATTTATACTCCACACAAAACTGAAGATCTGTGGGGTATAAAGATTAAAACAATTGTAAATTGCTCCGTATAGATTCTCCTGCTTTTCGCGGAGTACAGCAGATAAAGCGTAATAGAAGATGAGGATGTTTATCATAAATCTCAGCAAAGTAATATTTTCGTAGATACTAAGATATTAAATCACCGTTTAACAGTGTAGAAAAAACATCATTGTGAAACTTGAAGGCCTTGAAGGTAGTTCTCCATAAAGGTCTCAAAAGCGTGACCCTTAACCAAGGAACTGCGTTCAATGCTGCGCCATTCTGGTCTCCGATAACTCCCTTCGTGAACTTAAAACTAAAGCTAACAGGGTTCCAAACGCACTCTGGTCTAAGAAGTAGCCCACATTCCAATAAACTGGAACTGCAAGACGTAAACAAAAACAAATGGAGCGCAAAACAAATGTCTTCGCATTTGCAAATATCAGCAAGTTAAAACTAACTAACTTCGTTTGTAACAAGTTGAACCAACTGTCGATATTCAAGAGTGAGGTACCTAGCGCCAGGAAACCGGGTAACTATTTCAAACTTAGTGCATGATATTAGTCGTTCGGAGTTTGGACTTTCCTTAAGTGTTTCGATTCCGATTAGAATTCCTCGGTCTGAGAAGCACGTTATTCAATCAGTTCTTGTCGTTATCATTTACCCCTTGCACCTGATTAACACCCAACCGGCTAGGGGTATGGTAATGTTAAACCCATGCGTCTAATCGATTTCTATGCGGTAACGTACCGGAGCGCTAAATAGCTTGGCGGCATGTCTGCGTCGCTAGCTTAGAGGAAGATCACAGAAAAATCTTATATATAGAGCTGAAGAGTTTCGATTTGAAAAAATGTTTCAGTGTTGGATAGCTCATTTATAGAGGAAGGCTATAGGCTATTTATCATCACGCATATTTTTACTATATGGGAATGTATCATTTCTATCATTTATTATTTTTCTTTTTTTTTTAATTATTAACAATGCTTAAGAATAAATTAAAAAACACTATTAAAAATTTATAAAAAAAAAACTTCCACCCTCCGCTTGCGGGGCTTTTGAATGCCCAAGCAACCGGTGGTCAGGGCTCCAGAGTGAGAAACCTCCTCACAATATGCGCCGTTTCAAGGACTACTTGGCCTTCTGTATCCGACCCTTGATCCAACAACCAAGCGAAAGCTTCTTGAGATGTTGGTCGAAGCTTTTCGCGAGAAGACCATTGACTGAAACGACGATCGGAACAACAACGGTCGACTCAACATTCCACATGGCGGTAATCTCGTGAGCAAGGTCCAAGTATATATATTTGGCAATTTGGTTTGGTATATCCAAAGTGCCCTTGCTGGGGATCAAACCCAGAAACTCCCAGGAAAGTCCCTCAAATAACCCTTTTAACAGGGTTTTTTTTGGGAAAGGACACCACAACTTTTAGACCGGTTAATTTAGTTCCGGTTAGAGTTTTTGTACAGCAAGAATGACTTTAATGTACTATGGAAAGTCAATAGATAGTTGAGTAGAAAAACATTTTTTTACTGTATAATTATAATCAATTGACGGACCGAATAGATGGTCCACCCGGTGCTAAGTCCATTGAAGACGTTCATCGTCAAACAAAACCACAACAATACTTCACAGGTTACGCAATAACAAATTGCCGCCCTGTCATCAACCTAGTAGGTGTTAAGCTTGTGTTTACAGCTGTAAACACACGGGTAGAATTAAGTGTGGAGGTAGTACTTCCCCGGACGACCTCTGTAACAAAAAGTTCTACTAATTAGTAGCAAAACCTGTATGAAGTATATATGTAAATTAAATCATGCCAAAATAAATGATTGCGACACTAGTTGTAAGTCAGGCGCACCGCATACAGATTATTACATAGGTAGTAGGATAGGCTGAACCGTCACGCTCTGAGGTGAAAGGCTCGATCGGGTGAACTCGGAAACGCCGAGTGTATCCGAGCGAGAAAAATACTCTCAGCTGCTTTTTGCTCTAATGCGTCACTGTTTTTAGTTAATTCAATTCATACCTGATAATTGTCTTTGCTAATTTAATAGTTATTATTGGTTCGTAACAATAATTATTTTAACAATTATTTGGTTCACATTTTGAGGTTATTGTGTATAGTTAGCGCTTTACCGTGCTTATAATATACAACGTGTAAATGAAAACCGAAATAAAACTTCACACGAAGTACCTACATTATGTATCGTCTCTGGGACATATCTGTGAAACCGAAAACCTAATATTTTTTGAGTAAATCTCCGCCCTAGTTTTTACTGAAAGAAATCAGATAAAGCCCTAAAATCACATGCAAAATTAAAATCATTGCAATCATGCAATAAAATTTTTTAGGTATGCTTTGCGTTACGTAGGTACCTCTAGGTAGGTAGGTTTTATCTTCAATAGGGTTGTCATAAGTAAATACTTAAAGTGTTTGTTTTGTTTGGGAAAAATAAATGCTTCTTTTGATTTAATATTTTAACTGGGAGATTTCTTATGAAATATATTTAAGCATCCTTCAATATTATAAAGAACACAGTTATTGTTTTCAATTCTGTCGTTTTTACAAAACAATTACAAGTAAACTGTAATCTAGCGTATTACATTAAATTAACTGGGGCGCTGCAGCAACGGTTAAATTTATGGTTTTGCCGGTTTCTAGCGTTTAGTTCAGACAATGTAATACACTGCGTGTGGGAAGCGCACTGGGACTTGAAATACTTGTCTGGTGTCACTATACTGTACTGAGATTATTTGTGTTTTGTTTTATTGTAAAGTCTAAAGTATAGCTAAAAGTATAGTAAACATACATTACTATGTTTTAGTTCTTTGTTTTTTTTATTATATATATATTAGACGGCCGATTGGCGAAGTTTGCAGTGTCCCTTGGCACCTTTTTTTTGTCGTAATGGTTCCTTCTTTGTGGGAGGAGACCCATGTCCTGTAGTGGGACGGTTATCGGTTGATGATAATGATGATGCCCTGCCAGGATAGGATCCCTGGACCTTCCACTTATTTGATAACAGTGCTCGCCAATGCACCGGAGAGGTCGACTTCTATACAAACTTTTTTATCCAATTTATACTATATAGAGGGATATATAGAGTGTCTGGCAGTGTGTAGTATGGGGATACTACACCCTGCCAGACACTCTCTTACACTCTTTTCAACCTCCATATAATCCCTTCA
This sequence comes from Pararge aegeria, assembly GCF_905163445.1. NCBI lineage: Eukaryota > Metazoa > Arthropoda > Insecta > Lepidoptera > Nymphalidae > Pararge > Pararge aegeria. The sequence goes on from NC_053187.1 coordinate 18,274,209, forward strand.
GAGGCAGAATTCCTACACAAACTTTTATATACGACTTCTATACCTATTCTACTTATATATTACACCCTATCTCGAACATTATTTTCAACCCTGTCGATGTAGAAAACCCAAATAAAAAAAGTAGAAATTACCGTGCAATTAGTAAATAAATAATGTGCAATATTCAAAATATCAATCACCTGTCTCCAGAGGACTCGAATTCTTCGGTCACATTGCCAGAAGAGATGGAGTCAATCTTGAAAAGATAGTTGTCACTGGCAAAGTGATTTTTCACGTTTCACGTTGCTAAAAGCCGGGTCAAATGGCATAAAATCGTCCGAAAGGTGGACCCTCAGCAATCAGGAACTAGACGTAGAGTGAGAGTGCATTTAGTCCGCTAGCTGAGTGTGAACAAACAGTCAGACAGAGGGCCAAAATTTTACACGCTCTCATGTAGAGAAACAAGAAATGGAAGTTCCAACGTGCAGTGAGATCGCTAGACAACAAACTGCGCTATAATTATTCAAGTGCATGACGCTGCATGTAATTAACCAGTGTGTGTTTTAAATTAAATAATATCCGATTTTCAATTAAAAAATTTATACTCATTAATTTTGTCAAGAATAACTTTATGTTAACGGAATCGAGTTATTTTATTCATTTTCATATCATTATTAAGAAGAGGTCTTCAGTTGTTTTATTAATTATCACATAATTATTATAGCAGTTGAGGTCATAATAATATTTTTACTTACTGATACACGACACGTGATAAAGCGGCGAGCGAGAAGCGAGAGAAGCGGTGTTAACCCAGTGGGTAGGAGCTCGACTTAACTTTCGGGGGACCGACTTCTAATCCCAGCTGTTATGTGTCAGTTATGTGCGTTTTAAGTGATTAAATATTATTGGCTTCAACGCTGACAGAAAACATCGTGAGGAAACCTGCATGCCTGAGAGTTCTCCATAATGTTCTCAAAGGTGTGTGGAGTCCACCTATCTGCACTGGGCCAGCTTCGTGGACAACGGCCTTCACCCCTTCTCATTGTGGGGGAGACCCGTGCCGTATAGTGGGCCGGTAATGGGTTGATACGATGATGATGTCACCACCTCACGTTTTCTCGCGGGTGTAATAACGACGCAGCTAAAGGGATATAACGGAGGACGGCTAGCAGCGTTTGTGCTACTACTGCGATTTACTGCGCTCACCAACCCGTCTGCCCAGCGTGGGGATCCCTTCCTTTGGGAGTGGCCAGCATTTGACTCTTATAGGCTATATAGATATATGAACATAATGTTGAAGGATGCATACGCATATTTCCTAAAGAATCAACCTGTAAAACTATGAAATCAAAAGAGACATATTTATTTTTCCATACAATCGAATTCAAAACAATCTAAGTATTTAATTATGACTACCCTATTGGAGATAAAAGACCGTCACGCGCGTAGTACCTACGCTACGCGACGCGTACTAGAGCTTTTTGTGACAGATCTCATCTGGGAATTACTACCATTATTATTAACGATAGGCCAGCGCTTAGCGAAAATCATGCCCGTTAGAAAGCAATGATGCGGTCTAGGTTGGAGCACGTTTGCCTAGAAAAAGCCTATTCACTCTAGCCTTGAAGGTACTCAAATTATACGTGGCAGGAAACACAGTTGCCGGGAGGGCGTTCCACATCTTAGCGGCACGTATCAGAAACGTGGATTAAAAACGTTTCGTGCGTGTTGATGGAATATCAACCACATAAGGATGCCACTGCTCACGGTGTCTCGCTGTTCTGTGGTAGAACGAGCACACTCACCGAAGTATATCCGGTAAAAAACCGATAAACAGGCAACATTGCGTCGGTGATGGAGACTATGTAGTTTCGCCTGTGTTAACGACCACCATTATTATTTCTGCCGCAAAGCAGCTTTGCTTTGCTCCAGTCTGTTTTCAGTCTGGTCTCCGGAAAAATCACCAGCACATTAGGCTTAACACATACGCCTCGGGTTGATGGACATATGGACATCATAGCGGCACTTTGCAGGCCGTATTCCTTGCAGGTACCTACTGCGAAGTGTTGATATGTTTAATAAAAAATAAAATAATAATAAAAATATTTATTACAATAAATAAATAGATTACAACGTACTACAAGAGGACAGAGAAAAAAATATATAGATAATATTAATTTAGGCGTATGTTGCTTCGTTGTGGTCAACGGGTCACCTACGCAGCTCTGTGCCGCAGCACCATGACAGTAAATGCCAAGGAATACTACAACGCTGATTTTCAGTACCAGGACCAAAGATCACGGGTTTTCGCGGACCGGCAGCGCCATGGTCTGACGTAGTGTTTGCATACTCTATGGGTATAAATAACATAGTCTATTGTTTTCCCTTTACCATCCGGTGTGCCATTGGCTTGGTGTATTAATTTTTTTTGTAAAATACGGAGACACGTTCTACTTAAGTCAAAATTTGTAGTTCTTACGTAATATTCAGTCAACCTAAATATAAGAGGGCATACAAATATAAAGAGGAAACAAAAAACTGCTTTTCAAGCATATTAACTCGGGCTTTGTTCCCAAGTTATACTATCGCATTTCAGGCCTAGGAAAATTGCAGAGTATCCGATACGATTACGAACCGACTACGACAGGAGTGGTGAATTTATTAGCAGTTTGTTTGTTTAATAGATGATATATATATGTACATAAATATTAATTTTATTAGTATTATATATTTTGTATATTACATAATAACTATGTAATTTATATTCAAATTATTTATGTATTAGTATGTTATATACATACCAATACATAAATGAAAATAAAAAAATAAATATACTACGACAATACACACATCGCCATCTAGTCCCAAAGTAAGCGTAGCTTGTGTTATGGGTACTAAGATAACTCATGAATAATTTTTATGAATAATATACATAAATACTTATAATATATAAATAAACTCCCAGACACTGAAAAATATTCATGTTCATCACACAAATATTTTCCAGTCGTGGGAATCGAACCCACGGCCTTGGACTCGATAGTAGGGTCGCTGAACACTGCGCCAATCGGCCATCATGTAGAGTCTTGTTAGTATTTTTATTAGTTATTATTAAGTATATTGCACCTTTATTTGACATATAGATACCGCATTATAATACTTCTTACTCACATGCTGGGGTGGCTAGAAGGGATCTCATATAGAGATAAGCTTTCCTTTTTATACTTCATATATTTAAGTTTGCAATCACAATGTATGGTACTTAAATAATAAATAAATAAATATTTTGAAGCAAAACCTCAGGACCGAAAATTTATCTATCTTAACCAATTACTTCCAATACAAATAATAGTTTCTTAAAAATATAATAGCTGTTTCGCGCATCTGCTTTTATTAAGGTTTTTTACAAATACCGTGGGAACTGATAATTTTACTTTCACTTAACTTGATTACCATCCGTAATTTGAACTCATGCCTCTATGCCAAGAATCAATCCTTAAAACGAAGTTATAGAAGCAATAGTTTACTGTCAAAGCTATTGAATTGTAAAATGCACTCCCATTGAACATAAGACAGTCGAAGTCTTTGGGCTTATTTAAAAATGCGGTTGAAGACTCATTATCTCGCTCAATGAAGACGACTTTAATTTATTTACCTGTTCTAACTCATAATTAAGTTTTTATGGTATGTTAAAGTATATAATATTAGTATATTTATTTTTTTATATTTATCAATATTATTGTCATATTTGTGTAGTCTGGTTTATGTATTGATATGTAATTATTCGTGTGTATTAAACCGTAATCTTTTCGTTTTTCTTTTCAGTTTTCCTAATCCTAAGGTTGCCTGGCATAGATCGCTACTTAGCGATAAGGTAGCCTTTTGTATCCTACTACATTCTTCAAGTGTTTGTTCTTTTTTTTATGAACTTGATGTGGTGTACAAATAAAAAGTCTTAATAAATAAACAAATCTAGTTGTTAGCTAGGGCGTGAAGGAAGGACAAACAAACCAACGAACAAACACACTTTCGAATTTATATATTAGTAGTTAGGACGATGGATGGGAATGACAGATAAAATAACGAAAATAAAAGTAATTAGGTATAAACACGTACTCGTAAAAGAATATCAAGTTTCGAATTAAATGAATAAGAAAAATTAAAAGAGCTTCCGAGATTTAAAGAGTCATTTTACTTAAGAATTTCTTAGAATTTTGCTAGTTTCATTATGGCTTTTATTTTTTTTAAGGCTGTATTAAATTGAATTAATTTGTAAAAGATATGAATACGAAATATCCAAAATAAAGTTAATTACCGAATTCGATCCATTTTTTTTTTTACTTTTGTAATTTATCGTGTCTGCGTTCGTTGGAATATGGGATCGCGTGATGTAGAGAGCCTCTCCGATCATTCCAAGTCTATAAAAAATTGGATTCAATTTGTGAAACAAAATCCACAAAAATATCGAAAAGGAGCACAGTGGGGGGGGAGGTTAATCTTTACAAGTCAATGCAATTATCCTCACGGTTTTTTCTTCCATCTAGGGTTGTCAGAACCACTCTAAGCTTATCTTGACTGACTTAACTTGGCTGAAGCGTAGCAAAACAGAATAATCATCTTCGTAACGAGTTCCAAGGGAAGGTAAGGAACGGCTTTAACACTTATGGTTTCAAAAGTTGGGTGTTTGGGTGTTACATACGAGGCTCGCTTACCAGCCCGCATTGCACTGTTAAAAACGAATTGAAAAGTGATATGGCAGATCAGTTTTAGTAGCAGTTGAGCTTTTGTGACAGACCTCTTCCGGGAAAGTACTATCGCCATGCTTCTATTTGTCTTGAAGCATGGTTACAATGCTGTGTTCCGGTCAGAAGGGTGTGGTTGCCGGAATAATTACAAGCTCCTACGCCTCAGGTTGCTGGAAACAGTGTGGCACGTAGCGGGACATGTTCCTTACATGCCCGATGAAGTATTGCTCTGTTTATAGGCGATTTCCATTCATCGTCAGACAGGTGTATGATCTACAGCTTAATCAGGGATAATCTTGATATTGTCGCATAGATTAAAATATTGACCCTTCACTAGGTACTGGAAGGATTTCAGGCATAGAAAGGGCGTAGTAAACGCTAGCCGAATACGGATTAGGTAAATAGGTTTCAATATTCATCATTATTATTCTGAGTTTATCAATTGCATAGACCTTCTCTATTATATCAATTAGTTTCTGAGAATTTTTTGATAAAAAAACCCAAAACAATTCTTGAGCCGACCCGGGTTCGTGACCCATGCACACTTCTTATTCATTACGGCCTTATTGTTAGTACCAAAAATGTTATTTCAAGATATTTTAAACCTACCAAAAACGGTAAGTGCTGTGGTTTTAACTTGCGGTTTTAAATCCCGGGTTTGATTCCCGGCAGGGCAAATTGGGAATTTATAATTTCTGTATTTTATCTGGCCTGGTCTAGTTCTCAACCTACCGACAAAAACGTGTCTCTAAGCTATTTAGCGTTCCTCTCCGATGCAGCTTAGAAACTGATTAGGGGTGTGGTTTAATACAACTGCGATAGTCGCTGACAGGTTAGCCCGCAGCCATCTTAGACTGCTTCATCACTTACCACCAGATGAGATTACCGGCTAGGGCTGACCTGTACTGGAATAAAAAAAATGTGTGCGTAACCTTTACGCGCGATGAAAGTAAAACTATTATTATTATTGACGAAAGAGTAAAATGTTCCTGGGACTCCGCCATTTCATTTAATATTCACTATTTCATTTTATATTCTATTTAAAATTTATTAATAATTTATTTATTACAAATAAACAAGTATATTTAGAGATTTTCAAAAAACTATGCAATTTAAAATACTTTTTTTTAAAAGAATAGAATTTTTATCTACTTTGCTAGTCACAATTGATCCGTTTGAAAATATTGGTAATAAATAATCCTGGCGTATGTGTCAAGAAGCATGGCCATTGGTCGTAACTCGTAAGTATATGACATATACTTACGACCAATCCAAATTATTACTTTTAAATAGCGGAAACTACGCACACGTCTGACGTAAGCGTTTTTTTCCGTCGGTTAAAAATCTGTGTTATTCCCTAGACGCACCTGAAGAAGTTTTACTTCAAAAATTAAAAATAAAACCCAGTTGGATTCCAACTTAAACAACCGCACAAGATACGGAATCCAAGACTCTCTTCTCCAGATCTGACAACCCTGCTTCCGCCCGCGCCGAAACATTTCCATAACAATTTCCTTTTATACGCCCAAAGAGAAAAAAGCTTATTATTTCATACTCCTAATATCAAATCTGATAATCGACGGAGCCGGGGGAAATTCCTGTCACAGGAAATTACGCCCTGTTAACGTTTCCTTGGAATTCATGTAATTCCCATTAAATATTAATGGACAAATAATCTCTTTTAAGGTTTCGGTAAAAAATAGAATACTTTTAGGGTCCCTTCATTGTCTATCTGTGCGTCCGTTGTAACGATTCTAACCTACTCGCTGAAGAAACAATATTTAAAAAAACGTAATATCGAGAGAAAATCGGACCTCATAATTTTATTTCGTAACCAAATCCGATCAAACCTGGCTCAACAACTAAAACATGACATTATAAAAGAATAATTTTTTTTATTTATTCTTTAAAATAATTGTTTTATAAATATAACCTAAAATAAACTATTTGAAACTAAATAAAATCTAAAACCTCGAAACCACCGCAGCGAGGCACAGTTCCTAAGATGCTGGCAGCATTGCCCCTTTGGATGGCCAAACTAATTCGTTGGCCAAGGTAACTGCCCGCTCTAGGATCACCGGAAGGCTCGATAACCCTTTTCGATAATTCCTTGAAAAGGGCTCTTGCCTCCGGAACCCACAGTCCCAAACTCTCTACTCCAAAAGGCACAAAAATGAAGCTGCTATCCAGGTTTTCATATTTACGCCTCTTGGCCTGCTCGGCACTGGTAGCGCGGCCGCTATTATAAAATCAATACCTGACATTATAAAATAAATACATTAACAGTTTACTTTTTCCATATATGCATTAGGCCCGTCTCGCCCTGCGACTACTATAAGGGCCGATGCGATCGGACGCTCAGCAGCTCTCTCTTCACAAATCAGCCCGACAGATGGCGCTGGGGTCAGTAGTTATTATATAAATCTGTTTCTACGCGGCTGATATACCATCAGATCGGTGAATTACGAACCACCAGGTGTTATTGCAGTCACCGGTTATCTTTTAGTTTTAGTTACTTGATATTATTCGTAATTACACTAAGTTAAGAATAAAAAGTGGGTAGATATATGGTATTCATGTAAATGGTCATGATCCATAAATATATGTTTTGATCTATCGCATGTCGACATAAGTTATGAGCCGATCTTCGGGTCCCGTACAAATGGGGTCGGCGAGCCAATGCATACAAATGTAACGAATTAGGGATCCGCAACAATAAAATAGTAATTTTTGTTGAAGTGTAGCTTTCTGTACTAGAGCATTTTTAGTGTTTGGGTGTTTATATCTATATTATAAATATATACCTATATCCTACTAATATTAAAAATGTGAAAGTGTGGATGTTTGTAACTCAATCACTAAAAAACAGCTGAGCCTATTTTGATGAAATTTAGCATTCACGTAGACTTTGACACGGAAAAGTACATAGATTACCTTACATCCCGGTTCCATAAGAAGTTCCCGAGGGAAAATTGAAAATTGTTTACGAGCTAAGCCGCTGACAGACAGCTTAGAAATTTGGTACGCATGTCACCTATGCTATGAAAAATGACATGTAATTTCTATACCGATCTCTCAAATAGATGAGGTAGGATTAAAAATTGTTAACGAGCGAGGTTTTAGACCCAATTCTGAAGTCCACGCAGACGAAGTCGCGGGCAGAAGCTGCTGGCAGATTCATAAAAATAGTCATCTTAGTATCCCTAACACAAGCTACTTTTACTTTGGGGCTAGATGGCGATGTGTGTATTGTCGTAGTATATTTATTTTATTTATTTATTGAACTCCGAATCCCTGAAAGAATGGCCGAGGTTATTTTTTCTTATTTTAATCTTCGCAACACTTCTTCTTCTTCTTTCCCTGGGCTTGTCTCCGTAATTGGTCGGCCGGAACCTTCCGTTGTACGTAGTGCCCCTGGTACGGCTCCCTTGGGTCACTCCAGCCAGCCGAGCTCACTCCAGAAGCTTGGCAGGCCACCCAAAATACCTCCAACTTTATATATGAGTCCAACGTGTAAATTTGAACAACATATGACATAGAAAATATTTTTTTTATATTGATTGATAAAGAAAAAGTGAATTTGGTTAAGGTATGTCGGAGATATGGTTTTTTATAAAAATAAATTGTTAACTTCTCATTTTAATTATTACTGTGTCGGTCGCAAATAAAATTTGTTTACAAAGATAAAATATAATTAGGTATGTCAGCCATGGTAGTCCACGAAACTCACGGTTTAATTTTGCAATAATTTCAAGTAAGTACTAATTATTATTAAGGATTAAATATTTTTTAACCACTAAAAATATACTAAGTGAATTTGAATAATATGACCACTTTTATACTCGATATTAATAGGTCTAACCTCCTAAATGCATGTAGATTCACATGATGATGATAAAACATCAAATCGAATGTACCTTCTATTTTCAATACATCGCACTTGATTAATACCAAAGTACAATATCACTCTTCTCTATCTTCTGTCTCTTGTTCAAATCTTTCCTTTTATTTAACCGACTTCAGCGACACTCAAACATAAACTGCTGCATCGCTTAAAAAATAGATTGAGAGATTGTAAATGTTGATGTTGGAAAAGAGCAACTGCTGAGTTTCTTGCCGGCTCTTCTCGGTAGAATCTGCTTTCCGAACCGGTGGTAGAGTCACACAAACATACATACTTGACGTTTCAAAAGTGCTTATAAATTAGGCCTACTTGAAATAAATGAATTTGAATTTGAATAAACCTTTATGAAGTTACAATAGTTCAGAGGTTAATAGAGTACAGAGGTTTAGATTAAACTTATATACTAACAATATTGAGATTCTCACATACTAAGAAATTCCATAACGAATGTATTGATACAAAATCACGTTAATATAATAATTAGATGAATGCAATACGTGCTAACAAAAAAATCTCTTGCAAGCTAAGATGTTTTCACATAAATACATTTTAGCTCGGGCTTGCTTGCCAAAGTTAGAGAAACAAAAAGAATATGATAAAGATTAATGGTGATTTTAGTTAGTGACTCGACGCGGGACATCGGAGTATATTGTGTAGAATGTGTGGAGTAAGTTTGTACTGGAAACTTAACAAAAGTGGTGCATGAACCAAGACGCGAAGAACCGCTAGTAACATACAATATGACAACTTGTTATAAGAAGTATATTTATTTCATTAAATCCTTAGTATACTTACAGCTAGCCAAAACGTATACTAAGTCAGTTACAGATGTACATTACAAAAATTATTGTTTACCTTATTAGTTTATTTATCGAGAGACAATTTATGAAATTAGTTAAACTTATATTAAATATGACAATTTGTTCATGTTGAGCAATCAGATTATCAAGCAACGACGCGAAATGTTGGAGTATTTCGAGCATAATGTATACGTTACGATTATTTCGAGTATATGTCGTACGAATATAGTTTAGCTTTACTCAAAGGACTCTCGGCAACAAAAGTCCAAAGACAACGAACTCTGAAAATGTAACACGTTAGCGTAAAAGCCGTATACATAGTTAATGCCCCTAAAAGCTGCTGCTAAAGGAAACTTGCTAAACAAACAAAGAAATATTTAAGTCGTAAACTTAGTAAATCTCATCTTCTATAATAGCGGAACCTTTTTGCGTGACACACGTAAAAAGGTTTTTCTGTTAAATGAGTACACTTTAAGCGACTTTATTCGCGTACAATTTCTGGTAAATACTTTGTTGACATACCTACCTACAAACTTTGCTACTCTACGGTCGACATATATATCCTGATCCACCGCGTCGCATCGCTGGCTCGTATGTCATCTTTATTTATAGATTTTAATTAATTAATGAAACGCAATATTGGATAGGAGCAGGCGTTACTTTGCGGAAATCAATAATATATTATGAAAATTAAGCTTAATTTGCTATACTCCGCGAACAGCAGGAGTACCTGCATGGTGTTATTTATAATAACTTCAATCCGTATACTCCACACCAAACAGATCCTCGGCAATGTACCCTCAATAGAGAGTAAAGTTAGTATAGCAAATTAAGCTTAATTTTCATAATATATTAATGAAACGCTCCAAGCTTAATTTCAAAAAAAATAAAAATCACGACCAAGTTATATGGCACATTACATAATATTTAGGCCAAGTTTCACTAAGCCTTTTCACTTTTATACACGTATAAAAGTAAAATGTGTTTGGGGCTTGCATATTTTTTTAAATGGAAACAAATCTGGGCTAAAATAAATTTAAAATCTCTCATTTCATGGCCAAGTATTTGGCACGTGATATTAAATGTAGGACAAGTTTCATCGAGCGTTTCATCATTATTATCAGCTAAGTGTTTGTTTGTACATAATTTTTATAGTTTTAAACGAATGAAATATTTACTTCGTACGTTTAGTGCAACAGCTAAAACATTGGTATGGTTATAATGCAACAATCCGAGCTTAATTAAAAAATCTCCTATTCTAGCAAAGTAATTTGGCATGGTTCCTATAATGTGGCCAAGAAATTTGGCACGTGACTTAAACGTGGCCAAGTTTTACCTAATACAAACATGCTAGAAATGTTAAACATCTAAGGGCAATGTCTGGCCGAATGTTTTTTTTAAAGAGTTGCAATATTTGTTATATTGCATACACGATATCAAAACAGCTAAAATATTTGTATTAACACATTCAACATCACATTTCATGGCCAAGTAATTTGGCACGCGACATAAAATGTAGGCCAAGTTTCACCAAGCCGAAGTTTCCGACAGAGAACGGTAAAGTTTCCGCCGAGTTGAAGATACTCGACTGCAAGATGTGTATCTGCTACATTTCGTTCGTTCAGATATTCATATCTTACGGGATTTCGATGGACGATTTAAAATTATACTTAAATTTTAACTGACTTAAAATACGAACACAACTTCCATATGTGATGCGCTAGTAAATAAAGTGTTTTTATAACTACTAGTTTCGTTGATGACGGAGTCTTAGATGGTTTTGACGACCTCCCTTACGCAACGATGAACGCTATAATGACACAATTTAAACATTATTTACTAGAGCTACATATATTACATACAGAAATTTAAATCTCATATTATTTTCATATTCACTAATTACTGGAAAATATCTTTTTACAATCTTATGTAAGTGGATTTAATATTTTAAATGGTATTGCATTGGCTTTAAAACTGTAGTCTAACCAGTTCACTTTGGTATTTCACGTATGCATATTTTAAGTGAAATGTACATTGAATCATCATTACCAGTCCAGATATAGGGCAAGAATCTCATTTCAAAACGAAGAGAGTTTAGGCCGTAGTCCACCAAGCATGCTTCACCAACTGCGGATTCTACCAATACACCTTTGAGAACGTAATGGAGAACTCTCAGGCATGCAGGTATACACAATCACTCAGACTAAATACTATACTATATACTTCGACAACACACACATCGCCATCTAGCCCCAAATTAAGCGTAGCTTGTGTTATGGGTGCTAAGATGACTGATGATTTTTTTTATTTCACTACAAGTTAGCCCTTAACTGCAATCTCACCTGGTGATAAGTGATGATGCAGTCTAAGATGGTAGCAGGCTAACCTGTTAGGGAGTATGATAGTCATACCCCTAAGCGGTTTCCACGCCACATCGCACCGAAACACTAAATCGCTTAGCGGCACGTCTTTGTCGAAAGGATGGTAACTAGAGACGACCAAAGCCTTCCACAATATAGGTATATAAATACTGATAAACAAACAGATACTGAAAAACATTTATGTTCATCACACAAACATTTGCCAGTTGTTGGAATCGAACCCACGGCTTTGGACTCACAAAGCAGGGTCGCTGCCCACTGCGCCAGTCGGCCGTCAAATGTTAAAGTTAATGTCACGGTAATGTTTAAGTTAATTTAATATATATATATATATTAGGAAAACGTATAATGCTATTTTAGAATTTAAATTATCGTAAGCACAAAACATAGGCCTTACCCGGAAAGCGCCACCACACTCGGTCCTTAGCATTCCTCATCCACCCATTCTCCTTCACTATCTTTATGTCGATGGTCCATCGAGCTGGAGGGCGTAATACACTGGCTTGTTCAAGGAAATCACACCTTTGGTAAACATGGAACGTCTTAGTGGACGTGCTATGCTTGCTATTCCAACTTGATGAAGGTTGCTTTATGCCGTCTTTTGACTGTAAGAATACAGTTCGCACCACAGTTGTCTCGTACGAGGCGACTAAGGGAATATAAAGGAGCATGGCGTCTACAATACAAGATACAAGGAGCTACTGCGATCACCAACCCGTTCCCGCATTCCCAGCATGCTGATTATGCTTAAGCCCTCTGATAACTGTAATAGGTTATTGAGGAGGGTTTGACAAAACAGTAAAAAATTATTGATGAGGTAAACACTTTATATATATTTTATTTATATATTTGTATAATTTTAAATCTTATTTATTGCACCACCTACCTCTTTTCTATGTTTTTTCCTTTTACGCCATTCGTTGCCTGGAAGAAATCGCTATGTAGCGATAAGGCCACCAAATTGTACTCTCTTGATATGTATTTATATCTCTGTAACTACTTTTTTTCTTTGGTGTACATTAAAAAAGTATTCATTAATTCATTCACTTTTTATTGAATCAGTACATGAGTGACAATATTATATGAGCGCCACTAAACCAATGCGTCAAATAGTAAAATAGTGAAACGTCCGGAGTATTTCATTATAAATTCACTGAATCGATTTAATCTCGAGCTGAAATCGAGACGCGCATTATCGGTTCCATTTTATAGATGATCTCAAAAACCTATTAGGATTCCGCCAACGAGGTTACCTTTGAGCCAAAGGTGAGATTTAAGATGTAGATGCAGCATAACTCTTTGTGAATAAATCATTTTGCAGTATGATCGATTTTGAAATTAAACTTCTCTATGAGAGCATGCACACCTGCACCACGAAACGTATCGAAAACGATGTAATTCAGCCATCTCATAGGACATCATAGGACCATCACTAGAAGAGGTGTTATTTTAAAAAATTTAACGTTTTGTTCTATAATTGCAATCCTTATTTTAGTTAAGTATGTGATTTTAGAAATATAGTGTAGCAGTAGGCATCATGTCATAAAATAATAACTTATTTATTCCATGGACGTAGATGGTGGTAGCGTCACTACAGACTGACTTGACGTTTCAAAAGTGCTTGTTTACTTGAAATAAATGAATTTTGAATTTTAAATTTTTGATTGAATTTATAAGTTTCATTATGTTCACGATGATTCCATTCGATCGTCCTCAACTGATTTATGTCTAACTGCTGACTAATATACTTTACTAGCAGAATGGAATACATTGACCCACGAAGCTGCCCCAATGCAGGTTTACGGGTTGATTTGTTTAAATGCACGATGTAAATGACTCTGCTTTCTGAGTTCAAGACCGTGGGTTCGATTCCCACAGCTAGAAAAGGTTTGTGTCGTGAACATGACTGTTTTTCAGTGTCTGGTTTATCTGAAAATTACAAGTAATTATGTATATTATTCATAAAAATATTTATCAGTTACCCACTCAGTACTCATAACACAAACTACGCTTACTTTGGGGCTAGATGGCGCTGTGTTTATTGTCGTAGTATATTTATTTATTTAAATATGGTGAGAAGGGAGATCGGTTAGTTAGGTTTGGGTGATGGCTGAATGGTTTTAGTAGGGTTTTGGCCGTAGTCCACCACGCTCGCCATGTGTATATTGGCAGACATCCCACCATTTAAGAACACCATGAAGACTCTCGCTTGCAGGTTTCCTCGAATTCATTACCTTCATCTTTAAAACAAAAACTTAGATAAGTGAGCGGTGCGTGTCGACGATCAACCTCAGTCCCCACAAAAGGGAAGCTGAAGTTCGAACCACTAAGCTATCACCGCTTCTATCTCTTGTTTAATATTTAGCAATTTATGAAGTGTTTTGAAGCTGACTGTACACTATTTTTTTGTATAAGACTTATGTAGCCGAAGGTACGAAAGCAATGTTGATAATGATTAGTAATGACTATTAAGCGTTAACGGGAGCAGAGTCCTCAAATGTGTCTATTTACATAACTAAATGATGTTTGTATTGCATTGACTTATAAGATCCTCCACCCCGTACTGTGGCTACATTACGAGGTGGAGGTTTTTCTTTTCTAAACTAGAAACTAGAACTTTTCAACTATAATAAAGTATTATTACGACGTAACGCTGCTGTTGTGTTCTTCAAGACCCCTTCTGTACACCCGAACATTACACTTGGACCAATTAGCAAACTGAAATCGGAGATGTAAAACTATATCTAAGTAGATTGCATGGAAATGAAATATATTTAAAGTTAAATCTACGAGCTTTCGATTTCGATTTTCGAGTCTTGATGGAATTAAAGCGCATTTATTTCTGTATTTTCGTTATGGGGGTGTGCTAACGCTCCTAATATGAAGTGGGTAATTGCATTGGAAATGCGAACATACACAAACTTCTTAATAAAAGTTTGAGGATTATTTATAGTCTTCTAATCTATGAGTGTATACTCAACGTGCATTATTGGTCCAGTACCGAGAATATTTAAATATGAATCAAAAAGGCCTAGGTTCAATTCTCGTGGTTAAATATAGTTTCGTCAAAAAATCTCTTTTCTACCCTTTAAAACTTTCATGAACAGAGTATAATGGTTATTTTCCGTAACGTATTACGATGATAACCGATGAAAACCCGCATACTCGCATTAGAGCAAAGTGGCGGAGCAAAGCTCTTAATCATTTCGATGACCATGTTCTGATTACTTATAAAAAACTTGAACCTGAAAACCTGAAGTCAGAAACATTGATCTCATAAATTGCAAGAGAAGGTGTGTGTGGGTGTGTGTGTGTGAAAGTTTTATTGGTATATTTAAAAGTTTCAAAACAATCTTTTCCCTCAATAAAACCAAAGATAACAGACTAAAACTGAATTTTATTTACAAATCGTAAAAGATGTTACGAGCTCTAATTTTTTTATGGGCATTTTTTGACACATTTTTTGCTCAAACGCTCTTCGGGTCTGGCAGTTAATTGGTCCCAAATTTATGAATGTCACTTCTCTATCAATCTATTTTTGGAAACTGACATTCAAACTGCACGCAATAATAAACCTTGTTTGTATAAGAATTAAGATTAAATTTAATCAAAACGTGTGATCAAAGTGTGACCCAGTGTATTATTGGTTATCAGCTGTTTATAATAAATAACATTTAATTTTCGAAAGCTTTACCACTGAAATAATATTTCAGTGGTAAAGCTTTTTGCCGCTTATTTCAAAAATAAACATGTTATTTTTTATACGTTTTGACGTCCTCCCTGAACGGTGAACGCTGTGGTTTTAAAAAGGACGTCTCAGGTTCGATCCCCCGTTGGGGAAAGTTTTAGAATTTATAATTTCTGCATTTCTCTGGTCCGGTCCGGTAAGAGGCTTCGGTTGTGGCTATTTATCGCCCTACCGAGATTGCAAGGGCAATTGTAGCGAAATAATAAAAAATATACTTTTTTTAAAAATTAAAGTAGACAACTGGCGTAATAGCTATCAACCTGTAAACAATTTATTTTTGTCTTGAAATGATTGACGACGTTTTCGCTGTAAGTTGTAAAGTTGCAATACCAGTGTCCAAGGAACTAAAATTTGGATTACTAGAAACATATTTATATTACTTCCAGACTGAAATAACCTTTTGACAAGTGTGGCGCTTCCTTTAGAGACAAGATTTTAGCTGATATATCTAACCACATATCAAGACATCCTGTCTAGACTGCTATTACAATTATGTCGAACAATGACAGAAAACTGTGACAAAACAAAAAATGTTAACACTATAGAAATCTTTTCCAAACCCATTATAGGTTCAAGTTGTGTAAACTTTCACTCGATCACCGTATTCAAAGAAAAAAAATTAAGAATAATTAGAATCTATTTGTTGCACATGATATATATATCTATTAAAAATAAAAAAAGGTTTTTCGTTTTCCTATATTTTCATTACATTATAATTTTTTTTATTGATCGAGAAGGCACAATTGTAATAGAAGTTTTGACACCCTATCGTTGAATCCATACTAATTGTGCGAAAATGTGTTTGTTTGTTTGTCCTTACCTTACGCCATGATTAAGCAACTAATCGACTTCATTTTTGACTTAGAGATATTTGGAAGTACGATGAATAACATAGGTATATAGTATGGGCTATCCCAAGTAAACAAACGGGTCCCGTGGGATTTTTAAAATACCGTAATAAACGCGGACGAAAAACGCGAGAAATGTTTAAATTTCACTTTTATTTATTTTTTATAAGTACTTTTTGTCATTCGACCACATATACAGTACCGTACTAACAGACTAGACACCCTGTGGTTAAATCCATAATTACAAAGTGTGATTGTTTGTTTGTGTTTTCTTTACGTCATAATTAAGCAACTAATCGGCTTGATTTTTGACATACAGGTATTTGAAAGGATCGTGAGAAACATATAAATAAATAAATAAAATCTTTTATTTGAGAAAAAAACAACAAACAGCAATTAACATATAAAGTACGAGTTACATAAAGAACTTGTCATTGACAACTTAAACTATATAATATATAAAAAAAAGAAAGGATCTTAAAAATTAGGTAACGAAATAAATTTAAATAATCTAAAAACAAACAAATATAGTTCCCTGTTGGCAGTGTCATATATGTGGTGTTGTTCCTCCCAAACAGAGTATATGCTGTAGCAGTGGTTTTATGATCACTGCTACAGCGCTAGGCTACTTTCTATAAAAAAAAAAACCAACGTTTTCTGTTGGAAACCGCGTCATGTTTTCATATTGCAGGGAATGCCGTGATCATTTGCTTTTGTGTTTGTTTCATTTCTCAACTGTCAAAATGTTAATCCTCGTCCCGTAGACTCGTGGAGACAAAGTAAACATGGAATAAAAACTTAAATGTGTTTTGATACGCCGCCGTCGCCTGTTTCCTTTGAAAACATATTAATTCGGCTTCATTTGGCTTGTGGTCACAACAGAGACTTTTTGTTTCCTCCGTCTCAAACTTTTTGTGCCTTCTTATTTCAAAGTTTAATGCGATCAACTCTGCCTCACCTCGAAATTTTCAAATTAAATTTTCTGCTTTCCTCCTGCCAAAAAAACTTCAAAAGCTCGATTGGTGTGCTCCTTTAAATGTACACTGCTTTTTTTTATAACCTGTCAATAGAATATTAATATAATTATTTTACGTTGTAAATGTAAAAGAAATGATAATATGAAGCGGCGATAGCCTATTGGTTACGACTTCAGACTCTCTTTTGACGGGAGTGAGTTCTATCCCCGGCACGCAAAAGCTGAGGAAATTACTGATAATTCTCTAAAATTAGTTTATCAACTTCAACAAAAAAACAATCGCGTTTAAGCACTCTTTTAAATAAAAAAAAAAAATATTTAAATCATCCGATAAGTACCGCTAACAATACAGATACGACCCAACGCCTCTTTAAGCTTAAGAAGTTAAAAAAAACGAATTTTTGAGATTACCGCTTTAGAACAGACATACGTTGAAAGCCTTACCCTTTTGGAGATAAAATATTCTGAAGTGATGTGATACGACACAGGAACTATTTATCTAGTGCAAAGTCGCTTGTGTGTGCGTTCTCTTTGCTTCAAACCATGTGGTGGCACTGAATAATTGGTTTTTTAAGTTAATCACTCGTCACATGTATGGGTTTTTAATTTGTAATTAACCATGACCCACGGTTCATGAGAATATGCTGTGTCTTTGGGAGATAAGCTATGTAAATCTACACTAATGTTATAGCGAACAAGATTTGTTTTCAATAAATATACTACGACAATACACAAATCGCCATGTAACCCCAAAGTAAGCGTAGCTTGTGTTATGGGTACTAAGATAACTGATGAATATTTTTATGAATAATATACACAAATACTTTCGTGCAAATAAACACCCAGACACTGAAAAACATTAATGTTCATCACAGAAACATTTTTCAGTAGTGGGAATCGAACCCACGGCCTTGACTTAGAAATTAGGTCGTTTGTTTATTGCTAAAAAATATTAAATTGTTACACTATTGATGGACTCCAGACGCCTTTGAGAACATTATATAAAACTTTCAGGCATGCAGGTTTCCTCACAATGTTTTCCTTCACCGTGGAAGCAAGTGTTATTTTAATTACTTAAAACGCACATAACTCAGAAAAGTTAGAGGTGGGAGCTGGGATTCGAACTCGGTCACCCGAAACTGAAGTCGAGCTCCTACCCAATGCGCTATGTAAATAAGTGTTAACTTTAACAATATTAAGAAATTTAATGGAAAATCACCCCAAATTTATAACACATCGTAAAGAGATAAGAGAGTTATAAATCAAAACCATTAGATGCGTAACTAATCGCTTTACATTTATTTTTTCACCCTCAGTAAGAGAAGGGTGTTATGATAATTTTATAAGAGTTTTATGGATTGTGTGAAAAATCTTCTTTTTGATTATTTATATTTATGGAATATCTAGACATATGAATGTCAGAACCCTTTCAGTGAGTCAGGCATGTTGAGAAAACTGCTTGCTTATTTGCTTATAATTTGTTATAACTCGTTCACAACTATCCGTATCAGTTTCATTGGGATTCAAACAATATCGAAGCATATTATGGTCCAGCAGTGTTATTAAAACATGGGCCAAATATTAAGATTGATTGGCGCAGTGGGCAGCGACCCTGCTTTTTGAGTCCAAAGCCGTGGGATCGATTCCCACAAGTGGTTTTTTTTTTTTGTGTGATGAACATGAATGTTTTTCAGTGCTTGGGTGTTTATGTGTATATTATAAGTATTTATGAATATTATTCATCAGTCATCTTAGTACCCATAACACAAGCTACGCTTATTTTGGGGCTAGATGGCGATTTGTGTATTGTCGTAGTATATTTATTATTATTATTACGAGTATGAAGTCGAACGCTAATATAATAAATGTTGTTTCTAGAAAATTTTAAATTTTTCTAGCCGTAAGCAAGTTTGATGACCGGCGATGATCTATTTGTATTCCCAGTCAGTCGTTATGTAAAAATCGTAAGGTTTAGAAATTCTCTGTCATTTTGTGTTAAGAAATTCTCTGTATCGACCCAGAGTTATGAAATTGGCATTGTTCTAACCATATCTTGAAGAGCACGCTAATCTATGGTTCTCAAATATTTAACATATTGTCTGTCTGTTGGAGCAGCATGAAGAGTTATAGCTTAAAACCTTTCTTCTCATGGAATCCTTCAATATTATGCCTGTGCCTAGGAATTTAATATACTGAGGATCGTTATGATGAAAACCAGTAGATCGCTTGAATAAATTGTATCTTTATTGCTTACTTTGGAGATAGTATTTGCAATAAACGATTCCAGTAGTTCTGGGATGCCCTGACTCGGGCATGTTTCAATATACCCTAATATTTTTTTATAGTCTGAGGTAAAACATTGGAATAAAATCAGCGAATACAAAACTGTTATCTGCACCTAAAATCATACTACGGACGATAAACTTGAGATATGGGTTCGCTTTGTACGCACCATTTGCTATTATGGTTCTCTTTTGGTTTTCTTACCCCACCTTGTAACTATCACCGCAGCGCTGATCGCTGGGGTTTGAAGTATGAGGTCCCGGTTTCGATTCCCGGAAAGGGCACTTTGGGAATTAGTTTTTTCCGAATTTTTTTCTAGTCGGGTGGGAGGCTACGGCTAGTTACACCGAAAATGGCGGCAAGGAATCGAAAAAGAAATATTTAAGAAAATGTGTGCAGGAGCCCGTAATAAAAATTGAAGGAAGGGTTATCCTTAACCGGTATGCCACAGATGCAGGTTAAACCTAGGGATGCCACAGTAGCATGCAAAAGCGATCTTGTGGCGTATCTGTATGGCTTAGTCTGTTTCGCTGGGATTTCGTGGCGAGTCCGACATACCCTTCCGGAAACAGGTAAGAAAATTTCTTTCCTGTCGTAATGCATTTCCCAGCGTTAAAAAAGGGGATATGGGTTAATTATAACCGCTATACTCCCTATAAGGTGAGCCCGCTAACATCTTAGACTGCATCGTCACTTAACAGGACGTGAGATTGCAGTCAAGGGCTGTCTTGTAGTATAATCATTAAAAAAAACATTAGCTTCACCTCAATTGCGACGGCCGACCGCACTGGGCAGCGACCGTGCTTTCTGAGTCCAAGGCCGTGGGTTCGATTCCCACAACTGGAAAATGTTTCTGTGATGAACATGAATGTTTTTCAGTGCCTGGGTGTTTATCTCTATATTATTCATAAATATATTTAGCAGTATCTTAGTACCCATAACACAAGCTACGCTTACTTTGGGGCTATATGGCGGTGTATGTATTGTCGTAGTATATTTATTTATTCATTTAAAATAGCTGCTAAAGCCGCGTATTATTATTTTGATAGCATAACGGAGAATAACAGACATAAATTTCCCCTAGAAAATGAAAATGTTACGAATTGACGGTTCGGGAAAATATTTCTGCCCAACAATAGGCGATAAATTAATGCTAACGACTGGCTTAAAAATTAAGCCACTTTTATTTGTTTTTGTCACCAATAACAGGCAGCCAAAGATATAACGTTATGGTTTCTAAACTTTATTTACTAAAGCTTGTCCACGTTAAAAAGTCATACGTGTGAATTCTCTTACGAAATTCATCACCCGCTTGCATCCTGAAATTTCTAAATAAATCACGAGAGGCTGAAATAGCTAATAATGCAATCACGATATCACTTTCGCAACTGATAGTTATGTGTATGTGTGTGTTTATAATTTCTAAATTTTCTCTTGCTGGTGGGAGGCTTTGGCCGTGGCTAGTTACCGACACAGATTGGTGGACTCCACATACCTCTGAGAACATTATGAAGAACTCCCTAACAGTGAAGTCGAAGTCCTACCTACTGGGCTATCACCGCTTAAACAAAATACCTGACAACTTTTGGTTCGACTTGAACCCAGGTCTTCAAAATTACTAGAGCAAAGAGTCAGGGGACGATTTTACTCATAGCAATAGTGATCTCATGAGTTTTCGTTCAACCAGTGCGTGTTGACGGTGATGACTTATTAACATAAGTCTCTAATTCGGTGTTTAAAGGCGGTCCTATCCCTAGAGCAAGAGAACCTTTAGTGAAAGTAAATAAAATGCTAAATAAAATAGTACAAAATATACTACATAGTGATAATTCCTACTAATATTATAAATGTGAATGGAAGTTTGTTTGTTACGCTTTCACGCGAAAACTACCTAACCGATCTTCACATTAACCTCTTTATACATTTTCTTGGAGGTATTAGAAATAATATATTATACTTATCATTGAAAAAAATTAATTACGTAAGATAAAAAAAATGTTTGCGAAAAAATCTAAAAATCTCATATATGACTATATGTGTGTGTATACAGTAGCAGAACGCTGCCTCCCAAAATTACGCGGGCGAAGCCGCAGGGCACTTATCCTCCTCCTCCTTAGTCGATCACTCTTGACAGAGTGGTCGTGGTTGACGGTGGTACGTTTTCTTTGGCTACAGCAGCCCCCGCGATGCGCCTCCACTTGTTACGATCTCCAGCGTTTCTGGAACATTGGACTATTGAGGCTTGTGTTGTAGCTTTAATTATGTCTGTCCAACGCGTGGGTGATCGAAGTGAAAATAAACAACATTTTATAATGTCACATACATAAAAAGCCATTTCTCAAACAACTTTTAAAAGGAAGCAAGGATTTTGCCCAATCGTCTTCTAACATACCTACGTTGTATGTATTGTCAGCAATGTATTTGTAAACTAAAACCAAAATGTAATTCATTTGTTACTAATATGCTGTTTTTTAGTTACTTTGACCTTAGAGTATAGACAACGATACAGAAGCCGCCACTGCGCCGCCTAACCATGTATGCAGACTTTAACTATCGTTCTAGGCCGCCGAGTAAGTTAATCAATTTGTTATGAATTATTAACATCGCTGCCTTGATTTAACTTACATCTTGTCGAAACACAGGGTTCAATGTTAAATTAATGATGTACGAAACTACGAGGTCACCATCGAGCCAAGTGCGGATTGGCAGACTTCACAGGCCTTTGAGAACTCTTAGGCATCCTCGCCGTGTTTTCTGTAGTAATATTTAACAACTTGGAATGCATGTAACTCCGAAAGGATAGAGATGCGTGCTGGGGATCGATTTCTGTCTCCCCGCAAGGAAGAGGTATTAACCACTGGGCTATCACTGCTCCAGTTGAGGTGTTGATTTCTTGATCCTTACTAGTATTATAAATCCAAATGTGTGTTTGTTTGTCTTTACCTTAAGCCATAACTTAGCAACCAATCAACTAAATTTTTGGCTTAGAGTTTGTTGTAAGGACGGAGAGTAACGTAGCCTACTTTTTGTCCCAGAAAATCAAACAGTTCCCACAGGGTTTATAAAACTCCTTAATAAACGCGAAGAACGTATACATTAGCTAGCAATATCGTACTTCTTATATTCAGGATCGCCGTCATAATATCACCATTACCGGCCCACTACAGAGCACGGGTCTCCTCCACAATGAGAAAGGGTTAAGGCCGCCCACGCTGGCCCAGTGCGAATTGGTGGACTTCACACACGTTTGAGAACATTATGTAGCACTCTCAGGCATGCAGGTTTCCTCACGATGTTTTCCTCCACAGTTGAAGCAAGTGATATTTAATCACTTAAAACGCACATGAAAGTTAGAGGTGCGTGCTGGGATTCGATATCGCCCCCCCGGAAGTGAAGTCGAGCCACTAGGCTATCACCGCTTATACAGGAGCGCCGTTAAGCACATAAATTCCAATCGCATGACAGTACACAAATAAGGATGTCATTAAAACACTGCAATATTTAGAGTGTCTCTGAAAAAAATAGCCAACTCATTCCCACTTTATTATGTGGTTTGACAGATAGTGTGCGGCGCAACGTGAAAATCGGACTAAAATAATTTGTAACTTTAAAACTCTTGCCACAGAAACCTCAACTTTACGTCTAAGTAATTGAGATGGAATTATATTTAGCACAGTTTATTGAGTGCAAAGTTAAGTTTGTATTTGACTGGTCCATATTCAAACCACGCACGGCTGGCATAGCTCCTGAATGGATATCTTGCGAAATGATATGGCTCTCTCGTTGCCAATAAACCTTGATTTATACAAGACTGCATTTATTCTTAAGATGGTCATCATTTTGGTTGTTCTCTGATCTTACATTACAAGCTAAAAATGCATTTAGTTTATATACCTATGCTTGCTCCCAGACACTTTTGTCGTCATCCTCAGTTTAGTACTATCATTGCTTGGCAATGATTTAGCTGGACACACGTATCCGATCTCGTACGAGAGAAGAATCTAGAACTTAATACTTGCGCAGTAAAACATCCTGCATTCGATTCCCGGGTTGGTCCAAGATTTGTAAGTGATTATAATGTTCTTCTCAATAGGTTGAGTACAAGCCCCAAGTTGTGAACCGCTGGGGCTCAACACTTTGCCCCAGAGAGCATCCTAAGTCGTCGGAAATCTTGAGCCACACCCAAGGGTCTATGCTCTTAAACCTTCTCGCATTGGAGCACTATGGATAATCTACTATTTAAACCCTTTCCCTCTATTGTCTGGTGGGAGGCTTCGGCCGTGGCTAGTTACCACCCTGCCGAAAAGGACCGAACCCATACCCCTAGTATGGGTTTTTATATAGCACTACAAACAGACATACTTGACGTTTCAAAAGCGCTTTTATTAGATCTACTGTAAATAAATGAATTTTGAATTAGAATTAGAATTTAAAATTTAATTTAAATGGAAATTAAGCCCACCAACCCGCATTGAAGCAGCGTGGTGGGTGTTTGCTATAAAACCATCCCGCTCCGCTACGCTACCATCCCGGGACGCTAATATGCTGAAGATGTTGATGGGTGAAGTATTAAGCAACAGCAAAAGTGGAAGCGAAAAAGTTTAAGGAGCGGAGATCGCGTAGCATTTTAGGCGGCGTTTAATTTTATCTTAAGTTCCGAAATCGAATCGATCATGACACAATCTTAAATCCATATATCCCATCTGTCCGTTACGATAACGTGTGAAATGTTTATTATCATCCGAACACAAAGGCTTTCCGTTGCCTACGATTCCTTTAAAGGAAGCGTGCCACTCATTTCTATTTCATTAACACCTCTTTAACGTGCGTACTCCATTCTAAAATGTACCGTATTGCATTTGCTTTAAATAAAAAATTCTACGGCAAGAGAAAGGAAGGGGCCATGTAAATATTGTTTGAGTGCCTAGCGCAGCGATTAGCGGGTAAACAGATTATTCTCATTTCCCGTAAGATTATGATTAAGGAAATTTTTGCGAGGTAGGCTATTACCGCTTATTACTTTATAGCATAATTGATATTTCAATGTCTCTTATTTTAAAAACATCATGAGCATCTTAAATAAATAATTAAAATATTTAAAATATAATGATAATGAATATACTATGACAATACACACATCGCTATCTAGCCCCAAAGTAAGCGTAGCTTGTGCTTTGGGTACTAAGATGACTGATAAATATTGTTATGAATAATATACATAAATACTTATATTTTACATATAATCACCAAGACACTGAAAAGCATTCATGTTTTCACACAAACATTTTCCAGTTGTGGGAAAAGGGACTCACGGCCTTGGACTCAGGAAGCTGGGTCGCTGCTCACTGCGCCAATCGCCCGTCTTTATTTAAAATATCTATGTTTTAAAAGCCCAGTGATAGCCTAGTGATAGCCTGGACTAGTTTAAACCCCGGTATGCAGCTCTAACTTTTCGGAGTTATGTGCATTTTATGACAACATGATTCCTCAGGTAATTCTGGATCTACCGTTGCATACATTTAAAAAATGTATAAAAACACGAGCTAATAGCGAGGCTATAAGCTAATACAGCGAGGTTTCTATACATTTGATGAATTTCTTAATGACAATGTATATTGGAAGCAGCCAGCTTTGCTCTCATCTCCCGCAAGATAGAAAAATGATTGTGGATGTTGATTTTGGAAAAGACCAACTACTGAGTTTTTTGCCGGCTTCTTCTCGGTAGAATCTGCCTTCCGAACCGGTGGTAGAGTCACTGCAGACAGACTTGACGTTTCAAAAGTGCTTAAATTAGGCCTACTTGTAATAAATGAATTTCGAATTTTGAATTTGAATTTTGATAAATTTTTTATCTATATATAGTAGGAAAAACTTCTGCCCTACACTAGGATTTAACCTGTAACCTTGGAGGCAGTGCTCTCCAAGTTCAACATTAAATAATAGGTACTTTATGATAATGATGATAATCCGGCATTGAAGCAGCCTGGTTGGTGTGACCTAATTCCCTGCTCCTATGAGTTCTCAGGGGTCCAGCAATGGGATTAGGTTTAGAATAATGATGGCTAACTGGCCCGCTACGCCGACCGCTCAGCGTATGACTGTGTGCAAACTGCATCCATTGACAGTTTTAGATCAAGTATGATAGCAATTTCCTGGGCGCATCTAGTTTTAATATTAACGGCGCTTCGGTCGCTGCAGTAACAAAAGACCAGGTTCTCTTTGTGAACTAGTAGGTTTCACAACTTCATTCATGGGAATCCTTCATATTTTTATATTCTCTAGAACTATTTCCTAGCATGCCCTGCATGGTGTTGCGATGTTTTAAGGTGTTGGTATTTCAATTACAGTCAGGTGGGTAATTTGCTTAGTACGTAAACTATCCCTATCCCTATCCCTATCCTACTAATATTATAATTTGAGGATATGTGTTTAATTTAGCTCAAACTGTGGTTGGAGATAGAGGACAGAACTCCTCAGCGGACGGCAGCAAATCCCTCATTTAAGGCTTAGCGATACTACATACTTTAATTTTTTTTAGATCTACAACTAAATTTAATGCCACATAAAAAACAAAATCAAACGCAGACGAAGTCGCGGGCAACAGCTATTATTACATATATATTATTTGTATAATATTTCCACGTATCCACCAGTGCTCTGAGAGTTGATAAAGCTGTGGGAGAAGATAAATTTTATCCTTTCCCCGGGAAGATAATTGTGCCTATGCTAGCCGTGCAGGGGTGATTTGGAAAAGTACTAACTCAGAAATCTAACTTTCAAAAATATAAGGGCTTTTAAACAAACAAAAAACAAACTTTCCAGCTTTAATATCATAAATATCTATAAAGAAACAGTTTAAAATGGAATTATACGAATAAATGAATTCTGTTACCCTATGAGTTCAATACCCGATTAAATCTAAGGTATCTTTACCATTTTATCTCCACAACTATTAGCAATCATTTTTAAACAATATAACTACACTAAACATTGCTGTTTTGTTTGACAGCCGCAGTCGCCGCCCGCTTTCTGAGTCAAGGCTGTGGGTTCGATTCCCACTACTGGAAAATATTTGTGTGATGAACATGAATGTTTTTCAGTGTCTAATACTTATGTATATTATTCAAAAAAATATTCATCAGCCATATTAGTACCGACTATCTGACCCGCGCAACTTCATCTGCGTCAAATCGGTTATTATCGGATTTTATATCTTTTAGCATTTCTATACCCGTAGTAACGTCTAAACGATAGGTCCAATTTGAATAATTTTAAGAGGAATTATTTTTTATTTGGATCTGATAGGAACGGCACCATCTTAAGATTGTACCCGTGTTTTGATTGACAAATTATAACAAAAAGCGGTTATTGTTGTGTCCTATAAATTAGGCATTTAGCCTCCCAGACTTTTTTGTAGTTAATTACTTTATACATGATTACTTTAAACATGTCAATCCATCCATCCCTACATATATACATGCATCCATCCATACACCCTTACTCACAAACTTTCGAATTTATAATATAAGTAGGATGGTACGCATGCATTCGATCGCTGTCCCATATGCTTTGCGACTCGCTGTTATCTGTGAATAGTTATGTCCTTTATCTCCGACAATATTTATCCGATCTTCATTAAAATTACACAATACATGCTTGATAATATACACTTTCAAATAAAAAAATAACGGAGTTATGAAGTAAAATTGATAAAAATTTTCATCTCATTTCCCGGGAGAAGCTTATTGTTTATCGGGATAAAAAGTAGCCCGGAATATCAGCTACCACTATACCAAGATTTATTTGAATCTGTTCAGTAGTTTTCACGTGATGCCCGGACAGACAGACAGTCAGACAGACAGTCAGACAGACAGACAGACAGACAGACAAAAATTAAATAAGATTCTGTTTTGGACTCAGTATCGATTATAAAGCATCCCCTGGTCAAAATTTTCAAAATATATGAAATGTACAGAAATCTTCCAGTTTTATTATAAGTATAGATAACACAAGCTACGCTGACATCGGGCTAGGTGGCGATGTGTGTATTATCGTAGTATATTTATTTATGTGAGTATCGTATATTCATTCGGAGGCCTATTGGCTATAGCCTAATGATTAAAGCTTCGGCTTCAATTCCGGAGGGGCCAAGTTTGATCAGGGGGATCAGACACACACTTCTCACTTTTCAAAATTATGGGCGTTTTTAATTTATATCGCTTGAGAGTTAACCAAAATGTTTAAAGACATTTTTTTTAATTTTATTAAACTAGCGCTTGCCCATAATCTCGCGCGCGATGGGACGCGATGGGATGCGCTTGTCTAGGAGATGCCTATTCATTCTTTTTTAAAGATACCCTAGTTGTAGGAATTAGGAAGAACTCGAAATAGCGCCACGCGTGTCGTTCTATTTTTGGGATATTGACCACATAGTGTTGAAACCTGCCCGGTGTCTTGCAGACAGCAGTTTAAACGTAAGGATAGGCATTGTAAGAGTTATAAAAAGACTACCCTTAAATATTTATTACTCGTACTAGCGATTTTCTTCATTTTATATCATCTGCATACCCTGTGCATACCCTCTATGCACGCCACGTGGTGAAGAGAGAAGTAGATCTAATATTTCCTGGGCACACTCTCCAAAGTGTCTTCTCCTGAATATGTCTCCTATAGAATTCCGACAGACTTGCTACATGACGTTAAACATGACGTAAGATTTTAGTACGTGCTCTGCACTTGGCTAGCGTAATGGACTACGGCCTAAACACGGTTTAGGCCGTAGTCCATTACGAATTGACTGAGAAAGTCTGAGACAACCGTGGAAGGAGGAAGTAAACCAGGAAGTCAACGAAGTCAACCATACCCTGAGTTGATGATGATGACATTCATCGGAAATGCATTCCACAATCTAGTTGTTACTGCTTCTAAAACTTAGTACTTTGTGATGTAATCACTGAAGTACTAAAGCTGCATACTTGCATCGCAGTTCGTCTAGCATAGTGTCTCTGGCAAATGTATCTAAGTAATTATCTTAGACACTGTCTATTTGAATTTTCGTTTCAGTGAGCTGTCACTAAAAGATTAAAGTGCGAATACACAAAGTGTTCGGAGACTGCGAGGAACAGATACGAGCTAACGTTTGATATCCGGAAATGTACAATTTGTTTCATCTTCAGAAGGTACCTACTTCCACTTCCTTCAATATCTGCTGTCGAATTTCGGGACAGATGATTGCAGCTTGAGTTATATTAGTTATCGATTTTTCACATTTATTTGATGCTTTACGCTGTTTCCCGCAGCTTTGTGCGTGCTCAACTTCTGATAAACAGTAAAATTTTTCGACCTAACGCATCGCATTGTACCTAACGTAACAAATTACCAAATGAAATCTTTGAGTTGTCTCTCAATAAGTTCAAAGTTTATATAAAACGTAAGCTTACAGAAAAATCCTATTATAACATTAAGGATTATTTAAACGATAAAAAAGCTTGGGTGTGAATTGCTCTAGCATCATAGCTTAATTTAAATTTACTGGAAGATGGTAATAACAAAAAAATAAATTTACCCGGCTAAGTTTGTTGTGGGCTCTTCTTAGACCAGGGCGCGTTTGGAACCCTCGTAGCTTTAGATTTAAGTTGGCGAACGAAGTTATCACCATCCCGTTACAATTATGTAAACAAATATTTATGAACGCTTCATAAGTGCCTGTGATAGGCCTACATGAATAAAGAAATTTTGAATTTGAATTTGAAAATTTGTTGGAAGTTACATAAAACCTTGAACATATATGTTACCAATTTTCATCGATATTGCTTTTCATTGATTGAAATATTGCTTATATTCAATACTTATATGTCACAAGATCTTTGACAATGTACCCTCTACGCACGTTTCGCCCTGAAACCGAAGCATCCTCAGGAGAATTTTGTCATTCAGTTTCGTCAGTTATTACATACAGGGTACAATGCCGATGATCTCTTTGGTGTGGTGTATAAGGATTTAAGAAGTTATAAATTACACCATACAGATTCTTAAGCTTTTCGCTGAGTATAGCAAATTAAGCTTAATTTTTATAGTATATCATGGAATTCCGCGTAATACCGCCTGGTTCTATGCAATAGTACGTACCTACTTTCGCAGAAACTTTAAGTCCTCTATTTAGACCCTTAGGGATGAAATTTAAAAAAGTAATTAAGCCCATAGCTGTTCGAATAAAAAACAAACTTTCAAAACCTAAACTCTTTAACTTCATTATTAGTATTGTTAGATATATTTCCCTTTTCACTAACGATGAATGCCTTAATAAGTAACGCGTAATTAAAGGAGATTCCTAGGCATACATCATACGGGCAATATTATAACACTATTTTTACTGCTTACTGTTTACACGTAGATATAAATTCACTTGACGTGATATAAAACATTCCTACAGTCGCGCATTTAAAATATATATATATATTATATGTATATTATATTGTATATATACTACGGCAATACACACGTCGCCATCTAGCCCCAAAGTAATCGTAGCGTATCTTGTGATGAATATTATATGAATAATATACATAAATACTTATAATAATAATAAATATACTAGGACAATACACACACATCGCCATCTAGCCCCAAAGTAATCGTAGCTTGTGTTATGGGTACTGAGATAGCTGATGAATATTTTTTTATGAATATAATACACATAAATACTTATAATATACAGATAAACACCCAGACACTGAAAACATTCATGTTCATCACACAAACATTTTCCGGCTGTGGGAATCGAAGTCACGGCCTTGGACTCATAAAGCAGGGTCGCTGCCCACTGCGCCAGTTTCCGTGAAAAAAGAGCTACAATAAGTAAAATATAATCTTACAATATAAATATTACTTTGTAAAATAATTGAATAATAATTTAAAAATAATAACTGAATAGATTTACTTTAGATACGAGTAGGTATATAAATAGAAAGGAGGAGGAAGAATATAAAAAGTAAATTATATCATGTTTTTCTCATCTGGGATTTTATCAGGATTCCATTTCTATTTTGTCATGGATTCACCCATACTTGGGAGTCCTCCACGAGTGAACATGGGTAGAGAGGTATTAATCAAATATAAAAGCTCTACAAAGAAAAGCTTTCAAGTGGGGAACGAAATGACTCAATTTAAAACTTTTTGAATTCGAAAACTAAGTTTTGAGTACGCAATAAATTGTGTTTGGGTTTAAAAACATCTCTTAGCTTATTTGGAGGGGTATCTGGTACATTGGACATGTTTAACGAAACTTAACTTAAGAGCATACAGAAACTGTGTGCACGACTAATATTGAAGCATCAAAAACCACTAAAAGAATACCCGGCAAAATTTGTTGTGGGCTTCTTAAACCACAGGTTCGTAACGCGCCCTGGTTTAAGAAGAAACCGACAACAAACTTTGCCGGGTATTCTTTTATTTATCACCATCTCACATTGTCAATATAAGCTTTCGCTTAAAACAAACTTGGAACTTTTTAGAGACATCCCCAAGATATCAACAGGTAATTTATTGTGAAATTGTTTACTCCTTTAAATGAATTGCTTGTTTTATGTAGTCTAGTGTATTGCACTGGAAGGTTATAGAGGAAATGGTACACTATGTAGCATTATACTGCGATCCGTAGTTGACGCGGGTGAAATCGCAGTCCACAGCTAGTTATCACTAAAAATGAGTGCGATATAAAACAATACACAAGCGTAGCGTATTAAAAAATAATCAAATTCTCCCCGGAGCAAATCCGGAAAATTAACGAAATTATTTTTTGCCTTTGATAACAAATAAAATGTAACTTACTGAAAAAAAAATCTGTGTTTGTGACATTTATTTACAGGCTCCTAAATTGGTTTTTAGCATTAGATCAAACGAAAACTGCTTGCTGTTTTAACAGGTACTGTATTTCATAACAGAAGTCAGCCAAATTGTTTACCCAAACACATGAATACAACGTGTGGTTAATACTTTCATAAAAAAAAAATCAGATGGAATGTCTACTTCAATTTTTTTTTTCTTCTAAAATCAGTTAATTCCTTAATGATACAAATTGCATTGACAGAGTATAGAAGAGGTTTTTTGTTCTATTTTAAACTTTCTTCTTTTTGTTTTTTAATTTTTTTTTTATTATTCAAAAGCTGAGCTGTAGCTGTGTGTAGCCTAGTGGTTAGAACTTCGGCTTCACTTTTAGTGGGCTAAGTTTGAAACCCGGCACGCACCTGTAACTTTTCCTAGTTATATGCGTTTTAAGCAAAAAATAACCCTTTTTAAGCGGTAAAGAAAAACATTGTGAGGAAACCTGCACGTATGAGAGTTCTTTATAAGTTCTCAAT
Source organism: Pararge aegeria (assembly GCF_905163445.1). Lineage (NCBI taxonomy): Eukaryota > Metazoa > Arthropoda > Insecta > Lepidoptera > Nymphalidae > Pararge > Pararge aegeria. Next base: position 18,306,232 of record NC_053187.1, read on the forward strand.
GGTGAGTGGACTGGTGACGGCCTTAACCCCTTCTCAATGTGGGAGGAGACCCGTGCCATGTAGTGGTCCGTTAATGGGTAGATATGATGATGATGATAAAAGAAATCTCGGATTTAACTCGGCCCCCCGAAAGTGAAGTTGAAGTCTTACCCACTGGGCTCTATCTAGATTTCTTTAAAGCGCTATAAGTATATAAATATTTACACACAGTTCGGCACAAACATACACAGCCGCACATGAATAATACATAATGCTCATGTTAATACTGATTGTGTATTGACTGCGCTGATTATTATCACATTACCGGGTTATTGGTTGCGGCGCGGAGTCGAATGGGTTAATTTGCAATATAATTAAACGTAATACCGCGGTACTGCCACCCCGTGCGCCGGTGAGCACGGTGGGCCGGCGAATGTCCTCATTTCAGATTTGAAAAAATAAACTGGCACTTGTAATAATAAAAACATGATATATAAATTTAAAAAAAACCGTCTTTAGTTTAAATGATTCTACTAGTTAAGTCATTTAATACCCATATTGAGGGCGGCGGCGGCTATCTCGGACCAATTTTTATTAAACATAGCTAAGAACACTCCATTATTTACCTTTAAATCTTAAAAAAAAACAAAATCAAAATCGGTTAATCCGTTCGGGTAATACGACGCCACAGCCACACACACACATACGCACACACGCTCTCACGCGCGCACACACCAACTCACACATACGCACACACGCTCTCACGCGCGCACACACACACTCACACACACAAACACACGTCAGGCAAACGTCAAACTTATAACAACCCGTCGTTTTTGCGTGGAAGGTAAAAATATAGGCAGGTAGGTACATGCCCTTCACGCTTGCAAGTGCTGATTCTTCATAACCTTTCTATTGAAGTTCTGAATTGAAATAATAAGCGATATTTAAATTTGATCTAAAGTCTGTTAACTTTGCTACACTTTGCTATTGAATATCAATTTAATTACATTGGTAAATTGTTTTAAATTTAAAAAGTTCTTTTAAAAAATTACATCAGATTTTTGTTACAAGAACACACAAAACAAACACAAACGTTTGACGACTTCATCCGTGCTTGGGCATAAGACTTTTACGTTACAGATCATGTGACGATTTCTGCTAGTTTACTCCTACCTCAAGCTGCGTTAAAGAAACTTGTTCGAAACTCCAGCAGACAGGTTGGTGAACGCAGATATTTGTGGTAGTAGTAGCACAGAGAACGCTGCTGCCCATCCTTTAATATATTCCCTCCTATGTCACGCCGAGGATGACGAGGTATAGTAGCAAAAACCAGTTTCTGTGACTTAACTATAAAAGACATATGCTTGTAGACATTATCAAACACTACTATATGTAGTTCCATAATGTAGTTTACTATTGATAAAAGAATGTTTAAAATCGTAACAATAGATCTATATATTACAAACTTTAACCTTTACTCTTTATAATTTATACTAGCGGTCCCTCGCGACTTCGCCCGCTTATAATATCTTAAAAGATAGACACATACTGACCAAGACTTTTTTTAGAACTTTTAAAGGGGAGCAACTTTGTGATACATGATTTTATCGAAACTTTAATCGTTTACGCATCACACGTAGCGGAAGCTCTCAAAAGGAAAAAAAACCACCGATTTTGAAACATTCTTCAATGGTGCTATGCCTTGGTCTTAACGTGATGATATAACTGAAAGAATTTTTCAAATCGGACCAGTATTTCCTGAGATCATCGCGTCCAAGTAAACAAACGATTAAAAATTCTTATATATTATGTATACCAATAAATTTAAAGACGAATACATTGAATGAGTAGATAATAATAAAATTGAATTTAGTTTAGTCTAATGACGAAGTGTAATTTATAATAGAAAATTAAGTTTCCTATGTAAGTGAATAGGTATTTTTATGGGAATAAACTAAACCTAAACAAACTCTTCACCTTTACATAATAGTATATAGACAGTTGCGTGCACTTCGTACCTTCACAAAAGCACTGCCTATCCTAAAATTGATATATATCTCGTATAGTAGAAGGATTTTGGCATTTTGGCAATCCTCCCACTGTACGGTACACCTTGGTAAGAAGTAAAATGCATGCCACTGAGTGTGAAAGTATAGATGTGAGCTTGTAAATTCAAATTATATTTTCAAAATTTCTTTATTCATCACAGGCACTTATCAAGCGTTCATACATATATGTTTACACAATTGTAAAGGTATGGTTATAACTTCATTCGCCAACTAAAACCTAAAGCTACGAGGGTTCGTAACGCGCCCTGGTCTAAGAAGAGGCCACAATAAACTGTAGTAGGAATTATAGCTTATATACAGCTCTAATAGAACCTTGTTGCTGGATATGTCCCCAGTAGTAAAGTTGTGAAATGTAAACGATAGATTCCGGGACAACAACCGTTGCTATCATCAAGTTGGAGCGGCACTCGCTAACTTATCTGAAACGGCTTCGAGTTAGTTGGCCGCCAGTCTAATTTAGTGCTCCCAGCATGATGTTACAAGTTTAGAGAATTAATTAGAGACTGCAGAACGCGCTTTGGTGTATAACTCAGTCGAAAAAATCCATCCATTTTCCATGTTCCATGTTCCATGTATTTTATGTTTTAGAGAAATTAGAAAAAATATTTGACGGATTTTGTTTTATTTTAATGAACTTATTTTTATTATTTATGCCCCTATTTTTATCTATGGGGTACACAACGGAAATATCCTCTATTATAAATCTCATTTAGCCATAAGATGTGAGTAAGATGATTTTATGAAGCGTTATAATATGTCAAATAAGGCATGGTACCTTTTTTATAATAATAATTGATGGAACCAGCATGGTTTTTTTTCACTGAATTTAATAATACCAAACATGGAATTTATTATAAATAGCATCTATACGTTATTTTATATGGTATATATGAGAAAACACAACAGTACAACAACAGACTGTTTTATATTTTCGATGTTACCATAATTTCTGTAACTCCCTGAAATCATAAATGATCTTCACTAAACAACACATCAATATCCAACATGGCCGCTATAAACTTTAAATTCAAACCCATCTCAAGCCCCCCAGATACCTTAGATCACGAAATTTGGGAATGAATAATGGAGTGCCTTTATAAATTAACCGGAGACGTATCGAGTAGCTGATACAAATGAAGGCGAAGGTCGAAAGGTCTCGACGAAGTTATTAATCTATTGGAGGCTCAAGTTAGTGCTTTACCGAGTTGTAAGTGATAGCTTTAGCGTAAAGGATCGATTGTACCTATCTTCCCAGAATGGATCTGGAGTCCTTGGTTCGTGAAATTGAAGAAAAATATGCATCGCAGGCTTATCACCATAATGAGCGTATTTAATATCTCTCTTCTCTCTTCTCTCTTTCAGAGATATTCAATATATCCTACTAATATTATAAACTAGCTGTCCCGGCGAACTTCGTACCGCGGATAATTTTATTTTATGAATGTTATATTTCAATACTTATTATCCTATTCCGGTCTAAGAGGAATCCAAAAAATCAAATTATCATAAAATTGGTCCAGCCGTTCTTGGGTTATAAATGGTGCAACTAACACAACTTTCTTATATATATATATATATATATATATATGAATATATATATATATATATATATATATATCATCTATATATATATATATATAGATGTGAAAGTGTGGATGTTTGTTACACAATCACGCAAAAACGGCTGAACGGTTTTGGATGAGATTTGGCATGCATGTAGCCATCGACATGAAAAAGAACATAGGCTACCTTTTATCCCGGGAAATAAGAGAGTTCCTGCGGGAATCAAAAAAACTTTAAGTAAATAGATATATATATATATATAAAACAGAATCGCCAACTAACCACAAAGTAAGCGTAGCTTGTGTTATAGGAACTAAGATGTCTTATGAATATTTTTATGAATAACTAGCTTTTACCCGCGGCTTCGCTCGCATGGTAATTTGAAAAACTTTGCCAGGAGGAATAGGATATTGATCATGAATACAGAACCGTGCACTATTTCAGAACGCTTGTGTTTCCTTTATTCTGCGTCCTTCCAACTATTTCCGGAAAAATGCATGCAATCGAGCAAGCGAGCAAGAAAGCAAGAAAGAAAGCAAGCAAGCAAGCGGGAATGTGAGCGTAAGCGTATCTTTCCACATTAACTGTGCATTATTCCGGGATTTAAAGTAGCCTGGCCCAGTGGCGTGCATTGCATATATACAAATAAGCAGTGCATACCCTACCCTCAGGGTCTTAAAGAACCTTCAGATAGGACCATTAAAGTTTTGTAATTAAAAAACACTAAGTAAAAAATATATGAAAGCGCCATCTAGTAATGAGCGGCCAAACTTCTAGGTCAATTGTCGCTAGACAGGCGACAGCGCAACCAACGCGCGCGAGGCGTAGGTATAGCTTACAAAATAAAATCTTCTACTTCGTATTTTAATTATTAACCGTAAATGCTAAACATTTACCTTTTAAAACACGTAAAAATACCTATATTATTATTTAAATCTCATTTTATCGATTGCAGGGTAAATCAATTATTATGAATCAATCGACATATGACGCCCTCTACTGTTGCATAGAAATATCAAATAAAATAAGCACGCCCAAAGAAAGAATCGTTCTGCTAGATGTGTGCGTGCAAGTTAGTAGTGTGTGTCGTGTAATGTTATAATCGTGCGCTTGTACTTACAAGATTAGCATCGGTTCACACAAGAACAGTTTCATTCATAAATTCTTTAAGTATGGGTTTCTATAAGCACTGCTTACGGAAGTGGATAATCAATTACGTGTTTGATTTTTTTATGAAAAGTATTCCAGAAATTATTGGAAAGTGAGAAAGTTAACAATAAATATTGTTTCTATTTATTGTTGACATATCAAAATAAAATAGCGTTCGTACCCAAACTTACAAAAAAATTAAAGACATATTTTGACTAATTTCGATTGCAATATTATCATTAGCATATTCAATCGCCATTATTGTTTACCTTCGAACAATGCTCTATGGCGTTGGTGATAAATAAACGGTTAAAGTGCATAAATTCAGCAACTTATAAAAGTTTGAGTAGTGATAGTTTAATGTGTTAACGTTATTTTATAGTTTATTCATTCATTTTATAATGAAAGCATATTCGTGCGGTCTTTGTTTGGGTTCAGTGTGCCTGGAAAAAGTACTTAGAGACAACTTTAATTTCTATCCCTATATCGTAAAATTAGAAATCATTCGCAAAGGAAGGTGTGTACCAATGTTACAAATATCCGCAAAAAAGGTGATAAAGTAAAACGTAAGTTAAATAATAAATATTACGAAAACTATTCTTGACTAAGCGGCTTTGTACACACCAATCGATTATTTTGCTTTCCTTTTGTTTTATTGTCCAATATACGTAAAGTGTGGAATGATTAAAGATATTGTGATATTAATAATTTTCATCAAGACGCTAAAAACATGTTGGAAAAAAATATTATCATCTTCAGTGTCTTCAGAAAATGCTGCCGAATAGTGTGTCATAATTTTGTGACGTAAATCAGGGTAGGTATGTACTTTTATTCAATTAGCAGTAGATAGACGATAGTATTAAATCAATCAAAAATATAACTTTCGTAAAGTAATTTGATTATAAACCGACATATATTTAAATTTAAATTTTACTTTATGTTTGTGCTGAACACCTTATGCATACCCTGGGTCCAAGGGCTATGCACGCCACTGGGCCCTGGCCGACTGGCGCAGTGGATTGGTTTCGAGTTCGATTCCCTCAACTTGAAAATGTTTGTGTGATGAACATGATTGTTTTTCAGTGTCTGGGTGTTTATTTTTTTTTTTTTTTTTTATTAACGATAGGCCAGCGTTTGACGACAATCATGCCCGTTAGAAAGCAATGATGAGGTCTAGGTTGGAGCACGCTTGCCTAGAAAAAGCCTATTCACTCTAGCCTTGAAGGTACTTAAATTATACGTGGCAGGAAACACAGTTACCGGGAGGGCGTTCCACATCTTAGCGGCACGTATCAGAAACGTGGATAAAAAACGTTTATCTGTATATTATAACTATTTATGTGTATTATATTCATAAAAATATTCAACAACTATCTAAGTACCCATAACACAAGGTACGCTTACTTTGGGGCTAGATGGCGATGTGTGTATTGTCGTAGTATATTATTATTATTTATTATATCGTTATATTTATGTTATGAATTCATCTTGAAGAAACCGACATAGAACATTATGAGTTTTTTTTGAGAGACCAAGAATTCTTCACCAAGTTAAAATGGGACAAAGGTCCTCTGATCCAAACAGAGGTCCAAACCTCTGAGGTATAACGCACCAAACAAAAAAAGAGTCATCAAAATCGGTTCATCATTGGCGGAGTATTCGAGTAACAAGTTTACCATATTGGATAGAAACAGGCGTTTCTTTGCGGAAATCCATGATATATCATGAAAATTAAATTAATAAGTGTTAAAAATTATTCATTGTAAAGTTAACATCTCCTGAGGCTACTCCGATTGCGGAGCGAAACGTGCGTAGAGGGTACATTGCCAAAGATCTGTTTGGTGTGGAGTATGAGGAATGAGAAATTATAAATGACACCATACAGATTCTCCTGCTTTGCGCGAAGTATAGCAAATTAGGCTTAATTTTCATGATACAAGTGCCAGTAAATTTAAGATCCTCCTTATTTTTGAGTCGGTTTACAAGTAAAATTAATGTATTCATTATAAAAATACATTCAAAAAGAATTACTTGAGCTCGTAAACTCCAGTAAAATTAAACCCAAAAACTCTTTATTCAAATAGTCCTACCATGGCCGCTTACGAATCGTTCATACATTTTTTTTATTGTGAGCAGATGGTGATAATTACACTCGCTAACTAAGAATTAATGCTAATAAGGTTCCAAATTTATTGATTTTACGAGCCACAATGAACCTTGTATAACAGTTATTTTGTAAAATGGGTAAGTAATTAATTTTTTAATAAGTAGAACTTGAGATGTGCCAGATATTTTATTAGATTTAAACAAATGTGCAAATAATTCTTACTTAACTAATATAGTTTTCGAGTTATAATCAAAATCATATTTGATTCACAGGCCATGTTCAAGCTACTGTGTCGGTTTATTGATAAGTAGTAAATACGGGTGTATTTTCGATAAAGAATTCAGTCCAGTCTTGCAAGAGACTCAGGCGATACAAAGATGCCTCATGGTGTCTTAGTCGTTATGACTAGCCGAGAGTTACAGAAACGGTCAAAAACAGATATATTTAAAACCAGTACGCTTCTAATATGCGGATTGGTAAACTTCAAACTCTTGCTATACTATCGTCAAGTGTTAAATGTGAAAGTGTAGATGTTTGTTACTCAATCAAGCAAAAAAAGCTGACATGGAAAAGAATATAGGCTTCCTTTTATCCCGATTCCTTTAGTAGTTCCCGAGGGAAAATAGACCATTGTTTACGAGCCAAGCCACGGACAGAAGCTAGTAACAAATATAAAAATAATTTTAGTGTTTCATAATTACAACATTTAAAGTAGGTTTGACCACTGATTCCTGAACGAAGTATTAATATATACTCGTAGTATAGTCATCAGCGCTCTCCCCTCACATGAAATAATTTGGTGTGTGTGTGTGTGTGTGTGTGTGTGTGGGTGCGTGTGTGGATGGGTGTGGGTGAGGGTGAGAGGTTTACTTTAGAATAACTAGTAAGTTTTCTGCCACTTCAGAACATGCTTTCACTTATACCTACTTTATGAAATTTTAAAAAATACACATTTTCATGAAAACTATAAAAGATCCTTATAGTATTATAAAAAAACAAGATTGTATGATTTTTTTTAAATGAATAAAATAGAGAATGAATGAAAAAAGGTTATATTCTTTTTTTAGAATACAAATCTAGCTGTAGGGGTATTTAATTCAACAAGGTATAAGCAATGAAAGATTTCAATGCCTAAGCCTTGGAAATTTCCATTGAAGTACTTAAAGATGCCTTCTCACGAAGCAAAGCATTACGAACAACTCAACCTTCCAATATTTGCGAATATTATGTATGTATAAGTATGTATGTATATGTAGTGTATATTTATATGTAAATATTATGTATGTATATAGGTTTAAAGATATTTATTTCCATAAAAGACACAAGTCACTTACATGGAAACAGCAATTAACAGTAACATAATTAAAATATCTAGGTGTCGATCGCAATGTGTAATTACAAAAAGTTGTATTACTCATTTCATGTATTTGAGTTTAAGGTGGGTAGTTCTGGATAATATGTTCCGATAGCTTAGTTTTAAATACATGAAATGAGTTTACATGTTTTAAAGTAGACGGCAAGTTGTTGTAAAGCTGTGCACCCTCATACGTGAACATTTTTTTCCCAGTATTTGTTCTAGTCCTAGGTAGAACTAAAAGACTTGCACGGCGCGTGCGAAGGGGACGTGCTGTCAGTTGCTTCAACGTTATGAACGATAGGCTAGTATGGAGTGAGCGTTTTATAATTTTTCTAAGAAGAATGCATGTATTATAAATGTATAGCTGTTTTATGGTCATTAGCTTGGTTTCTTTATATATTTGTGAAGTGGGGGTTAAAAAGTTGTAGTGGAATAGAACTTTGATAATTTTGTTTTGTTGTATTTGGAGATCAGCTAATTTAGTTTTAGCAGCGCTGCCCCATATTTGTATTAGATAAAGTAGGTGCGGTTTGACTAGAGAATTATAAATGGTGTAGCGTATCTGGCGTGGAATACACCGGACAATTCGTCTAAGCGAGCCAGTAAGAGATGACAATTTTGTTCGTATATGTTCAATCTGGGCATTCCACGTCAGACCACTATCCATTCTAAGGCCTAGGTATTTTTCGCAAGCTTTCTCCTGAATTATTATATTATTAATTTTTAGTGCGTCATGAGAAGGAATTACTTTGTTTCTTGATTTGAAAATAACGTAGCATGTTTTTGATATATTTATTGTAAGAAGATTATATTGGAACCAAGAGAATAATTTGTTTAAATCTTCTTGAGCATGGGCTACTATTTGTTGTATTGAGGAGCCAAAGTAAAACAGACATGTGTCATCCGCGTACAAAGACACATGCCCATGTAAGCCTATATCGCGGATATTATTTATATAAGTCAAGAATAGCAAAGGTCCTGTTATGGAGCCTTGTGGAATCCCACATGTGATTGGACGTTTTGTACTTTGGGCGTTATTAATTTTGACTATTTGAAATCTATTAGTGAGGTAAGATTGAAACATTTGGAGCGCTGTGCCATCGACACCAATGTGTTTTAACTTTTTTATGAGGAGACTGTGGCTAACAGTATCGAAAGCTTTTTTTAAATCAATGAACACGCCAAGAACTATGTTTTTGTTGTCAATGTTAGATTTAATTTTTGTTACCAGGTCCACTGTTGCCGTTAACGTATTGCTTTTGGGTCTGAAACCATACTGGCGTTCAAAAATGAAATCAATGCTTTTAAGATACTGTTCCAAACGGCTATTTATAATTTTCTCAAAAATTTTGGAAATAGTAGGCAATACAGAGATCGGTCTGTAATTTCCTGGGTCTGTTGTAGCCCCTGATTTGAAAATTGGTGTAACTTTAGCAATTTTTAAGGAATCCGGAAATTTACCCAGTTTTAACAATTTATTGAGACAGTTTGTAAGCCTATCACTAATGAGGTTTTTTATACATTTTATTGATTTAGTAGATATTCCATCAAGGCCGGTACTAGAGGTCGAATCAAGGCTATTTATGATTTTTAGGATTTCGTCGGAACTGCAAGGATCTAGAGTTAATAATTTTGAATTTGTCATTGTTTGAGGTAAAGCTTGTTCGTAATCATCGTGATAATGTTTTGGTATTTCATTTGCTAACAGAGGTCCAATTGTTGCAAAATATTTATTAAATTCTTCACAAATTTCTTTAGCATTAGTGATATGTTTGGATTGTATTATAAGTTTTGAAGGTGCAGGGCTTTCTTTAATTGTGTAACAGGCTAGATTATTAACTAATTTCCACATTTTCTTTGGTTTTTTAGTTAATTGAGTAAATTTATTGTAATAGTATATGTCTTTAGTATTTTTAATTGAATTAGCTAAGTCCGTCTTGTATGTTTCAAATTTTTTTTCCAGTGTTCTATCTAACGGGTTGCACTTGAGTTCTTTCCATAGTAGATTCCTTTGCTGTATTCCATCAATTATATCCTTACATATCCAGTCTTTTTGAGGTGGGTTTAGTATTTTAGTCTTTATTATTTTACTTTTATTTATATGATGTTTGATACTATTTTCGAGAAGCATGTAGTTATCATCACTGTTATTTAATCTAATTACCTTAGCCGTGGATTGCAACTTATCATAGTCTATTGCTTCAAATTGGGTTCTGATTTTTGGTGGTTGTCTGATTTTTTTTAGTTCGATACAAATTTGCTTATGGTCCGACATAGCGGATTCAATTATTGCCATGTGGAAATAATCATTCTTTAGATTGGTACTTACGTGATCTATAATCGATTTTCGCGTTGAAGACTCTCTTGTGCAGTACTTCTTTGTGATTTTATTTAGTATTGTAAATCCAGCTTCATTTAATAGTGACTTATATTGTTTAGTCTGTTTGTTAGTTGTTAATAGATCTATGTTAAAATCCCCAAATACTATCGCTCTGTTTCTTTTTTGTAATTGGTTGCTAAAAGTTTCAAGAAAATTTTGGTAATTTGTGTGACCTGGGTTGTATATAATGCCAATTTCTACTGAGTAATTTTCTAGTCGAATCCATAAGTAATTATTTCCGTCTAGGTATTCTGAATCGGACATGGAATGTTTCAGGTTGTTGTGTATGTATGCAGAGACTCCTCCGCCCTTTTTTTCTGGCCTATAATTATAGTAGTGAGTATAGTTAGGTAGTTGCAATGCCAGTGCTTGTGTTTCGTTACTGATCCATGTTTCGGTAAGTAGGATTACATGAATTTTTGTATATGTAGTGTGTATAAGTATTATGTTTTATGTTTTGAAATATAAAGTGCAGTACAGCAGCTGGTGTAAGGTTTTTCTACAACTACAAATCTTAAATTATAAACAAAGAAAAAAAAATTGATCGAAATATTTATATTTTACTTAGAATATTACCCATTTCGCCGGCCCTACTAATATAACAGACGAGAAAATTGATGAGGATCTATGGATGTATGTATGTTTGTTACTCTTTATGCACTAACTAAACTACTATATTTTACCAATAACTTACGTTTTATTCCGGAAAAAAACATTATCACCGCGGGTAACACTAAGGGACTTGAAGTATATAAACTGGGTAACCTGTATTGATGGTTGACGTATGAATTTTAACGATATCTCATACAGCTTAGCTGTTCCAGCATTTACAAGTTAAGACGGATTAAAGAAACTCACACACATATAAACGTACTTAGAGGAACAGAAAACATTACACTCCTTTTTGCACTCCAGAACAGTGGTGTAAAAACAGTAAAATCCAATAAAATCACAAGTAAAAGCTCATTAATAAAATAAATAAATAAATAATTTATATACTACGATAACACACATATCGCCATCTAGCCCCAAAGTTGAACCGATGAATATTTTTATGAATAATATACATAAATACTTATTATATACATATACAGCCAGACACTGAAAAACATTCATGCTCATCACACAAACATTTTCCAGTAGTGGGAATCGAACCCACGGCCAGAAGCAGGGTGGCTGCAAACTGCGCCAATCGGCCATCCAGTTCTAGTAGTAGTAGTAGTACTGCGCCAATTCTAGTAGTAGTAGAGCTTTTTGCGACAGAACTCGTACAAGGAAGTACTACCACCATGCTTATTTCTGCCGCTAAGCAGCATTGGACAGACAGATGGGCACAGGACAACACTTCGCAGGATGTGTTTCGGTCATAGCCTGCAAAGTATTGCTCTGTTTATAGGCAATGGTTTTCCACTTACTATCTCGTGAGCTATTTGCTTGGTCTATTAATTATTAACTATATAAAATAAAATGAGTCAAATATTGATATTGGCACCAAGAGCTCGTCATATTCAAATCGACGATCGGGCCAAAAATGTATTTTGAAAAACAAAAAATCGGTATCAGCCCGGTGTCACGAAATTGGCGATGTCAAACCCCGTGCCTCGGAGAACATGTTAAGCCGTGCAGGATGTTATCACTATTCACTTGTGATAATAGTCTTTATAGCCCACCATCCCGTTTTGGAGCAGCGGGGTGGGTTATGCTCTTAAACCGTCTCTCATAAGAGAGACGAGGCCTGATAATGATGATTTGTGAATTTTCTCAGGACCAAGAGGTTACCAAGCTCGTATAATCACGCACCGTGAGTGACAAGCTTTAGGTTATAATATATTTCGCTCGAGCTGCTTATTCCACTGAATGTACTTGAAATTCAGAGTTCGCTTTGTAATTTGAACTAAATTCTAAATTCGATTAAAATGCTCCGTTAAGTTGCTTAATTTCAATCCTCACAATGCGGCTCCGTGCTTCATTATTAGGTATATTCTTAGTATGCTACCTTTAAAATGTGTTCCGCGGACATTCCGTGGGGTAACTATCATCATTTTTCACCACCGAGGGGTCGCCCGCGACTTCGTCCGCGTATAAGGCAACCTTTAAAGCCTTAAGTCAAAGTCAAATATTTCTTTATTCAAATAGGCACATAGATGGCACTTCTGACGAATACATTACATGTAAAATATGATATAGAAGTGAGTTGATGGCGGTTACTAAATTCGTCAACTCTAAACTAAAGCAACGAGGGTTCCAAACGCGCCCTGGTCTAAGAAGAAGCCCACAACAAACTTAGCCGATTTTTTTTTGTTATCACCATCTCACATTGTCATTTAAAGCTATTAAAGAAGCCTTCTGGTTAGATCAATAATTGACACCCAACCTTTATTGTTGACGTAGTCCTTAATACTATAATAGGACTTTTCTATAAGCTTACGTTTAAAGCAAACTTTGAACTTTTTCAGAGACATCTCCAAGATATCAACTGGTAGTTTAATGAATTACTTTAAAGATAGACATATGCTGTTGCGGATATTTTGAGTACTTTTAAAGAGGAACAATTCCGTCATACATTGATTTGGCGTACCTTTACCGCACGTATCGGAATCTCCCAAAAGGGATATTGTTTCCCGATTTTGCAACTTTTTATTGATGTTCCGCCCCTATTTGTCGTAGCGTGATGTAATATAGCCTGCAGCAGAAAACGAAAAAGTCATAGAAGCATTACTACTGCTAAAAATGGTGCCTAACGAAAACATACCCTCGGTGCGAGTTGCTCATGAAGTGTTCTCCGCATGCGCTTTAATTCGCTAATCAGAATGCTAAATGGTAAATAACCCTTTTTGCTTATCAAAGAAGATTCCTAGGCGTACCTTTCACCACTCGTATTCAATCTTCTTCTTCTTTGAGTCCTTCAACCCTGGTAGTGCATCTTCTCATTCTTTTCCTGGGCCAGTCTGCGTACTTGGTTGGCTTGAAAGAAAAAATGGAGTATACGCCTCCGGTGTTCTTCCATTCTTTTACCAGTGAGCTGTATCTCATGAACATATATAGAGAGTTGAAAATACACAGACAGACAGTTTTTCAATTACGGCACAGGAAAAAAAATTTGAAAACGGGTAATTAGGTATCGGTTTATTCATAATATACAACAAATATGTTTATTTTTTTAATATAAAGTATGGGTAGAAGGATATCATAAATACGACATATTGTATTGCGTAGTTGCCAAAAAACCTTTAGTGGATTAAAACCATAAACAAACCACGGTACATTATTAATGTTCGGGAACCTACTACGATCATGGATATCATCAAGAAACACGTGCAGGAGAAGGCTCACTGATACTGAAATATTGGGCTGTTATGAATTTAGCAAATCATATTTTTTCTTATGTTCCGCTAGAAAAAAAAAATCTTTTGATATCGCTTTTAAAATTTTGACGGCCGATTGGCGTAGTGTGCAGCGACCCTGCTTTCTGAGCCAAGGCCGTGGGTTCGATTCCCACAACTGAACAATGTTTGTGTGATGAACATTAATGTTTTTTAGTGTCTGGGTGTTTATCTATATATTATAAATGTTTATGTATATTATTCATATAATTATTCATCAGTCATCTTAGTACACATAACACAAGCTATGCTTACTTTGGGGCTAGATGGCGATGTGTGTATTGCCGTAGTATATTTATTTATATATTATTAAAGTATTTTGAATTAATAATTATGAATAAACTCTATTGAAAACAATGGGAAATAGAACAGCACTTAAATTGGGAGCTACGTGGCGGAATTATATAATATTCAAGGTTATGCATTAGTATATTATATAATTCCGACACGTAGCTCCCAATTTTCATCCACCCATTTCCGGCCTACTACAGAGCACGGGTCTCATCCGACAATGAGAAAGAGTTAAGGTTAAGGGCATAGTCCATTTTGAGAACATTATGTAGATCTCTCATGCATGCAGGTTTCCTCACGATGTTTTCCTTCACCGTTGAAGCAAGGGATATGTTAATTTATTAAATCGCACATACTCGTAGCTTAGAAAAGTTACAGGTGCTTGCTGGAATTCGAAGTCGGGCCAATGCGCTATCACCGCTTCTTTTTGATGTGAAACATCTATTAACATATAAGCGGAGGGTAAACCTATTTTTGCGTGGCGACGCATCGCCAAGCTGTATGATACAATATTTGTACTATACATTGATTAGAATACTTGAGTTGTCACCTTTTTAAAGAAATTTTTGAGTTAAAACATTTTTTATATGAACGAAATAAATGTATATTAAATAAACAGTCATCATTTTCTGGAGGATATTCGTAATATTGTATTTTTTTATCATGTCATATTTAGTTCCTGTCATAATCTGTACTTTTGTGCCTATTACTCGTACAAAATAATTTCGATGTTTCACATTGGCCAGGCGTCCCGTGACGGCTCACAATTTTTTCTTTTTTCTTACTTTAGGTATACTTGGTACCTTATTCTGCTCGTTGTACTTGACCAAGCGGGCAACTTTGTTTAAAGCAACTCCCTTTGCATGGGGTTTGCTTTTTTTGCATGTATACAGTATATAATGGGTCGTATTTTGTATTTCGTACCCTGTTTTTGTGGGTCGCTTAATTTTACGAGCATTAAATCCGATTATTTGATCATTCCAGTTCTGAATTATTCAAACGATAACGTTAAGCCGCGTGATATGGTATTATCACCAATTTGGTGTTTTTGTAACCCTTCAAAACTATTGTATGAAAAATAGCACATTAAACTACCAGTCAAGCATTAAATAAATAATAAATAAATATACTACGACAATACACATACATTTTTTTTATTATGAATATAATATACATAAATACTTATAATATACAGATAAACACCCAGACACTGAAAAACATTCATGTTCATCACACAAACACTTTCCAGCGTTGTTTTGCGGAATTCCATGATATACTATAAGAATGAAGCTTAATTGTTTTGTGTTTAGTATAAAGATTGAAGAAATTATTAATGACTCTATACAGATTTGCCTGTTTTTCGTAGTATATCAGCTAAGCAGATTAAATCCTTAGATAAACTATCAAAAGTGGTGAGCGGTGATAGCCCAGTGGGTAGGAGCTAGACTTAACTTTCGGGAGGCCGAGTTCGAATTGAGTGAAGGAAAACATAGTGAGGCCTGCATGTCTGAGAGTTCTACATAATGTTCTCAAAGGTGTGTGAAGTCCACCAATGCTAAAGGGCCTGCGTAGGGGACTACGGTATTAACCCCTTGTCATTTTCGGGGGAGACCCGGTAATTGGTTGATATAATGATGACTATCAAAAGTGAGACAACATTCTCATGGGACATTAAAAGGCTGACCTAATGACAAGGGGGAATTTAAAGCTTAAGACTCACCACGCTGCTCAAAAGTGGTTTGATGGGTTTCGTCTAAGAGCAATTTTTATAATCTGGGTAGGTACCTAACAATTTCTTGACAGGAAATCTCAGTAAGCGTATATTTTTTGTTATGTAAGGAAATTTCTATATTTATTAGTATAGTTTAGTTCCTATAATTTTAAGCGTCCACATTTATATGTCCCTTTTCGATAATTACAAAATAACTTTGGAAAATGTACTGGTCTTGACTGCAAAGCCTTTAAAGTAGGTACAAAAGTACTGGAAAAAAATACTTCTGTCACTAAAAGACAAGTAAAAGAATGTCTCAGTTTATTCCTTAATAGAATAAAATCGCGAACAACTCCGTAAATTTATTTTAATCTATGCAAATTGGCCCTTTCTTCCATTGCTACGGTAACTGGGGGAAATTAGATAAATTATTGTTTTATTAGCCTCTGAGAATTTATCATTAGGTACCTAATTTATTTTTAACTTTTTCTTTTATAAAGGACTACGAAATCGATAAAAACTTGGGTGTGAATGATTGCTCTAACCAGGTTGTTCTTCTAATAATTTTAAATGACAGTGTGAGATGGTGATAACAAAAAAAAAACACCCAGCTAAGTTTGTTGTGGGATTCTTCTTAGACCAGGACGCGTTTGGAACCCTCGTAGCTTTAGGTTTAAGTTGGCGAACGTAGTTATCACCATCCCCTTACAATTATGTTAACAAATATGTATGGACGCTTCATAAGTGCCTGCCTAACATATAAATAATTTAGCGAACATACTTAGTTCTGCAGCATACGCGGTAAAAAAGATTCGTCATATGACAAATATAGAAACTGCTAGGCTTGTGTATTTTGGTTATTTTCACAGCATTATGACATAATATATAATATTATATTATATATTATGTCCTATGGCATTTTATTATGGGGTAATGCTGCTGATATAGATTCTACTTTCGTCCTGCAGAAAAGGGCTGTTCGTGCGATAAATAAAATGGGCCCAAGACTCAAGAGAGTCATTAAGGGATAAATTTAAAGAAGTTAAAATAATGACGGTGCATAGTCAGTACATATATGAAAATTGCAAAAATAAACTCGTTGTGCAGTTTACTAGGCTACACAAAATTGCAAATTCATTCAACGGCAATTGTATATTATTTTATAACAAATTACCAAATGAAATCAGTTCAAAGTTTATATAAAACGTAAGCTTACAGAAAAATCCTATTATAATATTAAGGATTACTTAAATGATAAAAAGCTTGGGTATGCTATATATTAAGCTTCATAGCTTAATATAAATTTACTGGAAGATGGTGATAACAAAAAATAAAATACCCGGCTAAGTTTGTTGTGGGCTCTTCTTAGACCAGGGCGCGTTTGGAACCCTCGTAGCTTTAGATTTAAGTTGGCGAACGAAGTTATCACCATCCCCATCACCATTACAATTATGTTAACAAATATGTATGAACGCTTCATAAGTGCCTGTGATAGGCCTACATGAATGAAGAAATTTTGAATTTGAATAATTAGAATTTGTCAAAATCTTAATCAATTCAATAAAATATCTGGCCAATATGAATTTATAGTTATCTAAAGTTTAATTTGACGAAAATTTGACGGCCGATTGGCGCAGTGGGCAGCGACCCTGCTTTCTGAGTCCGAGGCCGTGGACACAACTGGAAAATGTTTGTATGATGAACATGAATGTGTCTGGGTGTTTATATGTTTATTATATGTATATTATTCATAAATTGTTCATCAGTTATCTTAGTAACACAAGCTTCGCTTTCTTAGCTGACGTTGTCGTAGTATATTTATTTATTTAAATATTATTTAAATTATTTACCCACGTTATAAAATTACAATACCTAACTGCCATACCGTCTTACAGATGAGCACGTATACTATCTTAGACTGCGGCATCACTAATTGATGTTCCAGTCAAAGGCTAACTCGTAGTTTAATAAAATAAGAAAAAGTTGTTTCCAAAAAAAAATTCTCAGCAAAAAGCTGTGGAACTAAAGTATTTAATTATTTTCTCAAACATGGTTGTTTGTTTTAAGCATTATTTTGAGAACCTCCATGATATTTGAAATAATATAAATTGAAACTGCTGTACTGGCCAAATACATGCGAGCAGCCGGAAAAATTTGTATGAAAATCGATATTAGTGGTGTTTAAGCGGCCAAATAAATTACATAGTATCCTTATAAACATCTGTCATCAGTCATGTAATTTGAAAATAGAACGATTTTTACTCCGAAGAATGGTAAGCAAGGAGGTGACTTATCAAAGGTTTTAATATTTCGTACAGGCTTGTAAATAGAACACTAACGTGGAAATAAATATTGGTGTTAGTCTTTGATATTAAAAAGTAATTTTATTTTTAAATAAAAAGTACAGCCTTTTAAAGGTCAATTTCGGAATTCGAACCCACAAGGTTCGAATTCCGAAATTGTTTGTGTGATGAACATTAATGATTTTCAGTGAATGGGTGTTTATCTGTATATTATTAGTATTTGTGTATATTATTCATTAGTCATCAGTCATCTGAGTACCCATAACAGCTACGCTTACTTTTAATTTCCGCGCTTTATTTGGGTAAAGTACTTGGCCACAACTAAGCATTGGTAAACTTACGAAAACACGATCGTCATAATGTAATTACTGTATTCAATAATAGCCTTTCGGCTTAATAAACCTTCCCCATAAAGCCTTATAGATAAAGTCTAAAATTGGTAAACGTTCGCGTCTTTAGTATTATACTGAAAATTTAACGCTTTCAGTATAGGGTCTTTGTATGTCGGCAAAACCTCAAGGGTTTCATCATTTTCATCGCTTTCAGCAATTTATTAACTACACAGAGCCCCCCGACCTCCCATTTGTATCAGAGAGTCGATACTAGCTCGGTTCATTTGCGAAGGGCTATAATAATTATTCATTTCTGCGTTTCGTGATCCCGAGGTATTCAGTTCGGGTGGACGAGAATTCAGAATTTATCGTATCGAATACTGATGGCGAGAAATTAATTTAAATCGCTTTGAGTGATGGGAATTGGTACATTGCTTAAAATAAAACGTCGAGTTGCTACGCTACGTGTCAGTTATTCAAATAGAATTAACTGTTAAAAAAAATGTTTATTCTATTCCATGCCATTTTTAAGAAATGTTGTCGCACCACCAAAGCCTTAGATTACTGTCTTTTGTTAAAAAAATATGAGAAGAAGTTGCTCTGAAATATATGTGTTTTTCTTTTATTTTACCTTTACTAGAGCAAATTTTAATCGCCGGATCAGATTAGGGGTTTTTAAAAATTCCAAATTGCCCCGCTTCGAACCCCAAATCCCAAACTGACCTCCCACTTATTTGATCGAAGCTACTAGGCCCAGGTCGATAGTGATACAAATTTAAAATGAAATCATCATCATCATCATATCAACCCATTACCAGTCCACTGCAGGGCTCGGGTCTCCTCCCACAAGGGGGATTAAGGCCGTAGTTCACCACGCTGGCCCAGTGCGGATTGGTGGTTTCCACACACCTTTGAGAACATTATGGAGAACTCAGCCATGCAAGTTTCCTCACGAGGTTTTCCTTCACCGTTGAAGCAAGTGATCTTTTAATTACTTAAAACGCAGTTAACTTAAAAGAAAAAGCTAGAGGTGCGTGCTAGGATTCGAACTGGGTCCCCCGAAAGTGAAATCCGAACTCGAACCAACTGGGCTATCACCGCTTCAAAATAAAAATAAAAACACTTAAAAACAATGTAAATTGCAATTTTGTTGAGTTTATTTAATGTGCCAAAATAATTTTTAATCACCCATGTCTATTATAATAATTTTTTGTAGTTAATTTAATTTTGTAATGCCTGTTAAAATACATAATCAGCATAATTCCTATTTAAATTTGACTTTTTGCTTGTTGTTATTCCTATGTATTTCTTATTCGGGAGGAGAATATTATAAACGTGATAAACTAATACGTAATAACATCTATGAATAGAACACAAACTTTAATAAATAAATTACGTATATCAGCCAAGTAATGGCGGCGTAATTATAGCGAAAAAGGAAACTATTCCACTTCAAGTTAGAAGTTCCTTTGACTGCAATCTCAAGGCAAATCGTTTAGCGGCACGTCTTCGTCGGTAGGGTGGTAACTAGAAGACCGAAGACTATTAGACCAGACCAGAGAAAATTGAAAAAAAAACCGAATTGCTACTGTCGGGATTCGAACCCGGGACCTGCAATTTCAAACCACAGCCCTTACTGCTGCGCCAGACAGGTCGTCAATATATTTTATTTTGTATTTTAAAAACGCGTTGAATTAGAATGCTATGCATATTTTCTAAAAATTAATGTACCAGAAGATGGACAAAACATTTTTATAAATTAAATTATTATTATTATAATTGTAATTATTAAGTTAATTAAAACGTCCGCTTATTTATAATGGAAGGACTATTTTTAAATAAAAACTAATTAATTATTTATAATTAATTATGTGTAATTTGTACTTAGGTATGTAATTTGAAATTCAAATAACTATAGTTAGGAGTGTATATTATTATACAGTTTCGAATGAGTTGCACTTAAGGTTAGTGCTTTTTACAAGTTAATTTCTGTTGTTCTTTCAACTAAGGAAAAGTAGGAATTGGCTTAAAGTTGACCTAAGAGAGATTAATTTGCTAGTCTTAAAATGTTTTGTAACATAATTATATAATAAGTCAGTTTAAAAGTTGGCTAGTAAAACGAAATATAATCGCACTATATTATAGCGCCACCTATGGGAAACTGAGGGTACTTCTATATAAACAGGTTATGCGGCTCACCTATACGGCTAGCTCTACGGGTTTACATAATTTTTATACAGTGCAGAAGAATTTGTATAGATGGCGATAGCTGCCACTTCATCAAGCAGTTCAACAATATTTTTATAGATGGCGGTATAAGCTTATATTATGTTTGTGGATAATTAAACAGAAATATTACGCGATATGACAAAACTTAATTTATAGCTTTTTTTGGTGTACCAAATACAAACTAACTCGTAACTAACTACATAACTGCCTCCGTGGTTGGTTGGTTCCGTGGTCAGCACGGTTAATTACGGATCACTGGTTAGCATGGACTCGAATCCCGTGTCGGGCAAAACATTTATAGGTATCGGGTTTTTCTGTTTATGAATTCTTCTTCTCTCTTCTGTGAAAATTTCAAATCTCTAAGCTAGTATGGTTCATGAGATACAACACACTGCAACCCGACTTACAAACGGGTGAATGAACGTTTTTACTAAACTTGTCTTAAGCGTCCTTCGAGTACGGGACTAAAAGTAATAATGATATAATATTATACGAAATATATAATACAATATAAAGATAATAGTTAGTGATAACACAAATTATTGTAGCAAAGATTTGCGACATCGCACCTTGACTGTTATTTTTAAGTAAATTATGAGTGAATTCCAATTTAAATATATTATAAGTAGGCCTTCTACTTGTACTTCACATTTTTGAGGTTACGCACACGTTTTCAAAGATCGCCCGGCCTCCCGTTTACGATAGCAAATGCCGTTTAAACGCACTTAAATAAACCGCGGTTTGTTGTTAGTGTGTAATAAATAATAATTCTTGACATACTAAAATTCTATTTATAGACTTGCAATTTTTTGAAGAATACTTAAGCCTGAGCGATTATATATCGCACACAAGAAATATATAATTTCTCACTGTCACTGAACTCCTCCTAGACGGCTGGACCGATTTGAATGAATTTTTCGGTATGGGTTTGGGTGGCTCCCTGGAAGGTTTATATTCACAAATAAGCCCGACAGATGGCACTGGGGTCAGCTTGATTTATTCCACTACAAGTTAGTTAGCCCTTGATTGCAATCTCACCTGTTGCTATGTGATGATGCAGTCTAAGATTGTAGCGGGTTAACCTGTTAGGGAGTATGGTAGTCATACCCCTAATCGGTTTCTACGCGACATCACACCGGAATACCAAATCTAGTGGTAACTAGCAAATCTAGTGGTAACGGCAAAAGACTCCCACTAGACCTGACTAGAGAAAATTCAGAAATTATAAATTCACAAACCGCCCCTACCGGGAATCGAACCCGGGCCATCCTACCTAATTAACAGCACGCCGTTGCGCCAGGGAGGTCTTCAAAACGAAAGAACGAACCGAACGGTTTTAATAGGAGTAAACTCATAGTTTTACGTCACCGATGACCAAGCTCGTGACGTATTGAGCCAAACAAACGTAGAATAGAATAGCCGTCTGTGTATACGCACTCATACACTCATCATCTTCATCATATCAATCCATTATCAGCAACACAATCATCACAACATAACACCCCATCCTTACACAATGAGTAGCGGTCAAGTCCAACACGCTGGCCCTGTGCGGATTGGTGGACCTAGCACACCTTTGAGAATATTATGTGGAACTCTCCAAGTATGCAGGTTTCCTCACGATGTTTTCACCGTTGCAGCAAGTGATATTTTTATTGCTTAAAACGCACATAACTTAGAAAAGTTAGAGGTGTGTGCTGGGATTCAAACTCGGCCACCCGAAAGTCGAAATCCTACCCACTGGGTTATCACCGCTGATAACAAGCATGTCAGTTATATAAAACCTATACCACGCGACATAGGTACTCGTAGTATCGGAGTACTGAATCGCTTAGTGGCACTTCTTAGTCTGTAAAGTGGTAGCTAGCCACGGTCGGGGCCTCACAACAGACAACACATTTCAGAATTTCCGAAATAAATTGTGCTGTGTTAACTTTTTCCCCCTTTAACAACTAAGAAGTGTTAACAAATACACGTGTTTCCAATTAGGTACGTATAATAAACGTCGTAATAACAAACAAAGAGAATCGGTTACAATTTTATTCTATTATCTGTGATGATGATGTTTTGTTGGTTATAATATTTTGTCTGTGGCATCTGTCACTGTCACTGTCGTTTAACTTTATTTACTTTACATTATCATCGGTCTATTACTGAGCACAGGTCTCTTCCGAAACTTTTTTTTTCACATCGTAATATTTTTACTTTTTTTTTATTAATTGGCTTGGCGGCAGGAAAGCTCTAGTACAACTGAATAAAGCATAGAAAGATTAAGCCTCCACCTCACTGGCCAACTTTGAGAACATAATGGAGAACTCTCAGGCATGCAGGTGACGATGTTTTCCTTTTCCGTTAAAGCAAGTTTAATTATAGGTACATGAGGCTTAACTTCTTCGCCTCAGGTCAATGGACACAGGATGACACTTTGTAGAAAGTAAGGCGATGATTTTCCACTTAACATCAGGTAAAGGGATATCCCTTACCTAAAGAATTGTAGGCACGCAACCACCTAGAAAAGTTATACGTGCACGCCGGGGTTCGAACTCGTTTAAAGCTATTATAGCTGTGTTCTAAGCTATTGAAACGCACATAACCTAGAAAAGTTATACGTGCACGCCGGGGTTCGAACTCGACAACCCCGTTAAATGGAACCGAAGTCCTAACCACTAGGCTAGCACATACCTACTTAATTTTAATTACACACATATATACAAGTATATTAGTTGAAACTTAGACGGCATAAAAAGCTATTTTGGTAAATATTTCGCATAGTAATAAATGTTTTTTAATGCACAAATAAGCGTGGCATTTCGAAAGATACTCTCTACTATTTTTTTGCCCCCCACTTTCAATATAGTGTACATAATTCTACTAGTCAAACGCTTTCATTTGATACTCATATTGAACGATTGTGAAAAAAGATTTAATTCGCCATTTTGTGGCGGCGGCCATCTTGGAAAGATTTTTAATAAACAAAGCTAAAAACACCGTTCAACATCCGTTTGGGAAAAACGTTACCACAGACAGAACTACACACAAACTAGCCACGACTGAAACCTCCCACCAGCCCAGACCAGAGAAATTACAAATTGCCCCGGCTAGGGATTGATCCCGGGACATCCCACTTAAAACCACAGCGCTGACCGCTGCGCAATGGAGGTCGCCAAAAGCGCGATCGTTAGATGTTTTCTGTATCTGGTGTATTGGCTTAACTAGCAACTAGCAAATTCGGCTACTCAACTGTCTTCTGGACCAGAGTGCAATCTGGGTCACGATCAACCAATCAGCCTGTAGCCCTAGTACAAAATTTACGCGCTAGCAAAAGAGGAGTCGAGTATGGAAATATTCGAACATCGATGTAAAATTGATCTTATTTGCATTCTATAAAGGCTCATATTTGCCTACAATTACGCACTTAGTTCGGGCTTTAGAAATATTTTTTGTGAATCAAAATTCAGAAGCACAGGATTCGCGACTTGATAACAAGCAAGGTTAGGTTCATTTTACTTTGGCAACACCGAGTTTGATATGCAAAAACGAATCCTCGATTACGAGCGAGCAAAACTTGTACTAAGGCAACTGAGCAGTAAGTTTACAAGCTCGCTTACAATCGAGAAGTCGTTCTCGAGGATTAAACTCTGTATCGTCAAAAATTTACCAAATGTTACTAGTTATAGAGTCTCAAATCCTGTACATCTGATTTTTTTAATATTTAATTCTATTTTCAGTAACAATTAACACAGTAAGATAAATTACAAATATTCCGTCAAACTGTAGAACAGTTTGTTCACGGTTTGCCTTCTTATAATGTAACGTAGCAATTAATTATTAGTATACTAAAAAAATTCTAAGTGAGTAGATACTTAGTAGTACATAGAAATAAACAAATAATGTTTTATGGAAATTTTTATGAAAGAGCTGCAAATGGTTACTTTAATAGCATTTACAGGCCCCTCTCAAATACATCGCATAGACCTATTCTTATATTAAACGTTTTCGTCGTTTACTGTCTGATACCTAAATTAAATTTGTTTACAAACGTTTTCAAAAGCAAAAGATAGATTTTACTTCGATTTAAAACGATTTTAATATTCGAAAACGACTTCTCGATTGCGAGCGAGCAAATCTCGTGCTAAAGTTACAGCTATCACCAAGTTGACCGGTTAGCCCTGGAAACTCGTCTCATTTCACTCGGTGTCGAAACCGATGCAAATTCAAATCCGATATACCTTCATGTGTTCCAAAAAGGTGTGTTCTCTTAGCGGTCAAAGTTTTCTTTCGAAATTGTCCTTGTCGGAGTGTTCACCTTGAATTTAATATTTTGTATAGTTTGGGCCACACCTGAATTATACATTCTTTATTCATTCTCATGTTTAAATAAATTATTATAAACTAATGGTTATATTAGTTGGAAAATATATATTAGAAATACAGTTTAAGATAGAAAATAAATAAATAAATATACTACAACAATACACACATCGCCATCTAGCCCCAAAGTATGCATAGCTTGTGTTGTGGGTACTTAGATAGCTGATGGATATCTGAATGAATACGCGTGGCTGCTAAGCATTTAAAAAAATATATACTACGACAATACACACACCGCCATCTAGCCCCAAAGTAAGCGTAGTTTGTGTTTTGGTTCTAAGATGACTGCTAACATATATACTGATAAACACCCAGACTGAAAAACATTCAAGTTCATCACACAAACATTTTCCAGTTGTGGGAATCGAACCCACGGCCTTGGACTCAGAAAGCAGGGTCGCTGCCCACTGCGCCAGTCGGCCGTCAAATACAGTTAAAGAAACCTAATCAAACATTTTAAAAAGTATCTGTATATCGTCCTTATCATTAAAACCGCCTATTGAAATAATGGAGAGTGTTCTGAAGAGTTGTTTGCATTGATACCTCCTTCCCTGTTCTCTGACCGCACGCCGTAGTAATAAATTCCACCCTCATCATCTGGATGCCTGGTATTCTTCTACTTTTTGACATACCAGATCACTTCTACCGCGCACTTGCAAATTATGGAACAATCTCCCATCTGATGTGTTTCCTCAAAAATACAATCTAGGGTTATTCAAGGGGCGGATAAACAAATTCCTTAAAAGCCGGGAACGCATCCGTGGCTTCTCTGGTGCTGCATGTGTTTATGGGCGGCGGTGATCACTTAACATCAGGTGGCCCACGTGCTCGTTTTCGCGCTATTAATATAAAAAAATACATACTAAAGGTCTCTCCCAAAGGCAGGATTTTCGCCTAATCACCACGCTGGGCAGACGGGTTGGTGATCGCAATTGATATTGAATTGGTAGTAGTAGCACAGAGGACGCTGCCCTGCTTTCTGAGCCCAAGGCCGTGGGTTCGCTTACCACAACTGGAAACAATGTTTTTCAGTGTATGGATGTGTATCAGTATATAATAAGTATTTATATATATATATATCATTCATTAAAATATTTAGCAGTCATCTTAGTACCCATAACACAAGCTACGCTTACTTTGGGGCTAGATGGCGACATCGCCATACTACGACAATACACACATGTGTATTGTCGTAGTATATTTATTTATTAACTAGCTGTTTCCCGCGACTTCGTTTGCGTTCGATTTTGTTTTTTCATGTGGCATTAAATTTAGTTGCAGTTCTAAAAAGCCAAGTATTGCTAAGCCTTAAATGAGGGGTTTGCCGCTGTCCGCTGAGGAGTTCTGTTCTCTGTCTCCAACCATAGTGTTTAAGTTTGGGCAAAATTAAACACATATATCTCACCTCTAAAGAACAAAAATAATTATTTAAATCGATTATAATTTGTCCGAGTTATGGTGTAAAATATCAAAGCACTTTCATCCCATTTCCCAAACTAACCGAGCTTAATGTCGGGATAAAAAGTATCCTATATTACGTCTTACACTCCTAAGAATATGTGTACAAAGTTTCATGAGGATCGGTTAAGTAGTTTTTGCGTGAAAGCGTAACAAACAAACTTACATTGACATTTATAATATTATTAGGAAGTAGGGATTATTTATTAGTTGCCTGACAACCGCGGGAAGAAGGGTGGTGACAACTGTACTCTGACCTGCCGTCACCACACGGATGCGGAAATAATTAGCTTGAATTGAAGAAAATGTAAGAATTTTATTATAATTTTACGACGTTGAGTGTTATACTGAATTACGCTGTAATTATAAATATACAAATAAACTACGAAAGATAAGAATAATACGATTTAATTGTGTTTATAAATATATATTTTTTTTTCT
Organism: Pararge aegeria; assembly: GCF_905163445.1. NCBI lineage: Eukaryota > Metazoa > Arthropoda > Insecta > Lepidoptera > Nymphalidae > Pararge > Pararge aegeria. Next base: position 18,333,358 of record NC_053187.1, read on the forward strand.
TTTTGAAGTGGTGATAGCCTTGTATTTAAGGATTTTGCTTCCCTTTCTGCGGGGCCGAGTTCAGTTTCCGGCACGCATGTCTAACTTTTCTATCTATATCTATATATATAGAAGTTATCTGCGTTTTAAGCAATTATATCACTTATTGCAATTGTGAAGTAAAAGATCGTGAAGAACTTGTCGTGTGAAGTGCAGCTGTTTTTTTTTTTACGAATATTTTTTAATTATGTGAGAAATCATTGTTAGGAATTATAAAAATTAAAAGATAATCTACAATTATATATTTTATTTAAAGCTAGCGGTAGCTCACGGTTCCTTACAAAATCCTGTAAAAACAGTCAGTTTCCTGGGATAAAAATAAATAAATGAATAAATAAATATACTACGAAAATACACAAATTGCCATCTAGCCCCAAAGTAAGCGTAGCTTGTGTTATGGGTACTAAGATGACTGAATAATATTTTAATTAATTATATACATAAATACTTATAAAAGACAGATAAACAATCAGACACTGAAAAACAATCATGTTCATCATACTAACATACTGTTGTGGGAATCGAACCCACGGCCTTAGAATCAGAAAGCAGGGTTGCTGCCCACTGCGCCAAGCCGTCCAAACTACATTAAGTAGTAAAAAGTAAATTATATTACTTAGCCAAAAATCAGGTTAGGTAGCTTTCTTAGTTATGGTGTGGAGAAAAGACAAACCAACTGACAAACACACTTTCGCATTTAAAATATTAGTAAGGATTTAGCATTTTGGAATGAGGTCGATACTGTTTTGTTGTTTATTCGCGTAGATACATAATATGTAAATAATTTTTGAATCTATTAAGTAGGCATTAATATTTAAACAATGTCTATAATAACATATAAAGCTATTAGATAAAATTCCACTGATCGATTTAAATGCACTGAAACCACAAATTTATCTGCTCTGCGGTTAAATGCGTTAAAAGGCTATCAAGAATTCTTCCGGATTCTACAATTAGACGTAAGCATATTCTATAGAAAAAAAAACCTTTTTTTATAAATTTTTAAACAGGAACTACTAATATACATATGTATCTATTTTTTATACATAATATCTTATTTATTGCACCACCTACCTCACACCTATGTTTGTTTCCCTTACCGACTCTATTACTCCGTGTTTATACCTCTGTTACTACTTATTTCTTTGGTATACAATAAAAATTTGACTTAAATAAATAAATAAAACGTTTTTAATACCGTTGACGAAACTAGCCTCTTAACCTCTTGAGAAAATTACTTTCTAGTGAAATTTGTTTGAGAAAAATGTGCAGATTCAAAAACTCATTATTTTTTTGGCACGTACGTGTCTCCTCCTACAATGAGAATTGGTTAAGGCTGTAGGTGGACCTTTAGCACTTCTTACGCTGGCCCAGAGCAGATTGGTGGACTTCAAATACCTTTGAGAACATTATGTAGAACTCTCCGGCATGCTGGTTTCCTCACGATGTTTTCCTACACCATCGAAGGAAGTGATGTTTTTAATTACTTCAAACGCACATAACTTAGAAGAGTTAGAGGTGCGTGCTGAGATTTGAGCTCTTACCAACTGCGCTATCACACGTTTAACATAAAATAGGGAAAATTAAAAAAGCTTGTAAGCGAGCAACATTCCGCGGGTTTGAAGACAGACTTGCGTGGGGTGTTTTTACTGTTTATGAACAACAATGCTTTATGCAATCATGGCTGAATGAGGATTCTGTATGTTTTTTTCTATGGTTCTTAGTTGATATTATACATATAGTAGGCCAATCTATCAAACCTCTCATGAATCGTACGTAGATGGGAGTAACAGAAACACTTCGAAAAGTCAAAGTCTGTTCCCGCTGGCGTCCAGAGCTGGCTTGATATAAAAACTTTATAAGAGGCCATTAAACACAATTTCCCCGGCGGATTTCGGCCAGAGAGATTTTCCAACTAAGTACGCGGGATATCAAATAAACGCAAACGCAGAACTTTCTATATCCTCACTCTCATAGTGAGATCCGACACGATCGTAAAGAGATCAGGCGAAGAACCGACAGCTTTACGTGCTCTCCGAAGCACGATTGTGAATCACTGCCAATTTACAAACTCCGGGTTGTACGGGTGGTACTAACCACTGGACAAATACTAAGCAAGCATTAGCTGTTAGTGAGACAGGAAACCAATACTGGATTCGAATTGACTATGCTGAAAAATAACTGTTGCATTTTGGTAACAAGAAACTAAAAATTATCATTATATTCGCCGCAAATACTTGTCTTAATTATCCGAATGCTATAAACATATACCAATATAACAGACGAGTTTGTTATATAGGTATATGTTAAACGAGCTGTAGAAATTAAAAAAAAAAGTTCATTAATTATAAAAGGTACAATCATAAAAATAACAAATTTATTGTCATGGCTACATCGATCACTAATAAAAAGCATGGCTATAATAAATCAAATACCACATAGTTATGCCATTACACTTATCTCAGGCGAATGAGAAGCGTTTTCACATAGGATTGGAGGCCGATTGGAGCAGTGGGCAGCAGTGGCGTGCACTTCATACATGCACAAAAGCACTGCATACCCAAATTATTTTATATAACTAGTATTGAAGGGGAATTTTTTCCATTTTATACCATTTACCTGCTTTATGCATACCCTGGTCGCAAACCCTGTGCACGCCACTGGTGGGCAGCAACCCTGCTTTCTGAGTCCATGGCCGTGGGTTCGATTCCCACAACAGTAAAATGTCTGTGTGATGAACATGAATGTTTCTCATTTCTTGGGAGTTTATCTGTATATTATTCATCAGTTATCTTAGCAATCATAACACAAGCTTCCCTTAATTTAGGCCTAGATAAAGATGTGTATATTGTCGTCATATATTAATTTATTTATGATTTATATTTTTTTGTATTATAGTATTTTGACGACTCTCCGGGCGCAGCGGTGAGCGCTGTGAATTTAAGTAGTAGGTCCCAGGCCCGATTCCCGCCAGGAGAAATATGGGAATTTATAATTTCTGAATTTTCTCTGGTCTGTTCTGGTTGAAAGCTGTGGCCGTGGTTACCACTTTACCAACAAAGACGTGCCGCTAAACGATTTAGTGTTCCGCTGCTATTTCGCGTAGAAACCAAATACGGGTGTGACTACCATACTCCCTAACAGATTAGCCCACTACCATCTTAGACTGCACTAACACTTACCACCCGGAGAGATTACAGTCAAGGGCTAACTTGTAGTGGAATGGAAAATTAAAAAACATGGCGGCAAGTCTGCGGGCAAACCTAGTTTAAGAATAAAAATGACGGAAGAGGAGATCAAACTAAAGCGGGAAAATTACCAATACTTATTATAATACTGGTCAAATCCAATTCAAAATACTTTATAATAAATTAATTTATTAGACTGGTTTGGCCACCGATACCATATGATGAACCGAAACCTAAAGGTATTGAATTAAATAGATTTGTGGCCGGTTTTCTGAATTTAATAGTTAACAACATTCTCAGTCTCTAAATCTGTGAGTGAGTGCAAAAATGTGTTATCTATTTGTCTCAGACAATTACAAAACACACAGACACACACAACAATAACAAACACTCGCTCAAAAATCTTATTATAATATATGTAGACAAAAATAGACATGCATTGCGTCATCAGGCTTTTGGGCGAAACACTTTAACACACGCATATACCAATTAATGCCTTGACTGGCTTTGGCTGAACAATTATGTATTCTGATACATAATTAATCATGCATTGAACTACACCCGAACACACCAACACACACCCGCACACATACACGCACACACACACACACACACATACAATTTTCTATCGTAGGTACATTTACTACATAAGTTTGCTAGTTTTTTATGTATAACGCTAAGGTATTCAATGCCAGGTATACGTTATAGGATATATGTTTGATTTCATCCCACAAAGTGTTGTCCTGTGTCCATCAACCTGAGGCGTAGTTGTTAATAATAATAATAAATTCTTTATTGCACACACAAAAACAAAATACAAATAAACACATTTACAAAAATAATAAAAAAAAAACTAGTTTAGGTGTGCAAAGGCGGTCTTATCGCTAAAGCGATCTCTCCCAGACAACCTTTGGCGATAGTTGTTGGTTGGTTGTCCCCATGTGTCTGTAAATACACCGGAACCACGCCCTATATAACACACAATTTTAAAAATACACCCAAAACTACCACCAAGAAGCCGGAGCCAAATATTATATAGATACGCATAAAATTTAAAATAACGGGATCGCTGAGTTATGTAACCAATACATTAATATCATGATATTAATGGTAGCTAATTTGCAAAAATACGAAGTTCTAGAAAACAGGAAATTTCGGTTATATAATTTATATTCAACTTTAGGGTCCTACCTAAAAATTCTGTTAATCAAAACCTAATTGAGATTTCCCCATAATATTACAGCATTATGCCGTTTGGTGACTGCGAATCATTATCCATATTTAATATTAAAAGCTAAAGAAAAGTTGCACGGGTAAAAGAATTCCTTTCCAGTGGAGTATTCTTACTTTGAGCTCTATCGGAAGCTAAACCTTCTCCACCTGAGAAGGCTTCTTGAGGCTTGCCCGGTAATTTATTAATTTAATTTTTATTAATTTATTATAACATTATAACTTAATTATATAAACACCAGCTAATATAAAAACCCCCAGAATTAAAGCCTAAATAAAAAATTAAATAAATAAATAAATATACTACAACAATACACACCGCCATCTAGTCCCCAAGTAAGCGTAGCTTGTGTTATGTATACTAAGATAACCGATGAATAATTTTATGAATAATATACATAAATACTTATAATATACATATAAACTACACTGAAAAAGATTCGTGTTCATCACACAAACATTGTCCAGTTGTGTTAATCGAACCCACGGCCTTAGACTCAGAAAGCAGGATCGCTACACACCGTGCCAATAGGCATCAAAATAAGGTAAGAAAGAAACTAAAGACAAAAACACAAAAAATACAAAAATTCTATTCTAACCTTCTCATACTTATAATCAGCGTAATAGATAAGATATTACACCGAATGACAAATCTGCACCTCAATGTATATGAGAATACACAAAACAGAGCAAATACGATAACTGAGCGAAATTGTAAGTACCGACCTAAAACATTCTCCGACCGTCATGTCGGAGGGACATAGGAAGGAAAACAAAACAAAAAAAAAATCTCATACTTAAATATGCACCCATGGTAATATTCTAATACTGAAGCAATAAATACAAGCTTAGGAAGTCATAAAATTGATAAGTAGCCATCACTATATATGGAAGGATAATATCTAAGGCAAAGTTCAGAATTAATTTATGCGCGTTCCTAAGCCGCATATAACACAAGAAAATAGACAACAAATATGAGTTATAGTAATAGGAAAATTTTTATATTTTTTTCATTACTCTAAAAGTTAGCCTTTGACTGCATTCTTAAGGGCCCCACTGATTAACAGTTTGCCTGCAGATAACAATCTGTAAGTTAATCGCAGAAGACCACAAATTAAAGTGGCCCCACTTATTAACAGTTCACATGCAGTCCTACTGGGCCTACCTACCTTCTAATAACTACATTGCCCGCTCACTACACCGACAATAGGACGTTGTTAAACAAGAACGATCCAAACCACATTGCAGTAGTTTTGAGACATTCATTCAGGTCTTACAAATAAATTGGCATAACAAAAAGCCATTGATAATGGTTTTTTGCAATTGCATTTTAAGGTATGTCAGTTGTAGTGTGACGTAAGACTGCATAATAATGCCAACGTTTTGCCACATTTCTTTTTAAATCCTATTGTTTCTAAACTACAGCAATTTAGGTTTGATCCTTTTCGTTTAACTACGTCCAATTGTCTGCCAACAATGGTCGGATACCAGCTAGGATTCTACACACACACGCGGTGACAGACAACAAATTCTTAAAAAAATGTTCTAAATGGTAGATTTTTCGAGACTGTGATTGGTCAGAAACATCAAGTCTGTGGCACTTTTTAATAGTAATCAGTCTGGATGTTAACATACCTGGGCCTGACAGTACAAGATCTAAAGGTTTAATTAAACATATATTTCCAGGATTCGGCTGGCAGCCTTTCGAGTATTCTTGTGTCAGTTAATCGGAGAAAGTTCTTTCATTTTAAACACACAACAAACTAAATATGAACTGTCCGCCCGATACAACTAATAAGTGTAGGATAAATGTTTATCAGTCATCATCATTACACCAATCTCTTGCCGGTCCAATACAGTGCACAGGTCTCTTAACACAACGGGAGGGGTTTGGGTCTTCACACGCCTTTGAGAACATTATGGAGTACTCTCAGCCATGGAGGTTTCCTTCACTGTTAAAGCAAGCGTTATTCTAATTACTTAAAAGTTAGAGGGATTCGAACTTGGACCCAGAAAGTGAAGCCGAAGTATTAATTATTGGGCAATCAACACTTCGGTCGTTTCGTGTTTATCAGTGGGGTGGTATAAATCTTGGTGCTCGCACCATCGCTTCCGAACTGCCGTCCACACACGTGTAATCGATCGCTATGACTCGTTTGCATCGAGACGTGGCAACACAAAGAACTCGTGCAAGTAGAATGCCCCTGTCAGTTACTAGTGCAAAAAGCTTGCACCAGTTAAATGTGCAATATGTTAATAGACAATAAGTAGACAGTTGGTAGGTACAGCAAGAAACTCGGGAAGGCTTACGCGAGTGCAAGTCCATGTGGAAACGCACCAGATTGCATGCGATCTCCGAAATTGCATCGAGTCATTACCGCCGAGCTAGCGTAACCGACAAAACACAAATTTCACAGAAGTTTTATTTAAATGAATAATATAATTTATATAAGAAGTTTTATTTTGACGGCCGATTGGCGCAGTTTGTAGCGATCCTGCTTTCTGAGTCCAAGGCCGTGGGTTCCATTCCCACTTCTGGAAAATGTTGGTGTGATGAACGTGAAAGTATTTATGTATATTATTCATACAAAAATATTCATCAGTCATCTTATTACCCATAACACAAGCTATGCTTACTATGGGGCTAGATGGCGATGTGTGTATTGTAGTAATATATTTATTAATTTATTTTAAGAAAGAAAAATAAGAAACATATAAAATATTTTCAGAAATAAATGAGCTGTAGATTTTAATTTAACTTTTATGTTAAATATTAATTTATCTCTCAAATTATTTTAATAAAAACGTTAATTTTTTGTATGTTAGGCTAAGTCTGTGTTAATGGCTCGATATATACGTGCACTCTGACACTAACGATATCGCTTGCGACAGATTGCCAAGCGACAGTTTCAAGCCTTTACGTCCGTCTTAGCGTAAGCGTCAACATTTTTTTACAGGAAATGGTTTATTTATAATTATTTTTAGACATAAATAATTGATTTAATAAAACATCAGAAAAAGTATTCACCTTTTTTTTTGCAAGTGTGCTATTTATCTGCAAAAATATTTGAACAAAATTTTTAAACTTTTTGTAACCCATTTCCAATAAACCTTGTGTATATTATGTTTTTTACGTATAGGTATATATAAATTAAATCGACTCAGTACCGAACATCATTTGTATCAATCCAGTTTTAATGTTTTTCTTCAAGTTTTCTGTGAACGATATTTTTTTATTCCTCACGTTGTGCAGATAAAACGAAAAACACAACACAAAATAATTCTATAGCTGACTCGGATGAAACCCCTCATGATCCATAATTGATCATGTAAACACTAGACTAATTAAGCAGCTTACTAGACAGTGCAGAGCTCGTCCAGGGAACTGCCACTGGCATGCTTATTTCCGCAGCCTCACTGCCGTGTTCGTATCATATACACACATAGCGGTGTTACCTAAACATATAAACCGCTTCAAGAGCCTGTAATAGTGGGTCTGCCGGGAACTAAGGTATGTGGCTTTTTCCAAAGTCAAAGCCAATGTCAAATATTTCTTTATTCAAATAACTACATAGATGGCACTTTTGGTGCGTTGATTACATCCATACTGTGTACATAGTAGTGATGGCGATTAATACATTCGTAAACTTAAAACTAAAGCTACGAGGGTTCCAAACGCACCCTGGTCTAAGAAGAAGCCCACGACAAACTAATTATTGTGCTTTCCATCAAAGCTATGTACAATAATGACCACGCTGGCCAGCGCAGGGCTAGACTGATCGCACCGGTCTGTGCCATTTGATCAGTCTTGCCAAGCTCGAGCGTAGGTTGGCAATGTGGGAGGATGACTTGTACTAGTCTCTCTCTCTAAAAAAGATTTGTGTGAACATTGTTAAAACGCTATTTGAACTTAAAAAAAGTAATCCACCTGTTTCACCAAGGTCCTCAAAACCTGTAATTAATATTATTTTTTATACCTACACTAAAAAGAATAACGACGTAAATATTGCTAAAGGGCACCCGAGCCGTGGAAATACCCCACAAAATAATCTTAAGAATGTTGTTTGCTGATGTTCTCGCCTGCAACCTCCTAAACTTCTGTCACTTTTTTAACATCACCCACATGAAGTCCAAAGTTCAGTGACAATTCTGTAACTTTTGTTTTATTTATTTATTGTAGCAATTCTGCAATTTACAAATTTCTTGCAAATTGCTTTCGTGATAGTATAGATATCTTTATTCATTCTCCTTCTTTTTCATTCATTCAATCATTCATTCATGCTAGTTAAGAAAAAAAAATTTAAATTCGCAGGTAACGCAGGTTTACTTTACTTTTATCATAGGTGAGATAATAAGGCTTTCCTTCACCGTTAATGCTAGTGATATTGATTTTTCGTGTTTATTCGTGTCCACTCTCATATCTCACTAGATAGCACAATGATTTTTAAATTGCAAAATTTTAGGAATAGAAAAAGGCAACCTCAGCAACGAAATCAATTTCCACCGAACCAGAATATAATTTTTAATTTGAATATAGGAAACCATCCCATACTTTTTTATTTTTTGTAGCCACTGGATGTACAATTCGGAACCTTTTAAACAGATACGTAAAGAAAAAAAAAGCGTCATTATACCCGAAAACCTTAAGCCTCCTTTGGGATAAAAAAACAATTGACAAGCTTGTAAACAAAGGGTTAAGGTTCTCGCTCACAGGTTCACAGCGCACCCATATTGATCGACATTACGAAACGTATTATCGTCCGTGAGATTTATACGAACCTTTATCATAGTTTCTTTATTATGCCTGCGCGTGCGCCGCACAACCTCATTCCGTATTTGATCGTCGCGCGCGCTATCTCGAGACCTGCCAATAGGGTGGCGGGTCGAATGCGATTCCAAATTCAAATAATTTTCGTACGCGTATCGTAAATTAGTGATTTGGAACTCGAGCATTGTGATTAATATTTTTATTCTTTAAAAAATATTTGTGATAGTGTGTGTGGAATTAACGAGTATTTCAAAATGAACGGTGAGTTTTTAAGTACCTTATTCGTTATTATGGTTATTATCAATATTTCAGTAGCAATTCTAAAAAGGACGGGTAAAATATTTTTAAGACGTATTTTAATATATCGCAGAAATAATATATTTATTAATTAGAAATATTTTTATTATATCGCAAAAAGTATAATCATCGTTAACAATTTCCTCTAGAGTTAGATTTCAAAATTGTTTACTGGGTTACCTAAAAATTATAAATTAAAAGAATTACCTCATGTTCATAACATTACTTACTAAATTACAAAGTGAGATTTTTTTTTTATGAAGACTATTTTTGAGTCAGGCCGGAATTAGTAATATTAATTTGTTAAGGCCAAAACCTATATTTTTACCTGTAGAATATCGGTATCGTATGAAATAAAAAAAACAAAACATTGATGTAGGTGGGTACATTATTTTTCTTTCTTAACCCGTACTGGAAAATAAAAATCTTTGTTTACTCTACCTGGCACTTTTTATTTATGGGAGTCATTATAACTTAATTACTGAAGATAATGGAAAAACGATTGAATCGATGAATAGTAAACTATTTTAAAAGAAAGAAAATCCAAGAATGCTGTTATTAGAATGTATTAAGGTCAAAAACGACGTTTTAACATTAATCAAAACTTTAATTCTTTAGCAACTTAATAAAATTTGACAACTTCGTTTTCTTAAATAATCCTTGGATCGCCTAATGCAGTGTTATTTTTTTTAATATTCTTGAAGCTCTGGATTCAAAATAAGAATCCTTATTTTAGGGACGTCAAGATCTGCCATACCAAAGTTTAAATTGAATTCTTCACTCTAGAATATCTTTTTCTTTATATTTTTTAATTAATACATTGCGTAAGGTATAGGATCTTTGCATTTCTAAGCCTTGTCGACTTACCACATCATTAAAAATCCTAAGTAACATAAACAATTAATTCCTGCACTGTTCTTTTTAACACTGTTTCATTCTACTTACTTTATTTTAATACGCCACTTATAATATATTCAGACTTGAAATATAAAATTTACAATATTTCTACTCAAATTATAAAATTATAAAGTAGTGTGTTTGTTGGTTTGTCCTTTTACGCGGGATTTTCGTATTTATAACTTTTTTTTAATTCATTACAAAACCTTGCCTGCTATTTTAATTGGTGGTAGGTAAGTGATGATGCAGTCACAGAATTAAGAACATATGGAAACCGTGTACACGACTAATATTCAAGCATAAAAAACCACTCCACTTGTACTGTTAGTTATCTTTCTCAAACAGGCGGTTAGTTCATTCCATTTAGCAGTTGAAAGTAATTATTTTACCTCTAATGTTCCTACCGTAATTGGTAAAATAAGAAAACGTTTGTGAGCTAACAATACTCGGCGGGACGGGTGCAGGGCCTTTTCACTGTTTTTGGCCATTTCACTTCATGCACTAGTGACTGAGGGTTCTGTATGTTTTTTATTCTATGGATGCAGTTTATGATGAAGGCGGGCACACTTGTTAGGGGAATGGTTTTGTTAAACCCAGGTATATAGCTTTTTAAGCGGCGTCGTACCGGAACGCTTAATGTAACATAGCAGCCAAAGAATTCTATTTTATATTTATCGCTTGATTATCTCTTTGGCCGCTGCAACAAGAGCCTTTCATCGGATCAGATAAAAGAGAATTCATCATGGCCGGGATCGACTCAACGACTACTTACGAGTATAAGATCGCAGCTCTTACCACTGCGCTAAGAAGGACTCTGCAAAAAACATAAATTTACAAATTAATGCCCGTTTCCACTTTAGGTGATGTATATACAAAAAGCGGAAAGAGCCCAGTGGGTAGGACTTCGACTTCACTTTCGGGGGTCCGAGTTCGAATCCCAGCACGAACCTCTAGGCTCTAACTATTTAAGTTATGTGCGTTTTAAGCAATTAAAATATCACTTGCTTCAACGGTGAAAGAAAACATCGCGAGGAAACCTGCATGCCTGTGAGTTTTCCATAATGTTCTCAAAGGTGTGTCGAGAGGCAGCGTGGTGGGCTCCGGCCTTAACCCCTTCTCATTATGGAAGGAGACCTTTGACCCTTGAGGAGTAGTAGGCTGGTGATAGGATGATATGATAATCTATGTATATAAAAGAAAGTTGTGTTAGTTACACCATTTATAACTCAAGAACAGCTAGACCAATTTTTATATTTGATTTTTTGGATTTCTCTTAGACCGGAATAGGATAAAAAGAATTAAAATATAACATTCATAAAAAATAAAATAATCTGCGTAACGAAGTTTAGGGACGGCTAGTAATATATAAAAAACACGTTTCACCAACTCTTAGGTGTAACTTTTGGTGAACTGTTGATGTATGCTAAGGAATCTCCTTATTATGATACTTATTTAGGCATCGCTTAGTTAGTGAAAACGGTCATAAGAGTGGCAGAGCCTTTTGTGACATAGCCGTTGGGGAAGATCTACTGCCATGCTTATTTCTGCCGCTAGGTAGAATTGTTGCAATGCTGTTCTGCGGTCTAAAGGTCATGGTTGCCGGTGTATAACGTGTTCCTTGCATGCCCTGCGAAGTGTTGTTTGTTTGAAGTCTTTATTGCACACATACATTTTATACAAATGAAACACAAATACAGAAGAAACTTAGAAAATAAAATAGAGCGTGCCAAGGCGGTCTTATCACTAAAGCGATTTCTTCCAGACAACCTTTGACGTTAGGAAAAAACGAAGGAACGGGTAGGTCCAGCAACTTAAGTTTAAAAATATAAATTATATATAAAGAAAATAATTATAACAAACTACTAACTCATAAAATGTCGTGTTGTTTTGTTTAAAGGCGATAGTTTTTCACTTACTATTAGGTGAACCATCAAATTGGTCTGTCATCAAATATAAGTACTTATAAAAAACCCAATAGTAGGGTACACGCGAATAGTACCTATACGCAAAAAGGTACCTACTTAGAGTATAAAATTCATACACGTACATCATTATAAATGCGATTCAGAGTTACGTTAATATAACTTGAAAAATAAAGGAGTAAGTACAAAAAAAAATGGTTATTTTCCTCACCAAAAACACATTTGCAAAATTGCAAATTCCTAACCCAAGTTAGGTTTTGCGTTGACAGATCGATCATGACAAGTCACAGATAGATGATACAATATTTATAACTGTTTTTCTTTCATCGTCATCATCATCAGCCTATTTCAGGTCACTGCTGGATTTTTTTATCGATTACGATTATTAACTATAAAAGTCCTATCATTATACTATAATAGGACTTTTCTATAAGCTTAATTTTAATACAAACTTTGAACTTTTTAAGAGACATATCCAAGGTATTGTCAATGGGTAGTTTATTGTGGAATTGTAAGTCATCCTATCGAGCTGGTGGTCGGCCGAAGCTTCTGTGACCAGTGCGCCGTTCCCAATCCAGAATCACTTGACTCCGCTGCCGTAGGGGGTGCTACGGCATATGTGACCCGCCCAGGTCCATTCAAGGGCCAAAGCTCCTTGAACAATGTCGGCTCGGGAACCCTATCTAATAGAGACCATCCTAACATCGCTCTTTTCATTGCAAGCTGAACAATTTGGATGTGGAGCATACCTTCTTTGTAGGTTTTGATTTTATATATTTACATGCAAATTTCTAATTACGAAAAAATTACTAGAGGCATTAAAGGGACGGGACGAGAAATGATCGGACGAAAGAATTTTTTTTTTTAAGAAACATTTTTTAAGAAATTTAAATTAATAGTTTGTTTTTAAAAACAACATTTTTTATCGAGTGCAAGCGATGCGGAGCGCTTTGGTATCAATCCAATCAATGCGGCCGTTTTGTGCGGCATTGTAGGTATATTATTTACTCATTTTAATTTTCTCTCACTGGTGTAAGCTTAAATTATTCGGAATATTGCTTAGGTTAACTGTGTTGATATTTGATATGATTTTGCGATAAATAAATTTTGTTTTAAAGACACCTACGCGTTTAACCTACAAACTCTGTACAAGCTCATATCGAGAAAAAAAATCAGGAAAGATTTTAACTATTTATACTAACTAGTCCTTTACAATCGCACTTTGCTAGCCAAGTCAATCTATCAATAAGTGCGGAGTAGTAAGAATAAGGACGTGTTGCAATATACATAAGTTCCTGTTAGCTGTATATAATACTAGAAATAAACCTGGTAGTAGGTAATAAAAATTTAATTACTCAAGATTTTGACTTGTTGACATTTTATATTTTTGCCCCCGTGCCCTTCAATTATTGTCTTTGGTGACGCAAAACTCAGATTGGTTCGATAGTGTTTTCTTCTCAAATTATTTTATTGCATTGGGATGTTATTTATATTATCATCGATTATTATCAAGAAAATCTTATGGATATAAACTTTGCCCTTTACAGTATGTTATTTCAGAAATTAAAATAAGTTCTTAAAAGATATTATGTGGTGCTTGATCGCGCGGTTTGTAGATGTCACTGCACGGGTCGAGATGTCAGTTTACGTCTTTGAGTACGAAGTTTTTGAACTATTATGTACGTTACAACTCTTCTAAGCGGGTAAAACTGCGGGTGTTAGTTATTAATAAACTTTGTTTTTATGTATATACTACTACAATGCAGACATCGCCATCTAATCCTAAAGTAAGCGTAGCTTGTGTTATGGGTACTAAGATGACCGATGAATATTTTGATGAATAATATGTAAGATGAATACTTATAATTTACATATAAACACCCAGACACTGAAAAAGGTTCACCTTCATCACATAAAAAAATTCCAGTTAATCGCAGTACGAGTTGGCACTACAGTATAAAGAGCCAAGATTTTTGCGGTTTTTAAATAAGTCACTGGAAATTCTTCTGCGCTAAGTGCTAACTGTGGTTCCCGCAATAGTTTTTATTTTCTTGAATAACAAAGTAATGTGGAAATATCCGTATCTTTAATAAATATCTTGGATTCCTATGACGACCATTTTTTAACGTTAATGATACTGACCGCAACTTCGATGCCCTGTAATTTCTAGTTTTTCGTAGAACAAAGATATTTTTCTTGTTTTTATAAGCGGTGATAGTCTAGTGATTAGAGTTTCAGCCTCCTTTTCGAAGGTACTGAGTTCAGAGTTTTTCAAAGTTAAGGGGGTTTTTTATTAATTTTAGCAATTAATATACCACTTGCGTTAACGGTAAAGGAAAACATCGTGATGAAACCTGGATGCCTGAAAGTTCTCCATAATGTTCTCAATACAAACAAAACACGATTACACGATCCTTCGAAATCAGTGGAATGATGGTTTTAAGATAAACAGTAACAAAGGAACGTGCAAAACATCCTCTAATGCTAAACACATTAACCGCGCTCTGACGTGGTTGAAATAATAAATAAATTTGAATAAAAAAATTGAGGGGGGATTTTTCGTTTAATATGTTGAGGGAGTTGGGAAAAATAATACTTCATTTTCTGTAATTCGCTATTTACGGTACTTGGATGGCTACTTGAATTCGAAACATTATTAAGTGTATAGTATTCTACTTGCTTAAAAATGTGGCATCTTGTGGCGGCGGCCATCTTGGACCGATTTTCATCAAACGTATCTAAAACACTCCCGATTTATTCACCTTACAAAGAAAAAAATATATATACGATGGAACACATACACACACATACACACACACACACACACACACATACACACACACACACACACACACACACACACACACACACACATACACACACACACATATACAGATACGTCAGACTTATAGATATAAGACCCATTGCTTTCGCATCGGGGGTAAAAAAGGGAAACCATCCAGTAGATCCGCTTATTAAGTTCGATGTTTTGGGTATGTCCCTCCAGCGGTAGTAACATCTCACTGCATAACATAGTGTTTTCATTAGCCGCGGAAACTCGTTATAATTTTCCAAGCGGCCGAGCGGATGTAGGTAGGTACCTCTGTTTTCCATGATCCGCCATTTTAATTATACACAAGATGAGTATGACGCAATCTATAATGACCCTTTGATATATATTTAATCGTTGACTTCTTTAACACTCTGTTTACCAGTTTTTTTTGTCATAATAACATAATATTTAAATATTTGTAAAATATTTACACTATTGTCTTTAGGCCGAGACCAAACCGCGTCTGGGTTTTGAGCACTAATATTGTGATTGTTTGACGGACAAGGGGCAATGAATTTATAATTTCAGAATGTTATCTTGTCTGGTCTGGTGAGACGCTTCCGCCGTTACCATCCTACCGACAAAGATGTATAGAAATCGAATAGGGGTACAGGTTTAATTTTTTTTTTTTAATTTAGTTTGCGAGGAGACCCGTGCCATGTAGTGGGCCGTATCATCTGCATATCCTATGCATACCGTCTATGCACGCCACTGCACATATGTTATTTGGATATTATTTTCACTTGTGCGCCAGTGCTCTGAGAGTTGATAAAGCTGTGAGAGAAGATACATTTTTATCCTTTTCCTACTATACTATACTACTATAGAAAATTGTCTCTTGCCCATGTTAGCCGTGTTGGTGGGTCATCGGCTTGCTCCGTGAATTATTACGATAATAAAACGTTACGTTTCTTGCTAAGATATCGCATGACGTAAATACGGGGATTAACAAAAACCCAAACAAAGCCTATATCAAGTTTATAATTCATGTATGAATTTTAAAATTCAAAAACGCTCGTTATAACTCGCTAAACTAGATTATAAGCAGGTACATGTAAGTGATGGCGGCAAAACACGTTTCTTTTATGGATAATAATGATTAGAGCGTATTTGAGTATGTATTGATTTTTGACAGTGATTTTTATGTTCTTTTTACTTAACTTTCTTGGCCAGCTAATGTCCCACTTCTGGGTACGGAACATTTTTTTTGTGTGAGAGAGAGTGACCCTTTTTAACTTGATGGTAACCAAGGCTATCGGATGAGTTGGAGGAAGGTGACAGTGCTTCGGCTGGGACTTCCATAACAAAAGAAACCTTACTAAACCTAAACTTTTCCAATGATATGACAATTAGGGATATGTCTACCATTCTCCCTAACAGGTTAACCTGCTACCACCTCAGACTGTATCTTCGCTCACCACCAGGTGAGATTGCAGTCATGGGCTAAGTTGTAGTGTAATAAAAAAAATGCTGCTTAAATTCGCAAAATCTTTTTTATTTCGAGATTTTGCCCACTACAGGGCATGTGGTTGTTGTCTCTAAAAAAGTCTACTAATCCACATTCGGCTAGCGTGGAAGACAACGGCCTAAACCCTCATTCTGAGATGAGACCCGTGCTCTGTAGTGGGCCGGTAAAGGGTTGGTGATGATGATGAATTCAAAAATACTGCGTTCTCTGATTTTTTTATTGTGTGAATTCAAGTAAGCTTTAAAGAGGTTGGATATAACCTCTCTGTGTAATTAAGCTTAATGCATGCTTACTGTAGAGGTGAGGTTGTTAAACTCTTGGCTTGCTTAGGCTAAACATCAATATTGATTAAATCTGTGTATATATAAATAAATTGTGTGCGTGTGTCTTGCTGAATTACAGGATATACAATGAACATATAGCTTAATTTGCTATAGTCAATGCTATGATTTTAGCAGCATTGTAAAGTCAAAATCTTCCAAGGAGCAAGAAAAAAGAACAGCTAAAAAAACCACTTTTGTTTATGAACTTCTATTTGAGATTAAATTGAATAGATGGCTTTCCTAAGGTAGTTACAACGGGTCATCTAACTACCTAGATAGGTATAAAAATATTTTAACTACTGTAAAAATATCGCCCGAGATACATTTACGTGGAATCGTACCCAACTTACGCAGAATTCCATCTGTACCTACTTATATAACAGTATAGAGAGATTTTATGTTTTGTTAAATATCTGGGAGTTAGTAAGAATTTAAATCTATTGGTGTGACTTAATATGTTATTTACGGTGTATTGTGGGTTATTTATGGAGATTTAAGAATTTATAAATTACACCGTACAAATTTGACTCATTGTCATCATCGAGATTGGAGAGGCCTTTAAATCACTACGGACAATTATTGTAAAGATTTGTCTTGACTTGAAGTTTCGCTAAAAATGCTGATATAAGTATATGTAGGTGATAAGTATGTGTTAAGATAGGATTTCATAAACCCGTTACCGGCCCACTACAGAGCACGGGTCTCCTCCCACTATCAGTAAGGATTAAGGCAGTAGTCCATCACGCTGGCTCAGTGCGGATTGGTGGACTCCACACACCTTTGAGATAATTATGTAGAACTCTCAGACATGCAGGTTTCCTCACGATGTTTTCCGACACCGCTGAAGCAAGTGATATTTTAATTACTTTAAACGCACATAACTTAGAATAGTTAGATGTGCGTGCTAGGCTTAAGATAGGATAGTCTTATATAATTGGTAACAATGTAATATAAAAGAGATCACGATTTGGCAGAAAAGTGGGATATTAGGCTACATCTTTTATCTTGAAAGATTTAAAAGTTCCCGCAGAAATACACCATATAGGTGGATACACTACACCTAAAACTTTTTTTTTTAAATTATTTATTCAATTTCCAAAATTAACATACTTACGATAAACTTATATAATAAAAAGCGTACCCAGCCCGCTTCGCCGGGCTAGATTTTGCTTTATTTTATTTAAACAATATACTTACATCATTCAATTTTTAATTGAAGTCTCATAATATATTGAATCATTTATTTCTCTCCGTATTCATTCTCTTCTATTCTCTTCTCGAGCGGGTGAAGATCATTATCTA
The DNA here is from genome assembly GCF_905163445.1 of Pararge aegeria. Taxonomy (NCBI): domain Eukaryota; kingdom Metazoa; phylum Arthropoda; class Insecta; order Lepidoptera; family Nymphalidae; genus Pararge; species Pararge aegeria. The sequence goes on from NC_053187.1 coordinate 18,351,625, forward strand.
CACCCATGTACACCCAACAATAGAATATTATCATAGTAAATAAAAGCTATATTTGACAGTTTGACAGTTCAAAAATAGGAGCGCTCCGATCGTCACTAAACTTTACAGGATTACTCGCCAGATCCGGAGATTCCCTGAAAGTTTCATTGAAATCGGTCCAGCCGTTTCGGAGCCTATACGGAACATACCCACACACTTTCTCTTTTATATATATAGATAGATAGATAGATAGATTAATAACTGAAACAAAAATATTTAAGATAGATAGATAAATTCTTTATTGCACACAATTTATAATATAAATTGAAAACACAATTATAAGAAGAATAACAATGCGCAAAGGCGGTCTTATCGCTTTAAGCGATCTCCTCCAGACAATCCTTAATGAAAGAAGAACAGGAGTATGGAAACGGGATAGTGCAATTTTAAAAATATACAACATAAACTACATCTACTATATATAACAATAATACATAAACAGCTAATACAAATACAAATAATACAGAAAAAAATACATACACATATATATATATATATATATATATATACACAAATACATACAGAGCAAATATATTAGTTTATGACTCCGTAGATAAATAATATTTTTTTAAACGACTGACGAATTTTATTGCATAATCCTTTTGTCTCTCACTTTATTACTTCTTTCCCTATTATGAAATCCAAACAGGCTTTAATTTTACACCAGAGGTTAACACCTAATCACCTTAATAGCACCCAAAGGCATGTTGGTAAAGCATAAATTAATTTTGACTTTGAACTCAAAAAACGTATTTGTTATCTGTCTGCGTCATTAAGGAATATTAAATAAATTATGTTCTCCGGACACATTGATATGATTACCATACGAGTCCAATACACGTTCGAGCGACCTTGCTTATTTCGAAACTTTACGTTGCGAAAGCTTTCGATCGAAGGTGGTTGTGTTCATATTATGAATCAGAATGTTTGCCATTTTATTTCTTGGTTGCCTATGTACAGAGTGCTTTCCGTCTTTCCCAGCACAGGTCTCCTCTAAGAACGATAATTGTTGAGTAGTCCACCACGCTGGCAAAGTGCTGTTATAAAAAAATGGTAAACTTACACACTTTTGAGAACTTTATTGGGAACTCTCTGGCACGCCGGTATTCCTTACGATGTTTTCCTTCACCGTGGTGAACTACGGCCTACACACTCCTCATTAAGACTAAAGACCCGTACCCTGCGGCTGGAAATAGGTTATCGACCCATAACCGGCGGCATGATAATAGAGGCATAGTATGAAAAATACTTTATGATAACGAAACTTTCCCCAAATATAATACTAGTTGTACGATTATCGTGCGGAAAGTATAATATTTCGCACGAGTGCTTTTAGTTTTCCATTTTGTTTAATTTACTATTGTTCCGAGTTATACATCCAACCAAACAGTTTGCGTTTAACCGTTTTATTTATTATTTTGTAACGTAATTTAGCATTGAAACTAAGTATAAAATATATTAAAAAGTGCATATATTAAATATATATAAATTACATACCTACTTGACTTAATGAGTTATAAAAAATTCTTCAAAACAGTTTCTTTAAAGGTTATTTAGTATTACGAATGACCGGTTAAATGAGAAGGTATTATGGGAGACCCAATTTAAAAAGCCCAAGGTAAAAGAGCATTAAGAGATACCACCTGTTTATCTACGGGTTCTCCTAGTCCTCTTTTAGCTCTTTTAGTCATCATAGGAATCGTTTTAAACTCAGAAATATGATCGAAAATATCATATTAACTATATCCCCTGATTCCCCTGTAAAATATCCCCTGTAAAGAAGTACATAGATTACTAAAAGTTTTTAACTCTTTTAGCCCCATTTAGCAGCACTCATCGCCTTAACAGCAGGCGCATTCATTTGAGTACTTAACCAAAATTTAAATATTTATACAAATTTGCATAAGAAAATGATTTATTGTCGTTGTCGCAGATAATTTCATCACAACTGACACAGAATATGTCATTAATTCAAATGAGAGGAAATATAACTTCAGGGTCACTAAACGGATACTGAACGTTTTATAAATATTCGATATAACTTTCAATAAATAAATATACTACGACAATACACACACCGCCACCTAGCCCCAAAGTAAGCGTAGCTTGTGTTATGCGTACTGAGACGACTGATGAATATTTTTATGAATAGTATACACAAATACTTAGAATATTCATATAAACACCCAGACACTGACAAACATTCATGTTCATCACAAAACCATTTTCCAGATGTGGGAATCGAACCCACGACCCTGGGCTCAGAAAGCAGGGTTGCCGCAAACTGCGCCAATCGGCCGTCAATGTAACTATGTCGTCTTTTAATTTGAAACCCATGACTTCCTGACTAGATAATTCCACGTAAGCAAATACTTTATGCACATAAAGCAAAGACTATATTTGCCAAAAATTGGACAAAAATGTTCTACAAAAATATGAAACTGACATCAAAAGAATCAGAAAAATCAGAAAAAAGTGACTTTATAAAAAAATTCAATAATCAATCTGAGGTATAAAATATTAATCCTTCCAAAAAATTCTCATGGCTTGGAAGATAAATAAAAAAAAAAAAATTTTTATTTAGTTATTGTGAAATTGTTGTCATATTATGTATGAAAAATAATGACGTGAAATACCTTTAAAGGAATTGTTAGAGTATAATTTAATATTTAAAAGTAGGTACGTAATTAATTTCATGAATCGTAGACGAAAATAATTATTTACAACAAAACCACAAACTTACGTCATTCCAGCAAATAAAAAAATATGTGTAAATAATGTCCATGAATATATTACCGGTTACTTATGAATGGAAAAACCTAATGGACGTCCACCGCTGGACATTGATCTTTTGTAAGGTAATCCAAATTCTACGGAACTCGTTTCATGTCGTCTGTCAACCAAGTAGGGGTCTAGCAATAGTATGGTGTCGCCATTCACTTTGGGACCCTGGATACCCAGTACATAGCCTCTTTAGCTTCAAGACTCGTTGAGCTATTTCGGTCACTTTGGTTCTTCTACGGATGTCCAAATTCCTTATTTGATCATGTAGATCCTACTAATATAATAAAGTCCACCAACCAATATTAAAGCAGCATAGTGGGTTCATGCTCAAAAACCTTCTCTCCTAGAGAGAAGAGACCTTCCTTTTTTTTTATCTCGGTAAGCCAATTTAATTTAATCCTAAAATACCCGTTATTCAATCATAACTTTTAAGCTAGTAAGTTTTTTGTTAAAGCAGATTTTTCGATCTTTAAACTCTCTTTTTTTCCACTTTAAGCAAGATCTTGTCCTACTTTATAATTATAATGCGAAAGTTTGTGGATTTGTGTTTGTTACTCTGTCACACAACAACTACAGAAACAATTAGACTGAATTTTGGAAAGTGATTTGGGACACCATGGATTAACACATAGGCTGCTTTTTATCCCGGGAAAATGTACGGTTCCCGCAGGATTCATGAAAAATCAAAAACCACGAACTTACGAAGCCGAGGGCAAAAGTACAAGTTCGATCCGCACTCGAGCTCGGCTACAGCAATTTATAGAAGATTAGTCACCCACCAACCCGCGTTGAAACTGCGTGACGGATCTCTGCTCTAAAACCATCTCTCCTTTGAGAGCACAGGCGCACCAGTGGGATTCTAACAAGCTAATAATCATGACGTTGATGTTTCACTCTGAGAAATAAGTATATCTATATATATAAAAGAGGGGGTATGTTCCGTATAGGCTCCGAAACGGTTAGACCGATTTCAATGAAACTTTCAGGGTATCTCCGGATTGACCTGGCGAGTAATCCTGTAAAGTTTGGTGACGATCGGAGCACTCCTATTTTTGAACAGTCAAATACAGCTTTTATTTACTATGATGATATTCTATTGTTGGGTGTACATGGTTATAGATAATGTTTTTACCCGCTCGAGAAGAGAATAGAAAAGAATGAATACTGAATGGAGAGAAATAAATGATTTAATGTATTATGAGACTTAAATTAAAAATTTAATGATGTAAGTTTATTGTGTAAATAAAATAAAGCATAATCTAGCCAGGCGAAGCGGGCTGGGTACGCTAGTAAATATATATTATTAACGAAGTATTTCAAGAACGACCTTATTTAAAATTCAAACCGAGAAATAAATGCGGTTATTATGATATAAATATTTTTTTTAAATCAGTATATCGCCAGATCTTACAGTAGACATTGATAAAAATAAACAAGATGGACTGAAGAATACAGGTTACAAAAAATCAAAATATTCCTACCGTCGTTGTTTACAGTTGAAGGTTTTAATTTGGTCCGTTGCGCGTCTTTTATCTTCGCTGTTCTTCTTCAGATTATAATCAAATTTAAATAGGACTTACTTAACTATAAAAATGAAGCGGTGATAGCGCATTGGGTAAAAGCTCGACTTCTCTTCCGGGGGGGCGAGTTCGAATCCCAGCACGCATCTCTAACTTTATTAAGTTATATGCGTTTTAAGTAATTAAAATATTACTTGTTTCAACGGTGAAGGAAAACGTCGTGAGGAAACCTTCATGCTTGAGAGTCCTACATAATGTTCTCAAAGGTGTGTGGAGTCCACCAATCCTTACTGGGCCAGTGTGGTGGACTACGGTTTAACCCCATGACTTACGATTTTTTAATGGGTTGATGATGATGAAATTATAAATGAAATGAAAGAATAATTTAATTCTGTTATTTAGTATTTTACACGATGGTTCAGAACAAGTAAGTTAATAAAATAAAATGTTACATCTTTCGCCTTATTCTACGTTTTTAGAAATGTTTTATTAATACATTGAAAGTTTTATTATAACGCATCATTAAATTATTTGGTTAGTTGAATAATGTTTATTTAAATATCACAAAAAATATATTTCTATATAATCAAAGAAATGGACATAATAAACATAAATAAATTTGGAATACTAATCATTATCGGACAATCAACATTAAAATTTGAGATTTATGTACAATTGAATCATTTGAATCACCAGAATGCGCCTGCAGACTTTGACAATTGAAAGTGCCACTGTAAAACTTTATAGCTAACTTCAGGGTGTCGGTTTTTTGTGACGGTGTGCGCGCGCATCGTAAAAAATTACTCTCATCATTTTTCCCTAACGCGCTAAAAGAAGTATACCTAACTTCAAAAGATTTTTTTAACCATGTGGTAACATTATACTTTTCCGAGATAAAAGGTCAAACACACACACATACTTTCGTATTCTTAATATTATTGTTAATATTTTAATCATAACAAGTGGTTGACTTTACTTTTGCTATTCCTTTTGCGTCCGCTTCCGTGACGCGGAAAGATATTCAACATAAGTTGAATAAAAAAAAACAATATTTACGGAACCCAAAGATATTTCTTAACAAAAAAAAAACAAATATAAGGAACATAAAAAGGCGGCAAAAAAGGCGTCGATTGTAAGTTGTTCACCCTGTGTCAAGAGGAAGCTATCTTAATACAGTGCTAAAATGTTAAGTTAATTTCATTGCGTAAATAAAGATAACTTCCTGATAAATTAACGTATGGGAAAGACAATCCAAGTAATATATTTTTATTTTAACTGCAAGTTAGCCCTTGACAGCAATCTCACCTGAACTTTTACGCCTTTGTTTCCCAGGAAGAAGTCGCTATGTAGCGATAAAGCCACCAAATTGTACTCTCTTGCTCTATGTTTATATATCTGTAACTACTTTTTTCCTTCGGTGTACAATAAAAGTGTATTCATTCATTCATTCAACTGGTGGTAAAATACAGATGATGCAGTCTAAGATGTTAGCGGGCTAACCTGTCAGGGATAATGGCAGTTATAATTAACCCATATCCCAAATCGGTCAGGTACTACGCGGCATCGCACCGGAACTCTAAATCGTCTGTCTATGTTGCTAGGATGGTAACAAGCCATAGCTTTATAAAAGACGACCGAAGTCGTGCTATCTCGTTCTTCGGTCTTCTTTTATAAATCTATTATTTAATTGCGCGGGCTATATTATCATCATCATCAACAGCCCACAAGCGTCCACTGCTGAACATAGGCCTTTCCAAAAGCGCGCAACGAAGTGTGTAACTTTAAATATGTAGATCAGGTCAACTGTCAGTGTCCACGTCTCCGCTCCATATTTCATTACAGGCAGGACACACTCAAATTCAAATTCCAAATTTAAATTCAAATTCATTTATTTCAAATAGGCCTAATTAATAAGCACTTTTGAAACGTCAAATCAGTCTGTTTGTAGTGACTCTACCACCGGTTCGGAAGGCAGATTCCACTGAGAAGAGCCGGCAAGAAACTCCGCAGATGCTCTTTTCCAACATCATTTTAAAGTTAAACAATCTTTAGAATTTATCTGTTTTGTGAGAGATGAGAGCGCAGTGAGTGGCCTGCTTCCAAGCAGCCTTGTCGTTAAGGAATTCATCAATCGTGTAGTAACCACGATTTGTTAACTTACTCGTTAATAAAAACTTTCGTCTTTAGGCATTGGGGTATCGGCGATTCGAAGACTTGACTCAGTTTACCAAAAGCTGCCAGCTTTCTTGTCGAAGTTCTTTCTACCAAGTTTTATAATTTTACCTAGATATTATATTATATTATCTTCTATATACTTATGATTGCAAAAATTGTGCGAATGAGATAGCATGACATAGCTTGATTTTCGATTCTAGATATTCTTTAATGGCGCGGAATATTCTTATACTAATAACTGAAGGTAGGTAGAGCAAGCTGGATCGTTAAATATTTTTCCCTCTATGTCATACTTATATGTGTGTACTGTTTACATTAACATTCTAATGGGTTGGCTTGTTTACATAACAGATGTTTGACTTCGTTTCTGATTTACATAAGTGCTGCAATGTCATTGTTATAGACGTTATATGGTTAGTACTCGTATGAACTTCCTCTTGTTAAGGCAATTATAACTGTGTGTTATACATTTTTATCTACAATCTATATTTAGCCTTATCTGCTACGATTCGCGAGATTCAGGCAAATCTACTACAAAGATTTTTATATATATTTTTTTTTAATCAATACAGAACAAGTCTTGATCATCTTAACCCTTTGAAGCTTTTTTTCGACAGGCACATGAGAATTCACGTTTCAGGTCGATGGACTCAGGACATCTTTTCGCAAGATGTCTTTTCATGCCCTGCGTAGTGTTACTCTGCTTATAGGCGATTTTCCACTTACCATCAAGTGGGCTATTAGATTGGCTCATTAATTATTTACTGTTTAATTCAAAATTCATTTATTTTAAGTAGGCCTAATACAAGCACTTTTGAAACGTCTAGTCGTCTTTGTTTGTAGTGACTATACTACCGGTTTTGTTTCAGGATTTATAATCTACTAGCTGCTGCCCGCGACTTCGTCCGCTTTTGTTTTTGTTTTTCGAAAGACATGTGCCTCATAAATGTGGGAGCACTTTATGTATTTAGGATAGCTAAGCCTGGTGTAAAATCGTCAAACACTTTCGCCCCCTCTCCCGAGAGAACTGAGCTTAATTTCGGGATAAGAAGTATTTTATATTACTTCTTATATCTTTAGGAATATGTGTTAAAAGTTTCGTGATGATCGGTTTAGTAGTTTTTGCGTGACAGCGTAACAAAAAAACTTACATTCACATTTATGATATTAGTAGGGATATTTTAACGACGATATGTTACACAATACTTTAATTTTTAAAACCATATTATAGTTTAAAGGATTACGTGAATTTTAAAAAGTTTGGATATCTATTTTTAGGTATACATTTGTCCGTAAATTATTACTAGTACATAATAAGAATCTGTAAGCTAAAATTTCGTTGTATATTATGAACTTACGCAAAGCATTGCCTCGTTCCATTTGCAATTTTAGACTCTCTTGGCAAGTGAATTTAATAATCCCGGTTATAAATTCAAAAAGCGTGAATTATGACATACATTTTATTTACGCAAAACTCAAAAATGCAGCAAGTTAACGTATTTTATTATTTATTTGCATGAATTATTCAACTGCTAAAAATAATAAACGGCCAAGTGAAATTAAAACTAGCATTCGGAGGGTTCCGTAACTTCTAAAACAATCAAAAAACTGAGCGGCTTCCGAGGGATTATTAGCTTACTAATCCCTCGGAAGCCGCTATTCTTCTCCGGATATAAATAATTCTATAACCAGGTCCAAGTTATATGTGTGGCTAATTTCATCAAATTTGTCGTTGTAATTATACATAGTATATAGCACACACACGTACATAGCACATTAGGCTTAACTTTAGACTTACGTATTATGAAAATTAAGCTTTATTTGCTATACTCCACGAAAAGACTTTTGCGGAGTATAGCAAATTATATCCATGATATATTTTCATAATATATAATTCCGCAAAGTAATGCCTGCTTCTATCCAATATTTAGACTTACGCCTCAAATTGATGGACACCATGCGGCATGTTGCAGGACGTGCTCCTTGCATGCCCTGTGAAGTGTTGCTCTGTTTATAGGCGACGGTTTTCCACTTACCATAAAGTGGGCCAACTGCTTCGTCCGTCAATTAATACGATAAAAAAAAGTTTTTACATATCTTTTTTTGCCGATTGGCGCAGTGGGCAGCGACGCTACTTTCTGAGTCCAAGGCCGTGGGTTCGATTCCCACAATGTTTGTATAATGAACAGGATTGTTTTCCAGTGTATGGGTGTTTATAAGTATTTATGTACATATAATTCATAAAAAAAATATCTTAGTACCCATAACACAAGCTACGCTTACTTTGGGGCTAGATGGCGATGTGTGTATTGTCTTAGTATATTTATATATGTATTTTATATTTGTCACAGATTTATTTGTTGTTTATAAATAACCAACTTTTTCTATGTTGTTCCTTATCTGATAGACAGATAAATAGATACTCTTTATTGCATTCAAATACATTGAAAACAACACAAATAAAGCGAAATAATATTTTCAAAAATATAGATATGCAAAGGTGGTTTTATTGCTAAGGCAAACTCTTCGAGACAATTAGTGAATTTTTCATTCCTTAGTGACTTTTACACAACCGTTCTAGTTATAGAAATTGCTGTATTTTATTTATTTATCTCAATCTACGATTTTTTAGATTTGAATTTACTTCACTTGCGCTCGCGCACAATAAATAGTGACTTAGCGTGTTGCAACCACAGACAGCTGTTTGACTTACATAAGACAATGTCATTATCACTGACGTGATGTTGTGATGTAAACGAGCAAGTAGCGTTTGAACTTGGCCGGATAATCCATTAATTCCTTTCAATGATTTAATATGGTTTTCCTTTGCTGTTACATCTTAATGTGTAATTGATGTTATTAGCGGCAAAACACCTACGACTCAGGTTAATGGACACTGGGTCCTTTGTAGGACGTATTTTGCATTCCCTGCGAAGTGTTACTCTGTTTATAAACTATGGTTCCACTAACTATCCGGTTGGCCATCGGCCTGATCCGATAATTATTATTAAAAAAAATTACTTATCTCCCAGAAATTTTTCATCAAGCGCGAATGGTTGTCTGAGAGCAACTTATGTAATAATTAAAAAAACCTTGTCTCCTGAGTTCATGCACCTCGGTGGAGGCCAGTTGCCGATCTGGTTGAAATTGGCAAATACATTCAGATGAGAATTAACAGTATATTATGAGCAAAATTAAATCCATACAAATCTAATATAAAAAATAATACATACGTTAGTTTGTTTGTTTGTTATTTAAATAAGCGTCAACCACTGCAACGATTGTGATGAAATTTCGCACATAAACAATGTGTAAATGAAAAGAGAATTAATACTTTTTGGAGGCTTTAGAGGTACATTATTTACTGTCTCTGAGACTTATCTGGGAAAACCGAAATACCGTTTATAGTTTTAAGTTACGTAACGGTAAGTTATAGTTTTAAGTTACCGTTTATAGTTTAGTTTTACCGAAAAACCGCTAATAGTTTTTGAGTAAACCATTGCCATTGTTTTTACTGAAAAAAATCAGATACAGCCCTAACATCACATGCAAAAGTGAAATCAAGTGACTCCTGTTTATTTGTCAGGTCAGGTTAGTATGCACCTACGTGTCGGTCTTATATCTTCAATAGGGCTGTCGTAAGAAGACACTTACAATGTTTTGAATTAGTTTGTATGGATATATGCTTATTTCGATTTAACATTCCTAAAGTGATTCCTTATGAAATATTCTTATGCAGCCTTCAACAGTATTTCGTAATTAGAATTTTATTTTTCAATTTTGATTAAATTTTTTTTTCGCACATTCGCTTGGCTAGTAGAAAGTGATTTAGCATGAAGTCCGCCTTTTGTTAACTGTTTTATGGTGGGCAATACAGAGAAAAAAAATATATTGGAAAACTTTTTTGGAAAACAAAATGAACGGACAAAAGTTATTAAGATAAATGGGACAACATATCGATATCGTTCAATTTTATTGGTTTTATAGTTACCTATGCTTAATTACGCTTGTAATTTGTTTAGAAATAATCTACGACATTAGCTCTACAGAGGACATTTAGAAAAATAAATGGATAATTGCGCCTAATTTATTGTTCAAAAATAAATAAAATAAAGTAAATTAACAGTTCTAAAATAAATAGAAAATTATAATATTAATTGTTAATTTATTTACAAAGGAATTTTAGACATGACTTTTAAACATGTCATCTTAGTTTAGTTCAGCGATTTGTGTAGAATAGAATGGGCACTAGGATTTATGCTAATACACAAGATGTTCTAAAATAAATTGACTGGTCTAAAAGTAATGCTATTGTTATCACAATTTTCTCTGTAGAAAAGGATAACAATATTTTCAGCCCTGCCTTTTGTTTAGACATTGTGTGCAACAAAAGAGGCACTATGGGTTCTACTTTTGTCGCACAAAATGCATTACACTAAATTGACAATGTTAAAGTTATCTTTTACAATGTTTCCCGTCGCGAAGACAAGATCTGTTTTGGACTTCTCAATTAAGTTTAGTTGGGTCATTTGTGTACAACGGAATTGTTGCTAGTTTTGTTGCACATGGTGTTCTAGAATAAATTAACAGATCTAAGTACTGCTTAATTCATTTCACAATGTTCACGGCAGAAAAGGACAGCACTATTTTAAGACCTGTCAATTTAGTTTTGTTCAGTAATTTCTCTATAATACAATAGGCGCTATTAATTCGTGCTGCAATCATCTTTTTGGCCTCAGGGTTCACAAGCAGATCCTTGACCTCTTACCCAACCTCACACATACTACCCGTGGTTCAGAGTGTAATACTAAATTGCTTAATTTAAACAAAATACACTTAACTACCCAGATAGGAACTTCTTTATTATGAGATTTGGCAATCGGGATTGTTGTTCGCGGAGTATTACAAAGATATGGTATTTTGTTAAATGTTATAGACCGAGAACCGGTGGTAAACTAATACCTTAGTTTGTTTTTTTGTCGTTTTTGCAAGTCAGATAAGAATAACAATTTTTTTCTAACTTCCAATAAATGATAATATTATACACCGACCTCTCTGCTTTTATATGTTAAGCGATCATTTATTATCAATTCGAATAATATCTCGAACGGGTCAGATCAAAATTTGAACAACGTTTGTGAAAGAAGCTTCCTTAACTTCCAAAAAAATATTAACCTATATTCTGATGAAGCCCAAAAATAGTTAAAATCTACAAGATCACTTATTTACGAAGTGATTTGCTTTTTCTAAACCTTTCTTCTAATATATATAATAAAATGAAGCAGGAAATTTTGCAACTTTAGTTCTCAGATCCTTAATAAAACAAAGATAAATGATTAAGTATCCCTTTTTAAATATAGAATTTAAATGACAGCTGATGTAATAATGCGATTGGCTTCGCTATTATACCTTCGCTATCTTCGTATTTATAACCTTGCAATCGAACTAGCGTCTTAAAACTGCTTCTAAAAATAAAATTATCATTACCATATTAGTCTAATTAAAGTTCCACTTAAATTTAACAAATAAAACAGAAATAGACGTCAGAACTGTAAACTTCCTACTTTTAATTTGATTAAATTACTGTTTCAAACTAATCCAAATGTCAACGTGGGTGTGTATTTAATTAATTTGACAAGCATACCACTCTATAAAATTACTAGTAATTACTATTGACCTTGAGTTACTTGCCGTTTGGTCAAGGTTTTTCGTGCTTTGTATTTTGGAGAGGGATCTCTATAGCAGCTAGAGGGGTTAAGTATACAGTTTTTTTTTTCAAATGTTGAATACTAGCCCATACCCGCGACTTCATCAGGTGTTTTGTTTTCCTGCGAATTAAATACTAAGTACCGAACAAATTCACAGAAGTACGTTCTGCGCACCTTTTTCTCCAACGTTGGCTTATGCTCTCCGTCCTTTCCACTAATTCTTTGCCGAAAATAAATTTGATTGGTTGCTTAGTTAGGGCGTGAAGAAAGGAAAAACAAACAAACTTTATTTTAAAGGGTGAAATTTCAGTAAAGTACCGAAAAACTTTGTTCGAATTATAATGTATTCGATAAATTAAACCAGCCAGTTCGCAATAGAGCAACGTGTTGGCTCAAAGTGCTATATCCATCGAAATAGAATGCCTGGTCTCAGCGGAGGGTTTTGAATACAGACATCGATGAGTCGACTGACTCTTATACTATAAAACCTCTTAGTTTTATAGATCTCAATGATAGTGTTGCAGTTGAATTTAATAAAGCCGAAATACATTGAGATAAAACAATGGGTACTGAAGACGTTGACCTTATTGTAATCGTCTATTGTTTTTGTTTGAAAATAAATGCAATTTATATAAAACAAATGATGGTGAATGGAAAACCACCGCCAATAAACATCGGGGCATGCATGAAAGGGGTCCTACAAATTGGTGCCTTGTGCCCATTAGTTTAAGGCGTAGGTGTCAACCTTCATGCGTCTGTAATGACACCAGCAACCAGACCATCAGACCAGAACACAGTAAAGCGGCAGAAATAAGCATGGTGCTAGTACATCCCCGGACGAACTCTGGCACAAAAAGCTCTGCTTAGTTTACTACGCGTTAGCAGACCCAATGCTTAATTACGGACTTAGCAACAATGAGTACATACCTAGAAGAAATAAAAAAAAAATTAGACTTTTCCAAGGTTATAAAGAAAAAGCACGACTGAAACTGTAATACCTATCTATTTATTTCTTTATTTATTTTATTTACTAGGGACAACAGAGAAACATTAAAAAAAAAATTGCACTAGCACAAGATCATCAGACCACATCATCATCATCACCATCATCATTTCAACCTATAGACGCCCACAGCTGGACAAAGTTCTTTTGTAGGGAGTTCCAAATTCCACGGTTTTGCGCCGCTTGGGTCCAGCAGCTACCTGCCACGCACTTAATGTCGTCTGTCCACCTTGTTGGGGGTCGACCAACGCTGCGCTTAACCGTGCGGACCCCTTTCTTCGAAATATGAAGACCCACATCATTGTCCACAAATTACTAAACTTATATTGAATAAAAAGGGCTACACAAAATTTGAAAAAGAAAGTTAAGTTATTATAAAAATTAATAATTTATATACAAAACATTAAACATATAATGCAAGCTACTTAATACAACTTATTATTTTTAATTTTTTATATTTCAGATTGCATATGACCAATATTTTGACACTAGTTGCATAAATAAATCTAGTTTATTTATTTTATACAACAAACATAAGCCTTGGTTTGTACCAATAATGTTTGGAAACCAGTTTCACCCGTTTTTACATTTTAGAGAATCTTTTTCGATAACCTCTTGTTGCAAAGAGCTATTTAAGAAAAGTTTTGCCATTCAATGGGCCAGTTTTTTTTGTATTTCTGTTATAAAGCTTCTATATGATGCTTTATTAACTACTAGCTGGCCCGCGCAACTTCGTCTCCACCTAGAAAAAAACCTAGAAACTAATTGCAGCGCTACCTACCAGGTGGACCTGTTTTATTTCCAAACTATGTTATTCGCAGCCGTACGTGTTATTCTATACCCGTCGCAACTTCTAAGCGATAGGTTCAATTCGAACATTTTAAAACTAAATTTGCAGGTATATAATCAAACTTTATATTTATATTACTTTATTTCTTTCGCATTTATAATATTAGTATTTAGTAGGATGATACGCATGCATTCGATCGTTGTTCCGTATGCCTCGCACCTTGCTGTTATCTGTGAAGAATTATGTCCTTTATCTAATACAATATTTATCAGATCTTCATTAAAATTAGACAGAACATGCTTAGTAGTATACACATCCAAATAAAAAAAGAATTATAAAAATCGGTCGAAATTTAACGGAGGTATGATGTAAAATTGATAAAAAATTTCATCCCATTTCTCGGAGGTAACTTATTATTTATCGTGATAAAGGTAATAATAAGTTTAATAAGTTTATTTCAATTAACAGTTACACAGCAAATTAAAAATAGTACAAAATAAGGCAAACATAAGGTAATGTGTATCATGAAACCCAAATTCGATAATACTGCTATAGTGCAAGACTGAGTCGCAGTTATTATCGCCCGTCTCTGGAGCGAGAACCATACACTTAAATTAAATCTAGTGAGATTAATAAAAATAAAAACCGAAAAACTTTTTGAATTAAATTCAATTGAAAGCATTGATAAACTCAATTTTTTTTTTCTACATTTACATAAATACATCCATAATTTTTTTTTTTTTTTTTATAAATATAATTAATTGTACTTAAAAAACTAAATATGAGTGTGTGCGTGCGCGTGTGTTTATGTGTATGTGTATGTGTATGTGAGTGTGGGTGAGGGTGAGGGTGTGATTGTATGTATTATTGAATAAGGTTTTCAGTCTCATCATAAGTTAGGTTAAGAAGCCAATTCGTTAATTCAATTTTACATTTTCGTGATGTTAATGAGTAAATGGATATTTTTTTATTAATTTTGTTATAAAGCATTGAACTTATGAAGTAAGAGTGGCGACCAGCTAAAGCGGTTCTGCGTGGTTCAACTTGACAAATCCTATCAAACCTACGCTTATTTTTAACAAACTCTGAATCATAGGTAGTATTGCCGTGCTTACGAAGAGTAATTAACAGCACGTATAGTTTGCGTACCGAAAGAACCCTGCCCTGCTTATATAATTCAGTGGTGGGAAAACGTATCGGTTTCAGCATCATCACTTTCAATACAGACCTTTGGGCCCTTTCCAACCGAAGCATTATAGTTTTGCCGGCACCTCCCCAAACTGTTATGCAGTAACCAAGAACAGATTGCACGAAAGCAAAGTATATAGATTTTAAAGTGTCTATTTTGGCTGTATTTCTGAGATTTCTGAAAATATACATTGTCTTTCTAACTCTGGAGATAACAGATTCAATGTGATCATTCCATGTGAGGCACTCATCAATAACCACACCAAGGTATTTGATGCTTTGCGTACGCGCAATCCGGCTACAGTCACAACTTTTATCAAGTGGGACAGAACATCGATGAGCACAGATTGAGAATGAGGCAGGCGGCAAGGAACGCCTTGATCCAAATGTTACAAATTTTGTCTTTGAAACATTGACTGTTAGTAAGTTGCAAGACAGCCAGTTTATAACATTAGCCAAAGCTAATTCAGCATTACCACGTGCTTTCTCCCATGTTAAGCCATGAACAAGAAGAGCCGTGTCATCAGTATAACTTATTATCTTGCAATTTGGTAGGGTGAACTGACAGAGCTCATTAATGTATACCAAAAAAAGAGTGGGCCCAAGTACGCTTCCTTGTGGCACCCCAAAATTAAGATTCTTGTCATGGCTGGTTACATCGTTTACGGAAACACTTTGTGTTCTCTCAGTAAGGTAACTTTTAAATAGAGATAAGGGCAATCCACGCACACCTAACCTTTCTAATTTATTTAAAAGTTTCGGAATAGAGACTGTGTCGAAGGCTTTAGAGAGGTCTAAAAAGATGCCAATAGTCTTTTTCTTTTGGTCTATGTTCTGTATTGTGGTATCCATTAAACTCGGAACTGCATCCTCGGTCGATTTATTTGATCTAAAACCAAACTGATGATATAATAGGTAAGAGTACGTGTCTAGCTGATTTTAAGATTGATGTCGATATACCATCCCAGCCCACAGCACAGTTATTTTTAAGTCCAAGGATGAGCGACTCGACCTCGTTACTGTCACTTCACGTCACACAAAGGTACTTCTTACCTTATATGTTGACCAAGTATATCAGCTACCACTTTCCCAAATTTTATTTAAATCCGTTTAGTAGTTTTTACGTGATGCCCGGACAGACAGACAGACAGACAAAAATTAAATAAAAATCTGTTTTGGACTCAGTGTCGATTATAAAGCATGCCCCGGTCAAAATTTTCAAAATATATTAAATGTACAGAAATCTTCCAGTTACAGTTTTATTATAAGTATAGATTACGATCTAGCCTATTTACATGGCTAATAAGTAACCTAATGTTAACTTTTAATATATTGGTTGCAGCATTGCCCCTTTGAATGGCCAAACTAATTCGTTGGCCAAGGTAACTGTCCGCTCTACGATCACCGGTAGACTCGATAACCCTTTTCGATAATTCATTGAAAAGAGCTCGTGCCTCCGGACCCCTCGGTTCCAAAGTCTCTACTCCAAAAGGTACAAAAATGAAACTGCTATCCAGGTTTTCATATTTACGCCTCTTGTCCTGCTCGGCACTGGTAGCAGCCGCATCCACCATTGACAATGTGGCCTGGATGTGTGATGTAGCTAGGGTATCGACACAAGTAGCATCCCACACAAGTGACCTTCCCTGCCTCAAAGGAATGAGCGCAATACCATCAGGTCTCTAATTATATTTTTATCACAACTAAGATAAAGTCCCATGACTTAACTCAGTTACTAACACTATGGTGAAAACACTATTAAAAGGTTTATTTAGCTAAAAACTTACCTGCTTATGGTATAAAGGCACCACTTGAATTCCAAGTGGCCTAGATTTCATATTTTCTTTGCTAAGTCCATTAACCTGAATCTATTTCAAAAGCGAAATGATACGCGCTTTAGTGAAAGACGTATTGATATCTGCGGAAAATCTGACAAACACATCGAGTGGTTGCAGAGATGAAAGATAAGAGAAGTAACGCGGTTTGGCAGCAAGCATTTAAGATAAATATCTTTAGACCTTAAACTATTAAGAAAGGAAAGCAAATGACGCTCCAAATTATAATAAACGTGGACAAGCATATTTCAGAATATAGTAGGAAAAGCCATACAGAGGTACGACGAAGCAATATATATTTATATTTTTATTTTATACTTCGAAAGGCATGCAAGTAGCACTTTCGTTTTTCTGTTTCACTCCGTGGGAAAATGAAAACTGGACAAGGTGGTGACAATCTGCAATCTGATCAGACACCGCACGCCAATATTTTATTTAAATCGGAGGATAAATAATATTTTTTTCACAGATTGCAAAAAACTTTCATAAACCTAATTAACCTATATTTATTATATTTATTAATAAACTGGCAGCTAACTTTTAGTTTCAATTGAAATCAATTAATTAAGTCAATTCATGCTCACGTTTAGCTAATGAACCCTTCAAATGAATAGTTATGAATGAAAGTCATTAGTAAATGTATTTTCTGTTGGAATTCATTAAATGCTTTTTCTATATACCTACTTGTTTTTTATTTATATTTGCCTACAACTTTACTTTGTGTCTTTTTTTATACTAAAGTGACGGTATTAGTTTGGGCCTATAAAAAAAGTTAAAAGCCATTGGGTATGAGTATAAGAGTTCGCTTTGAAACTAACAATATTTTTTGCTGCGCGTGAGAGTTTAAAGATAATAAATAAATAAAGTAACTCCTTCTCATTGTGGGACCCTTGCTCTGTAGTGGGCCGGCAATGGGTTGATGTGCTGATGATGATGATGAAATAAATTAATATAGGTACTACGACAATACACACATCGCCACCTAGCCACAATATAGGTACTACGACAATACACACATCGCCACCTAGCCACAATATAGGTACTACGACAATACACACATCGCCACCTAGCCACAATATAGGTAATACGACAATACACACAATATCGCCACCTAGCCACAATATAGGTACTACGACAATACACACATTGCCACCTAGCCACAATATAGGTACTACGACAATACACACATCGCCACCTAGCCACAATATAGGTACTACGGCAATACACACATCGCCACCTAGCCACAATATAGGTACTACGACAATACACACATCACCACCTAGCCACATTGTAAGCGTAGCTTGTGTTATTAAGATGACTGATGAATATTAATTATGAATAATATACATAAACACTTTTTTCCTTTTTAATTCACATTTTTCCTCTACAAATAAACACCTATATATATATATATTGTATAATTTTAAATCATATTTATTGCACAACCTACCTCTTTTCTTTGTTATTTCCTTTTACGCCATTGGTTGCCTGGAAGAAATCGCTATGTAGCGATAAGGCCACCAAATTGTACTCTCTTGATGTGTATTTATATCTCTGTAACTACTTATTTCTTTGGTGTACAATAATAGTGTATTCATTCATTCATACCATGCACTGAAAATCCCCAGCCCACTGGGTAGGACTTCGACTTCACTTTCGGAGGCCGAGATCGATTCCCAGCCAGCACCTCTTATTTTCTAACTTATGCAATTCAAATATTACTTGCTTCAACGGTGAAGGAAAACATCGTAAGGAAACCTGCATACCTTTTTTTTTGGTGGGTAGGCATAAAAGAAACAAGTCACAAATTTTACTGCTCTGATTCTTAAATTTATTTAAATCATATAAAGTGTTTTATTATTATATATTATGTACCTGTGAATAGCCTAATCCAGCCAGCTTGCTAAAACTGATTTGCACAGAACCTATCTTTAGCTTTGATTGTGTGCTAATATAACCTTACTTTTTCACTTTCACAATCACTGTTACTTGTCAACAATGGAGTCACTTAAAAGAAGCCTTTATGAGATCAATGACCACTTCAATGCCACGATGGCAGAATTTCAGAAGGAGTTGAAGGGCACAGCACAGCATCCCAGCCACAAGTCCATCTTCGAACATAAAATCGCAGTTTGTGGCCTTCCGATCATTTGTTATGACTGCTTTAGAAAATCTGCAGCTGCAGGTGGAACTTTTAGCCAGGCAACAAGATGAGTTGGAAATGCGGTTTAGAAGGAAGATTCTTCAATCCGCACTGGGCCAGCGTTGTGGACTACGGCCTTAACCCCTTCTCATTGTGGGAGGAGACATGTGCCCTGTAGTGGGCCGATAACGGGTTGATATGATGACGTTGAAATTAATGTTCGTCATGCAAACATTTTCCAGTTGTGGGAATCGAATCCACGGCCTTGGACTCAGAAAGCAGTGTCGCTGCCCACTGCACCAATCGTAAACATTCTTCAAGATTAACGTTAGTGCTTTTTCTTGCTGTTAGGAAAAATTTTAATCACGTACGCAAATTGTTAAAATCTCTGAATACACCTTCGTAAAAAACCTACTTACTTACAAATGATATTACGATTAATCTTCCACTAATTACTCGGTACTTATTAGTATTGTGGCATGCGGTCAGTACGTAAATAATGTGCAGTTTGTGTACCCATCTTCTAAACAATTGTTGGTAATACATGGTCTTAGATGTAGATACTCTTACAATGTAGTTACGTCAACGAACGTTAAAACTGCAGAATCTACCAAAAGTTTAAGCAGTTGCACTTTAAAATGGTAGTAAATTTAAAAGAATTTTTTATTGGGTGCAATCTCACCTGATGGTAAGTATGATATTGTAACGGGCTAACCTGCTATATGCCAGTTATATAAAATATTAAACCTATAGGTACCCCTAATCGGCCTACGCGACATCATACCAAACGCTAAATAGCTTAGCGGCACGTCTTTGTCGGTAGGGTGGAAGCCCAGCTACGGCCGAAGCCTCCAATCAGATCAGACCAGAGAAGATACAGAAATTATAAATTGCTAAATTGCCCCTGCTGGAGATCGAGCCCGGGACCTTCCACTTAAAACCAAAGCTCTCGCTAATGCGCTAGGGAGGTCTTCAAAGGATATCCTAAAAGGAAACTTATTATCATGAAATATACCTTGAAAAAATTGGGAGCAGATTGCGGCGCAGAAGTCAACATGGCGTAAAATCACGAAAAAATAAACATATCTCAAAAACTAAAAATAGGTTCCGTACCATATAAAGACAACAAAAAAATCATGTCTGTTGTATGCTTAAATATTTGTTTTATTTTAAGATAATTATTTATTGAAGTGAATATTTCAAGCGTCTTCCTATTGCCTTTATCAATATCGAGTAAAAACGAGCAAAAAATTTGTATAGCCCCCTTAAATATTTATTTTATTATATTCTTTAGTATTTGTTGTTATAGTGGAAACATAAATACATAATCTGTGGAAATTTTAACTGACGGACGGAAGGGTATTTGAGTCTTTTGGTAATAGGGTCCCGTTTTACCCTTGAGTACGGAACCCCTAAAAATGTTGCATTTGGATGAGGATCATTCGTATTATGAATTATGGCCGAATAGAATTAATTGATCGTTTTTTACTAACGAGTGATGATAAATCTATGTAAATTATGATCCAAGGAAATATTTTCACGAAAATATGTGGTTTTTGATCCTAATAATATATTTTTGCCATATAAGCGAGGAATTTTTTTGCCTAATTTGCCTAATTCGTTTTAAAAATATTACTATTCTAATTACTTAGTTTGTTCTATTACTGCTTCTATAATAGTGTTGTTATAAAGTGCATTAATAAATCCTATTATTTATTGTCTATACTAATAATACAGCTGTTTTTTTTTTTGTTTTGTTTGTTTGAATCTACTAAAAAAAAATTCAAAAAAATTCAAAATTCATTTATTTCAAGTAGGCCTAATATAAGCACTTTTGAAACGTCAAGTCTGTCTGTGTGTAGTGACTCTACCAGAAGGCAGATTCTACCGAGAAGAAGCCGGCAAGAAACTCAGCAGTTGCTCTTTTCCAAC
Organism: Pararge aegeria; assembly: GCF_905163445.1. NCBI lineage: Eukaryota > Metazoa > Arthropoda > Insecta > Lepidoptera > Nymphalidae > Pararge > Pararge aegeria. The sequence goes on from NC_053187.1 coordinate 18,372,742, forward strand.
ATTAACAAATTACATTTTACATTTCAAAATTCATTTTTCTATCTTGTGAGAGATGAAAGCGTAGCCGGATCCTTCCAAGTAACCTCTTTATTAAGAAATTCATCAATAGTATAATAACCTCGCTGTAATAAATGTTTTTTAACACATTCTTTAAACTTATGCATTGGTAGGTCCAAAATTACCTTAGGAATCATATTATAAAAGCGTAAACTAATCGCTAAAAGGGGAGATAGAGAAAGATTTTTAAAATATTAAAAGAAGTGAGCACACACACACATTGACATTTTCAAAAGTATATTTATAGAATGATTTAGCTTATTTTTAAGGTTTTTTTTTTATTTCTAATATTATAAATTAGTAAATAATTAATATTAAGTAAATTAGTTGGATTGGAGAAATACCAGTAACAACTCTGCAAAACTTAACCACAAATAAATAAATAAATATACCACGACAATACACACATCGCCACACATCTAACTCCAAAGTAAGCGTAGCTTGTGTTATGGGTACTAAGATGACTGATGAATATTTTTTTGAATAATATGTACTTACATAAATACTTAAAAAAAAAAATCATGTTAATAACACAAACATGTTCCAGTTGTGGGAATCTAACCCAAGGCCATAGACTCAGTAAGCAGGGTAGCTGTCCAAATTACTTCAGTTCCTCCAGACCAAAGTCTTCGAACAGTGCATGTAGAAAGTGATGATTTATCAACAATAACCACCAGGAAGTCAAGGGTTAAATAGTAGTGAAAAAAATGATCCGACTGCAGCTGCAGCTCTCAAAGCGGCCCAAATAAATGAACGGGCGAGCTAAATATACCGTAATTACAGATAGTGTGACAATGCAAGGCCACTTAATAAAAAGCCAGTTCTTACACATTTCTGAATACCAATGATTTGATAAACTACTTACTACTACTGTAAGAGATTGCTTGAAAATTATGTAATCGACTAGTGTATTTACAGATTAATATTGTTACGTTTAATGTATCTACATAAGAATTTAGCATAACGACTTCCATACAAGTATTAATAGACATTAAACACTTATAAGACGGAGGATGTTTGAGAACATCATTAAGTATAGGGCAGGAAAAGAGTATATGAGAGTTTGAACCTTCATCTAGACCGCATACATACGAGTACATTGAGTGAACCGAAGTGCGGGTAACCCCGCACTACGCTACGGAACTCATTACTGTTACTCGTGAAAATATGGATGCTACTCATGCTTACAAGTTGAACAAATTGTATTACATTACTCTAAGTGTGTGAGTGCCAGAATGCATGCAAGGCTACTTGACATAGATTTCGTTTTCACTTCTATCAGCAAAGACTGCCCCTTTTTGTAAAATAAAAATAAAACGTTGTTTACTGTAGCGTCCTTGAGGTTCGGATACATACAGTCTACCACATTTTATATGACACCTTTATCACTACCGCAGTACATGCGAAGTGTAATGGATACGATCGCTAGGCTGTACATTTAAAGGCTACTCTAAAGGTCGTCGACCAAGTAGGCTTGAAACACATCGTATTGCTTTTTTGGACTAGCATAATCACCTGTGCGCCTTTGACACGAATTAAATGTTAATATAATTACATATTATCAACGTACTTTCATAATTAACCGGATACATTGTGATTGTTATCATAATATAGTTAAATAGCAATTCCACGCGTTATACCCACGTGAACGCAATATTTTGTTTTTCACTATCGATATTCCCAAAGCCTTATTTCTAGCATTGTATGGGAAGTTTTTTATGGCATCTTAATTTGGTATTTTTGTCCTCTGTTTTTTTTTTAATTATTCTCTCTGAAGTCACCACTATCTCCCGTATATGCATATTCTTTTACACAACGTGGACAGGAATTACCAAATTTGTGTTGAAGGGCGCATAAGTATACTTAATAAGGAGTCACCCTGTACACCCTGTTAAATAAAAAGGAGCATATTTATTTTTCCATACAAACTAATTCAAAACATTCTAAGTGTTTACTTATGACAACCCTATTGAAGATAAAAGACCTACACGCGTATATTACCTACGATACGCAACGAGTACCTAATAAAGTGACAGGAATAACTTGATTTTACTTCTGCATGTGATGTTAGGGCTGCATCTGATTTCTTTCGGAAAAGATTATGGCAAGGTTTTACTCAAACTCTATTAGCGTTTCGGTTTCACAGATAAGTCTCAGAGACAGTAAATAATGTACCTCTAAAGCCTCTGAAGTATTATTTCGGTTTTTATATTATACAAAATTAAAATCAAGTGCCTAGTGTAGTATGAAAGTGTCTGTCTTTGATCTTCAATAGGGTTGTCGTAAGTGAACATTTAGAATGTTTTGAATTACTTTGTATGTAAAATTAATATGCTTTTTTTAATTAATTATTTTTACAGGGTGATTCTTTAAGAAATGTACTTATGCGGCCTTCAACAGTGTTTCGAATATCCGTTACACGTTGTATATCTACATAATATTGTCTTGAAACTAAACAGTATGCCTTCATTATGTCGATTTAAATGATCTTTTAGTTTTTAAATTATTCACTAATTATCTACTTTTGTGACCATCATAGTTTCAGATGGCAGTAATTTAATTATTAGCAGTAATTTAATTATTAGCTTCATTTATTTATTAGCTTTTCATGGGAAACAAACAGTATTATTACACATAAAAGTAATGCCGTATTTTTGTATCAAATAATCCAATGAAGTTTCCACAACTTGGGTATACATATAATACGATAACATTAACCACAATTGCTTAGGAATAAGTAGCAAGCAATTATAAAACGAAAATGAAAAACAAAAACTTTAAAGCTTATAATACTTATTTTGTCATAATAAATTTCCTAAAAGTGCCAATTTTGACATGAAAAATGTCCGTCTCACAATATTTGTTGTTAAAAGCATTGCACACACAAGATAAAAAGTTATTTGTAATATTGAAACCCCCCTATAAATCATGGAATAGATTGTGCGAATTATTTCTAAACGGTTTCTACGCACCGTACCGGAACGTCAAATCGCTGGGCGGTAGGTAATTGTGGTAACTAGTCAATAAAACTTCCCACCAAACGCCTGAGAAAATTTGGAAATTACATAATCCCAAATTGCTTTTTCCTGTTGATGATCAAACTTGTGACCTCAAAACTTATGAGACCGGTTACCACTGCGCCATTCAGAACGTCAAAATCTGCACGCTTTGTATTTATTCATCGAGCCTATTACATTATTTGTACTATAAACAGATAATGATCATTCTTTCGTAATCAGGCTCGTAAAATTATGATTTTTATTATTTCATCGGCATTTTTGTTCATGAAATTTACATTTTTTTGCATACAGTACAATGAGCAATTTATTTTATATATTTATTATTTTATTTTCAAGTGTTTACGGGTACATTAACTGATATCACAAAGCTGCAGAGTTTTTAAATATTTATAAAGTAACATATAAAACATATTTTAATAGCGGAAGTCGATAATTAGGTAACATACCACGCAAAAATAAAGTTTAATTGTTTGCTTTAAATTAAAATAAAAAAATACAGCAATATTATGATATAAAAATAAACTACAAAATATGCATGATATAAATATTTAGCCTCTTATAGATAGGTTTAAACGAAAAGTCGTTGAAAGTACGATAATTTTTCTGGTGGGAACCTTCGACCGTGGTTATTTACCATTCTACCACCTTCTTTTGCGTTCCTGTACGATGCCTCATAGAAACCTGACGCATATTGCTGTCATTTTACGAAGAATCATTTACATTTTGTGGAAATAAAAAACTTAAGAGTTTGGAACATCGTCGCAAGGTTGCCTGCCTTTCGGTATTCTATAGGATATATTTGAGTGTGCTCAAGAACTATTTGATCTAGTTCCCCCCTCGCCTTTTTACCATCGAACCGCGAGGCACCGGAAGGATCTGCATCTCTACGTGGTCGATATACCGCGGACGCGTACGAAGCGCTTCGCATCTTCGTTTCTAATTCGCACTGCTAGGATCTGGAATGCTCTTCCAGCTTCCATTTTCCCCAGTTCTTACAACATTAGTACCTTCAAATCAAGAGTGAATAGGCATCTTCTAGGCAAACGCGCTCCACCTTAGGCTGCATCATCGCTTACCATCAGGTGTGATTGCAGTCAAGCGCTCGTCTATAAATATAAAAAAAAAAAAAAAACGTCTGAATTATTATGCTTATTTTTAAGTTATCAACAGCTTACTTGAAGTGGTATAAAAAAATGCGAAAAGATTTTATTATTTCATTGAGCCGTACTCTAAATTCCTAGGTATCTTTGGACACTGCGGGAATTGGCTGTCAAATATTTATATAATAATTGTGATTATTTTAAAACTTCTTGCTAACCGTTTTTGGTCCCTGGATAAGAAAATTATATATCTGTCTCCAGGATGTAGAGTACGGTTCAAAATTTCCCCAAAATCTGTTAACTGTGAAGCCAGTAACAAAAGCTACATTTTTAAATCCCCCGGGATTGTTATCCGGATACTTTTCTGTAATAGATTTCCAATGCCTATCTCCAGGATTCAAGCTCTATTTGCCAAATTTCATTCTTGATCAGTGCAGCGGTTGAGCCAAAAATAGGTAACAAATAAACAAACAGACATACTCCCGCATTTATATTTTTAGTATAGAATTTCATTGACATTCAGTCATTAAATAATGACTGCGAGTAAATCACGATGTTTTTTTTTTGTATAAGGTCAAAGACCGTCACTGACTTGAGATCGAATTTGCTTGGTCACGAAAAATGTACTATAATTTTATAGATCTCTGGCCTCTATTGTTAACATTATTAAGAGATTGTTTGTACGTTTGTGTTTGAACGCAGCTAAAATGTTTATTTATAAGCTTGTTTTTACAGCAATTATTGCAGCAATTTGAACCATGACCCATGGTTAATTAAATACACCTGACTGACTGACTAATTCAGCCATAGGATACATTTCATCCCGGGCCGGAGTTTTGATGGATTTTTGAAATCCTTCCTGGCGCAGCGTTCAGCGCTATGGTTTTAAGTGAGAGGTACCAGATTCAATCCCCGGTAGGAGCAATTTGGGTTCTCTCTGACAAACGTCCGCGTAGAAACAGTTTAGGGGTATGAGTTTAATATAACTACCAAACTCTTAACAGGTTAGCCCGTTACCATTTCAAACTACATCATCAGTTACCACCAGGTGAGAATGCAATCAAGGACTTATTTGTTGTGGGATAAAATTTAAAAAATAATTTTATTTAACGCGAGCAAAGTCGCGGGCAGCAGCTAGTATACTATATACCAATAATTATAAGCCGTTATTGCATTAAGATGGCCATGACCTACCGCACCTCGTAATAATATCGATGTACGAACATGTTACGCAACGCCTGGCCAGCGCATACAGATATGTGACTCACGAAATATTTTCAGTGCCTCCAATGTGAAATTTTGCCCAAGTGTATTTCATAATTTAGTATTTCCATCACACTTGCTAATATTCGTATTAGCTCATAATCTAAAGTATTGAACACGGGATTTTTTTTTTCACATTACCGTACTTGTGTTTGATGATATCCCAATTGAGATATAATTATAACTCTATAAAAAAATATCTCTATATCTAACTCTTTCAATTATAACTATATAACTCTAGCTAACAAAGCTTATTCTTCATATAAAAATTGCAAAATTTATGAAGTGTTTATTTATTTTAAGACAAAGAGGTAGTACTTATTAATCAAGAAAATTTATGCCAACTAATAATTTAGTAAATGTTTCAATATTAAAAGTTAGTGGCATTATACGCATATTCTATTCTTCATATTATTTCTACGCCAGTATTGTGTAGTGTTTTAAAATGTCGTATGCATTCTCATCGCTCATACACGTTCTCTTATCGAATTCACTGCAGCGCGAGTATCTCTACATCGAGTGTAATGACAACACTATCACACTAGTATCATAATGCACTATTTTTTTATTCAATCATAAAGTGTATTTGTTTTCGAATAATGAGGAATGAAATAATACAAAAATTGATAAATCTATACAATGACGTAATTAACACAATTAAAATAACGATTTCTCGAGGTATTAATACATTGTTGAAAAGAAAATTATATGTAGTGCAAATGGAAATTGCTTAAAGATTTCAAACTAAGATTTTCGTGGTTAAACAACATTTCTTAAAAATAGTCAAACGGGTCACGCCAAACCTAACACGATATTATTTTGACGATCCATGTAACTGGGTCAAAATATCCTAAATCCCACGATAATATTTTGAAATTTGTCGATATTTCGATCTTTTTTTAATTTGAACTTTTCTAAGAAATGTTTATGGATTCCGACGATACATTTCAATCTGTTCAGACACACATAAATACATAAATACTCACGATCATTAACTCTAACACACACAGTCTATTTTTGTCTTCAGATTTAGTTCCCAAATTGGAACTAAATCTGGTTATTAAGTGATACTAAAGTTAGACTTCACAAAAAAATCACGGATATACCGAAAACAAGTATTCCTTTGGCACGGCCTACAGCCTAAACAGATTGATATATTATAATTAATGAGATGTCGCCATATTTATCTTTAGTTTTAGGAAATACAATGAGTTAGTGGTCTCGCTAAATAAATAATGAAGTTAAAACTTATGTGCAAAAAAAAAATATCAGATATAGGTATGTTTTAAAAAATGTAACAATAAATATTACTGTCGATAATAATCAGTAGGTACTATAAAAATTTACTATATATTTCTTCTCTTTTCGGTAAAAGACTTCTGGTTAGGGCTTCGGCCTTCCATCGCAGGAACTCAACTTTCCGGAATTTGCTTTAACGGTAAACAAAAACATCGTAAGGTTGCCTATAAAGTTCTCAAAGGCGTGTTAAGTCGACCAATCTGCACTTGGCGAGTGAGTCCACCAATCTGCACTAGAGTGGTGGACTACGGCCTAAAGCCTTCTCATTCCGAGACCTTTGCACTGCAGGGGGCCCGTAATAGTTTGATAATGATGACGATGATATCTCTTCTCAACACAGTATTATAACAAAGACGCTTGCCGCTTCTGTCTGTTTACCCGCTAACTTCTTCAAAACTAAGGAACGGATTTTGATACGGTCAGACTTCACCATCGATAAGATAAGATTTCACAGATGGTTGAAATATATTAAAAAAACTTGTTTGGGTTTTATGAGTATATAATATTCAGTAATTACGATACCTTTAGAATTCATTCAAATTCTCTCGTTCAAATACTACCTTTAATTAAACAGTTCAGAGGCCTTCGCCCAGTCTTTTATTTAAAATTTGGTAATACATTTTTATAATGTTTACTCACTTGTGTGATAAAACGGAACTTAAGTAATGCCGTACTGAATTAATTAGCCACATAATGTATGTTCGAGTTAACAATGTGCAATACCACCATAGTTACTAAATATAAACTTGTAGTAACAAACATTGAATAATAGCACTTATGTTTCACGCTTCAGATATCAGTTTAGTTTGGAATGCTTTTGAATAGTTTTCTTTTTTTCTATTTCTTACCGTGTGAAAAATAATTTATGAATGGAGTTTTTAATTACTCGGTCAATTGCGTATCATGTTTAATTATTGTACTAATTCATTATTTTATATATCATTCATATTTTCCAAAGAGTACCTAATATTATTGTGCTGAGCCAATCTATCTGTATAAAATGAATTTATTTTCGTTAGTCTCACTAAGACTCGAGAACGGCTGGACCGATGTGGCTAACTTCGATCTTGATATATTCGTGGAAGTCTAGGGAAGTTTTTTTTTTAACGGTGAGAAAAATACAAAAAATTAGTAGGTAGTATATATATTTTATGAAGGTGTGTTTTTCACCTACCTCCTCCTAAACAGCTGAACCGATTTTTATGTCATTTTATGTGTATAGTTGGAATACAATGGGAAACCAGACGGCGATTTGGCCAGACAGCGTCTGCCAAGACGGCGTCTGCCTGGTCCACTAGTAAAATACACGAATATACATTCAATTACAGAATATGGCGTACTAAGAGTACACTCCCTAGTGTATTGTGACGACTAAAAATCTTGAAAACGGCCGCTTTTTCTTTCGTCCCCAATAAAACCAAGGTAAAAATTGTATAAAAACCTATTTTATGGTTCGGTAGTCTTCATATTATGTACTAAAGCGCTCCGAAAAGGTCGCCCTTTCGCGGTTATGGCAAACTCATACTGGACACGACTTGCCCATTTTCACCAGTCAGAGCCATGCCGGAACAACAGCATGCCAGTCAACTAGAATACTGTACTGTTGGCCATCACCGTACAGTCCTCTAGTTGGCTGGCGTTCCCCGTTTTAACAACCCACAAGTCCTCCAAAGGTTCCTGGTACCAGAAGGGTGCAATATGGGTGGAAGATAAACGCCCTCCCGTCTCCAGCCTTTGAATGTTCGCCGGACATCCCAGCCCGCCAGTCCTATACCTAGACGGGCCAACGCGTCGGAGGGACGTGCGGCTACCCCATTTCACAAGCCCCATAATGATATCTGTTAACTATTTCTAGGGGCCCAAAATCTTCCCCTTTCTATAATATCAAAAAAACTCACCTTATTCTATATATTAGTAACAGTAAGGCATGGACATAACTTTGGTATGAAATTCTCGCGCTTTGTTAATTTTTGCAAACAATTTTCAGCTTCATTAAGTATTGCAGTACTTCATTTGTGGTTCCCATATATTTTTTATTCGTTCAATTTATAATATCTCTTTTTGAAATAACGTTCCGGTTTGAAAGTCATCTTGCTACTTGTATGAATGCACACCGATTTATTTGCCATTTTATGGCCGATTTTGAGGTAATTATTTATTATTCGCTCGAACAATGTCTACAAAAAAATCATCATAAAAATAGACTTGCACTAAAAATACAAGAATTCCATTGTTTTCTTGTTAGTTGCTTCAAAAGGGATTTTAAAGTAAAGTTTTTGTTATAACTCTTATCTTAATCTTACATCCTGGTAATAATTACTAGTGATAACTTTTTGTAAATGCATCTCAATGGCATTGAGTTAAACATATTTAGAAACAAAGGTGTTCCGAAAAAAAAATGTTTTTCATAGCAAAAACGTAAAAAGTGTCAGAAGTGGGATCTAATCCTTTCTCTATTACCCTCAAGTCTTTCTCTTATGATTCGTATATCTTGTGTGTATGAATTTAAGTTTAAACTATCACAAGTTTCCGAGCGCTTAAACATAGCTTTAAGTAGCAGCAGTTAAATCAGTAATAGTAGAGCTTTTTGTGACAGAGCTCGTCCGGGGATTCTTCCCCGGAAGCCATGTAAATTTCAGCTGCTAAGCTATTCCGGTCATACAAGCTTGGGTACCAGTATAGTAACAGCTACATGAGGCGTTACAGCTACAAGTTGATGGACACACAGCGGCCCATTGTTTGACGTGTGCATGCCCTGCGGATTGTTGTTTTGTTTGTTTTCCACTTACCATCAGGTGGACCATCTATTTGATCCATCAATTATTAGTATAAAAAGTATTAAAAATGTACTTTGATTATATGTGTGGGAGAACTATAGTGACCGACATAGCCCAAAGAATAAGAAGGTTGAATGCCAGTGGGCGGGCAATGTCTGTAGAACCGATGGTAGTTGGGGCAGACATGTTCTGGAGTGGAGACCGCGGACAATAAGGCACAGTATGGGACGACCTCCAGCCCGTTGAATAGATTTTAAAAGGAAGCTGGAACGGTTGGATGAGAAAAGCGGAGGACTATGTTCAACAATGGTCGCTTATAAGCTAATGATTCTATGAGCTCACTGCAGAAGTAAATAAATAGGGATAAAGTACATGATATACCTATTTAAAAAAAATTAAGCTTAATTTGCTATACAGTAAATATATTATATTGTTAAAAATAATTGTCACCTAACAATTATACTTAACAATATAAATCTTAAAGTCAAAATCTCTTGAGGATGCTCCGGTATCGGAGCGAAACGTGCGTAGAGCGTACATTTCCAAAGATCTGTTTGGTGTGGAATATAAGGATTGAAGAAATTATAAATTACACCATACAGATTCTCCTGCCTTTCGCGATGTATAGAAAACTAAGCTTCATTTTTATAATACATCATGGATTTACGCAAAGTAACGCCTGCTTCTATCCAATACACGTGAATAAAACCTAAACACGTCGATTCAACAAAAATTAAAACTTTAAAGTCGCCTTGAAATGTCCTAATTTTGTGTATATGTTGGTATACGCCAAAGCAAACGTAGGTGTTTATACATATGTCCTTGAGTTTGGTAGTGCAAACCTTTGTTTAGAGTTTGTTGCCAAAGCCATATAAAATTGCGGATGCAAAGATACGACACCTAATTTATGAAACACTATCTGTTCCCCGCGGTTTCACCCAATAATAACACTTTTTTTTCGTTTCACCTAATATAAGAACTTTTGAAACGTCAAGTATGTCTGTTTGACTTCTGTTCTTCTTCTGTTCTCTTTGTTCTGACTTTACCACCGGTTCGGAAGGCAGTTTCTACCGAGAAGAAGCCGGCAAGGCACTCAGCGCTCCGCATTCTCCGCATTCCAAGATCCCAGTTAGCCTATATTACTCTCTGGAAAACCATATAATATTAATGTCATAAAATGTATAAAATCAGAAACAAAATAAAGGATTTGTTTATGGAGTTGTTAATTGCACTACGAACATTAGCACCTTTTAACACGGTTTATTTATTAGCATATCCTCTACCTACCTACATGTGAATGCAACACATTGTACGATATAACGTTTTTTTTACAAAATTAAAGTCTGCATAAACTGCAGCTGCTGCTGCTGAAGTTTATCCCAGAATGCAGTAGATAATCGATTTGTTGAGAACCATTAAGCAGCGACCTCGTACCAAAGTCATAGTCAAAGTCAAAAATTTATTTATTCAAGTAGGTATTGGATAGAAGCAGGCGTCACTTTGCGGAATTCCATGATCTTTTATAAAAATTAAGCTTAATTTGCTATACCTACTCCGCGAAAAGCAGGAGAATCTGTATGGTGTAATTTATAATTTCTTCAATCCTTATATTCCACACCAAACAGATCTTCGGCAATGTACCCTACACGCACGTTTCACTCTGAAACCGAAGCATCCTCAGGAGATGTTTATACAACCAATGAATAATTGTTCAAGAATTTATAAGCCACAGAATGTATAACCATGCAGATCTTCGACAATGTACCCTCTACGTACGTTTCGCTCCGAAACCGGAGCATCCTTAGGAGATGGTGATCAAACTAATGAATACTTGTTAAACTAAAACGTCGTTTTATCCGTGTTTTAAGGAAATTAAAACTGCAGCGATATCATACAAATATAGAATACGAAAGTATATTTCACCACCATAAGTTTTAGTAGCTCAGGTGGGATATCAGACGGTTCCGAAACCAGAAGACCCCGGTTTGAGTCGAGATGATTATTTTTTCCCCGTTTTTACGCTCGGTATTTTTATTTTTATTAAATAAATAAACCTACCAAACACGGGATCAGGTACTGTTTATTTTTTTATCAATGTATTTATATGGTAACTTTTACCCATCTAAATTATAATTTAACAGAATAATTAAAATACAGTAATAATCAAAATATAAAAGTTACATTACATTAAAAAGAACCAATTAACTAAATGAAGCCAGTTTTAATGTTAATGCCATAACCTTCTGAAAAATCACGACAGCGTCTGTCGCAATTACTAACGACTCATTAGATAAATGGCGGGAATCTTGCGGCCGTTGCACAAAAGAGAAAGCAATTTAAGTCGCGCGAATCTGAAGGATAATTATATATTTTTTTCGCAATTCACTAATTCACTTTAATTAACTTTAATATCAATATGTTTTTTTAATGCCAGTTCCCTTATGACGGCAGCCGCGTAAATTTGTCTCACCTTTCGATTGAGAAAGCCAATGTCTTAAAAGGTTTCAATGTCCTTGACATAACTCGTACTCTTTCTTTGTGTAAACGTAAGTGGCTCAATTTTTTTTTTTACAACGGTTTTACACGTTTTCTGTTACAAGTTTATATTGTGCTAGCTATATGGAATTACATATAGCGCGCTATTTTGGCGCAGTTTATGGATTTATCGTATCATAAAATTATTAGAGATTTATTTATTATGAGAATCTAATATAAAGATATAAAAAATTAAAATGTTTGCGCCTGGTCGCTATTTTAATGTTATTTTTAGAAACTATTGGTAAAAAATTAATCGATTTAGGTTTTCGGTGATAAATATAAAGTTCAAGGCTTATTTCTTAAAATAACAACTTATGGTGCGTTGACGAGAGTAGATGCGTAATATCAAAGGTCATTCGTGTTTGCCTTTGTGTTTTTAGTGCGTTAACTTAAAATAAGGTAATAATTATATATTATTTAAATTAAAACATTAATAAAATTTGTTCATTTTATTTTTTGCCTTAACATTTTAATCTCTTGCATTAATATTTATTTAAATAATGATGGCTCAATTATTATTCTTTCCATAAATTTTTAACAACGCATGTGTTTACAAAATAATCAGGTGGTGCATTGAAAATTGTTAAAATTTAAAAGAGATAGGTTTAATTATTTAGTTTTGATATAAAATTACAGATGATAAATGTTACTTTAAACAATATAATAACTATACATCTGTTGAAGGATATATTTTATAAAGAATCACCCTATAAAAATATTGAATCAACAGAACCATATTTATTGTTCCATACAAACTAATTCAAAATATTCCAAGTGTTTGTTACAACCCTATTGAAGATAAAAGAACGACACGCGCATATTACCTACGCTACGCGACACGTACCTAATAAAGTTCTAGGACTCACTTGATTTTAATTTTGCATGTGATGTTAGGGCTGTACCTGATTTATTTCAATAAAAACTATGGCAGTGTTTTCGATTCCACTGATAAGTCTCAGAGACAGTATATAATGTACCTGTAAAACCTATGAAGTAATATTTCGGCTTTCTTTTCCCATTGGATATTATTTGGGGCTGCGTTAATTAAATTTGTCTTTTTTATTGTAACATTTTAAATTCATGTTTTTATATATATTAAAGAAATTAATTGTCAAAATCACAATTTTTTTTGTATACCTACCTAACGTATAAACAATGTAACCATGTAGTGCATATTATTCAAATTTTTAAGAAAAAACAAAAGATAAACCATTATTATATAATGTATTTTTTAACTTATCTTGTGATGTTTTAAAAACTTCCCTAGCGTAGTGTCAAGTGTGTTCTATCCACGGCATAAGCAATTGGGGAATTTCTGAATTTTCTCTGGTACAGCCGTGGGTAGTTAAAACCCTACCGACGTAGACCGCAAAGTGATTTAGCGTTCCGGTACGTTGTCACGAAGAAATCTATTAGCAGTGTGGGTGTGACATAACTGCCATACCTCTAAAAGGTTGAGCCGCTACCATCTAAGACCGTATCATCACTTAAGTCCAGGTGGTATTGCAATCTATGGCTCACTTGTGAAATAAAATAACGCATGAAATAAATAAAAGCACCCGCAATATATATTGCGGGTGCTTTTATTTATTTAAATTTATTTATTTTATTTATTTAAAACAATTATTTTATTGTATTGTATATACAATACAATAAAATAATTGTTTTATAAATATAACCTAAAATAAACTATTTAAAACTAAATAAAATCTAAAACGTCCTCGAAATCACCGCAGCGAGGCACAGTTCCTAAGATGCTGGCAGCATTGCCCATTTGGAAAATAATAATACAATATATATATTTTCTACAGCTTTTTCTTATCACACCTTTGGTTGTTTTGGAGGAGATCGCTATGTAGCGATAACACCGCCAAATTGTACCTTCCCTCCTTTGTATTTTCCTTTTTTTTCTCCTTTGTGTACAATAAATTTATATTCATTCATTCTTGTACTCAACTATTTTTAATACCTAAAGGTTATATTTGTTTGTAAACATTTCTGTAAATTGTTAAAAACTTATATATTTATGGTAAATACAAACGAGTAATTATAGTATTTTTTGTCTTGGCATTTTTACACGAATAGGTACTTTACTTCTTTTTAATTAATTTCCGTTTTTTGTTTTCTTGAGTTTCCTTGATGATGATTGATGATTATTATAAATTCTTATAAATAATGTTCTGTTTTTGTATTAAATCGTTTTTAAAGAGATAAGAAAACCTAATCATATTTAAATTATTTTCTAACTATTAGTGTAAGTAGGTTCAATAATTTTTAAAAGCTTATAGAACAGTTTTGAATGCAGAAAATTTTAATAGTAAAACTTTTAATGATTTTATTTTGCTAATGATTTTTAATCATTGCTCGGACCGTGGGCAAAGGCTTTATAGAGTCGCTCGCAATTAAATCAGTTCTGTGTTACGCTATATTTATACCTAAAATTACCTAAAAGTATTGTCTTTTTATTGTTTCAGGTGCCTCCTCAAGCTACAACATGTCAATCGTGGATTCCTACAAAAATTTTATGGAGAGGAACAGTGGTGAGTCGAATTTTTGTAACCTAATGTTAGCTTTTATTTCTCGAATGGAAAACTAATTTTATATTTTATAAGCTGATTGCTCTTAATTTATTAGTATTTCTGAAAAATTTTAGGTAATGAATGAAAGGGATAAGATATTTTTATTTATAAAACAAAAATTATTCATTCATTAAATTTTTGTCTCTAGTCAAATATTTATAATTGGCTAGGGCGAATGTCGTCGACGAAAAACACCCACACGTACTCGTACGGATTATTTAAAGCTTTGTTTCTTAATTTCTGCATGTGCTACAGCTGTTAGTACTAGCATTGAATTTAGTAGCATATTTTTTTTTTTGTGCCTGACTAGTTCACATGATTACCACGCGACGGTCACGCTACAAACACGAGAAATAACGCTCTATATCCAATATTATAAAGATCAAGTTTCAGTGCAATAATTTTAGTCGAGTCGGTGTTGAGTTGATATTGTGTGCGAAGGCCAATAGCCTACTTACCGCCCTTGTGCCACAATGTTCTGTTACTGTAAGGGTATGGCCTTAACAGAGCGAATTTTGCAATTTTAATTCGTCTCGCTCGTGCTCTAAATGAGAGTTTCATTAATTCAATAGCTCTGTGGCACGGCTCATCTCATAACATTAGCAGCTAAAATGTAATAAAAATAAAATGAGACAGCCTAGACGTCGCCAACATTATGTAAACAATATGTTAATAGGATTCCCTGTAAAAAAAACTGTAGGTAGGCATATTTATTTTAACGAGCTTTTATTTATGTTACATCATCATCATTAAAGAAGCGGTGATAGAAGAATTGACGCATTGGGAAGAAGCTCGACTTCTCTTTCGGGGGGTCGAGATCGAATCCCAGCACGCACTTTTACTATTCTAAGTTATGTGCGTTTTGAGTAATTAATATATCTTCAACGGTAAAGGAAAACATCGTGAGGAAACCTGCATGCCTGAGAGTTCTACATAATGTTCTCAAAGGTGTGCGGAGTAATAGCCAAGCGATATGAACTACGGTCTTAATCCTTTCTCATTGTGGGAGATCCGTGCTCTGTAGTGGGCCGATAATGGGTTGATATGGATGATGATCATATCAACCAATAGACGTCCACTGCTGGTCTGATGGGCTTTGCCCGTGGCTAGTTACCACCCTACCGACAAAGACGTACGTACCTCTAAAGGATTGTGTGCTTCGAAGTGTTCCGGTGCGATGCCGCGTAGATACAGATTAGGGGTATGACTACCATACTCCTTAACAGGTTAGGCCGCTACCATCTCAGACTGCATCATCACTTACCACCAGGTGAATTTGCACTCATGGGCTAACTTGTACAATAAAAAACAAATTAAAGAATATAATATCTATATTGTATTGACACAGTCAATTATTTCCGTATTAAATAGACAATAGATGGAACTTATGATGCGTATATTTTTTTAAATACATTCATAAACTTAAAACTAAAGCTACAAGAGGTTTAAACGTCCTGTGGCATGCCAATCACACGAAAACTATGTCTACCCATTATCTCGTCCATCGCCATGGAAAAAATGCAAATACGAGAAGAACTAGCTCTTACACGCAGCTTCGTTCGCATGGTTGTTTTTAAAACGCTTTGCTAAGAATAATAAGATACAGAACAGTGGACTATTGAAGGACGCTAATTTTGTTTGCCTTTACAAGAACCTGTTACCTATGTTACGTTCCGCCCTTTTGACTAACTTTATTTCAAAAGCCAAGAAGATTGTTTGTTTATTTCGGGCGTGAAAGATGGATAAACAAACAATCGAACATACAAAAAAAAAGAAATACTAGCTGCGCCCCGTGGTTTTGCCCCCGAAGAATAAGTCGTCTGGGGTGGTTTGGGGCGTTAAGGAAGGAGGATATTTGTTGTAAAATAAGCATGTTTTTTTATAAGCTTACGTTTTATATAAACTTGGAACTTATTAAGAGACATCTCAAGGAATTTATGTGGTAATTTGTTATACTATAACCCTTTAATGAATTAAACCCTCCTTTCAAGTAACTCTATATAGTCGATTGGTTATTTAGTTACGGCGTCAAATAAGAACAGACAAACACACTTGCGCATTTATAATATACCTAGCGGTCCCTCGCGACTACGTCCGATTATAAGTCAACCTTAAAAGAAAGACATACTGCTGTCGCAGACATATTTTTTTTATATTTAAAAGGGAACAAATATGTTCACGATTTTGCCGAAACATTAACCGTTAACGCAGCTGTCTCAAAAGGGAAACCCCGGATTTTGAAACAGTCTTCATTGGTGCTATGCTTCTATTAGTCTTAGCATGCAATATCCAAATAAAATTATAGCCTATATCCTTCCTCCATAAATGGGATTTTGAACACTAAAAGAAGTTTTCAAATCGCACCAGTAGGTAATTCCTGAGATCATCGCCTTCAAGTAAACAAACAAACAAACACTTGAACTTTATATATTAGTAAAATATATAGGATGGATAATGTGTAAATACCTACGTTATTATTATTCAGTATGTGTTGAACTTCACATTTGCAAGAATCGTGATTATTATATAAACGATTTGTAATCAACGCGGTAGGTCTACTAACTCTTTAACTCGAAGTGTTTTCTTAAATTTATGGCTTTATCTTTAGTGTCGTGTGGCGACGACAAAACAACACGGTTGTCACCGCCACTCATTCAGCACGGGTCTCGTACGAGGCGACTAAGGGAATATATCGGAAAACGCCTAAACGCCCTCTGCGCTATTACCAGCTACTGCGATCACCGGCCTGTTTGCCAAGCGTCGAGATGAAAACACTCGAACCTTCCTAATCAGGTTGGGTTCAGGGGCCTAAACTGATTATGTTCGAGTTGTTTTAAACATCTTTTCCGATAGTGACCTGTCATCGCCACACAAAGCGTCTTTCGTTTTTATGAGATGGCTAGTTGGCATCCTAGAACAAAGCGTGTACGTATAATTTTAAAGCACAGCCGAAGTTTTGCATTTTTTTTATTATTTACTAGCGTACCCAGCCCGCTACGCCAGGCTAGATTTTGCTTTATTTTATTTAAACAATAAACTTACATCATTAAATTTGTAATTTAAGTCTCATAATATATTAAATCATTTATTTATCTCCTTATTTATTCTCTTCTATTCTCTTCTCGATCGGGTGAAGATCATTATCTACACCCATGTACACCCAACAATAGAATATCATCATAGTAAATAAAAGCTTTATTTGACAGTTTGACAGTTCAAAAATAGGAGTCCACCACATTTAAGTACTATAGAGGTTATAATATGTGTTTAATTTTGCCCAAACTGTGGTTGGGGATAGAGGACAGAACTCCTCAGCGGACAGCAGCAAACCCCTCATTTAAGGCTTAGCGATTACTATATACGAGATATATACGAGATATATACGAGAACTACAACTAAATTGAATGCCCCATCAAAAACCAAAATCAAACGCAGACGAAGTCGCGGGCAACAGCTAGTGTTATATAAATACAAATTCGCATAACATTTACGCATTATATTAATCTAACACAACCGATACAAATAACGCTGTGAGAGATATATAAAAAAAACAACTCTAATACCCAGGTGCGATTCATCCGGTCAGCGTAGCTATGCTATTAGTCAGATGGTGTCTACAGCGACAAACTTATGACATAGTTTTATTAAATTTATTAAACATACAGAATACAGTCTGAGTACAAACAGCATACTATACCCTAAAGCTAAATTCACATGTAACGCATCAACTTAAATAGACTCATAGAATTTAGAAAGATACCGCTTTATATAATATACATCGCATAAGTAGGTACTAGCTGACCCGTGCAACTTCGTTGCACCAAATCGAATAAAAACGCGAAAACACGAATATTTCCGGTAAGTTACTACCGGAAATATTCGTGTTTTCCGGTAATAACTTACCGAAAATACACGCATAAAATGACATTTTCAAGAAATTAATCCTAGATCGATTTATCGCCCCCGAAACCCCTATACTAAATTTCATGAAAATCGATGGAGCCGATTCCAAGATTCCAATTATATATATACACAGGAATTCCTCGTTCAAAGATATAAGATTCTGAAAATGAATCCAAGCTAGATCGATTAATCGCCCCGGAACCCCCTGTATACTAAATTTCATGAAATCGATTCCGTGATTCCAATTATATATATACAAGAATTGCTCGTTTAAAGATATAAGATATATTTACGAACACATTCGATATAAATTCCGCACAGATGTACATAAGATGTACATAAAACGATGCAATTGTAGGTAAGTTTATATCAATGCAACAAAAACAACTCCAGTTGCAGTAGGTTTAGTCAGACAGACTTACAATGCTATTAGTCACATGGTGTCTATGTCTAGTGGCAAGTTATGACATAATTTTATTGAATGTATCACAGATAAAAAATATTGTCTGCGTGCAAAAACATACTAAACTCCTAATTTAAATTCACATTTAACGCATCAACAGTCTTTATATATTTATTAACATATCCGATATAAATGGCTGTAGGTAAGTTTATTTTAATGCAACAAAAACAATATAAATAACGAAGACAGATACATACATTTAGTCAGAGTTGCCATACTATGAGTCAGATTCCAGTAACAAAATTATGATAGGTATATGATATTGAATGTAGCCAGTCAGCCATAAAAATATAGATAACTTCAAACATACTTAAGCGAAATTCACACAAAACGCATCAAAAAAGATACTCCGAGAACTTTTAAGCAGGGCATTAACCTAACAAAACTAATATGAATAACAAAAATTTGGTTGTATATGGTGCCAACGGAGCACTGTCAGGCATGCGGTTGCGGATTCTATCTGCATTTCAATGCGCAAACTCGAAATAATAGAATACACTTTTAAATAGCACACGAATCAAAAGTACATAAAAAAACAGAAAAAAACAACATGGAGAATTCTTTCAGGCAACGCCAGTGACGTAAAGAACCCAAGTAATAAGAAGACTAAATAAATTTACTTAATATAAATATACTAGGATAATAAATACATCACCATCTAGCGCTAAAGTAAGCGTAGCTTGTGTTTTGGGTACTAATATAGCTGATGAATATGTTTATGTATATAATACACATAAATACTTATAATATACAAATAAACACCCAGACATTGAAAAACATTCACGCTCATCTCTCAATAATTTTTCAAGTTGTGGGAATCGAACCCATGGCCTTAGATGTAGAAAGCAGGGTCGCTGCCCACTGCGCCAACCGGCTGTCAAGACTATCTTCTAATGTTAAAAGTATAGACTAGTGCAATATATCTTGCAGTGCGGTTGCGGCAGCGTATTCTGTATGCGATTAGCTTTATTTCTACGCGCTTTACGCATACATATTATATTATTTATTAAAACAGCCATTTGGTCCTTCCGCGTTTATGACGTTGCTCATTTTCAGAATGGTTTGTTTACTTCGTAAAGATTTATTCTATTTATAAAACCTATTTTAATTTTATTCTATTTTATTCTATGATAATTATTGGAATATACAACAGCTAGTATTGACTAGCTGTCGCCCGCGATTTCGACCGAGTTTTCTTTCGGATTTCCAAATCCTGCGGAAACTATTTGCAAAGAATGTAAAATATTGATGTTGGAAAAGAACAACTGCTGAGTTTGAAGAGCATTGCTTTCTAACGGGCATGATTGTCGTCAAACGCTGGCCTATCGTTAATAAAAAAAAAAAAAAAAACACTCACCACGCTGTTTCAATACGAGTTGTTGGGCTTTAACGGTTATAATGCCGTCATGTTGGTCATAAAAACCGAGATCAATGGCTCTACGAGGCACGCGTGAAAACTGGCAATTTCCTAACTATTTGACCCACGAATTGAGCCTTGGATTTCGAGATTCGAGACTTGAAGTCGCTCACCACTAAACCAAAGTTATTCGAGTACTTCCTTATCTGCTTGTAGACATATTTGCAATGCAAAATAAACAGTAACGAAAATAAATGCCCCGTTATTCTATAAGTGGTGAGCAGTGTGCTACGTAAAATTTAAATTGTAATTTATATTATATAGTGTTCAAAATGTATATTGTTGATGTTGGAAAAAAACAACTCCTTAGTTTCTTGCCGGCTTCTTCTCAGTAGAATCTGCCGTAGAGTAGACAGATTTGACACTTCAAAATGGCTCATTGATAACGACTAAGACACCGGGAGGTATCATTGCATCTCTCGAATCCATACAACACTGAAGTGTATCGAAAATGCACTCAACGTCATGAGCATTGGTTCTGAATCATATATAATTTGAATTACTTCTTCAAAACTTTTTATTAAAGAAATAATAATTATTAAAGTAAAAATCCTAATCAATTAACTAAAATATCTGGAAATATTAATTTATAGTTATCAGAGGTTTAATTATTTAGCCACTTTATAAAATTACTGTCATGTATATATTAGGTCTACTTGAAAGGAATGAATTTCTAATTTAATAGAGATAATCCGAAACATCTTAGGTAGTGTTGTGTATGTTGTGTTTTCTTCAGTACTTCTTTAAGAAATCCCCAGTACTAGTACCAGGATAACAGCTGCTAACTGGCTTACCTATAAGAGCATAATAAACCGTGGTCTTGATTGAAGTGAAAACTTCTTTAGCAGCCTTTAGCGATTTTAGGTAGCGGAAAGACTTATGGGTCACCGATGACCATGCTCGTGACATATTGCGCCAGACTAGTGACGAGTGAGATCTGCTTGTTTACACTAATACATTGTGTATATTTGACTCTTTTGATGGGTATAATCTTGTGATAATACGTCACCGACATTCAGTCACAGATTTAAGCGTAGTTTAAGCCATTGTTTCCACAATTAAAGCAATTATCAATCAATTAATTACCTACTTTTTAATATACCTACTTATATATTTATTTCAAAATCAAAGTTGAATATTTCTTAATTCAAATACGAGTTCATTGATTTAATATGTTACTTCTTCCTGAGTACTGAACTGATATGTATGAAACGCACTGTAGGCATGAATATATTAACATATAAGCTCACTGTTCAAATAAATCCAAAAAAGGCTTTTGATTCTTAAATTATGAAGAAAAATAAAAATCAAAAAAGTATTTACTGCCGAAGAACAGTTATTCTATTATTTTCTGTTCTACCTTTTGTTTTTATCATTGTAAATATAATAAAGTAATATTAAGAGCCTTGAAGCAGAATGGAGGGACCTAAATAGTAGGATATTGAGACGCAGACATTGATGTAAAGAATTAGCAGTTCGTGTAAAAAGTGTAAAGTGTGTAAATATATCGAGCATATACGAATTACAAATGATTGTTTCACGTGTTACGCAAACTGTCATTACAGTCTATACAATATATTCACACGGCGGGGGCAAGCGATTGCATTCTTAATTTGGTTAATTTATCTCTGTGAAACGGATGCGTTTCGCAAGCTGTCATTTTAATTCCACAGTTAGCAAGCGCGTTCACGTTGCTATTCAACTTGTTTGCGACGGAAATACGATGAATGTGTATTCAGCGTTTAGGAATAAGTACGTATGGACGCACTGTGGGGTCCCAAGGGGGGGCAAATGGAGACCTCGCAGGACCCACCAGGAGGAACGTAATCAAGTGGTCAACAACGAGAAACCAGCGGCCTAGGATCGTTAGTTTTGAAAGTCAATACAAAAGACTTATGTCCAGTAGTGTACATGTCTCGATTGAGGTGATCATAGCTCAGTGGGAGCTCGACCTCACTTCCGGGGGGCCGAGTTCGAATCCCAGCACGCGCCTCCAACTTTTCTAAGTTATGTGTGTTTTAACTAATTAAAATATCACTCGCTTCAACGGTGAAGGAAAACATCGTGAGGAAACCTGCATGCCTGAGAGTCCTTCATAATATTATAAGGTGTGTGGAGTCCATCAATCCACACTGGGCCAGCGTTGTGGACTACAGCCTTAACCCCTTCTCATTGTGGGAGGAGCCCCGTGCCCTGTAGTGGGAGTAACTCAGATTTTTTTCTGACGGAAGTAACGCTTACGTCACGTCTGACAACGTCTTGTGTAGTAGTAGTAGTAGTAATTATGTTTTTAATATTCAGGACCATAAACTTTTTATATCTTCATTTTAATCCGTGACCTCATTTGATCTTAAATGTTATCACCTGGTAATATTAGCATGCGAAAAAAAGCAGTGACAACTTAATGTTTGACGCTGCTTTACTATAAACACTTTGTACAGTCATTTCGCTTGAGGCATTCAGAATATGTGAATGCACATAACCTTTTTTTTTTGTTTTGTGTAGATTTTTAGGTAGTAGAGCTTTTTGTGACAGAGCTCATCTGGGGAAGTACTATTGCCATGTTTATTTCTGCCGCTAAGCAGATTTCTGTGTTTTAAATTCAAAAATTCATTTATTTCAAGTAGGCCTAATATAAGCACTTTTGAAACGTCAAGTCTGTCTGTGTGTAGTGACTCTACCACCGGTTCGGAAAGCAGATTCTACCGAGAAGAAGCCGGCAAGTAACTCAGCAGTTGCTCTTTTCCAACATTAACAATTTACATTTTACATTTCAAAATTCATTTTTCTATCTTGTGAGAGATGAAAGCGGAGCCGGATGCTTCCAAGCAACCTTGTCATTAAGAAATTCATCAATTGTATAGTAACCTCGCTGTAATATAGTATTTTAACATATTCTTTAAACTTATGCATTGGTAGGTCCAAAGTTTCCGCACCTTCTGCACTTTTCGCAGACGATATGCAGATGTCACTAATTTATGACCGTTTCTTGTAAGTCGACTTTTTATATAGTTGAGGTCTGAAAGGCATGGTCGACGGTGCCTGCCTCAGGGTAATGAACCCAGTGCGGCCCTATGGAGGATGTGTTCCTTGCCTGCGAAGGGTTGCTATGTTTCTAGAAGATGGCTTTCCGCTTACCACTAGTTGCGCCAACTGCTTGATCCTGCAATTATTAAATAAAACATTCATGTTCATCACAACACAAACATTTTCCAGTTGTGGGAATCGAACCCACGGCCACGACTCAGAAAGCAGGTTCGCTGCCCACTGCGCCAGTCGGCCGTCAAACCCCATTTGAAAAATATCGGCCAAGCGGTCATGGTGCAGTGGTTAGGAGCTCCTCCTCTAACTTGTTTAAGTTGCGTTTCAAGTTATATAACAATATCACTTGCTTCGACGGTGAAGGAAAACATCGTGAGGAAACCTGCATGCCTGAGAGTTCCATATACTGTTCCCAAAGGTAACAATCCGCACTGGGCCAGCGTTGTGGACTAAGGCTTTCTTATTGTAGGAGGAGACCCGTGCCCAGTAGTGGATCAGTTAATGGGTCGATATGATGATGAAAATATCGGTTGCAAATTTCCTTCTCCTAACTATCGCTTTAAAATAGTAACTATTTACGTGAAATAATTAACTACAAGTGATCGTCGGGTGTTGTTTTTTGGGCTGCTATATTATTCTAACGCACATGTTTTGTATATTACAGATCCTAGGACAGAGAACTGGTGGCTCATGTCAGGACCCGGTCCTCTCCTCACACTCCTGGTGTCGTACCTGTACTTCTGCACGTCCGTTGGGCCGCGGTACATGAGGGACCGGAAACCGTTCTGCTTGAAAAATACCATTATTGCCTACAACATATCACAGATACTCATGAGCATATTCTTAGTATATGAGGTGAGATATATTTTTTTTTGGGGATTGAACTCTTCCCCCCTAAAAGGGAGGCTGAAGTCTTGTCCACTTTCCCCGCTTACAAATTAAATGCCACTAAAATAACAGGGGACGATGGCTTTATAAATATATATAAACATAGATATATTTTGCAAAGTGTTCTTAAACTATATATCTCGTGCGTTTTGTAGGTGCCGTTAATCGATTAATCTTTTGAAATTGTAATATTTTAGCATATCCGGTTCAAAAACTTGTTATTTTCTTTAAATTGATTTGCGTCACGATTGTTTTTTCGTATACCTTCTCTCATATATCATCATCTCAAATGAAATAAAAAAAATAAAATGTGCGCTCGGTTTTACCAAAAATGATAAGGCCAGCTATACACTAGAACTGGGCGAGTTTTCAGTACCGGCGGCAAAACGGTGCCTGCTATTCGGTTTGTGGCAAGTGGGTTAAGAACTTCGCTATCCTGTACCTCCGTCACATTTACCACGGAACAGTACGTGGTAGTAAAGCTTTTTGTAACATATTTCCGCCGCCAAGCAGCATAGTTATGTTGCTATGCTACGTTAATAATAATAATAATTAATAATAAAAATCCTTTATTGCCATACACTATTGTTAATACAAGATTAATAACTAAAAGAATCATCAATTAATATTAACAATATGGCAAATGGCCGCAAACTCAGCCTTATGCTGTGCATTAGCAACAATGCTCAGCGCTGATTTTCAGTCTGCACCAGTATCAGACTGAGCAAACAACCGCGACGCCCGAGTAAATTTAAGAAAGAAATTTTAATTAAAAAAAAAATCCAAATAAACTGTAAAAGAGAGCCAATAAAACTAAAACTAACACAAACTTAAATTAAACAAGTAGGTAAATAAAAGTAATTAAAGAAAATAAAATGAAATTGTAGAAAAAACAAAAAATAAATACATAATTATTCCAAACAGTACTCATTTTGCATAGACAAATCTCGCTGCTTCAATTTGTAAGCTAAGGTATAAATTTTGTTCTGGCCTGAAGGGTTTTTGCCGAAGTTATATATAACATCGGCAATATAACATATGCCTATAGGCACATGAGGGTTATCTTTCGCCTCACTTTTATGGACTTACAGTGTCTTACATGACTGTGATACATTTATGGACGATGGTTTATAGGCGGTGGTTTTCCACTGTTTGACGGAGGAAATAAGAATGGCGGGCTCAAAACTCGGACTCGAAAACTGTACTACTATTAGTAGCTCACAATTATTATATCTTACAATTGTAAGATCAAGTCAATAAGCTTGAATTCACGCAAAATAAATTAAATTGATTTTGCTAAAAACTTTGTGAAATTATTATAATATGGAGTATAGAAAGTTCGGGACTTCCCAGCAAAATTAATATAAATAAGGACTTTTGGTCACTGCCCAGCTGCCACATCAACTTGAAGTGGATAGGCAGCCTTATCCTTTTACATCATTGATATACAAATTATGGTAATACGTTCATTTTATTGTCCGGTTCAGGTCCCCCATTTTGAATCAGGCATTTAATTATATTATGCCTGTTTTAAAATATGTATGTTTAGGTTTATCTTCATATTTATTTTCCGGAATGGGTCTTTTCAAAGTTATCATGTTATTTCCGAACTAGCTCATTTTTTTCATTAATCCTTATAATATGTGAAAATGTTGATGTTTGTTACAAAATGGAAAAGAACACCTTTTATCCCGATTCCTTAAGTAGTTACCGAGGAAAATTTGAAAGATGTTAACGAGCGAAGCTTTAGACCCAATTCTGAAGTCCAGGCAGACGAAGACGCGGGCAAAAGCTAATTAATTATAAAGACATAAAACTGTCTGAAAGTGACTGGATTAGTTCGCATAATTTGCAATATACTAAGGCATTATAACTAAATTTTATTTATTTTGTTTCACGCAATTAAATAGGTATCGTATATCTCTATATTATATTATTACAGAAATCTGTTTATTTGTCGTACTGCATCAAATTTCCCCCTAAAAAAACAAAGTTAATATTTACATAATAAATTAAATTTTATAATTATACCTAATACATACATTTTAAATTCATTTAAAAAGATCCATCAAGATTTGAACCTGCATGTTAATAACAGGTAATTTTAAAGAGTAGTTTTATTTAAAGTACTAATTCCAAACAAAATAATTATACGATATGCTGTAAAAGAAAAAATAAAGACATAGAGATTTAAATTATGAAGATAATAATATAACTCGACGGAAAATAAATTATAATAACCCAGCAAAAAAACTAGTTATTTTATACAATGTAAGAGCGCTATAAATATTACCCTTCTTCAGATATAGCAAAGGTTTCTCTAGAGTTCTAATTCCAAGTAAAAACATAAGTTTATTTTAATTTTTATTTATCCTACTATGGAAAGTGGCTCGTAATGTTCTTTTTTTAATTTATTCCATTACTTGTAAGCACAATTAGTGTAAGTAAGGCAATTTAGCTAGTTAAATAGCCTTTTTACCCACCTTCAGATAAAGCAAAAATTTTTCTTCAGTTCCAACTCCATAATAATTACCGGCCTACTACGAGACACGGGTCTCTTCTCAGAATGAAAGAGCTTAGGCCGTAATCCATCAGGCTGGACAAGTGCTGATTATACTGACTTATGATACTTCGCACAACTTTAAGAACGTTATGGGGAATTTTTTTTCATTGTAAAGTCAACATCTCCTGAGGATGCTCGGTTTCGGGGCGAAACGTGCGTAGAGGGTACATTGCCGAAGATCTGTTTGGTGTGGAGTATAAGGATTGAAGAAATTATAAATTACACCATACAGATTCTCCTGCTTTTCGCGGACTATAGAGAATTAAGCTTAATTTTCATAATATGACAATGTAAGGAAGGTGACATCGTAAGGACACTTCTCATCTGTAGAATATGTTCTTCGAAGAAGTTGTTTAGTAACTACAAACTGACTGATCTAGTAGTTTAAATGTGTCCTTAAAGAAGCTTTATAAATAAAAACCATCATCTTCATCTTCATCATATCAACCCATTTCCGGCCCACTACTGGGCACGGATTTGGTGAACTCCACACGTTTAAGAACATTATGGAGAGCTCTAAGGCATGCTGGTTTCCACACGATGTTTTTCTTTAACGTACACCTACAACCCACATAACTTTAAAAAATTTGTATGCGTGCTGGGATTCGAACACCGATGCCTTTACCACTAGGCTATCACCACTTCAAAAATAATATAAAGGATAAAACCAATGCTTTTTCTGTTCCAGG
The DNA here is from genome assembly GCF_905163445.1 of Pararge aegeria. NCBI lineage: Eukaryota > Metazoa > Arthropoda > Insecta > Lepidoptera > Nymphalidae > Pararge > Pararge aegeria. The sequence continues at coordinate 18,400,340 of NC_053187.1, forward strand.
GCTTAGTTTCGGGATGGTGGAGCGACTACAATTTTTCTTGTCAACCAGTGGATTATTCGGACGACCCAAAAGCCAATCGGGTAAGAAATTATTAATTGTATAGCCATAATCATTATCAGTCCATTACCGGCACATTACAGGCATGGGTCTCCTGGGGGTTTAGGCCATAGTCCACCACGCTGGCCTAGTACGGATTGGTGGACTTCACACGACTTTGAGAACATGAAGAACTCTCAGGCACGCAGGTTTACCGCATACAACTTAGAAAAGTTAGAAGCCAAATGCGGATAAGTAGACGTCGCCCGCCTTCAATAACATCATGGAGACTCTAAGCAAAACCTACTATTGATCGCTTAAAGCTTACATTCCTTAGAAAAGCGTGCTGGAAATCGAACTTAGTTCACTCCCAAAAGTGAGGCCAAACTTCTTACTATATATTACGCCCTCTATTGAAAGATAATTCTATTATGCTTTTCTTAAACAGTATATTTTAACTCTACAATAAAATATTTAATTTTTTATTGAAATATAATATATAAATAGAATATGTACTATAATTTTGATGTGAAAAATCAATTAGCACGCATTGGCAGTGTAGTCGACACAGATGCCGTCACGATAAACGGCAGGACGCTCCCTTATACCATCATGCCCCTTTTCCGCCACCCTTCTCGACTCTCTTCTGTGTTAATATTTCATATCTGCAGGGCGTCCTATGACGATATTTTTTTTAATATTATAGATGGCTGCTGCAGTTTGGTGGTACTTTTTTGCAAAGATCGTCGAGTTGCTGGACACAGTCTTCTTTGTTCTTCGAAAGAAGAATAGACAGATCTCATTCCTTCATCTCTACCATCACACCATGATGCCTATTTGCGCTTGGATCGGCACCAAATTCTTACCAGGTATGTTTTTAATCCTAATGCTTTTAATATAATACCCAGAAGATGTTGTTTTCTTACAAATAAGTTACTTCCTTGCGATTTATAACGAGTTTTTATTTAAAAAAAAAAAAAAACATGATTTTTCACAGTTTTGAAAGCCAATCGTCAATATTCTATATTAATTATCGTCGACGAATATTCATGAACTGTTTGACATATTTTTTTAAGCAATGACAACACTTATCCTAATTATTACGTCTTCGATCACTGCCACTTATCAGAAGTCATCCTTGAAAAACATATTATATTCAGACTCAGAACTGCTTTTAGATGTATCTCTTCCATTACTTTGAAGCTGTTTATTTATTATATAGCGGAACTTCATGTATTCCAAATATATCCCCTTGCTTCATTTAAATAGAATATTAAGTGACAATATTATTGACAACATTTGCAAAGTAAATTAATAATAAACGGAAATATGGTATGCAATACTAATATATTATTCCAAGGCAAACAACATAGTCATTTTTTATTCGTGAAATGGAAAACATATGGGTTCCAAAATAAGTCTTATCACTATCTGTAATTTATTTACATCTTTACGGTAAATAATAATTATATGTTTTGGTTTTAAATAAAATGATTATCATCATTACACTATCAACCCATTACTGGCCCACTATAGAGCATGGGTCTACCCTCAGAATAAGAAGGGTTTAGACCGTTTACTCTGACCAATGCAGATTTGTAGAATGGAAGAACTCTCAGGATTGCAGGATTCCTAACGATATTTTCTTTCGCCGCTAACCCAAGTGATATTATAATTGCGTGAATTAAATTAAAATGTTTATGTACAATGTTCCAAGAACAATATTTTATTAAATTTTGTAAGTCCCCACCCCAACCTTTCGTTTTATTTGTCTTACCCTCTTTCCATCTACTTTTCCCTCAATTATATTCGTGTTAAATTTATCATTTTTTAGTAGGTGGTCAATCATTTTCCTTCTTCTGATTTCTATACTTCTTAAAATTATATTTATCTTTTCACCTACTCTAGTTTGTACTTAATTATTAATTGTTATTAAGTTTTTCTTAATGCTTCCTTTTTCAGGTGGTCACGGTACATTGCTAGGCGTTATTAACTCTTTCATCCACATCATCATGTACACGTACTACTTGATCTCGGGTCTTGGTCCGCAGTACCAAAAGTACATTTGGTGGAAGAAGCATCTTACCACCATGCAATTGGTAAGTCATAGCAAATAAAATGTCATTTTTGAAGTAACATAGGGCTGGTTTTAATTCATCATCTTTATCATGTCAACCAATGGACGTCCTTGAATCTTGATATATGTCTCTGGTAGAGAGTTCCATATACAACGGTCTTGAACCTCTTAGATCCAGCGGCTTCTTGCGACTCGCTTGATGTCATGCTTCCACCTCATTGGGGAGTCTACCAACGCTGCGTTTATCAGTAAGAGGTCGCCAATTCAGCAACTTTGGAGACTAACGTTCGTAGGTTCTCCTATGTGCCCCGCCCAATGCCATTTAAACTTCGCGACTGGTTCTTCTGCGGATCTCATCATTTCTGTGTTCATGTAACTCATTTTATTACGTAAAGATACTGCGAGCATAGTTCTTGCCATCGCCCACTGAGTGACCCTGAGCTTTTTTACCAGTGATGGATTACGGATCCTTAACGTGGTTGATTACTATTGGCCTCACAAGAAAGCTCATTGTCACTCATTGGGCAATGGAGAGCATCGACGTGATCAAATTAAGAATGAGGACATCCGAAGTAGATTTACCGACATAGCTCAACGAGTTGAGAAGCTAAAGTAGGACGAACTCGACCGACAAACACAGCATTGGTGTCGACCCGCAAAAATAAAGACGTCTGCTGAAAGTGCCTGGAAACAAGCTCCATGGATTCTGGAAGTCCCTACAAAAGATCTACGTCCAGCAGTAGACGTCAGTAGTTTAGGAGATGATGATAATGATTTGAATTTATTATACCTAAAAATTTATTATTTAGTCAACAAATCTTAAACTTTTTATTTTTGGGTAGTATAGGTTAAGCAAGTTTGCATCAAAGGCGTGCTCAGTTTAGCACTTACCAGCAGATAAAGTAGTACAATAAAAAAGTAATAATATATTTCATTATTAATTATTATTCTGATTATATTATACTATTATGTGATTATGATGCTATAACTACTCAAGATTGATTCTTTATTTCGCTATTGCACTTTTCTGTACAATGATTAAAGACAGCGTAAGTTTAATGATCAATTATAAATTTGCATATATCAATTTGCATATCAAGTACATAGTCACGATAAAGCGTCAGTCGTTCCTCTTTATGTTGTCTTCATAAACAATTACTTCGCATAACATATTATTACAATGATTATAAATTGATTAAGGCTAATAGAGTTTAGATTAATCATTGTATCAAATATTTTTAAATATTAATTAAAACCGTCTTTTTTTTCAGATCCAGTTTCTCATAATCTTTTACCATAACTTCACCGTTATGTTCTGTGATTGCAACTACCCTAAATTCATCAACTTCTTGCTGTCTCTGAATGCTGGCTTGTTCCTTTACATGTTTGGAAATTTCTACTACAGAAGTTACGTGAAGAGTGATACTAAGAAAGTAGACAGGCCAAATAACACGATAGCCAATGGAAAGTCAGTGGTAACAAATGGTACCTCATCTTTAGCCAGTGGTGTTGGTTCCACGATAATAGCCAACGGTAAAGCGAAAGAATGCTAGTGAATTGCTCAAGTTACTTAATAAGATTTTAATTGTGATACTGATATGACATTTAACGTGATATAAAGATGCAGGTGTGTGCTTGTGTTTATAAGTAGATGTATTGACATTCGTGTTTAAATTAGCTTCAAGTAAATGGTGTTCAAGACGGGTGGTTATCTGGTCTTCTTAACTTTACTATAAATGAACCTGATGTTGTCTTCAATACTTTAAGGCTACTTGTGTACATCATTTCTGTTTCATCAAGTCTAAGCATTTGTTTTAGTTTAATATAAGCTTAACTATTTTATTTATATTTATTATATAGTTTAACTACAACATCTTGTACAATTCTATCTTAGTTATCTGGTGTACGAATTAAAATAATCAACGACATGATACTATCAAATATTGCATGTTTTTTTTCATACTGTATGAATCGTCTGTCAAAACTACTAGCTTTTCACAAAAATACACTAGAATGCATAGACCTTGGATAATTTGGCTATAAACTGTTGTAATAACTTTGAAATAAATATATGAAATTAAAACGGAAAAAAAATACAAAATATATTTGACATTTCATACAAGTGGTCAAACACTTGAATCAAAATATAAGAATTAGAAAATCAATATCGACTATTCAGTTTCACTAACATTGCTCGCTTTGTTTCCTCGGAATAATTTTGATTAAAATTATGATAAAATTATAACTTTAAATGTTACATAAAGTCATAGATAATAGATAAAGTCTTCATTGCACTTATTAAAAGAGAACACAAGAAATAACAAAAACAAAAGAAATAAGAAAGAAAGTTGTGAAACTGTCATATTTTAGCCAAAATTAGTTGTTATATCTTGCAACAACATTTTCTTTTTAAATATGAAGCCTGTATGAACCTGGCTACTAATTCTGACTAAATACATGGGACAGATGATGGTGAGATGGGACAACAACGATTTAATGCGATGCTAGTTTAGTACTTATACAGTCTTTCGATATTATTTCTTCAAAGAAGTTAAGGTAAAATACATATCGAAATTTGTAGATACGCAAAGTATGTAGAACTTTTTGGTTTACTCGATGTTGAATAGGTAACTTACATTTTACAAATCTACATATCTTGATACGTCTGTTATCTTTTCGTTATCATAAGATAGTTTTAAGATATTTTAAGGGGACAAGTTAAAGTATAATATAAATACAGTTTATTTGAATTAAATGCCAAACATAATATTATATTTTATATTTATATTATAATTAAATAAAAACAAATCTGGTTTAAATTGACAATGAAATTGCTGCATTATAAAATAATTTTAAAATATGTTCTGAATCATGCTCCAATGAATAAACAAAAAATCATTTCTTCCATTAGAATAATCAAGAAATATTTAAAATTTCTATTTGTATTGTAACATAGTTATTAGTTTTAACGAGCACATTATTATTCCGTAAAATACAAAACTATAGCTATTGGAGTACCTTCAATATTTTGAATAAACAAGCCCAAATCTCCGTTACTGGTAGACACAAACACAGAAGTTTTGGAAACAAATTTGTTTGTCTGTACAGACAATACCTTTATAAGACTTGTTATGAATATAAGGATATAAATATAATACATTTTAAAAATTAAATTTTGTTTTTTTTATCTTAAATATATTTATTATTATTACAACCTTGAATTGCCTTTCTCAGTATCAATCATTTTCAAATTATTCATTAAGGCTATATTATTGTCAGGGACTTCTTTTGTTTCTTCTGTTCTTTGACACAGGCTTCCGGTCAGAAGCTTTTGTAGAAACTCCGTCATAGGTGCATCTACTAACAGCCAAAAAGGTATCGCTACCAGATAAGACATCACTATAAATGCGATTGTGATTTCTATCTATAAAATAAAAATACGATCATGAGTTAAAATCATTTTCACTCGTCACCATCATCATCATCATCACATCAACCCATTTATGGCCCACTACAGAGCATCGGGTCTCCTCCCACAACGAGAAGTTAACTCCCGTTTATTATTACTTGGAAATTATTTCCACTTGTGCGTCAGTGGTCGATAAAGCTGTAGGATAAGATAACTTAATATCCTTCCCCCGAAGATATAATAGTCCCCAGTCCATGCTAGCCGTGCTGCAGGTGTAATATTAAGGGGTTTTTATGCAATACATAGCAGGCATAAAGAAAAGAGTGAGTAGTGATTGCATGTATTGTGAACCCCCATGTGATGATGCAGAACATACCCTGTTTCACTACCCACTATTTAAAAAAGAAAGGGAGATTGTGAAGAAGGAAATAGGAAGTGAAATATAGACAGAAAACCTAACCTTCATAATGCTAGAGGCATTAGAGAAATGGGAATGTATAAAAATATACATGGAAGAGATAATAAAAGTAAAGAAAAGTGACAAAAGAGAGGGAAGGTAAAAAGACAACGACGTTAGTGGTAGGCCAAAAGGCAGGTACACCAACGTGTAAAAGGCGGGAAGGGATATTAGTCGGTAGCAGTTCGACACTATCCATAGGGATGTCCACGAGGATTTTCCCCTCCTAATTAAAAAAAAATAAAAGATGTAATATTAAGTCAGCGGAAGATGATTCTATAAAATGCCATTCTATTTAATTACTTTTAACACGTTCGCTGTCCTAAACAAAACAGCCCCGCAAGCCTATGGGGTTTTGTCTAACTACTCCTTTTTTATGGTTTCCTGGTACTTACGTCTAACCCAATTCTTCGTCTTCACAATTTTTATTCAAATATTTTGATACACTTTACTTTTTACAGAAATGCCTATATATCTAGGATAAAATATATTTTCAAAAGCTTACGTTACTTTCTATCATTATTATAAACATGCTTATTAACACCTCACAACTCGACCAGCATAGACACGACACATTTCCTCCACAGAGTAATAACAAAGTGTTTATCCCCTCCAAAAAATGTATCCTCTCTTCGTGCAGAAAATACACAATAAATATAATTACATTAACAGACATACACACAACAGGCATATCAAACTTATCAAACCTCGTCGTTTACACGCCGGGGGTTAAAATCAGTGCAGCCGCAGCATGTTCTGTTTTATATTATGTTATATATGCTAATTTGTAAGCTCATTGTTACAACTTATTTGTAAAGTCTAACGTGTTGAACGTGTTGAAATGGAAAGTGAACGTGTTAAGTTAAATTCAAGTTAAGGAAGAATCAGATAGAACTTACCATCCGTAGGTTAGTCAATGGGACCAGGGTCCTAAGACTCCCAGTGGCGATTCGAACCAAAGCAATATGTAGCAAGAAGGCACAATACGACAATTTCCCTGGAATCTTCCATCCATTCCATTCCAATATGGTTCGGTATACATCTAAAATAATCATAATAAATTAACAACTGGCTTGCATAAAAATAATTACATTTAATCGACAATTTAGAACTTGACTTTACTGCCATCATTGATATGATAAATAAAATATACCAGATATTTGAAACCTAATGATTTACTGTAAATAACTTCTCATTGTCATCGTGAATAAGGGCTTGTATTCTAACCAAATATCATGGTTAAACAATAGTGCTTGTATACTACATAGAATATTTGAACGATCCTCGAGTATTTTCTCAATTTGACTAAAATATACGGAGCGTGATTTTATATTGAGAGATTTTTCAAATGACGAAACATTATTTAACCGTAGATCGGAATACAAAGTTAAAAATAAAACAATTTGTAATACAACTAGGTAGTCAATTTTTTTTTAAATTACTGCCATTCGAATACCATTTACATTTCCAGAATACTATAGTTTGTATCAGTTTATTAAATCAATGGTTTTTATCATATTGAATTTGTCGTGTCTAATCTCGTTACATTCTAGTAAAAAAACGAATAGAATGGCATCAAATTTATTGAAATTAGACTAATAAGGTGTATCATAAACGTATTATACTATGTATTACTGAGGTTAATGCTTACTTTCAATTTTAAAAACGCATCCAATAATCAGAATTGCTAATATGATTCCAAATAACGGTTTGATCAGACCTGCGTAAATAGCCTTAGTATAAATACTCGTAGAAGTGCCATCCAAATAGAAGACACTTCCGATAAACATTGATCCGGCGATAGCAGGAAAAGTCAGCAGGAATAGATAACGATATTTCTGTAAGAAATAAAGAAATATAATAATTAAAACGGAAAGAGTTGCATCGAAAGCATTTAATTTATTTCTTCACCAAATGTAACTAATAATTAAAGATCATCATTATCAGTCTATCAAGAGTCCACTATAGGGAACGGCTCTGCTCCCAGAATGGGAAAGGTGTAGACCGTAGTCCACCACTCTGACATGTTTGGATTGGTGGAGTAGACACGGCTAATGGCTATACATTATATTATAAAGAGCTCTCATGAATGCAGGTTTCCTCGCGATATTTTCCTACACTTTTAAAGCCAGTGATATTTAACTGAATGAAACGCACATAACTGATAAAAGCGAAGCGGCGATAATCCATTGGGTAGGAGGCGAGTTTGAATCCCAGCACGCACCTCTAACTTTTCTAAGTTACGTGCGTTTTAAGCATTTGCGTGAGAAAATGCCTGAGAGCTTTCCATAATGTTTTCAAAGATGAGTCTACCAATCCGCACTGGGCCAGCGTGGTGGACTACGGCCTTAGTTCCTTCTCATTGTGGGGGGAGACCTTTGCCTTGTAGTGGGCAGGTAATGGGTTGATATGATAATGACGATAAACTACTAAGAAGTTAAAAGGTGCGAGCCGGGGTTCAAATTCCGCTCATAAGTGAAGCTGACATTATAACCATTAGGCTATCACTGCTACATTGAAATCATGAATTTCCTTAGTAAATTGTTTTTCTAATTATACAACATGAAAATAAAAATTGCAGTTACAGGAAAGAGGGAAGGAAGTTGAACCCTCATGGTTCAAAAATGGTTTGCGCTAAGAAATAGCGATGTGTCATACATTATTTGAAAAATATTACCTTATATTTCTGCATGTTAACTTCATTTGTCTGTAATCGATAGATAAGAAACCCTAAGGCTATTCCCAATACAAAATTAAATATATTCGTATGACCTCTTTTGTAGACATGGTTGAATGTTGGGTTGTCCATAAATGATCTCGCTGTTCTGAAAAAAGTTATGAAAACACATAGTATGAATTACAGTAATAAAAGAAAGTTGGCGATTAATTGTAAGATGTGAAAACTGGTGGACGAAAAGATCAACCAGGATTTTGAGGTCCTAGAATTCTGTATAAAGCTCATGTGCTAATTATTCATCTTTAAAAGTTGTCAGACGCTCTTTGTTGTATTTAAACCTTTGTAAGAAAACCTGGAGTTAAAAAAAAAGGGAACTTAATTATATACCACTTTCTAGACAAATCAACAAGTAATCATATTCTACAAAATTAAAACAAAAATAACGACAAACATTTAGTTTGAGGAAATTGATGAATAATTTTTAATACTTACTCTGGAGTTATCATAAGTACAGCATCCAAATTTTGGAAATAAGTGTGTGCGATTGGTGTGATAATACCAACTATAAATAGAAGTATTAGCGCAGCCTTTCGACATCTACCGCGTTTTATTAATATACATGTGACGTATCCAAGGATGTAGAGTTGCATATTAGATGCGAGATACCTGTAACAGAGATAATATACATTGTGATGTTTATAATTTGAATAGCATTTACAAAGATATAAGTACATTGAGTTAAATGAAAGGAAGGAAATCATATAACGGACTTTAAGAAACATATAATTTACCAAATAAACGAGAAGAGCTAGAGGTGTAAGATGCAGAATGACTTTTGGACTAAAATATTAAAGGAACTGTGGTTTGGGCCGAGGAAGCGATATGAGTAGATATTGCGAATTTAATGACAAAAGATGACAAGAGAAAAGAAACAAAAGAAAAAAAGGACCTAAAGAATTTTCACAAAAAAAAAATTATAAATGAGATTACCAAGTTTGTACCATGCACTGCGTATGGTCAAAGTAATTGTTGATATACAACATATTCGCCCATCCGTCAATGCGGCAGTCGTCAACTTCTCTCATTACTGCTATCTACGCAAATAAGAAATATATCAGAATTTTTGAGGTTAGAATTTTCGTAATTTCCTTTACCGAACAGAGCAGCATTTGGAAAATTGATTCATGTTTTCAATTCGTGTATACCCTTAAACCTAAGAATGATCTTTAATCAGTGTTTTCTATAACGACACTGACAATATAAGACACTGACGAATTCTGGAACGTAATCCGTATAGACAACGGCAAGCTCAAAAAGGGCAGCAATGGCAGCTGCCCAAAGTGAAGACCTCGAAGCAGCAGACGATTAAGATGGTGGCTGAAAGCAGCCAGATAAGAAAGGCAAAACAGAGCTCAGGCTCAGCCTCAAGGCTTATTTTCAGCAGTGAACATTTGTATGTCCTTGATAATAATGATTATGCACTAAAATGTGTTATTACTTGCATCGTAAGCCTAAGAGAATAGTGAATTTACCTTCCAAAATGGTCCAGAACCTGCATATCCTAGCCACGTAGCTGTCACTGCCAGTACCACCATATAAGATGGAGTCAGTCTAGAAGTAAAAGGTACTTTAAATTCTAAAGAATTTCCAATATATTGCGGATAAGTAACTTAGTTGCTGGGTGGGTGGTTAAAATCACATAATTTAATAAAATGTGGAGACAAATGTCTGATGTATCATCAATAACTGCCTTTAACTATGCATAACGAGTTCGTGAGTTTGATAGGCAGAGAATAAGGATTAGTTCTTTTGTAGAAAAAAGTAACTACCTTTATTCCTCGGAGAGTCATCTGTATGGGTATCATTAACATATTGGGATGGTATTGGTGTGATGGATTGGTATTTATACTTCCAAATATACAAACGAATTGCTCAGCTTTGTGACCGATAGTAAAGATCCATACGATTTCTTTCAGCATATTAAAAAAATTACTAATAATATATCTATACTTGCTTTTACAGCATCAATCACCCACTATTTGGAATTTTCAATCACGTAAACATTGCAATCGCAAATTACCATCCCGGGGATCTACTCACATTTTACCTAAACTCATATAAACAGCTAGATTTCTTCACGTGGATTTTTAAACACGTTAGCTGGTTTTAAGATATAAACTTCACCTTATCTACTTACTTTACCCAAGTGTTAATAAGTATTTTCGGTAGGAGAGTCCAATTGATTTCGTGGTTTTCCGCATACAATTCCAACTTGTAAGCCAGCAGGCATCCCGAGATGATAAAGAATGTTTGCACAACAACGGTGCCATTTAAAAATATGAAGTGCATTATATTGTCGTAAAGCTGAAATGAGAGAAATAATAAAGACTAAGATATTTTTTATAATTAGTAATGGAAACACATCACTATAACAATTTGATATACTCGTAATAATGATCATAATATTGATCTAGTTACATGGGTCGTAGTTACAACGGGGCTGCAGGTGTGAGACGACAAGATGGATATCAAGGGCAGAATATTTCTAAATATTTCTAACCCTGTTTTCGTGTATTTTCATTGGCATTTTACAAACTGTTTGACCTCTGCTTTATAGAATGGTGCAGGATTGTTTCAAGAAACAAAATTTACCCACGTTTCCTATATAGTCCGCTAAGTTTGTGAAAGAATGTTTTACGTCTGCGTTTTCTCCCACACATTTGCTTGAGTAGGTACCTTCAAAAAAAGGTATATAGACATTTACTAGGCAAGTGAGCATTAACCAGCCCGCATTCTTACTTCCGTCATGATAGCATGTCTATAATACCCTCAAAATAGCTATAAATTAATCCAATAACATAATATTTGATGATCGCTGTGTTTTAGGTGATAATAACTATAACAATCGGTTAAAGATAAAGTAATTGCCAATTAGCAGTTTAGCCTCCAGTTTCGGAGTAGTTGATCAAATTAATTTATAACTAAAATTAAACAAAAGTGAATTTGGTCAATTTGAAACTGGAAGTCAAAGCTTCTCTTGTGTGACCTGCCCTGTAATGCATATGTGCTGTGTGGTTTAAATTGTGTAAATATGGGTATTTGTTCTTATTACCGATTCAACGTAATGCACGTTCTCCGGTGCAAGTGCGAATGGTAGGAGAGAGTGGCAAAATATCACTGACATTATTGTTAGCGTTCTGAAACAAAAAGGTTTTATGACACTACTTTCGCTATAGGTGAATAGTTGTGCGAGGTACTGTATTACAATATAATAAAGGAAGTTAAAAATAAGTGGGAGAACCAAAAAACGAACCAATAAAAATATCCTTTGGCTTAACGTATGTTTTAGTTTGTAATGCTCGTAAATAGTTTATTTACTATCCACAAAAATTATTACAGGATTTATAAAATAAATTATTTTATAAATCCTGTAATAATTTTTTTGAAATAAAAATAACATGAAAATTCTTTACTTTGTTTGTAATTCAGTTTAAAATTCGAAAAACTTTTTTTACTCTTACTAGCTTCCGTTTAACCTGAAATAACGGTATTATTCGATGATAGTGCAGTAATATGCCTATATTACTGCACTATCTATTAACTATTAACCTGCCAATGCACAAGTTTAAAGAATTTGTTAAAACACACTTATTACAGCGAGGTTACTATACAAGTGATGAATTTTTTAATGACAAGGTTGCTTGGAAGCATCCGGCTCCGCTTTCAGCTCTCACAAGATAGAAAAATGAATGTTAAAATGCAAAATGTATATTGTAGTAATTGTTGATGTTGGAAAAGAGCAACTGCTGAGTTTCTTGCCGGCTTCTTCTCGGTAGAATCTGTCTTCCGAACCGGTGGTAGAATCACTACAAACAGACAGACTTGACGTTTCAAAAGTGCTTATATTAGGCCTACTTGAAATAAATGAATTTTGAATTTTGAATTTTATGATACCATAAAGCAGGTTTTGATAGTCCACCTTACCATATGGTTATACTAAAGGTCTTCGCTATAGTTAACTTTGTCCTACTTAATTAGAGCTCCTAAGTTGGTCTCAGTAGTATATAATAACTAACCCCCAGTTCCTGAAAAGCTGATCAACAACCCAATTGGCGCAATAGTAGTATTAAACGTTGAGGCAAAATTAAATTACAAAACTTTCTTACAATATATTTTGCAAGCGGCATATGTCGTATGCCTCTTGCAAAATGGCAATGTTAGGTTAGGAGTTTGAAAAATAGCTCATAATTACAATACAACCTTATGATAAGTGGCAATGGAGTTCCAAACGATACAGTTTATACTCGAATTGATATCTACTTGGCATTGCAGGGGAAATTGCGGAGCGGGAAATAGCCATAATCCCCGATCAGACTAGATCAACGTGCCTGTTGTAAGATATTCTAGCTTCGTTTACCTATTCGATCGCGTGAATTATTTGTATTTGTATCAAATCGAAAGACCGCCATTTAGTAACAAAACTGTTTTCCAGTATTATTTTACCTATAAAGCTGGAAAACAGTTTTGTGTATTTCGATTCCATACACATCGAAGTTAACTTTCACACTATTAAATTACCTTTTAAATCGCGTGACAGATAACTGTCGCACTGCGCACTCAAATATATCATCTAGATTCTACAGTGGTCACCAAAGCCATTGCACTATTGATTATAATATACATTTTGAAAGAGAGCTCCACAAATTCAGGTAATACCAATTGCAGCAATAATCAATGGTACAACACAGTATGTGACTATCGGTAACTGGCCGCATCTGAAGCCTACAGACTACTTATTTATTCTGTTTCAGGTTAAACGTTGATTTGATCATACTTTGAGAAACTGGAGTTGTAAGTAGTTATGAAGATTATGACGCTTACCTTAACCCATGGAAGACTTTTAATCGCTCTTCTCGCGGCCCGAGTTTCGCATACGGGTTGATTAGTCTCGAGAAATTATGCGGCACAGAAAAACATAATAACAGGTTGTTACCTGGAAATAATTACATCTAATTATGATGCTGTAATATATATTGTCACACAGTTGTATAAAAAAATAACATAAACATGGAATAACCATACAAAAGCCCCATTAATGTCTCGCCTAAGCGTGTTAATGCGACATGTTGACCTAGGGGCTGAAAGATAGCGTTTTTTGCATTGAGTAATAAAAACTACGCACTAGGGCAGTTATACACTTTACAATAAATTAAATATTGTGTAATTTTATATTTTTTTTATTTTAGTGACAAAAAATAAAGTGTCACTTTTTGAAAAACAATGTAAATAAATAAATAAATATTTTACGACAATACACAGATCGCCCCAAAGTAAGCGTAGCTTGTGTTATGGGTACTGTTATAGGGTTTTTTTCTTCCGGTTCCGGTTGTCTACGGACTAACAAGTGTTGTAAAATCACTCGCGTTATTTATCTTTAAAAGTTGGGAAAACCACAACAAACACGATTTTAGGAAGTCACACTTAACGCGCAATTGAAGATATGAATAAAAACTGCCAGTTATCAACGCAGATAGCACATCACAACTTAAGCTAATAACACAGTAAGTGAATCAAATTTAACAGTTTGAAAGCTATCACAATTCAAAGGTACTAAGAAAACTGATGAATATTTATATATAATATACAAAAATACTTGTAACATACAGATAAACATCCGAACACTGAAAAACATTCATGTTCATCACACAAACATTATCCAGTTGTTGGGATGGAACTCACAGTATTAGACTAAGAAAGCAGGGTCATTGCCTCATCGCCCATCGGTCGATGCATATGTGTGAACGTGGACAATGTACTTATATTTTATGCCATCTTCTTGTTCAATGTTAACCTTGGTCAGAAAAGGAACAATCTACCTAGAAATAATCTGTTGGTACGCAAAATTTAAGTAATAAGCAGGTACTAAACTAAGATATGAAACCCCAAGATCAAAGATCAAGGTAGGTAACATTGGAAATAATGGCCTAGGTATTTTATATAACGAGTTACCTACGTTATAGTATTAACAAGGCTAGCCGGTCAAAGTTACATTTTATCCCATAAAATACATACTAAGTAAAAACGCAGTCCTCGATGACCAGTGCCAGACCTTGATTTATTTTAGTTAGGTACCTCTTCTTAAACGTATCTCTATTGAACAAAACTTAAATAATTTTAAACAAAAAGTCTATTTAGACAATTGACTAAATAGAAACGGGCATAAATAATATCTGCATATCGTCTGAGAAAAGCACAGAAATACTGTGTAGTGATGGGTATTTGCTTTCATACCGTGATATCGAAGGAAATGTTTGATCTACCTTTATCTAAGTTTAAACAATATATAAACACACATTTAACCAATCGTAGTTACTACACGATTGATGAATTCCTTAACAAAAAGGCTGCTTGGAAGCAGGTCACTCCGCTCTTATCTATCACAAAACAGAAATATTCTAAAGATTGTTAAACTACAAAATGATGTTGGAAAAGAGCCATCTACTGAGTTTCTTCTCAGTGGAATTTGCCTTTCCAACCGGTGGTAGAGTCGGTTGACGTTTCAAAAGTGATTATTAACTTGGCCTACTTGAAATAAATTAATTTTGATTTTTAATACTTCTTTCTTTGGTATCGAACAAAAGTGTTTATTAAGTCAATGCCGCCAACGTTAAAGAAGTAAAAAAGTCAGTGCGATAATTTTTCAGTAGCGGTTTTTAATTCAGTTTACTTGTATCATTCGTGAGAGTATTTTCCTTTGTTAGATCTACTGAGGGAGTTTTTACACCTAAACGATCCATGACGCATATTTGACGCATCGATGATTCATCTGTAGCTTGATTTAAGTTAGTCGGGTAGGTATAGATGCAGATGATCTATGATTGCATAACAACACAAAAACAGTTTTCTACAGAATTAAAAACGTACAGAAACCGTGTACACGAGTAATATTGAAGTATCAAAAACCACTCCAATTTAGTAGAGTTTCTCCAACAAGCGGTTAGTCACTTCATTTCATTTAGCAGTTGGCAGTAATTATTTTACCTGTAATGTCCAAAACGTTTACCATGAAATGTGAAAATGTGAAAAAGTTTGAGAGTGTTTATCTGTATATTATAAGTATTTATGTATATTATTTATAAAAATATTTATCAGTCATCTAGTCTAGTCTAGTACCCATAACTATTACTTATATAATGATGGCGATGTGTGTATTGCTGTAGTATTATTATTGCATGAATTATTATTGTATATATTGTATGTTTTATTTATTCCCCGTACGAGCTCTGTCACAAAAAGCTCTACTACGACTATATATTACATACAAATATAGACAAATATATCGAATAGCTATAGATATACAAACTATAAACGTTTACCTGCCTGCTCTATTCTGTCCTCTAACAAAAACGGCATCGTAGAGAGTTCCAATCACATTCATTGTTAGTAAAACTAGCAAGAAAACACCCACAGCTAAGTGTCCACCATCTTTTACCTGTTCTTCTATATTATTACAGTATATAGGTGCTGCTATTTTAGTTTTCAATTCATAGTGATTCCATAGGGACTCATTGAGGCATGTTTCAAGAACTAGTTGCAGATCTGTGTTACTTAGATCACCTGTGTTATTCAAAGTTTTGCTCATTGCGTTAATTGGTAAGAATTTCTTGCATGTATGCGTAACACAGATGCCATAGTGGAGTGAGGTGTGGTTGAAATGTTTCCTATTATAATCCGAATAAGTCTGCAAAAAAACATTTTTTTAAAAGGTTTAAAGTAAAACTAAAAACTTAAATTCAACCCGTAATATTATAAATAAATAAATATACTACGACAATACACACATCGCAATCTAGCCCCAAAGTAAGCGTAGCTTGTGTTATGGGTACTAAGATAATATAATAAATAATATTTATATTTTTTATACTAAGATAATAAATAATATTTTTATGAATAATGTACATAAATACTTATAATATACAGGTAAACACACATACACTGAAAAACACTAATGTTAATCACACAAACATTTTCCAGTTGTGGGAATCGAACCCACGGCCTTGGACTCAGAAAGCAGGGTTGCTGCCGAATGCGCCAGTCGGCCGTCAAATGCCATTATGAATGCTTTAAAAATATATTTAGTATTTATATATATTATTTTATATTAACTTATTGGGTGTTTAATTTTGATTCATTGCGATCTAGAGTTAATAGAATGAAGCTATGAAAACTACTAATACCGAAACTCTTTTGTTTTTGATAATTTTGAAAAAGACTATTTCAAGAAATGGCTAGGCATAGGCAGGCAAGGCAAGAAGTGAATATGGTTCAATAAAATAAAGAAGAAAGATTCATGTTTAAAAATTCTTTCATACACTATGAAAAGTTCATCTAGGTACATCCTTTTAATTGTATGTATATGTTGTTCAGTGTTGAAAAGCACCTTAGTATAAAAAGAATCCTAGATTAAACTTATTTCGTTCACCCTAATGAAGTTATTGTTCCGTAATTCAGAAGTTACGGGGTTCTGACAGATGAATTGATGGACAAAGCATATACACCCAAGTAAACTCAGAACCTTCTGCTGGCTTGGTTTAATCAAAACTTTTGGCTTATAATAGAACGCCGCGTCGTTTTGGGCAAAGGGTCACTCAGCTCCTCCGAAAGGGGAACCGAAGTAGCCCACTAGGCAATCACAACTTCACAGATCATCATCATCATCATCACATCAACCCATTACCGGCCCACTACAGGGCACGGGTCTCCTCCCACAATGAGAAGGGGTTAAGGCCGTAATCGCTGGCCTAGTGCGGATTGGTGGACTCCACACACCCTTGAGAACATTATATAGAACTCTCAGGCATGCAGGTTTCCTCACGATGTTTTCTTTCACCGTTGAAGCAAGTGATATTTTAATCACTTAAAACGTACATAACTTAAAATGTTCGAGGTGCGTGCTGGGATACGAACTCGGCCCCCCGAAAGTGAAGTCGAGCTCCTACCCAATTCGCTATAACCGTTTCTTCCTTATTTAATCGGGTGACCATGAATGCCAACCGGGTTTTTAAACTAATTCAATGGCGTTCACCGTAATTAATAGGTAGCGCGTACTTATCGTAACCGTAAAAAACAACCATGAAGTATTAACGAAAAAACAAAAATTTAAATGTACGCATTTGAACGCAGGAGAAACATAATCTTTCACAATTTACGTACGCGCTTGCAAATTTCAATTGGAGTGAACGTAATTATCATAAATTATTTATCTGTTTTACATTTGTTTTGTTGCTGGAATATATATATTTTCTTTCCAAAACACGAAATATTCAATCTAATTAATAAATTACTAGTCTACTAAAGTCTCCTATCAAAATGAGAAGGGTTTAAGCCATTTACCATGCTGCACGCTTGCCAAAAGCGGATTGGCAGACATCACACACCTTTAAGAACAATCGTATATATTTTCTTCTACACTTTTGGTTGCCTGGATGAGATCGCTATATAGCGATACATTAACGCTAATATTTGTACTGTGAATTTTCTGTTTTTCGTGTACAATACAAATGTATTCATTCATTCAGTTTTCCTCACGATGTTTTCCTTCAACATTAAAGCAGGTGATATTTAGGTTATTCCTTAAATTACAAAAGTCGCATAACTCTGAAAAGTAAGAGATGTCTGGATCAAACTCTGTCATTTCAAAAGGGAAACCGAAGTTCTCACCACTAGGCTATCCATAATGCCACAAAAATTTTGTGACATAATCCCTAGCTAAAATTATTACTGAGTCAGCAAGATCAATAGTGGCCTCATAAGAAGGCTCAAAGTCACTCAGCTGGCGATGGAGAGAGCAATGTTGTGAGTATCTCTACGTGATAAAATCAGAAATGAGGAGATCCGTAGAAGAACCAGAGTCACTAACATAGCTCGGCGAGTCGCAATCAGTGTCGCGTGGAAATAGGTGGTGCACATAGCTCGGAGAACCGATGGACGTTGGTGTTCCAAGGTGCTGGAATGGCGACACCGCACTGGGGCACCCCCAACGAGGTGGACAGACGACATCAAACGAGTCGCTGGGAGATGCTGGAGCGGTCCAGGACCGTGGATTTTGGAACTCCCTACAAAAGACCTATGTAAGCAGTGGACTTCAATAGGTTAAAGTGATGATGATGATGATAATGCTGAAGAGCAATATTACGCTGTGTCGACCTTTAATTACATCGCTTTCTAATTATAAAAATGTTTCTAGAAATGTCCTTAGTTTATAACATAACTGCTTCATATGTTTATGCCAATTAAATCTATGCAGGCCTATTGTATATCTCAGTGGTTATTAAATTATGTCACAAAGAATAGAATGCAGTGTCCTGACCCTTTTTTTTAATGACTTGACAGAAAATGCCTGAATGCAACTCTGCTAGGGGAAACGGAGTTGTTATGAGGGACTTCAGGGGGGTTCTCATGCGTATTCACCCCACTCTCAACAAGGTTTTGACCCCAATGCATGGCGGGTTTCATCATCGATGGCCTGGTCACTGCCGAATCCTCCACGTAGGCGCACGCTACAGGCCGCTTTCTTAAGCCTGTCGATAGTCGAATGACAAACTTCCATGCAGTGTCCCGACCTGGGATTCGACCCAAAACCTCAAGATCTCAATCGAATATTCTAACCACTAACCCAAAGAGCAGCAGTTTGATTGTTTAAGTTTGAATTACTACAAAAATAGGGCAACTACATTTATTGCTACAAAAAAATCAAAATTCATTTACTAAAATTAGGCTTACTCTTAAGCATTTTCGAAATGTATGGTCTCTGTTTGTATTGACTCTACCACCGGTTCGGAAGGCACGTTCTACCAAGAAAAAGCCGGCAAGAAACTCAGCAGTCGCTCTTTTCCACAACAGTTACATTTTAACATTCATTGTGCGCATTATGTATGTATGAATTATTGTTATAAATTATCGAGATATGTAAATATTACGCTGTCAGTGCATGACATGCAAAAAGTACCGACCCTACTGAAATACAAGAAATATGTAATGGCTGTACCACACTGGAAAAAGCGCTATACGTTACGCGGATTATTAGCGAACATACAGCTAAGTGTGCAGAGTTTATTTTCCCTTTTTTATAATAATATTTAACGAGCCAAACAGATTTACCCCCTGCACGGCTAGCATAAGACAATTATCTCCCCGAGGAAAGGATAAAAATGTATCTTCTCCCACAGCTTCATCAACTCTCAGAGCATTGGTGCACAAGTGGAAATAATATCGAAATAATATATGTGTAATAATTGTTGACATAACTATTCCACATGACGATAATCTGGTGAAAGCTGAAAAGGAAAAAGTATCTAAATACTTGGACCTTGCTCACGAGATTACCGCCATGTGGAATGTTGAGTCGACCGTTGTTGTTCCGATCGTCGTTTCAGTCAATGGTCTTCTCGCGAAAAGCTTCGACCAACATCTCAAGAAGCTTTCGCTTGGTTGTTGGATCAAGGGTCGGTTACAGAAGGCAGTAGTCCTTGAAACGGCGCGTATTGTGAGGAGGTTCCTCACTCTGGAGCCCTGACCACCGGTTGCTTGGGTATTCAAAAGCACCGCAAGCGGAGGGTGGAAGTTTTTTATTATACATTTTTAATAGTGTTTTTTGTTAATAATTTAAAAAAAAAAAATAATAATAATAAATGATAGATATAAATGCGAACTGGAGTAAATTTATCCTATTCCATGTTCTCGTACTTTAGCAGGTGGACACAGTAAATATATCAAATCAAATCAAATCAAATATTTTATTTCAAAGTAGGTACCTAACTGTACACTTTCTGAATGTCATACAAATCTGTCATTATTTCAATAATAATTTTGATTGTAATAATCAATTGATTCAACCATCTTTAAATTAAATTTACAATTTTACGATGGTACAAAAATAATACATGACCAAAGTTTATAATTACTAAAATAAATTACCGAGTAAATTATACAAAAATAATAATAATAATAATTTAAATCTAGCTATTAAAACATTTTTAGAAATACCAACTACGTAGATACTTTTCAATTTAGAAATGTGTTTTAGAAATAGCAGCCATCCAAGCGCTCCTGTCACATATATAATCCTCTACGGTGTAGTAACTTTTTTTACACAAACGCTCCTTTGTCCCCTATATGTAATCGGGATATAATCGGGGAATATAATTTTTGACCGGCTAGACGGGCTGTAGGCTACACAAAATATTCCCCTGTCAGGCGATATAATCGGGGGAATTTTTGTGTGTGACAATGTTTGTATGATGAACGTGAATTGATTTAAGTGTCTGGGTGTTTAATATATATAACTTTTATGAATGATTTATATTATAAGTAATAATGTAAATCATTCATAAAAGTATTCATCAGTCACCTTAGTACCCATACCACAAGCTACGCTTACTTCAGGGTTAGATGGTTGTGTGTATTGTCGTAGTATATCTTTTTTTATTTTTTATATTCGGCATACAAGTACGAAGTCCCCTGCAGTGTAGATTGGCGTGTTTGTTCAGTTTTTATCAATCATTCAGGTCGGCACGGAGCTTTTTATCGGATCTCCAAGGCAAGATTCGTGTCTTTACATACACACAACAAATATTATTACGATTACGGCGCACGGTCGTAGTCGCCTAACTCAGTGTGGTCCTGCCATAAGGTGTACCTACATAAAGTTGAACGCCTTTCATTTTAATAAATCAATATTTAATGTAATTGTGTCCCTTGTGTTCTTTACACAGCAATGTCATAATCAACGGTTTTAAACTAGCTTGGCTATGAAATTACCTAACTATGTAATTTTTAAATATCACTATGAGAGAGTGATAACAAAAATAATACCCGGCTAAGTTTTTCATGGACTTTTTAAAGTATTTGTATTACTTAAACTAGTAAGTTCATCAAGCTCAATAAAAGACTGATAACATGTACGTTTATTTGCATTTATTTTATTAATTAACGGACAAAGCAGATAGCCCTTTTGATGGTAAGTGGAAAACCATTGCCTAAAAACAAAGCAGGGCAGGCAAACAACACGTCCCGATAAGTGCCGCCATATGTCCGTCAATCTGAGACCTAGGTGATTAGCCACATATACCTGTGATTATATCAGAAACCACGCCCTTCAGACCGCTGCTGCTTAGCGGCAGAAATAAGCATGACGGTAGTAGAGATTTCCCCGGATGAGCTCTGTCATAATGATGACGTCTTATGTACTACTCATAAAAGTTTTATTGTAATTATTCGATAACAAGTTAGACTTTTAGTGCAATCTTACCTGCAGCAAGGCTAGCATGGGCAGGTGACAACTATCTCCCCGTGGAAAGAATTATCATCATCATAACCATATCAACCGATGGACGTCCACTGCTGGACATAGGTCTTTTGTAGAGAGTTACAAATTCCCCAGTTTTGTGCCGCTTAATGTCGTCTTTCCACCTTGTTGGCGGTCGACCAATGCTGCGCTTATCAGTTCGGGGCTGCCACTCTAGCACGTTGGGACCCCAACGTCCATCCTTTCTCCGAACTATGTGCCCCCCAAATTGCCACTTCAGCTTCGCGACTCGTTGAGCTATGTCGGTAACTCTGGTTCTTCTACGAATCTCCACATTTCTGATTCAATCGCGTAGAGAAACTCCGAGCATAGCTCTCTCCATCGTCCGCTGAGTGACTTTGAGCCTTCTTAAAGGAAGCAGGAAAGGATTGTAGTTTTAGAATATTAAGATTTTTAAAACTACACTATCGCATTAACTTTAAGTATTTCGTCATGATAAGAGAGAATACTTAAACTTAAATCGATAGATTCTTAGAATCCCTATCCCTACTATTCCTACTATAATATTATAAATGTCAATGTAAGTTTGTTTGTTACGCTTTCACACAAAAACTACCTAACCGATCCTCATGAAATTTTGTACACTTATTCTTGGAAGTGTTAGAAGTAAAATAGGATACTTTTTATCCCTACATTAAGCTCGGTTCCTTTGGGAGAGGGGATGAAAGTGTTTGACGATTTTACACCATAACTCCGACAAATTATAACCGATTTAAATAATTATTTTTGTACTATAGAGGTTATAATATGTGTGTAATTTTGCCAAGCCCAAACTTTGTGAAGATCTGAATGTGGTTGGACATAGAGGACAGAACTCCTCAGCGGACGGCAGAAAACCCCTCATTTAAGGCTCAGCTATACTGAATACTTTAATTTTTTTTAGAACTCCAACTAAATGGAACGCCACATCAAAAAACAAAATCACACGCAGACGAAGTCGCGGGCAACAGCTAGTAAGAATATAAATAAATAATAAATAAATGCAAAAGTTGTTACTTATACTCGTAGCAGAGCCCTTAGTTCGGGGCGACACACTATTATATCACTCCTGTTTTCAAACCACAGGTTTTAGGTCACCATTCAAAGGACAGTTTAATTTGAATATAACGGTCGATGACCTTGTATATTGGTTTTTTCTTTTTCCAATGCCCGAATTTTAGTATGTTAAAATTTCTGAACTCGTATTTTTTTATCGGTGATTGTAAAAAAATTACGTTGACTTTTTGTTACCGCTATAAGCGTTTATTTGGGGCTTCTATAAAAATTTTGGTACTCTTAATCATAAAACAATTATTAAAGTAAAAATTTGTGAAAAATAGTTTACGGCCTGCTGAATATATACACAAAATTTCATGACAATCTATTTTTTCGTAGGAGTTTTGTTACAAACACTGTGCAACGAGAATTTGGTGACCAGACGGCCAGACAGATTTTACGATCTTCGTAGCGCAGTAGTGAGCGCTGTGATGCCCATTTGAGGTCCCAGGTTCGCTCCCCTAATCTCTAGAATATTCATTTTTAAATTTTTTCCGATCAGGTTTAGTAGGAGGCTTTGGCAGTTACAACCCAACCGACAAAGACGTACCGCTAAGCGATTTAGCGATCTGGTACGATGAAACCGATTGAGGCTACAGATTACGGATAACGGATAAACCCAAGAGGAGGCAGGAGACAATAATCTTCGCGGGGAAAGGATATACATTTTTTCTTCAACCACAGCTTTATCAACTCTCAGAGAGCACAAGTAAACAGAGACACAAAAAAAGTACACATAAACAGAGATAAACGTCTCGTATTCCATGTTCCCGTGCTTTAGCAGGTGGACACGTTAATTATATCCCCTGTCAGGGGATAAAATAATCGGGGGATATAATTTTTGTCTCCTGCCTGTGCTAGCCCTGCTGGTGAGATCACAGTCTTGCCCAACGTGTAGTGGAAGAGAGAGCCACTTACTTTCATCATGCTATATAGCTCACTCCCAGTGTCTGACACCACGTCGATATCAACTGAACAGTATAGTCCATCGGGATTCGTGATACAGTGGTCGTAATCGTCGAGATGAAACAGCTAGCCCTGCTGGTGAGATCACAGTCTTGCCCAACGTGTAGTGGAAGAGAGAGCCACTTACTTTCATCATGCTATATAGCTCACTCCCAGTGTCTGACACCACGTCGATATCAACTGAACAGTATAGTCCATCGGGATTCGTGATACAGTGGTCGTAATCGTCGAGATGAAACACCGGCGGCATTCGAGAGAAGTCCGAATCTGGAAGCGAAATATAATTTATTCATAACTCACCTTTTGAGAAAGCTCGCGTAAAGTAAAGGTACGAAGACCATATTTGTCGTATATGTATCGTACCAAACGCTTTAACATTGGGATAGCAAACAGATCCGAGAAAAATTTTATTTATTTTAAAACAAATTAATTTAAGCAATAATATTACTACTACATTAATAACAGTGAAGAAAAACATCGTGAGGAAATCTGCATGCGTGAGAGTTCTTCATAAGGTTCTCAAAGAAACGAAGTCTACCAATCCGCACTTGGCCAGCGTTGTTGATGCCCTAAACCCTTCTCATTTTGAGAAGAGACCCTAGTCCTGGAGTGGGTCGGTAATATGTCGATAATATTGATGATATTGATATAAATATAGCGAGCTAACAAGCTAGCGGGTCACATAAACTCAATAAATCGCTTAGCGACACGTTTTTGTCGGTATGGTGGTAACTAGCCCTGGCCAAAGCCTCCTACCAGACCAGGCCAGAGAAAATTCAAAAATTATTGATTAAAAATGCCCCTACCGGGAATCGAACCCGGGACCTCGTAAATAAATTCACAGCGCTCACCGTTGCTCCAGGGAGAACGTCAGAACCTGTCGTGGAAATGAAAATTCTTGGTACGAAACAATTTAGGCTCGTCACAATAATAAAGCTGATGGTGAAGTGCTGGGAGAACTCCTCAACCTTTAACACCGCAGCCTCGGGAAATGCAATATCTTATTATGGCCTATGAGGAGTTGACAACTGGCTAATATAACTTAATACTTGCAAAACTACCCACTAAAACGTAAAAAAAATTTACAAAGAAAAACCCGAGTTGTTTAACAACTATAAAAGCAAGAAATAATATTTTCTACAACATTTTTATTATGCCAAGTCAAGTGCAGAAAATGACTAGTTACTTTCCTTGTAGTATAAAAAAAAGAGACCGCATACAAAGTAAACTTAGTAATTTTACATTTTACTTGTAATCTATATGTACGTGCGCCTATTATCGTTGCGCTCATTGTACGTGTTGGCTCATTGGCCTTCTGTACCTATGCATTTTGTGGCAGACAGATTTGCCAGGGACCTTATCAATGTTAGAAACAGGTCAAAGATTCAAATACATTGAATGGAAGGTCACCAAAATTGACGGTTGATTGGATTTTGTAATCGCAATCTTATTGTTAATCGAACAAACATATCTATTATTTGCCCTACTTTACGATAGTAACATAACCTTTGACATTTAAAGTGAACAGATATTGTTGGGTAAACATAATCATCATATGATGAAAAATTGGTTAAGATTATAATACGGCTTTTACCTTTCTTCGTAATTACGTAGGAAAGTACGTTAAGTCACCTTTCAGTAATCTTTAACTAGAATTTCAGCTCTTCAATCTTGTATGCTGTAAATACCTCTCGTCTGAAAGAGGCATGTGTATGCCCACAAACTGAGTCTCTGTTGCCGTTCTTCGTCCGCCTTTATTTTTTTTTTATATTATAGTTCCCACGGAATTTGTGAGAACCGTTTTTTTCCGGGATAAAAAGTTGCCTATGATACTCTCCGTCCTTTGAACTAACTCTATGCCAAAAAGTTGATAAGCTTATTTACAGACGTCAAGGTGTCATTTAAAGATGTCGTTTAAAAAAAAAATGCTTTAAGCGGTGGTAGGAAGTTCGTAAAAAAAGTGTAAGTAACTTACCATTTAGTTTATAAATCACCCCGGAACACTGGCAAACCAATAAATGTAGTAATATGAGACTAATCGCTTTCATTTTTGCAATAAAAAAAATTACTATTATATTTGATGAATATAACAACTCTATTCATAAGTCACATCACACTATAACTCAATGTATGTAAATTATTGGTTGTCTAAAGTAAAATAGTAACACCTGATTTTTAAATCCTCGAAAACGTTTATTCACTCATTTCATTTGTTGTAATATATTAGCATGGAAAATCTAACCAATTTATTATAAAAATAAAACTAATGTAGTATACGTAATAAAACTATACAAACGCGTAAAAAAAATAAGTAAGGTCTACGCTAGGACGCGATCTTTAGTACTGTGACAACTTTATCTCGTTATTACTTGTTTATACGTCTACACAAATAAAAGCAATTGAGTGCTTGCATGCGATATCAAATTAAATGACTCTGATTATGTTCATAATATGATTTTATAGTTTGTACTCTCGTGAGTAAAATATAAATATCATCAGCTTGCTACACATACATTTTTGTTGCAGTATGTTTGACTAGAGTAGACTTGCATTAAATCGATTAACACTATAGTTTTCATAAGATTTATTCCATACATACATGTAGATAATCAGATGTTACAATTTATCTTTTTTTATTGAAACCGTATATTACCATTAGTTTGGCTTGCAACTCATAATAAGAGATAAAAATTAAACATTAAAAAATAAATTATAACCATAATCTGAACGCAAAAATATATTAATTATAATATTTTACCTACTAATATACAAAAAACAATTAAATTTATACCCTGACTTAGTGTTAAAAACTACTGAATTTTGTATAAAAATATTTATTTGATATAATATGTTACGTCTACTATCGTTTTACATAATTATTATAATTACAATAAAGAAAAATTCATATGTTATTGTATCTGCAATACCTTAAATTTAGTTACAGAAAAAGGAATGGTGAAATGTAACATATACATATATACGAGTAAATAAATAATAATAATAATTAATAATAATTGTCTTTATTGTGTCTCATTTACAATGGATTCTTATAATCTAAGGAACGGTAACAACTGTGTTAGTTAGAAACTGTGTTACAGCTATTAACGCCCACCTCCGGGTTTGCTTAAATACAAAAAGACTAAAACAAAGAAAAATTAATATATTACAACTAAAACAATACAATTTACAATTTTATAATGTACGTGTTCGTGTATGCGTATGTGTGCGACAGTGCGTTTGTGTATGTATGTGTGTGTGCATGCGTGTGTGTGTGTGTGTGTGTGTATGAGTGTTCGTGCGTGTATGTACGTGTGAGGGTTCCGTGGTTTTGAGTATGTTTTGCAAGCAAGATCTGCAAAGTTAGTGCCTTTAATTTGAAGTGACGATATTTTCCGTATCAGTATAGGACAGCGTCTTAAGCCACTTGGTAGTATAGTATTTACAATTTCTGTGATTCATCGGGTATATTTTTAAGAAGTGATTTATTTTGTTGTACAATATTGGACTAGCATAATAGAAATGCCTTCTCGCAAGTTTGGTTCTACCGGGTTTGATCTGGCAAACTTTGTCCGACCTTTTATTTAGAAGTGTGTCAGGATTATATATATATATACTCACTCTTCCATTTGCATAACTAGTAGGTTTTATCGGGACAGGAATTCAATTTTTTTTTATTTCAAGTAGGTAATGAGGGATACAGTATGACTGAAAATTCTTCATAGTATTCTCAAAGGCGTGTGAAGTCTACCAATCCGCGATGGTGGTCTGCTACCTAAACCCTTCTCGTTATAATAGGAGACCTGCCTGAAGTTGGCCGGTGATGGGTTGATAATAATAATAATGAAGCATAATATAAACGCACTTTTGAAACCTCAAGTTTATTGTTGGTAATGACTCTACCACCGGTTTGGAAGGCAGACTCTACTACTCTACTCTACTATTTATTTACATCATAATTTGTTTCTGATACTAATGTGCTATGTTGATCACATTCGTGCCAATATCAGGCCGTAAGGGAGAGCTATATTAGCACAAAAAAAAAACTTTGCGCGTAACCTACATACTACTCAACCTACATAAGTAATCACGCGCAATTACTAGTTGGTTGATAATATAAAATGTTAACAAACAACTTTGATACAACGGGGAAATTGACTTGCGCATCACGTAAACATGGCAAATATATTCATAGTCACAATATTGTATTTTTTTACCCGTCTACCTCGTTGGTCTTGTGGTTATTATTCGACTGCATCACGAGTTCATGGATTCGATTGGGCAAGAGAAAAACAACTTGGGCAATAGTAAGAGTAATGAGTAAGACAATAAAAGTTAATTTTTTTTATTATTAATCTTTGCTTGAGATTATGCTTTATGTATGGAGGAGCTATTAACTGCTAATTACTTAAAACTAATTTATATTGAAATTAATTTTTTTATTAGTTTCACCTCTGACTCTACCACTCTACCTTTTCTTTCCAAGAGGTTTCTACCTTTTGGTTTTTTTAAAGTAATTATTTTACTATTTTTTTTTATTTTAGGACCAAGCTATTGGTTCACCTGATTGTAAATGGTAAACTATTGCCTATAAATAGAGCAACAATTCGCAGTGTGAGTCCTATAAATTTCCGCCCTGTATCTATAAACCTGAGGAGTAGGTGTAAAGCCACATGCAGTGGCGTGCATGGAGGGTATGCACAGGAATGCAGATGAATAAAATCTCCAATATGAGTTATAAATACTTAAGGATAGGATTTTTATAACTCTTACAATGCCTATCCTTAAGTTTTTTATAACTAGTACGGCAGATTTTTTCCATTTTATATCATCTGCATACCCTGTGCATACCCTCTATGCACGCCACTGGCCACATGTGACCGTATTTACACCAGTTTCCGCACCCATCAGACTGGAACGCCGTAACACTATTTGGCAGCAGAAATAAGCAAGGTGTTAGTACTTCCCGGACGAGTTCTGCTACAAAAAGCTCTACTATCTAGCTTAACATATTTCCAAGCATCCCAATGTTCTGACTTTAATGACAATAATTTAACTACGCCACAACCCTGTGTAGGAAAAATAGAAAAGAGTGTGTGTACTTATGTATATACGCGTTAGAAGTTATACTTCTTTGGCTTCTGGAAAAAAATAACTCAAATGCAGTAGAGATTAATGATAAATATTAAAATTAATCACAAAGATTTTATTTAAATAAAAAAGGTTTTATTAACGTAATAATATTTATTTATTCACACTGTTTATACTGTTACGAAACACGTGTTCTAAATATAAAAATACTAGAATATACAACTTGAGCATACTTATCGATTTTCATGCCAACCAGAACTAACTTTACGATGTAGAATTCAGGTGTCGGTGTGCGCGCGCATCGTAAAAATTCACTCTCATCATTTTTCTCCATCGCGCCAAAAGAAGTATAACTTCAGAAATACGGGTAGCCCCCGGGAGTGCCGTCAAAAGTGAAAACTTAATTTGGCGCATTAGATATTTTTTAGATGGGTACTAGGGTTATTGGGTTATAAATTGTATTTTACTTATTATAAGAAACTTTAAAATACATTTAATATTATGTATCATCGTTAAGAATTTTGACAACTCTTGTATCATCATCATTAAAATTATTTCAATCTAAAATAGAAACTGTAGGTTCATGGCAACTAAATGAACAATTTTGATTAAATAACTTATTTAAATATCTCGTGAATACCGCATCGATTGTACTTTTATATCTATTTGTTCTAATACTGCGTTGAATGGACATAGTAAATCAAATCCTCTATTAAAAATTCAAATAGCTGCGACTCGTAACGGTGTTGCAAGTCCAGAGATTTTATCTCATCTAAAAATATACGTATCGCGTTGAAAGAAGTTTTCACCTCGTAATGTCTCTACCTTCTGATCGATTTTCTCTTTCTTCCTTTGCATGATGTATTTAGTAAGGTTTAGTGCTGCGTTTAATATAAAAAAATATATGAATAATTAATTGAAATTCAATACAATTACCACAACAAAAGTAATATTACTTATTATTAGGTTACAATCTTATACAAATATATAAACGTGAAGAGTTTGTTGGTTTGTTTGTTTGTTTATTAGGAGGCGCATAGATCCAACAAATACTGTTTTAAAATCGGTGTTTTTTTTCTTTTTGAAAGCGTCTATTCGATTTTCGATATTATTTCTATAAAATAATATAAGTCAAGGTTGTTTACCTTTAAAAGTTCTAAAGAAAAGTGCGCGACAGCATATGTCTATATTTTAAGGTTGGCTCACTATAACTTTTACGTTAACTTATACGCGGTCAAAGTCGTTAGTGAGTTATAATAATAAAATTTAAAAAAAAACAGAGTTAAATATACTAATAAGTTAGGTTTAATCAGTCAATATATGTTAGGTATATATTTGAAACCAAACTTATTTAATATGTGTTTGAATCAGGTTATTTTCTTGTGTTGTTTTTCGCTAAGAAAGAGTTTTTCTAAAATCAGCACCAAATGCAATGAAATTAATTTGGGGATTATGTTTATTAAGTTGAAACATAAGAATCTGTTTAATTAATAGTTAACTTACTTATCATAAATTGTACGCAGACGACGAGATAATAACCTAAACAGACCATTACGCAGCGTGGTTTAGATTAGCTCTTAATTAACGGAAGCCCTTCTTTATGAAGCTCTTTAGGTACAGAAAGATACTAAGATTAGTCGGTAGGTTGGTAAAGCGCCGCCGCTGACGCCTTAGATAAATAAGACCAGAGAAAATTCAAAAAGTATAAATTCGCAAATTTCCTCTTTCGGGAATCGAAACCAGGACCTCCCATATATAAGAACACAGCGCTATTACAGTCAACTAAAATATCCTACTAATATTCTAAATGCGAAAGTTTGGATGAATGGATGTTTGTTACTCTTTCACGCCAAATCTACTGAACCAATCTGATTGAATTTTGAAATGAAAATAGATTATGCCCTGAATTAACACAAAGGCTGACTTTTATCCCAGGAAAATGTAAGGTTCCTGAAGAATTCATGAAATCCGAAAAACCTTGTGAGAAGCCACGGTCAACAACTAGTATGACATTCTTTTATCGTACTGAATCTTCATTTGCTCGCGTTATGTAGGGTTGGAAAATATCTTTTACAAACTTCTAAATTCAGGCTTTTTTAACACATAAATTTAATGTCTAAGGACATTAATAAGAAGGTATACAGAAAATAAAGACTTAATAATAAAAATATAAACTTACCGCGAACCTAGAATACGGCGCACCGAGTCCACGAGTCTCTTCAATAATATACCTAATTGACTTTTGATGTGAACCATCTTAACTATCTATTAGCGTATATATTTAAATTGTTGATATAAAGCATCTATTGTACTAATTGACCCATGTGCCGTCACGCCAAGCGGTAAGACGCTATTATGTCATAAAGCTACCTAGCAGTGTAAGTTAGACGAAGCCATTTTTAATTATGTTGTAATTATCTTCTGTAGAATGAGTTAAGTTGATAAATTATATGTACTCGTATATTTATCAACTAACTATTTAACATTAAACATGGAATTCATGTTTAATGTTTACTCATTGTTACTTTTAATAATTATAAATTCTACTATAAACTTAAATGCCAAAACAGGCGTCCAATGATGGCCGTCTTTTTTAAATTTTAATTTGTTACACTGGTCATTCAGCCCAACCTTTGGAACCTTTGTCGTACAATGTATGAACAAATGTAAATAAGTTGAACCCAAATTTGCACATTCAATTCATATCGTCATATCTAAATATCTGTTTCAAAGCAAAACTGTTCACGTCGTGTGGCAGTGTGGACGAATCGCGAAAACTGTATCAGTGGGTCCGCGATTAAAAATGGCGGGCTTAGTGGAAAGTATACTAAATGGATACAATTATATGTTTGATGACTTTGCTCGTGAGTATTTTTAAAATTAATGTTTTTTTTGAAAATAAACTTTCTGTTTACGACTCTTTTTTGCGTAATCGTGATCTTCATAAATGTTTAGGGAACTACAGGGTAAAAATTTAATATTTGACATATTCTTAATTTTTCTTAAATGTAAATGTGTATAGTCGTAAATTCGTAAATTAGTGATATCAGAATATCGTCTAAGAAAAGTGCATAAAGCCTTTGTGGGGCTGAGTATATGCTTTTATAACATGAATCTTAGATTAACCTTTACAACGAGGTTACAATACTATTGATGCATTTTTTTTTATGACACGGTTGCTTGGAAGCAAGCCTAATATATATATGCTGCCAAAATTTCGAATGCCTCGCCTTAATAATAATACCTAATGGTTGCTTAGTGGTCGACCATACTCGTAATTAATTTAAATTATATATAATATAAGTTTTGACTTATATTATATATAATATAAGTCAAAACTTAACTTATATACTTGTTATCATCAGTAACTAAATCAGTCAGTCTAGATCATTCCGAGTTTGAAAGGATACTTTCTGTTATTTTATATAGCCCGCTTTCATCTCACACAATATAGAACAATGATTGTTAAATTGTAAAATGATGTTTGAAAAGAGCAACTGCTGAGTTTCTTGATGGGTTCTGCCTTCCGAACCGGTGGTTACTATATACAGACAAGTTGACGTTTTATAAGTGCTTGTATTAGGCCTTCTTCTTCTTAGTCGTGCACTCTTGGCAGAGTGGTCGTGGCTGCTGAGATGAATTTCATGGGGCTAGACATCACTGGATTGCACGGCTTCACGCGCGAGTCTTCTCCACTTTTGGCGGTTGGCAGCATGTCGAAAACATTCTACCACAGTTGTCTGGGTCAACGATTTCACCGTATCTATCCAACGAGTATTAGGCCTACTTACAAAAAAAGGATTACGATTTTTTTGTGTTTAGTGTGTTTGTTTATGGATTACATCTTATTCGGTGAAACGAAATGGAGTGTTCGCGTTGCGACGCACAGTGAGCGTTTCATGATAAAAGCGAACGTTCGTCCGTTTGTTTGTATGTTACCTTTGATCACCATACAACCTTTGATCAATCATACAACTGAACTTGATGAAATTTGCCACACGTGTAGCTCGTATATCCTAAATATATATATTATATATACACGTGTATCCTGAATATCGGCAATAGATATTTCTTGTATTCCACTACAAGTTAGCACTTTTCTAAGATGGTAACGGGCTAGCATGCTAAGAGCGTATTTGTGTGGAGCGTTGTCCTCTTATGGGTACCCTGTTGAATTCTTGAGCTTATTTTTTTATTCATGCTAGAATACACAAGTAATTAAAAAGCAAGCAACTAAGTCCACCAATCCGCAATTAGCTAGCGTGGTGGACTATGGCCTAAACCCTTCCCTTTGTGTGAGGAGACCCGTGTCATGTTGTGAGCTGGTAATGGGTTGATATGATGACGATAAGGGTTAACTGCGCCCAGTAGTATACCCCTGGTGAAAATGTCTTTTGGTTGTTTCGTTAGGACGTTACAGAAGGACGATATTGGGTGTAAAAATACGAATGTTCCTGTACACCACATTTAGGAATTCGATATTTCTCCAGGAGCAAAAGTAGTCTATTTTACTCTCCGATATTTTAACTAACTCTTTGCCACCAATCAATTCGATTACCTACTTAGTCAGCAGCTAAAGGAAAGACAAAAATACAAGCATTCAAGTTTATAGTAATGAGTGATAAAATAACAAAAGCAGTTCAGGAAGAGTTGGTTCTATTTAGTTTTAGCAAGACAAATAAAATTATTCGTGAGTGTGAATGACCTGTGTCACCGCTACAGCACCGAGTCGATAGGTCGTCCTATATGCTGTTCGTTACAAATGTAGTTTAAACCGAGTTTAATTTTATTCCACTACAAGTTAGCTCTAGAAGAAGTCTAAGATAGTAGCGGGCTAACCTGTTAGGGAGTATGGTAGTCATACCCCTAATCGGTTTCCACGCGACATCGCACCGGAACACTAAATCGCTTAGCGGCACGTCTTTGTCTGTAGGGTGATAACCAGCCACGGTAAAAGCCTCCCACCAGGCAAAATGTTAGCTCTTGACTGCAATCTTACCTGTGGCAATTTAAGATGGTAGCGGGCTAACCTGCTAGGGTACTCCCTAGCAGGTCCAGGCACACCCCTAATCGGTTTCTACGCGACATCGCATCGGAACACTAAATCGCTTAGCAACACGTTTTTGTCAGTAGGGTTGTAACCTGCCACGGCCAAGGCTCCCACCAGACAAAATGTTAGCTCTTGACTGCAATCTTACCTGTGGCAGTCTAAGAAGGTAGCGGGATCACCGTTACAGAGTTTGGTAGATATATTTTATAATAATCCTTAGCCGTTTTGGCTACGGTCACTGCACACTTGTTTCATTGTTAAAAGGGCTTTGCTCGTGTGCCCTAATATGAATTATGTACCCTATCTTTGCACTGAAAGATCGAGCGCAGTGAGGACAAGTTAGGGTATTAGCCATCAACATAATTATACGTTATGTTGGAGTGTTGAAGATATATTTACTCCTAATTGGTTTCTATGCGACATCGTACCGGAACGTTTAATCGCTAAGTCTCCCACCAGACCAGACCACAGAAAATTCAGAAATTATAAACGATAATCTCAGTAGTGCAGTTGACTTAACAATTATTCATTGTAAAGTTAACATCTCCTGAGGATGCTCCGGATTCGGAGGAAAACGTGCGTACAGGGTACATTGCCGAAGATCTGTTTGGTGTGGAGTATAAAGATTAAAGAAATTATAAATTACACATAACATTTTCCTGTTTTTCGCGGAGTATAGCAAGCTACGCTTAAGTTTCGTTGTACTTCTACATTTCACATAATAAACATGCATTTTTTATTTGCATGTCAAAAAAAAAATTGAAATAAAAATGTGTTTTGTAAGGGAAGAGCGAGATCTTCTGGCACAGGTTTTAAACTTAACAGAAGTTCTCCGCCTTATCTGCTATTGTTATATGTGAACAAATAAATTTTCATTTCATTTTCATTTCATTTCATTTCTTAATTACCTTGCAAAATTATGAAATACAAGGTGCTTCTGACGTATACCTGCACGCATAACAACAGCAATTAAAGCCTGATTTTCATAATATATCATGAAATTCCGCAAAGTAACGCCTGCATCTATCCAACACTGAGACTTTATTCTGTAATACGTAGTGAATGAAATCCCAAAAGAACCGCTGAAAATTTAATAAATCAGACTTTGTGGTAGAGTCACTACAAACAGACTGACATGACGTTCCAAAAGTGCTCTACTGGCCTACTTGAAATAAATGAATTTTTGAAACGATTGCAGGTGATCTGCTAGTCGTAATTAATCATTCTGACGCCAATGCTGACCCTCGGCTTAAAAGAAATGACGTCATACAAAAACGCCTGAAAATTTCAATATCGTTACAAGAGTGTGTGATGTGTTTAGTTATTTAGGGTTCCGTTCACAAAGGGTGCTAACGGGACCCTATTCCTGTTAATAATACTAACTGCTGCCCGTTTATATTATATCTTTCCGCCTATTTAATAAGTTTTTAAAGGACAATGTGAGATGGTGATAACAAAAAAAAATGACAACCGACTAATCTTGTTGTGGGCTTCTTATTAGACCAGGGCGCGTTTGGAACCCTCGTAGCTTTAGTTTTAAGTTGACGAATTTATTTATCGCCATCAACTCACTCCTATGTCATATTTTACATGTAATGTACGCATCAAAAGTGCCATGTATGTGCGTATTTGAATAAAGAAATATTTGACTTTGACTTTGACTTTATATGTCCGTCTGTCACCGGGCTTTATCTCATAAAAAGTAATAGATAACAATTGTTATACTCACAAAATGTCACACGCGAACACAGTTTGTTACATATGGTTAAGGTTGGTATATGATAAACATATACGTGCACTTACTATGCTCACTAACTACGCAACAAAATTATATGAATTTACGTATTCTTTAATTCCGTGACTGTTAAAAAAGCAACGTCACTGAGGGGTCATTAGCGTTCAGTTTGTTTTCAACCAACGAATATTCATGCTAATACATGTCGGATAGTTTAATTCTTGACCATAATAAAAAGTTTTACAAGAAAATGGACTGTAACAATGTATATATTAAAAGTAACGATAATCTTAGTAGTGCAGTAAAGCAACAGCAAATTGGTAATCTATTTAAGGGACATTGTACAGCATTTTATAAACAAATATCGTATGAAAGCTTTAGTTTTGAGTTTACGTATGCACCTCAAAATAATGGAAAGATTTATGTAACACTTCATAAGTGCCTGTGGTAGGCCCACATGTATAAAGCATCTGTGAATTTCAATATGATGTATAGTTAGTCTCCTACAAATCAGAACAAATTTTAAAATTTTTAGGGTTCCTTATATAAAGAGGAAATAAATGAGCCAGGATCTTTTCGTTATGTGTCTGTATGTATAGCTCTCTAATTCTCTTCTTCTCTTGAACGCGTGGTGTCGAGTACATTAATTCCTGAAACTAACAGCCTAGATTCGTTAGAGCAAGAAAATCGAAACTGCTGGCCTAGCTTGACCTAGAACCATGATATTTGGCAAGAAGCAATATATAACGTGTAACCTTATTACGAAATACCGTCGAAGGATCATAAGTATATCTCATTAGGTACACCTATAAAAGAGCATATTCATTTTTCCATACAAACTAGTTCAAAACATTCTAAGTGTTGAAGCCCGTATCTGATTTTTTTCAGTTAATAATATACCTCTAAACCCTGTGAAGTAACATTTCGGTTTTCATTTACACGTTGTAATTATCATCATCGCCAATAATAGTCTAAAACTAATGGTACTCCTGTACTAAATGGTAGAAGTAGCAAAGAGGACGTTGCTTCGCTTTCTCAAATATAATACATACCTACAATTTTATGCGGAACCTTTTGTGCGCGAAACCGACTCTTACTGCTAACCAGTTTTTTTTTTTTAAGTTTATACGGGCTTAACCCCTAATCGCCCCCATTTAAATTGTATATGGGTCAAAGGGGATTGTGTAAGGAAATTGTTTCGATTAATTTCGTTACAATCAGCGGATGAAAAAATATAATGCCTGTAAAGTTTATGGATGAAGATTTTTAGGGAGAGCATTTTTAATGATTAGTGGTGTGTTACAAACAAAGTTGTGATGTCTTTATTTAAAACCACCAGTCACTTTTAGGTATTTCTGCCTGGCAAATTCAAATTGTGTTACATAGGAATTTACCTGTAAATAATAATATTTAAGAAGAATTAAAAAAATATGAAAATCAGAAATTAAAAATAATAATAACTACGACAATACACATCGCCATTTAGACCCAAAGTAAGCTTAGATTGTGTTATGGGTACTAAGATAACTGATAAATATTTTTTATGAATAATATACATAAATACTTAAAATATAAAGATAAACACCCAGACACTGGAAAATATTCATGTTCATCACACAAACATTTTCCCGTTGTGGGAATCGAACCCACAGCCTTGACTTAAATAGCAGGGCCGTTGCCCACTGCGCAAATCGGCCGTCAATAAATAAATAAGTGATAGATGTATATCTATCACTTATTTATTTATTGACGGTACGGTACGGACGATAATCACCTTTAAAATTGATGAAATTCTTAGGAGATACTATCAAAATTATTAAGGTCAATTGATTTAAGATAGTATTATTAAAGAAAGTAAGAATTAGTGTAATATCTTTTTTTTTGCGCAGTAATGAATGAATGAATATGAAAAGTAGCTATAATGGTGCAAATTGATTGGGCCGTACAGTTATTTTACGGGCAATACTCATAGTTGTTTACTCCATTTTTTTTTGTGATACATTTAATCGCGCCCAATGTCACCTAAATGCCGTCACGGAAATCGGCATGACGGTTTCTTATACCAAGGCTATCGCTCTCGACTTCTTTGTGTTGATATTTAACATCTCTGAGCGACCCTGACGACCAATTTATTTAATTTTGAAGTGTCTTACTATAATATTATCGTTACTGTATGTGTAACGTTTTTTTTAAATGAATCTATTTATAGAAAATAAAAACATAGTATAACAATTTATTAGTTGTTATTTATTTTAACACACTTAGTTTTTCTTAAATTTCTTAAGTTCCCAATTGACACGAAAAAAGGTTTTTAAATATTTTTTACACTTAATGACAGGTTAGAAAAAGTGCCGCATTAAAAGCTCATAATTAATGGGAAATATACTCTTCATATCTGCAGGAAAAATGGGATTTACGACCTTGGTTCCAAACAAGGACGTAAATCCCTTTTCTCCAACGATAGAGGAAGTTTATGCCCAGAAATAAGTCCTTTTGTACTGCTGACTGTTAAATATTGTCAACTAGGGCTGCTAGTTAATTGTTATATACTTACCTTCCAGATCCAATCACTAAGAACTGGTTCCTAGTTGCCAGACCATTCCAGATGATCGGTGTGTTATCCTTTTATTTATTCTTCTCAACACGACTGGGCCCCTGGTACATGAGAAACAAGAAGCCTTACGACCTGAGAACTGTGATCAAATATTACAACTTATTTCAAGTTGTTGCCAGTTTATACCTTTTTTATCAGGTAAGATGTACGTTTCTAAAGTTAAGTTCTTGACTTTATAAGTCTGTCTAGTCTCTGTGGGTCCGTCATACATCAGGGACAAGAGCCCTCCTAAATATGCTATCGGTTGAAGGCTCCCTTGGGGCACTTTTAAAATAAAGCCCAAAACATTTTGATATTTGAGATGGTTTGAGATTATTATGCATAGCAGAAAAATTTCGTACAGATATCTTTGAATCATCATCATCGTCGTTATCATAACCATTCCAGAATCCAGCCTACTACAGAGCATGGGTTTCCTATTAACATGAGACGAGTATAGCCGTGCTGAGACGTGCTCCACGCTGGCCTAGTGCGGATAGGAAGACTTCACAAGCCCTCGAAAAATTTATGGAAAACTCTCAGGCTCCTCACGATGTTTTCCTTCACCGCGTGACAGTGACATTTAAATTGCTTAAATAAAGTGTTTATATTTTAATTGATATAAATTTTATATTATGTTCGTTTCAATAATATTTTATGGCTTATGTTCGTTCTATTATGTTTTCAGGGATCGGCGTACGTTTTGTCAAAAGAGTATTCTATCCTGTGCCAAAACGTGGATGATCCGAAAACACCAAGGGCATATAACGTAAATATTTAAATATTCACATGAATGCATACACAAGAGCAACTACTACTTTGTATAATGGGCTTACTACCGTCACAGAAGTATTATTTTTATTTATTTATTTATTTATTCCCATCTTAAATTTTTGTCATTACAGGAAAAAGTTATCCAAATACGACAAAGCAGCATGTTATGTAAATTTTAATAATATATATAACTATAGTGTAGTGTTCACTCAGAGTGCAACAAAATAAATCCGTCTTCTCGGCTATCACATTGAGGGTACGGAGTGCGCGCGTCAGTGGCGCCTCCTTCAGTAGCTTGGTATTTATTTTAGGGTACAATGAGAATAATTCTCAAACAAGAGCGTCAACAATGTTAAAGTTTTTTAAACGATGGAAGTAAAACCCCTGAAATTGCTCGTATAACACATTTTCATTGGTGAACAGTCGACTATTTTAGGAGGATAATTTACTCGAATTACTGAATTTATTATTCTATTTAATGTGTTATTTTTGAAGTAAAACTTCTTTAGGCGCGACAAGGGATGAAATCAGATTTTTTTTTCACAGAATTAAAGCTTACCTTACGTCAGACGTCTGTGTAGTTTCCGCTATTTAAAAATAATAATTTGGATTGGTCGT
The DNA here is from genome assembly GCF_905163445.1 of Pararge aegeria. Taxonomy (NCBI): domain Eukaryota; kingdom Metazoa; phylum Arthropoda; class Insecta; order Lepidoptera; family Nymphalidae; genus Pararge; species Pararge aegeria. Next base: position 18,440,221 of record NC_053187.1, read on the forward strand.
AAGTATATGTCATATACTTCACGCTTCTCGACTTATACGCCGGCTAGTGGCAAATATCATAATCAATTAGGATTATTTATTTCCAATATTTTCAAACGGTTCAATTGTGAACTGCAAAGTGAATAAAAAATCAACAGTTTTAAAAAATATATTTTAAATTGCTTTTTTTTTTTTTAAATGTGAAAGTGATATTAATGTAGTTTAAATAGAAAATAACATGAAATAGTGAATATTAAATGAAATGGCGGACTCTTAGGAACATTTATTATTTCATCAATAAATAATAATAAATCTTTTACTTCAATCGCGCGTAAAGGTTACACTCACACACTTTTTGTTTATGTAGTAACACGTTTTCGTACACCAAACCATACATTATCAATTAGAAGAGCATTTATATAATGATAATTTTAATAAAATATGTACAAAATGAGATTATCATTCGTAGATTTAATCTAATTTTTTTGAGTTTAAATTAAAATCGAGCCAAACTAGAGTGTACTACATTAGAGCGATATTACCGAGGCAACTAAAATCCCCTTAAAAAAACCTCCTTTTACCTGACTGAAAGCTCGCTTCTTTGGCTTGGGTAAACAAACCAGGACTATTAAAGATATGAAATAATTTCCACACTTGTTTCATAATCTATTTACAGAATTAAGAACATACAGAAACCGTGAAAACGACTAATAATTGAAGCATCAAAAACCACTCCACCTTAGAGTTGTTTCTCGAACAAACGGTTAATCACTTCATACCATTTAGCAGTTGAAAGTAATTATTTGACTTGCAATGTTCTTAACGTTTATCATAAAAATGGGAAAATGAGAAAGAGCTTGTGTAAAGTGAGACGTGCGCGAGGCGTTTTCACTGTTTTTGGACACAATTCACTGCATACAATAATGGCTGAATGAGGGTTCTGTATATTCTTTTTTCTGTGGTACAATTAATACAATTATCAAAGACATGCACTTTTATTATGTTTTTTTTTTATGATTAGCAAGTTTTTCAATAAAAATATAACTTTCTCTTGATTACAGATAGCGGTATCAGCGTGGTATTACTTCATGATAAAAGTAGTGGATCTACTCGACACCGTGTTCTTCGTGCTGAGGAAGTCAGACAGACAGATAACATCGCTACATTTGCACCATCATACACTGATGCCGTTAGCGAGCTGGGTGGGAATAACATACTTCCCAGGTACTTGCAATAGCATGCCACATTATTCAACTTCAAAATTCAAAAAAACGGACAACGGCTTACGGTTTCGGAAACCTAAAAACATGCGGAAGCAGCGCGGCGCGGCGCCTTGAAGTCGGAGAAGTGAAACGCTTAAATAAACTTATTGGTTGCATAATCTAGTAGTAGCAGAGCGTCGTGACAGAGCTCGTTCGGGGAACTACTACTGTCATGCTTATTTTGCCGCTAAGCAGCATTGTTACAATGTTGTATTCCAGTCATATCATGTGTTACATAAGGCTACTTACCTACGCCTCAATAGTGGATAGAAGCAAGCGTTACTCTGCGGAATTCCGTGATATGCAATGAAAGTTAAGCTTAATTTGCTATACTCTGCGTAAAGTAAAAATCTTGTTTATGACAGCCACTTGAGGCTTAACACCTACACCTTGAAGGACACATGTGGCACGTTGGAACGTTGGGACGTTTCTTGCATTCCCTGCGAGATATTGCTCTGATTTTATAGGCGACAGTTTTCTGATTTTATAGGTGTCATTTGTAATAATTCAATAATTCAATAACTAAAACTAAACTAATAGAATAACGAATACAATAACTAATAAAATAACGAATTCATTATTATTATAATTCAATAATTAATTATCAATAATTATAAATAAAAAAATTATAAGCATCGTCACATTACACTTAGGGTTTTGCGCTTAATATATATAACGTAGAGAGTAACGAGAAGAGCTATACACTGTATCTATATGTTTACTTCGAACTGTCCTCGAAATACCCCAAAGCCCTATTCAATGTAAACATCACAAAATTTATAGTAAACTCTAATTTTAACTTTACAATGAACGCTAGTTGCGCTTAGCAATTATTCATTGTAAAGTCAACATCGCCTGAGGATGCTTCGGTCTGGAGCAAAAAGAGCGTAAAGATAACATTACCGAAGATCTGTTTGGTGTGGAGTATAAAGATTGAAAGAAATTTTAAACCACACCGCATATTCTGCTGCTTATCTCAGAGAATATAGCAAATAAAGCTTAATATTTATTATATACTCTCATTAAATTCTGCAAAGTATTTCTGCTTCCACCTAATATTTTGTTTTTAGTCCACTACACCAAATAAAATCACACAATTTTCTTAATTTCAGGCGGGCAAGCATCTATAATGGCAACATTGAACTCGTTTGTGCACGCCGTCATGTACACTTATTATTACTTGGCAGCATTTGGGGACAAGTATAAGAAATACTTGTGGTGGAAGAGGCACGTCACTGAACTCCAACTGGTAATACTTTATCACTTTTCAGGTTCTTTAAATCATAGGCTTAAGCTGTTCTTCGTTCTATGTATCCACGAACCTTATTGGTCGTATTTAAATACTGCTTCTTTATAACAGTTGATTTTCATAGCTGTTTTTTGAAGTTATACTTTTGGCGTGTAACGGAAAAAATATGAGAGTAAAATTTTACGAAGCTCGCGCACACCGACACAATGAAGCTAGCTATAAGGTTTGACAGTGTACACTTTCAGTTGTCAGTCTGCGGACTTATACAATCAATGTTGAGTGAAACTTGGTTGTCCGATAATAAGTCTATTAGTATTCCGAATTTTATTATTAGGATATTATTTTATAACAAAATTAACTGGTTGGAATCCTGCAGATGTTTCTCAAGAAGTGTTATTTTTTAATTTTTAATTTACATGTTATTAAAGCTATACGTGGGGCAGAGTTCGAATCCTAGCACGCACCTCCAACTTTTCTAAGCTATGTGTGTTTTAATTAATTAAAATATCACTTGCTTCAACGGTGAAGGAAAACACCGTGAGGAAACCTGCATGCCTGAGAGTTCTACATAATGTTCTCATAAGTGTGTGGAGTCCATCAATCCGCACTGGACCAGCGTGGTGGACTCCGGCCTTAACCCCTTTTCATTGTGGGGGGAGACCCGTGCCCGGTATGATGTTTGATATGATGATGATGTTGAAAGCATTATTTTGTTTCAGTTCCAATTCATCGTCGTTGGTCTACACGCATTGAACAGTGTATTCTACGAGTGCGGGTACCCAACATGGATTAAAATCGGAATGATTATTTACGCACTTATATTTATTAATATGTTTGGAAACTTTTACTACGCATGCTACATATCAAGAAACAGATCTGGTGGGAAAGACGCCAACAATACAGCATCTAGAGAAAGTAATAAAAATGGATTATCAACTGAAAAAAGTAATGGACTGAGGAGTAAAAAGGAATCCGACGACGAGACGATAAAAAATATATATAAGAAAGGATACGACACAGACGCCAAAAGCAACAATGGACTCAAAAAAAATTTAAAAACTCAATAAAGTAGCTGTATTATAATCTGTATTGATAATGAATATTGGTGTGGCAATATTATTTCTATTTTAAGGCTCGTGCATAAAAATATTACTTTATTACATTTTAAGAATTCGCTCTACAGAAAAGACAATCGAAATAATTATCTTGCAAGCTATAACACTACGATTTTAACGACCGCGAGGCGAAACGGTGAGCGCTGTGAATTCAAGTAGGAGTTACCGGGTTCGATTCCCAGCTGGGGCAAATTGGGGAATTCATAATTTCTGAATTTTCTCTGGTCTGGTCTGATGGGAGGCTTTGGCCGTGGCTAGTTACCACCCTACCTACAAAAAGGTGCCGCTAAGCTATTTAGTGTTCCGGTGCGATTTCGCGTGGAAACCGATTCCCCTAATCGGAATGACTACCATATTCCTTATCAAGTTAGCCCGCTACCATCTTAGACTGCATTATCACTTACAACCAGGTGAGATTGCAGTCAAGGGCTGAAAAAAAAAACTATGGATCGCGGGCTCTTGGGCTTGAAACCTGGGTCGGGTTAAAAATTAGGTAGTCTAAATTTTCATTACCAGCCTGGAGTTAGGATATTTACGGTGTCAACCCCCATGCCTCAGGCAGCACGTTAAGCCGTCGTTGGTCCCGGTCATTATCACCAACTTGTGATAACATTCGTTAAAGTCTGACCCGAATTAGAGCAGCATGGTGGGTTTTGGTTCTTTAACCAGGTATCCTATAAGAGATGAGGCTTGTGCCCAACAGTGGGATGTTAACAGGCTGTGGATGGTGGTTAAACTGTATATTAGTTTCGCCTCGAAACGTGCTCGAAGAATAAATGTTACCTCTTGAATAAATAATAATAAATATTCTACGACAATACACACATTGCCATCTAGTCTCAAAGTAAGCGTAGCTTGTGTTATGGGTACTAAGACAGCTGTTGAATATTTTTATGAATATAATACATATAAATACTTATAATATACATATAAACACCCAGACACTGAAAAACATACATGTTCATCACACAGACATTTTCCAGTTGTGGGAATCGAACCCACGGCCTAGGACAAAGCAGAGTCGCTGCCAACTGCGCCAATCGGCCGTCAAATGTGCATCATCAAAAGCTTATAGCTGTCCATTTCTTGACGACCTCGCAACAGTGAGCGCTGTGAATTTAATTAGGAGGGAAATTCAGGAATTTATTATTCTGAATTTCCTCTGGTCTAGTCTGATGAGAGGCTTTGGCCGTAGCTGGTTACCCTACAGAATGACGTGCCGTTAAGCGATTTAGTGTTCCGGTGCGATGTCGCGTAGAAACCGATTAGGGGTATGACTACCATACTCCCTGATAGGTTAGCCCGCTACCATCTAAGACTGCATTATCACTTACCACCAGGTGATATTGCAGGCGGCTTACTTATAGTGGAATAAAAAAAAAACTAATGGCGTCTCCGAGTGGGAGGGTTTGCCCACTATCATACGCATAAGGGAAAGTTACCCTATTAGATAGTAGTAGTAGCATAGGACTCAATCATCTTCCTAATTTATTACTTATCGTTCTAATATCTATCTTTCTTCTATATATGGGTGTAGATAATGACCTTCACCCGCTCGAGAAGAGAATAGAAGATAATGAATACGGAGAGAAATAAATGATTTGATATATTATGACACTTAAATTAAAATTTTAATGATGTAAGTTTATTGTTTAAATAAAATAAAGCATAATCTAGCCCGGCGAAGCGGGCTGGGTACGCTTGTTCCTTATATATTTGAGTGTGTATTTCTACTTTTGTCCTTGTAATCCCGTGGAAAAAGACCGTAATATTTTGCACGATGTAGTTTTTGTTTCCTTTAGGACAGATCCAAACTAACTGCTATATTTTTAATACCTGATGCTAAAATGGCTGAATGTATTTTTATGAAATTTAGTATCAGGGTAATATTTTGGATCTGGTAGTTGTACCGAGAAACCTACTATATTTTTAAAATGCCAAAGTGAGCTCAACGTGTGTTGTGATCCAGGAAAAGTAAGTTAACCGAGAGTTATGATAATAAAAATAATAATCATTTAATTTTATCTTACTTTCGCTACACCCACATGTTTAGGTGTTAAACACATTTAACATATCGTGGTTACCACACGATTGATGAATTCCTTAACGACAAGGCTGCTTGGAAGCAGGCCACTTTGCAAAACAGAATAATTCTAAAGATGGTTATACTATAAAATGATGTTGGAAAAGAGCAATCTGCTTAGTTTCTTTCCGGCTCTTTTCAGTGGAATCTGCCTTCCGAACCGGTAGTAGAGTCACTACAAACAGACTGACTTGACGTTTCAAAAGTGCTTCAAAATTTATTTGAATTGGGTGAACATACACCTTATCGTAATAAGTCGAACAGTGGAAGGTACACAAAATAAAAGTAAAATAAACATTCATGTATATAATGAACTACACACAGAACTAAGAACTTAAAGAACCCTCATTCAGCCATTATTTAATGCAGTACATTGTCTCCACAAAACAGGAAAACGCCCCGCGCACATCTCACTTAACACCCACGGAATGTTGCTATCTTAGAAACTTTTCCCATTTTTTCCATCTTATGGTAAAAGATTAGCACAAAGTAAAATAATAACTGTCAACTGTCAAATAGAATGAAGAGACTGCCTGTTCGAAAAACACTACTAAAGTGGAGTGGTTGATGAATCAATATTACTCGTGTGGTTTCTGTACGTTCTTAATTCTGTGGAACTACATTTCATTCATTATTTATATGCAGGGACCCATAAAAATAGGAATAATATTAAAAAGTTAGGAAAACGAAACTGGGTTATGATTTAATATTTTGTTGAAAGTCATGCCCAGTTGTATATCAGAACATAATCTACAGACTGTCTTGAGCGTTTATACATACGGATATATTATGGAAATTATGCAACAGTAAGCAAGTAGTTGTTCTTTGTTTGGACATACCACAAAGCATGTCTTTGTTCATAGGAGAAGATTAGTAATTAATAATACTTAATAATAAATCTTTATTTGGGAAAAAAACAACACAGGAGTTAAAATATAGAATACACGCTACACAAAAACATACCAATGAGGATCAATGAGTACCTAAACTATTAAAAAAAAAAAATCTGTCACACCTTATAGCTAACTACAGGGTGTCGGTTTTTTGTGACGGTGTGCGCGCGCATCGTAAAGATTTACTCTCATCATTTTTCCCTAACGTGCCAAAAGAAGTATAAACATTACAAAATTCTATTATTCTGTAATAATATAAGAACAACAACTTATTGATTTTCAATGTTTAAGATGTCAACCAAACGTTATTGTTTTGTTTAGACAGCGGTCTAGCGTGGGTTCGATGCCCACAACTGGAAAATGTTTGTGTGACAAACATGAGTGTTTTCAGTGTCTGTGTGTTTATCTGAATATTATAAGTATTTATGTATATTATTGATCAAAATATTCATCAGTTATTTCAGTACCCATAACACAAACTACGCTTTTTGGGGCTATAGCCCCAAAAAGCGTAGTTTGTGCCATATATGGCGATGTGTTTTGTCGTAATATATTTATTATGTTTATTATTAAATATTGTTTTTTTGTTTATTAATCAGCTTTACCATGTAATCGATCCTAAAGAAAATAACCTATAAAATAATATATTAGTGTTATTTTTATATCTGTCTACTTATAACTATTGAATGTACAATATGCTTATTAGTTTTTCATGTTTATTAATTTCATAATTTTTGATTTTGTTTATTATTTACCTCTTTGATGATTTTGTATTTCACGATGTCCTTCAGTGTTTTTATATTATATTCTATGTTATTGTCCTTTTTTATGTTTTTTTTTTGTTATTGTTTAGTCGCGAGCATTCAGTGACGACGAAGATAATGGGGCTGGCTGAAAACCAGTGCTGCGCGTTTTAGTATGCAGCTATACTGAGCCAGCTCCTTTGTCACACATTTTTTTTTTATTCTTTTACAATTTATGACACAAATGTAACATTTTACACAAATGTGTGACAATAAAGACGTTTTTTCTTTCTTTCTTATTTTACATTTCCTTTCGGTAAAAACTATCCTGCATTATTATCAACAAAATTTGTCCATAAGTATAATAAAAACATAATTGTTAAATAAAATTTCAATAGGGCGTAGGTATAGCCTTATGAAAATGTTAGTAGGTTGCCAAATCGACAAATGTGATTTTAGTACCTACACTACTTATTACTATAAACAATAAATGAAGTGAAATTTTCAATCGAATCCACGTAGACGTACATAAGAATTTAAAAAAATATGATTGGGCTGTTGTTTGGACTAATTCAGGTTGTTAGAACTGTAATATATTTTTTAATAATAATAATTGATAGACCAAACAGATGACCCACCTGATGTATATTTTATATTAATATATTACGTATATTTATTTAAATCATGTGTATTTGTATCTTTACATTTTGGTATTTATGTATCTATCAACACTCTTGGCAATATCCCGTTCTCTTGCTGTAAGTCCTATCTACAAAGGTTGCCTCTAACAGATTGCTTGCAGCAATAAGACCGCCTTTGCATGTCTACATTGTGTACTGTATACTCCTTACTGTTTCTTTTCCTGTATGTTATACGAGCAATAAAGTGTTTCTTCTTCTTCTTCTTCTTCTTCATCTTCTGATAAGTGGAAAACAGAGCATAATATAAACAGAGCATCACTTCACAGGGCATGCAAGGAGCACGTCTTGAAACATGTCGCCCCGTGTCCATCAATTTGAGGAGTAGATGTTAAGTATCATAACATAACCGGAACACAGCATTGCAACAGTGCTGATTAGCGGCAGAAATAAGCATGGCAATAGTACTTCCCCGGGCAAGCTCTGTCACAAAAAGCTCCACAATGAATAATTTAAAATTTACGATTTTGTGTTAAATTTTTTTTTTTTTTTTGCAAATTAAGTTTATATGACGCTTTGTCAATGCTATGTGCACTTGTCATTGACGTGCATATCAGTCCATGTGTTCGTGTGTGTGCTATGTTTAAAAAACGTGTAATATGCATGTTGTTAGTGCTCTTAAATAAATAAATAAATAAATAAATAAATACAATTACTAAATTTTTTGATACCTAGTATAAAGTAGGTATATCTGGTTATATTAGTCAGGTACGCTTTTGTAAAGTGATTCCGAAGGTAATTCTGGTTCTAAACACATGTGGAGACTAATTTTTTATCCACAATAGATAAATATCTAATGACGGCTCTAAGATGGCTTGGAAGCAGTCAGCTCAGATCCCGTGCAAGATAGTAAAATGTCTGTTGGAAAAAAGGAACACCTAAGTTTCTTGCCAGCTTCCAAAAAGAAACCATGATAGAGTCACTGTTTTTACAGACTTTGGAAACGATAGACGTGTCGTTTCCAAAGTGCCTACTTAATAGTATTATAAAGTAGGCCATCTCGAATTCAATGAATTATTAAAAAAAAATACCTAAATTTTCACTTCAAATTTTAATAAAAATTTTAATAGCAATATCACTTCAACACAGAATTCATGCATTTAATTTTAACTTCAGATACATCCCTATCCCTATCCCTATCCCTACTAATATTATAAATGTCAATGTAAGTTTGTTTGTTACGCTTTCACGCAAAAACTACTTAACTGATCCTCATGAAACTTCGTACACATATAAGTGTTAGAAGTAACATGAGATACTTTTTATCCCGATATTAAGCTCGGTTCCTTTGGGAGAGGGTATGAAAGTGTTTGACGATTTTAAACCATAACTCCTACAAATTATAACCGATTTAAATAATTATTTTTGTACTATAAACGTTGTAATATGTGTTTAATTTTGCCTAAACTTTGTGTAGATCTGATGAATGTGTTTGGAGATAGAGGACAGAACTCCTCAGCGGACAGCAGCAAACCCCTAATTTAACTTTAATTTTTCTTTAATTTTTTTAGAACTACAACTAAATTGAATGCCACATCAAAAATCAAAATCAAACGCAGACGAAGTCGCGGGCAACAGCTAGTAAAAAGTAATGAAACTGAGTTTTTATTCCAATGTCGTCCCATCAATTAGATGAAAACGTTCTGCATCATGCTATTTAATTTAATAGCTTGGATTTAAAAGTACCTACGAGATTTGTGTTCTTCTAGATAATTACGACCTGAGAATCTCAAATACCAGATAAGTTACTAGTAGGTAATATGTTAGGAATAAATACTAAGAAAATTCAGAGATAGCTCTTAGATCTCAGGTAAAGTATAAGTCAGTAGTCGATAGTTATTCAATACCTCATTAGCCCCTGATGAGCCTCTCTTATATATTCCAGATTCCAGATAAATAAAATTCAATATTATCATTAGCCCACTGTTAGGCACTTGCGAACTCTCTCATAAGAAACGGTTTTACAACATATTCCCACCACGATGCTCCGATGCGGGTTGATGGGCTTTAACGATTACCATTACAACTGCTGGTTATAATAACCGAAATCGATAGCTTAACTTACCCCCAAAGGCACAATGTTAGACTTTTGTAGTTGTGTACAAAGAAAGCGATGATAGCAAAGTGGTTAGGACTTCACTTTCGGGGAGCCGAGTTCAAATCCAAGCACGCAACTCTTACTTTTAAAATTACGTACGTTTTAAGTAATTAAAACATCGCATGCTTTAACGGTGTAGGAAAATAAAGATAGAAAGCTTTCATGCCCGAGAATTCTCCAAAATGTTCTCAAAGGAGTGTGAAGTCCACCAATACCATTTGGGCCAGAATGGTGGACTATGGTTTTAATCCCTTCTCATTGAGGAAGACCAGTGGGTCGGTAATCGGTTGATATGATGACATGATGATGGTGATATTGCAGTCAAGGCTTAACTTGTAGTGTAATAAAATAAAAAAAGATGAATGTCATAATGACTGGCTCACAAATAAATCGTTCGTAAGAATTTGTGATTATTGAGTAAGTGATATTTTATTTATAATAAACACGCAAACGATTCCTCTGATCGATTCGGGCCACGGTGGTCCAGAGAGATTGTCTTACTACGCAGGTGAATAAACAAGTGCATGAGTGTCTGCGCAAACACAGTCCAACACTTGTTCTCGTAGTCCAATGGGATGCCAGATCCGAGACAACCGGAAACCGATCAGGCGCATGATCGACAACGTGCTCTTTGAGGCACGGGGGTGAATTAGAACCGGGCTGGCATAAAAAATAAACTTGAGATGACAGTAAAATTTTGTCCTACTCTTCTCCTTCTTTATGTCCTTACACATAGTTTAAAGACTACTTTTTCAGCCAGAACTATCCCAAACTGCAGACTCAAGCGTGATCCAAGATAAATTGTTAGCCTTTATTTTTTCTTCCAGAGACCGCTACCCGTTGCTTTTATCCTGCAACGCCTTCATTTCCCTCCATCTAAGCTATCATTACAATGCTTGTTGTTTGACACCAGATGTTGGGCGTAAAGCGTGGCCTATCCAGTTCCACTTCCTACGACGAATTTAGTCAAGAGTAGTAGTTTCCTTGGCAAAGGCCCAGAGTTTTGGAATTTGTTTAAGGTCAAAATGTACCGAACATGATTCACACCACTTGTTAATGTAGACTTTCAGATTATTGACTAGCGGTTGGGTAGCGTGTTTCCAAATTCATAGCTGTTTAGGAGGACACTCCTACCAAAGTGAAAGTCAAAAATATATAATTTTGAGACGTGCATTACATGAGAAGTACACGGTAGTGAGATAATGGCGATAACCATATTCGTAAAATTAAAACTAAAGCGAGAAGGAGGGTTCAAAACGCGTCCTGGTCTACGAAGAAGTACTATATCAAACTTGGCCGGGTGTTTTTTTTGTTTTCACCATCTCTCATTTAAAATCATTAGAAGAGGAACCTGGTTAGAGCAATAACTCACACTCAAGCTTTTTTATCGATTATTTATTTATTTATTTACATGCATCCATGCCTTAACATAGTCATGAGGCGCTGTCAGGGCGTAGCATTAAGCAACAGTTTGACCCTTAAATTCATCATCGTCATCATCATCATCTATCCCTACTTAACTATGTACACATATCCTTGAAAGTGTTAGAAGTAATATAGGATACTTTATATCCCGACATTAAGCTCGGTTCCTTTGGGGATGAAAGTGTTTGACGATTTTACACCATAACTCCGACATATTATAACCGATTTAAATAATTATTTTTGTACTATAGGGGTTATAATATGTGTTTAATTTTGCCCAAACTTTGTGTAGATCTTATGAATGTGGTTGGAAATACAGGACAGAACTCCTCAGCCGACAGCAGCAAACAGCTCATTTAAGGCTTAGCGATACTGAATACTTTAATTATTTTTAGAACTACAACTAAGTTTAATGCCACATCAAAAAACAAAATTAAACAGCAACAACAGACAAAGTCGCGGGCAACAGCTAGTATTAAATAATTGCACAGCCAGTTTAGTCATTAAAAGATGTTAAAAATTACTGTGAGATTACGTAGTCCTTTATACTGCAATATGACTTATCTATAAGCTTACGAACGTAACTGTTACTTGTTACGTTAAAACTTAAGTATTCTATTAGCGCCAACACAAAAAGGAAACACTTCTTAGAATAAATAAATTTACATATGCGTTTAAACTTGAATATGTCATAGAAAGGAATTTGTGACATAAATAATAGAAATGCAAATATATCGTATATTTTGAACCCTTCACTTGATCTTTACTGTTTAGTTTCCATTTAGTTTTATACAGCGATGGTTTACTTTTATTTCGAGAAATTAGTAGATGATCGAAATAAGATTGAGTGAAAATTAGCAACGCAAACTATTAAATAATTACATATTTTTAGTTTAATATCGGTGTTTATAATTTAACATAAAAAATGGTGGAGATTATTAGAAAAGCCATATATTTCTACCAGCTTGTCTTCGATGAATGGGCAGGTAATTTATTATATTCTTAAATTTTATTCACGAGCTGAATATATTTTCAACCTTGCCGTTCCGTGTCTTGTGGTGATGTCAGTTCAGAATACAATTGTCACCACGAGGTGACTAAGGGAATTTAAAGAAGAACATGCAGCAGCTTCCTCTGTGCTATTTCTACCATCTAAGACTAGCGGGACAATTTGGTAATTTATAATTTTTTAATGGTCGGGTAGATGTTTCGGCCTTGGCCAGTAACAGTACTGAAACGAACACGCCGCCAAGCGATTGAGCGTTCCGTTACGATATCGCATAAATCCAGATTACTTATGGATTAATATAACTGCCAGATCCCTAACAGGTAAGCTTCTTACCATCTTAGTTTGTGACAAGGTGAGATTGCAGTGCAGGGCTAACTTGCTAGGGAATTAAAAAAATGGTGCTATTTTTTTAAATTCGATAGCAATATAAGATTGCTTATCATTATATTAACCCTTTATCGGCCTACTACAATGCAAGGGTCTCCTCCCACGATGAGAAGTTGTTAGGGCCGCCGTCCCCCACGCTGGCCCATTGTGGATTTGTGGACTTGACACACCTTTGACAGTGGCGTGCATTGCTTATATGCAAATAAGCAGTGCATACCCTACCCTCAGAGTCTTACAGAGCCTTCAGATAGGAACATTAAAGTTTTGTAGTAATAAATACGCTAAAAAAATATACGAAAGCGCCATCTGGTTGTGAGCGGCCACACTTCTAAGTCAAGGTATATACTTTTATTCAATTTGCATTAGATAAACGATAGTATTAAATCAACCAAAAATCACTTTTGGTGAAGCAATTTCACTAAAAGATAATATCGGTATCTCAATTTTAATTTTACTTTATGTTTGAGCTAAACACATTGTGCATACCCTGGGTCCAAGGGCTATGCACGCCACTGACCTTTGAGAACATTGTGGAGAACTCTCAGGTATGTAGGTTTCCTCACGATGTATTCCTTCACCGCTGAAACAAGTGACATTTTAATTGCTTAAAACGCACGTAACTTAGAAAAGTTAAAGGGATTCGAAAGCCACTTGGCTATTACCGCTCACTCTCAAATAATAACACCTTTATTGGTAAGACTAATTAACAAGATCTTGAGTCCTAGTTTAAGATATTTTTCCGTTTCAGATCCTAATACAAAATCGTGGCTTTTCGTAGCGAAACCATACCAGGGGCTCACCATTTTGGCTTTATACTTGATGTTCGTGTTAAAATGGGGCCCGAATTTCATGAAGAATCGAAAGCCAATGAATTTGGAGAAAGTAATGATTGTGTATAACGCTGTGCAAGTCATTTGCTGCACACATGTATTTCTTGTAGTAAGTTCGTCAAATAATTATACTTACTGACGTACTCTATGAAATTGAAGATTTCTTTGACTGGTAGAACTATTAATTTTTAAGGTTAAGAAGACTAAACTTGTTCCCCCGTCCCCGTTCTACCACAGAACAGCGAAACGCCTTGAGCGGTGTCATCCTTATGCGGTTGATATTATTACGTATCAGAAACATGGAAACGTTTTTATCCATGTTTCTGATACGTACTGCTAGGATGTGGAATGCCCTCCTGGCAACTGTGTTTCCCACCACGTATAACTTGGGTACTTTCAAGGCAAAAGTGAATAGGCTTTTTCTAAGCAAACGTGCTCCAACCCAGGCCTAATCATTGTTTTCTAACCGATATGATGGTTGTCGTTAATTTAAAAAATACAAATGATATATATCAAAATATCGCCTCTCTTAAATGTTGGGTCGAAAGCATCTAATATTGTTCTACAGGGTTTAGCTGACAGACATGTGGCCGCTTGTTTCCAGCAGCTCCCAGCGACTCGTCTGATGTCGTCAGTCCACCTCGTTTAGAATCGACAAACGCTGCGTTAACTAGAGCGGGGTCGCCATTCCAATACCTTGGGACCCCAACGTTCATCGGTTCTCCGAGCTATGTGCGCCATCCATGTCCACATCAGCTTTGCGACTCGTTGGGCTATATCGGTAACTCTAGTTCTTCTACGGATCTCCTCATTTCTCATTTTATCACGTAGATATACTCCTAACTTAGCTCTTTCTATCGCCCGCTGAGTGTTTCTGAGCCTTTTTACATTTAAGAAACGTAAATCATCACTCACTGTACGAAGAAACAATGCAACAACAACAACATTGCAACAACAACAACAACAATTCAACAACAACAATAAATAACAATACAATAAAATAATACTGCTGGAAAATTACAGGGCATTACTATAGGTTGGGGATGGGGTCAGGGATACAGATGGGTGTGCGAACCTGTGGACTACTCAAACTCGGAGCACGCTAAGCTAGTAAGGAAGACCGTCTATATTTATTATCTACTAAAGATTGCAGATCTCGCGGATACTGTAAGTATTACCTATGGATACATTTTCTTACACATTTTTTTTTAGTAATAATCGAATGTAAATGGAAAACTATCGCTCTTAAACAGAAAAACAATTCTCTGGGCATGCAAGGAATACGCTCAACGTGCCGCGCTCTCTGTCCATCACCCTGAGGCGTAGGCCCTCATGTGCCTGTAACTATACCGGCCACAACGTTCTTCAGATCAGAAGTGTGTATGAACTCTGTCGGAAAAACCACAACTATTACTAGAATCGTTCAGAAATATACATAGCAAAATAATAATTTACTGTCTCTGTGAAACAAGTTACGCTTTGATTAAGCCATTGCCATAGTTTTTTACTGAAAAACATAAAATATATACATACATGCAAAATTAGAATCAAGTGACTTATGTCACTTATTTAACCTATTATAAAGGTACGCGTCGCGTAGCGTAGGAACTATGTGCGTATCGGTCTTTTACCTTTAATAGGGTTGTCATAAGTAAACACTTAAAATGTTTTGAATTATACAATGGAAAAGTAAATATGCTTCTTTGGATTTAATATTTTTACAGGCTAATTCCTTATGAAATATACTTATGCACCCTTCAACAGTATTTCGTAATTCAATAACACGTTGTATACTTGCCGAAGATAATTGAGATCGTCGTTCTGGTTGAGCTGAACATAGGAAATACAGACAATCAAACAATCCAGCATTCATAATATTAGTGTCGATATAATGGTTTAAATGCTAGGCGTAGCATGCGCATTAATTGGTTGTAAAAAAAACCTTCATTATTATCAAACTATAACAGGTCCACTGCAGGGCACGGGTCTTTCTTAGAGTTAGGGCTTAGGGCTTAAAGATTTCACCAACCAATGTTTGTTACTTTAGCGACCCGTTAAGTGCTTTAACGGACTGTTGGTAAAAACGAGTGTCCCACCACGCGCCAACAAGTGATTGTCTTTCACGACGGGCCGTTAAAGTTAATTGCTGGTGTATCGGTCCGTTAAATATAACTAAAATAAAAATAAAATAAGAAGCCTTTATTCTACTACCAATTATTACATTATTACATTTTTCTTTTATAAAATTTTTACTAAGTAATCATTATTACAAACTTGAATTTATTTGATAAAAATTATATAAAGTTAATTTTGTTATGTCTTTTCTTAGGTCTAATTAGGTAGAAGTCGCCTCATCGTAGGCCTCCCCCAAGTTTTTCCAAAGATCCCGATCCCTACACTTAGTCATCCAGTCTGTGCCAATTTTCTGCACAAATCATCTCCACCTTTTCTTTTGACGACCTTTTTTCCTTTTCTTGTCTCTAGGTATCCATGTAGTTAGTCGTTTAGCCCACCTTGAGTCATCCATTCTACAAACGTGACCAGCCCATTTCCATTTCAGTAGCCTAACTCTTTTATATTATACATATATTTTTGTTCTCTTTCTAATATTTCTTGTGCTCACTCGATCCTTTATTCTAATTACTAGTATACTCCTTTCCATCTTCCTATTCTGCCGTTAAATATATAGACTATTAAATACAGACGATTAATGCCCATTTATTTATGACGATAGACACAATTTTTGAAAAAAAAATTTGGAATATACCTATTGATAAAAACGACATATATCGCGATTTTTTAAGTACATCGACCCACCATGCTTTTTCAAAGCAGTTTGATGGTCTTTACCGATTGATTGATTTATCGAGAGTAATATGAGAGTGTTTCTTTTGCCTGGTGCTTGATTTATTGATGGTCTGTCTAATGTATGTCATAAAACATAAATTATGTTAACTTCCCTGTTGTTTTTAATGCCCCGCTGGATGCCTTGTTGCGAGTTGAAATTGGTCCTTAGCAGGGTTAAGATTGTATTCCACCACACTGCTGGTCAAATGGAAGGATTCTCAGGCTTACAGGTTTCCTCAGGATGTTTTCCTCCATCTTTAATGCAACCGATATTTAATTGCTAGAAGGCACATTACTCTAAAAAGTCAAAAGTGCGTGCCGGATCTCGAACTCGGTCACCCCGCATTGGAAAACAAAGTCCTCACCACTAGACTATCTCGCTACAATGTATTAACTAGAATATTGTTACCTGCAAAAGTGAATAATTGACTTAGTTAAATTAAGAATGTCAATTGGAATTCATAGTAAATGATTAATTTTATATAACGGAGAACCGGCAGTAGTTTCTCAGTGCTACTACTGCAATCTACTGCGATCGCCAACCCGTCGGCCCAGCGTGGTTATTATGGGCAAATCCTCCCATTGACTGTCCAATCCTTCCATTACAGGCTATTGATGAATTAATTTTAACATTTGCTTATTACCTTAAAACTGCGTCATTCACTAACCGATTAAAAAAAAACCTGTTTTCATTCGGTCAAAAAAAAAGAGTTATTTTTAGGTCGGTATCAAAAATTTAAATACTATTGTATAGTAGCAAAAAAGGTCATCATGTCAACCAATGGACGTCCGCTGCTGAACATAGGTATTCTTTTGTTTGAGTTCCAAATACCACAGTCTTGTGCCGCGTGGGACCAGTGGCTCCCTGCGGCTCATTTGATGTCATTACCACCTTGGGACTCCAACGTCCATCGGTTCTCCGAGCTATGTGCCCCGCCTACTGACACTTTGACGGCCCATTGGCGCAGTTTGCAGTGACCCTGCTTTCTGAATCAAAGGCCGTGGGTTCAATTCCGATTCCGAACGATGTTAATTATGCAGATTTAAAAACTAAGTGGAGAATTATTAACAAAGAGTTAAATATTACTAAAAGTCAAATTATTTACAATTATTGCGCGTGATTTTTGAGGTTTTGTATTGCATGTAGTTGTTTGTAGCCTTTAAATTTTTTAAACTTGCGATAACTTCAAATGTCCGATTGGAATTAATTAATAAATATTATTTTTACTGCTATTTAGTACCCTTTTTTGTAGGTAATAATGAGTACTTTAATTATTACATAATTTGTATGTACAATCAATAGTTTTCTCAGCGCATGCCTCGTAATTTATATTATTTTAATTGTTAATACACTTTATTTGCACACAACAAAAAGAAAAAGACATGGACAGGAAAATAATATACTTAAAAAGTTGGATACCAAAGGCGGCTTATCACTTAGTAGTGATCTCTCCCAGTCCTTAGAATTTTATGGGAATTATGTTACTACTTTGGGTTGCATCAATGCAATTTTCTTATCTCCAATCTATATGACGGCCGACTGGCGCAGTGGGCAGCGAACCTGCTTTCTGAGTAGTGGCCGTGGGTTCGATTCCCACAACTGGAAAATGTTCGTGTGATGAACTTGAATGTTTTTCAGTGTCTGGGTGTTTATCTGAATATTATAAGTAATTCTGTGTATTATATTCATAGAAATATTCATCAGCTATCTTAGTACCCATAACACTAGCTACGCTTACTTGGGGCTAGATGGCGATGTGTGTAATATCGTAGTATATTTATTTATTATTTATTATATTATTTATTATATATATTGTATGCACTTATAATAAAACTGTAACTGGAAGATTTCTGAACATTTAATATATTTTGAAAATTTTGACCGGGGAATTGTTTGTAATCGATAGTAAGACCAAAACAGATTATTGTTTTTAATTTTTGTCTGTCTGTCCGGGCATCACGTGTAAAAAAAATTTAATAAAGTAGTAGCTGGTATTTCGGATCAACATATAGGATACTTTTTATCCCGATTAACAATAAGTTTCCTCCGGGAAATGGGGTGAAATTTTTTACCTATTTTACTTTATAGCTCCGTTAAATTTGAACCGATTTTAATAATTCTTTTTGTTTGAAAGTGTATACTATCAATCATGTATTGTCTAATTTTAATAAAGATCTGATAAATATTGTCGGAGATAAAGGACTTAACTCTTCACAGATTCAACAGCAAGTCGCAAGGTATATGGGACAGCATGCGTACCATCCTACTAATATTATTAATGCGATAGTTTATCAGGATGGATGATTAATCGTTATCCAAACTAATAGTTTTATAATTAAAATTCATTATGTACCTGCAAATTCCTCTTTTAATTATTCAAATTGGATCGTTTAGAAGTTACGACGGGTATAGAAATGCTCAAAGCAAGAAAATTGCCAAGGGCCGCCCGGCCGCGTATTATATAGATTGGAAATAAAACTGGAACCGGTAGGTGGCGTTGCAATTAGGTTCTTGGTTTTTTCAAGATTAAAATACCGATAAAAACAGATTTGATTCAGATGAAGTTGCGCGGGTCAGCTATTTTTTTATAAATTGATAATTTTGTTTATACTGGCGGCCCTCAATATATAAATTTAAACCTAATATAAAATTAAACAAAATACGTTGCTTAACTTCGCCACACCTCTCATAAATGAGTTGAAGAAGAATTTAGACCGTTCGTATGATATGCAAACAACAGCTAACTCGTAAATGGATTTTCGTCGGAGTACGCCCGACTAGATTCGTAGAGAACTTTAGTCCGTTTAGAATCAATTCAATTATTTGATATACTGCACTGCGCCAAATTGCAACCGATTTCCGCACAGCTAACACTTTTCAAAGCAAATCTTTATTATTCAGCTGAGATACAAAATGTTTTCCTAGCTAGATTTCAGACTTCAGTGTATCGTTAATTCATATTCAAATTGAACTCATATTAATTTTTTCCATTAATTTACACAATATGCCCTACCGCGTCGACTTAGCTGCCTGCGCTTTTACTACATTTGATCGGTTCCTCAACTCAACCATTTTAAAAAAAAAAACAATCATAATATGCGCCAATCATATTCGACGTGTTCCAGAGACTAGCACGTTCATATAATTCATAATCAAAAAATAAACTTACATTACAGTATGATACTAATTTAAAAAAAGAATCCTGGATTCGAATTGTGTTCCTAAAGTTTAATCTTAAAATTAACTGACTCTTTGGCCTAGGAGTGACCATCCATCCGTCGATTCGAGCCAATTAATTGCGTTTTTCTGTCATGTAATTCTTTAAATTACAATATAATTGGTCTCGTACTGACGTGCTGTCAATGTCGTCAAAAAAGTGGTTGTGCCAGTCTCTTGAGAGCACATCAGGTATGCTCATAATGTTATTTACAAGGAGTCGCTATGGTTGGATACGGCCAGGAGGAATATATATAATTCTTAGTACCAGTCGGGAGTTTGGAAATTAGCGGTCAACCCCGTGCTCCGGAGAGAAGGTTAAATTTTCCGTTCTGCGCCAGATCTCTTTCCAGTGGTGTCGGATCTGCCTTTCCATCGGACTCTGCCAGTGAAGAAATAGAAAGAAAGAAAAAATATTTTTTTACATTGCGCCACACATTACAATATTCACCACACCACATATGTTATGTGTGGCACAACCTAGAAAAAAGGTGCCAGCCCAGCATTGTGCTGCATGCGCCAATGGGAGCATACAGCGGTGATTCTCAGTTGGCACCTTGTACCAGGTAACACCACGGAAATACGTAGCCATCCACTGACTACATTTAAATATTTTAATTTAATAATAAACTAAGCAAAAGTTATATACTTACTCATATACTCTGGATGAGATGTTTCGTACGGCGCAGCAATCGAGAACCGAACACAATATACGCGTAGTTTAGTTTAGACAGCACCAAAGCCTCTACAAGCTGTAAGCGCACTTCTACTGAAAGATACTAACGGACCTCATAGAGGATCTTTAGTCTGTAGAAACAATTGCGAACTAGAGATTGCATCTATGTTGGCGCACACAGTTGGACATTATAATATCGCCCACGTAGTTGGAAAATCTTTCCAGAGATTGACAAACGTGGCCGTCAGCAGTGGCGTGCACAGGGTTTTCGACTAGGGTATGCATAAAGCAGGAAGATGACATAAAATGAAAAAATTCTCCTTTCAATACGAGTTATAAAAAATAATTTGGGACTTTTGTGCATGTATGAAGTGCACACCACTGGCCGTCAGTCAGGGAAACTGTTGTCTGTGCTGTCTGTGTTCCAAAAGTTATATACATTTTAAGGGGGCGCGCTAGGTTTGATTGAATTAACACGCGCAAAGACTTCAAGACAATCAGAAGTATAACATTTAAATATAACAAGAAGAGTACATGACACAGCAAATTAAAGACGTCACGAAATAATAATATAAAAGAAGGTGCGCACATAAAAAGTCTAATGATAGGTAGAATGCGCATACAGTCTGGTCGCGCGGAAGGTTTGGTCTGCACTCCAGCGCCCGGCGCGTAGGCGACGATCGCGGTGGGAAATTCGCCGCGCCGGCGCAAACTGCCGGCCGCGCGACCTAGTTTATTTTCGCATACGCTTTCGCCCGGGTATGCTTGTGGATTAAATTTTGTGTGTAAATTATTATATATTTATGTTATGTGGATGAGTTGGTGTGAATGTGTACGTAGTGTGATGTATGTAATACGAATACTTATAATAACTATGATATATATTATTAAAGTGTATTGCGGTGTGTGAATAAATAAATAAAATAAACTGATATATATGTGTTGCCTACACATTTATTCTGCTTGCAATTTCAGATATTCTTCGTACTTCGCAAAAAGACCAACCAACTGACATTCTTACATATCTACCACCACACTGGCATGGTCATGATCATTTGGGGGGCCACAACTTACCTTGCAGGTTAGCACCACCACCATGTTTATCTCTGCCGCTAAACAGCATTGATGCAGCACTTTATTCCGGCCTGATTGGCGTGGTTGCCGGAGTTATTACAGGCACGAGACTTAAAAACCACGCCTCGGGTTGCTGGACACACGACGAAACTTTGCATGACGTGTAAACAGAGTCACAATTCGCAGGGTATGTAGACAACACCCCAAAAATACAGATCAAAGCGGCGAGTATTATCAAGTGAATCGGAATCCCTACATGACGGCGTTAACTGTGCGATTAAGACGCAAAAGTAGCTTGTGCAAAAGCGCGAGGGAAATATAAATAGGGTTAAAATTTAAATTAATTAAGAATAATGTTTTGTTTTACACAGATTATCTTATTTACTAATAATAAAACTGAAGAGTTTGTTTGCCTGTTAACTTAAACGCGGTGATCTTAGGAACTACTGGGCCACGCTACGCTATACGCTAAGACCAGTAAGAGCATAGCACCAATGAAAAATGTCACAGAGGTGTTGCCCTTTAAAAAGCCCGCGACAGAATATGTGTATCTTTTAAGGTTGACTTATACGCGGACAAAGTCGGAAGGGACCGCTAGTAATATTATAAATACATAGCGAATTTCGCATGGATTTGCGAATTCTAAGTTGGTTATTTGTATAAATCAACGGACAGCTCTTTTCTGTAATATTAATATAGTAGCCATATCCGCCGCTTTGCCCCATAGCAAGATCCCGTAGAACATAACACTAAGAAAGCACGCAAAATAGATAAGCTTAGCAGTATCAACGTCTGTAAGCTGTCTAATTTTCCTGAGTACATACAAAATAATAATGTCACAAATACTGGACAAAGTCTTATAACAAATAAAGGACAAAGTCTATAAATAACAAACACAGCACAAATTCTAAATCTTCCCTGTAAATAAGGATAGGACTTCTAAAATCTGTCTGTTCTTCCACTAATTTCACGACGGACTTTTTGTATAACAAGAAGGTGAACTACATCATTTACTGGCTGAGAATGTTCTGACAGGAAAATCCATTACGTTATCATTTTTGGCGAGAACCGGAACCCAGTTCCAGGACCATGTGTTCCATAATTGGACATTTACCATACAGTCTAATGCGGTTAACATGCAAACTACATCACATTTGAATGCTATAGAAGCTAGATAAAAAGTAAATAAAACTTTTATTTTATGCCATTTATACCCTTTGTTTACATACGACTACCTTAAAAAATAAAATAAAAATATAAACACAAAGGCGGCATTCTTAGGTATTATAAGATACTAGCGGACCCGCGCGACTTCGTCCGCGAATGAGCCGACTTAAAAAAATATTCGCGGACCGTTTTATAGAACTTTAAAGAAATAACAATTCCGACAATTCCGATATACTTACTACATACTTCCGTCGTTTGGCGTAACGTTTACCGTTCACGCATCGCACGCATCAGAATCTCTCAAAAAAGATATTTTTTGCCATTTTTTCCCTAGATTCCAATATAAATGAAGATTGAGAGATTCCAATTATATATATACAAGATTTGCTCGTTTAAAGATAAAAGATTAAGGGTGGAAAGAAGAAGACGGAAAAGAGAAAGAGAGAGTCAAAGTGCGTCCCAAGATAGATATTAAGTCCCATTATTAGGTACTAGGACCTCAGCATTAAAAAGCGTCGCTAATGCTCGGTCAAATATATAATGCTATACTTATATTTCCAGGCGGCCATGGATCTTTGGTTGGAGTTATCAACTCATTCGTGCACTGTGTGATGTATTCCTACTACTTACTAACAGTTGCCTACCCAGCGGTCAAGCAGAGTGTGACTTTAAAGAAGTTCGTCACACAAATACAAATTGTAAGTGTTATTTGAGTTTGAAAAACCAGCCTTTTATGGATCTATTCATTAAAGGAAATCGTAAAGTAATTAGGACTTAGGTCTCACTCCCAGCACGCACCGCTCTATCTCCGAGTTATTTAGCAATTTAAATCACTAGAATATATAGTATTTATAGTATATATAGTATATATACTATAAATATATAGTATTTATAGTATATATACTATATAATAATAATAATAATAATATCTTTATTTTATCAAAATAAACGTATACATTTCATGAGTGTGAAGCCCTGTCTCCTGCGGTAGTTAAAACTGTGTTACAGGAGACAGTGTCTTCCCTATATCTATGGTCTTATTAACAAACGTTTGACAATTTACAGGGAAAATTATATAAAGGAAAGGAAAGAAATAAATAAATGAAAAAAAAATAAAATAAAAGAGAATTATGTAAATTTTTGAGGCGGGTGCTTAGGTAGGTACATTTGATTTGTTTGTGGCTGTGCGCGTGTTTGTATGCGTGTGTGTGAGCGTGTTTGTATGCGTGTGTGTGTGCGTGTTTATATGCGTGTGTGTGCGTGTGTGTTTGTGTTTAATTTGTAATTTGTTTTATTTAAATTAGATATTCTTATGAAATATTTTCTCTGTACCCTCATAGTCGTAATCTTTTAGCCAAGATTTGATGTATGTCTTAATTTCTCTATTGGTCATGTCTTTTAAGGTACCTTTTTTTAAAAGGTTGTATAGGCAGGGTGCAAGGAAGTTATAGTGCTTACGTGCAAAACTACTTTTTATAATAGGAATTGGGCATCTATCAATTCTCTTTGAACAGGTGGGTAGAAAGGGAACCGTTTTGCTATGGTATCTTCGCAATGTTTGAAATATATACAATTTCCTTACTGACAGCACATCACATTTTTCATATAAGCGAGTCGTAGGAAAGGTAAATGGATAGCACATAATAACTTTAAGTAAAGCGCGTTGAGCCCGCTCAACCTCCAGCATTAAAGTTTTAGAGGCACAACCCCATGCGCAGATACAGTAACTAAGAATACATTCACCGAGGGTTTTATAAAGTTTAATTAGCATATCAGTATTGCAAACGGTACGTAAGGTTTTAAATATGTATATGAGTCTCCTAATACGCATACTGGTGTTAGATATATGTGAAGCCCAAGTCATGTTGTCGTCAATTGTTACGCCAAGGTATTTAACTGTGTTCGCTTGCATTAATGAACTGCAATCACAAGGAACGTTCAGAGTCTGATTACATGGGTAGCAATGTGCTCGTATTCCAAAGTCAGTTTGGGGTCTTCCACTTTTTGTTTTGCTGAAGCATAGATATTTAGTTTTACCAGTGTTGAGTGCAAGGAGACTATGTTCTAACCATGAAATAATAATTCTAAGACCCGCATCAGCATGTCTATTAACCTCTTCCCACGTAGAGCCATGAAACAAGAGAACTGTATCATCAGCGAACATTATAATATCACAATTACTAATTTGTTTATTACACAGTTCGTTAATGTAAATTAGAAACAGTGTAGGTCCTAAGGTGCTACCCTGTGGGACTCCATAGGAGCAATAATATGTATCGCTTATGGATCCTTCAACTCTCACTTGTTGAGTTCTATTGGTCAAGTAGTCTGAAAACCAATTATGTGACAAACCTCTTATTCCACAGCTCTCCAAACGAGACAGCAAAATTGAAATAGAAACAGTATCAAAGGCTTTCTGTATATCCAGGAATACGCCTACTACCTTTTTGTTTCGATCTAAATGTTGCGTGATGGAAGAAGTTAATTTTAACACAGCATCTTCGGTTGATTTATTTGTTCGAAATCCGTATTGATTTATTGAAAGCAGTTGGTTCTTTTCGAGATACAGCATTAACCTTTTGTTTACTAATTTTTCTAGAATCTTTGCCACAACTGGCAGAAGGGAGATAGGTCTATAATTAGATGGTACATTTTTATCACCTGTTTTAAAAATTGGAGTTACGATTGCCTTTTTAAATGGTTTGGGAAAGATGCCGGTACTAAGACTTTGGTTGCATAAATAAGCAATGGGATGCGCTAGTGAGCTGCCACATAGCTTGATGATGTCAGCAGTGATACTATCCCAACCTGGTGCACTATTACTCTTAAGACCAGATATTATGTTTTTAATTTCTAAATAATCTGTTAAGTATAGTGAGAATGAGTAACATGGGGAGACTGAAAGGTTAGCAGCCCTGTTTGCTAGATCAGATTCTGACATTTTTAGATTATTAATTATATTTCCAGCTACCTCACCTCCTACAGATGTAAAGTAGTTATTCACTTCGTTATGCGACTCTGCACATGTCGGTTTAGTTTTAAGTAGAGGATCGGAGGAAATTCTATTATTACTATAACACAGTTCTTTAATAATGTTCCAAGTTTTTAACATGTTGCCGTTACTACATGATAATTTCGATTTATAATAATTTATTTTTAGTGATTTTATAATTCTATTACATATGTTTCTGTACTTTAAGTACTTCGTTTTAAGCTCGAAATTGTTGGGTAAAGACTTATGTTGCCTATGCATCTTGTTTCGTTTCCGTATGCACCGCACAACACTGACTGTTATCCAAGGTTTGAGGGGCAGCTTATTACTAGGTACTTTCCTAGTGACTTTATTATTCTGGATCAGTTCTTGCAAAGTACAAATAAATGTTTCCGTTGTGGAATTGACGTCAGTTATTGTATATAGCTCATCCCAAGATATATCAATCAAGCACTTTATAATAGCATTTTTATTTGTAATCGATTTGTGGAGTTGTGTACTTTTTTTTATGAATTTTGGTATTTACAATATAAAGTAATATTGGCGAGTGATCAGTAAGCTGCTCAAATACCAAAGTCTGCCATTTTCCTATTGTTTTGACCATGAAGTGGTCTATGGAAGTGTTTATTCTAGTCGGTATATTTATACCTTGTTCTAGGCCATAGGATGCCATCAAATTTAGGTATTCGGACGGGTATCCTTTCACATTACAAGGCAAAATATCGATATTAACATCACCAGTAAGAATAATATTTTGTTTGAATTTTAAATTATGTATAATATTGTCCAAAGAATTTATGTAGTTAGTCGGGTTTGTAAAACAGGGAGGGCGGTATGTACATATAATTGAATAAAATTCACTAACCTCGAGTATTAAACAATTACCGTCTAATATAAATGGTTCGAATGCGTTTACCGCAAGATTATTCTTCACATAGGCAACAATCCCATCATTTTGATTAATACTATTTTTGGTGTAATATGAAGTATAATTATTAATTGTTGACGGATTAAAATATTTGTTAGTCCAACATTCGGTCAAAACAAGAATGTCTAGGGTCAGATTTAAACTACTGACAAAAGCTAAGAGTAAGTCTAGATTACTGTTTATGCTTCTGATATTTATAGTAAGTATAGCTAAAGTATTTGCGTCGTTTTGTTTGTAGTTTTTTAGAAACCGGGTGCAATACGATGGATCATCACAATATGAACAGAACGTCGTTAAGCTATTGTCAAGATCGAGTAGAATATGCTTTGAATCTATACTAGTCACTGTGAATTTAAAAAAAGTAGATTTGATCCAGAAATTTGAATCTGAGGGTAGTCAGATAATGTATCGCAAATAAAAACAGAGTACTCTTCCCAGTTAAACGACCTGTGGCTGGGTTGAACATTGCTTTGTACGTTTATGTAATCGATAAAGAACCTGTCGTAGAATTTGCGTAGGAACATTAACATGATTTTTTTTAGTAGGGTTATAATATTTTGAGGCGATATCTTGTATGGATAGTATAAAGTAGACGGATTTGTGTAGAGTGTATATGTGTATAAAAATTTTGTTAATGTAATCAAGAAATAGGTTCTATACATTAACAGCAAAAAAATATAGAAAACATGCAAAAACTTAATTAAAGTTAGATTAAAGATCCTTTTTTTACTTGAACATGGAGGACGACTAAATTTGAATTTATGTAGTCATTGACTGAGTAATATTTTCTCGAAATCATGTTCACTGTTTACAAGTATTTGTGGTGATCCTTCAGATCTTCTTAAATATACTTTACCGAAGGATGTCCAACAAAAAGTAAAGGCATTATTACGGCCAAATTCCCGGGCTTGGAAAAATAACTTCCGTGTCTTTTCTGTTAGGTTTTCCGAGATGTAGATGCGTTTCGGGGGCCCTTCGAAGTTTTGTTGTGTTAAATTTTTCTTTTGTGTTTTGTTGGTTATACTTTTTAAAACAGCTGATAAATTTATCTTTCATTGCAACAGTGGTAAAATCAGCTATTATCGGTTTTGTAGTGGATTTTGTATTAATTCTAAAAATATTCTTAATATCTGATGTTTGTACCGGTATATTCAAAGTACTACCAATTTTCAAGGTAATTTCAGTTAAAGCCACCTTAGATTCCTTCGGTTTCTGAGGAATATTTCTAATTTCCACACTTGTAATGCGGGTGTTTCGTTCAAGAGCCTCTATTTTATTTTCCAAGCCATTTATATTTTTTCTATAATCTTTTCTTTCCGCTTCTAAAAATGAAAGTCTTTCCAACATCTCATCGTATTTAAGAGACATAAATTCGACTGACTGTTTAATTTCTAAGTTTTGTTCCTTAAGTTCGTTTAAAGACTCTAGTAATGCCGAGAATTTTGTGTCTTGTTCGACTTGCCACCTTGTGATGAGAGCTTTAAACTCTTTGTTTGTCAAAATTACATCTTCTGTGTCTCGCAACCTGCGTCTGGAGCGCAACCCGGCGTTATTGGATGCAACAGACATATTTGTTTCATTATCCTGTGCTGCAGCTTTGACCGACTCCGAAGAGCCGTGCAGCGGATCTGAAGATGTGCTCAGACTGCGCTGCAGCGACATGATCTCGGCTGTTTAGAGCTGCAATGTTACCTGAATGCCAACTAAGCCGCCACAGTTTCGCCGCACGGGTACCAGGGTCTTATCACTCTACGCCTGCCGCAGTTGATGCCGTAGTGTGTTCAAGCGGTCTGTAGCCTTGGGAGGCGTGGTTTGCGTACTACGAGAATAGGCGGATAACTAGATGACGTCCGCGAACATCGTAGTTTATGACTCCTGAAGTATTATGCACTCCTAGTACTCGACGCAAATTTATGAAACTATAATTTTTGTATTTTAATTTATTTAAAGCAATTAAATACGATCTTTAAACACGACTGCTCGACAACGAGATCCGGGGGGAAGGGGGTATATATAGTATAAATACTATATATTAAGTAAGTATAAGTAATAAGTTTATCATCATCGTCATCACCATCACCACCATCATCCCATTACGGGCAGTAGCGTGCATAGAGGGTATACACAGGGTATACACAGGGTATACAGATGATATAAAATGAAGAAAATATCCAGTACGAGTTATAAATTCTTGAGGGTAGGTTTTTCATAACTCTTACAAAGCATATCCTTAAGTTTTTTTATAACTCGTACTGGAGATTTTCTTCATTTTATATCATCTGCATACCCTGAGCTTACCCTCTATGCACGCCACTGCAGAGCACGAGTCTCCTCCCACAAGGAGAAGAGGTTAAGGCCGTAGTCCACCACGCTGGCCCAGTGCGGATAGGTGGACTCCACACATCTTTGAGAACATTATGTAGATCTCTCAAGCATGCAGGTTTCTTCACGGTGTTTTCCTTCAACGTTGAAGCAAGTGACATTTTAATTACTTAAAATGCACATAACTTACAAAAGTTAGAGGGATTCAAACTCGGCCCCCGAAAGTGAAGTCTTGCTCTTACCCAATGCGCTATCACCGCTTGCTACTTATAAGTTACTTATAAGTTAATCGTTGCGGAAATAAAAAAAAATATATTTGTTTCAGCTCCAATTCTTGTTATGCACGGTTCACTTCAGCACAATATGTTTCAAGCGCGACTGCGATTATCCAAGATGGACGGCAGCAGTGTTCCTGCCACAAAATATGTTTATGCTCGTCCTATTCATGGACTTTTACATTAAAAACTACGTGAGAAAACCAAAGCAAAAGGATAAAAAAGCTGACCTCGAAGAAACAGAAGAATCCAGAATAATTGAAGGTGATCATATAATTCAGAAGAGATCAAATATTAACAGCGATATGCAGGGAAGTTTGCGGCATATAGACAACAGTCGGAGAAATGAGAAAAAGTGTTAAAGTACCATATATTTAGTTTATTATATAATTATATTTTCTGTTATATTAATTTTAATTGTTTTTATAATATAAAATGCTAGTGAGTTTTTTCGTTTGACTTTTTTTCATGTAAATTATGTGACTTAAACTTCGACACCTTGCAAAATGAACCATTGTATGTACATAATTCTTACCAATATTATAAATGCGAAAGTATGTTTGTTTTTTTGCCATTCCTTAACGACCTAGCAAAGTAACTAGTCGACTTGATTTTTGCCGTAGACTAACGTTACCATGGGCTACTTATGATCCAGGAAATCATCAAATTAGCAAGGGTGGTTTACAGTAACATTCTTATTATTACACCAAACATTACATCAAGGAAAACATCAAATTACCAAGGAGGGTTTACAAGAACATTCGTATTATAACACGAAACTTCTTCCTTCATTCACGACCTAGCAAAGCTACCATTGCACTTGATTTTGGCATTGACACGGAGATTGGCTACTATTGATCCAGAAAATCATCAAATTACCAAGGGTGTTTTACAGGAATATTCGTATTATTACACAAACACTTCATTCACGTTCTAGCAAAACCAATCAACATGATGTTTGGCATAAATGGTAGCATATCCCAATTTTGATCCAGGAAAACATGGAAAATACCAAGAGTACCAAGTTTCGTTTACAGGAACATTCGTATGTTTACAAGAAAAATCGGCCTTTGTTCACGTCTTTATTTTTGGGCTATAGATATTTGAAAGGACGGAGAGTAGCATAGGTTATTACATATTTAAATAAAAAGGATTTTGAGGGTATATAGTAAGGAATAGAGTAAGTCCTGCAAATCCTTCTTATTTTATTGCACGTGTACACACTAATTCTTAGCGAATACGTGATAAAAGAAACGAATTTAGAATGTTAATAATAAGAGGCTATATACAACGTGTAGCGGAATTACGAAATACTGTTGAAGGGAGCATAAATATATATCATAAGGAATCACCCTGTAAAAAAATTTAATCCAGAAAAGCATATTTATTTTTCCATACAAACTAATTCGAAACATTCTAAGTGTTTACTTATCACAGCCCTATTGAAGATAAAATACCGACACGAGCATAGCACTTACGCTACGCGTCGCGTACCTAATAAAGTGACAGGAGTATCTTGATTTTAATTTGCACGTGAAGTTAGGGCTGTGTCTGATTTATTTTAGTAAAAATTATGGCAATTGTTTACTCAAAAACGATTAGCTTTTCGGTTTCACGGATAAGTCTCAGAGACAGTAAATCGTGTTCTTCTAAAGCCTTTGAAGTATTATTTCGGTTTTCATAAGCTGGTGATTCTTTTGCGCTTACGCATATTGACGAAGCAAAAGTGAGTAAAAATTTCACTAGTCATAAAGAAAAGAATAGTTATCTCCATTACAGCGATAAACTTTTCCTTAGTGAACTAAATTTACTACTAAATTTGCTACTAAGCGATAAGGCCGCCCTTTTTAAGTTTATTTTTGTTGTGTGCATTGTTTTTTTTTTTTACTATTTGTAGTTTACAAATAAAGTGTATAAATAAATAAATAAATAAATAAATTTACAAAAATAATAGGTTGGGGAAAAAGTCTTTTCGCATTATAGTATGCATGAACTTGAAATAAAATCTCTTTGGCTATACTATTTGTATTTGAAGATAATTTAAAATTCAAATTTGGAAAATGTGTAATTTCTATTTGTTTTTCGTACTGTGAAGATGAGTGAATCTAATAAAGAAATTCGATACATTTTAAAATGTTATTACAAAAAAGGTAAAAATGCAACGCATGCCGCGAAAAAAATTTAGGTAGGTCCAGTGTACTGTGTACGTAGGGTTCAACAGTGACTACTGGGCACTGGCTTATTCAGATAAAAAATGTGTTAACTTTGACACATGGTCAAAACAAAAGTTAATGCAAGTAACTGGTTGAATAGCCTGGCGTAAGCGTACGTAATTCGTTTTAAGTACAGGACACCAGCGATGTAACCTGATACTAATTACGTCGCAGTCTCCGATTATCACTATCCTTAGCCTATTAGGACGGTTTAGTATAAAGAAAGGATACAGTAGTAAGACGCCTTTAATCTAGTGGTAAATGTCGATATCGTCTAGACAGTGTCGCGATATTATGACAGGGTGAGGAAAGACTGCAATGTCTAGATGGCTTCGTCGAACTCTGTATGACTAAACTAGCTTAGCAGAGCTAGCACGGGCAGGAGACAAAAATTATATCACCCGATTATATCCCAAGGGATATAAGTAACAAGTTAAACCGTGCCCATTTTAGTCTGCATCGTCGCTTACCATCAGCAGGGCTTGCACGGGCAGGGGACAAAAAATTATATCACCCGATTATATCCCAAGGGATATAAGTAACAAGTTGAACCGTGCCCATTTTAGTCTGCATCGTCGCTTACCATCAGCAGGGCTTGCACGGGCAGGGGACAAAAATTATATCACCCGATTATATCCCAAGGGATATAAGTAACAAGTTGAACCGTGCCCATTTTAGTCTCCATCGTCGCTTACCATCATCAGGACTGACACGGGCAGGGGACAAAAATTATATCCTAACATTATTAACGTGTCCACCTGCTAAAGCACGGGAACGTGGAATAGGAGAAGCTAACTCCCGTTTATTATAACACATATATTATTTGGATATTATTTCCACTTATACGCCGGTGCTCTGAGAGTTGATAAAGCTGTGGAAGATCAATTTTTATCCTTTCCCCGAGGATATAATTGTCTTCTGCCCAGCCGCGCAGTGCTTTTATTAGCACCATCCTTTCTCATTATTGATGCGATATCTATAGTAGTAAGCGATCGTGCGACTTGCGGTAGATGACTAACTCTTTATTTTGTCACCTCACTGGGCGTACGGAAACCCGACATCATAGCCGATAGGGCTGGCTTCATATGGGACGCACAAGAGGTCACGGGCCAGCGGTCGCTGGACGAAGCCCATCAGGCGAAACATAGTCAATACGGGACGCACGCCGAGCTCGTCCAGTTGGTTGCAGGTAGACTGGGACTCCCAGAATGCGCCCAAACGAGGACATGTACGATCTCTTCCGCTAGGGAGATGAAAGACTTCCTTGGTTTACCTAGGCCTGGTACGCGTTCGAAGACGTGGCCCATGTCTTCAAACGCGTACCAGGCCTCGTTCTGAGAGGTTCTCACATGAACTGGGTAAGTTTCAATCAGATGACCGCCGTTTTGACGGCATCGCTTAACTGAGAAACCGAGGTCCTGTGAATCTGGGTTTCTACAGGGCCCATTTGTGATATGGGACCACACCGCCCCCTGTTTTATGGAAGGCGTTGAAACAGCTCATGTAACTGATCATCTGGTATCACACCCAACCATCGCACCTGTAAAATACTTACTGACTGCCAATTTTGAAGCGAGCTTTGGGTTGAAGTGGTAATACTTGGCGGTCAATCTCAAACTTGGCGTTTACAATAAGAACAGAAGTAAACGGGGGCATGTCAGCCAAATCGGTATCTACGAGGTATCGTACCGAAACGCTAAATCGCTTGCGGGAACTTATTGGTCGGTAGGTTAACTAGCCATGCCTGAAGCCCGGGGACAAGACTAGACCAGAGAAAATTCAGAAATTACGGAATTAAATATTGTCGGAACCCCAGAATTAAATACTGTCGGAACCCGGGACCTCCACTCATAGAATCACAGCGCGCACCAATGCGCCGGAGAGGCATGGTAAAGAGGCTTTGTTTATGGAGTGACCTTCGACTCTTTACGCTCCAATTATTGCTATCAGCATCGGTATGTTTTGAATAAATGAATGAAAAAGTACATAAATTTGAAATTTAAAAACCCCCTTTTTCAATATTGTTCTACTAGTCAAGCTCTATCTCTTGATACCCACATCGAGGGAGTTGTAAAAAAATAAATTATAATGTTGTGGTGGCGGCCATATTGAGCGGACTTTCATCAAATATAGCTAAGAACACTCTCAACCTCCCTATCTCGAAAATTCAGCTTTTAAACAAAAAACAAAATCAAAATCGGTTCATCCGTTCCTATTTAGGGTCCGAATCACACTTGAAAAATTATTCGTGCCACATGACACAATAAGCTCTCATAAAACTAATTATAGTAGTAACTAGCTTACTAAAAACTAATAAGAATTGTTCACTCTCTAAAGAGTTTAACGAAGAGGACCCAGGTTCGATCCCCAGCAGAGGCATTTAATTTTAGAATTTTCTCCAGGCTAGTCTTGTGGGAGGCTGACGCCACACCTAGTTACGACTCTCCCGACATAAACCTAATTTTAAACACTTGTGAATCGTTTTTCATATGTCTCTTTGTACTCTACAGACTAACATTGATTTGGATGTCTTATTCTATAGAGAAAAATCCGGCAAGAAACTCAGCAGTTGCTCTTTTTCAACCACATTTAGTTTTTTACGTATTTAGAATAAATATTCCGTCTAGCGAGAGATCATGAGCGACTGCTCATCATCTCTCGCAAGACGGAACGGACGGACTCATCTTTATCATCATCATCATATCAACTAATAAAAAAAAATACGTAGAAACCTTCATCCCCTATTTTACCACCCATAAAAGGTGATATCTTAAAACACGTATCTTAAAGTTTTTTTGTTATTTAACTAGCGGTCTCGGTCTCGTATTGGTCTTAGCGTGATGCTATAAAGCCTACAGCCTTTCTCGATAGCTGAGCAATCAAACACTCAAAGATTTTTTTATTTTGCTTAATAAGAGATTTTTTCTAAAATAAACATAGATAAAATCGGTAAAGCCATTTCAGATATAAGCCGGAACAAACAGTCAGGCGGACAAAAGTTGTGCCTTACCGTACATATATTCATATATAAGTGCATACATACGTATATATATATATATATATATATACATGTGGTAAAAAACGGTTATTTCAATATTACAAATAGATACTCCAATTTTATTATATGTATAGTTAACTAACCTAAATACGAATTTCGGTGTCTCTTACCTTGAATCCGGACACGACCTCCAGTAATGAAGAAGAAGGCTAACTGTTTAAACTGATATAGTTTCAAAGTCAATTCAACAAATAACCTGGCTAAGTTAGTTGTGGGCTCTTCTTAGACCAGGGCGCGTTTGGAACCCTACAAGCTTTAGTTTTAAGTTGACGAATGCAGTTATCACCATCACTGACATTAGTGTAACATGTTAAATGTATGAACGCTTCATAAGTGCCTGTAATAAGATCTACATGAATAAAACATTTTTGAATTTGAATTTGAATTAAAAGTCAGTACAAATACATGGGTGGTTATCACTTAACATGGTTTCTTGTTTCAATAGCCTAAAACAATCCCATGCTGGACTAAAGGCCTCTCCATTCACCTATATCACCTCATTGGGCAAATGGGTTGGTTATCACAGTTTATGATAGTAGTAGCAGCACAGAGCACGCTGCTGTTCTCCTTTATATTCCCTTAGTTACATACAGGATCAGAGGTAATTTTTTTTTTGTTCTCTCTCTTGTTTTCGGCTAACACAATTTGGAGGATTGTTCTTTTTTTGATATTTTTCGTTCATTGGGCTTGTTTCGTTTTGAGTGGCTTCTATTGGCTGCAATAGAAAGAACCGATGCAGTTCATTGGTTACTTACTGCACCACCGCGACTCAAACAGAAAGAACTCATTAATATGATACATCACTGGATATGGTCGATATTCACTCGCTCCCGTGAAAACATATCCTTTTTGATGATATCACCTCCTCATAGACTTATGTTAATAAGTGATAGAGACACGTCTGGAGTTATGATTAATAGCCAGCTTCCTGTGCCATCAAGGTTAAATAATAGTAGATAGTAACGGGCTAACCTGTTAGGGGCATAGCAGTTATATTAAACCCATACCAATCAGTTTCTACGCGACATCGTACCTGAACGCAAAACACTAAGCGGCACGTCTTTGTCGGTAACTAGCCACGGGCGATGCGGAGAAAACCAGACAAAACTCAGATCTCATACATCGTGTAACGTAATTACGAAATACTGTTGAAGGGTGTATAAGTATATTTCATAAGGAATCATCCTGTAATAATATTAAATCAAAAGAAGCATATTTATTTTTCCATACAAACTAATTAAAAACATTCTAGGTGTTTACTTATGACAACCCTACTGAAGATAAAAGACCGACACGTGTATAGTACCTACGCTAAGTGACGCGTATCTAAAATGTCACAAGTCAAGTCACTTGATTTTACTTTTGCATGTGATTGTATTTGATTTATTCAGTAAAAACTATGGCAATGGTTTACTTAAAAACTATAAGCGTTTCGGTTGCAGAGACAGTAAATAATGTACCCCTAAAGCCTCTAAAGTATTATTTCGATTTTCATTTACGCGTTCTATATTGCTAAACTGACCCTACCGGATATCGAATCCGGGACCTCCCATTTGAAGCTACAACGCTCACCGATACGCCAGGAAGGTCGTCATTCCCGCAGTCGGCTCGTACGACACCCGGAGGAGGTGGGGTGGTGTAAATTGTATTCTGGGCCGTCACACCGCGTGCCTTCTTATTTTCCCGCTAATAATATACAAAAGAAAGAGTACTCGGCAATTCCCGGTGGTTGTAAAACAGCATACCGGCTCGCGGCACCTAATTAATTTTATTAGTCGACTTGCCCCAGTTGTCTCAAACCTACGGATCGCGTGTACATGTTTCGCCCCGTTGCCGGTCGATAGTTGCGCAGTGCTCATCAAACCCTCTTACAGTGCGGTACGGTACACAGTACCGTTTGCCTAGTACCGGTAAGTGTTCCGTGTTTTGTCGATACTTTCCCGGCTTCAACCCTCGTTGGAAGTGCACGTAAATGACTGTTGTAAGTATGAATGAAAAACATTTCCTTTTTAAATTAAGAACCTAAAAACAACTCAATTTACATAAGTAAATGAAAAATAAATAATCTGAGTGAAATATGCCGGCCAGGATATGAAAAAATACCCTTAAGGTATAGATTTTCTATGTAATATTCAAATACATCGAAAAAATAGTTTTACATTTATTTTATTCCGACAAATATTCCCTGATGCCTCACAGAGTCTTGAGGAAATTGCCAAATTGTCTCAGATCTAAACTTGTGAAGCCCAAATCTAGCAGCTACGGTTAGCTATCACCCCACCAGCATTAGTGATGCAGTGGAGAACCCCATAAAGGGTATAAAGGATTTACACCTAAAAGCTCACACAGAAGGGCTGTGTGTGATTTCATACAAACGGCGCAAACATTCTGAAAACTGAAAACTCGTAATGTAAAAAGCATGATGTGATTATGAAACCAGCGGTGAAGTTTTCTTAAAGAAAATCTGTTAAAATGTTTATGTAACTGCAAAGGTTTATACTACTTCAAACGTTCTGAAACAGTTTTCTTATATTATTTGGATTACTTTGACCATATTAAGTTTATCAAACTTATACTATATAATTTTTTTAACGTTACGTCACAGTATAATTTTTATAAACTCGTAGAAATTTTGGTTCTATAAATCTTGTTTTATTGGAAGCAATGGATAACATTAGTCAAATTTTCTTTAAATAAAATAAAAAAATACTATTCGCAAGCATAGTGTACGTATAAGCTTACGTAACCCGAGCTGTTTGGAAACAAAGCCAAAAGTCTTCAGGATATCATGTATTGAGCGTACTTGTGTTGTGTAATGTTTCCAAAACAATAATAAATTATGTACTTTTGAAAATATACACTACATTTTTACCGCTGTTTCGTTAGAGTTTAGCTATGTTTTTTAAATCTATTGTTGTCTTTTTTTAATCATTTTTTATGCCAATACATATACTTTTTTTTATTAATTGTTATGTACAACGATATTGACCAAATAATGGTCGCCTACTCAGTATCAGTTGCAGCAAGCTGCAGCGCTAGTTTTCAGTGATCGTCCGATGATGGCTGAGATAACTGATGTTACGACTTAATAATAATAAAAAAATACTTTTAGATTACATTAAATTGAACCTATTTGAAAGTATTATCTTGCATACAAAGTAAATAGATACTAGGGATCTCGCAAATTATTAACACGAATGAAACCAATTTCCGTACACGATAGTAACAAGTGTTAAAGTAGTATTTGACAGCCGATTGGCGCAGTTTGCAGTGACCATGCTTTCTGAGTCCAAGGCCGTGGATTCGATTCCCACTACTGGAAAAAATTTGTGTGTTGAGCGTGAATGTTTTTCAGTGTCTGGGTGTTCATATGTATATGCTAAGTATTTGTGTATATTATTTATAAAAATATGCATCAGTAATCTCAGTACCCATAACACAAGCTACGCTTATTTTGGGGCTAGATGGCGATGTGTGTATTGTCGTAGTATATTTATTTATTCATTTATTTTATCCTTCGGGAACAGTTCTGTTTTTCTTGATAACAGTAATCACTTTCTGACCCCCTGACAACTGTTTATGCATGATTTCGTTTGAAACTAAAGCGTTCTAACACACAAAAACACATTTTCTTTACAATATTAGTTAGCCCCGATTAATAAGTAAACCTGCTACAAAGATATTCACAAAGAATATTATGTACGTGTACCACATAATTTTACATCAAATTCAAATTCAAAATTTCTTTATTCATGTAGGCCTATCACAGGCGCTTATGAAGCTTTCATACATATAAAGATTGTTTACATAAATTTACATAAAGGGTGATAACTTCGTTTGCTAACTTAAACCTAAAGCTACGAGGGTTCCAAATGCGCCCTGCTCTAAGAAGAGCCCACAAGAATCTTAGCCGGGTTTTTTTTTTGTTATCACCATCTCACAGTAAATTTATATGAAGCTATGGAGCTAAAGAAATTCACACCCAAGCTTTTTTATCGTTTAAGTAATCCTTATTATTATAATAGGATTTTTTTGTAAGCTTTCGTTTTTATATAAACTATGAACTTATTGAGAGACATCTCAAGGATTTCATTTGGTAATTTGTTATAAAATAATATACAATTGCCCTTAAATGAGTGTGCAATTTTTCTGCACAACGAGTTTATTTTTGCTTCTAA
Organism: Pararge aegeria; assembly: GCF_905163445.1. Classification (NCBI taxonomy): domain Eukaryota; kingdom Metazoa; phylum Arthropoda; class Insecta; order Lepidoptera; family Nymphalidae; genus Pararge; species Pararge aegeria. Next base: position 18,478,939 of record NC_053187.1, read on the forward strand.
TATTAATATTGTTACAGACCATTTTCTTTTTAAATTTTGTTATATTTTTATGGACATCGTTTAGTTATCCATAAGCAAATATCCAACGCTAGCAATATTACCATTTTGTATTACAAGGCTACAGAACCGTAGCGTGTGGAAATCCCTACAATAGATCTTTGTTCAGCAGTCAACGTCCTGTGGTTGAGATGATGATTATATTGATTACAAGGTTTATCTTTTAAGCTAAAACGCCAGCTCTTCGGTCACCATTTTTGTGACACTACGTTAATAAATGTTATTATTCCAAGCTTATGTTTTACATGCGTTATTCTTCTGGTTATTGATTTGGCAGCCACTTCCTAGTTTTGGATTAGGTTGAAATTTGAGAGACACACTGTGGTTTTGATGACAATTTAGATGATTACAATAAGGAATATATATGAGAGCTGATGTGACGGTTATGGAGAGGGACACTAAACTTGAGTTTGTGTTTACTGATTTTCATCTTGTTTTCTTCTCCTAAAAACACATGATTATGAGATAATTAGTGGTTAAGACTTCATCCTACCTTGCAGGGGGACCGATCAACCGCTAACTTTCTGCATTATTGTCGTTTTTATCACTTGGTTTAACAGTGAAGGAAATGGTCGGGATTAAACCTGATAGCCTGATAGTTTTTCGTAATGTTCTCGAAGGTGTGTCTACTAAACTTGGTCCGCATGGTGGATTATGACCATTCTTCGAGGACTCCCGGACTCTGTAGTGGACCAGTAATGAGTTAATGATTATAATGAGGTTTTCAAGCTTATATTCTGGTGACTTACCCCTGCTTTACATAAGTAAAAACAAACTGCTTTTAATATGCTTTAATGTTTTGTAGGTTTAGCGGAGTGAGCTCCTTCGTAGATAATTAAGTAGGTACATAGATAATCGTAAAACTAAAAGCTTGAATTTCATTCTTCAGCGAGTATATCTTTCTCATCACATTGATATTTTCATTACAGTTTCACCAATGAAGCATTAATTCTATAAAGGTTATTGTGTCAAAGTATGAAGTGAACTTAAATTGATAATTTCTACGCCGGCACTAAGCTATATTTAAAATACCTTAATGCTATATTTACTAGCAATCTTAACCTTAACAGAATGTACAGTTACACCGAAGCCTTTACAAATAGAAAATAGAAAGTGAAAACTGAATAAAAGTCCCTTTCGTACTTTTTGAGATTATTGCTCACAGATAGGCTAACTATAACCGTTATACACCGAAAGTTATCGGGTATAACGGTTGAGTGTAACTTTTTAATGCACTAACAAATAATTGTAAAGTGACAGTTTTGTCAAGCTCCGATATCCTTGAAATAAGAATTAAAAATACTGAAACAATGATAAAACTAAAGCTTTACATATAATAAAACAATACCGCTTTATGCCATTGTAGTAGGCTCTTTATTATAATAGAAACTGTTCAAAAGCATCTCCTATCGAATAAAATTAAATTCACGTTAATGATAGTAAAAGATACTAGTAGTAAGTAGATACATTAAAAATACAACAAAAACGAAATTCCACTTCATTTGGAAGTTATTTAAGAAAATAAGTAGGCACTACTTTTTATGAAACTGAAATATGTATTGCAAGAGCGATAAGCAAAGCTATTTGAGATAAAAAAACACGTAGAGTTTAACAACCTCCAGCGTAGCGCGTAGCGGTGCGTAACTCGGCCAGACCAGCCGTATTCAGTAACTTTGGTGACAATCACTAACTGGTTGGACACACAAATTAGCGAAGCCTTGTGGTTAGGACTCTGCCTCACATTTAGTGGGACCGAATTCGATTCCCGGCACGTACCTCTTATTTTCGAAGTTATTTGCGTTTTAAGGAATTTAATATCACTAGTTTCATCGGAAAAGGAAAACATGAAACCTGCATACCTAAGATTTTTCCATGCTGTTCTTAAAAGCAAGTTATTTACACCAACTCCCATTTGGCCAGCGTTGTGCGATGTAACCTAAACCCTTCTCGTAGGGGAAACCACCGACAAGTGGCGGTATCGACCGACAAGTGGCGGTATAACCACTTCGAATTGGCTAGGCTGAACAAATGGCACAGACCGGTGTCGGGCAGCAGCGACGCCGGGGCGATCAGTCTAGCCCTGCGATGACCAACCCGCCTGCCCAGCGTGGTCATTATCGGGCATATCTTTAATGGGAAGGAGAAAAAAACCACAGCCCCTAGTTCCCGGCGGCCCCGCTATTCCTGGCTCTGGCAGCGGTTATGGTAACGGCGGGGCAAGGGGTGTTAAGAATCTCCGGCAGAGATTCCGCTGCCAACCCCGACGACTTGACCTGGCAACATACAACGCACGCACGTTGAGGACCGATGGAAAGGTGATTGAGCTGGAAGAAGTGGTGAGCAAGTTGCGCTGGGATATTATAGGATTGTCTGAAGTCCGGCGAGAGGGGGAGGACTCGATAATCTTGGAATCCGGCAACTTGTTTTACTACCGGGAGGGTGACCAACAGTCACAGGGTGGTGTCGGGTTTATCGTCCACAAGTCTCTCGTCAACAATGTTGTAAAAGTCGAAAGTGTGTCGAGCAGGGTAGCATACCTTATACTCAGAATTACCAAACGGTATTCGTTGAAGGTCATACAGGTATACGCGCCGACTTCGGCACACCCAGACGAGGATGTAGAGGTTTTGTATGAGGACATTTCAAAAGCCATACATGCCTCGAATACCTACTACAATATTGTGATGGGGGATTTCAACGCGAAGCTTGGCGAGCGAACTGGTTCAGAGTTGAGGGTGGGGCAATTTGGGTATGGGCAACGGAACCACAGGGGTCAAATGTTGGCTGACTTCATGGAGAAGGAGGGCCTTTATATGATGAACTCCTTCTTCAAGAAGCGGCCACACAGGAAATGGACCTGGATAAGCCCCGATGGTTCCACGAGAAACGAGATCGACTTCATCATGTCGACCAAACGGCATGTATTCAATGATGTCTCTGTGATCAACAGGGTTAAAACCGGAAGTGATCACCGTATGGTAAGAGGCACATTGAGTATAAACGTTCAACTTGAAAGAGTCAGACTGGTGAAGTCTACACTCCGGCCTACTCGTGCCCATATTCAAAACCCCGAGAGCTTTCAACTAGAACTACAGAACCGGTTCGGTTGCCTAGCAGATTGCGACACTGTGGACGATTTGAACAACAGGCTGGTGGAAACTGTCCAAACAGTCGGGTCCAAATTCTACAAGGCCCACCGTAGAAACAAGGCCAATAGGTTCTCAACCAATACACTCAAGCTTATGACGGAGAGGCTAGAGATGAGACTACAGTCTATAGCAGACGCGTCCGCTTACCGGCGGATTAATAGGCAGATCTCTAAATCACAGACTCGTGATATGCGGCACTTCAATACAGAGCGTATTAAAAATGCCATCGAGCAAAACAGAGGCTCTAAAGTGTTCGCTAGAGATCTGTCTATCGGTCAGAGCCAGTTGATGCGACTGAAGACCAATAATGGTAGTCTTGTCTCTTCCAAACCTGAGATCTTGGGTGAGGTTGAGAACTTTTATGGACAGTTGTACACCACAGTACAGACGCCTGTTGAAGATTTGGCTAAGGATCCTAGAGCCAAATTAACTCGACATTATACCGAAGATATCCCAGACGTCAGCCTATACGAGATTAGTGTGGCTCTCAAGCAGCTTAAAAATGGCAAGGCGCCGGGTGATGACGGAATAACGGCAGAACTCCTGAAGGCAGGTGGAAAACCGATACTGAAAGTCCTTCAGCGATTGTTTGATTCCGTTATTCACCAAGGCACAACGCCAGAGGCATGGCACAGGAGTGTGGTGGTTCTGTTCTTCAAAAAAGGTGATAATACCTTGTTGAAGAATTACAGACCCATCTCGCTGCTGAGTCATATCTACAAGCTGTTTTCGAGAGTCATTACGAATCGTCTCGCTCGTAGGTTTGATGACTTCCAGCCTCCCGAACAAGCCGGTTTCCGTAAGGGCTTTAGTACCATAGACCACATTCATACGCTGCGGCAGGTTATACAGAAGACTGAAGAGTATAACCGGCCACTTTGCTAAGCGTTTGTGGACTATGAAAAAGCCTTTGATTCGGTGGAAACTTGGGCTGTGTTTAGGTCACTGCAGAGATGCCGAATTGACTACCGGTATATCCAAGTGTTGCAGTGTTTGTACAAAAACGCCACTATGTCAGTTCGTATACAGGATCAGACTACGAGACCAATCCAATTGCAGCGAGGCGTGCGACAGGGAGATGTTATCTCCCCGAAACTATTTACCGCTGCGTTGGAGGACGTCTTTAAGCTTCTGGAATGGAACGGACTTGGCATCAACATTAACGGCGAGTACATCACTCAACTTCGGTTTGCCGACGATGTAGTCATAATGGCAGAGACTCTGGGAGACCTAAATACGATGCTCGATGGCCTCAGCAGAGCTTCTCAACAGGTTGGCCTACGAATGAACATGAGCAAGACGAAGATTATGTCTAATGCTCATGTTCCGCTTCAACCAGTAATCGTTGAGAACACTGCACTCGAAATTGTTGACGAATACGTATACCTAGGACACACGATCCAGTTAGGTAGGTCCAATTTCGAGAAGGAGGTGAACCGCCGAATCCAACTCGGATGGGCAGCGTTCGGGAAACTCCGTGGCATCTTTTCGTCAGAAATCCCTCAGTGCCTGAAGACTAAAGTCTTCGAACAGTGCGTGTTGCCAGTGATGACCTATGGCTCTGAAACATGGTCGTTAACTATGGGCCTCATAAGAAGGCTTAGAGTCACTCAGCGGGCGATGGAGAGAGCTATGCTCGGAGTATCTCTACGCGATCGAATCAGAAATGTGGAGATTCGTAGAAGAACCAAAGTTACCGACATAGCTCAACGAGTCGCGAAGCTTAAGTGGCAATGGGCCGGGCACATAGTTCGGAGAAAGGATGGACGTTGGGGTCCCAAGGTGCTGGAATGGCAGCCCCGTACTGGTAAGCGCAGCGTTGGTCGACCCCCAACGAGGTGGACAGACGACATTAAGCGCGTCGCAGGTAGCCGTTGGATCCAAGCGGCTCAGAATCGTGGAACTTGGAACTCCCTACAAAAGACCTATGTCCAGCAGTGGACGTCTATCGGTTGATGTGATGATGATGATGATGAGGGGAAACCTGTGCTTTGTAGTGAGAACAGGAGAGTGAGTGAGACGATTGGTCAATAATAGCAGAGTATGTGTGATATTAGGAAGTATATGTGAACTAGGTGGACAGACCACATCAAGCGGGTCGGTGGTGACGCTGGATAATAGCGGCCCAGGATCGTGGATTGGTCCGTACAAAAGACCTATGTCCAGCAGTGGACTTCAATTGGTTGAATTGATGATGATGCTTGTGTGTGGTGTATGGAAACGATAATAATATAATCATTTATTTGCAAGAATGTTTGTACAATATCAAGAGGTTAGTTTAAAATAGAGTCAGTTTAAAAGGGAATCACATTGTACTAAATTAATAGTGTGCAAATATCATTGAGAGTGATACATTTCAAATTGGCAAAATTAATACGAAATAAAAAAAAAACAGCGTTAATAAAATGACTTCTACTTTCCGCTACTATCCCATGACAGCAGACGGTTAGCACGAGTTTTTTGAAAATCGTGATCGTCCTCCCTGGCGCAAAGATGAGCGCTGTGAATTTAATTTGGAGGTAATTTGGGAATTTATTATTTCTGCATTTTCTCTGATCTGGTTTGGTGGGAGGCTTTAGCCGTGGTTACCACCCTACAGACAAAGACGTGCCACTAAGCGATTTAGTGTTCCGGTGCGATGTCGCGTAGAAACCGATTAGGGGTATGACTGCCATACTCCCTAACAGGTTAGCCCGCTTCCATCTTAGACTGCATCATCACTCACCATCAGGTAATTTGCAGTCAAGGGCTAACTTGTAGTGGAATATAAAAAAAATTCGGGCGCCGCCGCAGGCTGCAGCTAGTAGGTAAATATTGCCCGTTTTGAAAACAAAGTCCAGCAGTTGCCGCAGTGCGGTACGTGCGGTGTTTCTCCGAACTCTATTCCATTTGCGCCAGGTGACCTCGGCCTTCCGTCGTCTTGCGAGCGCAATCCGATTTACGGCGTGCTTCTGAGAATCTATTGAAATCTCCTCAGATAGGACGCAAAAAGTAAAAATAAAACTCTTTCTACTACTTAACGGTTGCGCATACGAAAACCCTTTTCTTACTAAGTTTGTTAATATTTCACGAGCTAAGTAAGTGCATAGTTATCACAATATCGAAAAAAAATATTTATGAACGCTTTGTAAATGCCCGATATCGGCATATCAGAGTTAGAAGTTTTGATTACATTTGATTGGATTTTGTATGTTTTTAATTGTGGTATACTGGCGCTGGGTAGGAGCTCGACTTCACTTTCGGAGGACCGAGTTCGAATCCCAGCACGCACTTCTAACTTTTCTAAGTTATGTGAAGGAAAATATCGTGAGGAAACCTGTATACCTGAGAGTTCTACATAATTTTTTCAGAAGTGTGTAGAGTCATTGGAAAGAAGCAGGAATTGACTTAACAATTAATAATTGTTAAGACTTAACAATTATTCAACATCTCCTGAGGATGCTACGGTTTCGGAGCGAAACGTGCGTAGAGGGTAATTTGCTGAAGATCTGTTTGGTGTGGAGTTAAAGTGAAGAGTGAAATTATAAATTATTCCATACCAATTCTCCTGCTTTTCGCGGAGTATAGTAAACTAAGCTTAATTTTAATAATAATGTGTAGAGTCCACTAATCCGCACTGGGCAAGCGTGATGGACCACGGCCCTTCCAACAGTGAGAGGAGACCCGTGTTTTGTTGTGATACCTGGCGCTGTGGTGAGCACTAATTAAAGAACTTAAAATTTCTGAATTACTATGATTTTCACTGGTGGGAGGATTCAGCTGTGGCTATTTAAGTAGCATCCTTCCGACAGCAATGAATCGCAAAGTCATTTAGCAGCTCGGTACGATGCCGCGTAGAAACCAACGTAAGGGACATATAGTCTTTGATACAGTTACCATAGTCCTTCCATTTCCAGATGGGTCTGTCAAGAGCTAATTTGTAGTGGAAAAAAAAACTATAAAGGCTTGCTAAGTTTATTGTGGGGACACGTTTTGAGGGATAAGTTTGCGAATGTAGTTATCACCATCATCTCACAATGATGAAAATTAACGAGTTCTAAGTGGCATATTTGCTGAACGAATTTCTGTTTGCGTCTGATTGTAAGTTGTTATTTTTAACAAACTTTTTTTACAAAAGAAGGTTTTCAATTCGGTTGTACTTTTTTTTTTGTTTGTTAGGGATTTTTTTTTTGTTTCTGACGGTTATACCTATTTACTTTGTGACGACTCAAAAATGTTGTAATGCAGTTATTACAACATGTTGTAATACATTTATTTCTTTCATTTTTTTTTTAGTAGTTTATGTTGTTTCGAAGTCAAAGTCAAAGTCAAAAATATCTTTATTCAAGTAGGCCCATAGGTGGCACTTTTAATGCGTACATAAGAATTACACGGTAGTGAGATGATGGCGATAACCACATTCGTAAACTTAAAACTAAAGCTACGAGGGTTCCAAACGCGTCCTGGTCTAAGAAGAAGCCCACAACAAACTTGGCCGGGTGTTTTTTTTTGTTATCACCATCTCAAAATGTCATTTTAAATTATTAGAAGAGCAACCTGGTCAAAGCAATATTTTACACCCAAGCTTTTTTATCGATTACGTAGTCCTTTATACTATAATAGGACTTTTCTAAAAGCTTTACGTTTAATACAAACTTTGAACTTTTTAAGAGACATCTCCAAGATGTCAATTGGTAGTTTATTGTAGAATTGTATGCAATATCCTTTAAACGAATTATGAATTTTATGTAACTTAGTATATTGCACTGTAAGTTTATTCTTACTTCTAATGTTTAAATTATTGCAGTCACATTTTTTCTTAAATTTAGAAATATTTTTATGAACGTACCTTAAATTTTCAAATATGAACTTTCTTTGTTTTCTTTTTGGCTTCTTCGCAGTAGAATCTGCCTTGAAACGGTGGTAGAGTCTAATTAAACAGACTGTCCTCTTATGTGCTACATTAGTGCATAACACAAAAGTGCTTATAAAGTACAAGTAAAGAAGTACTTGAAAAAATCAATATTGAATTTTGTTTGTTCGTTACTTCATGTATCATCATTTTTCTTTATTTCTCATCCTTATTAGATTGTGAACGAATAGATTTTAAGTATTACAGTAGATTTACATTAGCTAATTTCTCGTTATTATGATCGACTATGGATCTCAAAATCCTCGGTTCAAACAACAGTTGACTTCAAACTATAAGTGCAATATAACATAGCCATCATATTATAAGTGCAAGCCTAGAGATTGTAAACTGACTTTGTTATTGTAATTACAAATTTTTAGCCCGACTTAGGAATCAAACCGCGGCCTGACTCATGATCTATACTGATATACTAACCACACGACCAACGGCGCAGTAACCAAGTGAAATGATATAATGTTAGTGACTCTACAATTTTGATGCTATTTTCGTAATGGCATCCATAGCCTACCTATACTATAAGAGCTAGTGTACCGAACGCTTACCGCACATGACCGCACACAGATTGTATAAATGCCTTAAATAACGCAAAAATCTAACAAGCTCAATATTTTGAGCTTGTTAGATTTTTGCGTTACTTTTGTTTTCATAGTGACTTTTCAACAATGCAAAAATAAAATTGAATAGATAATTTCCAACCACCATATACTTTACTTTACAGTGCTCTGTAAATGGAAGGTATGCCAAAAACATACTGACATAGGTTAGGTATTTCTTTGATGAATGCAATTTGTAATTATTTTAATTTTATATTTTTTTATAAATGGATTTACTTAATATTTTTAAAAAAACATTATAATTATTTTACTATAATATAATCTTAAAAATGCAATATAATTAAATGTTGCCAATTTAAGTCGAGTGAATTGCTTGACTTAGCAATCTACTATTCATTGTTTTTTGAATTAATGCACAGTGTATATTTAAAAAAAAAATTGAAAATTATAAAAAAAAAAATTATATATTTATTTTATTATCATCCGGACAATAGCCGGGACAGAAGGGTTATCACCTACCAGTGGGTAGACAACACCAATTACCAAATTCCATGTTATTACTGAGAATCTTTAACAGAAAAATCCAATACCTTAGAATTCTTGGCCTGGCCTTGAATCTGCCTTAACAGCCTTAAAAAACCTCGTGATCCATCGTAACCAACAAGGCAGGTATAAGTTTGATAAACAGCTAACCAGCTCTTATCCTATGAAGCACGTTTCTAATACATTAGTCTGTCTATTTTTGTGTCAATCAAAATCGATGCTTGATTCCCCAAAGGGATTAATATTTTATTTATAACAAGCATTCAACCGCTCACGCAAGCAAGAAGTATATCCTAAGCTTAAATATATCAAACTCGACCAACCTCTTAGATCTACCTAACCTATAAGAGAAGACTTTTTTTTCCCAGCAGATAGATATTGTTTATTGGGTAAAAAACATAACCTAAGCTAAATTATGTGAACACAACCTCCGCTGACGAATTCTGTGCTTTCTATGAACACGGTTCTAGAGGTGCAAATTTTTTGGAAGTCTGAGTAAACATTATAAACATTGAATGTTAAACTAGCGAGCTCGTATACCTCTACTGAAAGCTATTAAAATAATCTAATCGCATTACTATCTACCGCACCCTATTGTCAATCTACAACCAGTGCCCACTCAAACAAACGCAAAAAATACCTTCGAAATCGGTCCAGCCGTTTATGAGTTCAGTGGCATACACAAGAATTATATGCGAAAACTAAAACTCGAGGTCTATGGGCCCATAGATAGAACTTTTGATGCGTGCTTTAGTAAAAAAGTTGTAGGTATGGTAGTGACAATAATATGTTAAACATCGTAAACATAAAAAGATATGAAGCGTAGCTAAGTAAATCAATTTACATTTAATATAGTCACTACCTTTCCATTAACAAAAGAGTCATTCAACCAACCTGCCTACGTAAAAGTTAGACAGATTGCATCAATTAATTAACTACACGGATAATCGTGTTAGTGGGCCACACTTCTATACATTATTCTATACAATTTCCTAACAATAATCTAAATACAATAAAGTGTGACGCCTCGGACCTTAGCAAATCGTGACCCAAAACTAATCTCTTGACATAGTATGAACGCTATACTTGAAGTACAATAACAACTATATTACTCGGCTCCACAAAATTCAACTTTATTTCGTATGCAAAACAACTCGTTTTCAAACACCGTACTTGCTGAAAGACCATTGCAACTAGTGACAAAGTGGTTTAAACTATATCAAGAGTAAATAAACTCTATTTCACTTACAGATAAGGTGACATTTTGAATGCAGATATGTGGTTTGCAGACCTCCTAAGCTATAGCCTAGATGGTGCCCGTAATTTTACGCGTTTTGTTACGCGCTGGAAATGACCTCTCAATCATGTATGATGGGGCATTATAAATCATGACGAATGTCATTGGCAGTGGGGCACGGTATTGCAATATAATAGTTTGTTTAACGGTTCACGGTTTTGCTTTTGAAAGGGGCAACTTTATGCTTTACCAGCTGTTGCCCGCCACTTTGTCTGCGTTTGATTTTGTTTTTGACGTGGCATTCAATTTAGTTGTAGTTCTAAAAAAAATTAAAGTATTCAGTATCGCTAAGTTTTAAATGAGGGATTTGCTGCTGTCCGCTGAGGAGTTCTGTCCTCTATCTCCAACCACATTCATCAGATCTACACAATGCTTGGGCAAAATTAAACACATATTATATACCTCTATAGTACAAAAATAATTATTTAAATCGGTTATAATTTGTCGGAGTTATGGTGTAAAATCGTCAAATACTTTCATCCCCTCTCCCAAAGGAACCGAGCTTAATGTCGGAATAAAAAGTATTCAATATTACTTCTAACACTTCCAAGAATATGTGTACAAAGTTTCATGAGGATCGGTTAAGCAGTTTTTCCGTGAAAGCGTAACAAACAAACTTACATTTACATTTATAATATTAGTAGGGATAGGGATAGGGATATGCTGCATATAGCTTTTTATTTCTGAAGCTAAGCAGCATTGTTGCAATGCTGTGTTACGGTCTGAAGGGCGACTAATAGACTCCGGTTCTGCCAAACTGCATCGTATCGGAACTTTTAATAACTTGGCGGCTTGTCGTTGTTTAGTAATTAGCCACTACAGAAGCCTCTTGCCTCTTAAACGGACCAGTAGTAGTATAGCTTTTTGTGGCAAAACTAGTCCGGGGAAGCACTATCGTCATACTTATTTCTGCCGCTAAGCATTGTTGCAATGCTGTGTTCCGGTGTATTAACTGGCACATAAGGTTTAACGCCTACGCCTCAAGTTAATGGACACAGGGCGTCATGTTCCCGGACGTGCTCTTTGCATGATCTGTTAATAGACGAAGGTTTTCAACTTACCATCAGGTAGGCCATTTGCTTGGTCCCTCAATTATTGCTATTAAAAAATGCATTGATGCAGTCTCACTGCAGATTTTCTGAGACAGGAGCATAAGAGTGTATATTAGAAGGCGTTACATATTTATGACGTCACCCTTAATATCATGGGCATTCGCTGCCATGCATGGGCAGACCCATTACCGGTCGACTACATGGCACTACTTTCCTCTAAGAATTGAAAAGGTTTAGTCCGTAAACAACACTTATTACATATTATACTTACAAGCTCTTTCTCTCCTTTACTCCATTTTATATTATCCGCAAACGCCGCCATATTTAAAAGAGCGAGAGAGAATGTTCACTTAAATCTGCGAGCTAATAATGACAGATTTTTACACGTTCCTGCTAGTCGTTCATTGGCGTATGGAAATTCTTTTACGGTTAAGGTGGTTAATTTATTGGATGACCTACCGAGGGATATAAGACAGTCCAAATCATTAAATATCTTTAAATCGCGGTTAAAAGACTATTTCCGCTCTAGTATGTAGCAAAATATCTATGTATTTTATGTGTATGTTTGAAATTGTAATATGAATTGTAGTTTATATATTGATATTTATATACATATATATAAATATATGTTTTACTATATATATATATGTAGTATTAGTATGTGTTGTATATGTAATGTTTATAATTAGCATAATTTAGGTATTGCACTATCCCGTTTTCTCTAATATGTTTCTTCAACCAAAGGTTGTCTGGAGGTGATCGCTTCAAGCGATAAGGCCGCCTTTATGCATATGTTTATCATCGTTTTTTTTTTGTTAACCTGGTTTTATATTTGTATGTGCGATAAAGACTTTTCTTCTTCTTATTCATTGTATCTCCTGAGGATGCTCCGGTATCGGAGCGAAATTTGCGTAGTGAGTAAATTGCCGGCGATCTGTTTGGTGTGGAATATAAAGATCGAAGAAATTATAAATTACACCATACTGAATCTCCTGCTTTTTGCGGCCGCGGAGTATAGCAAATTAGCTTAATTTTTATAATATATCATGGAATTTCTCGCGTAACGCTGGCTTCTTTCCAATATTCTATCAAATAGTTTAATTAATCCATACCCCGAATCACTTTCTCACGAATTCATACCGAAACACTTAATAAATAAATAAACTACGACAATACACACATCGCCATCTAGTCCCAAAGTGAGCGTAGCTTATGTTATGGGTCCTAAGATGACGGATGAATATTTTGATGAATAATATACATAAATGCTTATAATATAAAAATAAACACCCAGCCACTGAAAAACTTTCTGGTTCATCAACAATCATTTTTCCAGTTGTGGGAATCGAACCCACAGGCTTTGATTCAGAAAGCAGGATCGCTGCCCACTGCGCCAGTCGGCCATCAACACTAGATCGCTTGGTGGCACGTCTTTGTCGATAGCCACGATCAGACCAGGGAAAGTTTTTTGTGGGCTCTTCTTAGACCAGGGCGCGTTTGGAACCCTCGTAGCTTTAGATTTAAGTTGGCGAACGAAGTTATCACCATCCCGTTACAATTATGTAAACAAATACGTATGAACGCTTCATAAGTGCCTGTGATAGGCCTACATGAATAAAGAAATTTTGAACTTGAATTTGAATTTAAAGTTTACAAATTATAAATTCCCAAATTGCCCCCGTCGATTATCGAATCTAGGACCTCCATTTATAAGACCATGTAGACCACACCACTCCTCCATGCGCCAGGGAAGTCTATGTTATTAAGCAACCAAAAATATTAATTATCGAAGTCTGACCTTATTTGTACAAGTAGATAGCTATCTATCTATCTATATATATAAAAGAGAAAGTGTGTGTGTGTTCCGTATGGGCTCCGAAACGGCTGGACCGATTTCAATGACACTTTCAGGGAATCTCCGGATTGACTTGGCGAGTAATCCTGTAAAGTTTGGTGACGATCGGAGCACTCCTATTTTTGAACTGTCAAGCAATACAGCTTTTATTTACTATGATGATATTCTATTGTTGGGTGTACATGGGTGTAGATAATGATCTTCACCCGCTCGAGTAGAGAATAGAAGATAATGAATACGGAGAGAAATAAATGATTTAATATATTATAAGACTTAAATTAAAAATTTATTGATGTAAGTTTATTGTTTAAATAAAATAAAGCAAAATCTAGTCCGGCGAAGCGGGCTGGGTACGCTAGTAGGTATATAATAAAAACATTATTTTTAAACAAATGTTTCTTTCATGTGAACACAATGTGAATTTCTTTTTATTTTAGCATTCAGTTCGAAAAGTATTTCAAAAGATTAGTTTGTTACCTATTTGGTATTGGCATCATCTTAATAAAGCGTGGAGCTTTCGTTTGAGTCTTTACAAAAGAAGAAAAGATGTGTGAAGAACGTTAAAAAAAGTCAGATGTTATTCCGATACGTGTTCCATTGTCACAATATGGTGGCATGGACAAAAGAGTTGGCTAATACGATCGATGGCCTGAATACAATTTCTAATACGGTTCGTCCAAAATGGTTGATCAACTACAGACGATTGGTCCTCAGACTCACGTTTACTTTGAAAGTGGTCTTTGACAGTTCAAAAAAAAACTCTTCTTCTTAGGGTGCCGTCACCTTACGAAGGTTGGCAATCATTAGGGCTATCTCTACCTTGGACACCGCTGCTCTAAATAATGATTTGGTGCTCTTTCCAAACCATTGTCGTAGATTTTTGAGCCATGGTATTGTTCTTCGGCCAGGCCTTCTTCTGCCTGCTACTTTACCAAAAAAAGTAAAACTATTATTCCACTACAACAGTCTACCAATCCGCACTTGGCCAGCGTGGTCTACGGCCTTAACCCTTCTCATTCTGAGAGGAGACCCGTGCCCTGAATTGCCGATAATGGGTTGATGGTGATGATGATGATGATGATTCCACTACAAGTCGACAATAGCATCTGGTAGTAGGTGGTGATGAAGTCTAAGATATTAGTAGCCTTACCTGTTAGAGGAAGTGTTTTAATACCCGCTATTTTCTCGGCACATCCACAAGTTGGGACTTTCAAAGTCAAAGTCAAATATTTCTTTATTCAAACAGGCACATGGATGGCACTTTTGATGCGAACATTACATGTTAAATATGGCATAGAAGTGAACTTAAAACAAACGCTACGTGGGTTCCAAACGCTGCTTGGTCTAAGAAAAAGCCCACAGCAAACTAAGCAGGTTGTTTTTTTTTTGTTGAGATGTTGAATCTCACAGTGTCATTTCAAACTATTTAAGAAGCAATGTGGTTAGAGCAAAAGTTTACACTGATGAAGACATAAATAAGAAGTCAGTAGTCAAGACGTTGGGACGTTTGCTAAGTGTGGATTGGTGGTTGTAACACGCCATAAAGGGAATTATCATCATCATCATAACAACCTATTATAATACGAAAGGTTTAAGGCCATAGCCCACCACGCTGGCCGAATGCTGATTGTTACCAAACCAATAAACATATAGGAATCAATAGCTACAATCGATACAAAAAACTATTTAGCCACCAAATCTCCACAAAGGTTCTTATTCTACACGGGACATATTATAGTGGCCAAGTATCGCCAAAGACTCTCTATTCCCTCTCTCTACGGCAGCAATTCGTACGACACAACCGGATAGATATCATTCGCAGGACCGAGCTTAACATGCTCTTCGAGGTATAGGGATGAAACACAGCATTTCCACCTCCTTTGGCTCATAGATGGCACTTTTAATGCGTTCATTACATGTAAAATATGGCATAGAAGAAGAGTTGATGGCGATTACTAAATTCATCAACTTAAAACTAAAGCTACGAGGGTTCCAAACGCGCCCTGGTCTAAGAAGAAGCCCACAACCAACAACCAGCCAGGTTGTTTTTTTTGTTATCACCATCTCACATTGTCAAAAAACCTATGCTTTTTAATGGCCCGGCCCGAAGCTCGAACCCAAAACCTCGTGATCAGCAGTCGAACATGCGAACCAATAGACCAACGAGTCAATTATAAGACATTAATAGTAAAAAAACCAAAACTTATGGAGCCACAGGTTTCCGAAATATAAAGAAGCTATCGATTTGTATAGGCTCATGAGAGTCCATTGTTTTAAAATTAAAAGTACTAATAATCCTACAAATATTATAAATGCGAAAGTTTGTATCGATGGATGTATGGATGGACGAATTTATGGATGAATGGATGGAAGGGTGGATGGATGTTTATTATTCTTTCTGGCAAAAACTATTGAACAATTTGACCACATTTTGGAATGGAGGTAGTACCCTGGATTAACACAAAGGCTGATTTTAATCCCGGGTAAATGTACGGTTCCAGCAGGGTTCATAAAATCAAAAAACCGCGTACGAAACCACGGGCAACAGCTGGTAAACTATATAAGCTAGGCTCCATACTAAAATATTCAAACGCCTTCGCTTAAAAACTTTATTTCCACCCGTTCGTTATTTAGTTCAGTTGGCAATTTTACAAGCGATACTGCTTCACCCTTGATCTAGTTAACTCGTAGCAGTTGGTGCAAACGAAGCCGTAGAAATAGACCGCCTGTCTTTCTGCGAACCTGAATCAGGTCGCAGACGGTTGATCAGATTCAGAGTAAGTTAATAGGTCGCCCGCGGTTACTATGCGCCAGGATTTGTTTTGCTTTATTTTATTATTTTTTGCGTAAGAAAGAATGAGGATATGAGTTTTAAAACAACTCCTACTTTGTTATAGCACTCGCCACTTGCCATGAAGTAAAATCGAAATGAAGCGCTTTGGATAATGGAATAAAAACATAAGGAAATCACGTCAAAATGGAGAACTTACACTCCACTTACGAACTATGAATACAAAATTTAACCCAGATACCTTACTTGGGTGGTTTTCAGATAAAATGACCGTTACGCATGTGGAACACCTTAATTAAATTATTAGCGATAGATAAAGTAAAAATCTCCTGAGGATGCTCCGGTTTCGGAGCATAACGTGCGTAGAGGGTACATTGCCGAAGATCTGTTTGGTGTGGATTATAAGGATTGAAGAAATTATAAATTATACCATTCAGATTCTCCTGCTTTTCGCGGAGTTTAGCAAATGAAGCTTAATTTTCATAATACATGATGGATGTGTGTAGCGTCGTAGTATAATAAAAAAAATCTTTAATAAAATATATCTCAGGAAACTTGATTGTAATAAAAAAGCATTTTTAAGCACTGTGAACTGGACAGTTTAATCCATTTAGTAACGAATTCAATCTTAATATTGGTTAAATAAAACGATGATTTTTCATATAACTTGAATTCAGTTATTCTAATAAAACTATATAATATAATTTTACAGCACTTTACAAGTATTGCACCTTTATTGTTCCATTTCGTAACTTTTGTATAATCTTGATCTATTGAAGAAATATAAAGTCGAATAAAATAACAGAACTATACCACTAAAAATGCATAGACTCACTGTCTACGTTGTAGCAATGTACCCACTAAGTTCCATGAACTGTACATAGATGTCACTAAAAACAACTTTTTACTTGTGGTAAAAAGGCCGACTGTGCCTCTTTTTCGCTCGTTCCGCGCTCTCGCTTGCACTTCAAGCCTGGAATGGAACGCCTGGAAAAGAGCGAGGTAACGCCGCATACGTCATGTTTTTTCGTGCGTGAAGCCGGCTCCATCGAATTATAAGACGTTGTCACGTCAAAAAAACATTATCTCACAGTAGGACAGTTACGTCGATGGAACCTAAAGTTACACATAGGAACTCTTTAGGACGCTATTATTTAGAATGAATACCCAAGTAGTTAGTAGGGAGGTAGGTAGTACCAGCCTACAGGGCTCGGGTTTCCTCACTAAGCTGGCAAAGTGCGTATAAGTAGATGTAAAACGTCATTAAGAGTATATTGTGGAGAACTTTCAGGCATGCAGGTTTCTTCATGAGCACCTTCAGCTATAAAGCCAGCGATATATAATTGCTTAAAACGCATACAACTCCGAAAATTTGCTGAGGATCGAACTCGGTCCGCCCGAAACAGGGAAGCTAAATTTTAACCACGAGGCACACATATCACACCACATCTCCCCCATTGTATATAAATAGTTTATATATTTATACTCAACTACGCTGCGAGCGCCTTTGTCTAAGGATAAAAAAATATTTGACACAGACGTGTCTTGACAAATGCTAGAAGTTCGTTTATTCATATGAGGTTTATGTTTAATTAATTTTATTAATTAAAATTTATTTGCAGGTTGTGGACCAACAATGAGTTATTTGGAAAAAATGGACCGCTACTTGGATTCATTGAAAATTGGCAAGAGTAAGTAAAAAAAATATCATAATAGAAGATATCACCCGAAATATCAGCTACAACTATACCAAATTTATTTAAATCCGTTCAGTAGTTTTCATGTGATGCCCGGACAGACAGACACAGTGAGATAGACAGACAAAAATGAAATAAAAATCTGTTTTGGACTCAAAATTTTCAAAATATATTAAATGTACAGAAATTTTCCAGTTACAGATTTATTATAATTATAGATAGATAAATAACACCATAAAGAATCGTCGAATCATCGCAAATTAAACTGTATAAAGTTCCTATAGTAAATATTACAAGTTAGCATGACATTGTCTCTCCTTATCATCTTTTTTCAACTTATCTTTTAAAACTTCAGAGAAATTTTAAAAGATAAGTTGAAGTAAGATAATTTTAAAGATAAAAGATTTTCAGTCTTAGAAATTTTCCCGATCCCCAAAAATAGAATTGAAATTGATTTCAGGTGCATTAGTAGACTCGTGGTTCATGATGTCAAGTCCCACGCCAATCATCTCCGTGGTGGTGCTGTACCTGCTGTTCATCAGGATCGGCCCTCGCATGATGAAGAATCGATCTCCATTACGCATCACCAAGCTGATCAGTTACTACAACGCATCTCAAGTTGTGCTGGCAGCTATGATTTGTATCAAGGTAATTTTCACATCCTCATCTAACCTTTTTTTTAAACTTTAAGTGTATTAAAGTGACTCCATTCTATTATATTCTACAGTACGCAAGGGATTAGGACATGGATTCATAGCTCGTAAACCATGTGAAGGATTTACAGGAGCTTGCTCCATGTGGTGAACATGACGCTATCAACATATTAAGCTAAGAAATAATCGGCGGCAGAATGGGACATAATAGAAGGACATAAGGCACTCCCAAGAAATTCATGGGGTCAAAAAAGTTAACAATATGAGTAGAAGTTTAAAGATCCTGAATAGCCGAAGTGTATTTCGCGCAATGTGGGTCCCACCACAAGATTGATACATTAGACTATATTCTACCTCAGTCTCCCAGGCTGTCTCCCAGTACTTTTTTGGTTACCAAAAAGCATGACCAAGCTAACTGTTTACTAAAGTAGTTGTGCGAGTAGATTCAAATCAAGATCAGTCTATATATAATCTTAATTAAATCCCTCTAGTACTCTCATTGTATTTCACTTTAATGTGCTCCGTTTTACTCCACTCCTCTTAAATCTCTCTCTTGCTGTTCCAGATCTTCACCAGTAAATGGTTCTCTTTTTAACAAACTACGCTCTGCAAATTATTGTGGCAGCTATTTTTTATAATGAGTCAATAATTGACTTCGACTATTTCGAGGGCTTGGAGGTCTATACAATTGTTCTAGCGATACCAAAAACCCCATTAGGAGACTAGTGCTGGTAGCTCCAGAAGACTCTATATATATCACACATACTTGTGATGAGATAATTATAATTCTTTAACTTGACTTGCTTTAACTATATCCTTTTGATTTATACCAAGGCATGAAGTTAACGTGGCTCGTGGGTACATTTTGACATTTAAATGATTGTATTTTTTAAAAAGTTATAATTGATAGACCAAGCATATGGCTCTTCTGATGGCAAGTGGAAATCCATCGACTATAAACAGAACAAAACTTCTCTGCAACGTGCCGCCCTGTGTCTATTATTCATATTCTGATAATACCACATTCAGGTCCATGGTGAAAAGTATCATTTGTATATTTCAGGTATTTAAGTTGAATCTATTCAGAGATGGCATACTGTATGCAGGGTGTCGATATCCGTCCAATACACAAAACCCAATGGTAAGAACATTTGTCAATTATTTTAATTATATCCCTTTCTTTACTTCTTATGAACTCCTTATTCTATTATATTTAATCAACCATACAATGGAAATGTCATGAATAAACCTTTCAAAACTTCAGAATTCAAAATTCATTTATTTCAAGTAGGCCATCTTTATAAGCACTTTTGAAACGTCAATTATGTCTGTTTGTACTGACTCTACCAGCGGTTAGTAATGAAGTTTCTACCGCGAAGAGCCGGCAGTAAGTATTTGCTGCTTTCAACATTTACAATAATTTTTCTATTTTGCTTCCAATCTACCTTGTCACTAAGAAATTCATCAAATGTATAGTATCCTCGCTGTATTAGAACTGTTTTTGCACATTTATTAAATGTATGCATTGGAAAGTCCGGACTTACCTTTGGAATAAAGGTGTAAAAGCGTATACTCAACCCCACAAAGGACATCTGCACTTCGCAGACAATTTGCAGATATCACTAATTTATGTTCGTTTCTGGTTAGTCATTTTTCTAATCATTGTTTATTTGGTTTTTTTACAGTTACTAGACTTAGGCTGGTGGTATTTCTTTGCCAAATTTACAGAACTGCTCGACACTGTCTTCTTTGTGCTCCGGAAGAAAGACAAACAGGTAAAGTTTCATATTGAGTATGAATAAAATATGTTTCATCATCATTTATATTTTCATTTCTTTTTTATTCGCAAGTTGTGACAGTCTCTAAGTGGGTCTACAATATTACGTATATATGTTTTTTAATTTTTTCTTTAGTTTTATAAGAGTTATTGTAACCTATTGATTGTCCATTAAATGAATAAACAAATCATGATCATCATAGCAACAAATGGATGTCTACTGACCGACTGACTATTTCAGGAAGTTCCATATACCACGGTACTGTTCGGCACCCTTCATTTGATGCCGTCTCTCAACTTTATCAGGGGACTTAAAAGTTGCATTTACCAATTCGGGATCTGCATTCCTTAGGACACTAAATGATAACAGTGTCTATCAATTTTCCGAGCTGTAAAATATATGCTTACACGTGGAAATATTAAACATCCATAAAAAAATATTGACAAACGGTATTATTCAATGTAATATATGGTCAATCTTCCACTTAAGGTTGAATAACATTATGAATCATATTACCTGAACTCAAAGACACTGGAAGATGTGGGAGGAGACAGCAAAACCTATCGGATACTTTACAACTAATCTAGACACTCCCACCACTATTATCCAACCAATTCATAATGAGGATAAACCTTGAAAAGAAGTAATCATATTTAATTCCTTAATATACCTTTTTTTCATGCTTAAAGGGTTTAAATATTTTATTATGGAGTCTCGCATACTTAAGGCTGTTTGAGAGGCTTATTTTTTTCCAAAATAATGGCCACGCCGTCCTAATCAATAGACAAATTCTTTTATCAGGTCAGGTTTCAGGGATATAAGCTATCAACGTTTATTGGTGGTCAGTAAATAACCTAACAAAGGTAACACACAAAGAAAAATAAAAAATCAATCCCACTTTGCACTTATAATTTGTGGGGTCTTGTAAGTGGGAGTGCTTGGGTTCTAACAACAGGAGCGATTTGAGAATTAATAATTTCTAAATTTTTCTGGTCTGGTCTGGTGGGGCGGCTTTGACCGTGGCTAGCTACCTCCCTACAGTTACTTTCCACCAAGCGATTATGGTGGGAACGGTTTAATGTAACTGCTATACCCCTAACAGATTAACTACAATCCCGTTTCCGTTCAACATTACTGGTGAGGTGAGATTATAGTCAAGGGCTAACTTATAGTAGAATAAAAAAAAACATTTATATATATTGACTGCTGACGCCACCAGTAACTTTGATACTTTATAGTGGATAGAAGCAGGCGTTACTTTGCGTAATTTCATGATATATTATGAAAATTAAGCTTAATTTGCTAAACTCCGCGAAAAGCAGGAGTGTAATTTATAATTTATTCAATCGTTATACTCCACACCAAACAGATCTCCGGCAATGTACCCTCTACGCACGTTTCGTTCCGAAACTGGAGCATCCTCAGGAGATGTTGCCTTTACAATGAATAATTGTTAAGAACGGTTATAAAGTTTATATTTCCAAAATCTAATTTTGCCATTTAAAAAAAAATTGGTACTGTTTCTAGCAATTTATTCATATAAATTTTATACACAGCCACATTTGGAAAAAAAAATGGCGGATGAGTAGGTTAGCCAAAATTCAAAGCCCTTTGCGATGAATATGCAGCTGTTGCTTTCAAATATATTATGTCAAGACTACTGGTTGGCAACTTGTTGTTACTGAAACGGGCAGTAGGTTATCTATTTATGGCGATGCTTATTTATATAATATCTTCTCCGAGAATAATAATTATTTGTTTAAGACTAGCATTTGATATGTTGCTAATGGCCACAGGATAAAGCCCTTTTAAATTTGATCATCATCATCGTAATAACCGAGTGTTGTTCACTGCTGGACCTTTTGTACGGAGTGCTAAAATTCACTGTCCGCTGCCATTAGTTTCCAGCGCCGTTCAGGACAGCTGTGGTTGTTGTTCAGTTCCCATAAGGTTATGCCAGTAATCACCACGTTTTGCATGTGGGTAGTTGATCACAGTGTTGGTCGCCTCTCTTTTTTGAACCAACGATGAGGAATGGTTGTATTGCCATCGATCTGTTGTCAGAGTCTTGTTGGTAAGTCAGCAAGGTGCAACACGGGTGAGGTTGCCAATTTAGGAGGCTTACTAGTACTGGCGTCTCCCTACAATCCTCCTTAAATCATACTTTATCATTATCATCATAGTAAACCATTACCAGCCCACTACAGCCCACTACAGGGTCTCTTTCCATAATGAGGCGGGTTTAAGCCAAGGACCAAATCATGCATAACTAGTGGTAATAACATAAAGATTCCAATGTTCAGAGATCTACTCGAGAAATTCCTTTTTCATGCCTTTGGATTTATCTGTAAGCACTAAAGTATGTATTGTTCTTGTTTCAAACATAAATTTACATTGGTTAAAGATAAAATGCTCTGACCTAACGTCCCCAAAGAATTGGCCAAATTTCCCCAACTTACATTGCGGCAACAGTGAGTCTAAGCTCTAAGACAAAATAGGTCTGTGGCCAGAAATGTGTTAAGACCAGATGTGAGTTGCTAAGGTTAGGTATGAAATCCACGAATAAGGACTTTTTATTTTCATACAATGTCGTTTAGTGGCGGCAGATTAGGGTACTCCTCCTCTTCCCACGGTTGTCGTACGAGGCGACTAAGTGTCACCATCCGCGTGTGATGGAACTAAATATGCCAGCTATATCACATAAATTCATGTTCAAAATTCAAATTTCATTTATTTCAACTGAAGAAGCCGGCAAGAAACTCAGCAGTTGCTCTTTTCCAATATCAACAATTTACATTTTACATTTTAACATTCATTTTTCTATCTTGTGAGAGATGAAAGCGGAGCCGGATGCTTCCAAGCGACCTTGTCATTAAGAAACTCATCAATTGTATAATAACCTCGCTGTAATAAATGTGTTTTAGCACATTCTTTAAACTTATGCTTTGGTAGGTCCAAAATTACCTTAGGAATCATATTATAAAAGCGTATACTCAATCCCACAAATGACTTCTGCACCTTTCGCAGACGATATGCAGATGTCACTAATTTATGACCATTTCTTGTAAAACATAATAAGGTAGCCTAGCTTTAATCGAGCTGACTGCTTAGCCTGCTTTACTTAGTGCTGGAGTCGGGATAGCGCAGTGATGGTAAACCTCTACTAGATAAACAGGCGACATAAAGCGAGTCGCAAGGAGCTGCTGAGCCCATGTGGCACAAGACCGTGGATTGTGAAAGTACTAGAATCCAAAAATGCGAAAAATGAGTCAAATGCCAGCAGAGAAGGTTTATCGTTTGGAATGATGGTGAGATGGTGAGCTCACTGCTCTGCAATTGCCTTGCTTATTGAGAAATTTAAATTTTATAATGATAATAGAATTCTTATTTGTCATTTTACTTTTAGATGATCTAGACACAGCCTGAACTTTTACTAACTAACTGATAAATACTTCCAGCTCACGTTCCTCCACGTGTACCACCACGTAATCATGGCGCTCTACTCATGGAGCTACCTGAAGTTCGCAGCGGGCGGGGAGGGAGCTATACTCGCACTGCTGAACTCCATCGTCCACGTAGTTATGTACACGTACTATTTGCTGTCTGGCTTGGGGCCAAGATTCCAGAAGTATTTGTGGTGGAAGAAATATGTTACAAAGATGCAATTGGTAAGCTGTTATTTGGAGCATACTAGTTAATGTCAACGGCAAGTCATTAGTCATTCGAATTTAGGCCTGTACCGAACTCATTTGTAACTATGGCGTTCGCACACCAAATAGACTAAACCGTCAGCACCGCCTCGACTAAAAATAAAGCACTGGAATTCAAGCTCTATGTTATCCCCACTAATGTTATAAATGCGAAAGTATGTTAAACCTCTACGCGAGATAAGTCGTCAGTAATGGGTTAATATACAAAATAGTGAAGTAAAAATGTATAAATTTGGTTAGTGAAGTAAAAATGTATAATCGATTTGGATTTTATCATATACATTATAGTTATATATATTATTAAAATTTACATAACATGCTGCATTGTCGTATTAGGATAACTTTTTCCTGTAATGACAAAAATGTAAGATGGGAATAAATAAATAAATAAATAAATATTGTATTCCTCGATTGTATGTACACATCTGTAAACTAAACTAAATTAACACATTTAAAAGTAGATCTTCCCTTTGCGCGATATCATAATCTATGGACGCAATATTTAAACACTATTGTATCATCTCTTTTAAGTAAAATTCATGGAATTTTATTAAAATTTTTACAAAATAACTTAATAGGTAGGCAACCTATTAAGTTCAGTTTAGAGATTTATTTACAATAGAGTTATTTGGACCATTGTTAGATTAGGTACAACAATGTAAGTATCATGTTCAGTAACTATGTAACTTAAATCTTCATCAGTATAAGTGTTGATCCAATTATAATTAGCACGGTTAAATCGAGAAGCCATAGCAAATTGCGATGCCCCAATTCTAATGCCAAAAGAGTTTTAATTCAATCACAGCAAAGATTAGCTGAAAACTTAAAATGCTTTAAAGTAATCAATGATTTGATTATAGGATTGCTAACTTTTCTGATTTATCTGCACGTGAATTTCGACATGCTGATTGTGATCAAACTTGGCACAGTTTATGTGGGTCGGAGATAATATGCTTTTGAATTGCGAAAGTGCCGTTAAATTAAAAAATAAACTATGATTTATACGACTGCTAGCTGTTGCCCGCGTTTATTACGATTTTTTACAAATCTCGTGGAGATCGTGTTTTTGCTGGGATAAAAAGTATCTTGTGTTACTCTTTGCCCTTTCTACTAATTCTTTGCCAGAAATCAAGTTAATTGGTTAGGGCTAGGAAGGAAGGAAGTACAGACTAATAAACACACTTTATTTTTATTTTTATACAAATTCGAATTAAAAATTTATAATTTAAAGCAAAGACTTTTGAAAGTCTATCTGTTTGTTATGATTACACTACCGGTTTGGAAAGGAGATTTGCATACTAATAAAACGTTTCGTATTTATTTTCCAGATGCAGTTCGCACTGATGCTGTCATATTGCGCATGGACTCATTACACTCCAAGATGTCAATACGCAGCTGGCTTCACTTACTTCATTTCCATTAATGTGACAATATTCCTTCTGCTGTTTTTGAACTTCTACTCGAAAAACTACAAGATTAGGAAGGAAGCGATGAAAGAGAATGGCAAATTACAGAACGGTTTCTCGAACTCCGCCACTAACAATCATAAAATAAACGGAGTCACAGAGATATGTGATAACAAAGAGAACGGAGTATGTCGAGAGACCAATGGGAAAACAATTATAGAAGATACACCGTTTGTAGCGTGTGGTGATTATATTAAAGATGGTAAAGTCTTATTAAGTAGGCGCACAGCTAAAGCTGCTTATGGTCCAGAATACGATTTTGATAGCATAACAAATAAATGATTCTCCTAAATGCAATAATTAGATTGTTCATTTGAGACTGATGTTTGTGATGATGATGAAGGATATTCTATGGTAGCCTAAATTACAAATTAACAAAAGAATTTATTTCTAAGTATAGCAGAGTAAGATTTTGAGAGCGGTCAGTGGGGGTAATATTATTGTTTAGTATCTACGCATACCAACAGACATTGCCCAGAAAGAAAAAAAAAACCTGGAATCTGGTCGCAGTGCTATCGAACAGGTCATATTGTAAATCTTAGCCACTTGGATACACATAATATTTTATTAAATAACATTGATCCAACTGTTTAAAAGGAGTGCGTACAAAATAATAACCTATTTAAACATTTTTGAAAACATTTTCCCGAATTAACTAAAAAAAGACAAGGGAACTGAAGTATCGATATTAGAGAAAACTGAATTATTATTGCATTAAAATAATTACATACACAAAATAGAGGTTAAAAACCTAGTACCCAAAGCTTAGGGAAATAGTAAGAGCAATTTATTTGGGATGCGTTTTGACTAATGCGCTGACAAACGGAGTGTAGTCAAGCGAAAACGTACAGGAATAGACGAACAAATTCTGGTGTCGTGTTAGTTCCATGACGTCATCTTTACATAATCCGATAAGTCTATTCCTGTAGGTATCCGTTTACTCTGGCTTGCTTTGCGAAGTGGAAACGAAACGTAGGCAAATTTAAATTAGATAATTTGTAATATGTAATATGTTTTAAGCAGGTTGTAATTACACTGTTTGCAACCAAATGAATTATCAGTTACAGTTTTTAGAAATTTAAGCACCTTTCTGACAGAAATTACTGTTGATACAAATTAATTTCTATTATTATATTTTGTAATGTTTCTCCTTTGATTTGACGTGAACTACGCGTAAAAGGTCTTCATCTGTGTAATACAAATAGTTTGTGTTCGCGTCAATGACCGCTTCCAAAATCTCACCCTGTATATATAATATTAGGGCTGCAATTATTAGGCGCTTGGGTATTTTTAAAATAACTATATGACGTGTGCTAGGAGACTAGGAGTCTATTGTTGGATTGTAAATAGAACACCTAAGATAATTAAGGTGGAAACATACTTATAACATGAAACACTAACGTGATGGGTGTTCAGCCAAATCAAATCATGATATTTTCTTTGAGAATGATACTTTATTCAACGCAAAGTCGTTTCCACATGATATCAGATCGAGTGACATGTTATAAGAATGACACCACATTTGTTTAGTAAGTTCGATTAATTTGCGACCATGCAGAAGCAGGGTAATAATTTTATTGGCATAGATATTATATATTGTAGTCGCAAAATACAGCGAATGTAATTTAAGGGTACAGTCTCACTAGGCGTGTAAATTACATCTGAACGATTTAGCATATAATACTATAAAGGAAAAATGAGGAGGTTTTGAGCGCGGAATAGCTCAGTGATCAAATCAATATTTACTAGATATATAAAATACCCTATGTTCTATTTACTTATAGAACAATGAAAATGCTGCGCCATAAAGTCTTTACTACTGGAAAAAACGACACCGAACGGGTCACAGATTGACAAAACACATCATAACGTAACCTCCTATTCGCAAGTCAGATATTGATGGTTTACTGACACACTAACGATATGCGAGTAAAATGTTATTTAGTGTCGTAGGGAATCATCGGGCAAAAATGTTAATTTTTTGGTCAATACGCAGTTTTTATACCAATCTTTATGAAACTTTGACATTCGAATAACTACTAGGGTACATAATGAAAAGTCCTGGCTGAGAATTATTACGCAAGCGTTAATTAAATGCCTAATGAAACTGTGCCTTATCTCGAGCAAAACGCTAAGGCCGCATCTGCATTGACGGTTAAACTCTAATTTTTTTATAACAACATCCTATTAAGCCAAGTTCCAAGACGACCGAAACGCAAATGTATTTGTTTATCTATCAATATGGATTCAGCCTTATATGACTACTAAATTAAAGCTTTAAAGGTTCAAATAATTAATTAAAAATAAGCCCTAATGCATTTTAAAAAAATTAAATTCTACGCTGACAAAAAAAAAACTAAATTGTAAAAATAATAAGTGAAATAATATTTAGTACAAGGTTTCGGTGTATTTATAAGTTTTATTGAGTAGGTATGCATGTGAAGTTTTTACAAACATGTTTTCGTTTATAAATGTTCTCTGTTAAATTCAATCTGTCATTTCAAATTATAGATAACAAAACCACATGACTTCACTACAACAGATTACAAATTTGGCAGATTAACAATATCTTGAACCTTACACTAGGACTCAGGAGTAATGTATCGCTTCTTTCAGGATTCACGATACTTCAACGTGGTTTTTATTAAAAAAAATACTCGTTTAAAGCGTAGTTCGTGAAACGCAATGAGCGTTTACTACACGCAAAAATGGTAGCCTGTGTAAGGGCTCTTATTAGAGTGTAATTTTAGAGAAAAGGCAAGAAATAAGTTATTTTTGACGAAATCTTATTCCAAAATCTATAAGGAAGGGTAGAAATTTAAGTTTATTTTATAAATGATTGTTTGTTTATATATTCATGAACTGTTAATGTGTTTATGAAATAGACATATATTAATAATTAGTTAAGGCTCCGTCCAGAAGGACAGACTCTTGTTGCAACAGTCTATTTGTCCGGGCGAAGATTCCCAGATATATACTCGGTGATTTTTTTTTGTTTTACAATAACAACCCAATGTCTATCTAGAATTCAATTGG
Organism: Pararge aegeria; assembly: GCF_905163445.1. Taxonomy (NCBI): domain Eukaryota; kingdom Metazoa; phylum Arthropoda; class Insecta; order Lepidoptera; family Nymphalidae; genus Pararge; species Pararge aegeria. The sequence continues at coordinate 18,507,489 of NC_053187.1, forward strand.
TCAATAGAATGCAAAAAAATATATAATATGAATAACAGATAAGAAAATTATTAATAATCTAGTCTGAACGACGATAAAAGGCGACAATGTGAATTAATGTTTTGTTTAATCACGCTACTTGTTTATATTATAAAGTTCCAAACTGCAATAAAAATCTTGTATTAAATAGAGGCATATAGTAAATCGAATATGTTAAAGGGAAGCAGCCCCTATCCGATCTATGTTAAAAAAAAAAATAGCGGTGTATAGTACGGCCTTTATCACACACGGTTTCCGTATAAACAATAATGAAGGCTTTAATTTTCGAACATTAAGCGACCGTGCTGGAATAGTGACCACGTGATCATGCAAACCGGCACATACCGCACGTTCATTGCGTAGATCTTCATGCGACATCTTCAAAGTAAATAATTCAAAAATATATGTATTTCAATGCAAATGGGGCGTTTTTGTTTTGCTTCCGTAAATGTTTAACAGCCCTGTTGCTGTTATTAAAAAATAGACTTCAGCACGGTAAATTACTCCTACGTTGTACATAACGTGTTTTTTAGTGACCTATCTTATACCTAATGTGAGCAATCTTTTCGTTTCTCATTAGCTTAAAGTTAAATTGTTAATTAAATAATCAAAACACACTTACATAAAAATAACCTTTTTTTTATTTTGTTTATTTTTATTTATTTTACACCACTTGTTTTTTTATATTTTAGAATATGCTTTAGGTACTATAAAGTTATGAAAAGATTGAGGAGTGTAATTGATTTCAGAAAGCTTAGACGAACAGAAGAGCTAATTTACTGGTAGGTTAGGTTAGGTTAGGTTAGGTTAGATTCAATTAAATATTTTATTAGTTCAAATAACATGCCAATTTTTTTGCCTTTATACGGAAACTGTGTAAAAAGCCTTTGTCAGTGATAAAATGCAGGCGGATTATTAACATGTTGTCTGGTGTTCCACACCTTCAGGTCTAGCAACTCTTTTATGATCATTTATTCTAAAACGAATGGCGGGAACGAATCCTCTCTCGATACAGACGAGACACGGTTCCAAAACTTCCTCGTTCGATCAATGAAGTCACACTTATGAAATGAAATAGCATGAAAAATTATAGTGACGTTTAGGATCCGTGTCTAGGACGTATCTCGTACGCGCAAGGCTCATTCCCGCCACGGTTTAACAAAAATCAACTTGCTGTGAAGTGTTGCGCTCTTTATAGGCGCCGGTGTTCCACTTAGCATCAGGTGGGCCATCTGCTTTTGAAGATTTATTTCATATTTTTAACGTTTTTGTCGCGCTTGCTATGAAACAAAAAATGAAGTTAAATTATAAATAGCTCATTTCTTTTTCAATTTTTTTTTTATACTGCATCTCAATTTGCTGTGAAAAACCCCCTGAAATGTTTCACCAGCCGGTGCAGAGCTAAAACACACGGGAATTGTCCAATCATATTATTAGAAGTGTACGTGATATAAAAATCACTTCATTTGTCAATAGTTTAATTACCTAGATAATTTGTGGAATAACCTTTAACTATCAACATTTAACTATGTCGATCGATTCTGTTAATTATTTGTGCCCCTCCATTTTGAATAACTTAATAAAGTTTTACACTATAAGAAGTTTAACTAAACAGTTCCATAGTAATAATAATCTTGTCCATAAAAAAAAAATCGCTTGTTCTTATGAAATACGGCATATCGTAGTTTAAAAGCTAAGTACTTCAATATCCAGTGAGATGATACGCTTTACAAAATTAGTTTATCAAAAAGTATATTATGTATAATTTAAATATATATTATTATAAATCCTAATTCGAATCGCACAAGTATCTTGTAAAGACAGTTTTAATAATAATAATTAATTATTATTAACAAATAATTTGGAATAATTTTTAAAAGGAGTTGTATAACATCAACAATTTATTGTTAAGAATGAAAATAAATAAATACGTTCTAAATTATAAGCATTTGTTTATTATTTTTATTAAACTTCTACTACTACGCCATTCAATTTGAATTCTGAATGATTAAATTTTGCAATTTTTTAATTTTTAATTTTTGTTTCTTGAACTTTACAATTTTAGAATTTCGAATATTGTTTTGTCGTTGCAACGCAGGTGTGTCTACAATGCGTTGGTCCTCAATGCACTAATGAAAAATCTGACTGTGTTTGTATAATTGTAAATATCGATCAATAGATTCCCCAGAGAAGTTGTTCAACGATGGAAAAAACAGCAAGTAATTAAAAGATAAAGTTAAAATACAGCAACGAATTCACTTATCATTTGGGTTTCACTAAGATCAATTTTACTACCGATTTCAATTCGTATAAACGCCTATCTGTTTAAATAAGCAACATTACACCAATGTTTAATTGCTTTAACGTGAACCGAGAAAGATCGCTCGATCTCTAGACAATATATATATTATCCTTCTTTTTAATGATGGATTATTAAATTTAAGTTACTTACGCTTGCTACTTCTGACATACTAAGTACGTAAACTGTAATCTTTTTAAAATAATTTGCATTATTAAAAAAGTTCCTAAAAGTACTCAAAAAAGCCTATTTGATAATCTAGGGTATTATCTATTTCCATACCAAAATTCAGTCAAATCCATTCAGGAGTTTTTGCGTGAAAGAGTAAAAAAGATCCATAAATCTATACTTACAAATTTTCACTTCTATTATATAATATTCGTATGATTAGTTATGCTTGTGACTATGACCACGAGTAACAGTTTAACGTGCTAAAATATAGTTGAAATAAAAGAAAGTCCAAAATCAAAAAATAACGTGTTTTTGGTGTATTTTGCTGGTTCTAAAAATGCACTGTACCCTTCGAGTGCAAATCTAACTCACACATGACCCATTTTTTTAACAAAAGTGTTAAAACATTCACTCGAGTAGTTTCTCGGGAAAAGCTCGTTTATAATTTATATAACTTGAATATTCATTGAAAAATTTGCAAATATTTTTTCCTTCCATACCTTCCTTATTGTGAAATATAAATACGGTTGAAAATATCATTGCAAGAGGAAAGTTGTGCAGGAACAGTTTCCGGGTTGACTTAGTTCCCGACTACGGCAGACAAGACAGGTTGCTATTTACTCTGTTCAGGGGTACGAAACCTTTTGATTACGTTTCAATCTTCTGAACCAATAACGTGATTAAAAATTTATAAAACTCCCGACAAAAAAAATACTACCCAATATACATTGGATTCCATAACGTTTTCAGTATACTTATTTATTAACTGATTGGAAGGACTCTAATGTGATTGCAAAAGCATACGGCAAGAGATTCGGACAAGAGAGTAGGAACTGACTTTCGAGATTATTTTGTTATTCATTATTTAACTGCAATACCTCATCTAGGCTAAATCGCTTTCAATTCGACTAAACTATCACTAGCCATCAGTTGCGATCATAGTCAATTACTTGACAAGGATTCATGCCCAGCAGTCAAATAAGTACTCAACCTAATCCAGAATCTTCAGATAGCAGATCGAATTAATTAGTTACATCTTTATGTACGTGACATAGCAGGAATATGAAAGCACTATTAACTTAAGAGCATATTAACGATACTAGAGATGTGTAGGATGAGTCAATCACTTATCAAACTTATCTTGCAAAACATTCAGCGGTATAGCTTCAATAAAAGTAAGCTTTAGTTTTTCATTTAAAAAAGCTAAAACATATTGGCAACACCTGCCTAGTTCACGCAGGTTCAGTCAACCCTTCCACCAAGCTCTATGCGGCTACACATACCACTCGGTTGACTTATTCCAGGCGGTCGCACTTAAGCAAGGTAAGATCTTTAATTTACTTGAAATAGTTGTCAACGTTATATAATTATTCTAGTTTTATATCAAATGCCGTAACACACACCATAATGCTGTTCTAATTGACGTTTAAGACCCTATCTAATATGATAAAATTAGACGATTTAAAAAATGTTATTACCTTTGATGTGATAGTGATACAACTTTGTCATACAACTTTGTGAGCTATTAGAAGTTTAAAATATTCTTATTGCGGAAACAGTTCATAACTATAATTGAAAAAACAACAACCCAAAACTATTCTTGCTTTTCACCCAAGGATTGGATTAAAGGACTGTATATCTTCACATTAGTGACTTATGTTATGTGCAGTGATAGGTAATATTTGGCCAGTTGGTTTGCTCTCAATCCAACTTCGCATCATTTTATTTGTGAACCGACATACTTGCATACAAAATATTGTATTATTCTGTCTACCGACGTCCTTATTTTTATTTAAGTTATAGATAGCTTCCTATAGATCAAACTTCAAGTTTTTTATTCCGATAATTTGTTCTCATTGACTTTATTTTCATTCCAGATGCATTGTTACATTTGTTTCACATATCTGATGATCATAGCCACCGCTCACCCACCGAAACATCGAGAAGCTTTCAAATCAATCGAGAAAAGGTCCATATTTAACGATGTTATTCAATCACTAAGAATCAGATCACAGCTACCCGAAGATATAAACTTGAACGATGAAAATAATATAGGACAAAGTGACGATAGATACGGCTATAACAATGAACCTCTTCGGTTACCGAGTGACATTGAATTCATGCCTCGAAGAAATGATAGAATAGAAATGCCAACCCTAAAATATAGATTTCCGAAAAGCCTCACCATAAACAAAAGTGAAAATACAGAAAGTGCCAAAAAAGAAGTAGTAGTTTACATAAATACGCCAACGGAATATAATGATGTTCAAACAACTACCCAAAAGCCAAAGAAACAGAAACGTCCCAGACCAACTGTCGATAGGAATAAAGTTGTTATCAAAAATACAGATGAAAATGACAGTGAAGCAGAAATAGATACATCTGACAAACCCTTTGTTAATACGATGGGAGGTCAAAGTCAAATCGGTAACCGTGAATCCCAGACTGTAGTGAAACCGACAGTGATTGTTAACTTTAGAGGTTCAGTAATGCATAGAGAAAGTGATATAAAACTAGAAAAGCGAAAAACAAAGAACGATACTTTGATGCCTCAAAACATTTTTAATATTAAACAAGAGATAAACCTTGAAAGAAGTGACGGACTCAGTGATATTGGAGATATAAAAAAGTTACCTCCAAAAGTTAAGCAACACGTAAATATTGTTTCGAATAATGTAAAGGCGAGAATTGAAGAAGACATGATGATGTGTGAAACCGCATCTTGGAAAGAAAAGGAAGGTAAAGATCGTTCGGATCGCAAGCATGATGTTTTGCAAATACTTGTATCAATTTAAATGCATAATAATTATTTTTTATTTAGATATTTTTCTGGATAAATAAAGATAAAAAAAATCGTATGGTTAATTTTTGTTACAAATATGAATTAAAGACCTGCATATCAAATTGATTATAATTCCCTTAATAATTTAAAGGTAACTTTTGCCATTTTAGTTGGATTTGTTTGTTTATCCTTCTCTCACGCCTCAACTAAGCAACCAATTAACTTGTTTTTTGGCATAGAGTTAGTGGAGGGCGGAGAGTAACATATGCTACTATTTATTCCAAGAAAACAAACGGTTTTTTTTTAATTCTACTACAAGTTAGACCTTGCCTGGTGGTAAGCAGTGGCGTGCATAGAGGGTATGCATAGGGTATGCAAATGAGATAAAATGTAGAAAATCTCGAGTAAGAGTTATAAAAAAAATTAAGGATGGTAAGAGTAAGACATTGTAAGGGTTATAAAACCCTACCCTTAAGTATTTATACCTCGTACCTACTGGTGATTAATATCATCTGCATACCCTGTTCATATCCTCTATGCACGCCACTGGTGCTAAGTAATAATGCAGTCTCATGGTAGCGGGCTAACCTGTTAGGGAATATGGTAGTCATACCCCTAATAGGTTTCTACGCGACATCGTACCGGAATACTATGTCACTTAGCGGCACCTCTTTCTCAGTTCCAACAAAACAGAATTTTCTAAACCGTAATTAACTGTCACGGAGAATACAGGCAAGAGCTAATTGTTAAAAAAATATTTAATGATAATAATACTTATTTCTTTTATTTCTTTTACTATAAAATCATTGATCGTCGACTGAAACACAATTATTATTATAAAAGCAAAGCTAGTTCCCTGGCGTTCTTATTAATACGGGCAGCCACATAGTTTCCGTTTTGTATTATATAATATAAATATATAAATATAAATATATTTGGGGCTAGATGGCGATGTGTGTATTGTCGTGATACACACATCGCCATCTAGCCCCAAAGTAAGCGTAGCTTGTGTTATGGGTACAAAGATGACTGATGAATATTTTTAGCAATATTATACATTATACATATATACTTATAATATACAGATAATCACCCAGACTCTGGCACACACGTTCATCGCACAAACATTTTCCAGTTGTGGGAATCGAACTCACAGCCTTGGACTCAGAAAGCAGTTGGTCGCTGCCCACTGTGCCAGTCGGCCGTCTATATATTTAGTATTATTAATTAGTATTATATTTATTTATTATTGATTTATTTATTAAGTCCCAAACAGTTTACTTAATACTTAATTAAACACATACACCAATTAAGTAGCGGCTAAAAATTATACGAATACATTAACATTTGTCAGCAAACTTATAACTTAATTATGAAACTTTTAAATATCTGAAAAACAAAAGAAGAAGAAAAACGCATTGTTGAAGATAATGTTAATAAGTGAAGACCATTGTTAACACTATCCATCAAAGTGGATATATGAAAACATATGTAGTACCTTTACGTAGAACAATTAGAAGTTAGAATTTAGAATAAAGATGTTTTTATGTTACATCTTTCTCAAAATAAACCATTGTGCTTTATAGAAAGTCATCTTTTTATAATAGTGTGATACTAGAAACGTTGTATTTCTCGTCCAAACATGATACATATCGGTTACATAGCTTTGACAACATTTGGCCTACTAAATGGCTAGGCTAGCTTATAACTTTGATTTATTAAATAAAATATAAAATACGAAAGTTATAGAATATGTAGTGGGATATACTTTTGGTTAACCCGGCGCGCAAACATACGAGTAGTACTTAGTTTCTTTAAGCAACTTGCTTTTTGCACTTCACTTGTAATTTAAGAATGATTTCGGCCGATTTTACGTTATATTATAGTTAAAAAAAAAAATTAACAAGTCCGCGGGCAGCAGGGTACTCATAAGTTTAACCTGTATGTCGATACATTTTTATTTAATACCTGTAATAATACAATGCTAACAAAAAGCTTGATAAACAAGTAAAACGGAAAATAAATAAATAAATTTATGTAACGTGACTACATGATTGACATGTTTTTTAAATGGAACTACTAAAAATTTCACGGTCGCTTCTGCAAGCATTTAAATGTGAGCAAATTCGAAAGACAGACATAATCACAAAATAGTGACTTTACTATTATATATTTTTTCCTTCACGAGTTAGCCTTTGACTGCAATATCACACGGTGGAAAGTAATAATGCTAAACAGACAGATAGACACACATTTGCTTGAATAATATCAGAATGGATTGAAACTAAAAATCATAGTCATAAAACGGAGTTTGTAAGTTTAAACGTAATAGGTATTTATGTGAGTAAACTTGATTCACCTTTTAGGTTTTCCTTTAAAGTTAATCCCGTTATATAAGTCCTTAAAAGTCAAGATGGCTGACTGGTAGCCATGATTATAGACATATCACTTTTATTTTGATGTCACAGAAACTGTAAATTAATGGCACAATGCCCAAATACTTATTTGTTTTGATTAATCAAATTGTTTTATGGGCGCCGTAACGGATTTCTTTTTAATCAATTCGACTGTATTTTTTTTTTCTATGTAATATGATATCTCCTGACTATTCAATTTATTTTTTACTCGGAGGCCCCGGATTCGATTTACTGTCGAGGCAATTCGAGATTTTATGATTTTCTGAATTTTATTTTAAATTATTGAATGTGATCAATCTAAAAGTTTTTTTTACTCTACTCCACTCCACAAGGTAGCCCTTTGTGCAATCTAACCTGGTGATAAGTGATGATGCAGTCTAAGATGGTAGCGGGCTAACCCGTTAGGTAGTATGGAAGCCATACCTCTAATCGGATACCAGGCGACATCACACCGGAACACTAAATCACTAAGCGGCATATACATATATATAATCTATGCCGGTAGGGTGGTAACTAGCCACGGCCAAAGCCAAGACCAAAGTCAAAGCCAGACCAGAGAAAATTGAGAAATTTTCAAATTTACCCTGCCGGGAATCGAACCCGAGACCACCTACTTAAATTCACAAAGCTCACCTTTGCGCCAAGGAGGTCTACCTTCATAATACTTTTTTATATACTGCAAAAGCCGAAGAAGTTTACAAAAGCCGACCCAATCAAAAGTCGAAACCGTGACCTGGCGTCTAACGGCGCCGATAGGCCAGAGTCTCCATTACACGCAGTCATCATATCAACCCGTTACCGGCCCTCAACTGGGCAAGCGGCCCCCCACAATAAGAAGGGATTAAGGCCGGAGCCCACCACGCTGGCCCAGTGCGGATCGGTGGACTCCACACACCTTTGAGGACATTATGCAGAACTAAGCATGCAAGTTTCCTCACGATGTTTCCCTTCACCGTTGAAGCATGTGATATTTTATTTCCTTAAAACGCACATAACTTATACAAGTTAGAGGTGCGTTCTGGGATTCGAACTCTGTCCCCCGAACCAGAAGTCGAAATCCTACCTCCTACACCGCTTACACATAGTAAAAATCAGATAACGATTAGTTACAATAATCTAGTCATTAAACACGCCTATACCGTTTTTTGTTATGAATCGATTTAAAGTTCAAACAACTTCATGGAAAAGTAACAGTTAAGTATACGTTCTATTTCTTCTTCATCGTTATTAACCCATTAAAGGTTCGCTACGGGCTCAATACCGGTCTCCTCCCAGAACCCAGGAAGAGTATTTAGGCCGTGGTTCATCGGCGCGGTGTAGCCAGGTGAGGATTTCTGGGCTTCACTCGCTTTTGAGATTGCAATCATAATGCTCTCCGGAATCCAGGTTGATTCGAGAAATTCCCTTCACTGTTAAAGCAAGTGAAGTGACGGCCGATTGGCGCAGTTTGCAGCGACCCTGCTTTCTGAGTCAAAGGCCGTGGGTTCGATTCCCACGACTGGAAAATGTTTGTGTGATGAGCATGAATGTTTTTCAGTGTCTGGGTATTTATATGTATATTCTAAGTATTTATGTATAATATTCATATAAATATTCATCAGTCATCTTAGTACCCATAACACAAGCTACGCTTACTTTGGGGCTAGATGGCGATGTGTGTATTGTCGTAGTATATTTAAAAAAAAAAAAAAAAAACCCCACAAAAATGAAGTTGAGTTCCTAACCACTATCTGTTCTTCATTATCGTCAACCAATTATCGGCCACAGAGCACAGTTCTCCTCTCAGATAGAGAATGGTTTTGCCGTAGTCCACCACGCTGGCCAAGAACGGGTTGGTAGACTTCACACGCCTTTGAGAACATCACTCAGGCATGTAGGTTTTCTCACACTTTCCTTCGCCAGTAAAGCATGTGATATTTCATTTTACTTCCTTGTATAAATTAAAAACGCACATAACTCATGAAATGTTAAAAGTGCGTTCTGGGTTTCAAACTTTGACCCCACTAAAGCGAAGCCGAAGCCTAGAATATCGCCGCTTTTTGCTTTTGTCTCTTCTTAATCTGTCATTATTATCATCCTCCATCTATAGAGCATTTTATTTATTTATTTTATTTATTCTATCTAGCCCCAAAGTAGAGCATGGACCCAATACGTTGATACAATGTGGATTGGTGGGCATTAACAATCATTACCACATGTTTGTAATGCTAGCGGAGTGTGACGGTTTTATATGCTCTGCGAGACATAAGGATATGATAAATAAGTGTTACTAAGACAGAAAAACCCAAAATCCCACTAGACCGAAGAGGCAAATAATAAATAATAAATAAATATTCTACGACAATACACACATCGCCATCTAGCCCCAAAGTTAGCTTAGCTTGTGTTATGGGAACTAAGACGACTGATGAATATTTTTATCAGTAATAGATATAAATACTTAGAATATACATATAAACTCCCAGGCACTGGAAAATATTCACGCTCATCATACAAACATTTTTCCAGTAGTGGAAATCGAACCCCCGACCTTGGACTCAGAAAGCAGGGTCGCTGCAAACTGCGCCAATCGGCCTTAAAACTAATAATATAAAAAACGAATAATATGCTTTTTAAACCTATCCTAATGAGATGGAACTAATAAATAACATTTTTTGTGTAATTACATTATGCAAATCGATCCTTCAATAACTCCTATCAACGCAGTCATCACGCCCAGACACTTCGTGGGAAAATGTATTAATTATATTCAACAGATAGACAGAGACAGAAAAAAAAACCAGTTTACTGTAAGTCAGTCTCCAACACTGAGGGTTACGAAACCTACCAAGAATTAATAATTTATTTATTCTCTTTATTTGTGCAACACTTCATAATTAAGGAACTAAAATAAGAATAGAAAAGCAAAAATGAAAAAAAAAAAAAAAAATAAGGCGACCTTATCGTTATGTAAAAAAAAATAACAGTAACAGTAACAATAACTATCTAAATAAACTATTGAATGTCATCTACATTTACCAAGATAATAAGATTTCGACAGCATCAAGTAACTGGTAAGAAGCAAAAATTCTTATTTATTTATTACTTGATAAAGCATCTGGATATGAATATCATAATTCGGCTTTTTACCTATCTCTATTCAGAGCTTTACATAAATTTCTCCGTTGCTGCGTGAAAAAAGTACAGGCCAGCAAAAAAAAAAAAAAAAAAATCTCTCATTATTCCAAACTGTATGACTGCAGCAATGATGGTGGTAAATAACATTCATACTATGGTATAAATAATATCGATTAATACATTTAATTATTTGATTTCCTTTGAATTATAAACGTAGTAGTAATTAAAAAAAATAGAATATGCCATTTAGCAAGTCAGTTCGACTTTCACATTTGACATCTCTGCTCTGCTACTAGCGTAACTCGAACGTTATTCACTTTAAAGTCGTGAAAATAGCACTCATATTTTTAATTGTTAATTAACGTGTTAAGTAACGTTGACGTATAATTTTAGCTAGGTATACTGTGTTATAAATTAAAATTCAGAAATTTTATACACATCGCTATTTGTTCATAGATAATATGCGCGTATTCATCATTAATTTCCTTGGTTCTGCAATGTTATTAAAGTCAAAGTCAGAGTCAAATATTTCTTCATTCAAATAGGCACATAGATGGCACTTTTGATGCGTTGATTATATACAAAATGTTTACATAGCAGTGAGTAGTGATGGCGATAACTAACTAAAGCTACGAGGATTCTAAACGCGTCCTGGTCTAAGAAGAAGCCCACAACAAACTTAGCCGGGTGTTCTTCTTGTTATCACCATCTCATATTGTCATTTGAAAGTATTTGAGAAGCAACCTACTGATTAAATGACCTAACATTCGTATTACTCTTATAAACGTTTAAACGTTTGTGTGATGAGCATGAATGTTTACCAGTGTCTGGGTGTTTATCTGTATATTATAAGTATTATTTATGTGTATTATATTCATAAAAGAATATTTATCAGCTATCTTAGTACCCATAACACAAGCTTCGCTTACTTTGGGGCTAGATGGCGATGTGTGTATTGTCGTAGTATATTTATTTATCTGAGTACAGCCGCGTCTAAATAACAAAGTGTGTGTCAGCTACGACGCACGACGAGAGTGTACTCCATAAGTACGATTGTCGAAACATAAACAAAAAGAGTTTATTTAGCTGAATAAAGATTAGTACCATATGAAAGGGAAAATTAAAAATCCTGTGCAATTTATTCGCACACGGCGGAAGTGTAACTTCTTAAAAGTAGCCTACGGAAGATTGAGGTGGATGTAGAGTATCATAACTATTAGGATAAATGTAATGTTTATTATTTAGTTTCCATGGTATTGATTGATATGGTAACAAGAATAGATGTATAATGTTTTCTATCTCACTCTGTCCCATATATTATTGTGTTTGTTTCTTTACCTAGATAATATTCAGTTTACTTGGTAACTTAAATAGGAAAAATAAGTTAATTAAATGAAAGCGACGTTGCATGTTTGCGCATCCCAGTTGCCGGGCATGCAACGTCACAAAGCGAAAACGTAACGAGGTCATTCATCAGTAGATTTTACTCATCACATTTTTCTCACATATCAGCTACTATCAATGTCAAAAAGTGAGTCGACGCATATTTCATCAGTAGCCTGTAAAATTCCGCTGTTGGACAAAAGGCCGGCCATAATCAAGCACACTTGTTAGTAAACGCATTAAAAGGTAGTAGTAGCACACAGGACGCTGCTGGTAATGGCAACAGCCCGTACTCCATTATACTCCCTCAGTCGCCTCGTACGACACGCGGGAAGACGAGGGGTTGTGACAACTGTATTTATATCCGTTACACGAAGTGGCGTGCACAGGGCTTTTGACCAGGGTAGGCATAAATCAGAAAGATGGCATAAATTGGTTCTCCTATACGAGTAATATAAAAGTTTAGTGGTAGGCAGTGCTTTTGTGCTCGCCGCTGGTTATACGGCACTATGCCACTTTAATACAAACAATATGTAAGATTTATACTCAACTAGCGTACCCAGCCCGCTTCGCCGGGCTAGATTTTGCTTTATTTTATTTATACAATAAACTTACTTCATTAAATTTTTAATTTAAGAATCATAATATATTAAATTATTTATTTTTCTCCGTATTCATTCTCTTTTATTCTCTTCTCGAGCGGGTGAAGATCATTATCTACACCCATGTACACCCAACAATAGAATATCATCATAGTAAATAAAAGCTGTATTTGACAGTGTGACAGTTCAAAAATAGGAGTGCTCCGATCGTCACGAAATCAATCAATCCGGAGATTCCCTGAAAGTTTCATTGAAATCGGTCCAGCCGTTTCGGAGCCTCTACAGAACAAACCCACACACTTTCTCTTTTATATATATAGATATAAATGACCAACAAGTGATTTAAAGATTATATTACGCCAGTGTGAAAATAAGGTGTCATTAAGATGGTCAAGACGATTTTAATGTCCGCCCGATACACATGGTAGGGCCGTGACCGCGAAATTTAGCAAAAGCTTCCGAGAGTGTGCCTCGCCAAACAACAGCCTTGAGTTGCGGAGAGCGCACGCGTTGTTCACAGCTTCCCATTCAGAATCACCGGCTACTATGGCGCCGAATTATCTCTTAGGAATCACGGTGAGTACCTTATTACTTAATAGTTAGCTCTACTATTAACAGAAATTAAACACCGCGAGAACACAAATCGTACAAAAACTAATCTGATGTTAGAGATAATACGAAAAAAACAAACATTTTTATCTATATCTTTACATAGTTGCTCGGAATTCCAGTGCAATTTTCAGCAATGGACAGAATGATTCAAGAGGAAGGTTTATATTAATAAGTCGTAACAACTTATTTTAGTGCGCTTACATCAAAGTCAAATATTTCTATTACGAAAATTGAGCATAATTTGCTATATTCCGCGAGAATTTGTATGGTGTAATTTATAATTTCTTCAATCCTTATACTCCACACCAAACAGATCTTCGGCAATGTATCCTCTACGCACATTTCGCTCCGAAACCGGAGCATCCTCAGTAGATGTTGACTACAATGAATAATTGTTAAGGCAACTCACAACAACTTGGCTTAATTTTCATAATAAGTACATCATAGATTTCCGCAACCTTCTGCTTCTGCTTCTGTCCAATATTCAAATATTTCTTTATTTAAATAGGCACAAAGATAGCACTCCTGATGCGTACATTACATGTTGAATATGACATAGAAGTGAGTTGATGTCGATAACTAAATTCGTCAACTTAAAACTAGAGCTACGAGGGTTCCAAACGGGCCTTGGTCTAAAAAGTTGTTTTTTTTGTTATCTCACATTGTCATTTAAAACTATTAAAGAAGTAACCTGGTTGGAGCAATAATTTACATCCAAGCATTTTTATCGTTGACGTAGTCCTTAATACTATGATAGGACTTTTCTATAAGCTTAGGTTTAACACAAACTTTGAACTAAGAGACATCTCCATCGTACATCGCTAACGTAAATAACGTACAAACCTTACGAGATAGATGAAATTAATGTTCCACGGAATTGTATTATTTAAACTGCCCCAAATATCAGCATCCACCCGTGCGAAGCCAGTACTTAATAACTTATGATACTGTTCTTTGATTTATTTATTCTCTATATTGGGATACTAAAAATATAAACTTATAACTGCACGGCTAGCATGGACAGGAGACAATTATATCCCCGGAGAAAAAAAAAAAAAAATCTTCTCTCACAGCTTTAACAACTCTCAGAGCTTTGGCGTACATGTGGAAATAATATCCAAATAATATATGTGTAATAATAAACGGGGGTAATAAACTTCTTCTATTCCATGTTCCCGTGCTTTAGCAAGTGGACATGGAACGTTACTTATATCCCTTATTAGGGGATATGATCCCCTCAATCATATCCCCAAGGGATATAAGATAAGTAACGTAAAATTATTATCTCCTGACCGTGCTAGCCCTTCTGCACCGCTTTTGACGACTCCCCTAGCGCAGATTTTATAACATTTGCGTTCCAGTGGGATGCCGTATGGAAACCGATTATTCATTACACATAAACCGGGTAATTACCGGTTTTAATATAACAGTCATACTCCTACTGCTGGACATCAGTCAAGGGTTAACTTTAATAAAATCAAAACAGGACCAAATAATAATGTACATATGAATCGCATAAATGTGCGTCTTTGCCCACCAGACCAGACCAGAGAAAAATCATATATTAAAAATTCCCAAAATGCCCCTGTCGAGGATCGAACAAGAGATCTCGCTTGAAATCGTTGCCCCAGCTCGGTAGTCATTTTTTCTGTCTATCTGTCCTTTAGTCATTGTTATTTCGAACTATATTTCGACCCAATTAATCTCGTGATCACGCTCCATGTAACTGGTTCGATATATGGACAATTCAAACAACTGTCGGAACTGGTATGCACTCTAAATTAATGCGCAATTTATAACGCACAACGAACATTTAAGGCCACCATCTTAATTGGACACGAGTGGCGGCGCGACCAGTTTACACCACTCATTTGGTGGCTGCGGTTAGGATCACTTGCTAGGGGCGTAACCACTATATGTATAAAGCTTACTGGAGTCCACCAGTTGCGGCGCAACCAGTAGCGCTATGAAAAAAATGTTTACGCAACTAATTTGGTGACTGCGGTTAGGATCACTTCCTAGCGGCGCAACCAATAATATGTATGAAGCTAACTGGAATCCACCAGTTGCGCTACCATAGACGCCCTTCTCGAACACTGCTCAAAAGAATAGCAAATCAGTGTTTAATTTCACGTTCATTGAAACTGACAATCCTAACGTCAGCTCTGGTGTTTTCATTCGGTAGCTCAAGACACCACGATGATCATTGTAACATACTGGATTTTTCTCAATTAAATCGATATCGAGGATAGTCAAGAGGTTTAGACTAGTTCTAATTCTAGACTACACTGGTCTAGGGGTTAACATGTTCAGGATCGCTAGGTCATAGGTTTGATTATCGGGTCGTTGCTTGTTTTCGTTTTTCCGAAATGAAAAGTTTCCAATTATAAAGCAAAAGTTTGCCGAGCTCGTGTTATCAAAAACCTTAATAATATAAATGCGTAAGGGTAGTTGTTTGTTTTTACTTTACGCCCTAAGTAAGCAAGTAATCAACAATATTATACAGGTAGTTGATAGGACGGTTTCCACGGATTTGTATATATTCCGTAATAAATGCGGACGAAAAACTTTTTTTTTTTTCGTATCTTCGTCTTCGTGTTTTTAAATCTTATAATGTCAACAATTGTTTCATTACTTTTTAGTGTAATGTTTTGAAAATAATAAAAACATATAAAAAGAAAACCTCCCTTTTTGTTTGTTTTATTTATATGATCACAATTTATTATGAAAATGAAGCTTAATTTGCTATACCTACTCCGCTAACACCATTAGATTTGCTATACCTACTCTGTGTGGTGTAATTTATAATTTCTTCAATCCTTATACTCCACCGCAAATCGATCTTCGGCAATGTACCCTCTACGCACGTTTCGCTCCAAAACCGGAGCATCTTTAGGAAATGTTGACTTTACAATGAATGGTTGAAGAAGTTATAAAATACTCCATACAGATTCTCCTGCTGTTCGCGAAGTATAGCTAAGTAAGCTTAATTTTCATAATATATTATGGATTTCCGCTAAGTAACGCCTGCTTCTATCCAATATTTGATCACAATTGTTTTAAAAACATACTTACTTTAGATTAAAAAGTACCCAATATTTATTGTAATAAGTCAATGGCTCCTCTTTTGAAAATGTTTTAGTATGCACAATGCGAGATTGATCCTAATATATATTACGTTCGAGTCGGCGCCAGATATATATGGCTATGTTAAAAGCATTTACATATTTGAACAAGCCATGTTACGCTAGTTTAGCACTAGTTAAATAACTCACACGATAAATTAAAAATGCATTAAAAACTATGAAATCACTAAAGAAGATCGATTGTCGAAGGTTGCACTCGATTCTGCATCGTTAACTGTCCCTTTTTTAATTTTTTTAACCGAAATCCAAATCTATTCAAAAATGGATCATCTAAATCTCTGTTTGTTGTATATTTTACTTGTTTCATCCATATAAACAAACAGACGAAATGATAATTATTACTAATAATTAAATTGTGATCAGTTGAAAGGTTATTAATCGAAAATTAAACAAAAGTTATCGCGATTAAAAAAATAAAGTAAGGCACGAGTTAAACTCGTATAGTTTACAGGAAAATAGCAACGAAAAGACTCTTAATTACCACAGGCAATGGAAAAAATAATTTATAAGGACAAGTTCAATTCGCATTAGACGAACGGTAATTTTTTGTAGTAACTAGTTAAGTAAGCTTTCTCAAGGGACATAGCAAGTAGTGGTTATCAGGATGAGAGATTGCTAGCAAATTATGACTTTAGTGACCTGGTAAAGTGGTAAAATGGGGGTAACGTTGCGCGCTGACACTGTGAAAGTTCTCTACAATAACTAGACAAGTACATGGACTTACCTTGCGTACTTTTTATTTGCATAATATACATTTTCTATTCAACACCTGTGTAGTAGATTACTTATAAAGGTCAATGTCGCGACTTCTGCGTTATGAATATTTTAATTTCAGAGAAACGTTTTGTTTTAACTTTTTTTATTTTATTTGATTAATATTTATTATAACATCTGCTTATATTTACTAAAGTATAATCTTAGGAATAAGCAATACATGTATGTTTTTTGTTGTATGTTTTTTTTAACCCCCGACGCAAAACAACGGGTTGTTTGTTATAAGTTTGAAGTGCTTCTGCGTATGTGTCTGAATTTTTGTTTGGGACTTTTAAAGGGAAACAATTATTATTTATTATGTAATAAATTATTTTGGCGAAACTGTAACTATTTACGCATCGCTCGCGTCGGAAGCTCACAAAAAGAATATTATTTTCAGTTTTTGCAACGTTTATAATAGATGCTCCGCTAATTTTGATCGAAATGCAATGTTATATAGCCTATAACTTTTCTCGATAAATGGCCTATCCAACACAAAAAGTTTTTCCAATTCGAAACAGTAGTCAAACGCAAAGCAAACGAACACTTCAGCTTTATAATATTAGTATAGGTTTGAACAGCATACAAAACTGAGACGAGGTCGCATGTAAATGCTAGTATTCAAAGTCTGGCTACCTATATTTTGGGTTTGCTTTAAGTCTCTATCCATTATATCATTCAACTTTAATAAAAATCTGATTATAATTGCTTATCGTCGAAATATTTAAATCAGTTTATATTGGTTTAGTATATATCACATTATCCGAAGTAATCTCACAACAAAGGAATGGTCTAAGCATGTCAATAACCTCGCTACCTTATTCTAATAAAAGCGATAAACTTGCGTTTTTTACGAACAAACCTGTGATGCCATGATTGGAATCGTAAATATTTGCATCATGAGTTCACCGACCACAGATATTGACAACCTACCGTTCTATCAAAACACTTAAGTTCACTTCAAAGATAACTTCTATACTTATAATAAGACTGTAACATGAAGATTTCTGTACATTAATATATTTTGAAAATTTTGACCGGAGGATGCTTTATAATCGATACTGTGTCCGAAACAGATTTTTATTTAATTTTTGTCTGTCTGTCTGTCTGTCCGGGCATCACATGAAAATTACTGAACGGATTTTAATTACATTTTTTATCCCTGTTAACAATTAGTTTCCTCCGGGAAATGAAAATTACTCCGGGAAAATTTTACTTCATATCTTAACGCCACAACGAATGAAACGATTTGGCTGACAGAGATACCTACAATATAGTCTGGAATAGCTCATAGGCTTCTTTTTATCCCGGAAAAGCAAACAGCTTCTACAGGAGAGCATCGCTATTTTTTCCGCATGTCTTTCAAAATCCGCGCAACGGAGTTTTAGATTGACGTGGTTTTTTTTGATAGGCAGAGTTGAAATATTATAAAGCTTTTAAATTTTGTTTGGTTGGGCGCGCTAATCTCAGAAAGAGCTGTTTGGTAGTAACAATTATGGCTATATAACATCAAGCTACTATGATTAATTTGAAATGTTGCAAAAACTGCAAAAAATGTCCTTTTTGAGAGATTCTGATGCGTGTGCTAAAAAAATATAAAGAATGGAAGACCATGGTATTTAGATATTCACTATATTTGACAGTCTACTAAAGTCCATTATTCTATTTTCAATTCATTATCAATGAGTATACAAACTATGATTTGTTGATATATTTAATATAATCATCGGGTTTATCATAGATAAAGTGCTGTAATTCCCTATTTCCTAACACGTGCGATGCGTGAACGGTTAACGACGGAAGTATGTAGTAAGTATATCGGAATTGTCGGAATTTTTGTTTCTCTTAAGTTCTATAAAACAGTCCGCGACAAAATACGACTATTTTTTGAAGCGGACGAAGTCGCGCGGGGCCGCTAGTAAATAATATGTCTGTTCTTAGAATAATATTCATATTTTACATACCTTTGTCTAGCTGTTAGCTTACGATAGTAACATTATAAATCAATGCTATTTAGCATGAATCGATTTTTGACGACCTCGCCGGCGCAATGGTGAGCGCTGTAGTTTTTACGTGTGAGGCCCCGGGTGCGGTCCCCGGCTAGGCAATTAGGAAAATTAATCATTTCTGATTTTCCATTGGACTGTCTAGTGGGAGGCTTTGGCCGAGGCTAGTTACCACTCTACCAACAAAGACTTGTTGCTTAATAATTTCGGTACGATGTCGCGTAGAAACCGATTAGAAATACGTTATACGAATGGGTATGTAACTGCCATAACCCTAATAAATTAGCCCGTTACCATCTCACAGTGCAACACTACTTACTTGGCTAGGTTGCAAAGTCAAAGTCAAATATTTCTTTATTCAATTACGCACATAGATGGCACTTTTGATGCGTACATTATATTACGTAAAATATGACATAGAAGTGAGTTGATGGCGATAACTAAGTTCGTAAACTTAAAACTAAATCTACCAAGATTCCAAACGCACCCTGTTCTAAGAAGAAGCCCACAACAAACTTAGCCGGTTATTTTTTTGTTATCACCATCTCACAGTGTCATTTAAAACGATTAAAGAAGCAACCTGGCTAATTAATACCCAAGCATTGTTATCGTTGCGTAGTTCTTAATACTAAAAAAGGACTTTTCTTTAAGCTTACGTTTAATACAAACTTTGAACTTTTTAAGAGACATCTCAAAGATATCAACTGGTAGTTTAGTGTAAAATTGTATGCACTTTCTTTTAAATGAATTACTTATTTTATATAGCCTAGCATATCGTACTGCAAGTTTATATTTTGCTTCTATTGTTCAAATTATTGCAGTCACATTTTCTCTTAAATTTATATACATTTTTGTGAACATACATTATCTATATTTATAAAAAATTTATGTTGTTTTGTGTACGCTTCAATATAGTCCGCATCAAGGATTGTTTTTATCTATTTTTTACATCAGTATCCGCGAGTCTTTATATCTACGCAGACAGTGGAAAAACAAAAAATATTGTATATCTTACTCTACTTAAACTTATATGTAATGTATCCTTTATTTTGTTTCTCATTTCTCAACTATTCCATGAAAATGTGCCACGGCAAAGCGTGGCAGGGTACAAATAGTACAATAATATTTTCAAATATGTATTGGAGCAATGCACTCTGTCTTAGTGGCATAAATATATAAACATAGATATCGAATACCTACAGTCCGATTTAAACTCTTAGTTCACTTCAAAGACTACAAAAATAATATTCCTATTTAACGTAAGTCTAATTTAGCGTCAAATTGAATAAGGTACCAACGTATATTACAATTATTTTTTATTGATTTACAACATTTGCTTTTCGTTAACTGGTTTAGCCGAAACGAATTTATACTTAAATTATTAAAAGTGGAAATATATTTAATAAGCTGAGTAGGTATAGGAAAACTGATATAATGAAAAAAATAATAAATACAATGTGTAACGGAATAACGAAATACTGTTGAAGGGTGCATAAGTATATTTCATAAGGAATCACCCTGTAAAAATATAATTTTAAAAGAACCGTATCTGTTTTTCCATACAAACGAATCCAAAACATTCTAAGTGTTTAATTATGACAACCTTATTGAAGATAAAAAACCAACACGGTCGTTAGTAGTCGCATACTACGATAACTGATGTATATTTTCTCGGTCTGCAAAAAGTATAATTTCTTTCTTCTTTTCTTCTTACACATAACACAAGCTACGCTTACTTTGGGGCTAGAAGGCGATGTGTGTATTGACGCTATGTATTTATTTATTTAATTTCAAAATTCATTTATTTCAAGTAGGCCTAATTTATAAGCACTTTGAAACGCCAAGTCAGTCTGTTTGTAGTGACTCTACCGCCGGTTCGGAAGGCAGATTCCACTGAGAAGAGCTGGCAACAAACTGAGCAGATTGCTCTTTTCCAACATTATTTTATAGTTTAACAATCTTATGAATATTTCTGTTTTGTGAGAGATAAGAACGGAGTGGCCTGCTTCCAAGCAGCCTCGTCGTTAAGGAATTCATCAATCGTGTAGTAACCACGATTTCTTAAATGTGTTCAATATATTGTTTAAACTTAGGTAAAGGTACATCTAATATTACCTTCGGTACCATTTTATAAAATCATATACCCATCCCCACAAAGGATTTCTGTAGTTTTCTCAGACGATATGCAGATATCACTTATTTATGTCCGTTTCTAGTAAGTCGACTGTTTATATCGACTTTTTGTTTATAACTAGATGATGCATAGAATCTAGCTAAGTTAGAGAGGTGGTCATATCGTCTTGTTAAAATAAACCGCAATGTAGGTGGGTTGTCTAAGCTTTTATGCGGTCTTACTGCTAGTAAAGAAACCGGTTTTCCCTTAAATTACCAACTAGTATGTACCTATTGTCCACTGGCAATAAAAGCGAAAGCTTTCTCTATTCCGACCTCGATAGTACAGAATGCATTTCTTTCAACAATCGGCAACTTGTTGATGGTACCGCTATATAAGTATGATCACTATCTCAATGGTTTAGTTGTTAGCGTGCTTGACTACAGGTCTACGATGTCCTAGGTTAGATTCCCAGACCTTTTAGGCTTTTGCATAAAGACTATCCTCAACTATTGAGCAGCTTTTAATACAGGGTTCCTGTGCGTTTCCCACTGAAAGCTATTACTCCACTTTCTAGATCCGTTCCGTGGAACTGTATTAAGACTATCTAAGAATCTTAACTACAATAACACCGTCATTGACATTTATTAAGACCCTTTATATTTTTAGCTTTTTTTTTAGATATAGAGAAAAAAAATATTATTTATTATTGTTATTATTGTTGTATAGATAGGATACAAGCGGTGATAGCCTAGTGAGTAAGGTATCGGCTTTCATTTCATAGACCGAGTTCGAACTCGGGCACGCACCACTGACTTTTCTGAGTTATGTGCGTTTTAAGCAATTAAAATATCACTGGCTTCAACGGTGAAGGAAAATATCGTGAGGAAACCTGCAGACCTGAGAGTTCTTGATAATGTTCTCAAAGGTGTGTGAAGTCCACCAATCCGCACTGGGCCAGCGTGGTGGACTATGGCCTTAACCCGTTGTTATTGTGGGAGGAGACCCGTGCCTCGTAGTGGGCCGATAACGGGTTTATATGATGATAACGTGTAGCTTGTTTTAGTAATAAAGATATTTTATTTCTTTCTTTCTTTAAATTGCGGGATAAGGAGTTCTTACCTTGGTATGTCATTTAGTTTAGTAGGTATTATTTTCTATAACTTTTCATTGTATACTTTTCACTGATTCACTTTAGTTTTTATTATTAGTTACGATTTTGCAAATGGATTGCTTACCTATAAGTGGCCAATACATTTAGAAAGTATTTTTTTTTAAATAAAAATGCAATGTATTAGTGTAAAACAAATTAATTGATAATTAAGTTTATACACATAGTTTCTTTTTATAATCTCCGTCGCGCAGTGCTGGGCGACACTTGTGGAAGGATGATGTGGAAGATTACGCGTAGAAACCAATTAGGGAAACATCCATATACCTAACGTATCCTTAGCCGGCCTACCTCATAATCACTTACCACCAAGAGAGATTGCAGCCAAGAGCTAACTTGTGTAATTGACAAAATCTGAGTGCGGTCCTGGCGATGTATGACAGTATGAAGTATTTATAAATTTACCCTCAAGTTTTTTATATCATTTCTGATTGTTTTGTACGTGCCGTTGTTTCAGGTTTTAATATTACCTACATAAAATAAGTCGTAAATATTCTCATTAAGTGAAATTTTAATTTATTTTGAGAAAATAAACCACAACCACAACATCGTTCCTAATATTATAAATGTGAATGTAAGTTTGTTTGTTACGCGCGAAAACTACTTAACCGATCATCATGAAACATTGTACACGAATTCTTAGAGGTATCAGAAATAATATAGGATAATATTTAATAAAAAAAAAAAATATATATATATATGTATATTTTACGAAAGAAAAAAAATATTTGTCGAAAATCTCATGTATGACTATAGGTGTAGACTATGTAGCAGTACGCTGCGTCCCGAAATTTTTGCCCGCGGACGAAGCCGCAGGGTATATTTGGTTAAGGTTAAGAATAAAGGGAACTAGTGTAGTTTCCTACCTACTACTTCTACTTTATTTTACAGTAATAAATGACGGACCAAGCAGATGAAACACCTGATGGTGAAGTAGAAAACCATTGCCTATGAACAGAGTAACACTTCACCTTAATAACATGCCATCCTGTGCCCATCAACTTGAGGCGTAGGTGTTAAGACTGCCAGTAATTAAAATGGGTCCGAGAGAGTCATTGAGAGATAAATTTAAAGATGTTAAAATAATGACACTATTTAGCCCATACATATTTGAAAATGTAATGTATGATTACAAAAATGTATCAAAATTTAAAAGAAAATGTGACTGCAATAATTTGAACGTTAGAAGCAAAAATAAACTTGCAGTGCAGTACACTACACTTCACAAAATAAGCAATTCATTTAAAGGAAATTGTATACAATTTTACAATAAATTACCGGTTGATATCTTGGTGATGTCACTAAAGAAGTTCAAAGTTTGTTTTAAGCGAAAGCTTATAGAAAAGTCCTATTATAGTATAAAGGATTACGTAAACGATAAAAAAGCTTGGGTGTAAACAATTGCTCAAACCAGGCTGCTTCTTAAATATTTTCTAATGACAATGTGAGATGGTGATAACAAAAAGAACACCCGGCTAAGTTTGTTGTGGGCTTCTTCTTAGGCCAGGGCGCGATTGGAACCCTCGTAGCTTTAGTTTTAAGTTTACGTTTGTAGTTATCGTCATCACTACTTACTGCTATGTACACATTTTGTATATAATCAACGCATCAAAAGTGCTATCTATGTGACTATTTGAATAAAGAAATATTTGACTTGACTTGGACTTAATTACACCGGCAACCATGCTCTTCACACTGGAATACAGCATTGCTACAATGCTGTATAGCGGCAGAAATAAGCTCTGTAATAGTACTTCCCCGGACGATAATATATATGAATCCTAAGGTAATTTTGGACCTACCAATGCATAAGTTTAAAGAATGTGTTAAAACACATTTATTACAGAGAAGTTATTATACAATTGATGAATTTCTTAATGACAAGGTTGCTTGGAAGCGTCCGGCTCCGCTTTCATCTCTCACAAGATAGAAAAATGAATTTTAAAATGTCAAATGTAAATTGTTGATATTGGAAAAGAGCAACTGCTGAATTTCTTGCCGGCTTCTTCTCGGTAGAATCTGCCTTCCGAACCGGTGGTAGAGTCACTACACACAGACAGACTTGACGTTTCAAAAGTGCTTATATTAGGCCTACTTGAAATAAATGAATTTTGAATTTGAATTTTTGAATTTTGATATCTATAACAAAAAGCTCTACTACTAATTTTAAATACTTATTCACTTACAAGCTAACCAAAATGAACTGCCAATAGTTACTTAAGCTAATATAAGAAGATATAAGATAATGATTGAAATACCTACATTACCTACTTAAATGAAGTAGTATCCCATTTTGATCTTAGGTAATTTACTTTAAATACAGCAGACCCTAATAATTATATCAAAGAACACTTATTTCTATATGTCAAGGATTGGAGACAAAAAATACGTAAAGAACGTTTTCTGATGCGGAAATATCTTTTTTATCGTCTCATTAGCTTAGAAAATTCACAGCCAATTGGCGCAGTTGGCAGCGACCCTGCTTTCTGAGTCCAAGGCCGTGTGTTCGATTCCCACAACTGGAAATCGTTTGGGTGATGAACATGAAGTTTTTCAGTGTCTAGGTGTTTATCTGTACCTATATTATAAGTATTTATTTGCATTATATTCATAAAAAAATATTAATCAGCTATCTTAGTACCCATAACACAAGCTATGCTTATTTTGTGGCTAGATAGCGATGTGCGTATTGTCGTAGTATATTTATTTATTTATAACTAGCTGTTGCCCGCGACTTCGTCTGCGGTTGATTTTGTTTTTTGATTTGCTATTCAATTTAGTAGTAGTTCTAAAAAAATTTAGGGGTTTGCTGCTGTCCGCCGAAGATTTCCGTCCTCTATCTCCAACAACATTCATCAGATCTACATAAATTTGTCGGAGTTATTGTGTAAAATCGTCAAACACTTTCATACCCTCTTTCAAAGGAACTGAGCTTAATGTCGGGATAAGAAGTATCCTATATTACTTCTAACACTTCCAAGAATATGTGTACATAGTTTCATGAGGATCGGTTAAGTCGTTTTTGCATGAAAGCGTAACAAACAAACTTACATTGACATTTATAATATTAGTAGGGATAGGGATAGGTCCCCTATATAGGGATTTCAGTGCCTTCGACAATATTATAAATAAGTACTCGTAATTATTGGTTTATTTATTTATTTAAGCTGATGTGGTAATGGACACATAGCTCGGAGAAAGGGATGACGTTAGGGTCACAAGGTGCTGTAATGGCAGCCCCGCACTGGTTTCCAGCGTTGGTCGACAACCAACGAGGTGGACATACGGAGACAAAACCAGCGGAGACAAAAAAGATAAAAGCGTTTTTATGGTGTTGTATATTATAGATTATACAATTTCAAGGTCTAGGTGACTGACTGATATATTATATTTATTCAAACAGGAATTATAAAAGCTCTTTTTAATTCAACATACGGCCATAACTAATAATCAATCTAATCCAAAAGCATTTAAAAGCCCCGCAAGCGGAGGGTGTTTTTTTTTTTTCTTATAAATTTTCATTAGTGTTGTTTGTTTTTGTAAGCATTGTTAAGAATTAAAAATAAAATGAAAATCAATAAGTGATAGAATAAAATCTAATCCAAAATCTTTATTTTGGTTGTCTTCGTTTTATCATTTTGACACTCTTCCAACTCTTCACTGCGGATAATTTTCCCTAATTAATTCTGTCATTTGAAGATAACGAATCAGGTACAAGTTGCTGCCCGCGACTTCATTCGCTTGGTAGTTTTGATGTTTATTCCTAGGTATGCCATCTTCAGACCCCTGAACTCTTTGTAACTGTTTCTGACCCTCAATATCTTTCATCTTTATTAATTCATTAAAGAACTAAAAATGTAGAAACAGAAATTTGAATATTTAATTTAGGTTTTAAATATTCTTGGTAGACAGTGTTAACAAACACAGTTGGGGGCCTCTGCTCACTCCGAGAAATTGTGTTGCTCTACCTATGTAATCAACCAAATTATTAGAAGTAGGCTTATTATGATTTATATAGCTCTGTGAAAATTAAAAACCCATCTATCACACGAAAACCGTACATTATTCCAGTAGGTAAAGGATCCTATATGCTATGCAAGACAATAATTTATCTCTGTGCTAAATTTCAGGGTTAAGCTTTTATTTCAAACCCATACCCCTAATCCGTTTCTACAAAGCATCTTAACGGAACCTTAAATGACATCTTAACGGAACGTTAAATCGCTTAGCTTCACATATTTTTCGGTAGGGTGGTAACTAGCCACGACGAAAGCCTCCATCCAGACAAAATACGAACAAAATATGACCATTTATTTAATATTCTCAATAATAATTGCTATATGGCAAAAAACCCATTATAAAAATGTGTCCTAGTGACTTTAAAATAAAAAAAATAACATACCTCACAAACGATTCACGAATTACTTTCATTAAAACATATTAAACCAGTAACTTCACATCGTATTAAAATAACCGTATGTATTTTTTTAATTGCCAACACGATGCATCCGAGACATAAAATTGTTGAAAGCAATTAGTTACTCATTTATACCATTGTCTCTTCTTTTTCTTGCGCTGAGAGAACGGTACCGCAGAGATATTAATCACGCACCACATCAAACATTTAGCTTACTACTTGCTATGTACAGTTAAAAGTTTTGGTTAGATCTTAAGTGACCTTTTGCAATATTAAAATATTTTCTCATAACTGTTGCCTAGTGCCATGCCTACTATAGAACACCAGTATCATAATGTACCATTAAAACATACTTTATACAAAAAGAAAATATTATGAAAACATATAAGAAAAAACGGGATATGAAAATATTATGCAAATGGGACTCGTACTCATAATATACGTACGTTTCATAATATTTTATTTTGTATAAAGTATGTTTTAATGGTACATTACGATACTAGTGTGCTATACTAAGCATGAATCAGTGATAGCATAGTGGTTAGACCTTCTGCCTCCCTACCGAGTTCGATCCCCGGCAAGCACCTCTTACTTTACGGGGTTAAAGGTGTTTCATTTAAGCAGTTTAAATATCACTTGCTTTAACGGTGAAGAAAACAAATTATGAGGAAACCTGCACGCCTAAGAGTTCTCCATAACGTTCTCAAAGGTGTGTGAAGTTTACCAATATTCGTATTCTGAGAGGAGACCAGTGACGCAGTACCCTACAGGCTACAGTGGCAAGATGATAATGGTATCGATCGTAAAAGTTTTCTTAATAGACTGTGGAATGATTGTTTTTTACTTGTCAACATACGGCCATAACTAATAATTAATCTAATTCAAAAGCATTCAAAAGCCCCGCCAAGCGGAGGGTGTATTTTTTTTTTCTTATATATTTGTAATAGTGTTTTTTGTTTTTGTAAGCATTGTTGAATTAAAAAAAAATTAAAATCAATAAATGATAGAATAAAATCTAATCCAAAATCTTTATTTTGGTTGTCTTCGTTTTATCCTTTTGACACTCTTCAACTCTTCACTGCGGATTAGTGTAAATCAACACGAGTCTGTATAATGCGATACAACTTATAATTATTTTGATGTTAATTAATGGGCAATGACTGATATACTTTTACTCGGTAATCGTATTAAATAGCTATTCTCAAACGGTTGATTTGATTGGATTAATCAAACATAGCTTAGCATAGTGGATCGTGGCTCCGATTAGTTAGTACAATTTTTTATAGTTTATTAAAAGGACGTAAGTTTATATGTTCTCTGACTAATGATGGATTTGAAGGGTGGCTTTACGAACTAATAAAATTCATGATGTATGTATGTATGTGTGTTCGTTGGGTTTACCACTGATTTCATCTAGGAACTCCTCAGCTAAATACAGCAGCTCTGCCGTGTTTGCATTCATTGGAATTGTTGAAAAAGGAAGTGCATGTACCTAGTCAACTTGTACTTACGATACCCACATGCGCGGAGTAGGTATATGCTCTAAAACGCAGGAGCCCTATTCTCAGAAGTGGGATGTTAATTTTGAATGTATTTTGAAGTAGAGTGGATTGATAGTCCTTTGGCTTTTTCCCGTTTTTATTTATTGCTTTCATGTATAAGTACATATATAGCACACAATAATGTATGTCGGTAGATAGGTATATGAACATGAAGCTCCGTCAGGGCATCGTAATACTATAGAAATTATTTTAAAAATATTCTAAAACATGTTTCTTAACAAAATATACTTTGGGCCAAGGTCGTCAATTTAGAAGCTCTTATGGAAATCTTATCAAAATTGTTGTTATTAACATCTCTGACAAATTGAATTACCTTACTAATTACAAACTTTAACTAGACGAATTTTCTAAACAGGTTAAGTTTTGACAACTCCCAAATTAAATGTTATTAACAATATTTAACGAAGAAAAACACTCCTATCGGCGCATCGGCGTCTTAGAGCTCTAGTAACTGATTTATAAACAAACTAGCTGTTGCCCACGACTTCGTCTGCGTTTGATTTTGTTTCTTGATGTGTGTTCTAAAAAAAATTAAAGTATTCAATATCGCTAAGCCTTAAATGAGGTGTTTGCTGCTGTCCGCTGAGGAGTTCTGTCCTCTATCTCCCACCAAATTTAGCAGATCTACACAAAGTTTGGGCAAAATAGTCTTATTTTGCCCAAACTTTGTGTTTCATATTATAAACTCTATAGTACAAAAATAATTATTTAAATCGGTTATAATTCGTCGGAGTTATGGTATAAAATCGTCAATCACTTTCCCAAAGGAACCTGGCTTAACGTCGGGATAAAAAGTATCCTATATTACTTCTAACATTTCCGAGAATATGTGTACAAAGTTTCATGAGGATCGGTTTAGTAGTTTTTGCGTGAAAGCGTAACAAATAAACTTACATTGACTTTTATAATACCTATTAGTAGGGATGATCACTCATATCAACAAATTACCAGCCCACTGCACGGGTGTCCCATAATAAGAAGGTTAAGGCCGTAATTACCACCACACTAGACCAGTTCCGATTGGTGGACTCAACGCCTTTGAAAGCATAAAAGAGAACTCTCAGGCATGCAGGTTTCCCAACGATGCTTTCCTTCACAGTTTAAATAAACCAAGTATCCTTTTTGTCATATTCTGGTCCTTCTGTAGCTTTTATATCACAGCCATTTTTTTAGACTCTATTATTATGTATTATTATGTATGCAAAAGTAATATATGGATTAAAGAATATTTTAATTGATATTTTGTATTTAAAAGAGAACGATAAACGTTTTTTTCATTGTCTAATTATAATAATCTGTAATCAATAAATAACGAATAATGCATAAATACGACAATAAGATATATTAAGTTAAAAGATCAATTTTAAAATCTTACTCTTAATATAATATCATTCTATTATTAACGGTGATTATTAAATAAGAAATATGACATTTATTAAGAAATATGAATACCAATAAAAAATAAAAGACATATCTATAAAAAATTCAAGAAAAAAAAATATATATGTTTAGGGTACTGCAGTTAAACTCAAAATAAAATATTGCACCACTTATAAAAACTACATGAATTTAATTTTAAATACGTACGTATTACGTGTGCTAAGCAAAAGATATTTTCATTTAAATAACATTAACGATATTTCATTTTAATGATTATAAATGTATATAAGCGGATGCCCGCAACTTGGTCTGCGTAGAATTTATGATTTCCCTATTGGGAAAATTTCCAGACGTTACTTTCTAAGAGATTGTCTGCAGCTATAAAACCGCCTTTTAATGCCTAAATTTTTAATTACTTCTTATTCTTGTTATTTTGTGGTATCTGTATTATTTTATGTTTTGCTAGCAATAAAGTTTTTTTTCTTCTTAGAATGAAAGGTATTCAAAGCTTAAAGACTATACAAAATGTAATACTTATTTTTATGTCTCTTTCAAAAAACTTACCAACCAACATGGCAACAATAAAAATAGTACCTATTCTAGTTTTAACTAAAATTAAGAATCTTAAGGGGCATAGGTTAAACTCTTCCAGCCCAACTTCCCGGACACCAATTCCCAAATAAATTCACCAAATCCCGCTTTCTGATGGTCTTTATTTGTTGTATAATAGTTGATGATCTTTTAGTCTAGGGTCATTATAATATGCGGAACCGTAACCTCGCGAGTCACACACACTTGGCAAATTATTTCCCATTAATCAATATAATATCGAGTAATCAGGGAAATTACTTTACAACTTGCCAGTCCGCAATAAAACTTGCTTTTTATTGCACCAACGACAGTGGTGATAGAACTAGTTCATTTACTTGTATAATATAAAGCTTGGAAGGTTTTTGAACCATAGATTATTCATAACATTGCTCGGCTTCGTCGAAACTGTACCTGTAAAATGGCAATGTGTGGGAATCACTTTGGTGGCTTTTTGCGATCTAGTTCAATCCCTAGTACGCACCTCTTACCTTCAATGGGTAAGGAAAAATTCGTGAGGAAACCAGCTTTTATTTATTTAAATAACTTGATTGCATAAACACGGAATAAAAGTACAAGAGAAAATAAATATACCTAATTAAATAGCAAAAAGCGACCTGATCTCTTCCAGGTTCTCTTTTCGAACGGAGCCAGTGAGACACTTGAAAGGCGGGAGGAAGCAATAATACAACCATATTCACACTAATAACAGCATGCTAAAAATATACATTTAATATTAGTCTTATAGCGACTGTAGCGCCATCTAGTAGAAACATTTTAGTTTTGTGTACTTTTCAAAGGTCCATATGACAATGAAATCAATTTAAAATCTCTTGTTTCAAAGTGTACTTTGATATTGAAATTTTTAATATTGATATTTCCTCCAAGCGTAGGCAAAAAGAAAAACACTATAAAAATTATAAAATTTCATACTAGGTAATAAATTCAAATTCAAAATTCATTTATTTCAAGTAGGCCTAATATAAGCACTTTTGAAACGTCAAGTATGTCTGTCTGTAGTGACTCTACCACCGGTTAGGAAGGCAGATTCTACCGAGAAGAAGCAGGCAAGAAACTCCGCAGTTGCACTTATCTTAATATATAAAATAATAAAGGTTTATAAACTCTACCAATCTGCACTTGGCCAGCGTGGTGATGAACTACGGCATAAACCCTTCTCAGTCTAGAGAGTAGACCAGTGCCCTGTAGTAATAGTAATAGGCATCAATAACCTATGACAGTCCAATACTGGCCTTAAGGACTCTCTCAAAGGGAGGGTTTTCCCATAATCACCATTATAAGTAGACGGGTAGTGGTTGGATGTAGACCAGAGGACGCTGCTGTCCATTCTCCGATATATTCCCTAAGTCGCCTCGTACAACACCGACGGGCAGAGGAGGTATGGTGACAACTGTATTCTGATTTGCCGTCACCACACCACACGCGGTATTATAATGATGCTTAAGGAAAACTAACTTTACACAAAAAGTACGTCGCCATGCCAACTAACCAGTCTGTCCCGCCGCATTAGACTAAGACAATAATGTCCAAATCAGATACTAGAAGCTCAGCGCCCATAATTTCTTCCTAGAAGTGCCTCGAGCTAAATAGTTGGTGCTAGCTAGCATTTAAACATCCTTGTTCAGCTTGATTGACTACTGCCATTTCGGAATTAAAACTATCTAAGGGCGCTTACATACGCAAATTATAAAAAATAAGTATATCTTCTACATATGAATACGTGAGGAAAAATCTTTGAAACCCTTATTACGAAAATTAAGTGGACGGAGTAGTATGAAATTTCCTACACTGATGTTTTATATGAAGAAGGAGTTTATGCATAAAACAAACATGAAATCAATTAAAGAAACATTGCACACATTACCATGTTTTTGACACATACATGCATAAATAATCTTTTTTAATCATTTTTTTGGGATTATAATTTGTTAAAAAAACAGGCAATTTCACAGTGTAGCCTTGGCGAAATCTGCGATTAATAAATAAAATAAATAAATAAATATACCACGACAAAACACACATCGCCATCTAGCCTTAAAGTAAGCGTAGCTTGTGTTATGGGTGCTAAGATGCCTAATGAATATTTTTATGAATTATGTACATAAATACTTAGAATATACATATAAACACCCAGGAACTATTCATGCTCGTCACACACTACATTTTCCAGTAATGGGAATCGAACCAACGGCCTTGGTCCGGCAACAAATGTTACATCTCTCTCAAAATTCATTAAAGAAGTATGTAGTTTTTGACAATAGGACCTTAAATGTGCAAACTTACACTTTAAATTAATTATTTGCCGTACTAACGAATTATCGGTTCTGCACACAGCAGACCCCACGAGTTATTTAAATCGAGATATTTAGCATGTTTTACGTTACTATCTTTACATCGTCAAGAGAAACATTTGCAGAAACTACCAATCAGCCAATCAAAAATCCCTGACCTCGCCGACCCGAGTGAATAGGACTTCGACTTCACTTCACTTTCGTGGACTACGGCCTTAAATCCTTCTCTTTGTGTGAGAAGACTCGTGTCCTGAAGTGGGCCGATAATGAGTTAATATGATGATGATAATGATTTATAGTTATTTATTAATTTATTTATTACTAGCTGTTGCCCGCGACTTCGTCTGCGTTTGATTTTGTTTTTTGATGAGGCATTCAATTTAAGTATTCAGTATCGCTAAGCCTTAAATGAGGGGTTTGCTGCTGCCGCTGAGGAGTTCTTTCCTCTATCGCCAACCACATTCATCAGATCTACACAAAGTTGGGGAAAAATTAAACACATATTATATACACCTCTATAGTACAAAAATAATTATTAAAATAAATCGGTTATAATTTGTCGGAGTTATGGTGTTAAATCGTCTAACACTTTCGTCCCCTCTCCCAAAGGAACCGAACTTAATGTCGAGATAAAAAGTATCCTATATTACTTCTAACACTTCCAAGAATATGTGTACAAAGTTTTATGAGGATCGGTTAAGTAGTTTTTGCGTGAAAGGGTTACAAACAAACTTACATTGACGTTTATAATATTAGTAGGAATAGGGATTTCTGCCGCTAAGCAGCATTGTGACTGAAGGGCTTGGTTGCCGTGTAGGTTGATTGACACAAGGTAGCACGTTGCTGGACGTGTTACTCGCATGCCCTGCGAAATGTTACCCTGTTTACAGGCGATGGTTTTGAACTTATCATCCGAAGGCCTATCTGCCAATTATTTCCAACTAAAATTTTATTTTTAAGCTGTACTTTTACGTGGTTATGTTATCAGTTTATTATAGTTTTTTTTTTCAAGAATTTAGAGTAGAAAATTTTGTTCATTGCCATTTCAGCTAGAAACTCTGCTTTTCAGTATTCTATTTAAAATAAATCCTGATTGAATGAGCTGACAATTTTTACTGTTTGTGAGCTTCCTAATAATATGGTACTTGAACTGTTTTTATTTTGTTCTCGTAGGTATACTTACCTCAATCCTTGACATATAAAATTAAAATAGTTAAATGGATTCCTTTCATAATTTATTGTACTAAATTTTATAAGTGACTGTTCCATTATTCCTATATGGTTTTATTGCTTTTATAATAGCTGTTTTTTATCAATGTCACATATCAGAAACTAGACGAACAAAAAAACTGTGAAATGTAAAAATTAACATGTCACTATACCTAATCCACTCAGCTTAGCTATACAGTATTGGCCCCTCTACAATATGGCATAACAACAGTTATTCTTTAGCTAGATGTTATAAACTGGTTTATGGCCGCGATTTTACCCGTGAGGAAATTTAACTTAAATATACCATAAGATCCGATTGGCACAGTGGTCAGTGACCCTGTTTTGTGAGTAAAAGGCTTTAGGTTCGATTCCGAAAACTGGAAAATGTTTGTGTAGTAAACAATATTTCAGTGCTGAGTGTTTATCTGTATATTATAAGTATTTATGTATATGATTTGTAAATATTCATTAGTTGTCTCAGTACCCATAACACAAGCTACGCTTACTTTGGGGCTAGATTGCGCTATTTGTATTGTTGTCATATATTTATTTATTTATTTAATTTATAACTCTTAAATATCCGTAGGACTGATTTTGATAAATTAAATTTTATAAGAAGCGGTGATAGGCTTATAGGTAAGGCATCAACTTCCTTTTCAGAACATCGATTTAATCTTCGGCACACTAAATTTCCGGAATTTGGCGTTTTTAATTTAAGCACTTGATTTCAAGGCAAGGGTAAACCATCAACTGCAATAACCTATCACAGGCACTTATTCATACATAGATGTCCCCATTATTGCGAAGCATTACCACCAAATTCGTTAATTTATAACAAAAGCTAGGGTGGTTCAAAACGAGCCCTGGTCTAAGTATTTTTTTGTTATCACCATTTCAGAGTCAATTAATTTATTAGCTACTAGCTGTTGCCCGCGACTTCGTCTGCGTTTGATTTTGTTTTTCGATGTGGCATTCAATTTAGTTGTAGTGCTAAATAATTTAAAGCATTCAGTATTGCTAAGTCTTAAATGAGGGGTGTGCTTCTGTCCGCTGGATTTCTGTCCTCTATTTCCTACCACTTTCATCAGATATACACAAAGTTTGGGCAAAATTAAACACATATTACAACCTCCATAGTACAAAAATAATTATTTAAATCGGTTATAATTTGTCGGAGCTATGGTGTAAAATCGTCAAACACTTTCATCCCCTCTACCTGGTGCAGATTTCCCTAGCTGTCGCGAATTATAGAATATTTAGCTTAATGTTCATTATATACTTAAACAGAATTCCGAAAATAACGCCTGGTTCTATTCAACACCGGATCGCATAAAACTATAGTTTGACTGGAAAGAGTTCTTGCTAATTTAAGGAGGGTAGTTCGTAAACTACTGTCAATAATACGTATTTACAAAAGCACGTTAAATATTAATCATTTTCATATTAAATAGTTATTTTCTGTACATAAAAGTAATGAAATCGTGTTTACCTGATAAATAAACAATAAAATCATAAAGAATCGCGAGTGGTGGCGATATTTTAGTGTGATAAATTAGCTATAGTATTATTTGTGTGCGCGGTAGTGAGCTGTCAGTTATCGCTAAGTGTAACAATGAAGTGCCTTGCCTGTACTTACGAGTTAAACAAAGGCGAAATGATAAAATGCATTACTTGTAATGGGACTTATCATTATAAATGTTTAAACATGACCTCGGCCTACTTTGTAGACCATTTTTTGAACATCAAAAAATCATGGCGTTGTCCGTCCTGTGAAAATGTCACATCCAGACGTAAAGGTAGTGACACACCTGTCCGGCATCAGCTTGCTACGTCGGAAACAACTTTTGATTTGTCCAGCGGACTTGACGGATCTTGTCTGACTGTTGGTGAGTCTCATGCGAAAAAAAGTGACACGAACTCACCGGGGGCTATTTCCTATCATGAATTTGCTGTTCTTTTGGACACGAAGCTTGAGACTATGAAAGCTTCTTTAGCTAAAGACATCCGTTACGAGTTAAGCAGTACCCTTGAAAAGTTAAAGTCTGAGTTCTCTGCAACAACAGACTTCCTATCCGCTCAAATTTGTGATCTCAAAAAAGAGGTAACAAGTTATAAAAACAAATTCAATCACTTGGAATCCGTGAATCTAAGTTTACAGAAGTCCATTAATAGTCTTCAGACCGAGCTGAATGTCAAGGAGCAAGCCAACTTGGCCAACGACGTGCAAATAACGGGAATACCGGAATTTGAAAATGAATCGTTAATCCATGTCATAACTACAGTGGCAGCTAAAATTGGAGTAAAAATTGAAGAACAAGACATAGCTAGTACTGCCCGCATGGGTCCGAAGCGAGGTGCTGTTGACTCATCGAATGCCACATACTCCTTTCGCTCAAGGCCAATCGTCGTTAGACTTACGCGTCGATCAACTCGCAATGAGCTTCTCAAGAACGCGCGTATTCGACGTGGCTCAACTACCGGTGACTTGGGCTTGCCGTTGCATGAGCCCAAACGTTTTTTTATCAATGAAAGACTCACCAAGGTTAACAGACAAATCTTCATCAAGGCGCGCGATGCAGCTCGGTCTTCGAAATGGAGATATGTTTGGACTAAAGAAGGTAGAATTTATGCCCGACGCTCGGAGTCCAGTGAAGTACACTTATTGCAAACAGAAGCTGAGGTGGAAAATCTGTTTACTGGTTCTAGTGTTACACACAGTGAAGATTAACTTTACCTATTTTTTTTATTTTCTTAACTTTTACAGTGCATTTCATATTTATAATTTGTCCTATAAACCATGTATGAATAAAACAATTACTGAAATTCATAAACTGAGTAAATATATATGTACTATTTTTGTTATTGAATATATAGTCTCATTTTTGTGCACTTATATAGAATACTTTAATCGAATTTGTATAGTCGGTATGCGTCAGGATAGATGTATTGTAATTTATTTATTTTTTTTTTTTTAATTATCTGTACATACACTTCGTTTTGTTATTGCGTTGCGTGCCAAAAAAAAGTGTTCGTGCAATCCGAATCTCTATTCGCTTATTTATTTTTTTATTTTTTTTTTTTTTTCTCATTTCAATTATTAGTCATCTTTTTCAATTAGTAGTTCCTATTTCTTATTTAAGTCATACTTAAAAATAAAAGGCAAAAAGTCTAATTTCTTAAAATTAGGTTTATTCAATGCAGGGTCGCTAACTACTAAGCATGATGAGTTTGCTGTCACATTGCAATCTCATTCACCTGATATCTTGGCTATAAACGAAACTTGGCTTAAAGCAGGCGATGAGGCTCGTGCACCCAATATACAAGGCTACAAACTCATTCATCTGCCACGTCCAACTGAAGTCCGCTCCCGTGGTGGGGGTGTGGGATTCTATGTTAAACGAGGATTTAGAGTCCGTAAGTGTGCACACCCCTCGGGGCTGGCAGAAGTTGAACAGATGTGGATATCACTTAGTATAAATTTACATAATATTTTAATAGGCACTGCTTACAGACCACCTTGGCTCGACATAGACAAATTTTTTGATGCCCTAACAGACTCCGTTTTATTCTTTTCCAAATTTGATGAGATTGTTTTGCTTGGTGATTTTAATATTAATCTGCTCAATAGTTCCAGCAACAGTTTTCAAAAATTAAAAAATTTTTTAACCTGCTGTAATTTTAATAACTACGTTGCTGAACCAACTCACTTCACATCACACAGCCGTACACTCATAGATGTAATATGTTCAAATATTCCAATTATTAATCTTAGCGTTAATCATAATCCTGAACTTGGCGGCCACGCAATGATTTTAGCAGAAGTAAAAATAAAGAAACCCAAAATTCCATCCAAACGAATAACCTATCGACAAATTAAAAACATTAATATTATAGATTTTAATAAAGACCTTGAGAACGTAAACTGGAGTGCTATTATTAACGAGCAATGCATTGATAGTATGGTGGAGTTATTTAATGAAAAAATTCTTAACCTCTATAATAAGCATGCCCCTGAATTAACATTAATTGCTAAAGATAAATATAGTCCTTGGATAACTAGTAATGTTCGTCTTATGATGAAATTGCGTGATAAGGCACATGCAAAATATAAAAAATTAAAAAACTATGAAAATAAAACCAACTATAAAAATTTAAAATATCTTTCTGAGTTCAGTGCTAATAGTGAAAAAAAAGCTTATTATGATTATAATATAAATGCACATTTACATAATTCGATTTATCTTTGGAAAAATCTCAAGAAACATGTCCTACCAAGCTTTAAAAACACTAGTGACCTACCAGAACATTTTGATAATCCCGATGTAATAAATGACCATTTTTTAAATATACCTGGTGATAATGATATTGAACCGTCTGTTTTAGACTATTTCGAGACTCTCTCCGCGGTTAGTAGTTTTGAACTGGAGACTGTACATGATTATGAAGTAGCAAAAATTATACTAGGAATTAAATCTAACGCACGAGGAATAGACGAAGTAAACTTGGATATGATTATTCTTACACTACCGACTACTCTTAACGTCATCACAGCTATAGTTAATAAATCAATATTATCTACGAAATTTCCTTCATGCTGGAGAACAGCCTTAATCTTACCTTTACCCAAGAATAATAACCCATCTGAAATCAAGGATTTAAGGCCAATAAGTATTCTTCCATATCTTTCTAAGATTCTTGAAAAAGTTATTTACAACCAAGTCATAAAGTATTGTGAAAAAAATAATTTATTACCATATTTTCAATCAGGGTTCAGGAAAAATCGTAGCACATCTTCCGCTTTATCAGACGTCATAGATGATTTACTCACATCCCAAGATGCAGGCCAGGGTAGTATCCTTGTTCTGCTAGACTTTTCTCGTGCGTTTGACTCTATTAATATTAAGCTAATGCTTGCTAAACTTTCTTACTACGGGTTTTCTTCAGCAACTGTGCAATGGTTTGCTAGTTACCTTCAGAATAGAATGCAACAAGTTGTTATACGAAAAACCGATGGAAAAGACCTAGTTTCAACTCTAAAGCCTGTTAGTAGAGGTGTTCCTCAGGGGTCAATTTTGGGTCCTCTGTTATTTATTTTGTACTCTGCCGATGTAATTAACTGTATGGAAAACTGTCAATATCATTCATACGCTGATGACCTTCAAATTTATGTTCCTGTTAATCACCAAGACGTTAATAACGCAGTCGGGCAATTGAATAAAGTCCTTGATAAAATTTCACTGTGGTGTCAACATAATGCTCTTATTCTGAACCCTATTAAGTCTAAATTTATGGTAATAGGATCTAAAAAGCAAGTTAGTAAAATTTTAACTTACCAGCCAAAGTTGAATATCAATGGAATATGCCTTGAACATGTAAGTGATGCTCGTAATCTAGGACTTCGAATGGATGAAAACTTACGTTTCGAAAAACATGTAGTAGATCTAGTACGAAACTGTTTTTATAGACTAAAAGTACTGTACAGGATTAGACCTTACATTAACATCAATCTTCGAATGAAACTTTGTGACACGCTGGTACTTTCGAAACTAAATTATTGTTTTACTGTTTATGGTCCATGTCTTTTAGGTAAATCGTGGCGATTAATTCAGCGCATACAAAATGCTTGCGCCCGATTTTGCTTTACTATTCCGCCCAGATCTCACATCAGTCATTTTTTAAATGATCATGACCTACTAAACATGAAAAATAGATATAATCTGCTAGTAGGCACTCTTCTTTTTGGTGTTGTTAAAACAAAAGAACCACCATACCTGTATAGGAAATTAGTTTGGCGCGACCCTAGCTACGGTAAAAGAACTACAGCGCCACCACTATCGATGCCACGCCACAGGTCTGCAGCATTTCGTGGCAGTTTTAAATATCTTGCCACCAAATGCTGGAACGACATCCCACCGCCTTTTAGAAATGCCAAATCAAAGTTTTGCTTTAAGAAATTATATCGCTTTTATCTACTGAACATTCAAAAATCTAATGTGGCACTATCTTACAATAGTAACTACTAAAAAAAAAAAAACTAAAAATTATTATCTGACTAACATACTTTTCCATTACTACTTAAACAAAAATGAATTTTCATCTCCTTTCCATAATGAAGTTTACTTTCTTTTATCAAGTTTATATATTTTTTTATTTTTTTTATACGTGATTTCATAACCGGACTTCCCTCAACTAAATAGGTACTGACAGAACACCAGCGTTGTGGGTACATTAGTATCCGGAACATTAAGCTGAGTCAGAACCTTTTTATTGGCACGACACAAATCTTAGACTTAAGCTATTATTAAATAAGTACTACCTAAATGTTTAAGTTACTCCGTATGTAAGTCTGTTTGTGTTGTTCTGATAAATAAACAAATTCTATTCTATTCTATTCTATTCTAATTTCAAAAAAAAAAAACCGCCTGGCCTTGAAATTTCTTCTTTTAACTCTTCTTATAAGTTGACCTTCCGATAGCCCTTAAGTAAGTCGGTAGCTATGTATTAAGTTGATTTATAAACAGGAAAATAACAAAAGAATTATTTCGCTTTTGGCGCTACCACATTATGCATGGTCATAAAATTTACATAATTGCATATTGTTGTCAATAATGGGATTTATTTATTGAAAATTGGAATATTTATCGAAAAAATGTTGATTTCTTTATTTTTTAACCGCAACAAAACAACCGCATAACATTGATTATTTATACTACCTATGTAGCTGCAACGACTGCTCAAAGATTTTTTATCCATTGAGAACGAAAGAATAAAATATAAATTACTTATTTCGTTCAGTACAAGGAAAAAATTATAATTCTTTGATTGATTTGTTATTATCGTAGAATCACCGATATCCAATAACAAAGCAAACAATATGCGATTTGATACGACTGAAAAATAATTGTTTGTTTTATTTTGGTGCTTCTTATTTTTTGGATAAAATATACCTATTTACGGGGTGGAAATCGGGTTAAGTGGGATTTTTACCCGCTAAAACCTGGCGGCCATCCGGCACATATTTGGGAGGCTGCAGGATTTCTGAAAACCACACCGGTGCCTCCCTTGTACAACGCATATAGAACTCGGCCAGGGAGAAAATAATCCCCCCTCCCCTTGATGAGTCAAGAGCTCCCTCTACAGTATACACAGCGTCTTCGCCAGCGGACACGAGGGCCCTGATTTCTGACTTCATTCGAACGTAGACCCTTACCACGGTCATAGGGTAAGTAGGAGTAGGGGTAAGGTAGGGGTGTTCGGCCTGAACCACTATTAGTTCAAAAGTCCACCAAGTCCGAAAAACGTCGAACCAAGGCGAGGTCCGAGTCCTCCAAGGAGACACCCTCGCCTCGACTCGACGCCCGCCATTTCTCGCTCATGGCGAGCTTTCGGCTCGCCCCTCTCTCCCGATGAAGCCGTAGCAACCCGTCAGGTAGTGCTCGGTAAGTGTCCTTCCGAAAAAGAAGAGCTCTTACTCTAGCCGACTCAACCCCATGTCTCTTCATCTGGGCCTATTGCTCAGACGGTGATTGGTTAAAATAAATCATCATCGTCATCGACCATGATGATAGATTTATTTACATTACCGGCCCACTACTGGGCACAAGTCTCCTGTCAGAGTAAGAAGAGTATAGGCCGTATTCTACCATTCCAAGTGCGGATTGGTAGACTTCACACGTTTCCTCACGATGTTTTCCTTCACCGATTCAGGCAAGTGATATTTTAATTGCTTGAATTAAAAACGCACATAACTCCAAACCGTCAGTGGTGTGGTAGCGCTCGAACTCAGTCTCCACAAAAGGAAAGGCGAAGCTTTACTCACTAGGCTATCACCGTTTAAAATATACGAGGGGGTATGTGGGGCGGAGGCGACGGCTGTCACTGCTGGAAGTACCGATTGGGCGGACAAATTTATGAAAAGAGGCACCAATGACGCGCGCCCTCCGCATCCTCAATGTCATATCAGAGCAATGTGATTTGTATTGTTGCACTCTGAGTGAATTCACAAGGATCGCAATGTGGGTTATTTGTTACAGGAATAGGTAATTAAATATTATAATATTTACATTATTTTTAAAAAAAAGCTACACTATCCCATTCGGTTTAAGCATTCTGTAATGATATTGTTAGAATAAGAATATAAATAAATAAAATAAAAAAATACCTAGCTTAAATTAATTCAGAATCTTGACTTAGCTCGTTGCAAATTCGCAAGTTGTTGATTTAGCTATAGTTCTTGCAGGCGTTCTTCTTACGAGTTTTCTGCGACACGAGCTTGTAATCTGGCTTGTAAATCATTTCAAATTTGAGCCAATTTAGTTCAGGAATTGAGACGTGAAAGAATAACATACATCCAAACAATCAGAAATTTAGAAAGGAAAAAAGAATTTTGTTAATATCATTATGCACTCACTCACTCGTATGTACACGATATACTGTAAAATATAACCACACCTATTACAAAGTGAGAGCAGTGTAAGTATTGACTTTTTGGCGCTATTTAAATACTCGTGACCCGGTCAAATCGAAATCCTTTCTGTTATTGTAAGTCGTAGGTATATCATAAGCGAAAGTATGTTAGGCGATTGGATCGTCCTTCTTTCAGTAACTGAGCAATCGATCGATCTTATCTTCTGCGTGGAGTTTGTTAAAAATATGCTACTTTGTAAAATCTTTTTTGTTCGATGGCGAACTGACTTCGGGCTATCGGCTCCTAAAGTAGCTCGGAATGCTCACGTTAATATTAATACGAGTTGAATTGAAGTGGAAACCATTTGTTTTCATGCACGATAGGAGACAAAAATTATACGCCCTAATTATTTCCCCTGACAAGGGATAAAATTAACGTCACCACCTGCCAAAGGAGGTAAATAGGAGAAGCTTAAGCGTAAGGTTGCTATTTAAATACTCGTGACCCGATTAAATTGTTGTTGTAATCATAAAAGCGAAAGTATGTTAGGCTGTTGGATTGTGCTTCTTTCAGTAACTGAGCAATCGATCGATCTTATCTTCTGCGTGGAGTTTGTTAAAAATATGCTACTTTGTAAAATCTTTTATGTTCAATGGCTTCGAACTCGGCCCACCGAAAGTGAAGCCGAAGTCCTACCTACTGGGCTATCACCGCTTCAGTAAAGTAAAAGCATATTGAAATTTTCCGAAAAGTTAGAGGTCGGGTAATCGAACTGGTTTACCCAAATGAGAGGCAGCAGCTCTTACCTGTTGGCTATCACCGCTTGTATTCAATAATACTTATTCGCAATACCTTTCGATTCCAGGTGCTGCTATCGAGCTGCTTGATAGAGATCTCATGTCGACCGTCAAATACAGAGTAAGCTACAAATAATGTTTTTATTTTATTACATAAGGGAAGCAGTATCGTGCATGGGATGTTTTACCAGGGAAGGCATGAAACAGACAGATATATATGAAAAAACAACAACACAAATCGTACTCTGTTGCTTAATTTTTATATCTCTGTAACTCCTGTTTTGTTTGGTGTACAATAATAGTGTATTCATTCATTCATTCATTCACAAAGGGTACCAAGTTGAAATTGGAAACACATGTAATTTTTCCAATTTTAACTTGTAAATCAATCAAGTTCAAAGCACAATCAATGGTTCAATTAATCATTTATAAGCCGTTTGACTGTTGCAAGCATAATAGTTCATACAGGTGTTCGTAATTTAAAAAGTAGTTATTACAGTCCTACCTTATCTATTGGTTAAATATGTCACTAATGCCCGTTTTCACTAAACCTAGGAACCTCCGTAATAGGAGGCATAGTGATTTAGGTGATTCCTAGAAAAACATTTCACGACGACGTCCGGCACATAGGTCCGGCACGATCATAGAGTTTAGGGCACTTAAACTGAAACTTTCCCGATGAAAAAAGTATAAACTCGGTTTTTTTAATAACCCTATGTCCATACGGAAATTGAAAAATATGATAATACAAACATTCATTAGAGAAATCGGGCAAAAAGCTCACTTGCATACGATCCTTGTCATCTTAAACATTCACACATAATGATAATGTCAAATATGTTTATAACTCAGCTTTGTCTTATTCAGGATGATAATTTTAACAGCCCACAGAAGGTATGAGATTTTGTTTAATCTTTATCGGTTATTCTTTCCATTAAACTTGAAATTAATAGTTGCATGTTAATGCTGTATGGTCAGATAATAATTTATTATACAAAACATTTGATATTTGTTGGAAAACAGTAACTGCTGAGGTTCTTGCCGGCTTCTTCTGTAGAATCTGCCTTCCGAATCGGTGTTAGAGTCACTACAAACG
This sequence comes from Pararge aegeria, assembly GCF_905163445.1. Classification (NCBI taxonomy): domain Eukaryota; kingdom Metazoa; phylum Arthropoda; class Insecta; order Lepidoptera; family Nymphalidae; genus Pararge; species Pararge aegeria. Next base: position 18,551,850 of record NC_053187.1, read on the forward strand.
GACTGACTTTACTTTCCAAAGTGCTTATATTAGGCCTATTTGAAATAAATGAATTATTATTTTATTTTTTGAATTTTGATTTTGATATTTCATTACCTTTTTGATTAAATTATTCCCATCTAAGAATTATACATGCTACACGACTGGCAATATTCTTCATTTTGTATCATTTGCATACCCTGTGCATACCCTCTATGCACGCCACTGACATCTATCGGTTACAATCATGATGAAGATGATAAAATGTGCGTGCTCAATGCCTACCCTGGTCGACACCGTATGTACGCCTCTGTTGATTACAATCCACAATGAGTCCCTTTTAAACATATTTTTCCATAAAGTATTATTGTATACTATTGTTCCTTTTTTCTATTATTTATTTAAAAAGCTTGAAAATATAAGTCATTGACCAAAATGTCTAAAATAATAAAGAAACTTTCATCATCTTTCATCATCACAGCTTAATGTAGAACCAATATGAAAGGCATGTATGTATCTAACATTAATGGACGGACAGAGCTTTAAGGCAGACAATATAAAAAGACAGATAAAATTGATAACTAAAGACTTGAAATATTGCTCAAATTAAAGATATATTATTTACAAATATCTTAAACACAAAAAAATCTCGGGTCTTTTCGACAGAATTTTTAATATTATCGTGAAAATGGTGACCAAATGTACATATTAATTAAAATTATTTTTAATAAAATAAATAACACAATTTTATATTAAGTTCAACTAATTTAATAATAAATTCAATGCACTTTTTGACTTCATATGTAATTAAATGTAGCATAGTTTTTTCATGCCTATTTTATTTATTTAAGTATAAATTAAAATAAATGTGTAATTATTTGTACAGAAATATGAATATTTATTTTTTAAAAGAAAACATGTGCGCACATAACTAACATAATAATTACCTAATCAAGAGTGAAATTACTTTAAACTCACCCGGGCCGGGGCAAAGGTTCAGGTATGCTGTTCACTGTATTTTGTAATGAAGTCACCGCTTATCACACACGCTATAATAATAATCTGCTTTGCTTGAGGAAATCTAAATAGAAATTAAATATATCTCTTTAAACTAAATGAATCTCATTTCAGGTCGACGGTGCTTCCCGAAGAAATCTCTAGTAAAGAGCCAAAAGCAATCGCAGACCAAGTAGATGGATCTATTTACTATCAGGCAGATACTGATATAAACGAACAAGAAGACAGTACCAAAGAAATCGTAGAGAAAATTAAAAAAATTAATAGTATTTTGAATAAACCGCGTCGCCCACAACTAAATTTGAATACACAATACAATGAAAAATTCAATGGAATAGACGAGGAAACACTTGAAAAGATTAAGCAGATCATAGCTTCAGAGAAATTTCATCCGCATTCAAAAACAAAAAATCAACCAAAGAGCAGTGACTTAGACAACGATGACAGAAATCCATATTCGAGAGCTTTCAGACTAATGCCTAACATGGGTTATCCAAATACGATTCCTATCCCTGTGCCATATTATTATCCATACGCATTAGATTACCCAGTTGTTGTAGCCCCCGATACCAATGAAATACGTTCTAAATACGCATATAACAATCTAAAGTCAACCGTACCAAGTAATTTAAAATCGGTAGTTTCGAATGAACCATATCAAACAAGGCAAGAACAACAACCAATATTCCCTGGTTTACCTTCATTTCCTTCGTTTTCTGTGGAAAGTCTCTTTCAATTTAGACCATTCAGTCAACTATTTCCTGTATTAATAAAAAATCCTTTTGTTGCATTTACTCAGGGGGGTGGATGGGACAATTTTATTGAATATGGACAAACCGCTGACGTTTGCAGTAGAAAACAAAAATCTTCAGATGATGAATATATTGAGATAATTAAAAAACTGATGAAACAAAATGATGATGCAGTAAAATCTGATAATCACCGAGGCAACGAAGATGTTCGTTCTGATAAAAATTCTCGAGAGTCACGTGCTCTTCGAAAGCCAACTTCTCTTAATGGTGCATCTGAACAAGAAGCTGGGAGTAAAAATGCCAGGAAGATTTACACGACTAAACCTATTACACGTAAAACAACAAAAAAACCGTTAAATATTGATGAGAGCGACGATTTAAAAAGTGATTACGAGGGATCTCTACGTTTCCCTTTCAGTAGTGACTTTTCTTGGTTCGGAGATAGAAAACCAGTAGCACCCAGTCCTGGTTTCTTTATAAATAAACTGAGAGTTCGTAAAGGAGGAGTAGCTATTGCTGGTCCAGGAGGCGTTGCGACGGCTGGTAGAGGAGGTACAGCCATTGTTGGTCCAGGTGGACTAGCTTATACTAAGCCAGGTGGTTTGGCTATTGCTGGTCCTCACGCACGCGTTGTTGCTCTATCGGAACATCATAATTTTAATGACTTTGTATCTCGTGCAATTAAGTTAGACGATAATAGACGAGCATCAGAACCAATAAGAGAAGGGAAGCTAGTAGCAACCGGTCCTGTTATTTATTACCACCCTACCGAAGCACCCACCGAAGAAACATGATCCTTACCCTTTTACTTATAAATTGCTTAGCATTACTAACATTTAGTTATTTTTGACTAATAGATTCCTGGAGTCCGTGAAGAAGAATGTTCGTGAGAATGGCCGAGAAATAAATACCGATGTTTATAACTATGATGGGGAGAAATTTGTAAGGAAACTTAATGAAGATCCAACCTACGTGATTCATATAAATCCAAGGGCTTTTTCTCTCAGTGGAGATAAAGGCATTGCTATCTCAAATCCTATATCACGAGTGGTAATACGTCGTGGTGAAATTGTCTCTGTAATTCATAGCCCTAAAGCAACTGCTGTTGTTGGTGCGGGTGGTGTAGCCCATGCAGAATCAGAACTTAATGTATACGAATATGACCCCAACTAATATTATTTATTTGTATAGAATATTCTTACAGTGTAAAAAATTGTAAAAACTTTAGAAAACGAAGTGCTTAATTCAAAAAACATTTTCGACAAAACTTGAAAGTGTTTTTCGAATATTCGAGAAAGTATAGTTTTGTAGTTATCGATTAAATTGTTGCAATAATGTAAGTTATTTGCTAAATTATATTATTTACCCAAAATATTACGCTGTTTAATTTTTTTCAATACAATACATTCGATAAATTCCATTTTTCCTTTAACATTTTATTCACAAAGTATGATATTAAAAATATTAAGATTAAAATATTGTTCGCATGATGGTGATCATGGGTGATAATGTTCGCCTGGCAATTATATATTTCGGGTTCGACTCCCAGTTTAATGATTTAGATTGAATGAGCTTTGGAAACTATGATGGAACGTAGAATTAACGAGCTTTGGCAATTATGGTGGTACGTGACTTAAGTGCAAATTTCAGGCAAACTTACAATAGCAATAACTGAAAACAATGTTATTGTAATACAATTTCAATAAGGCGCAAAGTGATCGATTACTAAATATGATTCATTATAATTTAATAGCGCTGCGATTCAATACATACCCTTCTACGGTGGAGCAAAAGGACAATATTTAGAAGTTAAGAAAGATACAAAAGGAGCTGTTCTCAGCGAAAAAGTCGTAGCAGAAGAAAGTATAAGTAGCGAAAACATTTTGAAAAATACCGATGAAAACCTACTTTCTAAAGTGCTAGCAGCTAATTTACAGAATCTGAGATCACTATCTAGCAATCTATTAAAAATACAAAATTTAGGAAGAAAAACTGGCACGTTAGGAAATCAGGAAAGGCTAAGATTCAAAAATCAACTGTTTTCACTTGGTGAAGCTGCTTCTAATACAATTAAGTTGATAGATGAAATTGGTGAAGACGTTGATGTATTATTTAAAAGAAACGCTACGCTTTTAAGACAATATGGTGGGAGCGACGAAGAAGACGTAAGTATGTTTATATTTTCTGTAACAAATGCACTTATTATGTCTAGAACTTAATAAGTCTATAATAATAATATTTTATAATTTACACTATTGGACTAAAATACTACAATTGGATAGAAGCAGGCGTTACTTTGCGGAAATCCATAATATATTATGAAATTTAAGCTTAATTTGCTATACTCCGCGAACAGTAGGAGATTCTGTATGGTGTTATTTATAATTTCTTCAATCCGCGTTAAAGCGCTTAACAATTATTCATTGTAAAGTCAACATCCCCTGAGAAAGCTCCGGTTTCGGAGCAAATCGTGCGTCGAGGGTACATTGCCGAGGATCTGTTTGGTGTGGAGTATACGGATTGAAGAAATTATAAATTACATCATACAGATTCTCCTGCGGTTCTCGGAGTATAGCAAATTAAGCGTTATTTTCATAATTTAAAATACTACTATATACTACTATACTAATATCACAACACAATATGAGAATACGTAAACTCGATAGTTTAAAGTATTGTATGAGTTTTAAAGTATTGTTTAAAGTCGAGAAGGTATAAAAAGCGGTGCAAACGATGCAAACGATGCGAACGAAGACTTCTTTGCTGTTCTCAAAAAAAATGCTACAAAGCTCGCGTAAAATTATCATTGACACTAAAAAAGCAGTTTTAAACCTTATCATTGTGCACTCCATAATTTACTATTGGCCACTATAAAATGATTAATTTATTATATTAAAGGTGGGCGAAGAAGGCATCAGCATTGACTCTTCAGATTCTGGCGAAACATATGACCACAGTCTCATCGCTGAAGCCAATCCTGTCGGTTAGTAGAAAGGATCAAGTATTTTAAATACCAAAATTCAAGGCCTAATATGAACTTTTGAAACGTCAAGTCTGTCCGTTTGTAGTGTCTGTACCACCGGTTTGGAAGGCAGATTCTACTGAGAAGAAACTCAGTAGTTGCTCTTTTCCAACATCAACATTTACAATCATTTTTCTATCTGGCGGGAGATGAGAGCGAGGCTGACTGCTTCCATTCTACCTTGTCATTAAGGAATTCATCGTGAGGAAACCTGCATGCCTGAGGGTTCTACATAATGTTCTCAAAGGTGTGTGGAGTCCACCAATCCGCACTGGGCCAGCGTGGTGGACTACGGCCTTAACCCCTTCTCATTGTGGGAGGAGACCCGTGCCCTGAAGTGGGCCGATAAAGGGTCGATATGACTGCAAGTAAACCCGTGACTAATCTCATCTGATAGTGATATTCAAAAATAGTAGCGGGCTAACATTTTAGGAGTATGGCGGTTGAAATAAACCCAAACTCTAAATAGGTTTCTAAACGTTATTATACCGAGCCTTTGTCGGTAGGGTAACGTCCACGGCCGAAGATTTAAGACCAGAGAAAGTCCAGGAAATGTAAATGCCCAAATTGCCCTGTACCCTAGTTATAAAAATAGCTCTTACTGCGCTAGGGATTTTAGTAGTACTAGAGCTTTTTGTGACAGAACCCATCCGGGGAAGTACCACCATGCTAATTTCTACCGCTAAGCGGCATTGTTGCGATGCAGAAAGTGCTCCTGTCATGCCCTGCGAAGTGTCTCTGAAGCTCTGTTTATAAGCAATGGTTGCCCACTTACCATCAGGTGGGCTATCTGCTTGGTCCGTCAATTATTTTTTTTTTCTTTTATTCGACTACATGTTAGCCCTTGACTCACATGGTGGTACGTGATGATGCAGTCTAAGATGGTAACGGGATAACCTGTTAGGGAGTATGGTAGCTATACCCCTCGGCTTCTACGCGACAGCACACCGGAACACTAAATCGCTTACCGGCACGTCTTTGTCGGTAGGGTGGTAACTAGCCACTGCTAAAGCCTCCTCCAAAGACCAGACCAAACCTGAGAAAATTCAGAAATTGCTCCAGCCAGGATTCTCCTACTTAAATTCACAGAGCTCATCGTTGCGCCAGGACGGTTGTCAAACTATAAAAATGAAAAAAAGAAGTCGGCAAATGCTGGTTTATATTTAAATTGTTCACAACAAGTATACTGTTTTCCAGGTCTAGCAGTAGTTGGAGAGAATGGTTTGGCAGCGTCCCGTCCGATGGCGACAGCTGTGGTCAGTTCTGGTGTTGCCATCGCAAATCCGATCAGCACAGCCATAGCCGGATATGACCCCACATACCTCGGCATTAACTACAATGCCCATCAGCAAAAGTCGCACAAAATAAATGGAAAATCATACTGAAATGTATTTAACAATAAAAAGAGTGAATAACTAGTTTAATTATATTAATACTTTTTAATACGAACTATGAATGCTGGCTTCATTGTCAGCTCCAGAGCCATCAGTCATCTTTCAACCAACTATCAAGACTATCCAAGTATACCTAAACTATAACGAAAGTGACGTTATTCGTTTTTTTAGTTGATGCCTTAATTCGGCTAGGCCGTTGAACTCATGTTTATGGAATAAAGTACAAAGATACCTACCTTACCCTGGACATGGGGGTAGTTTTTAATCCCTAACCTAACCATATTAATATTTTAAATGAATGTATGTTCGTTTGTTTATTGCATATATTCAGTTAAGCCCTTATTTAGTGAAATTCGACACATATATAAGATACTTTTATCTTTTCCGCGAAAAAAGGATCCTATAATACAAATGACTTATCTTTGTGCCAAATTTTTTAACCCCCGACTCAAAAACGACGGTTTGTAAGAAGTTTGACGTATCTGTGTGTGTGTATTTGGGTGTGTGTGTGTATTTGGGTGTGTGTATGAACAGTGCCATACACACAACAGTGTCCATAGCTGTTTTATAAAAATCTGTCAAAGATGGCCGCCACCACAAAATGGCGATGTGCATGTTTTTTCACAACTCTTACAATTATTTTACTCTTGCAATTCTCACAAGTAGCATACAAACAAATATAATAACAAATAAAAATAGCATATAAATCAAATAAAAGGGCCTTTTATATAATTTACACGATATTTAAAGTCGTGTCTTTTTTATTTTAAGTTTATCTAGCACATCTGTATCTTAAATACAGGTATGTACGTCCACATAACATTGCGTAGAGCCAGATACAGATACAGATCTGGGCGACATATACCAACCGTGATTATATGGCAATCTAGTTACGTGATTATAATAGTAAGGTGTTTGTAAGTATTATAATGTTTTAAAATTATATTGCTGCTTAAACGACTAAATTCGTTAAGAAAACGAACTGTCTGTCTGTTATTTCGCAAATAATGACTCTTTTAAAGCTAACAAAATTATTTGAACAATATGTATTTAATCGATAAGTCGGTTAAAAATACGAGTAATTTTATAGTAGTATTGTATTGCATTCATTTCAGACTACGTAGTGTAAGTTATTCACAGTAAACTTAACATCTATGTTAGTTAATATAATTAATGTCACTATTTACTACAGCCGACATCCAGTGTGCTTTAAATACACTAGGGACGAAAAATACCGATTTTTCCTAAAAATTGCGAAGATGTCATCAACTCGGTTCTCGGCAATACCAGACCAATACCAGTAATATCTTAAAGATATTATTATATTGGACTCGAAGAGCATTCAGAGACCTTTATTACAGTATAATACTGAAGGACGACTGGAGCAGTGGGCAGCGACCCTGCTTTATGAGTCCATGGCCGTGGGTTCGATTCCCACAACTCGAACATGTTTGTGTGATGTCTGGGTGTTTATCTGTATATTATAAGTATTTATGTACATTATTCATTAAAATATTGTAGTAGTATATTTATTTTATTTAATTAACCCAAAGAGTATAGAAGGACTGACAAAAGGAACAACGTAACCTTCACCTCTTTTGTCTCTTTTGTACAGTGAGTAAATCTGCGAGCTATACCCCTACGCTCCCTATAAATGTCACACTCATCTTTTAGTTCCTCTGTTACAATGTGCACCAGGTGAATGAACTTGAATACCCTGTTAAGTGCTCTGTACCGTACAATCTGACAGGGGGCACATAACTAGGGGAATAAATGCCTTCTGCAAATACCATAAGCGTGGTTTTCTTTATATTGCACCTACGCCCGTGCTTTCAGCATAGGTTTCGCACACACACAACAGCGCACACACCGAGGGATCCGGCAGCAGTATATCATCTGTATAACTAATGAGATTTGTGTAACTACTACAATAAATTTACCAACAAAGAACACTACCACGAGTATTTATAAAGTATAGTATTAAAGAGTTATATCCAAAGCGAAGTGAAGTAGGGCATCATTCGGACTCATTGGTACGATGAGGAACGACTGGTAGAAAAAGTTGGTGGCACGACCAGGAGCAAGCGGGAATATCAAATATATCAACCGTTATATGTATAGAATAGAATATCTTTGTTGGCTTGGATGTGGTACATATTTTTATTAAAATGATTATTTGTATCGCCTAACCACTCATTATATTGTACTCAGTAGTATGCTTCGAATTTTTATTCGAATCTAACTAAAATGTAAGACAAAACTATAAGCAATCTGCTCTGACATTCGTAGGTTTTTTTTATTACTGATAGGCCGCTTGACAGCAATCATGCCCGAAAGCAATGATGAGGTCTAGATTGGAGCACGCTTGCCTAGAAAAAGCCTATTCACTCTTGCTTTGTTTCCGGGAGGGCGATTCACTTCCTGGCGGTACGTATCAGAAACGTGAATAAAAACGTTTCATGCGTGTTAATGGAATATCAACCACATCAGGATGCTACCGCTCACGGTTTCTCGCTGTTCTGTGGTTGAACGGGAAAGGAGGAACAAGGTTGTGACGTTCCTGAGCACAATCACCGAAGTATATCCAGTAAAAAATATATATTTTATATACAATAAGCCGTTGCTCGCATTCTTCACTAGAGTTTATTATGATATATATATGGTCTGTTTTCCTAGAGTAAAAAATAGCCTATGTTACTCTCCGTTGTTTTAACTGACTCTATGCCGCAAATCAAGTTAATTGGTAAGGGCGTGAAAGACAAACAAACAAATAAACAAACACACTATCGCATTTATAGCATTAGTAGGGATTAAATAAAATGGGTGGAGAAGATGAGGAACTAGATCAAATAGTTCTTGAGCACACACTCCGAAATATATCCTGTAGGAAACCCCGTCGTGATGATTCCCTCCAAACTTTGAAGTTTTTTATTTCGCTGTCAATGACACACGGTTGCTAGAAATGCCATACAATTAATCACCTTACAGGAAAACAGTTTTGTAGTTTCCATGATTCAACTTTTTACTACGAACATAAATTTTAGCTGATGCACTATCAGTACTTCGTTTCATCCTTAATAAAAAAGCCATCACTCAGATGCCATCAGAAACTTGGACATACGCAGACTAACTAGAGTCACCTGATAGCTGAATAAGTTGCGGAGCTAAGATGATGGCTTCAGCAAGTAATACCGGAGGACTGATGGGTGCTAGGGTCTCAAGATGCTGAAGTGGTGACCCTGCACTGGTAAGCGCAGTGTTGGTAGAGCCCTCACTAGCTGGCCTCGATATCAAATGCAGGGAGTCGATGGACACGAGTGGCATCGAGCTGTGTGGAAATCCTTACAATAGACCTACGTCCGGAGACGTCCAACGGTTGAATTTAGGACGACGGTGAGGTTCTTCTATACTCCATATAAAATCTCTAACTGCACTCTAAAAAAAGAAAGCCAACTAAGAGAGATTTTCTCTTAGTTGACGTTATATAAATTATAACAATTATGATAATAAACATAACAACAAAAGCTGATTAGTTATAGCAGCAAGTTCATTATAGATTGAGCTAACAATGTAGGTATGTTCATTGATTCTAACAAATAAATACGTTGTTGTTCTATTATTATTTACTTCTTTGTATGATTAAATCATTTTTAATTATTTAGCTTAAACAAGTACGTAAATTGAATCAGTTAAGAATATGCCTTAGTTAAGTAATAATAATAGGAGCAATACAGTTGCCCAGTCCATTGAATTATGATAAACAATCATTATCATCTTATTTGATGTATCTATGTTCTTGTTAGGCTCGTATGGAATCAAGATGCTTGATCACAACAATCACTATCTTGTTAGGAATAACAAATTTTTTTTTAGAGTGTGCCTCTGTTAGGATGTCCGACTGTAGATTACGAGGTCCTAGTTACGATCTCAGGATCAAGTTAATAAATAGAATTAACCCCGTGCCTCGCAGAGCACATGAAGATGTCAATCCTGCGCCTAATCTCTTCGTGTCGGATCTGCCGTCCGAACGGATGAACCGATTTTGATTTTGTTTTGCTTGAAAGGTGAATCAGTCGGGAGTTCTTAGCTATGTTTGATGAAAATCGGTCCAAAATGGCCGACACCAGAAAATGAGAATTACATTTTTCACCACTCAACATGGGTATAAAGTGCAGCAACTTGTTTGTTCAACTTTACAACACTTTATTGATAGTCGGGGTTTTTTTACATTTTTAATTTATATGTTATGAGATGATATCCGTTCCCAATAGATTTTTAATGCGCTTATCAAACCGGTCGGGGTAAACCCGTAATGTTGGCGCCAGGGAGTACCCTCTGTATCGTGCCGTATGAGCACTTGCAATGATAGTCTTTTATTAAAACTAAACTCTGCGAATATAAGTATCACGTCGACCTAGCCTCTACTTAGTATTTTTCGTCTGTACTAGTACAAAGAACTTCTGTATAGAAAACCAATTACATTAATTAAGTTACTTCTATGTTAAGTCAAAGTCATATATTTATTTATTTAAATAGGCACATAGATGGCACTTTTGATGCGTACATTACGTGTAAAATATGACATAAAAGTGAGTTGATAGCGATAACTAAATTTGTCAACTTAAAACTAACGCTACGAAGGTGCCAAACGGGCCCTGGTTTTAGAAGAAGCCCAAAACAAAATTAGCCGGTTGTTTTTTTTTGTTATCACCATCTCACATTGTCATTTAAATCTATTAAAGAAGCAACCTGGTCAGATATAGCAATAATTTACACCCAATAATAAATAATACATAGAAAAGTAAAGTCATAAAAAAAATCCCTAACATGCTCTATTTATTTATTTATTTATTATACATAAGACAGGTAATAACTATAGTCTAATCAAAATGTAAATAATTACATATTTTAATCTAAAGTACTCGGAAAGCCCAAAATGTTCCAACAGTTTTGGGTTTTACGAGTAGTTAAGATAGGAAGTGGAGGGGTAGTGACAACCGTATTCTGTTCTGTCTTCACTACACGGATGTTGAGGATGGTCATAGAGGATAAAATAATATATTCCTTACATTTGTTTTTAACCCCCGTTGCAAGAATTATATGTTTGTGTGTTTTTTTTTATTCCACTACAAGTAAGCCATTGACTGCAATCTCACCTGGTGGGAAGTAATGATGCAATCTAAGTTGGTAGCGGGCTAACCTGTAGGGATAACTAAATCGCTTAGCGGGACGTCTTTGTCGGTAGCGTGGTAACTAGCCACGGCCGAAGTCTTCCACCAGACCAGAGCAGAAAAAGTCAGAAATAATAAATTCCCAAATTGTCCCTGCCGGGAATCGAACCCAGGACCTCCTATTTAAATTCGCTCTCACCCTTGCGCCACAGAGGTCGTCAAAAAGTGTATTATTGTGTGTTTGTGTGTGTGTGTGTGTGTGTGTGTACGTGCGTGTGTACGTGTTTGTATGTGGCATCGTATTTCCCGAATGGAGGAAACGATTTTGATTTTTTTTTGTTTTAATGGTGACAGGCGTTTTCTTAGCTCTGTTTCATAAAAATTAATCCAACATGGCCGCGGCCACAAATTTGCGGATTACATATATGTTCACAAATCCCTCGTTAGCGATTACAAATGAAAGGGCTTGACTAGTTTAATACTACACACTCTGACAAATTTCCAATCCAAAATGGCCGCCACCGCAAAATTTCGAATCACTTTTTTTCCACAAGTCCCTCAATGTGAGTATCAAATCAAAAAGGTTGACTATCAGAATAATGTACACTATATTACAAATAGAAATTCCGTTACTATGACTAACACACATACTTAAATCTCGTTGTTTATAAAATGCGTAGGAGGTTTATGTACTCTAGAAAATGGGAATATTAATTGTTATGATACCACGTGTATGTCTGTACCCACACCTTAAATTAACATTATTGTAAATACATCTTTTGCGTCTTTTTCTTAACTACATTGTATGGGTAATCCACATTAATTATTAATAATTGATCATAAAAATTGCAAAAATAAAAAGTAACGCATTACATACATCACTACCGGTACCCCGCAACTTCGTCCATGTGTTGCACGTATGATAAGTTTTTCCATACAAACTTTACATAAGAAACCTATCCTTAACTAATAATAATTGTTTAGGATAGGTGTGTTATTTAAAGTTACAATTATTGATTTTTCTCCCGGTCTCGTCTAGTTCAATTTCTGAAAAGAAAATCCCAAACCTGACTCGGCTCGACTAGTAGAATACTGTACATTATGATAAATTGAAATCCGAGATGCCCGCCACCACAAAATGGCGGATTAAATATTTTTTTACAATTCCCTGTACACTATGATAAAGTTACAATCAAAGATGGCCGCTGCCACAAATGGTGATTCACATTTTCATACAACATTCTTAACATGGGTATCAAATGAAAGGGCTTGACTAGTAGAGTAATAGATAGGTACTATATTATTATTCAGTATCGGAGGTTTTAATTTTTTAAATTTATGTAGTAATTATTTGCGCCATTAGTTGCCTTATAGGGATCGCTCAGTAGCGATGAGGCTACCTAATTTTTTATTCCTTATTACTTTGTTTTTCTACTATTAGTCTACTACTATTCTCTACTCTTTTACTAATCTCAAAAAAAATGCACTCGTGTTAAACGTCACATATACCTAATTCAGATAATGTCAAATAACCCAGTTATTTATAGGGAATATTATGTTTGACGTCATTAGATTAACCAGCTGTATGAGTTGATGTTCAAGGAAGACATCAAATGTTATAGGCGAGGAGTCGTCGGCAGATTTATCTGTATGATTAGTTGGGGGTAGACACTGCAAGAGATTTATCATTTATGCCTCAGATTAAAGCAAGTATTAAAACAAATTAAAATTAATCGTTGTTACTACACAATTGATGAATTTCTTAGTGACAAAGTGGCTTGGAAGCAGTCTTTCATGACAAATTATCACTGAAAAATTATGTTAAAAAAAAGAAACACATTACAGATTTCATAAATAAGCTTGGAGGCGATGAGTATTTTTTTATATATTTCCAGATTTAAAAACAGTTCCAAACCATTTAATATTAATTATATGACATAGAAGTCTAACGAGAATATTTATTTGAGAGACGTAAAAGAAAAGGTAATGGGATAAAGTAAAAAGGGAATTAGCTTACTCAAGACATTTCGAGAAAATCATCTTCTTCTACTTCTGTTCCTGGGCCGTTTTCGCACTTGGTTGGTTGTAACTTTCCGTTGTACGTATGCGGCACTCCAGCCAGCCGAGCTCATTCCAGAAGCTTAACGAGAAAATCATAAAACGCACCTTATTTTTATTTTACTACAGCAATAATTTATAGAAACTTACTCCACTAGTTTTTATTTGTTCACTATTTTCTTCGTCTTAGAATTAAAGATTAAATAAATAAATATTTTTAATAATTATTTAATTTATTAATTAATAAATATTTTCTTCCACTAGCTCCTGTGCTACTAAGCCATACCGGGAAAAGATAAGCGCTGTGCGGTGAAAACTTACCAAGTACACATTATTTTAGTGTTCCAACTTTGTACCTAAGGTATTTTATCCTTTAATTTTAGGTTACTAATCTGTCTCTTTGTCACAGCATATTTTTAACCGCTGACGTAAAAAGACGGGGTGTTTATAAGTTTGACGTGTATGCGTGTGTGTGTGTTTGTGTGTGTGTGTGCGTGTGTGTGTGTGTGTGTGTGTGTGTGTGTGCGGACGTGTGCGTGTGCACTGTGAAATTATGTACACTATATTTTGGGGGTTTTTTTTAAATGCTAATTTGTAGTTACTATTATTGTTATAAAAATTATAATTTGGTACTCTTTATACTACATCATTAGTATATACAAATAAAAACAGAAACATTGAGAAAGAAATACACACAACGGAAAGAATACAAAATGCGGCCTTATCGATTATCTCTGCCAGGAAACCTTTTTTTTTAATCCACTACAAGTTCGCCCTTGACTGCAATCTCACCTGATGGTAAGTGATGATGCAGTCTAAGATGGTAGCGTGCTAACTTGTTAGAGAGTATGGTAGTCGTACCCCTAATCGATTTCTACGCAACAGCGCACTGGAACACTTAATGGCACGTCTTTGTCGGTAGGATGGTTACTAGCCACGGCCAAAGCCTTCCACAAGACCAGACCAAAGAAAAATTAAGAAACGATAAAATCCCAATTGCCCCTGTTGGGAATCGAACCCGGGAGCTCCTACTTAAATTCACAGAGCTTACCGTTACGCCAGGGAGGTGGGTACTTATTTACAACCAATTTGTTATTCCAAATGTAAAAAATTAAATCGGTTTATATGCAAGCGGATGAAAATTTTAGTGTATCTTCTCATTCTTCTTCTGTTCCTGCGCCTGTATTAGTACTTAGTTGATCGGAACCGTCTTTTGTTCAAGTCACTGGTACGGCTCCCCGCTGGGTCCCTCAAACGAGCCCGAAGAAGCTTAGCTGGCCGCTTAGGTCGCCGAGTGCTTCAGAGAGTGATGCTGAGGAGCCAAGGTGTACTGCGCGTTAAACTTTACTCACGCCCTTGCAATCTCTCATACTTAATTAATTTGGATAAATAAATAAATAAATAAATAAATATACTACGACATTACACACATCGCCACCTAGCCCCAAAGTAAGCGTAGTTTGTGCTATGGGTACTAAGATAACTGATTAATATTTTTTATGAATATAATGCACATAATTACTTATAATATACAGATATACACCCAGACACTGACAAACATTCATGTTCATCACACAAACATTTTCCAGTTGTGGGAATCGAAACGGCCACGACTCAGAAAGCAGGTTCGCTGCCCACTGCGCTAGTCGGCCGGCATTTATATTGATGATATTGTCGTCTTAAGACGGTAGCGGGCTAGCTGGTTGGAGGTCATCATCATCATATCAACTCATTACAGGCTCAAAACAGAGCACGAGTCTTCTCCCAAAAAAAGAAGGGTTTGGGCCATAGTTCACCACGCTGGTCCAGTGTGAATTGTTGAATTTAACACGCCTTTGAGAACATTGCGGAGTACTCTCAGGCATGCAGGTTTCCTCACGATGTGTTATCTTGACTGTTTGAAACGCACATAACTTAGAAAAGTTAGAGGTGCGTTAGGATTCAAACTCGCCCCCCCAAAAGTGAAGGAGAAGTCCTACCCACTGCGCTATCCCCGCTTCTAATTAACATATTAAACTACATATTTCAGGATATATAAAATCCATTCTAAGGAATAGATTTAATATGTTGTTATCGTACCTAAACTAACTGTTACAATGGGCTATTTACGAAATGAAAGTTTATTTGTTAGGAAATCTCAGTCCGTTTGTAAAACTAATTTTGCTTTTCGTAGCTCAATAATTGTAGAGGAAGGGACGCACGAGGGGACGCGATGGGTCAGGCCCTCAGTACAGTGTACAGGGTGTATTGTGTAAAATGTAGTGTATACACTACATTTTACACAATACACCCTGTACACCATAATGTATGGTGTATTTATATAACTATTTATTTCTACACCACATCAAGAATATATACTAGAAACCAAAAAAAAAGAAACATGAAGAAAGAAGTAGAATACAAACGACGGCCTTATCGCTCAATAGCGATCTCTGCCGAGTAACCATAGAATTAGGAAAAAAGACTTATCAGAAGTTGTACACGGACGAAATCGCGGGGGCCAGCTAGTTTCTAATAAAATCCTTACTTCCGATTGATTCTTTTGTTTAGTTTAATCACCTGGACTTGAGCCAAATATTGTAATCACATTGTATCTTCCGTCAGATGATGTATCGATCTTCTTTGTATGGTACGGACAAGGTTTTATAGGAATTTCTTCTTTTATTTTATTGCATTTCGTACAAACTACGAGCCATTGTAAGAATGGTAACAAAACTACGGTGTGATTGATAGTGGGAATCAGCCTTCCTTTTGGAAGTCAGAGTTCGATTCCCTGCACTTTTAATATAAATCAAATAAAACGTTACTTGCTATAACAGCGAAGGAAAACACGGTGGGGAAATTTGCATGCCAGAGAGTTCTCGATAACGTTCTCGCAGGTTTGTGAGGTCCACTAATAACTTGGCTAGCGTGGTGGACTGCAGTGACTCTTTCTGAGAGGAGACCCGTGCCTTAGGACGGTAATGTAACGGGACGGTAAGTAACGATGACGATGATGATAAGTACATTGTGGGTTTCTTCTCAATCCTAAGAACATTGCAGCTTCGGCTTTAATAAATGTATTTAAATGAAAATTATTTCGGTAGTTTTGCTTTCCGAGTCCATGGCCGTTGGTTCGATTCCCACTACATTGTGTTTATAAGTATATTCTATTCTAGTATATAAGTATTTATGTATATTATTCATAAAAATATTCATCAGTAATCTTAGTAAACATAACACAACTTACTTTGGGGCTAGATGGCGATGTGTGTATTGTCGTAGTATATTTATCGTAGTATATTTATTTATGGCATAATATAATAGGAAGTGTTATTATCAATAAAAAAACACCGCGTACCTATTCCGACTTTATTCCACGTTTACTTGTAAAGCCCTAAATGTCTTAGGAGTCTGTACGGAAATCTGGGATGGATCCTTTTTGTTCTACTCATCAACAATCTAACTTATGTATTTAACCAATATTTTTGACACATTTAGGGACTGGCTAGAGAAAGACAGCGAATTGATGCGTCCGAAATGTGGTGCTGGAGGCAATGCTTACGCATACCGTGGACTGCCAAGTGCACAAATGTATCAATTCTTTCAAAGCTTAAAATTAAAACACGTCTTTCTACCAGTGGCCTTCAGCGCATCCTTAGCTATTTTTGACATATCACACGACGCGGAAACGAGAGCATTGAAAAGTTGATAGTGGTTGGAAATGTAGAAGGCAAAAGTCCCCATGGCAGACCTCCAACCCGGTGGTCAAATCAACTAAGAGAAACTAGTGCCCGTACCTTCTATAAGACCATACAAAAGGTCCAAAGACAGGACCTGATGGAGAGAGATCATATATAACAAGATTACTCGCCAGAGCAGCGATCACGATCCTCAGTCATGAGGGACCGAATAAAGAGAGAGAGGGATTTACAAATAAAATTGCCATAACGTCGCAATAGTTATCTAGTGTTTTGTCTCATTCCAACTGAGCCCCTTTAAAAATCAACTCATAAATAACACTAGTATTTTGGTTTCAATTTTATTAAAAAGGGGCGTATCAGGAAAAACCAGTGAGGCGTGCCAGCAACCCTAACGCGCCGCTTCATATAAAGCGGAGGCACGCACGGTTAAATGCATTTTCCGAGAGTTGCGCGCGAGAGTGCCTTACCAGTGTAGCAAACATGGCCGTCTTAATAGTGAGTTCAAAGTTTATATTATATTTTTATATTAAAATAGAAATTTATTCGGTAAGAAAAAATAATATTTAATAATAACATATAAATAAAACAATATTGAATGAAGTCGTTAAAATAAACTAAAATAATTAAATAGCCTTTAAAGCAATATTTTTTTAAATTAATTATTAGTTAACATAGCAGTTCTATAACCAGGTTACAAAATAACGCTACAACAAGCACATTTTTAATTCAAATGAATGAATAGATATATACTTTGGATGTACACCCTTGAAATAATTAACATAAAAATAGCGCGATGTTGTAGGAAGTACGGACGCTTTATCCTTATCGCTACATAGCGATCTCTTCCAGGTTTTGAGTTTATCTACTTATATTTTAATCATTAAAAAATAATCGATTACCAACCAATTGCATTGTTTTAATAAAATAATGAATTTATTTAAAAAATATTTTTTTATGTAATGTAATTAGTATAAAAGTAAAATAGAAAAGTAAATAATTCATTAAAATTAAATAAAAGAATTTGGCAAAATAAAATATTTACTTGTTTACCAAAAACATGTCTTTTTGAAAATAATTTAAAGTCTAATCTGCCTACTGATTAAAAAAGTAGATTTTTATGTTAATGCACAATTAAAGTTGAAGTATTTTTTTTATTCTTGGTATGCGATTACGGCGTGTTACGCTAAGTTTTAAAAGGTAGTTAAAAGCTCATAAACTAAAAATAAACAATAAAGACAATTATTTGAAGCCGGTGCTCCGTTGAGCATACTCATAAATGATTCTACAGCGTCGTTTTACAAAAAATACTTTATTAGTATTACGCTAGATGGCAGTAAAAAGTTCAAAAAACTAAAAATAAATTACAACTTTGCAACGAGGTAAGGAAGTGTACAAAAAGCTGGACTTTTGACGTGTATTTTATGACCCACTTTACTACGTACTATTTTTTATTTATTACCATAATATATAATACCAAATTTTAGATCCTGTAGGTACTTCGCACCACCATTAATATATTTGATTGTAATTATTCATAAGCGATTAATTAATTTTATTAGTACGAACGCCAACGATAGTGATTGTAGACGTGAGTTTCATAAGTGCCATCTATGGAACTTCTTGAATAAAGATATTTTTGACTTTGACTTTGATAATAAGTGGCGGCTGTTCCCTTGGATTAAGGCAAATTTTCTCCCAAGTATTTAATCAAACTAACAAGAGAATATATTCAAATCCTTTGAGCTATTTACGAATTTTTAAGACGCATAACGCAATTAAATCGATTTCGATTAGTCATCATCATCATCATACTCGTATCAACCAATTACCGGCCCGCTACAGGGCACGGGTCTCCTCCCACAATTTGAAGGGGTTAAGGCAGTAGTTCACCACGTTGGCCCAGTACGGATTGGTGGACTTCACACGCCTTTGAGAACATTATGGTTAACTGTCAGGCATGCAGGTTTCCTCACGACGTTTTTCTTCACCGTGCAAGTGATATTCTAATTACTTAAAACGCACATTACTTAGAAAAGTTAAAGGTGCGTGCTGGGATTCAAACTCGGCCCCCCGAAAGTGAAGTCGAGCTCCTACCCACTGGGCCATCACCTCGGCTTTAGATTAGTGTTCGCAATTGACACAGATTGACGTATTGTTTGTTTTTTTATATTCTTTAATACTCAAAAAAAAACTAAAAGAAAAAAATAAAAAATAGAGAAACTTAAAAGCTACTTTAGGTGTGCATAGGCGGTCTTATGTCTAAAGCGATCCCTCCCAGAGAAAATTTGCTGAAAGTAATGTCTGTAAAATTTGACAAGTAACCATTGTTCGATTGTTGTTATGTGTGTGTGGGTGTGTGCGTCGGTACTGAACGGATGTACCGATTTTCCCGAATTAGTCAGGAGCGTCCTTAGTTAGAAATCGGTCCAAGATGGCTGCCTTAATATAGAACAATTGTTATATGTAAAAATGAGTAGGTAATATTTAATTTCGTATTTGTCTTATAGATATAAATTACGTAACAACGTTTAAAAGTATCTGTAATTGTGTGAATATGATCTCCTTTATTGCAATAATGCGTAAGAAAGGTGTTTGTCAACTGTATAATTTTCACATACTAGGCTGCCTCCTGGCGTAACACATAATTGTAGAGATTGCTGCGGGAGACTCGCGTCGGTGCACTGCCAACGACCTCCTTAGAGTTTTTGAAATCCATAATGGCAGGCGACGTGTACTTAAGTATGGCTTGAGTATTACCAAAGTTGTATAGCGGAAAATTGGCAGGAAATATGGCTGTTTTTCAATGATATTATACGTGATTGCCAATCTTTTTCATATAAACTTTATTTGATTTGGTCTGGTAGGAGGCTTCGGCTATGGCTAGTTACCACCCTACCGACAAAGAGGTACCGCCGAGCGAGTTAAGCGGAGTGTGGGTTTAATATGGCCCGAGGTTGGCCCGTAAACATCTGAGACTGCATTACTTACTATCAGGTGGGATTGCAATTTAGGGTTAACTAGGATAGAAAAATTTATATAAATATATTTATTAATTTAATAAATAACTAAATAAATAAAATTTACTACGACAATACTCTGACGCCATCTAGCCCCAAAGTAAGCGTTGATTGTATTATGTAATAAGATGACTGATGAATATTTTTATGAATAATTCAAAGTCAAAGTCAAAAATATCTTTATTCAAGTAGGCTCATAGGTGGCACTTTTGATGCGTACATTACATGAGAATTACACGGTAGTGAGATAATAGCGGTAGCGATAATAATATTCGTAAACTTAAAACTAAAGCTACGAGGGTTAATATACATAAATACTTATAATATGCATATAAACACTCAGACACTGGAAAACAATCATGTTCATCACACAAACATTCGAACCCACGGCATTGGACTCAGAAAGCAGGATCGCTGGCCACGGCGCCAATCGGTTGTTTAAATTAAATTAATGTAAAAAAAATATTTGTGAAAAAAAAGTTTTGTAAGATCACGAATCCTTAAGACCAGTGGCGTGAAAAGAGTTTTTGCCGAGGCCTACCCAACCACTAACTAGAGCATGAACATAGAATAATCCTTTTTCTTAGTTATAAAAAAAATAGGATAGCCGTAGGCAGTACTTTGAAATACATAAAGTCCTTTTTAATAATAAATGAAGGGCGCTGCCCAAGAGCGTGTAGCCACGCATAAGAGCACGACTAATGCGAAGGATATTAAAATTCTTCGGTTTATTTTCATACGCGTTGAATCCATTGAATTAAGAACATGTAGCAGTGAAATTTGTCCAAAAACAGTAAAAACGTCCCGCGTACGTCTCACTTAATGTTGCTAGCTCACAAAAGTTTTCCCATTTTATGGTAAACATCTAAAACATTAGAGGATGAAATAAATACTGTCAAGTGCTAAAAAATATGAAGTGACTTACCGTTCGTTCGCGAAACCATTCTAAAGTGGTATTTGATGCTTCAATACACGATATAGTCGTGTACACGGTTTCTGTGTATCCTTAATATAGCGGTCTGCTGTATTTTTGGTGACCAACTAGGTGGTCGAACACCGTTGCCTAAAAACAGAGCAATTTCGCAACATATTGCCCTGTGTCCATCAGCCTGAGTCGTAAGTGTTATTTAGACCGGAGCAAGCCTACTTATTATTATAATAAATAATAAATAAATATACTACGAGAATACACACATCGCCACCTAGCCCCAAAGTAAGCGTAGCTTGTGTTATGGGTACTAAGATAGCTTTTAAATATTTTTATCAATATAATACATATAAATAAACAGATAAACACTCAGACACTGAAAAACAATCATGTTCATCACACAAACATTTTCCAGTTGTGGGATTTGAACCCACGGCCTAGGACTCAGAAATCAGGGTTGCAGTTTTCTGTGTCCTAACTGTGTTTATTATTTGGTAAAGTTGAATGCCCCTATATCATAAAGTTAGTGTTTCTCTCAAGAGACATTACCAGAGGTTAAAGTGTCCTAAAATAGCTTAAAGAACCCGTTATACAGTAATCTTGCACCTACTTAGTATTCCGCGTAAAAACTTTAAAACACTTAAGAAAACAAAGCTTAATCTCAAAATAACTTGAAACGTTCTTTAAAGTTTTCGTTTTTTTTCGAAACTTTTACTTAACCTGGCACAGTGATATTATAAGAATCCTGAGTTTGATTCCCGGCACAATTTGTATATTTTTTTAATTTTCTATGGTCTAGACAGGTTCGGCCGAGGCTATTTACCACCCTACCGACACAGAGGTGTATACGTTACTTTACGCTACGGCTAGCGTTCCGGTATGAACCGATATGAATAGGTTTAAAAATTTAATATAACTGTCATACCTCTAACAGGGTAGCCCGCAACCATCTTTCACTGTGTAATCATTTACCATCAGGAAGGGCTGACTTGTGGTCGTATAAAAAAAACCCATGACCGATCATGGGTTTTCCCACTAAAAGAAACGGGTCTCGTCTCAGAATTAAAAGGGTTAAGGCATTAGACCTAGCTGGCCAAGTGAGTAATGAAACACTTCACGTGCCTTTGAAATCATAACTTTCAGATTATTGTTACTCATGACGTTTTTCCATTCAAGCTAGTGATACTAAGTTGCTTAAAACGCACGCAAAAATCTACATAAAACTGTTCTGCAATATATATTTACATGGTCTTTCAACTGGTTGCCTGGAAGAGATCGCTATGTAACGTCAGGGCCGCAAAATTGTATGCATTATGTTAGCTTGTATATATTTTATTTTCTGTATTTAAAAAAAAAACATAATCTCACGGCACGGGCACGGGTCTCCTCCCACGTAGAGAAGGGTTTAGTAGTCCAACTATACTGGCCAAATGTTGATTGGTAGACTTCACACGCCTTTAAGAAACTTATGCCGAACTCTCAGGTAGGTTTCCTCACTATGTTTTCCTTTACAGTTAAAGCTAGTAATATTTAATTGCTTCGAAACTTCACATAACTTCGAATAGCTACAGGTCTGTGCCGGTGATCGGACTTGGTTTCCGTAGCAAGTATCAGCAACTTATTTTAGTCACGAAGGCGCTCCCATACACAATCTCAGTCAGCCGTTATGTCACTGCCCACGTTAACGAGCCAGTACAAGTGGGTTAAGGTCCCTACCAGCGGTACATGCTAATATCGAAGCATCCATTGCGCCTTCCTCGGCCATTGCCTTTAAACTGGCGCTATACGCGACTGTAGTACTATCAATGCGAATCTGGCGCTCGCCCGGGATTTTGTCTGCGTAGAATACGTGCGATTAAGAAGCTTTTTTAGAACTGTGTTCAGTATACGTTCAATACATACATTTAAAAAATGTGTAAAAACACATCTAATACAGCAAGGTTACTATACATTTGATGAATTCCTTAATGACAAGTTAGTTTGGAAGCAGACAGTCTGCAGTCAGCAGAAAAATTATTGTAAATGTTGATGTTGGAAAAGAGCAACTACTGAGTTTCTTGTCAGCTCTTCTCGGTAGAATTTGCTCTCCGAACCGGTGGTAGAGTCACTACAGACATATATACTTACTTGACGTTTTAGAAGTGCTTATAGGTAAAACTTATAAAGTGCTTGAATTTAGATTTTTTTTTTTAATTTTGTTGAAGGTAATCTTTTATATAGCTAATTGTTATCATTTAAGATAATCCATCATCATCTATCCGTTAGCAGCCTACTACAGAGTACAGATCTCGTTTAGGCCGTCGTCCACAACTCTGTCCAAGTGCGAATGGGTACACCATACGCGCTGTTGAGAACATTATGGAGAACTTTCAGGCATACAGGTTTCCTCACGATGTTTTCCGTCACCGTTTTAAGCAAGTGATATTTAAATTGCTTAAATTAAAACGCACATAACTCCTTAAAAGTCAGTACTGTCTGCCGGGGTGAACTCGATATCCGCGAAAGGAAAGCCGATGCCATACCCACTAGGGAGATTACTATTAATATAATTTATTATTAAAATTTTGCATGTTGATGCTTCAGCAGAATATGTTGGAACTTTGTAACCTCAACACCTATAAATTTAGCAAATATATTTCATTTCATTACATATCATTTCATTTCAATCTTATATCTTTGCCTGACTGCAACTGTTTTTGTAGCTTTTTTTTCCAAGTTACTTGACACGTTGCGTTATATTGTTATTCAGATGTATTTAAGCTACGATTATATAACTGTTCGGTTTTAATAAAATCCATTTATAAGTGTTAAATTGAAAGAGCAACCAAAATTCATATATACATACTGATTGACCTGTTTTGCTTAAAGATGCTATCTACGCTATCTATAACTATGGGATAGCATTCAGTCACTACCTTGTTATCCTTAAATAGCTTAAAGAATTTTGGTGCGATTTAATACTATACTATACTGATAAGTTAGATTTGTTTGTTGTTACTGTTACTAGTGGTAGTACCTACAGCTGGTAGTACCACGAATAACAAATAAACCTAACTTATCAAGTTAACAAAGCTAAATTAGAAGTAAAGTGTCTAAGTTTTTAATTGCTAGGTCGTAAGGGAAGGACCTAGTAAACCACCCTTATTACTCGTATGTTAATTCACTCTGGAATAGCACACGGTAGGAAGTATCAGCAACTTATTTTGGTCACGAAGGCGCTCCCATACACAATCTCAGTCAGCCGTTGTGCCCACGTTAATTACTTCTGGTGCCAACCAATAGTAGCCTACGTTACTCTTCGATCAAACTGACTGTAACTGACTTAGTTTAAGCCAAAAATCAAGGCGATTTGTTGCTAAGTTAGGTCGTAAAGGAAGGACAAACAAACAGACACACGTTCGCATTTATAATATCAGTAAGGATTATAAAAATTTTGACGTTTGTTCTTACATATAAATTACGGATTTACGCTAACGTTGCCAGATAACATGAAACTTAACTCTAAGTCTACGTATGGCTAAATGTCGTATACAGTATCTGCGTGAACTGCAGAAAATTCTTGGGGAACTAAAGTCATAATAATTAAAGCTAATTATAGAACAACAAACAAACCAAACTTATCAAGTTAACAAAGCTAAATTAGAATTAAAGTGTCTAAGTTTTTGATTGAAAAATACGAATGTTCCTGTAATTACACCCTTATTACTGGTGCTTGTACGTTAATCCAGGGTATATTGTGTTGGGGTTACTAACAGCTGTAGGTACTACGACTAGTAGTACGTACAGCTGTTAGTAACCCCGGACGGGGCTCTGAGCGCCTACCGTAAATTAAGGCATGTCTTCCGTAAAGGAAATCACTGTTGTTAGGCACATCCGACTCTGGTGATGCTTTATTATGTGTTGAAATAATAAGTGTAATTCCTCAGCATTTCCACTTCCGCGCTGTTGCGTTGTTTCTATTGTTGTGGTGATTGTAATAACTAATAATAATAGTAGTCTTTAGTTTCGTTGACCTAGAAGGCTGAATGTCCAAGAAAAGAATTGAAAGTCTTTGAACAGTGCGTGTTGCCAGTGATTATATGGTAATAGTTTATGGTAATATGGTAATCAGTAAGTGAAGGTATAAAAAAAAAGGCCCCGAGTCATTAAAGCAATGGAAAGAGAAGCTATTTAGATAGAGATAATGCTTGGAGTTGCTATCTCCGTAAAAGAACGGGAGATCCGTAGAAGAAACAGAGTTACTGACACCACACATATATTATAAACGCATTTTTTTTTGTTGGTTGCTGAATGAAAAATAGATAATCTTTAAGAAACAGACTGACGTGATCGTTACGTAAACTCAAATTCAAATTCAAAAATGTTTTCTTCAAGTAGACCTTATCACAGGCACTTATGAAGCGTTCATACATTTATTCAATGTCTTGCTAAACATTAACTCGTCTGTGAAGTGGTGATCTTAGTTTTTTGTGTGCTCTTATTAGACCAGTTTGCGTTTGGAACCCTCCTAGCTTTAGTTTTAAGTTAACGAATGCACTGGTCACCATCATCTAACATTAGTGTAGTTAAATGTATGAACGCTTAATAAGTGCCTGTGATAAGGTCTACATTTTTGAATTTTGAATTTGAATTTTTGCATTAACCGTTTAATTTAGCTTTATTACACCATAGCATTTCGGTTCGTTCAATCATTTCTACATCTTAGTACTCATAACACAAGCTACGCTTACATTAGGGCTAGATGGCGATGTACGTATTGTTGTATTGTATTTGTTTATTATTTTTATTATTTAACTGTGAAATGCAAAACATTAAAATAAACCGGTTATCCGTTTTTCCGGTAAATTTAAACCGGTTCTGAGCCCTGATTTGGACATAGTGCAACAAAACTAGCTGCATCTGTGCGAAAGACAATATTCAAAACAGCTTGACTTTTATGTAATCATTCCCTTAACATCGTTGATTCATTAGAACGAGACTTCAATGCAAATAAATATAATCTTATTGTAGTCTTTATGGTGTTACCTGTGCAAGAATGTAATGATTAATGAACATCTGTTTTTCCTTCCGCAAAGTTTAAATATGATTATTGCTAAGCGGAATAACCAAATTAACGAAACCCACAAAATATTATTTAATACGTACTAACGGAAAGCGTGCGTTCAAATTCAACGTCACAACTACGTCATAACTATTTCAGTTTTCATAATGATACATTTTCTAGTAATAAATATATCTTTAAACAGCAATTCTTGTATACTTATATATAGTAGTAGATCTAAATAGAAGTAATAACAAGTTTTGTTCCAAGCCAAAACCCAAAGTATGTGTACACAACTTGGAACTAAATTAAACAAAAAAGTAAAGATAAAATTGAAGTAGAAACAAAAAAGAAACACTTAAAAAATAATATATATATATTTAACTAGCGTACCCAGCCCGCTTCGCCGGGCTAGATTTTGCTTTATTTTATTTAAACAATAAACTTACATCATTAAATTTTTAATTTAAGTCTCATCTATATATATAAAAGAAAGTCGTGTTAGTTACTTCACTTATAACTCAAGAACGGCTGAACCGATTTAGCTGAAAATTGGCAGGGAGGTAGTTTAGAGCCAGGAGAAGGACATAGGATACTTTTTATCCCGTTCGACATCATTCCCGTGTGACTTGACATGTAACGTCAGTCACTATAAAACGTGGTATAACAAAAAAGAATCAGACTTGGAATAACAAAATTGACGTATAATGACAGCTATGTAATGACGTATGGATGACTATTTGATATTTGTAAGAAATCAATAATATAACTATTTCTATTAAATAAATAATTAACATTATTGCCCAATTGCCCATTCGTATAAACAGTGAAGTGAACTATAAAACTCGGTATGGTTAAAAATTTAAGTTTTTAGGTGAAGTGAAGTTTAATTAATAATGCCGCGACCAAGACGATCGAATCTTTCCCGACAAAGCCGTGATGCAAGAAGAATACGAAATACTGCAAATGAAAGGACTGAAGAAGAACAAGAAATTGCACGTGAACAGCGCCGCGATAGTATGGCTCGACTTCGTGCTTCTCAATCACGAGAGCAAAGTGAAGCAGCCCGTGAAACAGCTCGGTTGGCAATGCAGAATCGTCGAGCGAACAACAGAGGTCAACAAATAGATAATTTGCGACGCAGAACAAGATATTTATCAAGTGCTGATTTGAATCGAGCAGCGTTTCAATACGATTGCAGCAATGATTACAGCTTGCATCCTAGCGTTTGCATTGGGCAAATGGACGTAGTTTGCGAGTATTGTGGTGCATTAAAGTTTTCCGGAGAAACGCCTGGATTATGCTGCCTTAATGGTAAAGTGAAATTGCCATTGTTGACTCCGCCACCTGAGCCATTGTATTCATTGCTTTGTGGCGAAACACAAGAATCACGCCACTTTCTTGCAAATACTCAAAAATACAATGGTTGTTTCCAGATGACGTCATTTGGGGCAGATATTATCGAAGAACGGGGATTTAATCCGACATTTAAGGTATTTATTTTTGTACTTATATAGAATGTAGTTAAAGAATAACTTACTTTATCTATTGGTACCTATGTAGTATATTTGCTAATTCTGAACTCTACTCTCCCACCGAAAAAAGTGTTTATAACCCAGTTAATACTGTCTGGTTTTTATTTTGTAGATACAAGGACAGATTCATCATCGAATTGGATCATTACTACCTTTCGAAGATACACAGAATAAATTTTTACAAATATATTTCATGGGCAACATGGAAGAACAACTTGATCGACGCCTAGAGATCAATGCAGGAATGAAGCGAGCAATTCTTCAAGACTTGCAGTGTCTGCTTCATGAACATCATGCGTTGGTCAGGTTGTTTAAGAGTGCTTTAGAGCGCATGCCAAGTGATGACTATAAAGTTGTTATCAAAGCAGATAAACGACCATCTGGAACACACGAAAGGACATTTAATGCTCCAACAGTAGACGAAGTTGCCATCCTGATTGTTGGTGAACAATTGGAAAAACGCGATATTGTGCTTACACGTCGCGATACTGGGCAACTGCAACAAATATCTGAAACTCATCGATCATATGACACATTGCAATACCCGCTGATGTTTTGGCAAGGAGAAGATGGATATTATTTTAATATTAAAATGAAAAATCCATTGAATGGTGAGTATCAGTATCATAATTTATTTCATTTATTTGTGAAAGACACTGATTTAAAATAATGCTTATTAAAAAAATGGTTAATGTCTGTATTGTTTGCCTTTAAAATTTGCCTTTGAAATGGTTAATTATCAAATTTTTAATTTCAGGTGAAGAAACTACAAAGAAAGTTAGCTCAATGAATTATTACGCATATCGTTTGATGATTCGTCAAAATGCTGACAACTATTTGCTGCGGTTTCGTCGATTGTTTCAGCAGTATTGCGTTGACATGTATGTAAAAATAGAAACGGAACGTTTAACATTCATTAGGTTGAACCAAGCCAAACTGCGTTCTGAGGAGTACATCCATTTACGTGATGCAGTTAATACTGAAGGAAATGCAGCTAATATTGGTCGATTAACTATTCTGCCGGCGACATACATTGGTAGTCCACGTCATATGCATGAATATGCACAAGATGCAATGACATATGTTCGTCATTACGGTCGGCCCGATCTCTTTATTACTTTTACCTGTAATCCAAAATGGATAGAAATTACTCAATTGCTGCTTCCCGGACAAACATCAAGTGATAGACACGACATCACAGCACGTATATTCAGGCAAAAAATTCGGTCCCTGATGAACTTTATTGTTAAACAACGCGTCTTTGGAGATATTTTCCGATATACGGCCTCCCCGGACCACAGCGAAGGATGTTACTAATGTCTCTAGAATTACAAGCAGGGCAACTCTGCTGGGATGGCACCACGGCCGACTTATTGTTGTTATGTAACTTCAAATAACGTACAGCTACTACAATATTAGTCTTAATATGGATTCATTTATGTATTTTTTATCCAAAATACGTAATGACAGTCAGGCCTGATACAAACCAATAATGACACTTCGTTGTACTTTAGTAGAACTATCTGATGGGTGTTTATATACCCTTATTTTTATTTATTTATTTATACTCTTTATTTGTACACCACTCAAACAAAGAAACAAGACAAAAAAAGAACAAACACATGAAGAATGAAGCAGGATACAAAAGGCGGCCTTATCGCTAAGTAGCGATCTCTGCCAGGCAACCTTAGGATTAGGAAAACTAAAAAGAAAACAAATAGGTGGGGTACACTATTTAGTACATACATACAAATATCTACATACTAATACATAAACCAGACTACACAAATAAAAAAAAATAAAAAATACTATTGATAAATATAAAAAAATAAATATACTAATACATATCTTAATATACCATAAATACTTAAATATGAGTTTGAACCCTTGAAGGTTTTCAGGGAAAAGTCTCGCTGATCCTTGTTGTACCCACTGTTAGAGAGGAACAAGATTGTAAAATTACAGTACATATATCATCTGTGTATGTGGATGCAATTGAAAAGTATATCTTTAGTGGGTAAGGCTTCGGCTATCCGTTCATGGAGACCGAGTTCGAGCCCCGTCACGCACCGCTGACTTTTCGGAGTTATGTGCGTTTTTAATGTAAGCAATTTAACTATCGCTTGCTTTTAACGGTGAAGAGAACATCATGAGGAAACCTTCATGCCTAAGAGTTCTCCATAACGTTCACGAGAGCGTGTGAAGTCTAAGTACCAATTCGCACTTGGCCAGCGTGGTAGACTACGACCGAAACCCTTCTCATTCTGAGAGAAGACCCGTGCCCTGTAGTGGGCCGGTAATGCGTTCATGACGATGACGATGATGATGATTTAAATGAAAGAAGTTATTGTTTATTTATTGTCATTAGGTACACAAAACAGGTAATAACTAAAAGTAGATCTAAATAGAAGTAATAACAAGTTTTGTTCCAAGCCAAAACCCAAAGTATGTGTACACAACTTGGAACTAAATTAAACAAAAAAGTAAAGATAAAATTGAAGTAGAAACAAAAAAGAAACGCTCAAAAAATAATATATATATATTTAACTAGCGTACCCAGCCCGCTTCTGCTTTATTTTTTTTAAACAATAAACTTACATTATTAAATTTTTAATTTAAGTCTCATAATATATTAAATCATTTATTATAGTAAATAACTATGATGATATTCTATTGTTGGGTGTACATGGGTGTAGATAATGATCTTCACCCGCTCGAGAAGAGAATAGAAGATAATGAATACGGAGAGAAATAAATGATTTAATATATTATGAGCTGTATTGGCAATTCAAAAATAGGAGTGCACCGATCGTCACTAAACTTTACAGGATTACTCGCCAGGTCAATCTGAAGATTCCCTGAAAATTTCATTAAAATCGGTCCAGTCGTTTCGGAGCCTATACGGAACATATCCACACACTTTCTCTTTTTTTATATATATAGATAGATTTCCCTAAAGATAACTTGCAATAGTGCCTAATAATTTGATTTAGTTGAGTTATTGACATCACAGATATTTAAATATGTATATGATATGTGATAGCCAGTTGGTTCGCATGTTGGCCTCCCTTTTGGGGGAACCAAGATCTCCAGCTCGTACCTCTTACATTTCGGAGTAGCGTTTTTAATTAAGACAATTATAAATCACTTGCTTAAACGGTGAAGCAAAACATCGTGAGGAATCCTGCATGCCTGAGAGTTCTCCATAATGTTTTGCAAGGTTTTTGGAGTATACCAATCAGTACTTAGCCAGCCTCAACCCTTTCCAATCTGAGAGGAAACCCTGCCTTGTAGTAAGCCAATATTGGTATGATGATAATAAAATCTGAATGAACAAAGGAGTAGAGAAAAACAAGAGAAGTAGGAGAATTGTAAAAGTTTGTGAAATTGAACAGTAAAAACTATGTTTCCTCCAAAATACAATCTAGGGTTATTAAAGGGGTGGATAAACAAATTCTTGAAAGCTGGTTGCCCGCTATTAATTAAAAAAAATTACAATAAATTGCAATAAAATTAATTGCTTTCTCTGCTTCGATCGATTAGCATTTAATTGCTTTTCGGCGATCTTTTGATTAAATTTTGAAGATTCGTTTTTGTTTATTTTCAGTACTTAATAGCGGCTTTATGTGCTGTAAGTGCGGCACCACCTCATCGTCTCTACCAACACCCCACACAGCTTCGACAACTGAACCCGTAAGTTATCAAACTATGAACGTCCACTGCCTGGCAAGACCTGTGACTAATAGTTTCTAAAGGACTTCCACATATCTTGTGCCGCTAGTGACTGTAGTAACGCTGGGTACTCCGAACAGTGGCGTACACTTCATACATGCACAAAAGCACTGCCTACCCAAATTATTTTATAGGAGGGCAATTTTTCCATTTTATGCCAGTTTCCTTCTTTACGCTTACCCTGGTCGAAAACTCTGTACACGCCACTGCCTCGGAACCCCAGCTATCGAGCTGTGCTTTGCCAACTGCCATTATATATATTTCACTTATATTTTCATATAAGGTACCACGTCAGTAGGTAGGTACCTACCTACTGCCATGGTACTGCAGCACAGAGCTCTGAGGAGGCTGAAAAAAACCGGCTGTTTATATTTTGTATTTATTTTTTGGTTCAAAATGTTCGTGTGTATTTACTTAAAGCTAAGTGTGAATTATTTCTGGCATACCATTGGTGAATTTGATCTTGCATGCCATAGTCAAAGTCCGTCAGTCTAGTAAATCAAATATGCACAATTAGGTTAAATACACCCTAATGTGCATTGAACCTCATTTTGAAAGCCCGTAAATAAGCACTTAATAATTGCTGGCATATTATGCCTAGATACTTGAAAACTTTAGATTTTTTTATTATAGTATGTGTTAACTTTTTCAGCTTGGACTATTACTTGGATAATCCAGAAGAGGCGTATTACCAGCATGAACAAAAACGAGCCAATGCATCGCCAAACAACGCCCCAGCCAGGCTAGAGACCTTAGAGCCAGACAGTGAAGTCGAGCTCATTCCCGGAGCTCAACCGCCTCAGCAGCCACCTCAACAGGTAATCACGATCAATCCATAATTGTTATTTATTAAGTAATTGAGTACATACATGAAACGCATGTTAATTTTTATAGCAATTGTTTAGTTTGTAAGTGTTGCTCATAATTCAGAGCAGGCGTCTATTTAAAAACTACAATGCAACACAGCGAACTCGCATTATACTTCGTTAATGTAACAACATTGCAGAGCAATGCAATGCTATGTTTCAGTGTCAATATAACTTGAAGATGCCCTGGTTTCTGACTGAAGCGTGGATAGTGGAGTTTGGGGATCTTCGTAAAGTTGCAATTCCTAAGTAAAAGAAATTATTAAAAATAGAAGTCAGATTTTTTATAAGTACATTTTTCTTATAAATTAAATTACTAACTTAACGATATGCTCTTCTTTTCAGACACCAGTTGCTCCAAATATACCGGGTTTGATTCCCGGTCAACGTGTGTTCATAGTGCATATGCCAATACCTGGAATTAGGTAAGCCCTTTTTTAACTAAATCGTACATTTACAAGTATATTAGTTGTTTCACTATGCACTCCCGCGCGTACACGGTTAAAATTAACATCTTAATTCATCCTAATTAAAAAAAGAACTAATAGTTTATATTAGCTGTAATTCTTGTCAGCAATGTCACAACGCTGTGTAACGCGTTTAAACGCTTATTCAAATAACTACCTCAATAGTATTAAAGTTAATTTGCTACTAAATCACAAAATAAATATGAACAGCGTTTTGATTCCAGAACAACAGTCCATTTTTCTTATTGGATTTCTTAGTATTTGGCATAATCATAAAGGTTATACATATAATTCCACGCGTAGTCAAACAATTCCAATGATGCGCGAAAAAATACCAAACACGAAATTTCATAGCTTTACGATTGTCATTTTTAGATTTGATTTCTATCGTGTTTTTATCCAATTAAGAACTGAATTTCCGAAAAATCCTGTCTTCATACTAACCTACGAGTAGGTTATATGAGAACCTTTGTGCATTATTTCAAGCTTTAACCGAGTTACTTATTCGTAAGCTTCCCTCGGGATGCAGCAGGTATCTATTGGGATAGTTGTTGTTACCCGTCCCCTCATTACCTTTAGTTGGCAGGCTGTCCCGATCCCCTTCTCTTTAGCGCGGGACTCGGGTGTGATGGCTGGTAGACATCTGGGAAATGTACAACGGCGAGGTGATTACGTATTTCGCAACAGGTTTACGATAGGCGAAACTTTTGTTTGTTTATTGTATTGACTTTACTGTATGGGCAGCAGTGATTGCAAGATGTAGGCCTGTCGCAAGCCTGTCGTGAGATATGTTATCACCCTGCGCGGGTGTCTAGCAAAGCTTGCAAACGGGATATGCCAGGGTGGGTCACAGTTCGAGTATACCCTTCAAAACGGTTAACACAGGCAGGTGACAACAATTATATCCAGCGACAAGGAATAAATTTACAATACATATATATGACAAATAATTAAATGGCAAAAATGTAAAATAAAATAATAAAATGCCAATGGGCCGGGCACATAGTTCGGAGAAAGGATGGACGTTGGGGTCCCAAGGTGCTGCAATTGCAACACCGAACTGGTAAGCACAGCGTTGGTCGACCCCCAACGAGGGGGCAGACGACATTAAGCGCGTCGCATTTAGCCGCTGGATCCAAGCGGCACAGAACCGTGGAATTTGGTACTCCCTACAAAATACCTATGTCCATCAATGGACATCATATCGGTTGATATGATGATGATATAATTAAAGCGACTCGATGCCGATAACTATGGGCCTCATAAGAAGGCTCAGGCTCACTCAGCGAGCGATGGAAATAGCTATGTTAGGACTATATCTACATGATCAAATCAGAAATGAGGAGATCCGTAGAAGAACTAGAGTTACCGACATAGCTCAACGACTCGCGAAGCTGAAGTGTCAATGGGCGGGGCACATAGCTCGGAGAACCGATTGAATTGATTGAAGACGGAGGGGTTCCAAGGTGTTGGTGGTCGGCCCCCAACGACAACGAGATCATTCAACTAGTCGCGGGGAGCCGCTGGTGCTTATGCTACCAACGCAGGTAGAGTCCCACAAAACCTCCGTACTGTTCAACGGATAGGGATAGCCAGAAAAATAAATAAGTTAGTACTGCTTTAAGTAGCGCAATGTTGGCGGGTATTAAACATTAAGATTCATGGGAATTTACTAAGTACAGCTTTCCTAAGACGCGTAGCGAAAACTGCAAGCACTAATATTTTCGCCTTCGCTGTAAGAACACAAGTAATTGAACGTAACGGTAATAACAACTACCCATTCGCGGCGAGTTCTTCGCAAAGCAGTAATAAGTAATAGCGTTCCTAATGGTTCCGCAGCGGTTTAATGCCTAACGACAACCTGTCATTACGCTCCATTTTTGTTATAACGCTACTTTGCAATTTATTTATTTACTAGTGTACCCAGGCAGCTTCGCCGGGCTAGATTTTGCTTTATTTTATTTAAACAATAAACTTACATCATTAAATTTTTAATTTAAGTCTCCTAATATATTAAATCATTTATTTCTCTCCGTATTCATTCTCTTCTATTCTCTTCTCGAGCGGGTGAAGATCATTATCTACACCCATGTACACCCAACAATAGAATATCATCATAGTATATAAAAGGTGTCTTTGACAGTTCAAAAATAGGAGTGCTCCGATCGTCACCAAACTTTACAGGATTACTCGCCAGGTCAATCCGGAGATTCTCTGAAAGTTTCATTGAAATCGGTCCGGCCGTTTCGGAGCCTATACGGAACATACCCTTTCACTTTCTCTTTTATATATATAGATTCATTTATAGCCTTTTCAACAATCTTATCTTACTGATTATTTACTTATCAAAACACCGGTTTCGCTTGATTTACTTGCTTTAGTATAGGCCTCCCCCAGGTTTTCCTTGTCCACAGAGGTCCTGCTGTCGCTCTTAAGACACGGTGCTCTGTCGCTCGGAACGGTCTTCCTCTTGTTCTCTTACTGTCTCTAGGAAACTTTTCCCTCTCATGAAATGACTTTGTGCTTTACTTTGCAATGCCTACGTTTATTAACGAGAGATGACTTATGAATTCCTAGTAGTTATGTCAATAGCCTTCATCAGTGAGCACTTCAATGCTGGATTAAAGGCTTCTCCGAACGGTAGGGTTATCACCCTTCATCAGCACGCTGGGCAGAATGGTTGGTGATTGCAGTATATGGCACAGAACGATGGATGATGACCTGCGCTGTCAATTTATTTAGGTCCTGGGGCAGGGTCAGTACCAGGGGCAATTTGGGAATTTATAATTTCTGAATTTTCTCTGGTCTGGTCTGGTGGGAGGCTCTGGCCGTGGCTAGTTACCACCCTACCGACAAGGACGTGCCGCTAAGCGATTTAGCGTTCCGGTGCGATGTCGCGTAGAAACTAATTAGATACTCCATAACAGGTTAACCCGCTACCATCTTAGACTGCATCATCAATTACCACTGAGAGATTGCAGTAAAGGGCTAACTTGTAATGGAATAAAAAAAAGACCTAACTCCCTGTGATGGAGTATGGTTGAATGTAAAATTATCAATAGTTTTATTTAAAGAAAAATTAACCTTAAGCTATGTGTATGTATAAACATAGTACCTACCTATAAATACCTAATAAATATAGTATTTTTTTAAAGATAATTTAAGATGGCCGTCACAGTAATCCCGCCAGGAGGAAATATAAATATATATAAAGAGTTTCGCTGCATTATAAAATGAATACAAATTTAATATTATAAGCACTTTTAAAAGATTTCATGTTTCAAAACGGCTTACAATAGGCCAATTGAGTGGTCCCCGGGTGTCTGAAAAAAGAGGGACATGCCGTGGCGGTTTTCAGTTTGGGTCTACCACCTTTAGAGGGGGAGTCCCACATAAGAGGCAGCAATTAAGCTTTATCAGCAAGCTAATAAAAAAGGCCTATTGAGGATTCAGGATCTTAAGATCCATATTCAAACATGATAACTATAAACTATACTACCTTGATTACAAGCGGATTTTTTTTTTTTTTAATAATATGAACCTACTACCCTTTTCAGGCCTGGAACTGTTGGGGGTTATCAGCCAGTTTACATCGTAGCAGCCGCACCTCAAGCAAATGCCCCATATCCAGGTAATTAACCATTCATTTCCCACCATCACAGTAGGTAGTACACTTACTTGAACATACATTTTGCTGTGAGAAGAAAGAAGGTGGTAATTTTTTTTTTATTTATACACTTTATTCGTACACCACAAAAATAAAAAAATTACAATGGACACAATAAGAGGAAACTTAGAAAGTAGGATACAAAAGGCGGCCTTATCGCTTAGTAACGATCTCTTCCTGGCAACCTTAGGATTAGGAAAACCAAGAGAAACCGATTGCTGGGGTGTATTATTATTAAATACATACATACGAATAATTTCATACTAATACTTATCCAGATAACACACATAAAATAATAATAATAATATTAATAAATATAAAAAATAATAAACTAATATATACTATAACATACGATATATACTTAAATACGCGTAAGAATAAATCACCAAATGTCTTTATTGCTCAAGATCAAGGCAACAGCATGTTTGAATATGTCTAGTGACCTTGACTGTCGTATGCTTATGTCAAAACTAAACACACTAAACACACACAGATCAAGAACATTCAGAAGCAAAACATCTCTTTTCACATTTATTTCTTTATTTTTTTGCATTATTAAATTTGTGTGTAATACGGTCATCAATTTTTGGAACCGAAAGGACTCTCTGGAATCCGTAGCCTGATATTCTTACGTATATGATATAACCTTCAATAGTTAGGTATCTGACTAGTAGTTAAAGAGATTAGCTTGACTAAAAAAAAAGACAATTTTTTCAGCTTAGAAATATATATGTACTTTTTATTTTTGCAATTGATGAATGATGTATGGAATCTCATGACTCCGCTTCAGTGGTTTGAAATGCTCTGAGGGAGGGAGAGTATTCAAGGAAACAAACATTATTTAAGCGGAAGAATTAGTTTTGCAATATTTTCGCTAGTTCTTGTACTTGTTACTTAGCAATTTGGAGTACAGTAAAGTTTTGAGTATAAAATATTACTTGTACGGTGATAGCCGCTTCATCAAAGTTGTTGGGAGTTCGACTTCACTTTCGGGAGGCCGAGTTCGAATCCCAGCACGCACTCTTACAGTATTACGTGCTTCAACAGTGAAGGAAAACATCGTAAAGAACCCTGAGAGTTTTCAACAATGTTCTCAAACGCGTAGCGGAGTCCACCAATCTACACTAGGCCAGCATTGTGGACTACGACCATAATCGCTCCTCATTGTGGGAGGATATTCCTTTATTGGGTCGGTAATGGATTGATTCATGATGATCAGTATACGTATGTAGCAATTATTTCATAACCTTCTTGTACCTAACCAGGTTACCAAAACACAGTTCTCGTGAACCCAGGTTACGGAGCTCAGTCCGTAGCACCGGCTGGTTACCCCATGCAGGGAGTCCAAGGCAACCCAAACCTGGTCTTCAGCGCCAGAGCGTACAACAGACCTTTCGGGCTACACCTTCAAGAACCAGTAGTGAACTACCAGTGAGTAGTAATTATGTTTTCCATCCAACTCCAGACTGGTATAAATTGACAGACAGATAATAAATATCTGTTAATTTTAAACCCAGTCTGGAAATAGAATCCCGAATCTGGAGGATGTATTTAGACGTAAGCTTATATAAAAGTCCTATCATAGTATAAAGGACTACGTAAATATAAGTAGTGGTAGCCCAGTGTGTAGGACTTCGACTTCACTTTCGAGGGGCCGAGTTCGAATCCCAGCACGCCCCTCTATCTGTGCGTTTTAATCAAAAAAATATCACTTTCTTCAACGGTGAAGGAAAACATCGTGAAGAAAACTGCATGTCTGAGAGTTCTCCATAATGTTTTCAAAGGTGTGTGAAGTCCACCAATCCGCAAAGGGCCAGCGTGGTGGACTAGGGCCTCAACCCCTTCTCCGTGGTAATGGGTTGATATGATGATGCTGATGATACGTATCATAAATGCCTTCTATGGGCCTACTTGAATAAAGATATTTTTGACTTTGTTTTTTTGGTTTCCTTTCATAAAGGTACATTGTGAAGCAAATTCGAAACGTAGGTATGTCGTTTCAAGCGAGGAAATTCATTTGCAGAGAAGTTACAAGATGTCAAATGTTAACGGTCATCCATAAAATATTATGACCGTTGGCTCAAAGAGTATTCAGATAAATTCAAAATAATATTTATGAGCATGCATGATGGAAGCGAAATAGCCTGTTTCTGGGAACTCGCCGTATAAGTTATTCTTCTTATTGGTATAAGTTAGGATTTCTGGGGTTCACGAGAAAAGCAAAGCACGAAAACTTTGTTCTTGGCATTTTTTTTTTACATTTAAACCCACGTACTTCTGTCCTTTATTCATTTTTATTATTTTCATGCTGTATAAAACCTTATAATTGCATGCAATGGCATGATAGTCTCGAATAAAATATGTTGTCTACAATACAAATCTTATATCTTTAAACTAGCAATTCTTGTATATATACATAATTGGAATTTCGGAATCGGCTCCAACGTGTTTCATGAAATTTAGTATAAAGGGGGCATTTCGGGCAAAAACCTAAAAAAATATCCTTTTTGAGAGATTCTGATGCGTGCGATGCGTGAACGGTAAACGTTACGCCAAACGACGGAAGTGCTTATGTAGTTAGTATTTCGGAATTGTCGAAATTGTTTTCTCTTTAAAGTTCTATAAAACAGTCCGCGACAACATACCGACCGTCGGCTCATTCGCGGACGAAGTCTCGCGGGTCGGTTAGTATGTATATAATACAAATATTTATTTTGTCATCCAGGCAAATACCAGCTCAACAGTTCTTTCAAGTGCCACCTGGCGCTGTAAACTTCGCACAGCTGGTGTCTTTGCAAGCGCAGCAAGCTCAACCAGCCCAAGAAGCTAGACCTAGTGGTAAGTTGGTAACACATACCTCTCAAATCTTTGAAACCCTAGATGGTAAGGCATATATTATATATATGCCTTACCAACTAGGTTCAACTAATTCCCTTCGATTTTACCGAGTTTGATTCCCGGCATGCATTAAATATCACTGGCTTTAACGGTGAAGGAAAACATCGTGAGGAAACCCGAACGCTTGAGAGTTCTCCACAGTGATCTTAAACTTGGCCAGCTTAAACTCTTCTCATTCTTAGAACCTTGCTCTGTAGTGAGCGGGTAATGGCTTAATTATGGTTAAGCTGATCGACACACAAACTTCCTAAAGCAAACAGAACTCGTCACAGTCAAAAACATTGACACTTGCTTAAGGATAGGTCTTCACATAAGTTGCTTCGAGGCTTCAGCTCCTTAAACCCAGCCTAAGGTTGATAATTTACGTAAAGTAACGCACCTCCAACTTTCTAAGTTATGTGCGTTTTAACAATTTAAATATCAATTGTTTCAACGGTGAAGGAAAAACATCGTGAGGAAACCGGCATTACTCAGAGTTCCCTATATGTTCTCAATGGCATCTGAACTCTATCAATCCGCACTGGGCCAGCGTGGTGGACTAGGGTCTAATTCCTTCTCATTATGTAAGGAACCCGTGCCCCGTAGTGGTGAAGCTGAATCTCTACACATCTCTTCTTCGTCGTTTACTTCATTACTGAAGGTCGTGTCCGGATTCTAGTTCCTTCGTAGCGATTTTTACTACAGCCTTCCATCCTGTTCTATCCTCGGCCTTTTTGATAGCTTCTGTGATAGGGAGGCCTGTAAGCGACTTTACCTGGTCAGACCAGCGACGAGATGATCGGCCCCGTGGTCTTTTACCCTCCACCTTACCTACAAGTATTAACACATATAGATGATCGACTTGCAAACTTCCTAAAGCAAACAATGCTCAACTATGTTGACTCAAGCTTATGGATAGAGCCTAGTCTTCACAGAGGTTGCTTTAAGGCTTAACTGTCTTAAACCCAGCCCCTTTAAAGGTGTTTGGATATTTGTATACATTTTTTTGGCTCTACTTTTACTTTAAATTACTTTATACTATATGAGGAATATTTGTTCTTTCACAGCAGAATCTCGAAACGCCGAGCAGAAAAGTGCACGCCTAGTGACCGTTGACTCAAAGGAAACGGCTGCGGAGACGAACAGAGATGAACAATCTTCAAAAGGACTGACTAGAAACAAGCCTTAAATTTAATTATTAATATTATATTTATCTAGTTAACTAGCCAGATGTGTTATTATTATTTCGTGGTAATCCCGAAAAAAATTAACATCAATAACGCATCTATGTACTACCGAAGAATAGTATGACTTTAGACAATATCTTTAATTAAAGCAAATATTTTATGTTCATATTCTTTTTCTTCTTTCTTTTCTTAGCGCACGTTGGCGACATTTAGGTTCGGAAAATAAGCAAGCGTTTTGGGTAAACACAATATGGATGAGTTTTAATAATTAATCTTTGAAATTAGAAAAAGTGCTGTATCTTTGTGCTTCGCTTCCATTCCAAGTTACCTGAAAGACGTATAGCTTTGGTATATATCACCAAATTGTATACGCCGTATTGTAATTGTTTTTTGTCCTTGCCTTCTCTTGTTGTGGTGTACAATAAAGTAATTTATTCATTCATTCAAGCCCTAAAACCTCACTGTTTTTCTGAACAACGTCTATAGTACATAGAATGTAATCCTCGTACCTGATCGTATCTAAATAAATGTAAATAAAACTTTATCGTTAGTTTTATTTATGAAATATTCCTACTATTAATAAACTTTGTGTCGAACTCCCAGTGGCGTCCACTGTGTCCAGACGGCGTAGCTATCTCCACATTACCTAGATAGCTGGCGCACCAAAATCCTACATCGCGCTATCGAAGTTTTCACAAACGAAAGCCATACCTATATCAACTTCTAAAGTTTTGTTGGTTAGAGCTCGAGGATGTGCTCGGGGCACAAAAATAGCTTATTTTTTGCGCTTGTCCTCAATCTTACCTAATGGAAAGTGCAGATGCCTAGAACATGCCTATTCACTCTTGTTTTAAGAGTTTTTTAAGAGTAGGTTGTAAGAGTTAGGAAACACAGAACTCGGAAGGGTTCCAAATGCCAGCCATGCGTAGAAGGAAGGAAGACGCAAATCGCTTTGTGCGAGTTTTTGCTAGAACGTACGGATGGTAACCCGCCCGGAGTCTAGTTTCCTTTTCACCATTCTACCATCGGAGGTGCGATGGAAGAATGGTGAAAAGGAAACAAGATCGAACAATTTCTGAGCACACTCTTCGAAGTATATCCTATAAAACACCGACAAACTGGCTACCTAACGACGAAGTTGAGACTTAAGAGTTTAGCCAAAAGTGGTGAATCCTCACCTATAAGAAAAAGATTAGTCGCGTTTACAATGTCTATAAATTTTTATGGGTCGTATCACGAAAATATATTTGTTACGACATCGCATTAGAAATCCTTGAATTTCTATGCTTTTCTCTTCTGTATGTTAACTATTTATAAACCTTCCTCTTGAATAACTTGATCTATAGGTTAAACATAAAAATCCGTTGCGTATTTTAAAAGATCCGAGCGTACATACAGCTGGAGCGACTTGTTTTATAGCATGTGAAGAAAAAAGGTATAGGTGTTTAGTACTGCATCGCGGATTTGAGCATACTTAGGATGATAAGCAGTTAAACACGCCGCGGCGTAATGTAGTCTTGCCCGGACTCTATAGCGGGAACGCCTTGCTAGATATAGAGCGATAGCGAGCCCCGCCGGGACCGGAAGGGTCGCTTTCTAGACTAGCCACGATCTAGGTCACGAGCATAACGGGCTAGCTTCCATTTTACCTAAACAGAAGAGTTCTCCCCGAGAGCACAAATATTACCAACTAACGATGAATACCGGTGTACGGATAAACCCGACTGGGTTTTTGTTACGCCGTAACAGATATTGTTATGTTAACATAAACAATGTATATTTTTCATTAAATAAATAAATAATAATAACTCGAATATTGAGTTCTGCTTTATTATTTTTAGTCATGTCTGTCTGCCCTCTGCTTAGCTCAGAAACTGATAGTACTAACACGTTGCACTATGAAATGGCTAACTCACCTGGGTTTGTTTATTTATCCCTCCGTAACGCCTTAACTAAGCAACCAATCGACTTGGTTTTTGGATAGAGGGTAACTTAAACTAATTTTGCGCCTGGATAAACATCAAAGTCTCAGAGGTGGTTTACAGGAACATTCGTACTTTTACCACATATCGCGCTAAAAATAATAATAATATAATAATTTTTATGAATAATATAAACTTATAATATACAGATAAACACCCAGACACTGAAAAACATTCATGTTGTTCACACAAAAAAAAAATCCAGTTGTGGGAATCGAACAAACGGCCTTGCACTCTGAAAGCAAGCCAACCGGCTGTCAAAATTAAAATATAAGTTACGATGCAGTCTTAGATGGAATCCCGCTAATATGAAAGGAATACGGCAGTTTATTTTCCTCCGACATTTCTATATAGAAATTCCCTGTCAAGATAAAGTAGTAATGCCAGTAATAACTTGTTTGAAGCATAAAGTGCTCAGTCAGGAAGAAGTCCCGCGTGTACCCATTTACGAAGAATCCGTATAGCTGTCGCAGAACAACAGGAATATA
The DNA here is from genome assembly GCF_905163445.1 of Pararge aegeria. Lineage (NCBI taxonomy): Eukaryota > Metazoa > Arthropoda > Insecta > Lepidoptera > Nymphalidae > Pararge > Pararge aegeria. The sequence continues at coordinate 18,594,713 of NC_053187.1, forward strand.
TAAGCTAAGAATAAAACGGTTATTTTTTATTACAAGCTTTTTATTAGCTTCACCTGAATGTTTGGATCCGACTCCTTTGGACTTTATTTTGAGCCTACCAAACGGTCTAATTTCGCTGAAACTTTATAGATATATCGAGGACTGATGACAATAAACTAATTTATCAACGATTAACCTGGTTAAGTTTGTTGTGGGCTTTTCTTAGACCAGGGCGTGTTTGGAACCCTCCTAGCTTTAGTTAACGAATGCAGTTAACACGATCACTTAAAATAAGTGTTAACATGTTAAATTTATAAACGCTTCATAAGTGCCTGTGATAAGGTCTACATGAATAAAAAAAAATTGAATTTGAATTATCCCATTTTTCAAACAGGATATTTGTTAATTAACATAATTCTCATCTAAAATCGATAAGGAAGGAATGATGCTGTGGTACAGAACTCCATAAATTAGAAATATTTTATTTTATAACAAAAATAAAATTATTACAATAAAAAACAAATCAAAAACTCTCGAACGTTCACAAACCTGAAATAATTACCACTTTCTCTCCCCTCTCGGCAATTAAGTAACAATTTGGTAAATTATTGGCAACAATAAAATGTTAACGATTCGCGAGCCATTCACCGATTAGCTGAAAACATACCATTGATGAATAATGTAATGCGCACTAGAGTAGTAGGGTTTAAATATAATAATATATTTAATAGTAATAATATCATTGTGTTTATTAAGTAATTGTTAGACCTGAAGTACACTGCCCTCCAATGCCTTTATCTAGCACCTAGTGACTTCATCCGCGTACAACTTCTGATAAATTTCACAAACTTTCTTTCGCTATCCCACATTATACCATGACCTATCATGTCGCCTCCTGCCTTCCTCAAGTATTGAGCTAACAAATGCTTGAAGTTTGAGCTATTAATTTATTCAATCGGAATGATACTTCCCGAACGAAGCACGTTCTAACAAAAACTTTCATTCCGCAATAAAACCCTTTGGGATAAAATTTTTGTAGATCCTGATACATGTATTTTACTATTTTAATGACCATCGATAGCACTTAATATTGACAAACTTTGATTCCCTAAACCCCATAGGGTTGAAAAATAGTTGATGCATTATGTGAATAAGAAAATGCAACTGAAAGATTGAATAATTAGTAGACGGTCGCAAGTAGATATTAAAAAAAAAGGTTAAGAAGAAAATTTGTAGCCCACTGGACCACAACTTGTACAGCAAAAACTTGCTTTACAGGTACGTAATTTATTATATCTCAATGCTTCAAACAATGTGAAGCCCAGTAACCGCATTTTGTTCCATTTGAATCTGCCATTGACCTTGATACTGCATTATTAAGACGCTTGCACACGAGACTCTCAGAATTCAATTCGATAAATAAAATATAACTTCTTTAACTTAAAAGCTGAGATTTTATCAGTGTAGCCCTCAGCAATCTTCTCTATCTTTTATGGCCCATTCACCTCTATTTTGTCTTACAAATCCAGTCTCATAGTCCTCTTCTTATCCCTCAATTATATTCGTCAAAAATTCATAGTCTTAGTAGGAGACCAATCATTTTCCCTCTTCTGATTCCTATCGTTTTAATAATATTTCTCTTTTCACCAACTGTGGTTAATGCTTTTTTTTCCAATTTTCTTTCTATATTCTTTATAATGAACTCTTGAATAGAACAGAATATGATAGAATAGAGTAGAACAAAACGGAACAGAACAGAATAGAATAGAACAGAACAGAATAGAACAGAATAGAGCAGAGCAGCGCAGAAAGAAACAGACCAGATGAGGAGAGAAGAGAGGAGAAGAGAAGTTAGCGTAAAAAACAGATTTTGGTTAACGACGTTATAGCTTGATTACAATGCTATGCTCAAGATGTATGATTCGATGATACAAACGGTGTAAATAATGCAGGGCTAATAAAGGCATTATTAAAACGCGAAGGTTCTTTTTTCAACTCTCAGTTTTCGATATAAATATTTAAGGAGAGATTGCATCGTAAGGAAGAACATAGGACACTTTTTCTCCTACAAAATTAAAAGTGTCCCCTTTTTTTAAACTCCGGTATTCACGCCTACGGAGATGTACTCGTACCATCGCTTCTGTAGCCTTACGTGCAGCCCACGGGAGAAATCGCGTCCACGAATTTGAATAAATATATGGGTAGTCGCGTCGCGACCTCAATGCCATCTTATTGCTGTATTTATAAATTGAGGAAGATTTCAAGTACAAGTTATTTAAGTTTTTTTTTTGATTTAGGGTAATATTCAACTTTTAAACCATATCAATAATTTTATTAAAATCATAAAAAGTTGTTAATTTCTAATTAAACATTTTTGACATTAATTTTTTTCTTGACGAATCTTTGACAGATTTGTAAATTTGACAGTTTACCTAACGTTATCTTGATAAGTTATACTAGAAGCTTTGAAGGCGAATTATACTGAGCTTATTATTATGAGGGCTTAAATCAGCTTAAAACTAAGCAATTGCAAGAGCTCAAATTTTTTTTACATATAAGGTTTATACTGTCCAATTAAAACTTTATGATGATATACTAAAAAAATAAAAATAAAGTCTTTGGAGGTAGGGAAATTAAAGTAAATATTTTCGTTCTGAAAATGTCCATAGGCAACAAAGACTTTTATAAAATCCAGTGGGAACTCTACCTAGGCTTTTTTGTGACAAAACTATCCAGGATAAATCCAAAAATCGAGATTGGTGAAGTGAGTCAGGTTTTTTTACCTCACTACAGCTCGAAAAAACTTTAGCATTTAAAATTTCAGCATGATTAAGGCGGCGTAATTGTTTGCCTTGAGTGCGAGTGAAAAAGCAGCTTTACGGCTCCATCAATCATCACTAAAGTGGCATCAATGATAGCTGTAAATAATTATTATGTTTATTACGCCAAAGAAAAAAAACGGTCGTAACCGACAAACCGAACGAAAATGAACTGAGTGAGAACGCAATAAGAAATTGTGGAAACAGGCATTGACAAGACGAAAAGAAAGAAACTATTTAATTTATCCACTTCATAAAAATGATTGTTCCTAACACAAACCAGTCGAAGATGATCTCTTGAATGCTTCGCAAAATGGTTTAGGAGCGGTGGTAGCTCAGTGGTTACAACTTCGACTTCACTCTCGGAGGGAAGATTTCGAATCCCAGGGCACACCTATAACTTTTATAAGTTAAGTGTGTTTTAAGCAATTAAAAAATCACTTGCTTCAACGGTGAGGGAAAACATCTTGAAGAAACCTACATGCTTATATATATTTATCATTCTTTTGAAGTCATACTTCTTTTGGCGCGTTAGGGAAAAATTGTGAGGGTAAATTTTTACGATGCGCGCGCACACCGTCACAAAAAACCGACACCGTGAAGTTTGCTAAAGTCAACATTTTAGTTTCTCTAAAAAAGGTTTGACAGTTGACCGCCTAAGGGGGAGGAACTACCGCAGGAGACAGGGCTTAACACGAATGCAATGTATTCAATCAGAAAAACGTATATTATCATTAAATTTTCAACAGTGAAATTATAAAAGAAATATAAAAAACACTATTAAATATTTATAAAAAAAAAAAAACACTCCTCCCCATGCGGGGACCCAAGCAACCGGCGGCGGTCATAATAATAATAATTATTATTATTAGTTATATATTTTATTTTTATATTAGTGCAATGTATATACATATTTCCTATTTATTGTTTATACATATTTACCTACCTCTTTTCAATATTTTTTCCTTTTACTCTTTTGGTAGCCTGGACGAAATCGCTATGTACCGATACGGCCACCAAATCGTACTCTCTCACTCTATGTTTATATCTCAGTAACTACTTTTTTCTTTGGCGTACAATAAAAGTGTATTTATTCACTTATGCCTGAGAGTTCTCCATAGTGTTCTCAAAGGTGTGTGGAGTCCACCAGACCACACTGGGCCAGCGTGGTGGAGGAGACCCGGGTCATGTAGTGGGTCGGTAATGAGTTGATGATGATGGTACGTATTCATAATAATATAATATAATATTTATTAAACAAAACATAAGTAATTATAAACAAAAAGTCGATATAGACAATCGACTTACTGGAAACGGACATAATTAGTGATATCTGCAAATCGTCTGAGAAAAGGACAGAAATCCTTTGTGTATATGCTTTTTTAACATGATACCGAAGGTATTATTAAATCTACCCTTAACTTAGTTTAAACAATATATTAGTCCACATTTAACCAATCGTGGTTACTACACGATTGATGAATTTCTTAACAGAAATTTAGTAACAGTAAGAAATTTTTTAAAGATTGTTAACCTAAAAAATTATTTTGGAAAACAGCAATTTGCTGAGTTTCTTGCCGCCTCTTCTCATTGGAATCTGCCTTCCAAACCGGTGGTAGAGTCACTACAAACAGACTGACTTGACGTTAAAAAAATGCGTACTTGAAATCCGTACATGTGTTAATACTCTTAGCGAAATAGTAGTAAAACCCAAAGTAGAGAAATTCCACCTTAGCTTACAAATCGAAGCAGCTAGATTTATCTACGACAAATGAGTTTTGTTTGAAATAAATTAATAAATAGAAAGTCTTTCAATCAGTTTATCAATTAATTTGTTTTTTTTTGTTTATTTAAAAAAAAAATTTAGATTTTTTTTCTATGTATGTTGTATGTTGTACTGATTGTGTTCGTTTTTGTTTGTTCTTTTTCACATCTTATTTCAATATTTTATTAAAATTTCTAAGTCTCAGTTATAATAATAACGCAACGTGCGGCGCGGTTGTTTGCTTCGCTTGATACTGGAGCAGACTGAAAATCAGCGCTGAGCATTGTTGCCAATGCACAGCATAATGCTGTTGATAATAAATAATTTAGTTCAAGAGCTTGTATTAACAATAGAGTATGGAAATAAAGGGTTATTATTATTAAATAAATGAATTTTGAATTTATGAATTTTTGATGATGATTCTAAGCTGGAAGAAAAAAAGGCGAGACACTTAGGACTGCAGTGGATCACAATAGATTGGGAAACGATAACGATGACTCACGCAAATTGAAGAAGCGCTTTCCAAACGAAAGGTGGCGAGAGATCGCTGCAATTACAGCGGCCGCTCTACCACGGGGCGGTTATGGTCTTTTTGCCGAAGACCCGTTATCTGGGTTTAGATGCGCGGCAAAAACGCAGCGAGCGCAGTGCGGACGCTTATCCCGCGAAGGTCGGACGCTGCCGTCAAACCGGAATATGTCTTCCCAGTGCGTGGTACTCCTGGCCGTTGTAGCCTGCTTGGTACACCATCAGGTAGCGGCCAGGCCCGTTCGCAAAACATTGAATTTCAACATGTTCGTATTAAACCCGCAGCATCAGGGTTCCGCTGATCGAACCATCCTAGCTACCGACGGGGTGTCGAGGTTCGGACCTATTTTGGAGTACTTGGTGCAACGCGTTCAAGGCATGATGTCAGTTCGATTACCAGTGGAGGCAAGTTACCACACGGATGAAAAAGTTCCTGACGTATCAGAAAATGAAGTGGACGGTGTACAAGCGAAGATGCCTGGTGTGGTCGTTCGACCTTCTCGCGCGAAGCCTGGGACATACGATGTGGAAATCGATGTCGTAGTCGATGACGGACAGCCCAACAAAATCGACTGAGCTGTCGATGACTTGCGTATAATTGGCGTTCGATCAGACAATATGCATTTATGAGTGTATTTGGTATCGTACCTACGTGTATTTGTTTATTTAGTCTTGCCATATTGTTGAGTTAAATAAATTATTTTTTTTGTGATAATATAGTTGGTGTAAAATTTTTGTATTATAACTTACCCAACCGATTTGGTGCAGAGTTATGGGATATCATCCCTCTTGTGTAAGAATGAATTAAAATTATTTAAAACATAATTATATAAAAAAACTGACTTAATGTCAAAATGGGGTCAGGTTCTTAGGGATTTTCTTCCGAATAGATCATCTTTGTTATCTTTATCATTATCACCATACTTGTTTCTAAAGTTTATCTTACCTTAAAACAAAATTACAGATATAAATCTTCAAGTTTAATAACTCAACCTGATCACATTGTCAGTTACGATGAGGTGAGAATGCAGCCAAATTATAACCATAAAAAAATGTTTAGACGTTTAAATGTGTTGAGTCTATGTTAGTTATATAAAGGAGTGTAAAACTGGACAATACAATATGCATTTCAGTCCAAGAACTTAATACTACCGTTCAAATAGTGTGTATCGATGTCTCCCACAAATTGCGATTTTCAATAAATATAAGACAGCAATATTTTTTTTGTATTTTAAGGCTTATTTCGAAAGGTAATTGAGTGAGGTAAGGTAGTATTGAGTCCGACCACTGAAAAATAAATATCAATGATTGCTTATACATATAACCTAGTAAATTTGAGGTCAAAACCTACATTTTTCTTTGGGGATAATTTTGGCAACTTAAATATTAGATAGGGATAATAACTCATAATAAATAAATATACTACGACAATACACACATGACCATCTAGCCCCAAAGTAAGCGTAGCTTGTATTATGGGTACTAAGATGACTGATAAATATTTCTGTGAATAATATACATAAATACTTATAATATACAGATAAACAACCAGACACTGAAAAAAATATATGTTCAAAACATGTTCCAGTTGTGGGAATCGAACCCACGGCCATAGACTCAGAAAGCAGGGTCGCTGCCCACTGGGCCAGTCGGCCGTCATAATATATCCCTTAGTGAGTTTTACTTAAGTACTTTTTAAGTGGTTGAGTAGTTGATGTCTTCGTTAGGCAAAAAAACGTCCGTATTTGACGTTAAACTAAGACAGTGAAACGACGCAGAAAAAAAACTTGTTTGACTAAGAAGTTTTTTTTTTTATAGTAATAACTGGTGGTCCAAGCTGTTGGCCCAGCTGATGATAAGTGGAAAACCATAGCCTACCAAAGCAACACTTCACAGGGCATGCAAGGAGCACGTCCTGCTACATGCTTCCCTGTGTCCATCAATTTGAGGCGTAGGTGTTAAGAAGGAGAAAGAAGAAAAAAAAGTCTTTATTGCACATACAAATATAAAGCCAGGTTAACAAAAAAACCGGTAATATACATATGCACAAAGGCGGCCTTATCGCTTGCAGTCTCATGTGCCTGTAATTACTTGTAAGTGGTGCAAAGGTCGTTAGACTAACATCGTTATCAACCCATTACTGACCCACTACAGGTCACGGAACTCCTCTCAGAATGAGGCTAAGCTGGCGAAGGGAGGATTAAAAAAAGAAAGAAAGATTTATTCATGTTAAGTCTTACAAACAGTACATCTTATAATAATACTAGCTGTTGCCCGCGACTTCGTCTGCGGTTGATTTTGTTTTTAAATTATTCAGTATCGCTAAGCCTTAAATGAGTATAGTAGTTATATATATGTATAACATGTGACTGTCAATTAATTATAGACAAATAATTTGCAATAAAATAAAATTGCGACTATAATTAAAGATCTAAGCTATCCTATCTCTTAAGTTGGAGCAGACTGCTCACGGTGTGCCAATTAAATTTAAAATCGGTTAAGTAGTTTAGGAGTCCATCGCGGACAAACATCGTGACAGGAGATTTATATATATTAAGATAGTAACAACATAGTATACAACATACAATGTCTGTGTGTAACACCAGACAGAAAGGGTGTACAGCTCAGCATTTGCCATGCATTGTACCTAAGTACATGCATGCCGCTGATTGTCAGCTGAGACCCGAGTGACGATACGGCAAACTAAATAGATAAATGAGTGAAGAAAAAGAAAAGTGAAGCACAGGTTATTCACATGAAAGTGGGTAATAAAAGTGATAAAAGCAGCAAAATTATGATTATACTAAAAAAATAATAAAAAATCAGAAATACTGTTAATTACATAATAAATAAATAAAATGTTGCAATTATATTTAGACGGCCAAGTGGCGCAGTGGGCAGCGACCCTGCTTTCTGAGTCCAAGGCCGTGGGTTCGATTCCCACAACTGGAGAGTGTTTGTGTGATGAACATGAATGTTTTTCAGTGTCTGGGTGTTTATCTGTATATTTTAAGTATTTATGTGTATTATATTCATAAAAAAAATATTCATCAGCTATCTCAGTATCCATAACACAAGCTACGCTTACTTTGGGGCTAGATGGCGATGTGTGTATTGTCGTAGCATTTTTATTTATTTGATTTATAGACTGCACACGCCTTTGAGAATATTATGGAAGACTCCGAAGCGTGCAGGTTACCTTCACAATTACAGCGAGTGATATTCAATTGCTTAAATTACAAACGCTCATAACTCCCAAATGTTAGAGCTGCTTACTAAAAATGAATGTACTTAATGTACTGAAACTCATAGGGGATATGACTACCATACTCCCGAACAGGTTAGCCCGCAACCATCTTAGACTGTATCATCACTTACCACCAGGTGAAATTGCAGTCAGGGGCTAACTTGTAATTAATTAAAAAATATATAAACACCGGTTTGTATGTTTTTTGAAATGACAATATGTTGAGTACCTCAAATCGGTATTTGACATTATTTATGTATATATTCGAAGCACCACCAACAGAATCACATGTAATACATGACATGGTAACAGTTATTAGAAACACATATGATTTAACTTATAGGTAGCTAAAACATGCTTGATAACCGTTCAAGTCGACTCTAAATGAAAATGGACAATTTAACACGAAGAGAAAATGTAAAAACAGAAAAAAAGTGAAAAGAATAATATATTAAAAAAAAAAATTATTTAATTGTATCTACATATTTTTTTTTGATTCAAAACAATTAGCTCCACTATATTTTCTACATAGTAAGACCACGGAATAGCCATGCAAGCTCGATTACACGTACAGAATACCTACTTTCCAGGGTGGTTACTAACTGCTATCCCGTTACGCACGACTTGGTAAGACTTCATAATGACACCTGTAAAGCCTTGCCCCAACAGTAGGTACGTGCTTACAACGTTCCTATACCATTTCATATAACTTGTATATTCCCAGCTTTGTAAAATGTATGGCACACATTTTAATGTGTTAAAACATCCATAGCACTTATTGAATTATTATGAAGCGAAAATATTATTTTGTTTGTCTGTCTGTTTGTTCCCAAAAGGCCCTGAAAAGGCCTTTATTTTTTACTTTTAAAAGCTATATCATTAATTTCATTTTTTTTAATTTCGATAACGTTGCTTATGGTAGCAAAAAAGAGTATCGGCTTCTTTGTGGCATCGTACCAGAACACTAAAATTACTTGGCGGCACATCTTTGTCGGTAGGAAACTAACTACGGCCGAAGCATCCCACAAGACCAGACCAAAGAAAATACAGTTTCGAATACAGTTCTGTATTCAAAATTTCATTTTTTTATATTATTCATAAAAATATTCATCAGTCATCTAAGTACCCATAACACAAGGTAAGCTTACTTTGGAGCCGGATGGCGAAGTGTCGTAGTATATAATTTATTTATTTATGTTTTCATACTTTTTTACAATTCAATTATAAAGAGGTCAATTGCGGTTGTAGACTACCATCAATCTCGTATATACTGAACCAATTGTTAATACTGTTTTACCAATACACACATTTGTGAGTTTCATAGTTATATATTAACTCGAAAAATGATAAGACTTTTTCGTTAAGGATTTTTAAATTAAGTCGGAAAAAAAACGGGCGAGCAACAACCTTTCTTACGAACGCTGTCTTAATATTGAGATATAACATAACTGTGTTCTGAAAAAAAGTTTTAGAGATTTATAGTGCCTGGAAAAAGGTCAGAAATAGCATATTATTCTGGACAGTCCTGTTCCAGGCAAATGTTATAGGTCTAACTTTAATATAAATGAAGTCTTATATAAAAGTAGTCGATGGGATCGACTGCTTTGGTTTATTTTTTTTATAAATATAAAAAAAACAAATTTATATCGATCCGTGAGAAGCCAGGGCAGGTCGCTAGTGATACAATAAATGACAATGAATTGCTAGATTACTTGTTTACGAAAACACATTACAAGTAATGCACGTCCCAGATACAAAGTTTAGAAAACCTTCATTTCAGTTAACTACGCTCTTAAGCCCACAGCTCATTAACACACAAACACACATTCTGATTGTTAACTTTATCGTTGTCACCTTGTGATTATATTGAGCTGTTTGCTTATGATTTTTTTTAACCAATTTCAATGAGAGGAAGCCGATTATTGCCACCGTAATGTAGACCGCATTTTTTAATCGATTACTGCAAATTTTTGAATTTAAAATCATGAATATTGTGAATATTATATTGCCCAGCAATCCGCACTGGGCCAGCGTGGTTGACAACGGCCTTTTCCCCATCTCGTTGTGGGGGGAGACCCGTGCCCGGTAATCCGGTAATGGGTTGATATGATAATGATAATATATTTATACTCGTTCTTAGTTTTTAGTGTACTGCATACCTGAGAGTTCTCCATAATAAATATAAATATACTACGACAATACACACATCGCCACCTAGCCCCAAAGTAAGCGTAGCTTGTGTTACTAAGATGACTGATGAATATCTTAATGAATAATATACATATATAATTAGAATATACATATAAACACTCAGACACTGGCAAACATTCATGCTCATCACACAAACATTTTCCAGTTGTGGGAATCGAACCCACGGCCTTCGGCTCAGAAAGCAAGGTCGCTGCAAACTGCGCCAATCGGCCGTCAGCCGTCATAATGTTCTCAAAGGTGTGTGAAGTTCATCAATCTGCACTGGGCCAACGTGGTGGCCTACGGCCTTAACCCCTTCACGTAGTGGGAGGAGACCCGTGCCCTGTAGTTGGCCGGTAATGGGTTGGTATAATGATGATGACTTAGTTCAGGCTTCACCTACTTAAAATGTTGTAATATTTATGCAGCAACAAATTATTTTTATATATTTATTATTAATACCAATCCATTAGCAGCCCACTTCAGGGCACGGCACGGTCATTACGTATCTCGCGACAGGCTTGCGACAGGCGAAAAACTTGCAATCACTGCTGTCAAACGGCACTTTTCCATACAATAAATGGACAAAAGTGATGGTTGATCGCAAGATTTATGCCTGTCACAAGCCTGTCGCGAGATGCTTAATCACCCTGCCGGTCTCCTTTATGAATGAGAAGGTTTACGCCGTACGCTGGCCAAGTGCGGATCGGTTGGCTTCACACACCTTTGAGAATTTTATGGAGAACTCCAAGGCATAGGTCTGGGTCCTCATGGGTGCCATGCTTATTTCTGTAGCCAAGTAGCACTTTCACTAAATAACTGTGTTTAGGTATCTACAGAAAAGTGACATAGACCTACTTATTAATGTTTAAAATGTAGTGATAATTGTGTACAGATTGTAAATAAACGAGATAAAGTTTAATTATAAAATCCACATTTGGAACGGTGGAAATTATAGTAACTGACATTTTTTCGAAAAAGCACAGCTCCGAAAAAATGTCAGTGCTACAAGGCTCATACATATTTACGTAACTGTTAAAACAAACATGTACCTAGTACATGAAATATAAATAATAACTAAGATTTTTTTTAATTCGTTGACACGTTTATAATTCCACTTTAATCGTGGGCAGGAATAATATAATTTAAGGAAATAAATTGTACACATAGGACGTCCCTCGCGCAGTATTAAGTTGGATGAGCCGGGTTCTATATCCGGCAGAGGCAATTTAGGATTTTAGTAGCTCTGAGTTTTCTCTAACATTCTTTGTGGGTGGCAGCAGCTAGAACCAAGCCACGAAAACACCGACTTACGAATGTATGTTTCTAATTAAAATAACATACCCTTGAAAGGTTAGCCCGGTAACCTCTCGGGTGAGATTGCAGACAAGGGCTAATATAAAGTGGAATATAAATAATTTTACAATTGAACCCTAAAAAAGAAAGCACAGCTGATGACAAGGTCACACGTCCTGTCAGTGGGCCAGCCGATAGTATCCGACCGTGCATAATAAACACTTTACCCACTCATTCGCTTCCATACTCTCTCACGAACTGTTTCTGCATAGACGAGGTTAACTAAGGTAACCTTTTAAAAATAACGTTTAACTAACAGAGTTAACTAAAAGAAGCAAGGTGAAAACTAAATATTTTTGTAATAAGACGAAATCATACAAATAAAAAGTGCAAAAAAAACAACGGCCTAAAGGATCAACTAAAATAGCGAATAACTAAATGAATAAACCACTAACTTAAACTTTGACATAATAAAAATAAAAAGTTAAACAAAGTTTCAAATAAGTTTAATTTGGCTTAGTGCGGTTTTAAATTGCTGGTCATCAGCAAAAATTAAGGTTTTGACAAAAAAATTATATTTCGGAGTAAAATTTTATAAGTCTGTGCAAAACTCGATGCTAAATCGGTATAAAAACAGGTGCTAATAAACCTGAATGAAATTTTATTAGTGAGTCAAAGCATAAGAAACATTGTCTGTGACCATGAGTGGAAAGCGGAATGTGTTGTGTATATTAATAACAATGATGTGCCTTAATATAACAATGGTGATATCTGCGCCACTACTTCAATTACTGCAACCATACCAGAGAATAGCAATGCAACATTCGCAACAGAATCTACAACAACAGTTAATGGAATTGCAGACAATGCAGCAATTCAATCCAATGCAACAATTCGGACTGTAAGTAATAAAATTAAGGTTCAAACCATTATCTATAACAATCTCTTGAAACCTAGCGATAGTCAACTTTAAAGTTTATTTATAGCACAGTTTGACTGTGTGAGCATCAAAGTAATTTGAATTAAATAACCCAAACTCCAATTAAAAGCCTTTCAACTCGACGAAGCGCCCCCTAAATAAAAAAAATACATCATTATGCCTCGTCACATAAACCCTGTGTAGTTTTGAGAAGACTTGGGTAACGTAGCTGTATTGAAATTGTCGGTCCTAGAACAGTAAAAAATATTTAACAACACCTTAAAACGAGAACAAAATTATATATGAAAGGATAAACTGTATCCAATGTAAAATGTAAATTTTTGATGTTGGAAAAGAGCAACTGCTGAGTTTCTTGCCGGCTTCTTCTCGGTAGAATCTGCCTTCCGAACCGGTTGTAGAGTCACTACACACAGACAGACTTGACGTTTCAAAAGTGCTTATATTAGGCCTACTTGAAATAAATGAATTTTGAATTTTGAACATTGTGTCATTAAAAAAGCAATTTTAACTTATTATAAAGTCAGAAAGTCGTGGTCGTACGGCTATCTCTTTCATAAACACTTATAATTCATCCTCATCGTCACCAATTACCGGCCCACTACGGGGCACGGGTTGTCCTGGAATGAAGGGAAGAAGGGAAGTCGCAGTCTATCATGTTGACCAAGTGCGAATTGGTAGACTTCACACACCTTTGGGAACATTATGGAGAACTCTCAGGTTTCCTCACGATGTTTTATTCAGCGTAAAAGCAAACGATATTTTTATTGCTTAAATCAAATATTTTATTTACTAATCTTAAACCATATCTTTTCAGAAATCAACTTCAACCATTTATTGTTTTACTACCAGACCAGCCAATAAACACAAACTTCAAAATGATACCAAAAATAAGCGATCGTATCGAAAACGAAATTAATTTTAACAACGATAAAACGAAAACAAAAGAAGAAGACGACTCAGTAGTTATTGATGCAGAACCAATGCCTATACTTGAAGAACAAAAAGGGTTTTTAGTAATACCAAATGGGAGGCTTTCAATTGGAGAATTTATATCAGCTATCCCTTTTCTGCCAATAGAAATCAACGTTCCTGACACAATATCTTGGGCCTACAATGGCATATCTAGTGGAATTTCAGGTATAATTTCTATAATAGGCTCAAGGTTTCCTTCTCAAAGGCCGGTAGAAGATGTTTCAACGAAGAATGTGAATTTGAAGTCTATGATTAACGAATTGCAAATGAACAATAGGAATAATATTAGACCCCTTGTAATTATGCCCTTGGGAGGTTTAAGTAGACCGATTTTGCCTTTCCAGCTGATAAGATAAACCTTTGTAACTATTATTTTTTTTTTTTTTTTTTTTTTTTTACTACTTTTTTTTTTTTTTAATACTTTAAAAAAAAAAAAAAAAATATTAACTTACATATTTTTTGTCTTCTAGTTGAGAAAAACCATATTTTAAAATTATTTTTTGAAATACTCAGAGCAACATTATTTTTAAACATGTACAAACTATGTTAAAAAAATGATCTGCGATGGTCTAAGTGATCTAACTTAACTTATAAAAGGAAATAAAATATCGTAATTATTTAAAAATTTCATACTTTATTGTTTCTGTTTATACAAATTTTATTACTGGCTTCGAAGTCTTATGTTATCCTACCAATGATAAAATATTAGGTTTCTAATTCACCAAGACTGGGTTCAAGAGTTTAACTTTTGCAATTTTTTCAAATCTTGAAAGAAAAGTGTTTTAATAAATGTTTAGTAGGTAAATAGAAAGAAATATCTAAAAAAAATATTTAAAATATTATTTCAAAGTTACACTTTTAAACTCCAGTCTGGTTAGAGATGTTAAAAACTAATTACAATTTTTTATCAAAATTTTTTATCACGTGATTTTACAGAATTGTAATTTATTTTCTTAGCTTCTATAAAATAAGAGAAATTTCATAGACTTATTGTTATTAACTTTCATTACGGTACGACAAGCAAAAGTACTCATTAAATAGATTACAAATTGCTAACTTATCCTACTTAACTAAAATGGCAACGGATATTACTACCTTTTATAACATCATTAGAAATCGATAACAATTCCAAATACAGATTCAAACAGCACTTAATTTTATTTCCTTTTATGAACATCAATATAAATATTGCAGAAATAAATAAAAGTTTTCTTTTAACTGTTATTCTATACAACTGAATTTGTCTTGAGTTCACTGTTGAGACATATTTAACATAATATCGACTTAAGGTATGAAATATGTTTCAACTGATCGCTATGCAAATTTTTTAATACTCGAAACCATTGAATCTGTATTTTGTTTGAATACCTTTACTATTTCAAAAATACTTTCTAAATCCAGTTTAACAAAGATGTCGTATAATTTAAATCTAACCTCTAGTAAGGTTTACCATAGTTGCTGGGCTCTTTTTCTTCAGGGTTCTTAGGTACTATAATGGAGACTGGGTAGTCGAACTTGTAGAAGAATCCACGTGGAGGACCCTGCAATTAAGTATGATAATTAAGTTATGTGTAATACGAAAATAAACTCATCTTTTTTTACTTATGCTCTTGCGATAACTAGAAAGTGGTTTATGCATAGATCATGTAGCAATACAAAGTTATATTTTTATTTATTATTATTATACCAACAACTTTTGTGAACCATTCAAACAATAGACTTCCAGTGTTCGAATGATTAATCAATATATACCTACTTTATTTTCCATACCGTTTTTCACTGTAGTTTTATTAAAAACTGGAAAAATACCGTTTAAATTTATAAAAGGTTTGCAATTTTAATTTCTAAAATATTTTTTAATTACTCTATTTGCTTATAGAACGTTTCAAGATAAACAATTAGAACCAGTGGATGTATTGTCGACAGCTTTTCCACAGTGTTACGCATGTAGTCTTAAAAGTAGAGATCAAGGATACGATCTCAGCTAGATAATTTGGTAAATTATAATTTGTGATTTGTCTTGTCGGCTTTGCCAACAAAGAAGTGCTGAAGTGATATAGCGTTCCGTTTATGGATACAGGTTTGTAGGCTATATATACCTCACAGTCCAGCTCTCTATTATTAAGTGAGATTACAGTCAAAGCTTAAGCTATGGTGGAAAAAAAATTGTTCAATGAACTGGTAGCAAATGTTTAACTTACAGTAGGCTCGGGCTCTTCGTATTTCTCAGGTTTGGGTGAGGGTGGGTATGAGGGCAACTGAGCGTTCGGGTTGTACGCCTTGGCCTCACGAGCCTGACCGGGGGCGGCAACGACGGCACCACTCAACTCGGACGCGGCGGGCTGGTAGTCGAATCTGTTGTAGTAATCTCCCCTAAAAATATAAGAATATTTGATTACTATGAATCTGCAAAAAGTGTTTATTATTTAATTATTAAAAATATTTCATTATTTTGACGGCCGATTGGCACATTTTGCAGCGACCCTGCTTCCTGAGTCCTAGGCCGTGAGTTCGATTCCCACAACTGGAAAATGTTTGTGTTATGAGCATGAATGTTTTTCAGCGTCTGGGTGTTAATATGTATATTATAAGTATTTATGTATATTATTCATAAAAATATTCATCAGTCATCTCAGTAACCATAACACAAGCTACTCTTACTTTGTGGCTAGATGGCGATGTGTGCGTTGTCGTAGTATACAAAAAGTATAAAAAAAAAAATAACTTTGAATCTGTAATCAACTATAGACTGACATGCTGGATTAAAGCACTAAAAAGGTTTGCCCATTATCACCACCTTGTGCAGACGGTTTGATGATCGCAGTAGATGATAGTAGTAGCACAGCCACTGCTGTCCGTTCTCTGTTATACTCCCTTAGTCGCCTCGTACAATACCCACGAGAGGTGGTAGTGAAAAATGTTTCCTAATCTGCCATCGTCACACGGCAATTTTAATGTGAATGGTCGTAAAAGATTTAATTAAGGCAACATTGACCGCAATAAGAATTCAACAGCACAAAAATACAGTTAAAATCCAAAAATACAAGACGAATTATCACAGGAACTAGGAATGCGGTAAACCCTAAACTTTACATTAAGTTAAGCTAAACATTATATTAAGAATGCCGATAGTTCTTTTATAACCTATTCATTAGAAAAAAAAATAGTTTTGAATTAATTTGTTAATAAGGATTTCATAAATTGTACAGTAAACCACGATTTGAATAACATAGATATAAATCATGTAGATTTCACGTAGATTTCCAAGTCCACATATTTTTTTAAGCGATATCGTTTCATGTCTCCTTCAAATCTAAACTGTTTACGATGGTGATTTTTTCGTACCGACCAATTATATGACGATCTTGTGAAACAGAGGATATAACTGCTCACAGAACAACAGCAAATATACCTCTTAATAAGTGCTAATTAGTTGCAAGAATAAACTACACCTTCAGCTATTCTAATTTAGTATCTGAACACGCGGAAGTCGAGTTGTACTATGTGATCTTTGATCTTGTTTATAGTAGCTTCGTTTACATGCTTTTATTTTATAATTTTAAGAATTCTGACATTATGATAAAATTATTAAATCAATAAATATAAATATACTACGACAATACACACATCGCCATCTAGCCGCAAAGTAAGCGTAGCTTGTGTTATGGGTACTAAAATAGCTGACATAATAATATACAGATAAACACCCAGACACTGAAACCATTCGTGTTCATCAAGGAAATATTTTCCAGTTGTGGGAATCGAACTCACGGCTTTGGACTCAGAAAACACTGCGCTAATCGGCTGTCAAAACATTTAAATTTTTATAAATCAGCTGTCACTTACTGTGGGTCAGGGTTCTGGCGAGCAGCAGCTGCTGCTTCAGCCCAGGCCTTCTCATGAGCGAGACGAGCTTGTCTGACATCCTCTGCTTCCTCAACTGGCTTCAGAACAACCTTGGGGATGTTGTCTTCTTGGTGGAAACCTTCGCTGTCTGACCAGTAACGTACCTGGGAATATCAAATAATTTAAGCATCCTCAAGCTGTAGTCATTAAGAATGATGAAGATTACGCTATCATGCCACAATATCATGCCACATATGATGTGTGAAATCAAATAGCAGCACCCATTTTTTTCAAATAAGCAAATAAACAGGTTGTTGAAGTCATATTTATTTATAATGTTGCGCTCAATGCAATGACCTTGACTGATTTAAAATCTCTGAATGTACTTTGTTTTAGCTTGTATGCATATGTTAATGGTTTAGTGGTCGTGACATGCGAATTATTGTTATCAGAGTGTGTCCTAAACGACAGATTATTTTACACCTGCAGATGAATCTATAAGCCTATCATATTAACAGATTATCTAGAAATAATAGCAGCCTTATCACTACGTTTGTATCCTAATACATAAACTTTCTGCATTTCCTTTCGGTTGTGGTGCATAAATAATCAAATGGTTGAAAGATATTTTCGAATGACAGTTAATAAAAAAAAAATGTTTTATTTTCCTGTTGTAATGTTCAAATAAAGTGTATAAATAAATTAAATATTAATCAATTGCATAGTACCCCATGTACTACTCAAGCCTACATATAATTTCTGTACTATAATATAGAAAGTGAGTTACACGAAAATAAAACAGATATTTGAAAGAAGAAGTATACCTTGATAAGTTCGTTGTTATCGCCCTTGAAGGTGTAGGAGCCAGTGACGTCACCAGACCGGGCTCTGTTCTCGACCTTGGCAGACTCAGGGGTTTCGTAGCCGTACGCATAAGCGCCTAGGCCATCTTGACCATGGTACTGGTACGCGTTATATACCTTAAATGTAAAACATTAAGTTAAATAACAACTTTTACTAACGTTTTATTCCAAATCATGCTCAAATGAACATTCGGAAGGCTTTTTTTTCTATTGAGGTACCATAAATGGTGCTAATCTAGTTATTCAAAAATCTGGAAATTCAATGATTACGTCAACAAATAGTTGAGAGCCGAGTAATGGGCGGGACAAGTTCAACGCATGGACGGTACGAGAGCCCCAAATAGGTTGATGGAGTGCAAATTGTAAGGACATGTAGGCCGAGGACAACAAAAGATCAACGGAGTGATAGATTTGAAAAGGACTTGAGGGTTGTGGAAGTTCAGGGTTTTAAGGAAGCTGCTTCTGGCCGCCTTCAGTAAAGAAAGATGGTTGACGAAGCGAAGGCTCACCCTCCGCTTTGGTGATAATGACAAATAGTTTTATCTTTTTCCCTTTAAAACATTGCGAAAAGAGTGGTTGCACTCCTCCCAATTCAATTATTACCAGAAATTATTCTTCGTAAATTTATATACAGCCTAATTAGTACCATTTATAGCTACTGATCAACGACTCATCAAAATCATTACATATATCTGAGTATAATGATCATATATGATTCATTAATGATTAATTTAAAAAATGCAAATCTTATTTATTTTATATCTAGTTATGCACGTTAGTAAAACTGAAATATCTTGACTCTAAGAGCATTTCTAAATAAGGATTTTTATTTTAAGAATGGCTCGTCTTCCGACTAATCAAATAGGCCTCGTAATTATCCTCTACCATCTATAGAATGTAATTAATCGCTAAATGCACAATGTTATTGCCATCTACTGGTTCAACAAGTTCATTTTTGTATTATTAGAATAGGCAACAGGTATATTAGAATATTATTAGAATAGGAATATAAACAACTGACGTATGTTCTGTCTTTATTTTTATTTGTTTCTAGTGCAGTTTAGCCACCTCCTCCTCCTCGTTTGTGTAGATACAGAGAGCACATTATGTGGGTACGACTTGTAAAATATACTTGACATTGTATAATATATTACGATTTTCTTCTTATCTTAGCTTGTTCATTAACCAAATGTGTTACAAAAGTAAATGCAGAAGTTTTTGCCGTCATGTTTTACATCAGATACGAATAAAAACGAATCGTTTATTTTAGGCTATTACAGATACATCCATCCTTTTGTGTCATGCTACCAAATTGAAACTTGAAAGTACCGAACTACCGACTAAAATCACTTCCTGGATCAGTTTTTAGTAAGGAATTTAAGAGATCATTAATTATTTATTTACCTTCGCATATGATAATATGACAAAAGCAGATGCAACTTTATGACCATTTGAAACAAATTGTTATCTTAATCATCATTAGCTTCATATTTTAAGTATGCATCAAATTATTCATATCATTGTCCTAAAGTGAATTCAAGTTTTATGTTTTGTCTTACCTCTTCTACGTAGGCGTCTGGGTTTTCGATTTCATGACCATTCCTCCAGTAATGGCCGAGAGTGGGACCTGCATCAGCTGAGCGAAAGCTGGGGTCATCGTACCTAACCTGTAAAAATATTTATCAATCTTCTTTAGCGGTCTTTAACGTTGCTGGATCAAGCGATCTCAATAAGTCAATAGAGGCACTCAAATTTGATATTTTCAAGTCCTCAAACAACCCAATTCGATTCACATTCCAAGTTCATTAACAAGTGTAAAAACACTTGTTAATGAACTTGGAATGTGTTTTTAAAACGAGAAACAAATTACGTCGGTAATTATTAAACCCCAGAAGTTTTCTTTCAAATGACTGGACCATTGTTTGTATATTTGAAAGCATATTTCTTCATTCAACTGCCTGGGAGTATCGGGATTACGGTTCGCCAGCGTTAACATTACACAGATAAGCAATTTTAAAAATGCGAGTCATGCAAGTAAATGATAAAGTTTAGACGAGATTCTTACACACTCATTAGTAACTCATATATATTTAAAAGACCTTTTTTTGTGTGTTCTAAGTACGTTAGTTTAAATCTATATATTATATATATATTTTTATATGTTATATTTTTTATATGTATTTTCTAAGTATTTATGTATATAATTCATAAAAATATTCATCAGGCATCTTAGTACCCATAACACAATCTACGCTTACTTTGGGGCTAGATGGCGCTGTGTGTATTGTCGTAGTAAATTTATTTATTTATTATATATACTCGTATGTAAAGTCAAAGTCATAGTCCAAAATATCTTTATTCAAGTAGGTCCATAGATGATAAGCAAATACAGTGGAAGTTTTAATTAATTAGAATCGAACGAATATCCTAAAACTAGTCCCCCAATCCACCCTGGGCTAGGGTGGTTGACTACGGCCTTAACCCCTTCTCGTTGTGGGAGTAATGGTTTTTATGATGATGATGAATATCCAAACCAAAATTAAATGTGCAGATTACCTATTCGTAATTTTTTTTTAGAACGTTATCTGTTTTAATATTTGCACGGTAAGCATTGACAGAAGATAAAAATAATATCCCCTTTCATGGGATAAAATTAACGTGTCCGCTTGCCAAAGCACGGGAATCACGGGGAATGGGAGAAATTTACCCCCGTCTATTATTACTCTTATATTGTTTGGACATTATTTTTACTGAACGCCAAAACTCTATAAAGCTTTAGGAGACGGTATAATAATATCCTTTCCCCGGTAAGAAAATTGTCTCCTGCCCATGTTAGCTGTGCTGGATATATGCCCAGTGAAAGTACCCAGGCTGGGATATTGATGATGAAGATGGCGAGGTACTTACCAAGTTCTTAGTTGCAACGAGACCGGACAACTTGGGGTCCGAAAAGGGTGGGTTGCTCAGGTACTTCTGTGCCTCTTCGGGAGAGAGGTCCAGCTCCAGAACATTGTCGGAGATACCCTGGGGTGCTGCGGCAGATAGCGCAATCTGTGAAAAGACAACATAAAATGAACGTTACTTTTGTAAAAATTTAAGTGTCACTTCTTCACTTCACACTGTCACAAAAAACATCTAATTGCTTGGAACGCACGAAACTGTGAAAAACACCAAAAAGTGAAAAGTGCCGGGAATCAAAATCTCTCTCCCTCCGAACCACTGAACTGACGCTACTAAAACTAGTATACCTAGTCGAAACACATGAAAGCCCAGTATACAATTTGCGAACCTAATGGTAGTCACTACAAACAGACTGACTTGACGTTTCAAAAGTGCTTATTAATTAGGCCTACTTGAAATAAATGAATTGAAATTTGAATGCTAAACATTATAGTCAAATTTCTACAACATTTTTACGTCTTGACATAAAATAGGATGATTTAATGATAAAAAAAAGTATAAAGTATTGACGACCGGTTGTTCAATTTGCATAAACATTTCTCAGACCTTGGTTTTAAAACAATTCGATGATTTTAATTGGCCACAATTTGCACAAATTAAACGTAGACAGGTATTTACCTACTTCTTTGACGGTTGAAACTACTTTTCTTAGAGTCTCGTATCCTTGTTTAATAACGAAATAACAAAATGTGGCGGTTATATTCTATAAAATTTGAAAACAAAAAGAAAAATAATGGGGAAAATGAAAATGGGCCAAAAATGAATTGTGCCTTTTTATTTATTCTATGAATACTTTATATTTTTTCACACAAAAAGTAGTTTGTAATCAGGTAAACAAATTTAAATGAAACAATAACATTTCAAAAATAAATTAGCTATCTTTTTAAAGTATTTTAAAGGTAGTGGCTTTTTGTATCGTTCAACGTTGTCTTATACTCTTAGTCTAAGCCTCGAACAATAAAATCAGTAAAGACGTAAATATATCTGGTTATAAGAGTGATGTAATACACAGTAGTTATTTATTAATATTAATAATTATTTATATAATAGCATGTAATAATTTTTTATTATATTTATTGTTCGTCTTCACAACGCCACGTGTACGTTACCGGTAATAGTACCGGTTTGTAAATTAACTGCAATAATACACATTCTAACAATAACATAAAATATCGATCGATCAGTGCGCCTTGCAATAATTGTTGACAACATTACTATTCCACATGACGATAATCTGGTGAAAGCTGAAAAGGAAAAAGTATCTAAATACTTGGACCTTGCTCACGAGATTACCGCCATGTGGAATGTTGTGTCGACCGTTATTGTTCCGATCGTCGTGTCAGTCAATGGTCTTCTCGCGAAAAGCATCGACCAACATCTTAAGAAGATTTCGCTTGATTGTTGTATCAAGGGCCGGATACAGAAGGCAGTAGTCCTTGAAACGGCGCGTATTGTGAGGAGGTTCCTCACTCTGGAGCCCTGACCGCCGGTTGCTTGGGCATTCAATAGCCCCGCCAGCAGAGGGTGGATGTTTTTTTTTATAAATTTTTAGTAGTGTTTTTTATTTTATTTTGCATTGTAAACAATTAAAAAAAAATGAAAAATAATAAATGATAGTATAAAAACATAAAATAGCAAATAATTTAGAGGACATATCAAAGTAACATATAATTCCTTAAAGATTTAAGGTTAAAGTTTTATATTTAAGTACAACTGTATAGCATTCAAGAAAATTTGTAGTAGGTTGGGAATTTTCAGATGTAAAAAACAACCGTTTTTAATGTGAGCGCTGATTTTTTTCGTAAAAAAAAAAGATTTCCCTGTGCAAAGTCCTATAGGCATCCTATGCAAGTTTCTTCAGAGTCAATAAAGAACTGCTGAACATTAATCAACATTAACAGACATGAAGACTTCCATTTAATCCCCAGTGACGTAACTCTCAAGCTGAAATGCTAGGCACCAAC
Organism: Pararge aegeria; assembly: GCF_905163445.1. Classification (NCBI taxonomy): domain Eukaryota; kingdom Metazoa; phylum Arthropoda; class Insecta; order Lepidoptera; family Nymphalidae; genus Pararge; species Pararge aegeria. The sequence continues at coordinate 18,618,083 of NC_053187.1, forward strand.
GAAAGAATTAAAAACATACAGATTCACTTCACTCTAGTAGCGTTTCTCGATTCTGTAGGTTCTTAATTCTGTGGCACCAACTATGATATTTTTATTCGAACGTGGATATTTTAAAAATTATATCAATTTAATAAAATTCCAATATCCCTACTAATATTATAAATGTGAATGTAAGTTGGTTTGTTACGCTTTCACGCGAAAACTACTGAACCGATCTTCATGAAACTTGTTATACACATTCTTGGAGGTGTTATAATATAGTGTACTTGTCATTGAAAAAAAAATTTCGTAACATTATTTTTTTTGTGAAAAAATCTAAAAATCTCATATATGACTATAGGTGTAGACTATGCAGTAGACTATATAGCAGTACGCTGCCTCCAAAAATTACGCGGGCGAAGCCGCAGGGCACATCTAGTTATTTATAACTTTGTTTTAAGTATCTTTTTTGTGTGAGACGAAATCGGTCTCCTAATAAATTACTTTCTTTATTACATTTAAAAATATACCCAGACCTGTTTAAAATTTATGCTCGAAGCTCACGCTTTGCGTGCTTATAAATAATTAACATTTCATAAAAGGCAACGCATTTCTAAAGAACTCGCAAAACAAAGCGTTAAAAAATTAATTCAAAGTTTCTTTAATACATAATATTATTACGCTTTTAAATAGCTTTAAATTGATTAGCGTAAATTAAAAATAGTCATACCTATATTTTTAAATCTATTTTCTTTTCAACTAGTTTTTTTTGTTTGCGACTACTATCTCTGGAACTACCAGTTGGATTAAGAAAAATCTTTTTGCATTTTTAAATCTTATTATTGAAGAAGGCGATAGACTATTTAACATCACGCGACCCCGGCCAGGAAAACGAAGTAACGAAGTACAGGTCTCAACGAAGGAATGGGTCTGAGAAGGTTTTAAGACCGTATCCACCACGCTGGCCTAGTGCGGATTGGTAGACTCCATCACTCCACATACCTTTGAGATCATTATGTAGAACTCTCAAGCATGCAGGTTTCCTCACGATGTTTTCCCTTACCGTCGAAGCAAGTGATATTTTTAATTACCTAAAATCGCACATAACTTAGAAAAGTTAGAGTTGCGTGAGTCGAGCACCTACCCACTGCTGTATTATCAAAATATCAAAATAAGCCCGCCCGCTAGACAAATGCCTTTGATCTCATAGATTGCAATTTCATTGTTTTGGCACCGAACTCAGGACCTTGTGATCCGTCGTGAAAACTAAGCCTGGTGGTGTGTCAGACTAATAAAATACTACCACCCACTGAGAGTCGTCTAACCAAAAATTCGAATATTTGAAAGTCTAATTTTATCTTTTTTGCCAATAAAAGGTTGCCGATAATTTATATGCACGAAGGTAGGATGTAATGTGACACCTTCAAAGGCGGTAATAAACCATCACGCAAGTTTTATTTTATTCGAAATACGTATACTTATTATTTTTTTTCTTACAACTTGGGATTTCCGTCTAAACCTGTGATATATGGATGTTATATAATATTAATGTACCTTTATTGCGAAATTAAAATTTCTAATTCCCGAGGAAGCTTTTAGAAGGCGGTCGTTGTATACGTTTTCAATTCAGGAAAATACATTTTGTTCCAATAACTAAATGATGATAATATAATTCGTACGAAATCATAAGCTATTCATTATTAACGTCTTATATATATCTTATTACTATATTATGTCTACTCACTACTGATCCAGGAAAGACGTCAAGAATCTGTTTTCAATGGTATTTCATTAGGCGCTAATAACTTTAAAAAACATCCTTTCGTTTCCTGCGTCTATGTCGTAAATATCAATGAATGAATCACGTAGGTAGGTATCAAAATTTATCGTATTTGAATTTACACATGATTTCCATAATCGTGTGGAGCGCGGTACGCGAGATTATGTTAAGATCCGCATACAAAAATATCGGTGACAGCGATGAGTCGATTTACATCGTGACCGCGTAATACTAATCCTTTATTAAGTAAACGAAAAAGGTCAAGCAAATACTTAACTACTTTGAATGGGTTCTGTACATAAAGTCAGATATACAACGTTTAACCGAATTACGAAATACTGTTGCATAAATATATTATTACATAAGGAATCACCCCGTAAAAATATTAAATCAAAAGAAGTATATTCATTTTTCCATACAAACTAATCTAAAACATTCTAAGTGACACGTGCATAGTACCTACGCTACGCGACGCGTACCTATAGTGACAGGAGTCACTTGATTTTACTTATGCATGTGATGTTTGGGCTGCATCTGATTTATTTCATTAAGATCTATGGCAGTGGTTTACTCAAAAACTATTAGCTTTTTGGTTACAAAGATAAGTCTCGGTGACCGTAAATAATGTACCTCTAAAGCCACTATAGTAATATTTCGGTTTTAATTTACACGTTGTATAGAGTTGGAGTACAGATACGCAACTCTTCATCATCATCATCATCACCAATAGCTTATAGTCCACTGCTGGAATAAATGTCTTTTCCTAGGGGAGGGTTTGCCCATAATCACCACGCCGCTGGGCAGACCCTAAGTCGCCTCGTATGACATCCACGGGAAGGGGAGGAATGGAGACAACAGTATTCCGATCTTATTCACTACACGGCAAGAGTTACTCTGAAAGTAACTCTAATGATGCTAAATCTGTTGCACGCACAAGGTTCTCGCGACTATTTTGTTGCATCTTATGACAAGCTGAGCCAGATTTCCTCCCTTACAGAATCGAATAAGCCGCTCCAATTCAGGTAATCTGGCTTTAACGTAAAATTGTCAGTGAGTACGTTACTAAATGTATGTGTTATCATCGCTATTAATAAAAAGTTATACCAATCTCTACATGAAGATTTATTTTATAAGATATTCAAATCTCTAAACGAACCTAAATCATAATATGTCATGTCTAAAAAATTATACTTTTTTTCATGGCGTAGTGTGAAAAAAGCACTCCTTTTTGACCCGTCAATTTGGCAGAATTGTCACCAACATTTATATCATCAACGTAAGCATAGTGTGTCATTTTGTGTCTACAAAAAATATGAAAAAATATGCTACCCATTTCCCGGGAATACATTGTGAAAAGTAGCACTACTTGTCAAGTTTTTATAAATTGGTCTTCAATTTAGTATTATAGGAATGAATTTCGTAATCGTGTTCGTTTTGTGGTAATTTTACGGAACTCTACTTCTAAAGCTATGAAAAACAAGAAGGTTGTATTGTAAATTAATTATGGTTTCGCTAACCTTTATAAAAAGCTTCTTACTCTTTGACCCATTGCGGAAATTCCCAACAACTTTGTGTACGTAATTATATAGTAGTTATTCGTGCAGCGCATGTTTTTATTTTTAAAAAAAATCGGCCAAGTGATGGAGAGGGTTTTAATGTAAACCTTAGTGAGCCTAAATTATTACCTATTTAAATTTTAGATAGAAAAATACGTTACTTAATGTACCTAAAAAACAAAGTCTTTTTACTTTAAATATCAGAAGCGATAAACGTACTTATTGGATAATAATTAACAACTTAAGAATTATTTATTTCTTATTAGGTACTATCAAATGGGTATTGTATGTAGAGAATCCAATCTAAATGTACTCGTATGTATTGCTCATTATTTTGGCTATGTCTTCCACAATGAAGATGGATATATGCTATCGCAACTTACATTATTTTGATCTAACGATTTATGCAGCGCACGCCACGATACATCTCAGGTGACAGATTTTTCTCGGACTTACTCGAAACTTATTAAAATGTTTGTGTAAATTTAAACAATATTTTTACATATTTTAAACTATATTATTTTGATGTACAGCCTATATTACTGTAAAGTTTTATCAAAATATTTTTAGTAGTTTTTAGTAACAAACATCCATCCATACGAACTTTATATATTTTTAATAGTAATCATTTATAGTTGTTCATCAATTTGAGGCGTAGGAGTGGCGTGCATAGAGGGTATGCACAGGGTATGAAGATGAAGTGAAATGAAAAAAATCTCCAGTACGTGTTATATAAGGGTAGACTTCTAATAACTCATTCAATGTCTATCCCTAAGTTTTTAACAACTCGCACTGGTGATTTTCTTCATTTTATATCATCTTCATACCCTGTGCATACCCTCTTTGCACGCCACTGAGGCGTAGGTGTAAAGCCTGCCTGTAAACACACCGGCAACCACACCCTTCAGACCGGAACACAGCATTGCAACAATACTGCTGAGCGGCAGAAATAAGCATGTGATAAGCGACTAAGGCACTGGAAGGTATCTTTGCATCGTTCGAGTCCATGTTGGACTGTAGTGCATATAATGCAGTCGTATTTATATTTAAAAAAAAACCCATCAATTCCATGTCATGAAAATTGGTTATTCATCATCATCATCTCAACCACCTTCTTATGGGGCCCATAGTTAGCTAACATTGGTTATTAATCAAATACTATTTTAAATGTTTCATGAAAACTAACTATGAACTAATATTAATAAAAAATCTGCAAAACATGAATTTATAGTTATCAAATGTTTAATTATGTACTCCCTTTATCAAATTACTGTAACACATGATATCAGAATGTTTAGGCTCAATGTTCATTGCTTATTACCTATTTAGCTTTGTATCTGTTTGTAGCTTATATTAGCCTAAACTACCTGCATATAATTGTGAATCCCATCACGCGTGATCCGCGAATGACCGCACCCACATTCGCAAAGTCTTATTCATCCATCTTCACTTATCACCTTGACTCCGATCAGATTCGCACGTCGCGGGTGTCACAGTCGCAAAAAAAAATGTATATTTTATCATTAACAATGAAATATTGATGCCGTAGTCAAGATTTCTGATATGTCCACATTAAAACCAACCGTCACATCGCCTTTTGATTTGTGAGCTAAGCTTTGACGCAATGCCGCGGTGTGTGAGGTCAGATGTTCGTAATAAAACCAATACTTGGCAGAATCAGTACTATTTTCCGATTGGAGGTTTGAGAAGCGGGCTATAAAGAGTTCTTATTTCGCTTAGAACCAAATTGGGGTTATTGCCAAACATTTCCAGATTACCACGCTTCCATTCTCACCTGCAATCTCATCTGGTAAGTGATGATGCAGTCTAAGATGCTAGCGGGCTAGCCTGTGACAGGTACGGCAGGTATATTAAGGCCACACCCTTAATTGTTTTGTACCTAACATCGTGCAGGAACGCTAAATCGCTTCGTGGCTTTGTCGATAGGGTGGTAAATAGCCACACACATAGTCTCAAAAGTGAAAAGTAAGAAATTATACATTCCGAAGTCGTTCTGCCGGGGATTAAATCCGAGACCTACCTTTCACAAGACTGCAGCGCTCACAACTCCACCAGTCGATGAGTACCCTTAGTATACGACTCCCACATTTGCGTTCTTCGGTTCCACGCCTAAGCACGTTAAGCCGTCGTCAACATCTCCTCACAGAATGAGAAGGGTTTAGGTTTTAGTCCACCGCGCATTTGAGCAGAGTAGAGGTTAGACAGATTATAGCCGTTTAAACTACCGAATCTTACCGAGAGAAAACGATCTCCGTTCTGTCTATTTTGTAATAGATAGTCTATCCGGGATGTGCGTTTAACGATCATGGATAAGTGCTATCTATGTGCATCATGGTCAATTCATTACCGGCCCACCACAGAGCACGGTTCTCCTCCTACAATGAGAAGTTGTTAAGGCCGTAGCCCACCACGCTGGCCCACCGTGTGCGCGCGCATCGTAAAAATTTACTCTCATAACGCGCCAAAAGAAGTATAACTGCAAAAAATACTGTGCATAATTCTGAATCGCACTATCTTTCATTTAGAGGAAAATAATACAACTCAATTTGAAATCAACACCAATCTAATAATAATTATAAAGTGTTATTTTGATTGATGTAAAATATTTGGATGTTATTTTTTTACCTCAGCAGACCAAATAGACGTCTTCGGTTAAAATAAACCAACTTTTTTGTTTCTAATACAATTAAAACTATTATTACGGACTGACAGTAGGTATCAATGTGAAGTTTTATTTTATCCTTTAACCTTGATATAACCCGGATAAAGCGTAAATTGGTAATTAATCCTTACTAATATTATTAATTCAAAAGCATGTTTGCCCTTCCTTCTAAGCCCATCCGACTAATACCTAATATAAATAAAAATCATTTATTTGCAAGAACTAAGAACCCAATAATCTTGTTTTTTTTTTCAACTACTAACATGGTACGAACCAGGCTATTCTAGTTTAAAGGATGAAGATTAAATCATCACACATTATGAAACAAAATTCAATCGATGCCAAATGATCAGGTATCGGTTTTTAAACATTTTTTATTTTCCTCAAAGAGGATGTTCAACCTTCCACAAATAATTCTTTACTTTCATAATGACGTTTCCTTGTTTATTCACTTACTGACATTGGGCCAAGTGTTGCAAAAATGTCACAAAACCGGTCAAAATTATTGTGTTGATTTAAATCATCATTTTTCTCAAGAACTTACTCATTGTTCTCCGCAAGGTGGAGGTCAGAACATCGGTATTGTATCCGTGAAAACGTGAGTACAACATTTCACAATGTTTAGCTAACAGTAAATAATTATGAAACATGGTCGCTTACTATGGGCCTCATAAGAAAGCTTTGAGTCACTCAGCCAGCGATGGCGAGTTAGCTACGTTAGGAGTATCTCTACGTGTTCAAATCCAGAAATGAGGAGGTCCGTGGAAGATCTAGAGTTACCGATATATCTCAAAGAGTCGCATTTTTGAATTGGCAATGGAATCGGAACCGATGGACGTTGGGATTCCAAGGTGCCTGAATCGTGACTCTGCAATCGTAAACGCAGCGTTGTCGGCCCCCAACGAGGTGGACGGATGACATCAAGCAAGACGCTGGGAGCCACTTGAAGACCTCTGTCCAGCAATGGTTGAAGTGATGAAAGAATTATATTCAACATAGCCTGTAACAGTTCACTGTCAGATCTCGCTGCTGTTTTGAACTGGCTGTGCTGGACGAAAGCATTTTTTTTCATTTTTGTTTGGCTTATGTGCATTATCTTCTTCTTCTGAAGAAGAAGAAGATGTACATTATTTAAGAGAGCACATACATTTGAACAATCGACTTGTTCCCAGTCCGAGCTCGGGTAGGAGTCAACCGTTGCGATGCGTGTGTTGGGGCTCGCAACTACCATTACTTCAATAAGAGATATTGGTACCATAAAGACTTCTTCCTATACTAAGAGGAAGGAGTGATATATAGTGAATCCACTATGCCGTTTAACGGAGATATGAATGCCTGGAGTAGGGAGATGAAGTTGAATATGCTATGAAGTATTGAATGATGAGGAGATGGAGACATTAAGTTGATAATGGGATCTAGTGGTTATCTAGATTTTATGCCATTTAAGGAAATCTAGTCTTTTGAACTCGTTGCTTCTGACGCTCTAAAAGTCTTGAGTTATTATGGGACAACAAGGTTGGAGTCTTAGCCTCTGGATGATCATGTGCCAGTATTATTTAACAAATTATGAAACCTTACGGAGAGGTCTTTGTTAGGAACCAGTTGGTTTAGTTACAATATACCAAAAATAAAAACCACCACGGCATGTCCCTCTTGTTGGCTTTGTTAGACGCCCGGGGAACCCGTTGAATACCTCCCGGACGTCTACCACCCCAACCGATTACTGGGGCTCCCGCGCTAACGAAGAGGGGATCAGGACAAAAGCTTCCCCCCTCTTATAATTTAATATAAATCTTGAAATACGTCTTCAGACCTGAAAACAGCTGGCCGAAATGAGCCTGGCGGTATTACTGCGGACGAGTTCGGTCACAAAAAACTCTACTCCTAATAAAAGTAGAAACAGCTAAAAATACTTCAAAACAACATCCACATTTTCTTTAATTAGGTCGGACAGGTAAATTGCGTATGTCTAACAGTTTCCGAGGTTCTGCGAAGTTATCGTGACTTCCGATGTTATTATGTTGCAATTGCATAACATATGTTATGTAAATAAGTTAATAGCCTTTTATATTATTGACTTTTTGGCGCAGTGGTTAGTTCTGGATCTTATAGAAGTGGGTTCCATTTCCGGTGAAGGTCGCAGCAGGTTAATTTCGCCAAGTAGATTTAAATAAATTATCATCATCGTCATCATCAACCCTTTACCGGCCCACAGGGCACCAGAATAACAAGGGTGTAGGCCGTAGTCCACCACGCTGGCTAAACGCGGATTGGTAGACTTCACACGCCTATGAGAACATGATGGAGAACTCTCAGGCTTGCAGGTTTCCTCACGATTTCTTCCTTCACAGTGGAAGCAAGTTGTTGTCAATACTGGGATTCAAACTAGGCCCCAGAAAGGGAAGGCGATGCGTATACACACTAGGCTATAACCGCTCTTCAATAAAAAAAACAATTTATGTTATAAGTTAGATACAAGATGATAATAACATAAAAAATCCTCTTCTAACATAAGAACAGTATTGCGCAGTGAACAATATGCTTAATCAAATAATAAAGAGGTATCTAATAATTATATAAACAAATTTTCCTCGTAAAAACGAGTTTTCTTATGTACCTATCAATAACTTCTATTTTATTCTATTTATTAATAAGTTGTTTTCATGTTTGTTTATTTGGTTTTTTTTTTAAACTTTATTGTATATACCTTTATATACCTATATAATTTATACAAAGTAAATATATATAATACAGAAGAAATACAATAGAAAATGGGGCTTCCAAAGGCGGACTTATTGCTAAAGCAATCTCTTCTTGGCAACCTTTGTTAGGAATGACGAAGAAAGGCTTGGTGCAGCAATTTATTTTAAAATATATATAACTTTTAATATATATGTATAGAAATATATATATAATAATAAACTACTTACTCATAATATTTACAAAAGTATATAGATATTTATGCAGTATACTACGTAATATAATATTACATAGATACCTATCAGCCCACTCACTGCACCGATATTGATGAAATTTATCTGAGATAGCATCCGTGAACTTAGCATACGATAGATGTTATGCCGAAAAAGAACCAGGCGAACATTCACGTGATATTACTTTTCACAATCAACAAAAAAAACAGTGCCCGGGCCTATAAAAAAAAACTAAAAAATAAGCGAACGAAGTCACTGACAAAAAATAGTTAAAACCGAGCCGAATAAAACGGGCTCTAGGGCACGAAGGAAAGGTTAAAGAACATAGCAAACCTAAATATGATAAATATATCCAAAAAATAAACAAAAGAAAATCTCCAATCACTGACATCCCTAATAAAAATTTACCACGTTACTGAATCAAAAATATTAGGAGTGTTTTTCATCAATTATAATTAATCTTAACTCCTCGTTTCCAAATAAGCTAAATATTATTTTCTTTATTGTCATTAATCTAACACTTATCGAGTTATTTTACAGTGCAATGAGTAACGCTTCGAATTATGATATTAAAAATATTAATTCAAATATAAAAAAAAACAATTAAACAAAACACTCATGGAAAACTATTATGAAATCATTACCCAAAATTATTTACTCAATTATTTGTTCACTTAATTTTACGAAAATAAAATAAAACTATAAAATATTCCGGGTGTGTAAAACGACAGCTTTTCTCCAAATATTCCAGAAGCCTGTTATCTTATATTAATAAAGAAAATTACTTACAGCTACCGCCAAAAAAGTTCCGAAACGTAGCATCTTCTGAAAACTTCGTATATTTGTCACACAAGTAAGACCTCACAATTCAAAATACAGCGGAAAGATGCGCAGACTCATCTCCTATATACCGGCACAGCCTCCCATGACGTCACGTCCCCCGCGCCCCGCTCGACTCCCTGCCAAACCCGTTCGAAGTCGCATCTTCACTAACATCGAATCCTGTATTACTAAACTTGATTATAACATGACGACCGTTATTATTAGCTGATTGTTTTTTTTTTTCATTCGAATCCGCCTAACATTTATGCTTTTCATTCGGAACTTTTAGACACAACAAATTACTTTTCAACTTTAAGATATTTGTTATATTAACGACTGATTCGGAATCATTCAAAAACTCTTTAAACTAAAAAAAATAATCAGCAGCAGCAATTGATTTAAAAAAATAAAATGTTTCCACGCCAAGCTAAGATTTAATAACAAAGTCATACGTTTAGTATGGTTAGACGTATCGGTTACGCTCACACGCTCTTGAATAGGCAAAAAATCCGACGCATAAATTTAAACGTGTTTAAATACATTTATTTAGTCGAGGTTACTCTACGTTTGATGAATTTCTTAACAACAAAGACACTTGGCTCCACTTTTTTGCACATAAGGTAGAACAATTCATTTAAAATTTAATATAAAGTAGGTCTACTTTATAAGCACTTTTGAAATGTTATATCTATCTGTTTGTAGTGACTCTACTAATGGTACGGAAGGCAGATTTCACCGAGAAGAAGCGTGGAAGAAACTCAGCAGTTGATCTTTTCAAATATTTATCTATTTCAAACTGATCGGAATAGTGATAAAAATTGTTAATGTTGATTTTGAAAGACAGATTGAGAATCAGCCTGTTAAACTTACACAATGGTAGAGTCACTATAAACAGACAGAGTTGACTTTTAAGAAGGGCATATAAAGTAGTCCAATTTCAATAAATAAATTAGTATAAATTGTACCAGAACTATCGGGATTCTTCAACTGGGAATTTCATCCAAAAGGTAAAGCAATATTCTATCTCAACTTGTCTCGTATTGCGATTGCTATGATTGCATCCACAGGTACGTAATACAACGTCTGACCTTTGGATGTTTTACAATGCAGATTTTCAAGCAAGAACTAGAATGGTCCTTTATTTCGAAACGGCAATGGATTATAAATAGTGATGTGTGGTTTAGGTATATTTGTGTTTCCTATTGTCGACGTCGCGTCGTGTCGTCGTTGAGTCGATATTAATACGTCATTGTCCATAAATTGTATCGCATTATTTGTTAAATTTTATAGTAATTTATTAAATCTATCTAATCAAATACTGGGCGATGTCTCGAATTACTCATCAAATACAAAATATTATCTACGCCGATATTATCTCAATGATAAATTATCAAACAAGTTAAAAAAGGTGCTATGTTATTTTTATAAGTAAATCTTAATACGTAATTATTATGAACGATTCGTTGCTCTAAAATAAATCAATGAAGTCAAAATATCTCCATTTTAACTTGTACTATAATTTGACAACAATTATATACATACTGTAAGGCGGAATTTGGCTGTACTTATCAGCGTTTCTTCTTTAATCATCTGTATTCCAACCACCCAAAGTCAAAAATAAGAATTTATAATTTTAATTTGAATTCACATCATTATCATTAATATTTCACCCGCCTAGGACATCCTTTATCGTAATACGCGTATTTTAGAGCAGATTTGAGGCTAGGAATTATTTAAGCCAGTTTTCCATTGACTCAGTTAGTCAGTCAGTCAGATTACAAACATAAAATTATTAAGTAAGACTTCACAATGTCAACATCTCCTGAGGATGCTCCGGAGCGAAAAGTGCATAGACGGTACATTGCCGACGATCTGGTTGGTGTGGAGTATAAGGATTGAAAAAATTATAAATTACACCATACAGATTCTATTGCTTTTCGCGAAGAATAGCAAATTTAGCAAAGTAACGCCTGCTTCTATAAAATACAAACATAAATACAATTGTTTTACCGAATAATTCATTGCTCTCTGAGATTCGCAGTGATAGTTTTTCTGATAAAAACCGAAAAGAAATAAAGTTTTTATCCATCAAGATACGTCCGTATGTTTTTTTTCGATTTTACATTACTTACCATTTTAATGACACGCTAATATATCGAATCTGATGCTGTATTTTTTTTCTTTACATACCATATTTTACCGTAGAGCAGGTCCTTACATAGGACTTAGCTTTACATTATGCAAACAAATTTGAATCTAAGTAGATCATTACATAATATACTATTACCGTTGCATAGTATCTCACTATTTATTTGACGGCCGATTGGCGCAGTGGGTAGCGACCCTGCTTTCTGAGTCCAAGGCCGTGGATTCGAATACCGCAACTTTAAAATGTTTGTGTGATGAACATGAATGTTTTTCAGTGTCTGGATATTTATATTATAAGTATTTATTAATATCATTCATAAAAAAATAATCATCAGTCATTTCAGTATCCATAACACAAGCTACGCTAACTTTGGGGCTAGATGGCGATGTGTCTGTGTGTATTGTCGTAGTATATTTATTTATTTAAGTATTCAGTTATTTTTTTGCATTATATACAAAAGCTCAGGTTTCAAGCATGTAGGTATATTGGCATTGGAAATAAGAGGCTTAATATGGCTTATTATTATAAAACAAGAACATCTCGACACGGGATAAGTAGCGGAAACCAATCGAATTTTTGAGCAGTCGATCCATTATCTCTAATGTGCTACAAAAACCTCGGGGCTTAAACTTGCAAATACAGGTAGACAGGCACGCCAAATATGTTTTTCTACCTATACAAGCGAGGTTACTATACAATTGATGAATTTCTTAATGACAAGGTTGCTTGGAAGCATCCGGCTCCGCTTTCATCTCTCACGAGATAGAAAAATGAATGTTAAAATGTAAAATGTAAATTGTTGATGTTGGAAAGGAGCAACTGCTGAGTTTCTTGCCGGCTTCTTCTCGGTAGAATCTGCCTTCCGAACCGGTGGTAGAGTCACTACAAACAGACAGACTTGACTATTGGTTCGCCCTAAATTTAGATAGTAAGCGGTTATAGACCAATGGGCAGGACATCGACTTCACTTTCGGAAGCACTAACTTTTCTAAGTTACGTGCGTTTTTAAGCAATTAAAATATCACTTGCTTCAACGGTGAAGGAAAATATCGTGAGGTAACCTGCATGCCTGAGAGTTCTCCATAATTTTCCCCGTGTTTGTGGACTCCACCAATCACTGGGCCAGTGTGGTTGACTACGGCCTTAACCCCTTCTCATCGTTTGAGGAGACCAGTTTAACGTATTGCTGTGGCGTGCATAGAGGGTATGCACAGGATATGCAGATGATATAAAATGAAGAAAATCTCCAGTACGAGTTATAACAAATTTAAGGATAGGCATTGTAAGAGTTATAAAAAGCCAACCCTTAAATATTTACGTACTGTGCGTACCCTCTATGCACGCCACTGACGTATTGTTATCTCATAAAAATTTGGTTTGCTAGACTAGCAAGGTAAAATCCCGAACTTTATTTAACTGAGTTTTGTGTAAATAATATGACTGTTTTTTAGATACAAGCCGACGTGCTTTATTGCATAAATTATGTGGCATTTCCAACTACCTCAGTTTAATTACAATTTTTAAGACATTGAATTAAAACTGTAAAATTATTGGTCGGTAAAATGTTTACGAGCACGAACTTATGATTTAGAGTATTGATCGCGTGAATCATTTATGCGTAATGATATTTCACACATTTTATTAAGCAATACCTACCGGTCAAGTGGCAGTAGAATCCTCAAACAAGAGTTCCTTGCATTTAACGAAATGATAAAACACCGTTTTTTCCGCAGCTTCTTCGATTTACGTAGTTTATTTTTTATTTGGCATGCTTTCGAATAGGTCACTTTAATATGTCGTTAACTTTGATTAAGTGTTTCTATAGCTAGGCGTCAATAAAATCAATTAAATTCTAGTATGTTGTATATACATAATTTTAAAGGAAACCGCAGACGTAAATTAACAAAATGACTTTTACTTTGTAGATACCGTAGTAGACACCTCACCCCAAATCGCTAAGAATGGACTGTCCTGTGTTTTTTTATTACGTATCTCATTTGCTTGGCGTCGACTTTCAATACAATCTAATGAGTAGCTACCTTCTTTTCAAATAAATAATTTAATATGAATAAACGAGCCATGGTTTTAATAATAGCTATAATAAACTAAAATGTTAAAAAAAATTACTCATTTTTTACTTAAATGAAAAATCTAATACACTTTAAATATTTTAATTCACTACAGAACTCGATTGCTGCTGATTAAGTTTCTGTTTGACAACTTCGAAGGAGAGGAATTCAACGATCGAGGCAAATCCTCGATCTTTACCTCACCGAATACCAAACATCACCGCCTAATGTCAAATTTATTTATCTCTCCGCCGCATCCGGCAGTGCGGCGCCACGTTTACTATCGAGTTATAGAGAATACGAATTTGCAAACTCATCGCGGATTTAGCTGTCGAGCTACAAAAACGTCCTTCCAAAATAGCCCTGCAGGTTTGAAATATGATTATGTAAAGCGACGAAACATTCTCTGATATATCTCTGATATCTGATAGGTTTAGGTATAATAAAAATTAACTTAATCGCTTTTCAATTATTATTCCATCTGCCACAAGGTAATGGTCAAGTCCAGTCGGCATTTGACATTTCATCAAAGATCTCTGTTGAATTCGGAATCGCATACTAAACTTTTTAATTCACACCAGGACAACAGGAAATCGATGAGTCTTTAACATTTTAATGCGTTTAGTCATCCTGAAACTTTATTTAATGAGACCACAAAATAAATAACGCCACGGAAGATGTCCAAGGCCCCAGCCCTGCGATTTGATATGTTGCTCATATTTCATTGCGACGGCCTTAGCGGCTGTATTTGTAATATTTACCAACCGACTCAGGAGAAGGAAGCTGTGTTTTGAATCAATCTATTGATAATTGCCTATAACAGTCCACCCCTAGTCTAAATGCCTCACCCCTAGATGTTGCCGATAATCATCACGCTGGGCAGACGAATAAGTAATCGCAGTAGACGGTAAAAGTAGCACACAAGACGGTGTTATCCGTTCTCCGTTATATTCCATTAGTTGCCTCGTACGCAGTGGCGTGCATAGAGGGTATGCACAGGGAATGCAGATGATATAAAATGAAGATAATCTCCAGTACGAGATATATAAAACTTAAGGGTAGGTATTGTAAAAAAAGGCCACCCTTATGTATTTAAAACTCGTACTGGACATACCCTCTATGCACTCCACTGCCCGTACGACACCGATGGGAGGAGCAGGGGAGGTGACAACTATACTATAAACTTTTAACAAGACTAAATTCACTTTAGTTCATTCATTCACATTTTTATTTTTATTTTTATTTTTATTATATTGGTCTCCTCTCAGAATGGCAAGGAGCAGGCCGTTAGTTCAGGCCGTTCACCACACTAACCAATTGCGGATAGGTAGACTTCACACGCCTTTGAGAACATTATGGAGAATATAATAACATATAAATAATGAACAGTTTTCTTTCAACCATTTAATTCCTTAAATTAAAACGCTCATAATTAAAAATTTTGTTGTGCCCCGACGTTTCACACGTGTCCTTTAGTAAAAAACATGGATTTTCAGCAGTAAAAAACACATGTGTTAATCCAGGTTATAGTATATCCATTTAAAATTTCAGTCACGCAAAAAAACGAAGGCATGCATATCCTATTGCGTTAATGGTCACATCTCAATCAGTGATGGGCGAACAGTGCCCAGCGGGCTGCCCCGACCACGTCCGGCTGAGGTCAAAGTAAATGCTTCGATAGCATACTATAGTAGTATCAGCGGATATGTTACACGCGAAGAGGCTGCTAGGGCATAGTTAGAGTTGCCTGGGCATTTTTTTTTAACATATCACACATAACATAGATATATAGACACCTGACATTGGCTAATCTGTGTTAAGAAGAAGAACCATAAGGAAAAAAAAACACAGTTCTTCATTTAAATTTGTAAGCATTTAGTAATAACAGCGAATTAAAAGAAAGTAAACAAGAAGGATAACATAGTTTAACAGTGTTTGTAGATATGTCTATGTATGTAGTGATAACCTCTTTGCTCTAGTAGTTAGCATGCTCAACTACGGATCACGAAGTCCTGGGCTCGATTCCCGTGTCGGGCCAAGTGTATAGTTTTTCTAGCAAAAATTCTTAATACTAGTCCGAACTTAAGCCCGCGACGCCTGCGGTAGTCTTTGTATACTCATTGGAGGTCGGCAATGCTTGCGCGCCGGTACCTCCAATGAGTATACAAAGACTTCGATTCACTATATTGTACTCTTACACATAAGGCTTTATCGACTTTGCACTCACTACCGCCTTGGCCTGTAGCAAACGCCGTGATTATTATCAACTTCGCGTAAAGTTCAAGGTGAGCATTGGGAGCCCACGTGGCGCAACTGGCCCCAACGGTCAGAGGCGTGTTAGCTTTACGAACTCGCGCGTAATAGAAAGTTACGGGGACTTGTTTGTAAAGAATAGCGAGTCGTATGCCTTTATGTTATTGTAGACAAGCGGTTCGCGGTCTCAGCCGTGTAAAATTTATTACGAAATACGAACGACATTTTGAATATCCGTATCAATCCTTACTAATATTATAAATGCGAGAGTGTGTTTGTTTATTTATTTGTTTGTTTGTCTCTTCTTTACACCCTAACTAAGCAACCAATTAACTTGATTTTAGGCAAAGAGTTAGTTGAAAGGACGGAGAGTAACACTGACTACATTTTATCCCAGGAAAACAAACGGGATTTGTAAAAACCTTATTAAACACGGACGAAGATCACGGGTAACAGCTTGTACACATAATACAAAATCAGTATCAGCATCTGTATGTTTACCCACTAACTTCTACTACATCACAAAACAACAAATATAATTTGATACAATTAACACCGTCGTAACAAGAAATAAAAACAGTAACTTTGTTCGCGCTTAGGTCGCTAGGCCGACGTATTTTAATCCACACGTTCAACTTCTGATAAGTTTCCCATACAAACTTTCTTCCACTATTCTACATAACCAACATGACCCACCGCATTGACTCTGCCTCCTGCCTCAGCCTGAGTAGGGCTATCAAATGCAAAAGAAACATTAACCGTTATTGTTGTGCATCAGAAATGTGGCTCACAGTGATGACTTTTTTGCCATCAGACGAAATCGAATAGCATCCTTGATGAAAAGAACGTGGGTAAGCAGCAACGGCATTCTGAAAGCACTAATAAATTGATACGACTCTCCAATTTATAAGTTGTATCTTAAACTCCACGTAGGGCTGCCTGGACGCAGATATTTTAATTTGTAATTTTTTTTTTATTATATTGCATATTAATATTTAATGTAAGTTTATTTAGTTTGGTTTTTGATTATTCTATTTATGTTATAGTGTTGTGCGTAGTGATGGGTCATAGATACCAAATAAATAAAATAAATAATTAAATTAAATCGAACAGAAGTAGAATTTAGCGCATCCTGCTTTTAACACTTTTGTGGTGTCATAATCCAACCCTCAACCACTGCACCATTGGATATTTAATCGTATATCAGGCTTTTCGTGATGGTGATGATGGTATTTATTACAGATTAAAAAATGGGCAATAGCGAGTCTGTCAGAGCTACCCATTTTCAGCGCCCTGATGTACCGGCGGACCCCGTGGAAGACGACCTACCTGATGAGCACCACATCAGCATTTCAAACAAAATGGTGATTGATATCCCACAACCCACAGCTAGGCTTACCCTCCTCTCATATCATAGGAGAGAGGGCTTTCGAGCATAGAACCATTACACTGCTCCAATGCGAATTGGTTGGCTTTAAATAAATAGATATACTACGACAATACACACACCGCCATCTAGTCCCAAAGTAAGCGTAGATTGTGTTATGGGTACTAAGATGAATATTTTTATGAATAATATACATAAATACTTATAATATACATATAAACACTCAGACACTGAACAACATTCATGTTCTTCACACAAACATTTTCCAGTTGTGGGAATCGAACCCACGGCCTTGGACTCAGAAAGCAGGGTCGCTGCCCACTGCGCCAATCGGTCGTCTTTAGGGCTTATATTTAAAGCCCATCAACTCTCTCTAGTCATAACTCATGAGTCGTGATCAAATGGTGTCTGGTTCTATAAATTAAATTATACTTTTACTCTAAAGACGTTGTTAATATCAAGACTTATACCGTAGGTGTATTGGTTGTTCTATGCTTAGATAGATTAAGGCTGTAGCTCTGAGGAGGAGTCCACGATAAGCTTGGAGTATAATCTACCTATTTATTAATGCCACACAAGACTAATTAGCATCCATGCTTTTTTATCATTTCATCGTCATTATCATATCAACTAAAGGACGACGGTTCGATATAGTTCTTTTCCAGGGAGCTCCAAGTACCACGGTCTCGTACACCTTGGGCCCAGTGACTCCCTGCGTGCTGTGACGCGCTTGTTGTCATCCGTTCTATAATTTAATCATCAATTATCTTATTTTTAGGTTCCATTGTTCGAATTTTAAAACCAGTTCGAATAACTTTAACTTCGCAATTAAATTAAAAAATAATTCACAGGGCAATAACTTATATTTTCTGTGGCAAAATGATTACCTCACAATAATGGAAACATTTATTGTAAAATGTTTTTAAAGGAAATAAAAATAAATCTAATTCACTAATAATATTTTACTCTATGAATTCGGCCAACATTTGGTCCCTGTGGTTCCGTTGCCCATACCCAAATTGCCCCACTCTCAACTCTCTACCAGTTCACTCTCCAACATTCGCGTTCAAATCCCCCATCACAATACTGTACTAGGTGTTCGAGCCATGTTTGGCTATTAAAATGTCCTTAAAATGTCCTCATTCAAACCACTACATCCTCGTCTGGGTGTGCCAAGGTGGGCGCGTATACCTGTATGACCTTCGACGAATACCGTTTGGTAATTCTGAGTATGAGGTCCGCTACCCCGGACATAGGTCTTAAGTAGGGAGTTCCACAATCCACGGTCCCGGGCCGCTTGTTTCCAGCGGGTCCCAGCGACCCGCCTGATGTTGTCTGTCCACCGGTAAGGTGCTGCGTTTACCGGTGCAGTGTCGCCATTCCAGCCCATAGTTGAAAATTTAGAGAAGCGTGCCGAGAATCGAACTCGGTGCCACCAAAAGGGAAACCGATATCTTACCCACTAAGCTATCACCGCATTCTTATAATCATAAAGGTAGATAAGTGAAGCAAGCGGGAGTAATCTATTCACAGACAAAAAATTATTTCATAGCCTTTTATGGTATAGAATATTCAGATTATAAATCCATCGAGACTTGGCTACTTTTTTACAGAATGTTTTTGGTGGGATACAGATTATAAAACTACTTCTTCTTCTTTTGATTTATGGCTTTTCGTAGTGATAAAACTACTTACTATAATATCAGGTTGAACGTCTCGTCGAAGACGCTACGCTGACAGGTGCAATAGATACAAGCGCTTCCAATCCGAGAGGGGATTTCAAGGAGAAGATGTTCATGGAACAGCTCAAGTCTTTGGACGAAAAACATACCGACAGATTCGGGTAAGTAATTTTTGGCGCAAGATACATTCACATACTTAATCGTAGGGGCTTCTATACAAAGATTATAAATGCTAAAATGTTTCTGTTTGTTAGCTCAACTGTTGCCCCGAATTTACGAATAGAAATTTAGCAGCAATTGCACCTGCGTCCTGGATATGGGCATAGGATACTTTTTATCCCGGGAATACCTGGGAATTGTCTCTAGGGGATTCTATAAAAAGTTTGTTACCTGTATTCGCCTCATCAACATCGATCTTAACACCTTTTTACATAATAGTTAGCTGGAATAGCGTCCTGGAGACGCATTGTATATTATTAGTGCTTTTAAAAACCAAGATTTAATTCGGCCGAAAGTGTATGACAGTGCCTATGTAGCCTTTATAATGGGGAAATATGAAATGTGGGTTAACCTTATTTAAAATAACGTAAACGTTTCTGTGTTATCTCTGTAAATCGTCTACGATTTCGCTGGGTTTTAGTGGGTTACAACTCCACGACTTTAGACCCCAGGCGCCTCTTGTCTGTGAGTCCCAAATACCCTACCGGAAACGGCTAAGAATTTCTTGCCTGTTTCTGGGAGGGATGCGTAAGGGCATTTCCCAGCGTTAAAAAAGATACATTACGGATGTCCACCAACTCGTAGGAGATTTTTTCACTTTACTAGCTTTATCCCAATCGGGTCACTCAAAAACTCTGTGCACAAAACGGTTCGTTGGATTTCAATGTTCAACAAAATTACTTATGTTTAGGAGATATAATGTAGATGCCTATTTAAATTGGAAAAGGATGGCCGAAACAATCCGAAGATTTAAACTCTGCTTTTAAGCTTTAAATAAACTAATTTGCATCGTCGCCTTATCGAGAGCCTAATGTTTTTGAAAACGATTGATTGCCTCGATAACTTGCTCTTTGAAAATAATGGTCCATATTTTTTCTGCGTAGTTTTATCGAAATAAAGTAATTGGTATAAGTCAATTTCTTCTTCCCTATCTCATAATATAAACAATCTTTTTGTTGCGTAACTTTTGTTGTAAAGTTTATTTTCAATTTTTTAAGAAAATAATAAAACACGCCTCTATAAATTAAAACTCGTTTTATTGTTTGGGTTTATTTAATTTATCCCATTTTTTTTATTAAAAAATATACTTTAGGTACACGAAAGAGTAATTAATTTCTCGACTTCACTTTCGGGGGGCCGAGTTCGAATCCCAGCACGCACCTCTAACTTTTCGAAGTTATGTGCGCTTTAAGTAATTAAAATAGCACTTTCTACAACGGTGAAGAAAAACATCGTGAGGAAATCTAGGTACATGCCTGACTTCTACACAATATTGGTGTGTCAAAGGTGTGTGGAGTCCACCAATCCGCACTGGACCAGCGTGGTGGACTACGACCTTAATCCCTTCTCATTGTGGGAGGACACCCGTGCTCTGTAGTGGGCCTGTAATGGGTTGATGTGGTGATGATGATGATGATACCACTACGCGGACGAAGCCGTGGTAAGATTTAATAATTAATAACGAAAGCTTCTTCCATATTCACAAAATGTCGTTTTCCTATCAAGTTATTTCTTTTTTCCAATGAATTTTAATCAAGGTTTTAAACGACGTTGCCTGTGCGACCAATTAGGTAGGCTTATAATATATTGTTGAATTTTTTAAAGGAGATAAATGGCCGATGTCCACGAGTTCAATTGCATGGAATTTCTGTTCTTCACTTCGTGCTAAAACGTAGCCTGCCAGTAGTTTTCTCAAAAAAAAAGTTAAATCAACGCCATGGCCACCTAAAAATTTTCTCCTAAAACTTAATAAAAAAAGATTTTAATCCACGGGGCACGGTGGTTTCCTCCCACAATGAGAAGGGGCTAAGTCCACAACGGTGGCTCAGTGAGGATGGTGCACTCCCCAGGTTTCCTCACGATGTTTTCCTTCTCCGTGATACACAAGTGATATTTTAACTCCTTAAAACGCACATAACTTAAAATAGTTGGAAAATCCAAAAGTGCACGCCTCATAATCTCATGCATTACAATAAAATTGAGATTATTTTTTAAATAACAATTAAACTACATCTAATTATACCGTGAAAAGTAATAGGCTTCTATTAAGGCGACAAGATACGGGATCCGCACATACAGACACACGGACGTCCAAGACAGAACTTTTTTGTCAATTACTCGTAGTTTTAATAATAAAAAGAGATTTAAAAATATCATGACTGTTAAAAATAGTGTTATTTCTCAACATTCGTTTATTTATATTCACTTATAAAAGCAATAAAGAAAAAAAAAGTGACATTTTAAGTTGAAGAATAACTCGGTGTGCGTAAACTGACAGTAATGCCCACTTATGAGGCGTGAAAAAGTTAGAGGTGTGTGCTGGGACCACTGGGCTATCACCGCTACCTAATTTTTATTTATAGGACTAATTTAATCATAACTAGTATAGATATTACTTTAAATTATATACCGTAAGTAGGGAGACTGGTCGTAGCCTGGTGTAGGTACCTACGTCCGAATGCCCATTATTTTTACACCATCCGGGTTCATTGCCGGCGGACGATCTACGCATTATTTGCAGCTATAACAATACCTACCCGCAAATATCTCTCGGGGATTATTATTTTATGGAAATTGAAACAATTGCTTCGAATATAAACACCAGGAACTCCA
Source organism: Pararge aegeria (assembly GCF_905163445.1). Lineage (NCBI taxonomy): Eukaryota > Metazoa > Arthropoda > Insecta > Lepidoptera > Nymphalidae > Pararge > Pararge aegeria. Next base: position 18,640,208 of record NC_053187.1, read on the forward strand.
TTATGAATATACCTACCTACTTACTTAAGGAGGCGTTCTCACAAGAGTCATGGTATTTTAGTAGTAGTAGTAGAGATTTTTGTGACAGAGCTCGACCGTGGAAGTTCCGCCATTCTTGTTACCTGCTGCCGCAAAGCAACTTTGCTGTGTTCCGGTACGAAATGTGTGGTTACTAGTGGCTTGTTACCCTATCCACAAACGTGCCACTTAGCGATTTGGCGTTCCGGTACTATAATAAATAAATAAATATACTTCGAAAATATATTATAGCCATCCATCTAGCCCCAAAGTAAGCGTAGCTCTTGTTATGGTTCTAAGTGTGACTGATGATATATTTTTATGAATAATATATTTTTTGGTGAGATTGCAGTCCACTAGTCTTCAGGACTAATTTGTAGGGTAAAAAAATATAAAAAATAACAATCATTATTCTGTCTTGTACTCATAAGATAAAAACGGCTCCGCTTTTATCTTGCCTGCTGCCTGCTTCCAAGCAACCTTGTCATTGATCAATTTTACAGTAGGCACCACTCCTTAATAAACGTTTTAAAACTTATGCATTGGTAGGTTCAAAATTTCCTTATTACTTATTATATTTAATCAGTCGATTATTAAAATCCATTTTTTTATACAACGTAAGAAAATTACGAAATAATATTGAAGGACACATAAGTATATTTTATTAGGAATCACCCTGTAAACATATTAAAAGAAAAAAGTATATATATTTTCATACAAACGAATTCAAAACATTCTAAGTGTTTACTTATGACAACACTATTGAAGATAAAAGACCGACACGCGCATAGAACCTACGCTATGCGACGCGTACCTAATGAAGTGACAGGACAGGAGTCACATGGTTTAAATGTGTGATGAGTTTAAAGGATGTGATATTAGGGCTGTATAAAATTTCTTTCAGTAAAAACTTTGACAGTGGTTTACTCAAAAACTCTTGGTTAGATAAGTTTCAGAGACAGTACCTCTAAGCCTGTGAAGTATTATTTCGGTTTTTATTTACGTTGTAGACTTATGTTACTTATGTACCTACATTAAACGCGGGAACTGAAAAACCGAAATTTGCAGCAGCCGAAGTCGTTCGAAACTGCGAGTATTAAAAAAATAATTATGTACCTACTAATAGGCATCGTTTTGTTTTTAAATAATTACTTTTTTTACTAGTAAAACTTGTATCACTAAGCGTTGACTCACATCTGGTTTTTACTTTTTAAAAGAAATAAAAAGGAGTTTACCTACCTGTCTACTTAAGTACCAACTCAAGTGTTCGTTATAATATAGCCGGCTATTAATAATAAAGACAGGCATCTATAATAGGAGAAGCATACTATAAACAAGCGACGCGACTCTTTAAGTTGAGTTAAATCATGTATCCACTTACTTAGTAATAATTTCCATTGCAAGTATTTTACTACATTTCGGATGCTTTGTCCGCGGGTTACTCTTTTGTAGGTAAAATATCTACTTCAGAGTAGAAAGGTTACCATAGGTCATCATCATATCGACCCATTACCGACCCATTACAGGGCACGGGTCTCCTCCCACAATGAGAAGGGGTTAAGGCCATATGTTAAGACAGTAAGGTTTTTTTCAAATTACACATAGGTTCTTGCATGTTTTTGCATTTAATGTTAAATATCTACTTTTGATAATATGTGTTGTACAATGCGTAAATAAAATTTAATTTATATAAGTAGTAGTTTGAACTCTGGAATAGTTGTACGACAGCTAATCTAAGAACAATGAATAATAAAAGCTAATAGAAGAATGCTTTCAAAAACTTTATGAATAAGCGACAAAATTAAACTGTTTTCCACGTTCTTGATTTGAAGTATCTTAATACGCGTCGCGTGTTTATAGTATATCGAAGCCTTTACTGTGTTCGATCGCTTATTAAATATTCAATCTGCGGCGGCCGACTGGCGCAGTGGGCAGCGAACCTGCTTTCTGAGCCGTGGCCGTGGGTTCGATTCCCACAACTGGAAAATGTTTGTGTGATGAACATGAATGTTTTTCAGTGTCTGGGTGTTTATCTGTATATTATAAGTAATTATGTGTATTATATTTATAGAAATATTCATCAGTCATCTTAGTACCCATAACACAAGCTACGCTTACTTTGGGGCTATGTGGCGATGTGTGTAATGTCGTAGTATATTTATTTATTTATTTATTCAATCTTCTCATAAAAATTCAATGTTTTTAAGCATTTAAGTAGGTGCTAATACCAAAAGACGGGTCGGGACAAAAATTATTAGATAGGATATTAGAAAGTCTCAACACATTAGTCAGGAGTTCGGGAATTATCCTTAGATCTTAAGAGTAAAACCTAATGTGTGTATATAAATGTGTGTGTTTTGCGTGTCTGTGCGTATGCGTGTTTGGCCGCCACGACAAAAAGGCGTACCTATTACATTTTTTTTTCCCAACTCTCATTTACTGTGTATCTTAATTATTTATAGATATATTATGTTTGACGGTCGATTGGCATAGTATTATTGGTAGCGACCCTGCTTTCTGAGTCCAAGGCAGTGGGTTAGATTCCCACAACTGGAAAATGTTTGTGTGGACTCAGAAAGCAGGGTCGCTGCCCACTGCGCCAGTCGGCTGTCAAGTATATTATTTTTCTTTCTTTCATACTGCATCAGCATTTTTTACAAAGTTTAATTTGAATTCTGTCTTATTTACTTATTGCAAGCCCACCAATCTGCACTGGGCCAGCGTGGTGGACCTTAGCCCCTTCTCATTGTGGGAGATGATCCGTGCCCTGTAGCGAGCGAGGTAATGGGTTGATATGGTGATGATGATGATGACTTTTTGCTCTTCACAGCCTGACGGTTAGAGAGCTGAACGCAGTTTTAAAACGCGTGGAATTGCGTACGACCAACATGGTGAATGTGGACCCCGTGTGTGCGGACATCAAGCGCAAGATCATCGACTGCTACGACAGCACCAGCACGCCCGCCCAAGTTGCCCACTGCTGGGATACTATCGGTTAATGTTATTATTTTATGCTAGGCGGCCGAGTGGCGCAGTGGGCAGCGACCCTGCTTTCTGAGTCCAAGGTCGTGGGTTCGATTCCCACAACTGGAAAATGTTTGTGTGATGAACATGATGGTTTTTCAGTGTCTGGGTGTTTATCTGTATATTATAAGCATTTATGTGTATTATATTAATAAAAAAAATATTCATCAGCTATCTCAGTACCCATAACACAAGTTACGCTTACTTTGGGGCTAGATGGCGATGTGTGTATTGTCGTAGTATTTTTATTATTAATTTATTTATTATTATTATTTTATAGTAACACTACGCAGGGCAAGCAAAGAACACGTCTTAAAAATTGCCACTCTGTGTCCGAACACCTGAGGCGTAGATATGAAGCCTCTTGTTCTTAATTAATTGGACGGCCGATTGGCGCAGTGGGTCGCGACCCTGCTTTCTGAGTCCAAGGCCGTGGGTTCGATTCCCACAACTGGAAAATGTGTCTGTGATGCACATTCATATATTTCAGTATCCGGATTTATCTCTATATAACAAGTATTTTATGTATGTTATTCATAAAACTATTCATCAGTTATCTCAGTACCCATAACATTCGAAAATCGGGGGTTTATTTTCCTTTTGAAAGCTTCCGCTGCCTAAACAGTTAAAGTTCCGATAAAATCATGTATGACAAAATTGTTTCCCTTTAAAAGTTCTTAAAAAAAGTCCGCGACTGCATATAAGTATGTCTATATTTTAAGATTGACTTATAAGTCGTGAGGGACTGCTAGAGTACTTATGTATACCATACGTTGAACCGTGTAACTAAGATATACTTAAATGTATTAATTAGGTATACCTAAGTAATATAAATATCTAATCTACATTAATAGGTAATTTATTACCAGCAACTGAAATACCTAATGGCGCGTTTATGATATTTTCGAGTATTTTATAGCCCAAAAAGAAGCAAGCAAATCTTTACAATCATAGGTTAACCAATGTCACACTAATTGATACGGAATGTATCTTTATTGTTGACAAGCTGTTTGCTGCGGTATCACTGATGCTGACTTATTACCGTTATTAAGTTAAATTATAGAGAGTCCGAATCAAACTTTGTCGTTGCGGAAGTTAGCTGCGAACGTAGATTCGCGCAGGTAGGTAATCAACCGTTCCGTCCCCTGATTCGCCGAAACCGAATATTGGCTATTAGTTGTGCCAAATCATATCTAATACTGCGTTATATACAAAAAAAAATAGATATCGACAATTAAACCATTATCTCAAACAAAAACATATAGATGAATCGATATATCGGTAATAATTTGCCCTTTTTTAAATTGAATTCTGCGCATCGAAACGCACAAAAATTTCAATTTCAGTAAGCAACATTGTAATTTTTTTTTTGTAATAAATAAATTGTAATTTTTTTTTTTGTAATAAATAAATTGTAATATTTTTATGCATTCTTAAAAGCTGAAGACTCTCAAAAATGCAAAAAAAATCTTCATTATTAACAAATTTGAAATTTTTATTTGTCTTTTGTCGTGGAAATATCAGTAATATAAGTTTGTTATTTTAAAAAACTAACACATTCATTTCCAGGAGTCTCCGAATATATTAATTAAATATCATAGATTTGAGAACATACAGAAACCGTGTACACGGCTAATATTGAAGCATCAAAACCAAATCCACTTCAGTAGTGTTTCTCGAACAGGCTAGGCGGTGAATAACTTCTTGCCATGTAGCAGTCGACAGTAATTTTTTTACCTATAATGTTCACCATAGAATGGGAAAATTGGAAATAGTGTGCGAGCTAGTAGCATTCCGCTGAAGTGAGACGTGGGCACGACATTTTCATGTTTTGGACACAATGCACTGCAAGCAATAATGGCTGTGTTAAGTAGTAGATATTTTTTATTTTTACCAAAATTCTAATAGAGAAACTTATACAGGTTCTTCACTTTTTTTTTTCTATGGATACGGTAAAAAATAAAAAAAAACTCGACCAACTATGTAAATATTTTTTTTATTGTAGCAAAGTTCATTAAAAACATTCATTCCGAAACCACAGACAAACACTTTTTATTTATTTGTAGGTATGTGTTAATAGATTACCATAAAATAAAGGATAATTATAACATTTTATTATTATATGCTTGTTGATTAATGTGCGCTTTGGATTAGTTTCGTCGTTGTCGTTTAACATTTTATTGGGTCATTTTAATTTTAATGATTGTTTTTAACTTGCACTGCAAGAATGTTTATTATTTATTATTTATTTCTTGAAGAAATCTTATTAAGAGATAAGTTGTCGTAGTGCACGTCTTATTCTTTTTTATGTTAATTTTAATATTTAGTACAAAATAAATAAAACAATAAATACATGTGTTGTAATTATTACTTTTATTAGCTTTTTCTGTATTTATTTAATGAAAGTAACTTCTTCACTCTCTGCAAAGTCGGGGCGGGTTTTAGGTATGCAGTTAACTGCTTACTTGCCAATAAAACTTGTGCGTTTCAGGTGCGTTCACAGAGTGCGTTCAAGAAGCGGGCGCGAAGAGACTGCAAGCGCGCAGCAAACTCGACGCTCTCGAACTTGAACGACGAACACGGCACGTCGCGCATGCTCGCGAACATGCTCTCAAGGACCTTAGCTGACCATCATCTTCTTTATGAATTTATTTAGGACTTAACTTTTTAACGAGTCCAGAACTTTGGAGCAGTAAAGTTCTTATGATACCCCTCCCCAGTAAAAAAACCATGCTAGTCAGAAAAGTGGTTTTATTTTTAGTTTATCATTAATTATTTATAAATATCTATACATATAACATGATAACTTAAACATTATGCCGATTATTCTTACTAATGTAATAGATGTGAAAGTTTGTTTGTATGTTTGATTATCCTTCCTTTACACTCTAACTACTAACTAAGCATAAATCATCTTAATTTTTGGCGTAGAGTTAGTTGAAAGGACTTTAGTTGAAGGAGAACATACGCTACTATTTGTCTGGGGAAAACCAACGGTTCCCAAGGGATTTGTTAAACACAGAACTAGAATTTTAAATTCCGGCAAAAATGGGGCCTGCGTCTTTCATATTTCTTAACTCTAGCATTTATTGAAATATGAATGATTAGAAGAATAGAGAATGAACAAGATCCGCTGCGAATTTAAGTAGGAGGTCCCGACAGGGGCGGTTTTTGGGAATTTCTAATATCTGAATTATCTCTGGTCTGGTCTGGTGGGAGGCTTTGGCCGTGGCTAGTTACCACCCTACCGACAATACGTGCCGCTAAACGATTTAGTGTTCCGGTGCGATGTCGCGTAGAAACATCTACGCGACGCATTTAGGGGTATGACTACTATGCTCCCTAACAGGTTAGCCCATTACCATCTTAGACTGCTTTGTCACTTACCACCTGGTGAGATTGCAGTCAAGGGCTAACTTGTAGTGGAATAAAAAAAAATGTGCCAAGTGTGACATTTTCTACCTACGCTTACTTGAAAGTTAACAACGATTTATATGGTATCGAAGAAGTGCCATGTGGTAATAATATTGCAAAACACTAGAGACACGCCCACACTTGTCGCACTTGTCGCACTTTCGATACCATATAAATCGTAAAGATATGTAGAATATCTCACACTTGCACTCGGACCCTTAGTTTCAAAGACAATTACATTACTTCAACTTTTGTTTTTCTAAAAAGAGAATTCTAGCATCTCAGTCATATACTCATATCATCAGTCCACAAAAAAAATGAGTTTTCTTGAGACGTGAGCTAGGTCGAATAAGTTATATGCTTATACACATAACTGGTTGCGCCACCAGCTTATCACCGGTCGCCACCACCAAATTAGTAGCGCAACCAAGCATACCCTAGGTGAAGTGCCGTCTATATAGATGCGACTGGTTATATGGTTTGCCAAATAGCATACTGACATAGCTTATAGGTATTTTTAAAGTAATGCAATTTTATATAATTTTTTAGAAATAGATGTAATGTCTGTAAATAAAGATATAAAAGATTATTATTATATAGTTCAGTTTGCTATAAATCACACATTAATTAAAAGACACTTTTTTCTTGACATCATCAACTGCAGGTTTCTTGATTGGCACAGTAATTTTTTGCACGCTAATATCTACTTTATCAATTTGACTTTGTATGGGTGATTGCTTAGTGTTGTTGGCGGTCAGATGGGCTATTTTCCTTCGCAGCTCCCTTACTTGAGCCGCGCTTGCTAACTGCGCCGCACCTCTAGATAACACTTCTAACCGTAGCTGTTCACATTCTGTTCTGAAAATATAGTAAAATGGACCTTACAGCTCATAATTTTAGAGTTGTGAGTTGCACCGGTCCCAAGGTGCTGGAATGGTAGCCTCGAACTGGTAAGCGTTGGTCGACCCCCAACGAGGTGGACAGACGACATTAAGCGCGCGCAGGTAGCCGCTGGATCCAAGCGGCTCAGAACCGTGGTACTTGGAACTCCCTACAAAAGACCTATGTCCAGCAGTGGACGTCTATCGGTTGATGTGATGATGATGATGATGATGAGTTGCACCGCTTTTTGTTTTATTAACGTTTTATGCTGCAGAATTAGTAGACGAATTTGAGCTTTAAATATATATCTATAAGTTTATGTTCACTCTGTTGTTTTAGTGATTATAGACCTACAATACGAACGGAATCGATACGAGAGGCACATCTTACATTTTCTTTTGAATTTTAGATCAAAAATAGATAAAGTAGATAAAATATCATATTTAATGTTTCGCTGCTTTTTTGCCAGCTCTGCTAGTAAGGTATAAGGTTTATTCCTATGGATAATCATTTTCTAATCTAGACAAAACTCCATTCTTTAATAGTTAAATCTTTTAAAGAACAAATTCCTTATAGTCGGAAAAATGTAATAGGCCCGTTTTGACATTTGTGCAAGACCATAGAATGTAACTTGGAACGAAACTGAAAGAAACAAAAAAATAAAAATTACATACAGTGTTTTAAAAAATACGTAAATTTTTTTTGGACGTTAAAAAATATGAAAGAATATATCGCGAGTATTCTTTTTGCGTTTACTTCATAGTAGCATGCAATTTATAATTGTTGCAAAACGTTCCGAAAACAGTTACGTTCTCAGTCTTTTTTTTTTTTATACTAGAGTTGTAACCATTTTTTTACTGAATATCGAAATTAAATATTGTGTAGTTATCTTTACTGCAAAGAATGAGCTTGGTTCTCAAAATGGGTTCATAATAATGAGTCTGAGTTGATGTATCTGACCAAGCGGCACATGACTGAAGCGTCCCCGCGCGCACTGCGCTGTTTTTCGTTCCTCATCTTGTAAAGTTGACTGTGCGCTCGTTTAAGTTTGATATATATTGTTTACTATTACGTTAACTATGGCTCTTCTATTTTGGACATTAATTAAAACATAGTGATTGGACTCGATTTTTGTGTTTGTTGTTATATAGTACTAACTCTGTTTCAACATGTTGAAAAGTGGACGTATAATCAGCAGCCAGTCACGCGTATTGGTTGTGAAGTTAAAGGAATACTTTGAACGAACGAACACTTTACAATACATAATAATATCAATCAAGTACTGATACAAACTTGAATTGATTTATCGTGAGTATCGAGTACAGAGTCTTATGGTTCCATAACTAGTTACGTCGCGATGACAAATGTCAAAACGGGCCTATTACATTTTTACGACTATAACAGGATTTTGTAGTCTTAAATTTAGCAGCATATTGCGGGCTAGATGTTACCCCTGTGTTGATGTTGATTTTTCGAAATTAATAAATTACAGATGACACATATAGACATAGGTCTTTTTTTGGGAGTTCCAAATTCCACCGTACTGTCCTGCTTGCATGCATTTGAGTCTTTGTTATTGAGTACTTACTTCAAATGATCCAGGACTCCAGGCAGCCAGCCCTGCGCAGTTGGCTCACACAGCTTGCCAAACCAACGGGACAGCTCACGTCTCTGCCTCTCACAAAGACCCTCCAGTTGCGTTATGCGCTCCTCGTAGTTCTCTGCAATATACATATTCGTCATCATCCTTTTCATGTCCTAGTACTGGGCAAAATGTTCAAGTGGTTTACATGTTTCAGAAGTGGTATATTTTAGTATACCCCATGAAACATGGAACAGCCTAGTAGGTAAGACGTTGGTATTCCTTTTCGTGGGTACAGAGTTTGATTCCTAAGTTCCCTAAATAGTTAAGAGCTGCGTAGCTCTAACTTTTTAGGGTTTTTACTTACTTTAACTGTGAAGGAAAGGTGAGTAAAACTGCATGCCTTAGAGCTCTCCATAATGTTCTGAACTGGTGGTGACTTTGGCCTAAACTCATCTCATACAGATAGGAGACCCCTTAGTAAGCCAGTAATGAATTAATAGTGATTTTGATGAGTTGAATATTATTAAGATGATAACTCTACTACCAAATACTCATTGGATCTCCGGAATGGATTTATGCAATGCATGCACAATGCACCAAAGTTCACCCACCTATAAGTTCTCTGTCATAGTGGGCGGCTGCACCAGCCTGCTGCTCCCATATGGTCTGCTTCTCATGCAGCAGCGCTTCCAGTTCTGCCTGCTTGTTGGCCAGCTCTCTACGTAGCTGCAATACATAAACAAATGGGTGAATCCTAGAAAACTAGTAAGTGAAACATTGAAGACTAGTGGGCAACTCCTTGAAAACTAGTAGGTGAAATGTTGTATTTGTGCAAGGCACAGAAGTCATTTGTGGGATTGGAGATGTGCATTTAAAGTATGAGTCATACCAATGCATAGGTTTAAAGAATATGTTAAACCACGTTATTATTAAAGCATATTTATCTCTCACAAGATTGAAAAATTAATGCTAAAATGTAAAATGCAAATTGTTGATGTTGGAATGAGCAACTGATAAGTTTCTGACCAGCTCCTTCTCAGTAGAATCTGCTATTCATACTAGAGTCACTACAATCATACCAGACTTGACAATTCTAGTGCTTACTAAATTCATTTATTCAAGTTGGCTTTACTTGAAATAAATGAATTTTGATTTTATACACTCTCTTGGATACTTCATCATATAAACCTTCTCCATGGTCTAAATCCATATCCACCTACTACCCAGAGCAAATGTACAACTGTATTGTCATCATTAATTTTCTATAATCGCTTTACTTACCCTAGAATTAGTTTGTTTCATTTGTATCAGGTTTTTGGCCATTTCTTGACGCTTGTCATCTACCTCAGCAAACAAAGAATTTCCTTTTGCAGCTGAAAGTTTCAATTTTCATTTTAATATGATTATGCAGATAAGGCATGATTAGGCAATAATCTTCTGTAAAGACAAAGAACTCCAAGACAAAGAATTCCTACCATGTGGCTGCAGATCTTGTGAGTCAACCTGGTGAAGTAAAGCCCTAGCTTCAGCCAGGTCGGCCAGGGCTGCCGCCTCCCGTTCACCTGCAGCACTCAACTCTTCCCTCCTTATGTCTGCTGCTGCACGAAGCTCCGCCACTTCTGTGACTAGCTCTTCTACTTTCATCTGTTACAGTAATTACTTTGTAAAAACACAGCATTATTCATCGTATGAATCAAATGCATAGAAAACATTTAAAGAAGAAATTTTTATAGTTTGTTAAAAACAATTTATACCTGCCAGGGCACAAGTTCCGCGCGTGCCTCCTCAAGAGCTACTTTGACGACTGCTGCCTCTGATGTCATAGAAGACAAAGCTATCCGGAGTTCGTCAAACTCCGAAGTATCACGAACTGGTGATTCCCTAGCTACCACAAGTTGTTCATCTCTTAAACGCTTATTTTCTATTTGTAACTGCTTAATTTCATTCGAATGATGCTCTAACAAGTCCGTTCGATCCTGCCGTAGAGCTGAAATGTCTTCTTGTAGAGCTGTTATGCGGGAATTCAGCTCAGTCCTTCGTCTTTGTTCATCGGCCTGACAACTTTCTAGCTCGGCATTTAGGTGACTCTGGACGTCTAAAGCGGTTTGGTAACTCCGTCTCGTATCGTGGAGCTCCTGTTTTATTGAATCATAGTTGCTAGATAAGTTCTCATACTGTTTACGAAGCAAATAATACTTTTCAGTGATTTCACCACCTGTTAGATCTTCCGCCTCGGTTATGTTGGTTTTGTTGCTAATTGTTGAGTAATCCATGATTATAAAGTACAAGTTATCACAATAAATCCAGTTAATAATATTGATCAATGTAAAAAAGCATAATAATAAAATAAAACAGGACTTAATCCCAAATCATAAATTCAAAACATTTCAAAATTCAAAAACCGTTCATACCACAGACTCTACACAGACTACACTACAGCTATTAAACATAGCTATACAAGCATTTACACATCTACAGTCTACAGATAGGTAAGCGAACATTAGAGTTTAGACGTTTCACGTTTAGTGATTCCATTCCATTCATAAACAGCTGAAAGTAATTTTCCTATCTGTGACCGCTTGACGTTTTAATTGTGACATTGACAGTTTGAATATTTATTATTTTTATGTTTTTGTAGGTGGAGATGTATTTTAAAAGTTCACTGAAAAGCAAATTTTTAAATAAGTAATCACTACCAAAACATACGATAATGTCTTCTCCACCACCTACCAAACCTCCACGAGGTGTTAAACAGGGTAAAGAAACGGTAAGGTAACAATAATTGAGATAACATCATAATTCGACCCGATAAATTAGTTTCCTTGAATGTGATCAATAAAACTAATTGCTGGATTGAGTATTTGATTACACTCAAAAACATCAGTGACATTATGATATCCTACAGTTTAACGTGACATATTTATATTTTTCACAAACAAAACATCTTTACTCATAATTCATGCGATAAGTGTATAAGGAAAAATTCCTCACTATCCATCATGGGTAAAACAAATCTTATCCAAAAAAAAAAAGGTATAAAATTCACACAAATAGCCAAAAAAACAGAATGCATTCATTTACAAAAAATATTTATTTTAGAGTGGGTTGCTCATGTCAGTGATCCGTACTTTATCGGCGAGTGAGACAAATGAGCAGAGGGAGAAAGAGAGAGCTAAATTGGAGAAGGAGTATAAGAAGAGTGATGCAAGACTTGATGAGCTTGTAGCTGCTCATGCTCAAGAGATGACTGATGTTATGCAAGTAAGTCATATTAAAGGATAGCTCATCTCACAACCAACTAAAACATCACAGTGTGCCACCAGTTGCCTAGTGGCAGGGCCATGGGAACTTGCGGGGTCTCTTGTTTCTTAAGATATTTTTTGACCATGGCTAACCTGGTTTCACTTGTAGTTGACTCCCCACTTCTTCTAAGTAATATGGATTTTGCATGTCGTAGGTTAAATGTAAGGTCTAAACCTCCCTTTGCGTGGGCTAGATGGAAGACAAGGTATTCGGCAAATAACTTTTTATCTTGTGCGTGCAATGCTTTCAACAGCAAATATTGTGAGACAGACATTTTTTATGTCAAAATTGGCACTTTTAGGAAATTTATTATGGCAAAATAAGTATTATAAGCTTTAATTTTTGCTTGTACTTATTCCTAAGCAATTGTGGTTAATGTTATCGTATTATTTGTATAACTAAGTTTTGGAAACTTCATTGGTTTATGTAATATAAAAATACAGCATTACTTTTATGTGTAATAGTACTGTTTGTTTCGCTTGAAAAGCTAATAAATAAAAAATAAAAAAATGTTACATTGTTGGTAAGTCTAGGGCAATCTTTACCATATAGTTGGATTTTGAATAGTTGGATTGGATGGGTCTCTTTAAACGTGCAACCTTTTCTTAAATTGGGGCAAAAGGTATTCCTGCCATAGATAAATAAATCAGTGGGCGGCTTTTTATAGAAGTTTAGTGCAGTAAGCACAGCGCTGGGCGCTTGGGGCCAGCACTGCGCCGCAGCGGAAGCCCGCCTGGGCGCGTGCCGTGCACTTCTGCGCGTGCGCCGGGACGACCTGCGCCGGCTGTGGGCGGACGCCCGGACACACCACCACGCGTTGAGGATGCTTACTGACATGTAATGTGAACATTCTAATTGTCTCTTATATTTCACTACAAGTAAGCCTCTGTCTGTAATCTCACCAGCAAGCCAAGCGAAACAATGTTTCGACGTAACTTGAACATGACGCGATAGGGCCGCTTCTTGGTTAGCAGTAACACATCTGTAATAAACATGGTTATTATCTCAATATTTAAAAATCGTGGTTACTGTACGATTGATGAATTTCTTAACAACAAGCCTTAGTTAAGAAATTAGATACTCACAAGATAGAAAATTTTAAAAATTGTATACTGTAAAATGATTTTGAAAAAGAGCAATCTGCTGAGTTTCTTGCCGGCTTGTCTTGGTGGAATCTGTTACCTTTGTAGATTCAACAAACAACAAACAGACTTGACGTTTCAAAAGTGCATATAAAATGGACCTACTCAAAATAAATGAACCTAAATTTCGAATTTAAATAATTGCTATAATAATTTTACAAAAGGCGTGTGTAGTCTTCCGCACTTGGCCAGCGTGGTGGACTACGGCTTTAACACTTCTCATTCTGAGAGGAGACCCGTCCCCTGTAGTGGGCCTGCGATGGGTTCCCGTTCATGATATACTCTGAGCAAGCAAACGCACGTTGCTTCCCAGTGAGCGTGTGGTGGTGTCGGAGCGGGAGGCGCGCGAGCTGGCCGCGGCGGGGCGGGTGTTGGCCGCTGCGCACGCGCTGCAAGCCGCACTGCTGACGGCGCGCACGGAGCTGCCACACGTCCACGCGCTGTCGGCCACCACTGCCCATCTGGAGGTACGCGACCACTGCGGAAGCAGCGAGGGCTTAGCATAACGGCCACGATGCTGGTAACAAAAAATCGCTAAAACATTGTATTTATACTTAAATCACTAGCTGACTGACTCGTGTAACTTCGTTGCACCAAATCGGTTATAACCGGAAAACACGAATAAAATGACATTGTCTAAAAATGAATCCTAGCTAGATCGATTTATCGCCCCCGAAACCCCCCCGTATACTAAATTTTGCTCGTTTAAAGATATAAGATTATGTAATGATGATTCAAGTTTTTAGAAAAAATATTTCTTTTCAATAAATAGAACTGCTAATAAAATAATAGAATAAAAGTGTATTCATTCATACATACATTCATTCATTCATTCATTCATTCAAACTGCATAATCTAACGATCCGCCATGACAGGTTGAATGCTCAGTTCAAAATTACGTCTATATAAACAGTTTTGTACCGCTTGAACTATTGTACTGCTTTTGTATATGGTTTAATACTAGTTGTTAAAATTTATATAATTGCCCACCAGGCCAAGAAGAAAGAGTTGGTGGACATCATAGTCCGTCGTATCAGCGAGGCGGTTTATCGGGATGAACGTGCTCCGCTTAGCCGCAGAGTGTCAGCCAGGCGACGCACAGCCTTATTGCTGGCCGGTAAGATTATTTGTTAATAATATTAAATCCAGTAAAAAAAACATTTATGTCGACCATAAGATCATAGATTTTGTTAGTAAGAAACACACAAATAACGTTATGTTAGTTGGTAATCCTTAAACACACTAATGCCCGTTTTCACTGACTTTGAATAAGGCAATCCGTTGTAAGTTCAAATTCAAAATTCATTTATTTCAAGTAGGCCTAATATAAGCACTTTTGAAACGTCAAGTCTGTCTGTTTGTAGTGATTCTACCACCGGTTCGGAAGGCAGATTCTACCGAGAAGAAGCCGGCAAGAAACTCAGCAGTTGCTCTTTTCCAACATCAACAATTTACATTTTGCATTTTAACATTCATTTTTCTATCTTGTGAGAGCTGAAAGCGGAGCCGGATGCTTCCAAGCAACCTTGTCATTAAAAAATTCATCAATTGTAGGAAGGAATCAATCATCAATTGTAAGGAAAGTCAAGTCTAAGAAGATTCCTGAGCATAAAGTTACGTTACAGCAATCAATTTTCACTAGGCAACACTTTAGCTAAGTTGCCTGTCATGTAGGCAACTTCGTCCGTGGTAAGTTACCACCTTACCGACAAAGACACGCGATTTAGCATTCAATATAATATAAATAATTATACTACGACAATACACACATCGCCATCTAGCCCCGAAGTGAGCGTAGCTTGTGTTATGGATACTAAGATGACTGATGAATATTTTTTATTGAATAATATACATAAATACTTATAATATACATATAAGCACCCAGACACTGAAAATATGCAAGTACCATGTCGCGTATAAACCTATTACTCCCAAACAGGTTAGTCGGCTATCATTTTAGACCGCATCATAATCAGTGGCGTGCATAGGGAGTATGAACAGGAAATGCAGATGATATAAAATTAGGGTAGTCTACCCAAAGAGATTTTTGGCGAGAAGATCTTTCAAATCATTTAAAAACAAGCTAAAAAAGCACTGTTTAAACTTTTTATAAACGGGCCACCTTTTGTATCTTTGTGTTTGTTTTGTTTTTGTATCACACTAACTAGATAATATATTACCACCACTTCTTTATGTTAATTTTAATTTCTCATTAAATGAAACTGTTTCTTTTGAGAATAAATGTCTTTAAACCTAAGGGTAGGCTTTTTATAACTCTTGCAACGCCTATCCTTTTTTTAAAACTTTTAAAACTCGTACTGGAGATTATCTACATTTTATATTATCTGCATACCCTGTGCATACCCTCTATGCACCACCACCAGGTGAGTTAGGTTAAGCAGTTATTCAAATCTACAGAACTAACAAAGAGCGAAGAAGTAACAGATGCATACCTCCAAGACATAACTCCGGAATTCGAGGCATCGCTGACTGAGGAGGATAAAACCTTCGAGACCACTGTCATGATATCCCTGGAGGCTCTCGGAGTTCTGGAACAGCTGAAAGAGGCTACTGAGGCAAGTATTGAAACCTCATCCTAAAAAACTGTCATTTTATATGGACCAAACGATCAGTAGCCTTAGTACAAGATTTGCTGGATCGCAATCGAGAAGTTGTTTCCGAGTATTAAACTCTGTATCGTCGAAGTAAAATAGACTTAATGCTACTTGTTCTCTTAAGCTTTCTTTGAGGACAATAGTTTGTGACCGTCTTTTCCTAGACTTTGAACATGTCTTATGTTCCAAGTCTAGGCACTGAGGGATTTTGGACAAGGATCTATATTGAAGTTACCCGAACGCTGCTCATACGAATTGGATACACTTAACATTGATGTGATATTCAAATTCAAATATTCTTTATTCATAGGCCTATCACGAGAAAAAAAAGGAAAAAAAACATCTTGTGTGGGAATAGTGTATCTTATGAAAATTAAGCTTAACTTGCTACACTCTGCGGAAATCAAGAGAAACTGTATGGTGCAATTTATAATTTCTTAAATCCATATACTCCACACCAACAGCTCTTCGGCAATGTACCCTCTATGTACGTTTCGCTCAGAAACCGGAGCATCCTCAGGAGATGTTGACTGTACAATGAATAATTGGCTCCAAACCTTTGCAGAAATTCAAGGTCCAAATACAGAACGAGCTTTTAGAAGTTATCGACTCGGTGTCCCGTCGTATAATCGAAGACGTAGAAATCGAAGTGGACATCGAGGGGGAAGAAGACGGTGAGATGTTCGAGGCTGAAGGAGTGACAGAGATGGGTAGGCCGCTGGCGAGGCTCGTGAGCTGTTTAGCCGAGGAGTTCAAAGCTTGTGGCACTAGGAACAAACGGTAAGTCTTTCTAGAAATTTCGAAAGTTCTCAAGGTGTAATGCGAGCTTTTGATGTAATTTATTCAAAACATTAGATAAGTATCTTCTTCTTCTTCTACATAATCTTCTAAAATAAGCATCTTATACCAATATATTAAGCTGAAGAGTTAGATTGTTTGTCTACTTGAACGCGATGATCTCAGGAACTACTAGTCTAATTTGAAAAAAAAATCAGTGTTGGATAGCCTATTTATCGGGGAAGGCTATAGGCTATATATCATTACGTAAAGACCAATAAGAGCCTGTTTCACCAATGAAGAATGTTTGAAAATCGGGGTTTATATCCTTTTGAGAGCTTCCGCTGCGTAAACGGTTAAAGTTTCGATAAAATCATGTATTACAAAGTTGTTCGTCTTTAAAAGTTCCAAAAAATGTCCGCGATAGCTTAGTGAGTAGGAGCTCGACTTAACGTTCGGGGGGCCGAGTTCGAATCGCACGACCTCTAACTTTTGCAAGTTATGTGCTAATGAAAATTAATCTAAATTTGCTATAGTCCGCGAAAAGCAAGAGAATCTGCATGGTGAGATTTATAATTTCTTCAAACTCTGTACTCTACACTAAACAGATCTGCGGCAATGTACCCTCTTCGCACGTTTCGCTCCGAAACCGGAACATTCTCAGGAAATGTTGACTTGACAATGAATAATTGTTTAACAATTTTTATGAATAATTGTTTGACTTTACAATGAACAGTTGTTTAATTTTTGCTTTACTTTTTGCTTGACTCGTGCTTGGTCGTTTGTGTGCAGGCTTCTGCAACTGTGGCGCGCCGCGTTGCAGAAGCACCGCATATCAGAGCAGTGCCTTCACACCGAGCAGAACTACTGGAGCGCAGTGCAGCAAGTCGTGAGTTAACCTCTTCTTATACATATTTTGATAACTATAAATTAAAAAAACCCTGAGAGAAATAAACAATTTTAATTCACCATTTTTTGGTAGCGCACATCATGCATTTGAAGTTTGTCATATGTACTCTTCTAGCGAAGCCCTTTGATTTAATAACCATATTGAGGAAGATGAGAAAAATATATAATCCGCCACTTTGTGGCGGCGGCCGTCTTGGACCTATTTTCATTCAACATCAAACAACATTCTCGACTAGTTCACTTTTCAAACAAAATCGGTTAAACCGTTCGGCCCCTTCGATGCCACAGACAGACGGACCCACACCCACACAAACGCATGTACACACGCACGCATGCACGCACATACGCACCCATATACAACCTACGTGTGCGCACGAAGGTTTCAGCACTGATGCCACCAAACTGTATACGCTATGTTTTGCTTTTTTCTGTACTTTTAATTGGGTGCAATAAAAATATATTCATTGATTTATACTGTCAAGTATTGTAAAACTGATTTTGTACTCTGGAATGTTTACAGACTCGTAATTCTTATCCCTGTAATAGAAATTTACAAGTATCTCATTCCTATTACATGAATGTCTATTTTTTTTTTTTTTTTTTATTAACGATAGGCCAGCGTTTGACGACAATCATGCCCGTTAGAAAGCAATGATGAGGTCTAGGTTGGAGCACGCTTGCCTAGAAAAAGCCTATTCACTCTAGCCTTGAAGGTACTTAAATTATACGTGGCAGGAAACACAGTTACTGGGAGGGCGTTCCACATCTTAGCGGCACGTATTAGAAACGTGGATAAAAAACGTTTCGTGCGTGTTGATGGGATATCAACCACATAAGGATGCCACCGCTCTCGGTGTCTCGCTGTTCTGTGGTAAAACGGGGAAGGGGGAACAAGATTGTGAAGTTCCTGAGCACACTCACCGAAGTATATCCGGTAAAAAACCGATAAACAGGCAACATTACGTCGGTGCTGGAGACTATGTAGTTTCGCCTGCGTTAACGAATTGTCGCCTATAATTCTCCTGGCGCGACGATCCACCGAATCCAAAGCTTCAAGTTGGTACTTGGCAGAGCCACCCCACAGGTGACTACAGTACTCCATGCAGGTTCGCACTTGAGCCTGGTACAGTGCGAGGCGTTGACCTGGCGTGAAGTACCGCCTAACCTTATTGAGGATACCAAGTTTTTTATCTGCCACTTTGGCTTTGGACTCGATGCATTTGCCAAAATTGAGATTGGATGAGATGTTGACACCCAAGAGCTTTATCGATTAAATATTAAAAAAAACTTCTTTAAGAAAGCCTTTGGTTGCCTGGAAGAGATCGCTATATATCGATAAGGACGCCAATTCATACTACCTTATTATATCTGTATCTCTGTGAATTTTCTCTGTGGTGTACAATAAATGTAAAAGTGTGGTGTATTCATTCATTCACTTAAATTTTTTTCATATTGCATTCGCAATATCTATATATAGAGTCGCTGCAAGCCGCTCAGGACCGGAGACTTTGGAACTCCCTACAAAAGACCTATGTCCCAGCATTGGATGACAATCAAATCATGTCAAAAACATGGTTGAAATGACGATGATGATATCCTCTATTCCAGATGCAACTACTTCTAACGGAGTACTTAGAGATAGAGAGCGTGAATTTAGCTGCACAGCGATCTAGCGGCAACGCGTCAGATAGTGGCGCGACTGAACTAAGATTGTCCGATTACTTCGCGAAGAAACGACCGCAGAGACGTAGGGATAAGCTGTTTAAACTCGCTGGTAAGATCACTATTTTTGAAGCTTTTTGTGACGAGCTCCATTTTACTACCGCCATTCTTATTTGTACCGCTAAGCAGCATCGCTGAGTTCCGGTCTGAAGAGCGTGGTTTCCGGTGTTATAAGGATAAGACGGTAAGACGGTCACAGGGCGGTCCGAAGTGTTCTATGCGTGCTTTGTTATATTGCTCCGTTAATTGGCGATGATTTTTCACTTACCATAATTCCGTGGTTACCATAGATAAAAGCTTTATATCGTGCTTTAGGGATTGTGGCCTCACAAAAAGTGAAACGAGCGAACGATAGTATGAAATACCAAAAAATTTAACTATCCGACTTATTTGCAATGCGACTGAGTTATGATTTCCAGATTCATAGAGCGCAAAAACATGCGGGTAAGCGGCTTAAACTCTTACTAAAAGTTTTAGAACTATCTTTGTAGTCTTTATTTACGGTAAATGAAAAAATCACGTGCTATAAACCGAGCACAACCTACCCTAACCTTCGCAAGGCCTGCAAGGAACACGTGGCGTTGTGTCCATCAACCCGAGCCTTAGGTGCTAAGCCTCATGTGCTTGTAATTACACCGACAGTGGCGTGCATACAGGGTGTGCACAGAGTATGCACAGAGTATGCTCTAAGCGGGCAGATGAAAAAAAATGTAGTAAGAGTCATAAAAACCTTGGCATTGTAAGAGTTATAAAAAGCTTACCATAGTTCATATCGGACTACGTGCGGTGGGGCGAGAGCGAGCGATTATTGCGTCACACTCGCGCACTCATCGACGCGGCGGTTAAGGCGCCTTCCGCTTGGCGGGAGCGGTCTATGCCGCCGGAGAACACGTGAGTAACACCATAGCACTTATGCTACGGTCAGAATGTCATCATTATTTCAACTCGTGACGATGCTACTGCCGTAATGCCATCATTAATTTAACCAGTTGACGATGGTACTGCCGTTATGCCATTATTATTTATATCAACAGGTTAACGATGCTACTGCTTAATGTCTACATTATTTGAAGCGGTTGCCGTCCAAGGCTGGGCATAATTATTTTGAAGGGGGTTCCTGGGCCGCTTATTTCCAACGGCTCCCAGTGAGTCGCTTGATATTCTCTGTTCACCTTATTAGGGATCCACCAACGCAGCGTTTACTCGTGCGGGTTCGCCATTCCAGCATCCTGGGATTTTAAAAATCGTACTGGAGATTTCCTTGGTTTTTAATCATTAGCATACCATGTATACCCTCTATGTAAGCCACGGTACACCGGCAACCGCACCCCTCAGACTGGAACACAGCAATGTTGCTTGGAGGCAGGAATAAGCATGGTGGTTTTTACGGACGTGCTCTAGCACTAAAAGCTCCACTACTACTTGTTATTTTAGCAGCGACCCCCCCTGCGGACGCCGTGCTGTCGCGCAGGCAGCGCTACCCGCTCGTGTGCCGCCCGCAGCCCGCACTGCTGCACGCGGTGCTGCCAGCCCTGCACGCCCTGTGCGCGCATCTGGAACGCCCCGGGTGAGCTTCTTTTCATTTCAATTCAAAAAAATATATCTAATATTATTAATGCCTGCAGTAAAGTAACTGCACAATCTTCTTGCTGCCTATGCAGTGAAGAAGATACGCCACCTGACAGACATAGAAACTGCTAGGCTAGTCTATTTTAGTTACTTTCACAGCATTATGTCATATGGAATTTTACTATGGGGTAATGCTGCTGATATTGGCACTATTTTCGTGCTGCAGAAGGCTGTTCGTGCGATCTATAAAATGGGTCCGAGAGAGTCATTGAAAGAAAAATTTAAAGATGTTAAAATAATGACACTCTTTAGCCAATACATATTTGAAAATTTAATATATGTTCACAAAAATATATCAAAATTTAAAAGAAAATGTGACTGCAATAATTTGAACGTTAGAAGCAAAAATAAACTTGCAGTGCAGTACACTAGACTACACAAAATAAGCAATTCATTTAAAGGAACTGGTATACAATTTTACAATAAATTACCGGTTGATATCTTGGGGATGTCACTAAAGAAGTTCAAAGTTTGTGTTAAGCGAAAGCTTATAGAAAAGTCCTATTATAGTATAAAGGATTACGTAAACGATAAAAAAGCTTGGGTGTAAACAATTGCTCTAACCAGGTTGCTTCTTAAATATTTTCTAATGACAATGTGGGATGGTGATAACAAAAAGAACACCCGGCTAAGTTTGTTGTGGGCTTCTTCTTAGACCAGGGCGCGATTGGAACCCTCGTAGCTTTAGTTTTAAGTTTACGATTGTAGTTATCGCCATCACTACTCACTGCTATGTACACATTTTGTATATAATAACGCATCAAAAGTGCCATCTATGTGCCTATTTGAATATAGAAATATTTGACTTTGAAAACTTTGAGTCTTAGAAGTCGAAGTTTATTTTTGAATAAGGGGATAATTAATTTTACGCCTTCCTTGAGATTATTATGGTTTTTAATATTATCTTCTATTTATATATATATTATAGTTATATTAATATATATATATATTTTATATAATTTTTAAATCTTTTGTATTGCACCACCTACCTCTTTTCTATGTTTTTTCCTTTTACGCCATTGGTTGCCTGGAAGAAATCGCTATGTAGCGATAAGGGCACCAAATTGTACTCTCTTGCTATGTATTTATATCTCTGTAACTACTTTTTTTCTTTGGTGTACAATAAAAGTGTACTCATTCATTCATTCATTCATCTTCTAAAAAGCTGTGCATCATTAAATTTTGTAGGTGAAATTAGCTTAGTTAATTGTATCATCATAAAAAAATAGCTTGCCTTTCCAATTTACTTTAGTTTATGAGCAAAAAAGTTGGCCTTTTCGGTTTAAAGTGGTTACATCATAAAAAAAAAAGTTGGTAATAACGGAACGCCCGGCAGATGTGAGATATAAAGTTAATATTAGAATCTTTAATTGCTAACAAAAACACTGCATATGTAGTTCCAGAGACACTCGCGTAGCGCTCCGAATGGGAGACCAAAGAACAATGGCGAATTTCCAAACAAATATTTGTTGCACAAAAATATGTAATTGTATTGAGTATGGATTCCTGAACATTTTCTGTTTATCGTTTACTTTTTAATAAAGTCAGGCAATGAAGATACTGCGGTTTCTAGTTAGTTAACGTAGTGTTTGTATCCTCTTTGTTTTCGAACGTTTGTAACTTTTGACATCCAGATAGTATATTAAAACGACGTTATTTTCAAAATGAACTGTAAAGTTAGGTACTATTATAAACGGATTAAAAAAAATTGGGGGGGATATATAGTCGGCAGATTTCTAAACTCAAAAAGTTTAAAAATCTGCCGTCTTCTAAAACATTATAATTAATGTAGGAGACAAAAGCAAGAAAATTATTTTCATGTAACGTCTCACTGTCAACCGGAATGAATCCGGATATGGTTAGGATTGATTGAATTTTGTCCCAGCGGCGGAGAATGTTCGCTTCGCGCGTTCATATCGGACTACGTGCGGTGGGGCGAGAGCGAGCGATTATTGCGTCACACTCGCGCACTCATCGACGCGGCGGTTAAGGCGCCTTCCGCTTGGCGGGAGCGGTCTATGCCGCCGGAGAACACGTGAGTAACACCATAGCACTTATGCTGCGGTCATAATGTCATCATTATTTCAACTCGTGACGATGACTACTGCCGTAATGCCATAATTAATTTAACCAGTTGACGATGGTACTGCCATAATGCCATTATTAATTATATCAACAGGTTAACGATGCTACTGCTTAATGTCTACATTATTTGAAGCGGTTGCCGTCCAAGGCTGGACATAAGTATTTTGAAGGGGGTTCCTGGGCCGCTTATTTCCAACGGCTCCCAGTGAGTCGCTTGATATTCTCTGTTCACCTTATTAGGGATCCACAATCGCAGCGTTTACTCTTGCGGGTTCGCCATTCCAGCATCCTGGGACCCAAAAAAATGTATAATGAGCATATAGTCAGTTAGCTTGATTGGATACTCATCAAGAGTACCGGCGCGCAAGCAAATCCGAGCAGTTGTGCTCCTGCCACATTAATATGTGAAATGAGTATATAAACTGAGCTAGTCTGAAAATTTAAAATGAAACAAATATGCTGAGTCTTCGAATTAGCCGATGCTGACTCTTAGCATGAATCCGCTTATGCTAACGAACCAAATATCTATCAGTTATCTATTTGAGAAGTGGTGATAGTACTGTGGGTAGACTTTGTGACTTTGGCGGTGAAGGAAAACATTGTGGGGAAACTTGAATGCCTGAGAGTTCTCCATAATGGTCTCAAAGGTGCGTGGAGTCACCGCACTTGGCTAGCATGGATGGATGGTAGAAGGAAAGAAGAAAGGACTACAGCGTTAACCTTCACATTATGGGAGAAGACCCGTGTCCTGTAGTGGGTCGGTAATGATAACACTCCACGAGTGTCATTTCAAGTTCATTATTCCATGTAGTTTAAATTTTAACAATGTCCAGCACACGCACAATCACTCCTTACGATGTCCTGTCCGCTACTGCGTAAAATTGCGAGTATAGATGAGTTCATGTTCGCGCGCCGCAAACCCTTTGTCGCGGACCAAAAAACCGATACTGATCGCGGAAAGGCGCGACTTACATCTACACTCGTGATTGACAGATGGTGCGGGTTTTCGGGAGTTTAGAGCCCACCTAACACCACACCGTCTATGAGAAAGTGGTGTCGGCATGGCGGACGGTGTTTTTTTTCAGATTTTTCTTTAATTTTATTGTGAACTCTTTTTGGGGAGGATTGCTGTTGTTTGTATTGTGCAGTTCTTATAGCGGTTGGCTGTTTGTATGGTCTTTTAATATATAATAAAAGTAAAAAAATTGCAATATAATACTTTGAAGAACTTGCATATATAGGCGGTTAGCTGTTGTGGGAATGGCGCTGGTACTGCGGTATGTGCAGTCCTTTTCGGATCGAGTTTGCGGTAGATTTGGGGAAATGTTTGGGGGGGCCGCGTCCGCCATGTACCAAGTTTCCCGCCCTTTTTTTAAGTCAATTTCTCCTGATATATATAATTATGAAAATTAAACTTAATTCACTGTAGTCAACATCTCCTGAGGATGCTCCGGTTTCAGAGCGAAACGTGCGTAGAGGTTACATTGTCGAAGATCTGTTTGGTGTGGATTATAAGGATTTAAGAAATTATAAATTTCACCATACAGATTTTCCTGCTTTTCGCGGAGTTTAGCAAATTACAGATAGAACATCTGTAAATAATGACGGTGCATAGTCAGTACATATTTGAAAATTTAATTTTTACAATAAAAATATAACAAAATTTAAAAAGAAAATGGACTGTAACAATATTAATATTAGGAGCAAAAATAAACTCGTTGTGCAGTTTACTAGGCTACACCGGCTAAGTTTGTTGTGGGCTCTTCTTAGACCCTGGTCTAAGTTTAAGTCCGCGTTTGGAACTCTCGTAGCTTAAGTTATCACTATCCCGTTACAATTATGTTAAAATATATGTATGAACGCTTCATAAGTGATAGGCCTACATGAATAAAGACATTTTGAATTTGAATATCTAATTCTCTCGCCGGCTGACTCCTACACATTTTTGTATTTGAGTCGCTTACCTGTCGTTTTTCCGTTGCATCCGGTTTGAAATCCCAACGATTCTAAAGAAGTTGCACTTAAAAATAAAAGTGGTGTCGGCAGCGGGCGCGGGCGCGCCGTGTTCGCGTGCTGCGCGGAGGCGTGGGGCGCGCTGCGCGCGGCGGCGCTGGCGGCGCGGCGCTGCGGCGGCTGCGGCGGCGGCGCGGCGCTGCGCGTGCTGAGCGCGGCGCTGGACGCGCTGGCGCAGCACGCGCGCGCCGCGCACGCCAAGCTGGCGCCCGCCGGGCCCGCGCGCGCCGCCCGCTGGCTGGCCGACGACGACATCGTGCGCTTCCTGCAGGCGCTGCCCAACTACCGCGCCGCCGTCGACCACTCGCACTACACCGACAAGGTGCGCGCCGCACCGTTGTTGCATTCTCTAACGTCCATTTCCAGTACTCGATCTATCCGTAATCTGTAGATTTATTGCACAGAATTAAGAAAATACAAAACCTTCAGCCATTATTGCATGCGCTGCATTGTCTCCAAAAACAGTAAAAACGTCTCAACTTCTCACTTCACACCTGCGGAATGTTGCTAGCTCACAATCTTTTTCCCACTTTATGGTAATCGTTTAAAACATTAGAGGGAAAATAATTACTGTGAACTACTAATAGAATGGAACGCGTCCAAAGAATACTCTTGTATCACTTGTCATATACATGGATTTAAATTGTAAGAAATTATACACATACGACTCGCGACTTGAGTTCTATAAAATGTTTTCACTGAAGGCGCGTAGAAAGATTACAGATGTAATTTTTCTTGCAAAATTAATGAAAGGCCTAATTGATGCGCCTGAGTTGCTTGAGCGTTTAAAATTCGTAGTTCCACGTGAAAGTAGCCGCCTCCAAAACCGTAAGACTTTTTACTTGCCAGAAACCAGAACTAATCTTGGCCAACATAGTCCTATGTATCGAATGCAGTTTCTTGCAAATTGCTTTCCTGATAGTGTAGATATCTTCAGCGATAACATACCTAGTGTCAAGCTTAAGTTAAGAGGAGGGTTGTTGCTCAAGTAATTTTATTTCCACAATGTTTTGTTTTTTTTATGATTTTCTTTTCTTAGTAATTTATATATTTTTTTGAATTTGTTTTTTTAGCTGTTTGCAGCAGCCTTATGTACCTAACGTTTTTCATGCTGTGTTCGCATCGAGAAGGCACAATTGTATACACATAACAAATAGTCCTATAGTTTATATTAGAGTAAGCAGTTGATTGTCAGTTTGGCGAACTAAATAAAAAAAAAATGGAATGAAGTGAACAACCGCCTGTTCGGGAAACACTACTAAAGTAGAGTGGTTTTTGATGCTTCACTATTAATCGTGTACACGGTTTATGTATGTTGTTAATTCTGTATCTGTCGTGTTATTCAAAAATGGAACGTGGTTTTACTTGTATAAATAGCAGGCAAGGAGGTAAAATTATCAAAGGTTTTATTTAAATTTCGAACTGCCTTGTAAATAGGAAGCTTTTCCGACAAAATTACTTCCAGTGAAAATATGTTCGAGAAAAGTTAAAACAAGCCTTGGCCACAACTAAGCATTTATGGACTTACGTGTGTCTTAACGGTAACACGTACGTCAACCAATGCATCTTATTTTACAGGAGCTCAAACAAGCTTACGAACGTGAAGCGGAGATCCTCGGAACTAGTTTAGGTGATGGGGAGGTTTCAAAACGGGAAATAGTTGCAGATATCAACACGCTTGTGGACTTGGCGTTACTCTGCGAGAGCATGGTGAGTCAGCTTAACAACATTAGATATATCGTAGAAAGGGGTTTTACTGTTTAGGTAATAAATTAATTTTACAGTTATTGAAGCTAATATTTTTTTTTAATATCTTTTATTCTTCTTGATTCTTTGAAACTGACGTTATTAAAAATGACTCGAATTCGTTTGCACTTCTGCTGCAAACTATTCCTGACAAAATAAAAAAAAAAGTTTGCGACTTACGAGTTTGCGACTAAACTTATTTCTTAATGATAAGGTTGGATGGAAACATTCGGCTCCGTTTTATCGGTTGTCACTCATAGAAAAATGATGATTTCGACACTTCCGACTGCAAATTATTTAATTTTATATGTCTTTGTTCGAGTCTCAGATCAAAATAATATGTTAATCTTTAACATTATTCGTTTTATGTTATCTTGTAAGTGAACGGTATATTCTTTGGATAATAAAGTCTCCAAACCTAACCTAACTTTCAGGATTGGCTAAGCACGAACATAAAAACGATTCCGGCTATAGTAAGCGCCCCTTCCGGATTCGGCGCGGGCTTGAAGCTGAACGAGAAGTTCCACGCGTACATAGCCTCGGCTGCGAGGAACTTCGAGAGCATCGCGCACAAGTGTCTTTTGTTCCTGCATCTAGAGGTAACTAACTAGCTAGGACTGTTTGATACATCCCCACTTATCTATAAAGAAAAAAAAACGTGTGTGTACTTATGTACACGCGTTAGAAGTTATACTTCTTTGGCGTAACAAGATAGCAAGCCTTATTCTACGTTTGTAGAAAAAACTACACTAACAATAGAAAAAAAGGTATTGTTTGAATTATTGAAAGTCAACTGCCAAACTTTATTTAGAAAAACAAATGTTTACTATAGCTCACTTCATGGTGTCGGTTTTTTGTGACGGTGAGCGCGCATAGCAAAATTTAACCTCACCATTTTTCCCTAAAATGAAAAAGTATAACTTCAAAAGCTAAAGTTTTACTGGCAGAATAAATGAAATATTTTTTACTTAAAGATGAAGTGATGTGTGCGAGTTTGCGATTGTTCTTTTAGCTTTAATAATTTTGTAGTAAGTGAAACGTCACTTAATTGAAATGTAAATTGACAAAAAGAAATAACATACTACCCCACTACAGGAGGGTTATCTATTTAACAGTCTTTGTACCTGTGTATGTAATAATTTACCACGTTTGGCCTGATTAGGCTTATTTTAATAATTTAAGAGTCGTTTTCTTTTCCTTCAAGTGTTCGTCGCTATTTAACGTCACAATAAATCCAATATGGCGGACAGACCTAAATACGCAAAGAAAAATATATATTTGAGAGAAATATTCCGAGTTTGGTATATGTTGGTTATTTGAAACGACTCAATTGAAAACTCAATCGGCAGGTCCTCGACAGTTATAGGTACTAGCAGGAAGAATAAACGACCAAATCTTGCAGCGGAGTAAACGAATTTAATATAAATTTTGGTATTTAAAGCTTTGACCATGAACAATCTAGAATAATGAAATAAGGCACTTTCAAACTATCAAGTTCATAAAATACTCTACTGCTATCATTGGCATTGACAGTATCAAATTATAGATCTCATTGTATAAAGACATAAAATGTATATAAACTGGTCCCCTTAAAATGCTGTTCTGGTCGGATAGCTATTTTTACTCTGTCTCGTTAACACAATCAATTTCCTAAAAGATGCGGATCGAATGCTTCCACTACCTGGGGCAGGAGGAGAAGGTGGAAGGTTCAGAGAGCTCCGAACAGTCGGGTGGAGCGGGTGGTGCCTCGCGCCTCGCTCACCGCCTGCTGGCTTTCCACGAACATGCCTCGGCTTTACTGGCAGACTCGGCTTTGGCGGTGAGTATACTCATAATCCCGTATTAATAAATAAACCAAAATCGAGTTTAGAACCCCTATCAGTTAATCTATGCTATTTAGATCAAACTTGAGAACCTGTTGAGAGGAGATATGAGATTATATGAGAGATGTCGGTATATTAATACTGGTCCCCTTGGCATACACTACTGACCAATGGGCAGCAACTAAGTTTCAGAGCTAGAGATACAGAGGGTAGGTCCTTCCTGGTGTAACAAAGGGTGCTTGTTTATTTTGAACCTATGTTTCATAAAATCATCATCTACATAAAACAATTTAAAAGGTAAAAAATAAAATATAAAAAAGTTTTTTTTGTATAGAATAAATTGTGTGTGTGTGTGTGCGTGTGTTATAGGTAAATTACCATAAATGAAACTATGAATATCCAAGAACCAAGGAATGTACTTCTTACAATAATTGATGACAAATAATCAAAAAAAATGTGTTTTTAAATTTATATATATAATTATTTACTATTTATTTCTTTTTGACAATATATATATATTTCATTAGTACACTGCCCCGCTCTCTTGTCGCGGATTCTCTCATTCAAAGGTTGCCTGTAAGAGATTGCTTGCAGCAATCAGGCCGCCTTTGCATATAATCAATTTTGTTATTTTGTGTTATCTGTATTATTTTATGTTTTATGTGCAATAAAGTGTTTGTTCTTCTTAGAAATTAATTTATCCGATAATGTGTGCGTGCGCACGTATGTGTGTTAGATTGCTAGCGAACGCACATGTGCGTAAGATTGCGTATTTGCGTGCGTGCCCATATATATGTCTGCGCATTTTCAGATATTCACTTCAATACCCACAATGTTCAGGATGGCACTTAGATCTTTCATTAATTAACAGTAATTGTAATTAAAGTAAAATAGTGAAGCTAAATACCTAGTTACTTAGCAGTAATCATTTATTCTCATGACTATTATTCTTCCATCCTATTAAAGTATTCATTTTATAAAAGACAAAATGTCTTTTATAAGCCCACCAACCTGCTTTAGAGCAGTGTTGTGGGTCTGTACTCTATAAACCTGACTTCCCAAGGAGTGAAATAAAACAACTGGACTGACTCTAATACTGTATATTATGCTTCTCTATAATTCATATGACTTTTTACCTTCAAACGACTCTACTACCAGTTCGGAATGCTGTCTTCGGCAGAGAAGACCACTGGCAAGAAACTCTACCGTTGCTCTTTTATTCAATCAATTAAAACAAAACTTATAAACACAATTGCAACATTGTCATATGTTATAAGGCTAGGCCCTTTTATACAAGACATGTAAGACAGGTAAAACATAACTACTGTGATCACTTATAACATCAGGACTTTTGGAACAAGTTGTTTGTATAGAGTAACCTCTGCTACATAAACTGTGTGTGTATAATAATGCTAGGGCTCCATATATTATACCAATAAATAACCCAAAGGATGAGATATACTTATCTGATGCAACATCAGGTACAACCATAGTACCAACAACTTTTAACAACTTATCTCAACTCCATCACCAGTATATACGACTCTTGTTCCGCCACAACAATATTTCGTTACGTTCACAATACTTTACTTAATCTTCTTTTCTCAATTAATTCATTTTAAATCCGTGCTAACTTTCCTTTCCCGCCAATCTATCTTGTCAAACTCGCGTCTCCCGCCATAGATCCTATACTATTCTTTGACAGTCTACTAAAGTCCATTATTCTATTTTCAATACATTATCAATGAGTATACAAACTATGATTTGTTGATACATTTAATATAATCATCGGGTTATCATAGATAAAGTGCTGTAATTCCCTATTTCCTAACACGTGCGTACGAGTGCGTGGGTGCGTGTATCAGTGTGTGTTTCACGAAAAGAAAGCGTGAGACCATCAGTTGGTGTGATGGTGGCGGTCCGCAGTACATCATGAGCGGCGTGGGCGAGATGATGTCGGCGGCGGTGGTGTGGCGCTGGCAGAGCGCGGCGGGCGCGGGCGCGGGCGCGGAGGCGCGGCTGGCGGCGCTGCGCCACTGCCTGGCCGCGCTGGCGCTGCCGCACGACGGCCTGCACGCCGCGCACGCCTACCTGCACCTGCTGGCCTGCTCGCCCGAGGTGAGCCCGCCCCCGGCCCACTACAGGGCGCGGGGCTCCTTCCACAAAGAGAAGGAATTGAGGCCTTAGTCACTTAGATTGCTGAACTCCACACACCTTTGAGAACATTATGGAGAACTCTCGGGCATGCAGGTTTCCCCACAATGTCTCCCTTCAACGTAAGTGATATTTGACAACGAAAGTGAACTTAGAAAAGTGAGGTGCGGTCTGAAATTTGAAGTCTGCCCCCCAAAACTGAAGTCGAAGTCTAGAATATCTATCTAGATATTACTATACACCAGCCTTAGTACAAGATTTCACCCGCTCTCAATCGGCGATTCACTTTCGCATATCAAACTCTATACCTTCAAAGTAATTTGGACCCCTATGTAACTCGTTTTAGAGGTCGCAAATCCTGTACATCTCATTTTTATTATACAAGCGTTTTGACTAAAGTCCTAGCTGAAGGATTGTAGGGAAATCTGAACTTTATATAATATGCAAAGAATACATTTTGTTTTAATATTCAAGTAATTCGATACTGTCGGAGTCGTTTTTGACTATACAAATAAATCCTTTCGAGAAGTAACTAGCATTGCTGTTTTCCGGTCTGAAGCGTGTAGCCGCCAGTGCAATCGAAGGCACACGAGTCTTACCACCTACTCCTCAGATTACCCTGAACATGCTGGCCCTCACAACCGAAATGAACGCGACTTTATATGGAACAAAATAACAGTAGTAAAGCTTTTTTGTGACAGAGCTCGTTCAAATAGGATGGCTGTGTTGCGGCCAATTCCGGAATTTTTAAGACCATCCTAACCTGAATATAACAAACCTAGATATTCCCAAAACTTGATAAAATCAATATAACAAACCTAGACATGACCAAAACTTGATAAAATCAATATAACAAACCTAGATATGCTCAAAACTTGATAAAATCAATATAACAAACCTAGATATGTCCAAAACTTGATAAAATCAATATAACAAACCTAGATATGTCCAAAACTTGATAAAATCAATATAACAAACCTAGATATGCCCAAAACTTGATATAATCAATATTTACTTGTTCCCTTCCGATTCGTTAGATCGAGGTTTAACTGGTATTGATACTAATATCCACTTGCAGGAGATCATAACATCGGTGCGCGAGAAGGGCCCGCAGTTCTCGGAGCTGGAGTACCTCAACGCCTTCAAGGTGATCGGCGCGCGGCGAGGCCTGGCGCCCGCCGACATGCGCGCGCAACTCAAGCAGCTGTCCGCGGCGCTGGGCCACGTGGGGGTCACTGTTTAAACCTCCCCCTATAGTGAAAAGGGGTTTAGGCCGCCATCCACCACGCCGTCAAAAGTACCATCTATGTGCCTATTTGACATGACTTGACTTTACTTAACTTGAGTAATCACACTTAGCACTATACAAAATAGATGGTGTCCCAGTTTCAAATGAGCTTGTAGCGTATGTCTGCTATATAAACCAAATTTTTATTAGTTCTTCATAGTTTATAACATTCAGTAGCCTTAGTATGAGATTTGCTCATTGCAATCAAGGAATCGTTTTCGATTGTGTAAATACTTGAACATCGGAGTAAAATGGACCAAGTTTGTATTAGATTAAAGCTCAAACTTACCTACAATTCTTTAAGTCCGGTTTTGATGAAACGATTGAAAAAACGAATTTCCTGAAATACAGGATTAGCGACTCTAAAACGAGGGACATTAGGAAAATTTTACTTTGACCATATAGAGTTTCATACTCGAAAACAACTTTTTCATTGTGTGCTTGCAAATCTTGTACTAAGGCTTCAAGTCGCCGGGAATTTCGTTCTTATCTAACAATATGTTTATATATATATATACAAGTTTTAACATTAAAAAGCTGTATTATAAAGTCGTAATTTGTTGCATAGGTAATCTTAGTACTATGTATTATTTAAATAATAATAAACAATATTATATTATTTTTTAATAAATATTTTATTCCAATGAATTTGTCTTCATTTATTACTACTCGATCTACGAAACAACTCGAGTTATTTTCACACTACATACAAGTAACTCCTATTATAACATCTGAGCCAGCATTGCTGTTACCATGAGCATACTATCGCTCCTTTGGGAAGTCAAACTTATAGCCTACTACTCTGAGGCCTAAGCTACTAATAATACCGCACTGCCCGCCCCAACTTGCGTGTGTTGTTGGGTAACTATTGACTTTTATTGACTGGTAAGATTGCTATTTGAACGAGTTTCTTCTGTATTCTTAGGAGCGAAACGACGATGAAGCTATATCTTTGAACATTTATACCTACAGTAGCACGCCAAAAGTCTAGAAACTAATTTATTTTCAGTTTTTGTAATTAACTATTCTAGCTCACTAGTCTATGCTCAAGTATTGGTATTTTATGTAGTACCTACTGAACTAAAAAAATGTTTCATTTCTAGACGATAAAGCATTTTTAGCGCAGATACTTTAAGCAAGGTCTATCGTATAATAGTATCTTGTACTCATTAGTTATGAATCTGTTGTAGTATAATCTGTGCAGTAAATATATATTCTATGGCGTTTGTTTTTCTTGAAAATATTGTTTTAACTCTACATTTCTTGTTTTCAAGTATTGCACCACGAAGGATATTAACAAAATTTACATTCGTTTTAAGTAATTCACTCTATTACACGCTACTCTTGGTTTGTTCAAAAATTTAATCCAGATAATGGAGGACCTCGCAAAGCTAAGGAAGCAATGCATGGACAGTCTCTATTTGTGTACGGACGATGCACTAAAATATGTGGCCGATGGCAAGGACGAGGAATTAACTAAATTAAAAAATTGCGTGCGTGATTATTGTTTAATGGAAGCCAGGCAAAATTTTGAAGCCCAAGCACTGGAAATGATTAAAGTAAGAGAACAAACAAAAGTTATCTTCTGTATGTGCTAAGTGAATTGTTGTTTTATATTTTTCTGTTGTGTTTAATTAATCTACTATTAAAAGCATGGAGCGATCTCAATCATACTTCGCTCATTAGACAGAGGAGGGCTTACTTTAGCAGTGAAACATGACTATAAACATGGTTTGTGCAGAGAGAAATTGATAAACATGTTTTGTGTAGAGAGAAACTGATGCTTCAAATTTGAACTCGCTGGAAGAAAAATTCAATGCTCACCTTAGCCTTATGCTGGCGCAGCAAAGGCTAAATGTAGACAATCATACCTTTATGCAGCAGTTTGAGAGAAGAGTTAGAAATGGTCTACAAACTGTTTCACGTAAGCATATCACAATTATTTTCTCTTTTACCTATAATAATCTGCATACTTTAATTATTAACATCATAATTCTTGGACTAGGTGTTATTTGCAGAATTCCATGATATATTATGAAAATTAGGCTTAATTTGATATACTCGACAGAAGCCAGAATCTGTATGGTGTTATTTAATATTGTTTAAAAGTTATTCATTGTAAAGTCTCCTGAGGATGCTCCGGTTTCATAGCGAAACATGCGTATAGTACACTACCAAAGATCAGTTTGTTGTGCAGCATAAATATTGAAGAAAATATCACACCATACAGATTCTCCTGCTTTTTGCTGAGTATAGCAAATTAAGCTTAATTTTCATAATACATAATTATATCATAATACTTTACTACTTTGTTAGTGTTTTGAATTCAGTGTTGTATCAAAATGTTTTAAGTACTTATTGGGTTATTTGGTGTAAAAAATTGTCAGTAACAGTTTAAATTAGGAAAATTGGACTATGCTTGGAGTCAGGTTAAGCTGTTGGCCCCGATTATTATCACAAACATGTTAGAAACATAGTGAAAGCCCACCAAGCTGCATTGGTGCAGTAAGGTAGGCCTAGCTTCTCTCATATGAAATACTAGGTCAGTTGTATAGATATTTGCCTAATTCACTTATATTATGTATTTATGTGCATCAGGCGTAAGAAAATTATATATTAACAACATTTGCTTGAATTGAACATAAATTAGGGACATCTGCATATTGTTTGCAAAAGGTGCAGAAGTCATTTCTGGGATTGAGAATATGCTTTTATAATACGATTCCTAAGGTGATTCTAGACCTACCAAAGCATAAGTTTAAACAATGTGTTAAAACTCATTTATTAAATTGTGGTACTTTAAACACTATAAGATTGATGAATTTCTTACCAATTAGGCTGCTTGGAAGCAGGCTTCACTCACATCTCTCACTAGATAGAAAATTAGAAAGATACTGTAAAATGATGTTGATTGTTGATGTTGAAAAAAGCAATCAACTGAGTTTCTTGCTGGAATCTGCCGGTGGTAGAGTCACTACAAACAGACTGACTTGACATTTCAAAAGTGCTTTAAAACTGGGCCTACAAAACAAATAAATTTTTAATTTTTTGAACATTTAAAACAAAGAAAATTTTTTAAAACATGTTAATATGTTGAACATCTGTTTTTTTTTCAGAGAACTTGGATGAATCAGATATAGCAATAACAGAAACCCAAGAACCATGTGTAAGTTTCACAATTTACTCTCTTTAAAAAAGAACTATTATTTGACAGGTTTGATAGATGTGGTTTGATAGAAGACCTTGAAACCTTTAATATTGACCTGTCTGACTCAGCAGTGAATTAATCAAGAACATTTGTCATTGGTCAACAGGATCTGAGAGATTAAGCTGAATTTACCATAAACTACAAATAAATATACTAAATAAAATAAATATACGACAATACACACGTCGCCATTTAGCCCCAGCTTGTGTTATGGGTACTTAGACCACTGATTAATATTTTTATGAATAATATACATAAATACTTACATTTTATACATTTAAACACCCAGATACTGAAAAACATTCATGCTCATCACACAAACAGTTTCCAGTAGTGGGAATTGAACCCACAGCCTTGGGCTCAGAAAGCAGGGTTGCTACAAACTGAGCACGGGAGTGAACTCGTCCTATTCTCTGTTGCCATGCTTTTTCAAGTGGACACAAATTTAGTGGAATATATAACTGCAATCTCGCCTACCACGTGCGTAACGTGCCGGAACGTTTAGTCGCTTAGTGGCACATATTTAATATGGTCGTAACTGGTCTCGTCTGAAGCCGCCTACCAGACCAGACCAGAGAAAACTCATATAAATTCCAAATTGTCCCAGCAGCGTGGCCTAGTAACAATGATATTTCCAGCTGGATCCGATAACAAAGAAGCCCATCGAGGAGCCGGTGCGCAACATGCTGTGCGGCCACGTGTACGAGCAGGCGGCCATCCAGCGGCACATCAGCAACAGAAGCAGAGCCAAGTGCCCGGGTAATCATTCTTTTGTATCAAATATGAAAATGTTTTCAGAACGAATCAGCAGACCCTTTTTAATTTAAGGTGAATTAGTCGGGGTTTTATTAGCTATGTTTGTTGAAAATCGGTTTAAGATGCCCGCCGCCACAACAAAGCGGATTATACATTTTTTTCAGGAGTTAATTTTCTTTTTACACCTACAGTGGTTGGGTGCGGAAACTCAGAGCCGATACAGATGAGCCACCTCGTGAACGATGATGAGATGAGGATGCGTTTATCAGCACAGCAGTCAGCCTCTCGCAGATACTAGATTTAAATCATAATATATGTACTTAATATATGTACTTATCTAATGCAGGGCGCATTTTTATTACCACCGCCGCCATGTAATGTAACGACCGACCAACCACACTGTACTTTTTCCAACTTGTCTTTTAATGAAAAAAGCTTTCCATTACAATTTAGTCTTAATTATGCTTTAATATTTATTTATGCAACTGTTTATTACCCCCTTTTTAAACAAAAATGTGGGATTATAGTTGTATGATAGTATCACTTGAGTGTTTTAATACCTAATTAAACATACAGTTGCATACAATACTTTATCTACACCAATAATATGAATCCTCTATAAAAGAATCTGTAACAATAATCTTACTGTTGTTAAAAGTGGGGTTAAATGTAGATAAAAGTACCAAAAAGATAGCTTAAATTATAAGACAAATAGGAAAAACTAGTTATTGACTAATTTAAATTATTCTACCTGGCAAATAACAATAAAAATACGCCCTTATTATGCTTCAGGATTAAAAATATAAGTTACGTTGATAACAGTGTTGTTTTACTCACAAGCACACCCGTTGCACATAATTTGTATCGGTCTTAGACCAGTAGGTACCATTATTTTAAGTAAGCAAATGGCATTGTCATTTTGACGAGCTGAGGGGGAAGCTAAATTTTCATCTTTTCCCCGGGGATAAAGCTGTCTGCTCCCCGTGCTTGACGGGCAGGTTGATGGACACAGGGCCATTCTGTAGGATGTGTTCCTTGCGTGCCCTGCCAACTGTTTCTGATGGTTTATGGTTTGGTCTGAGGTTTTCCGCTTACCATGGTGGAGAATCTTTGGTTCGGCAATTATTGATATACAAAAAATCTCTCTTTGTTTTCTACATGGAAAAGGATATCGCCATGTTTTATCTTGTCAAAATAGTGTAGTTTAGTGATGTGTAAACCTATTACGGAATTGGCATTGTAAATTAAGCTGAGCTAAGATGTTTCGGAGCGTAACGTGCGTAGAGGGTACATTGCCGAAGATCTGTTTGGTGTGGAGTATAAAGATAGAAGAAATTATTTTTTTTTTTTTTTTTTTTTAAATATACTACGACAATACACACATCGCCACCTAGCCCCAAAGTAAGCGTAGCTTGTGTTATGGGTACTAAGATGACTGATGAATATTTTTATGAATTATATATACATAAATACTTAGAAAATACATATAAACACCCAGACACTGAAAAACACTTATTGCTCATCACACAAACATTTTCCAGTTGTGGGAATCGAACCCACGGCCTTGGACTCAGAAAGCAGGGTCGCTGCCCACTGCGCCAGTCGGCCGTCAAATTACACCTTACAGATTCTCCTGCTTTTCGCGGAGTATAGCAAATTAAGCTGAATTTTCAATATATCATGCGATTTCCGCAAAGTAACGCCTGCTTCTATCCAGGAATTGGCATTATTTGAAAAAACTCCAAAGGGCTTTAATATTTTGGTTCACTACTCATCATCATCATCATGTCAACCAAAAGACGTCCACTGCTGGACATAGGTCTTAGGTAGGGAGTTCCGAATGCCACGGTCTTGTGCTGTGGATCCAGCGGTTTGCGCTAGTCTACATGTTTTAACAAAATAAATAAAACCACAATACTCAATTATTAGCATTTCATTTAAATATAGCCGGAATCTATAACTATAGCATTGCATATTTTTAATACAGTCAAAGTTTACAAATATTATAAATAACAAGTAAAATATAATTATTGTACATTTAAAAAAAAACTTCTAAAAAGTAATTTGCTCACTAAAATTGGAATTACGTAAAAAAAATATAAATCTCAGATTAAAGAAAACCGACAGATGGAGCACTTGCGAAGATACTTTTAAAGTGTAATATGATTCTGACATTAGTGTATAAGCTGGGCACTGATTCTCTAAATTACTAGTGTTATGAATGAAAGTGTTTTGTTTGTTCTTTCTTCACGCTTTTACTAAGCAACCAATCGACTTTATTTTTGGCATTGAGTTAGTTGAAAGGATCAAGAGTAATAAACGCTAATTTTACCCAAGGTAAAAACATTTCCCAAGGGATTTATAATATTAACTGCGCATAAAATACATTTTTAAGACAAACTGACAACTATTTATAGAAGGTATTAATGCTGATGTTGTAAAAGAGCAAACTGCTGAGTTTATTGACAGCTTCTCGGTAGAATCAGCCGGTCACTACAGACAGACTTGTCAAGGTACTGCTTAAGTTAGGCCTACTTGATATAAATGAATTTAAATATCAATTAAAATTTAAGGATTAACGCCTCAAATTGCACATTTCCCACTCACAGAATTAAAAATAAACAGAAGCCTCATTCAGCCATTATTATTTGCAGTGCATTGTGTCCAAAAATAGTGAAAACGCCCCGCGCACATCTCACTTTCCGCGGAATATTGCTGGCTTACAAATTTCACCCATTTTCCGCATTTTATGGTAAACCTTCAGAACATTCGGGTATAAATGATTACTTTCAACTGAATAAATTGACAAACCGCTAGAAACACTACTATAGTGGAGTGGTTTTGATGCTTCAATATTAGTCAGTAGGTAGATAATGAAATTTGGTGCAGTGCCGTAAGCATTACATTTGCAAGATCACAATAACATAACAATATTGTAGGGCATCGAAATACTTATGCCACAAGAATAAAAATAACCTTATTAGCGTTGTTTTAACTTCTATAGTATGGCTAAACATTCCTTTAAAAAAAGTCTACTAAACAGTTGTCTTTATTTCCTGGTGCCCCGTTTAAATTGGTTTCCTTTAGTCTAAGAAAAATAAGAAGTAGATTCCAACGAAAAACATTTTTTTAAATTGCAGTCCCTCCCCTCCACTAAACAAGTTAACGAACGAGTCTTTCAAAAATTTCTTGGTCCATAGCTACAGGTGCAATAACA
This sequence comes from Pararge aegeria, assembly GCF_905163445.1. Taxonomy (NCBI): domain Eukaryota; kingdom Metazoa; phylum Arthropoda; class Insecta; order Lepidoptera; family Nymphalidae; genus Pararge; species Pararge aegeria. The sequence continues at coordinate 18,679,518 of NC_053187.1, forward strand.
GGAATAAAAATATTCGTAATTTTATAATATTAAACATCGGTCGCACACAAACCTCTGAACCATACTAAATTGACCGGTGTATAACGGGACATTTCCACACAAGTCCCACAGTTGGCCAAATTGACAAGTCTAAAATGAGTGCCATTTAATTTACCACCATTTACCTTGCGGAATAGGATGGCACTATTTCATACCTGTCAATGAAGTTTGGAGATAAGTGAGCAGAAACCGTTTTTTATCCATTTTAATTGAATTTAGAGATTTATGTTTTTATTATTACCGAATTAACATAATTCAATAAATACTTTAAATTTATACAACTAAGGTAATAAATTGTGCAATTTTATTTAAATGACGTAAGTAACTATAAAAAATGGCGATGGCTTGTTATACTATAATTAAAGAAGAACGATTGAAAATTTCAGACCCAAGCGATTAATCGATATTAAACTCAGTTTACACCCCACATCAAGATAGCTTATCCAATGCCACTTTATTTGAGAACAATTAAATCGCGTGTGTCATTTGTAACGTCTATAGACAATGTATAGACAATTTGATTTGACAATATCTAGCGCCACGCCACTGTTTATAAATTTCGCCAAGATGATCGTGGCGTGAGATGTTATTCCACGGTAAACGTGGCATGTCCATACACACATATTGCTTGTGATTATGTATCTTAAAAGAATTATATTCATGATTACATTACATTATTTTCTTAATAATTCCATCGTTACAGTCATTATTGATTATACTTAATAATTAGTAAAATAGTTCACGGTATGTGCACATTAAAGCGTACAAATCTAAAATACGTATTCTATACAAGAACAATCTAGAACTATGTTCTATGGGGCCACGCTTTCATCTATTTTATAAGTGCACTATCGGAATCTTAAAGTTACAATACCTTTTTTTGTTCATTTACTAAATTACAGAAAAACAGGACCGCGAATTCAACTGTTCATAAATCATAAACTAAATAGGAAAGAGTTATCGTTTTTTACAAAAGGATAGCACTGCGATGCCTGTCAATTTAGTTTAGTATTTATTTACAGCTGAAATGGCACCGTAGTTTCGATCGATCCATAACAACTAAGTCAACAGTTAAATAGACGGTATAAACCTTTTCTAGGGATTTGGGGTTTAAATCGTATATTGATTAGAATTAAATGTTTATTGAAGAAAATAATTACAAGCCAATTATTCTAAGGATTAGAATGACTGTCATATAGATTTATCTCTAAAAATGTTGTACTTATTAGTCAAGTTAAAAGAAAAAATATACGCAGTCATATTATTATGGATACATTTTTAATTTCATAGATGCGGTATAAATAAGAAAGTGACAGTGAATTTGAAGTTTAACTTTAAGTTATAAGAGAAAATAGATTTGTACCATTATTATATTATAATATAATCATCGTGTCATATGCCACAAACTATCTAAATATAACGCGGTTTAGTTTAATGTTCCCCTGGAGTAGATGACGGCACTTCATAAATAATAGTTTCCACTCTTTTGGGTGCTTAACATGCCTTCAAGGTGTTTTAATATTCGAGATTTGTGTATTTTTTTTTTTACGAAACTGACTTGTGTGTTAAATGGTGCGAAAGTGGCGTCATATTTAAGTACAGTCAACTCGACCGTATTTTAACTTAATTAAGTCGCGTATAATACCTAAGTTAAGGCGGTTAATTGGTAAGGTTTCAATAGTCAAATAAACGTTACAAATAATGTTTATAAATAAATAAATAATTCGTTAATGATTTATTTATTACTTATTACTTATTCTCAGAATATACAAAAAAGTATGTCCAAAAACACATTATTAACATCACACAACACGTGCTTATAATTTTATGCAAGTATATGGGTATTCAAAACAAAAAAGTATATATTTAACCAAATAGCGTTGCGTGGCGTGGCGTGTTGGCTGTGTTCCCAGCTTAAACAAAACTTCTAAAATTTACTCACAAATATGTTTAGACTATAAATAAAATAGACGTTAATAAAATATGATGCAAAATTAAAAATTAGGTACATTTTTTTAATAGGTCCGTTTGGTTTATTTAATTTTAAATTGTCATTAAAAATAGTTTATTTCGATATTATATACTTAGATTACGCTATTCACTGGGTAGGCGGCCTTTAAGCTATTATTCGTGGGAAATGCTTGTCAAAATAAAATTCATATTTATGACAATTTATTTCGACAGGGTTCCTCAGCATTTTTGATATACAACATCCGTAAACAAGACTAAATTGATAATGCTAATAATTATGTATTTTTTTAACAATATTCCCTTTGGAGAGGAAGTGAACTATTTATAGGTTTTTCAATTTAGTTCTTTGTAGAGATTTGTAGTATTGTTAACTTACTTAAATGCAGATATACAAAGATATTACAAGGAAAGCAAAAGCGATATGGAATTTATAATAAACTTTACAATTTATATTGAAGATTTTAAAAGGTAAGGTTATAAAAACAGGGTAACCTTTCAAACCTTGGCATTTTTTCCAGAGATATATTATATATTCCATCCATGAAATATAAAAAAAAATGTTTAATTTTAAAATTTTTGATATCTTTTTCACATTTAAATAATTCAAAGCTTTGTAGGTATTTCACGAACTTATTTATCGAATGTTTGCATTTTCATAGTATATTTTTTGAGGATGTTTCTAATAAATGTCAAAACTACCATATGGTAATAATATTAATGACATTAAATATGGAAAATGCTACTGTTCTTTGCGGCAACCAATACTGGTTGATCTAGAAAGCAGCGTCACAGTAAACGGTCCAAATGACGTCACAGGTGACGTAACCTGAGCAAGCAGTAGCAGAAGAAAAAACTTAATTTTTGGGATAGAGTTAGTTGGAAGGCCGGTGAGTAACATCGGCTACGGTCAGTGGCGTGCATAGAGGATATATGTGTATGCAGATTATATAAAATGAAGAAAATCTCCAGTACGAGTTATAAATACTTAAGGGTAGGCTTTATACATAACTTGTACTGGAGATTTTCTTCATTTTATATCATCCGCATACCCTGTGCATACCCTCTATGCACGCCATTGGCTACGGTTTATCCCAGGAAAACTAACGGTTCGTAAGTTCTGTTTTCTAATTTTAAAATGTTCCCAAGATAAGAAAAATTACCCTCCATAAATACATTATAAAAAATTATGAGTGTTTTTTTAGAAAGTATACTATTCTCACACACAAGCAAAAGATTTTCTTTGCGTTCAGGCTTGATAACGGGTGTCCTTACCTCAACCTCACGGTATTGCCACAGTAATTATCTTTAGCTTATATTTATCGCATAACGCATTCCAAACATTGCGTTACCGCCTTAATTAGTAGTTATAAAAATAAGCGTATTCATTCAAATAGGTACGCAGAATTTGTGCAGAATCTTTAAATTGTGCAGGAATTCTCATGAACACAAGTACATAATATTATTATATTATCTAGGTATTATAATTTAATCTTATAAGATAAAATATCGACAGGAGAAAAAAGCTAATAAAGTTACAAATATTACACACAAATATGGTGATTTTTATCGTCTTATATCAGCGGTCCTTCTAGGAATGACAGGAACAAATAACTGTCGCCACCGCACCGAAAACTATGCATCCGATATAGGGTGTGCACCGAATTAAGCACCCATACTTACTTTAATTATGTCCTTTCATTTAGTTTCCTTAGCGGTTTATGGCTTGCTTATCAGTCAGTCACGATACCTACTGCATTATAAAAGAAGATAAAAAAGGAACATTTTCTTCGTTTATAATCAGTAGATGTACCGACAAAACTGTATCGCCGTTTTAAAACGGAAAAAAATCATTATTCGTTATTATAGATAGAGCTAAGAACGTAGAAATTACTTAAAAGTTAAAGTTAGTCTCAATTTGGACAATTTCAGACAATCAATAAAATATCAGGCATATAACAAAGAACGGGCAGCAGCGTTCTCTGTACTACTACTATCATGTACTGCGATCACTTACGGGTCTGCCTAGCGTGGACTCAACGGCGGATCCAGGGGGACCCAGGGATGAGCTGGTTCCAGGACTTAGGTGGACCATTGAACATAATGACTTTATTTATATATTTTGCACCATACAGATTGTGTGTAACTACAAACCTTCGACATTTTATTAATTTCATATAAATTACTTTGTATGGTGGCGAACGTTTGGGCACGAACGCAACGAAAATTTGAATTCTCTCGACTACGTAACGTCTAGCTAGACCTAACCTCAATCGGAATCGATTTTTTGTAGTAAAACTTTAAAATGTATCGAATTTCTTCATTAGATTCACTCATCTTCATAGACGAAGACTACAATACAAATAAAATAAAAACATACATGAAATTACCCATAATTAATGTAAACTACTAACAATCATATACAACATATATAAATATATGTTAATGAAGACAGTGAAATTGAAAAACAACTAGCTACCGATTATTTATTACTAGATAGCACTACTGTTTCTGTCATTGGAAATGAATATCGGCTGTGGATGGTGAAGTGGCAGGCGTGGCAGTGGAGCCAGGACATACCAAAGTCGATTTCTGATCTTATTTTAAATTGTGACATCGATATGTATCCTTATATAAGAACATTTTTATGTATTATGGCTACACTACCTGTCAGTGTAGCGACAGCAGAAAGGTCTTTCTGCTGTCGCGTTGCGCAGACTACGTTGCGCAGAATTAAATCGTGGCTAAGATCTTTAATGGTTGAAGATTGCCTATCCGGACTGGCACTTCTCCACGTTCATAAAAACGTAGGTACCCATTGACATAAATAACGTAATAACGCGGTTCGGGAGAAGACGTAAAAGAAAATTTGATTTTGTTATTTAAATATATGTATTTTGTCTGTTTCTATTTTGTTTGTTGGAAACCCTTGTCGAAACCGAAACTCTTCTTGAACCCACCTCTTCACTATTGCGGAGTTTTGCGTTACATTTCAAAACAAGTGTGGAAAGTCATTTTTCCCCGGTGTATTTTTATAAAAAAAACGAAAGGAAATTCAAAAATTTAAAAGAACTAATATTGTTTCTCATAAAAAATGCAGTAATTGTAATTTCGCGTGAGTCATGTTTTTTTAGATAACATTACAGGGCAACGGTTTCCATGCATGCAGCCAATTCAAGAATAAATAAATATCTTAATTAAAAATCATTTTCATTACGCTATTAATTTTTTGACATTACACCTAACATTAAAAAATAATTAACTCACGTATTAATAGAAGTTACATTGTTTAAAATTTTGTACATAATTTTATTTAATTGGTTACCTACTTCATGCATTTGGATGTTATTAATTTCCGAACCACGAACCTGTTTTTGTTGTTGGCGAATGGCGAAAACTATTGTTAGCGTTATTTGATTTGTCCCACAAGTTTCATTCAGGTCTGTAATACACAAAGTGCTAATCCTCGCATCTAAATGTCTCATTATACATATCGTTAATTCATAAAATAATAACACTGTATCCTGATATTTATTGATCGTCTGAACCTTCCCGTTAATACAAAACAAATTGCGATTATTTCAATATTTAGACCGCAGTAATACTTACGAATAAAACATTAAAACTATTTTTCATTTAAAATTATTTCATAAATTGGTCTTTATAACATTTAATTAAACTATTAACACACATAAATATACTATGTCACAGACCAATTGATACTTGGAGAAAAGCTAGTGACTGTTTAGATTTAATCTGGCTAACTGTTAAGGTATATAAATATACCAAATCGACTTGAATCGAGATTGCTAAGCGTTCCGGTACGATGCAGTGTACATAATATGATTAGGGCTTTAACATTACTGCTATACCATTAATGGGTTAGCCCGCTACTATCTTAAACAACACTTACTACCAGGTCAGATTGTTGTTGTTGTAAAAGAAAGGAAAAAAAATCAAGCCTTGACATTTTTGCCATTTATAATACTCGGGTAAATATCTCTTTAAAAAAAATTCGCTCGCTCGTTTTACTTTTTGTAAATTAGGTCCCAATTGATTAGATCAAAAGAGCTAGGTAATATATAAATTGGGCTGCGACATAATGTAAAGTATCATTATGACTAGATAAAAACGCTTTTTATTAATAAAGAAGCTAGTAATTATCAAATATTTTGGGTCTTTCATGTTCTTATAAATAATGGTGACAAATTTGTTGTACACAAATCTCTAAACTAAAGTTTTTTCTTTCACAATTTGGTCTAGGTGCCCTCCATTTTATATTATAATGTCTATAATGTAAACCACCTTATCATTACTTTTTACGTTAATTATTTTTTTTTTATTTGGTTTAAAAATATAAATAACGACAGCTTTAAAGAAAAAAAAAAAGAGATTTTCTTTATATAAGTGGGTATTATTTTCTTAACAATTTGAAAATAAACTTTACACTAAAAAGTAACGAATATATTGTTTACATTCGAAGACAGGTAAGAAAAAATTTACTTTAGATTAGATTTGTGTAAAAAAGAGTTAACACCAATGTAAGAGAAAATAAGTGGTAATGAGTTGGCAATATATCAAAGTCTACAGACTTGACTCTGACATTATTTGACATGATTTTGAGACAGACTTGTTCTTTTTTCTGTCAGTCCCGGCGGGGCTCACATTGTAATGGCACGTAATTGCATCAAATTATATTTTAGTATATAATTTCATTCATTTCAGCGCGTTAGAAGCGTAACTTTGTTTTATATTCATAATCTCGTCAGGTAACACGGCACAATTCGCCTAAAGAGGATTAACTTGTGACGAAAGCACATTGTAACTGTATGTTTTAAACTAAATATTTATAAATGTTAAGCAATTATTTCTTGATTGTAATATTTTATAAACAGATATAAGTTAAATAAAAATAGAAAAATAAATGTTTATGATTTGTGCATTATTTTTTATTATATCATACACGTTAAATGCGTCTTTGACGAAATATCATTTTGGGATTAATAAAAAAAATAATGATCAATAATTACTGATAGCTTAAGGTGTCAAAAGCCAAAGGATGTTAGATACACCGATAAAAAAAAATAAAAAAATCAGACTTCGACACTAAATATTTTCTACAACATTTTTAAGTCAGTGCCAAGTAAAATGTTTATTAGTTAGACATCTTTCTTTATGTAATTTTTATGTTTTACTTAGCACTGACTTAAAAATGTCGTATACATGTGTGCTTTGACGGAAGCTCAGAATACAGTAGCCACCACCCGCGGGTGTCATATGAGGCGACTAAAGGAATGCTACTGAGAATGGGCAGCAACATTCTCTGTGCTACTACTACCGTTTACTGCGATCCCCAGCCCATCTCCTCAATGCGGTGATTACAGGGAAACCCTGCCGTTTGTAGAGGCCTTTAGTCCAGCAGTGAAATGTAAGGCTATTTATGGTGTTGTACACAAACCTCTAACGAAACCTCTGAAGTTATTCTTCAGAGTGTGAAAAGGATTGCACTACTTTTAGAACTGTCAATTTAGTTTCGCTTAGAGATTCGTGTACAATATTATCGACACACAATTTTTTCTAACTTGTCTTATAATGTAAACAAACTTTTCATTACTTTTTAGTGTGAAGTATGTTTTAAAAATATAAAAACAAATTTGCTAAAATAAAAACAAACAAACATTAAAAAGAGATTTACTTTTTGTAAGTGTGTTTCTATAATTTTATTAACAATTTGAAAATAGACTAAAAAGTTACAACAATGTTTACATTATGTAAGTATAAGACACGAAGAAAAGTAAGACTTTATTTTGTTAAATATATTATTTAAATAATTATGCTTGACATAATTGATGTCGATGACATGTCTATTTTGCCCTAGTTTAAAAACTGACATCGAACTAAGAACAGGTTCTCACGTATCGGCAAATCTCTTGTAAAGACCCAACTGGCGAACGTGTTTTTAGCTCGATGTTAGCTTATTAATACAGGCCATAAATACAGCTAAAGGTTTGCAATAAAATAAAGTACGCATATCCCCTACTCACATCCTTCGATCAATAATATAATAGATTTGCTATCAGTTGTCAATTTGCCTGGTTGGAGGGAGGCTTTGGCCGTGGCTAGTCAATACGTGCCGCTAAGCGATTTAGATTTAGTGTTCCGGTGCGATGTCGTGTAGAAACATCTATAAGTGAATAGTATGACTATCGTACTCCCTAACAGATTAGCCCGCTACCATCTTAGACTGCATCATCACTTAACACCAGGTGAGATTACAGTGAAAAGCTAACTTGTAGTGGAATAAAAAAATAAATCTTAAAATTCAATATTTTAAAAGCACACAACAGATAATATTAAAAAAAACCTTGAAATAGTCAATCAGTGCTTTATCGCGCTTTGTCATTTTAAAAGGTAGGCTTTTATTTGTAAAAACCTTTAAAGTATGAAAACCAAACTGTTTCTCTTAAAGTATGGGACTGTAGATCTAGTACATTATTGATCGAAGCCCAAATATTTGTTCATTGAACGATTAACAACTACCTTCACTCCTTAGTATTATCCGATACAATCTTAATAACTTTGCCAATACACGCTTTCAAATCATCGCTGAGATCGTTTCTCGCTTCGACGAACTTCTGTAGAGCTTCGTGCACTTTGGAATCCTTGTAGTCGGAAACTATTGTGTTATCCTTTGACGTTATGTCGAGAAACGCGATCAAGTTTTCGGCGACCTGTATTGGCATTTTAGCGCAATTCGTCTCGATTAATACAGATATGTGCTTACCGATTTCGGACTTTATTAACTGGGTGTTAAAGTCCATTTCTGATTGGTTGCTGCTTGCACTTTGGTCGTTTAAAGGTGCGACCGCTAACAGAGTGAGAGCGAGGATAGCTTCGTTCTGCATGACGGAGTGAGATGCCACTAGCATGTTCACGAGGCAACATATACAGCCTTCCGCCTGGAAACGAAATCTCATATTACTGCTTAGTTTTAGTTAGAATAAGAACATCTGATGACTTTTGTACCACACTTCCAATCGTGGTCCAGAATGGTAGCCCTAACGCCCTTGAGCGAAGTTCACATTGCACACTTGTTCGCTCTCAGAGCAAACTGAATCGGTCATTATTCATTTTCGGATTGACACTTGCCGATGACCACCTCTAACGATACCTCTCAAGTTGTTCTTCATAGTGTTAAAGGACGGAACTACTTTTAGAGCTGTCAATTTAGTTTCGTTTAGAGATTTATGTAGAATATTATTGACACTTCATTTTTTCTAACTTGTCTTATAACTTTAACAAACTTTTCATTACTTTTTAGTGTGAAGTATTTAAAAAAAAAATGAAAACAAATTTGATAAAATAAAATTTTAGTGATTAAAAACAGATTTTCTTTTTGTAAGTGTGTTTCTACAATTTTCTTAACAATTTGAAAATAAACTTTACACTAAAAAGTTACAACAATATTTACATCTTTATATATATATTTCTTCTGTGCTCCTCCTAAACGGCTGGACTGATTTGAATGAATTTTTTGGTATGCATTTGGGTGGCACCCTGGATGGTTTAGATTCACAAATCAGCCCGACAGATGGCGCTAGGGTCCGCTAGTTATATATAAGACACGAAGAAAAAAAAGACTTTATATTGTTAAAAAATTATTTAAATAATTATGCTTGACATAATTGATATCGATCTCTCTTTTGCCCGTGTTTAAAAACTGCCGATGACAACCTGAGGGGTTGCTACGGCGTCACCGGGGGAGCGGGCGCCATGAGAAGAGCCCCAGGGCTCGACGACATCGGGGACGAAGTGGGAGACGTAGTACCCCCCGGGGCCGGCTACCTGCAGGAGGTTGTGCAGCACGGCGCAGCGCGGCAGCAGGCGCACGGCCCACGCCAGCAGGCGCGGGGCCTCGGCCGCCGCGCCCCCGCCCCCGCCGCCCGCGCCGCCCCAGCGCGCCACGCCCCGCAGCGCCGCCGCGTCGCCCGCCAGCTGCCGCGCCACGTCCGCTGACACAACAAAACGTGGGTGCACTCATGTACGCGCGTGAGAAGTTATACTTCTTTGCCGTGGCGAGATCAAAATCCTTCCAAAAGTTTTATATTTTGCCTTAATTTCAGCCTACGTTTGTAGAAAAAACGACACAATAGAAAAAAGGTATTTAGTACTTACAATTAAATATCGCATTATCTAGTTTTAAATACAGTTTATTTAAATAATTGTACATAATTTAAAAAAATGGAAATAAATATAATTAAATTTGGAATATTAATTGACTCAAAAACGCTCACAATCGTTCAGCATTGACATTTGAGATTTTTGGACAATTGAATCAATCAAATTACCGGAGTGAGCCCGTAGACTTTGGCAATTGAAAGTGTACACTGTCAAACCTTATAGCTAACTTCAGGGTGTCAACTTTTTGTGACGGTGTTCCCGCACATCGTAAAAATATACTCTCATAATTTTTCCATAACGCGCCCATGGACGTATAACTTCAAAAACTGCCCTATAATGTTCGGAAGTATCTACCATATCTATAAAACGGCATTTTCAAAAAGAAAAGTACCTATACCCCATTTTAAAACTAAGATCTAAAAAATACCTGCAGAAGTACACTTTAATTGAATGCCACACATCTCACAAATCAACGGTCCCTACGAAAGCTTTAAAAACGAAGGCAAACGCGAACGAATATCAATAGCTAGTTCATTGTATAAAATGAGTTTATTTATTAGCTTTTTAAGGGAATCAAACAGTACTATTACAAATAAGAGTAATGCCGTATTTTTATATCACATAAACCAACGAAGTTTCCAAAACTTAGTTATACATAAACGATAACATTAACCACAATTGCTTAGGTTTTAGGTAGTTAAGTACCAAGCGAAAATTATACAACAAAATTAAATTCAAACAAAAACTTTAAAAACCTAATAATACCTATTTTGCCATAATTGTTTTCCTAAAAGTGCCAATTTTGACGTGAAAAATTTAAGTCTCACAATATTTGCTGTTGAAAGCATTACACTCACAAGATAAAAAGTTATTCGCCGAATACCTTGTCTTCCATCTGGCCCAAGCTAAGAGAGGTTTACGTCGAGCATTTATTTATTTATTTTGCATCCATGCCTTTACATAGTCATGAGGCCCTGTCAGGGCATACAAACATGGTTACAAATACACGCTTCCAGGATTCTAATTAATGTTAGTAGAAATATATATCAGATGTCAGAATAAATAGTTACTATTAAAGATCGTCTAACGTGACGATCTTTAATAGTAACTAATTATTTTAAATGTATTTTTATTTAAATCTATTTTAATATTAAATAGTTGCTCAGTATTACTTAGAAGAAGTGGGAAGTCCACAAAACTATGTGTTATTTTATATAACACCATTTCTTCACTAAAATCACGTCTTTTTTCCAAAGCAATTTTAGAAGCAGATTATATACTATGATCAAATACTAAATTACGACAAAAAAAAGTTCAAAATTCATTTATTTCAAGTAGGCCCACTTTATAAGCACTTTTGAAACATCAAGTATGTCTGTTTGTAGTGACTCTACGACTGGTTCGGAAAGCAGTTTCTATCGAGAAGAGCCAACGTTTAATATATCGCACAAATTTATTAAATTCAAATTCAAATTCTTTATTTGGAAAAAATATGGTAGGTACTAAAACATTTATATAAAGATTTTATCATTTTGTGTTTCACGCATATTTTGTCGTTCACATCGACGTCCAAATATTGAGGTAAATTCTATTAGGTACTGTAATTCCTTTATATTGCATCAATGTACACATTGTATTTCGGATTCCAGCATGCTAAACAGTACTCAAGATGAGGTCGTATTAAGGCATTAAATAAAAAAAACTTAGTAGTAGAAGTCTTAACATCTTCAGTAACACGTATGAAATTGATTGAGTAAAAGAAAATCACTAACCTTGTCCATCAACTAGCATTCTTATGGCCGCCAAGAGTTTATAGGCCACGTGATGATCTTCAACATTAGGCAGTGCGTTAATCAAAATCGGTGCAGCCCTGCCTTGGATGGCGGCTAACTTCTTATTCGCCACGGGCACGGTGAGGTTTCTCAAAGCCGACAATGCAGCATGTTGGATTTTGGTTATAGTCGATTTGTCTATGGGGTTTTTCTCGTTTTGGGACACACTGTCATTGTACTGTTCGAAAATGTCTGTAATGATAAAAAGCACATAGTTATGAACATACAGAACCCTAATTCAGTTTGTTGTTCAAAATAAGTCGAATCCTCCCGCGCACGTCTAATTTCACATTTTCCCCATTTTATGGTAAGCGTTTTGAACATTAGAGGTAAAATAATTACTGTCAACTGCTAAATGGAATGAAGTGACCACTACTAAAGTGGAATGGTCATCAAATGCAAAATTAAAATCAAGTGAATTAAAATCACCTTATGAGGTACGCGTCGCGTAGCGAAGGTACTATGCGCGTGTCGGTCTTTTATCTTCAATAGGGTTGTCATAAGTAAACACTTAGAATGTTTTGAATTTGTTTGTATGGAAAAATAAATATTCTTTTGATTTAATATTTTATAATTCCTTATGCACCATTCAACAGTATTTCGTAATTCGGTTTCATGTTGTATAGACTCGTTGGTCATTTTTATTTACGTTGAAATTCGAAAGTCGAAATTCGGGTCGGGCAAAAATTGTTAGGCAATGTCGGGCAAAAATCCTAGTGTGAAAATCACAGACTTTATCTGTATTCTATGGCTTACTTTTAATGTGTTTGTTTGAAATAAATACATTTAAAAAAACAGTTTGTCATCTTAATAACCAACGTAATAGCCAAGTGCAATAATAATGAAAAACCGTTTCAAAAAGACCTTACATGTGTTTCGCTTAAGCTACCATTTACTTACCGAGTAGTTTGTCGAAGATGCCGTCGCTCATCATGCGGATGCAGTGCTCGTCCCGGCGCGCGAAGTTCCCCACGGCCAGCACCGCCGTCGCCAGCAGCTGATGGCTGCCGGCCCGCAGCCAGCGCACGGCGCTCCGGTACACCTCGCCCTCCCCGTCCGCGTACAGACTGTCCATGGCTTCATCTGGGACGTCACATGGAATGGATTGTGTTTATTTACCAGAGCAAGACATAAAAATATATACAAAGTGTAAACGAATAACGAAATACTGTTGAAGGGTACATAAGTACATTTCATAAGGAATCGCCCTGTAAATATATTAAATGAACAGAACTATATTTATTTTTCCATACAAACTAATTCAAAACATTTAAACGCTTACTTCTTGACAACCCTAATCAAAATAATATATGACATGTACCTGCTCATAGTACCTACGCTAAACGAGGCGTACCTAATATAAAGTGGCAGGAGTCACTTGATTTTAATTTTGTATGTGATGTTAGAGCTGTATCTGATTTCTTACAGTAAAAAGTTTGGCAGTGGTTTTCTCAAATACTATTAGCGTTTCGGTTGCAGAGATAAGTCTCAGCAGTTTCACAGTAAGTACTCATAATAATGTGTATGCTAATATTCTGCACACTGCTCACATCATTAAAGAGGATTATTTTCTGAAAACGACTAAGACACCAAGGGTAATCCATGCATTGTCGGGAGTCTCTCACACGGCTGAAAGTTATAAAAAATATCCACTGGCACAATATAGGCTGTAACATACACTGTGAATCAAATATAATTATAACCAGTTTAATAAAATATCAGGCACATAGTTATAGTTATCAAAAGTTTAATTATTCACTTACTCTACAAAATTACTTGAACATTTCTTTAGGATCTCACCTCCAGTCAATACCATGATGATCAAATCACATGCATGCTTCATGACAGTATCAATCTCATTGTCTTCCATGTTCAAGTTGCCCGCATGATGCTTTTGCAGCAACTGCTCCAGACGCAAGCATACCAGGTTCACTCCACCTGCTTTAGCTAATAGAGTTTTCACTGAATCTGAAATCAATATTTTCAGATATTTTACTTAAGTTTACAGTCTTCTAATATAAGACAATGCCGCTGAACCCAAACTGCATAAGTCTGTGGTATTTGGAACTCTCTAAGAATGCCTTATGTCGCAGTGGACGTCCATAGGTTGGAATGATGATGATGATAATGAATATACGACATAACCCATTGAAGTTCAGTTCTCTAAATGTTAAGGATAATCAAGTTTTATAAAAGTGTGTTCTGCTTTAAATATTTCAATTGGAAGTATAAAAAAACTTCTGTAAAAGTTTAATGTTAACTATTTTTTATAATAGCAATGTTGATCAATAATTTGAACGTTAGAAGCAAAAATAAACTTGCAGTGCAGTACACTAGACTACACAAAATAAGCAATTCATTTAAAGGAAATTGTATACAATTTTACAATAAATTACCGGTTGATATCTTGGGGATGTCACTAAATAAGTTCAAAGTTTGTATTAAGCGAAAGCTTATAGAAAAGTCCTATTATAGTATAAAGGATTACGTAAACGATAAAAAAGCTTGGATGTAAACAATTGCTCTAACCAGGTTGCTTCTTAAATATTTTCTAATGACAATGTGAGATGATGATAACAAAAAGAACACCCGGCTAATTTTGTTGTGGGCTTCTTCTTAGACCAGGTCGCGATTGGAACCCTCGTAGCTTTAGTTTTAAGTTTACGATTGTAGTTATCGCCATCACTACTCACTGCTATGTACACATTTTGTATATAACGCATCAAAAGTGCCATCTATGTGCCTATTTGAATAAAGAAATATTTGACTTAGACTTTGACTTTGATCTTACATCCAAGCTTTAATTTGCAATTAAGACAACATATTTTCCAGGGTACGGAAAAGTTGAGACTAATATAATTGTCTCACTGCTGGGACAAGATCACTTGTCTCATAGCAGAGTGGTATTTCAAACTTAGACCCTCCACTGTTCCATTATAGACTGGCAGGCCTTAATTTAGTTAGTGATGACATATGTAACATGACTATGAATTTTTTTCATCATATCAAGACCTCTGCTGGCTTTAACAGAGTTTAATAGTCGCATTTGCAACAAAGCTCAGTTAAAGCAAGATTAAGGAAAAAATACATCTGCTGAATTATGTTAAGAAAAGCTCACTTGTCCATAGTAAAATAAGAGAGTCCATAGAAAATAAAGACAAAAATTACACTATTTATTTTACTAACTTTTGTTTTATTTTTCTGTTCTGTAGACAGACAGCCCAAAAGCACGATGAATAGTAATTTTATATATCTGAGACCAACTTAACATGCTTTTACAATAACAATATTGGACTATGCCCATTCCTAGTATGTAAGTGTATAATATCTAATTAAAATCTTACCATGCTCAGCCTGAGTATGTAAATGCTCAAAACACAGCTCGGACACCTCAACATTAGAAGTTTCCTTCAAAACATGGAACACTGTGAGATTGACTTCCTCCTCGTACAATAGCTCTGAATCATTATCATTCACCACACTTAATATTAACAAGATAGTGGACACCAAATCATCGTCCATCACCTCTTTCTCAGCTTCAATAGACAATAATTTTGTTATATTATCTATTATACCTCCTTTGACCAAGGAGTCAGAGAACTCAAACCCTCCAATGGCATAATTCAATAAGGTTTTACATGCAAACAGTTTGATCTCTTGTAAAGGTAACTTTATTTCTCTTGTAGAGATTCTTAATATATTATTTAGGGTTGCAACCCCATTGTATTCAAGTAATATCTTTCTTGATTTATCACTATCACAGCACAGATTACCCAAAGCTCTACAGCACTGCTTATGGAGCTCTATATTTTCCGAAGTAAGGTCTTTGTTCAACAAGGACAAAATAGGTTCAATAACATCCCTTTGGGCGTATGATTCACGTTTTATTTCGCATTTCGCGAGTTCCGATATCGCTTGTACGGTAAGCAGCACTATAACTTGATCGCTACTCTTCAGCAGAGCCTTGAGACAGGAGGAAACATCGTAGTCGTAGTTTTTGCTTGAACAAATTATTTCATTCAGTTTTGCCTTGAGATCGCAAACATTTCCTATGTTTTGTATGACCAAAGTCTCGAATGAAGTTGATTTTTTCGCTGAAGGACCTGAATTAAACAACTGAACTTAATATGCTGAATGATTAATAAAAGAAAGGCCAATTAAAATGCATTTACCGTCCATGTTGATTAGCATCAAGAAATTGTCGCACAAGTATAATAACAAAACATAAAATCAGAAAGGTTTCCTAGACTAATTCACTACAATAACGATCTACACATTACGCATAATTTTGAAACGATTTTAAACTTAAATTCAATGAAAATTCATGGGAAATTCAAGCTCCAAAATCCTGAAAATTAATTGACATTTGACAGGTAGACAAATCGATGTCAAATTGTCAAATCTTATCAGCGTCACGGTCAATGTCAGCTAGCGTTTTGTTTATCCATGTGAAGGATTTAAAAAACATTTTGAGATGCAATCAAAAAAATCGAAAACAAAAGGTAATACAGGTACGATAAGCTCTTCAGCATACAATAATTTCATTAGTAGTTTGTTATTCTCAATTTATTAGGTACTAAGGTAACGACATTATAGAATTATATAACAATGTTTAGTTTGTATTTCTTTATGTATAGTAAATTGTAATTTTTTATATAATTTTTTTTTTAACGATCTAACAAAATAGCGAAAAGTTTACATTTTACCCACGGCTCAACGTTCGATTTTCCGCCGTATGGACAAGAATATTTGTGTATTGTGTAATATGTGTTCCTGTAGTTGACGTGTATTAATTTTGTACTAAACGATCATTGCATGGTGGAGCGGTATGTGCTGCGGTTTTAACCCGGGTGGGGTTCGATTTCTAGCAGGGGCAATTTGGGAATTTATTAATTCCAAAATTTTCTCTTGTCTGGTCTGGTAGGAGGTTTCGGCTAGGCTAGTAACCACCCTACGACAAGAACATGGCACTAAGCGGCTTAGCGTTCCAGTACGTTGTTGCGCAGAAACTGATCAAAGATGTAGGTGTCAAGCCTCGTGTGGCTACATCGGAAACCAATCCCTTTAGAGCAGAACAGAACAACAATGCTGCTTGGTGACAACAATAAGCATAGTAGGTGCCGATAGTAGGCACTTTACTGGACGAGCTCTATCACAACTTCTACTACCTATTAAACATAACGTTTATAGATATCGTTTATGTCTGTGGTTACATCGCACTTTTACAATAGATACGCTCCGCTACGATACAAAATTACTCGGACGCTAGCCCTAAAAATAAATTGCACGTGAGGTCACAGTCCCACAAGTAGGTATTCTAATCGATAAAAACGTCATAACAATAACCGCAGAGCAATAAACCGTTTTACAGGTGCCACATTGTTTGCTTAGCTACGCACGCCACATAAATTTTACACAAGATTTAATTTTTAATTAAAATATGCCCGTGCCATTGATATTGGTTTTAGAAACTAAGATACACAGTGATTAAACACAGGCCGATGAACAACAACTGATTTGAATTTGCACCTTGAGAAGCCTTCATGCCATTTGAATCGAATTAATGTGTGACAGTTGGTGGAAGGAGAAATATTATCTTCTATAGCTTTATGATTCCATTCTTTGGCTTTGTAAAGATCTTGGCCATAACTTCGATTTAAATGCTGGATGCTTCGATTTTAATTATGTTGGTGGTGGCGTATATTATCTTTACACTGGATTATTTAGTGAGCGCTGATCAAAGTTTTAATTATGAAATAGTGAATCGCTATGGTTTGGGAAAGCCCATTATTTACAAGTAAGTAGGTATCAGCTGACATAAATTACTTATTTAGATACACTAAAACGTCTTATAGTTCGCGTGCGAGTTTCCAATTATCCGCCTTCCAATGATTTTATGTTTAAATATCACAGATTTAATAACATACATACTTTATTGGATAAAAGCAGGCGTTACTTTGCGGAATTCCATGATATGTTATGGAAATTCTCTGGAATGGAATACTCCGCGAATCACAAGAATCTGTGTGGTGTAATTTATAATTTCTTCAATCCTTATACTCCACACCTACCAGATCTTCGGCAATGTACCCTATACCCTAATGTAAATCATTGTTAAGATTATAGTAAAGTCAACATCTCCTGAGGATGCTTCGATTTCGGGGCGAAATGTACCCTACATTGCCGAAGATTGTAGAAATTATAAATTTCACCATACAGATTCTTCTGATTTTCGCGGAGTATAGAAAATTAAGCTTTATTTTCATAATATAAGGAACCCTCATTCAACAATTATTGCATGCAGTTCGAGAAACACTTCTAAAGTGGAGTGGTTTTTGATGCTTCAATATAAGTCGTGTACACGGTGTCTGTGTGTTCTTAATTCTAAGTTGAATAATATGTAAAATTGTTTAGTGAAACAGGAAAATAATTTATAGGTAATTTAAGCGGGATAAAAAGGACCTATGTATATCTACTATGTATAGTCCAATATCTTAATACCAAACTTTCGATAAAAGTCCGTTGCCGCCCCGCTCTTTTTCCGCAAAAAAAAGCTTGCCTATTTCATTTTCCAGCCAATAAACCATTAGGTACCTATTTGTCAAAAACTACGTCGATCCTTTACCTTGTTGCTGCGAGATCCAAGGTCAAACCAAAAACCAACTTTCGCATTCATACAATGTTTTTCTTAATCCCATTTTATATTTTTTTAAGAATTTTAATCGCTCGCGTTCTGCAGAATTAAAAATGGCGGTTACCCGTACCCCGAAAAGCTTCCTTCAGAAAAGCCAGCGATATACGTGCGACCACCGTACAGGAGCGTGTACCAGGGTACCAGAAACAAGGAAGACAGAAGGGTTTACAACAAGAAATTTCACTACCCGTCCAAAACTAGTGGACACCATTTGTATTGCGAAGGAGTTTTTGATTGCACTGTGAGATTCTCTTTGAAACAGTCTTTTTAGAGTAAGTTTTTTTTCATGCCACCTAATAAGCCATTGCCTATGAGCAGAGCAATACTTTGCAGAATACATACAAAATGAGAGAATGAGTAGTGATGGCGCTTACTACATTCGTAAACTTAAAACTTAAGGCTAAACTAAACGCGCTCTGGTCTGAGAAGAAGCCCACAACAAACTTAACCGGGTGTTCTTTTTGTTATCACCATCTCGAATTGTCATTTGAAAATATTTAGGAAGCAACCTGGTTAGAGCAATAGTTCACACCCAAGCTTTTTTATCGTTTACATTATCCTTTATACTACAATAGGACTTTTCTATAAGCTTTCGCTTAATACAAACGCTGAACTTTTTTAGGGACATCCCCAATATATCAACCGGTAATTTATTGTAAAATTGTATACAATTTGCAACAATGCTGCTAAGCGGCAATAATAATTATCGTGGTAGTACTTCCCAGAGGAGCTCTGACACAAAAAGCTCTACTACTACTGCTACAGTTAAGAGTTTACAAGTAAACAAACAACACATTGTGATTGGTGGTATAAGCAAGCGTATCTCTCATATCATTTGGACGAAGCATACAATGATTGTTGTTGAGCGAATTCATCACCGCAGACGCGTTGGTCTTTGCCTTGTCTCAAAGCATTATGTTCCACTGACGGTATGATTTAGATTAGGTTAAGTACACAAATATCTAAACTAAATTGCCAGAGCCAAAATATTAAATAATCTCTTCTAAACGGCACTATGTTTAGACGTGTCAATTTGAGGTTTATGTACATAAAAATTGATACATCTGCGCCTTAAATTTAATAAAAGTTTATAAAATATTTAGTCAATGATTTTTGAGATTATTTTTTAATTATTCAAACGACTTCGTGCAGAAATCTCTTTTATATTGATTATTATCTTAAATTGGTGCTTCCTTAAAATACACGGCAAATGAAGGCGGCACGGCTGGCATAGAAAGCGCCAGCCGTGCTTTCTATGCAGGTTAGGCAGGTTACAAATATTATATCCCTTGAAAAGTAATACAATTAGTGATATTGGTTATTTTTTTCACTGTGCGCAATGCTCGGAGAGATGATAAAGCTGTGGGAGACGATAAAATGGTAATGGTATCTTTTCCAAATCGAGTAAAATGTTAGTATGGATAGCATGGGCAGGAGACATTTTTCTCCTCGGGGAAACGACACCATTTTATCGTCTCGCACAGTTCTCCGAGTAGATTAGCGGACAAGTGGAGTTATATCCCAATAATATACTTGTAATAATAAACGGGGGTATACGGCAACAGAGAAAAAGAGAAATTTACCCCGTAAAACCTTAAGGCACTCTGCCTTAAGGTTTTTTAAGTCAAGTGGAATTAAACTTCCAGCTGTCCCACATAGCGGTGGAAACGAATGGGAGCATACCAATCATATTCCGCGGAGGCGCCGGCCACAAGTACTTCACCGTGATCATTAGGGCCGAACCCTTCGAGGAATTGGCGGGCAGCGTCAGGGCGTACTGCCGGCGACCTCCGAAAGGCGAAGAACACGTCGCCATGTTCAGAAGGTTCAGGAGATATTTGTAGCAAAACAAACAGCTACAAATGATTATTTTACATAAATTTTTGACAATAAAGACGATTTCCTTTTCTTGCTTCAAAAGCAATTATGTCATCATAATATCAACCCATTACCGGCCCACTACAGGGCATGGGTCTCCCCCCACAATAAGAATGGGAATAAGGCCGTCCACCCCGCTGCGCCAGTGCGGATTGGCGGACTCCACACACGTTAGAGAACATTATGGAGATCTCTTAGGCATACAGGTTTCCACACGAGGTTTTTTCTTCACCGTTGAAGCAAGTGATGTTTTAATTACTTAAAACGAACATAGAAAAGAGGTGCGTGCTGGGATTCGAACTCGGCCCCCCGAAAGAAAAGTCGAGCTCCTACCCACTGTGCTATCACTACATGAAACTGTAACGTGACTTTTTACTATGAACCTCATAAGATCTGAGTCACTTAGCAGTAGCGATTGTTGGACAGAGCTATGTTCGGAGTATCTCTTCCCTACCGAAACAGAAATGAGTAGAGTTGTAGAAGAACAAGAGTTACCGGCATAGCTCATTGAGTTGGGAACCTAAAGTGGCAATGTCGTGAAGCCTGGTAGGTACTTGAATATGAATCAACTCTCTCCTGTGGCTCGGATAGATAGAAGATGGGTAAGAAAAATACTTGTTTATGCACACTAAAACTATTAAACAAAGAAAGTTAGAGTATTTTGGTCATATTATGAGAAAAAATATGACCTCCTTCAGCTCTTATTCAGGTAAAAATTGCCGGCAAAAGACCACTCAAGAAGATTTTTGCTTAAAAAATTTAAGCCAATGGTTCGAGAAAAGTAGCGATCCTTGGTCCATGCAGCTGCGTCCAAAGTCCAGTTAGCTTTAATGGTTGCCAACCTCCGATAGGAGTCGGCAAGAAGAAGATGCACATGCATAATCTACTTTTTATATTCTTGCTTTATTTGTTTACGTGATAAATGACACACGAGTGAGTGCAAAAATTAATAATTACAGATTAAGCAAGGTTAATAAATAAGCATCGCAGTCATCATTTAATAATCACATTTTGATGGACAATTTATCATACCTACATACCTAGTCGATAACCGTGGGTTATCCATGAATGCACTTAGTTCATATATAGGTATGCATTGATAAGACGGGGAGTTGCAGACAGCCTATGAGCTCCTAGTTAAAACATTAAGGCACTTACCCACTTGTTTAGATTATTTGCTGATAAAATGTAAAGTTAATGTTTATTAGGTTACAATAGGGCTGACATGCATCCTACTTAATTTAAAAAATAGCATTACAGGTATCCCGCCGAAACGCAGCTTAGACTAAGATCTAAATCCCACTATCAAACTTCTTAAAAAAAAACCCTTATGAAGAACCTCTTCTTTTTTATTCCACTACAAGTTAGCCCTTGATTGCAATCTCGCCTGGTGGTAAATGATGATGCAGTCTCAGATGGTAGCGGGCTAACACTAAATCTACGCGGCACGTCTTTGTCGGTATGGTGGTAACTAGCCACGGCCAAATCTGCCAACCAGGCCAGACCAGAGAAAATTCAAAAATTATAAATTCCCATATTGCCCCTACCGGGAATCGAACCGGGACCTCCTACTTAAATTCACAGCGCTCACTGTTTCGCCAAGGAGGTCGTCAATTTTTTTTCTCGTGGGAAAATCCTCATGGATACCACCGCGTCAAGGAAGGGCACAGTGATTGTCGGACTCGTACCGACTGAAACCCCACGGTGTTCTAACCAGTCGCCTGGGGGCTGGGCCACGGGAACGCTTTCGCACACATCCGCGAGCCCTAATGAAAAACCTAACCTAACCGAATTAACTAGACACCCATGCTGGCATCACCATCATCATCACTTTAACTGATTGACGTCCACTGTTCATCATAGTTCCAAAATCCACGGTTCTGGGTAGCTTGTTTACAGCGGCTCTCTGCGACTCGTTTGCTGTCCTCCTTGTCTGGGGCCAACAAACGCTGCTTTTACCGGTGTGCGCAGTGGGGTCGCTATTCCAGCACCTTAGGACCGAAGTCCAACGGTTCTCTGAGCTATATGCCCCGCTTATTGCTACTTCAGCTTCGCGACTGAGCTGAGCTATGTCAGTAACTCAAGATCTTCTAAGGGTCTCCACATTTCTGATTCAATCACGTCGAGATACTCTCCGTACGGTCTAGGTTATGAGCCCAAGGCTACTACTAGGTACCTAATTGGTCGATTAGCACCTAGATAACGGAAAAAAATTCAGGAAGGCTGGTGAGTCGATGCCTCAGTTCGTTTCTTTATTCGTTTCGTTTCGTTTATTCTGTTGGTCAAGAAAGTTTGCATTTGGAACTTACCAGGGACGCTAGTTCATGAATAAGTTTCAGATTTTATGAATCTATATTTAAAAGATAATTATGAAAATGAAGCTCAATTTGCTATACTCCACGAAAAGCAGGAGAATCTGTGTGGTGTCATTTATAATTTCTCCAATCCTTATACTTCATACCAAACAGATCTTCGGCGAAATTATAAATTAAATCATACAGATTCTCCTGCTTTTCGCGGAGTATAGCATTTTCATAATATATCATGGAATTCCGCAAAGTAACGCCTGCTTCTATCCAATATTTAAATTAAAAGACATTTGAAAAATTTACATTTCGCTAAATGTCTAAAGATATCAAATATAGCAGCAACTATGCCTGTCTATAAACACGACAATAACGTCTATTCCTTGTAATGGTCGTCTTACGTAAGTCGTCATTTATCAAGGGCCAGCATCCACTTCATTCGCTCGCTCAAAAACAACTTGAATTAACTGTTGAAGAAACAGATAACAAAAAGTTAGTAAAATTCACACACACACACGCACACGTGCTCATACACAACACACTGCCACAAATCGTAATCTTCTATAAATATAATAAAAAGTTCAAAATATGAAACCTAGTATATGATTGCCAATTAAGATTACCAGCGTTACCTGCATATTCAGGTCTTTCATTTTTTCACAAACGAGCAATATTTATAAGGAGAGCCCTGTCGCCTGTAACACAGGTTTAAACCTAGCTTAGGGACAGTTCATTGCTCATTGTTCATTTATCCAAGTAAATTATAAGAATAATATAAGTTATACCTATTGTGCAGATTTAATGAAACTTGTTTTATTGAACAATATTTTTTTTTAATTATATTATTATTAAATGACTTTAATAATCACTAGCTTCTGCCCGCGACTTCGTCTGCGTGGAATTCAGAATTGTTAACAATTTTTAATCTTACCGCGGGAACTATTTGAGAGATTGGAATACAAAGTACATGTCCTTTACCATAGGTGACATGCATACCAAATTTCAAAGCTGTCTGCCCGCGGCTTAGCTCGTAAAGAATTTTACCCTACTCCTCTCAGAATGACCGTAGTCCACCACGCTGGCCAGGTAAACAGGCCTGGTAACCTTAATACGCTTTTGAGAACGATAAGAACTCTCAGGCATTCATGTATCCTCAGAATGTTTTTCTATTGATACTTACTATTAAACAACGAAAATTTAGAGTTGCGTGCCGGGGATCGTTAAAAAGGGAGGACCATAATGCTATCACCGCTTTATTAATAAATGAAAAAAAAACCATTACCAATAGTATCACAACATAACTCGTAGATAATCGCTATTTAATTTTTTAAAACATTTGCACACTGTCTGTGACAGTCGATTGTGAAGGGACTGTTTAATTAAATGTTTACTTGTTATGTACCCACAATTTGGCAAATAAATAAATATTATTATTATTATCAGGTGAGATTGCAGTTAAGGGCTAACCATTACCTACCTAGTGAAATAAGCAATAAAATAAAGAAAATAAAAAAACATACATTGACAATACACACATCGCGATCTAGCCCCAAAGTAAGCGTAGCTTGTGTTATGGGTAATAAGATAGCTGATGAATATTATTATGAATATAATAAAAAAAATACTTATAATATACAGATAAACACCCAGACACGGAAAAACATTCATGTTCATCACTCATTTTTTTTTAAAGTTTCGGGAATCCACGGCCTTTAACGCAGGAAGCATGGTCTCTGTCCCCTGCGCCAAGCGGCTGCCAACTGAAAAGAAAAAACTGTTTGAAAAATACAAGCTGTCAGATGTTTTTGTTACACAATAATTGCCCCCTGCTATCTTTTACGCTTCGGTGGAGGTCGGCACGACGCCGACTGTCGCAGTGTAGGGAATTACCAACAATTAAATGTTTCGGTTCCCGCGAGTACGAGGCGGTTTAAACTAATTCTAGCTGGGTACAGGCTGATTTCTATTTGGACTTCCTTATATATTTTGTTTATTTTTATCAAAAAAGTCCAAATTAATTTGGACTTTTTTGATAAAAATAGAATTTTAAGGCTGAGACACCGGGAGGTATCTTTGCATCGTTCCAATCGGTTCAGGACTGAAATGTATCGATTTTCAGATGGACACTTGAACCACCTGAAGGATTGCTATGGCGTCACCGGGGGCGAGCGTGAGAACTCGCGATGAGAAGAGCTCCAGGGCTCCACGACTTCGGGGAGGAAGAGGGGGACGTCGACTTGAAGTCCTCCCTGGAGGACTCTGACCTCGGCTCGGTTCGACGTTAATCTGACTGTTGGACTGAAATGTATTGAAAATAAACTCGTCTTTATATCAAAATGACCACCAGCACAATGTCATGAACTTTGGCTGTGAATGAAATATAATTATAATTATTTCTTGTAAACAATTTTAATTAAATTAGAATTATTAGCGCATTTGTCAAAATGCTTATGAATTTACTAAAATATCTGAAATAAATAGAATTATAGTTATCCAAAGTTTAATTATTTAATTAAAACCCACTATATAAAATTACTGTTCGTCTAAAAATGTATTTTTACTTAAGCTGCCGCTAAGTTGATAGCCGCAGCTGGAACGATTTTAACATTCTTCAATTTTAAATAATAACCATATCGAAATAGCCCAGTAGTACCTAAAAAAATGTTAAACCTAAGAATCTGCCAAGCAGTGATTCGTTAGCATAATTATTATTATGATAACGAATATAATTCGCATTTTGATTAATCTGTCTTTTAAAGCGTTATCATTACGGAGACAAAAAAAAAGCTATTAAACTTACTACCTTTTGCCTTAAAAGTAAAAAATATTAAGAAGCCAATAAAAATCAAAGAGCAATGCTTGTATTGAATATTTTTTTTTTTTTTATATATTGAGCATCTTCAATAGAATCGGTTTCCCAACTATACGATGTTATGATTACATGTGTGTTGTGTTGTGGTTTGGAAATTCTTCATCATCATCATATCAACCCATTACCAACCCACAGGATACGGGTCTCCTCCCACAATGAGAAGGGTGTAAGGCCGTAGTCCACCACGCTGGCCCAGTTCGGATTGGTGGACTAGAAACACCTCTGGGAACATGTTGAACTCTCAGGCATGTAGATGTTTTCCATCACCGTTGAAGTAAGTTATTAGTTTAGAAATGTTAGAGGTGCTGTGCTGTGCGTGCTGAGATTCGAACTCGGCACAATTATATAATTTGATTTATCTTAAATATTATATTATAAATTTAACATTATGTATTGTGCTAAATAATATTAAAATTAAATTAATCATTGAAATTTAAAATGTAAAAACCGAATGCAGATAACTAGTTTTACATGTTTATAATAAAGTTTGAGTATCAGCCTGTATCAACGTCACTCTAATGATTACCTTCAACACTAATATGGCGAGATGCTACCGACTGCGCCCGTCTTTAACGCAATGTCAAGACGAATCGTCGACCTTATTTCTTTGGTCAAATAAATGTTATTTAGATTGTTTACCTTATTTGTGGTGTTCGTGCTATTTTAAACACACGTAGCAGAACTGTTTGGTAAGTTTGCTTTTCACTGTAATTTCTACGGTCATCGCGAAATAGCTTTTATTGTTATTTAAATACAAAATGTGTTTAATTTTATCGCAGTAGTTTATTTTTCGATTTTTTTATGTGTTAAAAAGGTTTGGTTGTTTCATGTTTGTTTATATCTAGATATAAATAGACAACGATTTTTATTTAACAACACTAAAATAAATATTATAATTTATGCTTTAACCGTTTACATTTTTTGATGTTATAAAAGCCAAAGAAAAATAAGCTTTGTGGGCAGTAAGTGTGATTTTAAAGTAAGTAACTAAGGTATAAGCATTTTTAACAAAGGCTATTTTTCCTGACCAAAAAAATTACACGGAATTAAGCAAAATTACCCAACTTACGAGTACTTGACTGTGTTAACTTTTGTGTTTTACGAATAGTTATTAAGTGTTAAAAGTTAAATTGAACGTGACTGTGTCAAATTCAATTGTGTCAAAATATGTATTCGTGTGGGATAAGTGAATTTTTTCGTCGTCGCCGGCCTTCTATTGAA
Source organism: Pararge aegeria (assembly GCF_905163445.1). Taxonomy (NCBI): domain Eukaryota; kingdom Metazoa; phylum Arthropoda; class Insecta; order Lepidoptera; family Nymphalidae; genus Pararge; species Pararge aegeria. The sequence goes on from NC_053187.1 coordinate 18,706,509, forward strand.
AGGGTGAGTTTTTTATGCGATCTTATGACGCCTTGGTCCTTATGGTAATTCAATATTGACCAAAAACTAATAGTGTGATGCTTTTGCCTGTCGATCTATTCGATCTAAAGATACAGTGGTTGATATGATAGCTAACAGATTTTTTATAATTGCTTTTAAGAATTGTCTAGCCTTCATCAGGCTAGTACGAAAACAATTGGGTACGATCATCATCATGAAGAGTCTATAATAGTCCAATGGTGGAGTTAAGGCATTTCCCGATGGAAGGGTTTGGCGGCGTGGTGTTAATCACCACCACGCTGCTGTGGAGTCGTGTTGGTACGTGATAGTAACATATGGTCGAAATAGCAGAAAGAAACGCTATATATAAAAAGAAAACCTTAAATTAAACATAGTTTTGTTTCTCAGACTTACTGTGACCTCCATTAGTAATAATTTTATAGTTCAGTTTATCTAATTTGTACTTACAGTAAAGCTTAATTTTCCGTGAAAAGTTACGTGCACTAAAAAATTATATTTTTTCCATTTTTATTGGCTTAAATGAAACAAGCAATAGGTATGATCGGTTTTGGGTTCCTTAATTGGTTTGGTACCATGTTTTCAAATATTAAAAAGAGTTTTACAAACTGAAACGGGACCTAAAATGCTACGTAGCAACTCCGTGAACTTATCCATTTTTATTGTTTAGTGAAATTTCCCAAGAGTTTTGTCATAAAAAAAACTACTTTATCATGTACCGATATAATAGATAATAAACATATATTTTTTTCTATGTTATATATATTTGTCATTACAGCACAAAGATGTCCTAATGCGACAATGTGGCACGTTTTGTACATCTTATATTGATATATTCATAAAAACTATATAATATAAACGATTTACTGAAAAAAATCTTGCCTATGCCTTGCGCAGTGGGTAGAAAGGAGCTAGACTGCATTTTCGGGTGCCGAGTTCGAATCACACACCTCTAACTTTTCTAAGTTATGTAATTAAAAATATCACTTGCTGTGACGGTGAAGGAAAACATCGTGAGGAAACCTGCATACCTGAGAGTTCTTTATAATGTTCTCAAAGGTGTGTGAAGTCCACCAATCCGCACTTCCGGCCAGTGGTGGACTACGGCCTTAACCCCTTCTCATTATGGAAGGAGACCCGTGCCCTTTAATGGACCGTTTATGGGTCAATATGATGATGGTGAACCATTCATTCAGGAATAAAGTAGATACACATACATTTCATTCATTTTGTTTCGCTGTGAACAACCTCACAGAATCTTATTTTGGCATTCTCAGCATCTTAAGTAGCGAAATAATTTCCTTTCATCCAAATCATGCTGAAACTTTGTGATCTGTTATTAATGAGATATCACAGAGATTTAGGTATCTATTCAGTAAACTTGATTAGGCACAAACTTGGGCACATCCCTGTATTATTTCGTTGACCTCTCTGGCGCAGTGGCGAGAGCTGTGATCTTATATTATGCGAAAGGTCCCAGGTTCGATCCACTTACCATACCGTCACGTAATAATTAGTCGTTAAAGCCTAACAACCTGCATTCAGGTTGATAATGATTGTCTCATCTGTATAATCACTATTAGATTTATTTAATTAAACTTGTAAAAAAATAAACATAGTCACATGCGGCCCATTATTTTATATTAAGACGTAATCTATTAAAAGCTACTTCTACTACGAAAACGTGTGAAAACGTCACGCCAGTACAAAAACTTTCACCTTCACAATATTCTAATCTGATCCAATTTTAAATGTCAGATAATTGTGCAACGCTCTGGCGACGGCTCAACACTCACTAGACTATAGACACCCAGTTTCACTACGTACAGTATAGAAACAATGTGGGATGGATTTACCAGTCTCTAAACTAATTAGGGATGGTTTCACTTTAAAATGTCGTTATATTAAATAGTTCGTGGTTTCAATCTTACGGTAATATTATTCGTTACCTAATATAAAGTAATAAGCCACAAGGAAAAAGTTTTAATCCATTTTGGTTTATTTATTATCTCACATCCAAAAACAAGACTTTTTTATTGGTAACTCTGTGGCCTGAATTACAGAAGTTGCCAAGGCAATGACGGCTAGAATCACTGACAAGTCATTGTACACCGCTAGTATAGGTTTTTTATCTTTTTCTAGCGGCAACTGGTTTCATTGACTATATTTTATGGCACATACCATGTGCCATAAAATATAGTCAATTTATTTTTTGAAAGATGACAATTATTTTCTCAACTTTAAAACTATAACGAGGGACTTCCTTTCTAAGAAAAGGCCCCAACAAATGCAGTCGAGTTTTGGTAGGTACTTTTTGTATGACCCGGCATATTTACGGCCACTCCCCATCGGGTTATATCGCACACAACCGTTAACTTATCCTAGCCTAAAAAATAATATTTTATAGTCTAGTTACACATAACAATACCGAAACTACAAAATTGTATTCGTATTTTTATTTTCGAACTATACTATTATACTTTGTGGTCGTCAAGTTAAAGTCAAAGGCATGTCTACGATTACCAACTGTATGCTCGCTAAACCATAACGAAGTCTCCGGGCTTCTGAAACGTTCAAAACGTTTCAGTTCGTTCCTCTTACCGGGACAATCGCATCCCGTAGAACTTTTTGCCGCGAAAACGCCGCGTACTTTGACGTTCTTTATTTTGAATCGTTCGAATTTTAGATCGATTAAAAATAGAAGATAATTAATATTGTTCGAAGTTGTGCTGATTAAATAAAAACTTTGTAGTTCCTGATTTCGTTATTCTTTTGACAGTTTTAAGTTAATTTGAAATTAATATTGAGTGATAGTGATGTATTAGTATATTAGTTCGATGTGATTTAGTGCGTAGTTTAAAACGAATAAAGAATAATGGAAAGAAAAAGGTGATTCAAAAACCTTCAAAGGGGACCTGTCATAATAAATATTATTGTGCTTATTATTGCAATCATTGTTGTAAAAACAATTATCGTAGGTCATAATAACAAGATCATTTAATTTGGATCACAATTTAAACTATTCGCCATTATAGCTATTTGACTTCTCGTTTTATCTAACCGATCGTAGGCGGTTTACACTACTGTCATTTGGTGCCTACCATAACCTTAGTTAAGGAAATACGGGATTTTAAATTAAAACAAAACTAACTTCCGCATACAGTGAGTGAGTAGTGATAGTAAGTTGACGTACATGTAGTCTTTACTATTTGCTTTCAATGATTCTAGACTAATTAGGCGGTATAAAAGATATTTCAGTTGAAATGAAATACTCAATTAAATTTGTAAACAAGATAGCTAATTAGATTTAAGTGACACTGTGTGATTGTGATAACAAAAAGATTACCCGGCTCAATATAACTTTACTATGCTAGTTCTGGGCTTCTTAGACCAGGGCGTGTTGAAAAGTTTTATTGCTAAAGTCTTTTTGCTAAAGTCTTATTGCTAAAGTCTTATTGCTAAAGTCTTATTGCTAAAGTCTTAGGTTCATCATTATCATTATTAATCCATTACCGGCCACTACAAGGCACGTGTCTCCTCTCAGAGTAAGAAGGGGTTAGATTGTAGTCCAAGCCAAGTGCGGATTGATGGACTTCACACCCCATTGAGAACGTTAAGGAGATCTCTGAGGCATGCAGGTTTCGTCACAATTCCTTCTATATAATTGTTTAAAATAAAAAGAACTTTAGGTTAACTTATGTATGTCTGTCATCACTTCATATAAATAAAAAAAAATATAGTTGTGACCGATTCAGAGTCAGTGATATTAAGTCTACTACTTATCTGAAAAAATCACTACGTTTTAGATAAAGACTTATGTTTTACTAACTTGAACAAACTCGTTTTTTTATTCTAATCTAAAACACAACGCACCGCTACAAAATAATGAAAACATTGTTTTGTAATCAAAGTCAAAATCAAAGTCAAATATTTCTTTCAAACAGGCACATAGATGGCACTTTTGATGCGTATATTACATGTAAAACATGACATTGAAGTGAGTTGATGGCGATAACTTAATTCGTCAACTTAAAACTAAAGCTACGAGGGTTCCAAACGCGCGCTGGTCTAAGAAGAAGCCCACAACAAATAATAGCGGTGCGTTTTATAATAGGACTAGGCTGTTATTGTTAAGATAAAGTTACTATTATATAAGTATTCATTTCGTAAATGAAAACAAACCAACATTTCAGTCATCGAATGATTTCTCCCTTTGCGCCGTGATAAATGACAGCCAACAGTGCCAACGAATAGTAGCGTCTAATTTAGCGAGTGTTTTTTTTTTTATATTTTAAGAATAATTTCCGCGCCAAGGTCGTTGCCCTCTATCTAGGCTGGACTATTGTTTATTCTAGAACGTAAGCTATTGTTCGCAGCTGGGTATATGCGTTTTTTATTTAAGTAAGAACATATAATGTAATGTTTCAAGGGACAATGGCATAAACACACAGAATTAGGAATATACAGAAACCGTGTGTACGACTAATCTTCTTCTTTCTTCTCTGGCCTTGTCTCCGTACTTGATCAGCCGTCACCTTCCGTTGTACGTAGTGCCACTAGTACGACTCCCCGCTGGGTCACTCCAGCCAGTCGAGCTCACTCCAGAAGCTTAGCAGGCCGCCCATGTGGTAAAGTGGTATACGACTAATATTGAAGCCTCAAAAAACACTCCACTTTAGTAGCGTTTCTCGAACAGGCGGTTAGTCACCTCATTCTATTAAGCAGTTGACAGTAATTGTTTTACCTCTAATGTTCTAGATGTTTACCATAAAATGGTAAAAGTTTGTGAGCTAGCAACGTTCTGCGGATGTGATGTGTGACGCGCGCGGGGCTTTTTCACTGTTTTTGGTCACCATGCACTGCATTTTATAATGGCTTAATGAGGATTCTGTATGTTCTTAATTCTGAGGCATAACATTTAGAAACTGATTATAAGGGTAGGTTAGCAGGTGAGCCGGGTATAGGTATCAAATAAGTATACACTTTCGCATTTATACTGACCACCTGCCCGGCGCAGTGGTGAAGCTCTGTGGTGTAAGTTGGAGGTCCCAGGTTCGTCCGCTGGCAAATTTGGGAAATTATAATTTCTGATTTTTTCTGGTCTGATCTTGTAGGAAAGCTTCGGCCGCTGCTAGTTACCACCCAATTGAAAAAGATAACCATAGAGCGATTTAGCGTTTCGGTGTGATGCCACGTAGAAACCGTTTAGGGTTTAATTTAACAGCTATATCCCTAATAGGCTAGCCCCGTACCATCTTAGACTACATCATAACTTTCCACAGGCGAGGTTGGTTAACTTGTAGTGGTTCACAAAAAATTTAAAAAAAATATATTTACATTTTAATTATTTAATGATTAAAATGTATTTGCGTTTAATAAGGTTAGTCATAAAATACTGAATAAATAATAATCTATACATACTGATAATAACATTGGATTGTCTGTTTTATATTGAAATAACCATTTTTAATACGTATAAGAATATATGCGGTACATACGAGTACACCAAAATATGTATTAATATATAAAGCTGAAGAGTTTGTTTGTTTACTTGAACTCGGGTACTACTGGTCCGATTTCAGTGTTTGATTGCCCATCTATCGAAGAAGGCTGTAGGCTATATAGCATCACGCTAAGACTAATAAGAGCATCCCATCAATGAAGAATGTTTTAAAATCCGGTGTTTTTTTTTCGTGTCTAAAAAAAGTCTGAAAAGGTTGGCTTATACGCGGATCAAGTCGCGAGTTACCGCTAGCAAAGATTAACACAGGCTTTTGTTGTTGACAGGCTTGGCGTTTGTTCCCAATCATCAAGTACAGAAAAAACAAAAAACATAATTAATACGAAAATTTAAATAAGAATTTAAGTTTATTTATTTTTATTTATTTTTATTTTTTGGGATAACAAACAGCTATGCATTTTACATAGTTACAAAATTAAATAAGATAATGCCAATAAGCCGGTTAAGTTTCCACAAATTTGTGGGTACATATTTACTAGGCACATTTCCCCATCAAGTACTCGTACTCGTATATGTGCTTATTTTAGCTCGCGTTCAACAGTTGTGTAAGGTTTGCTGCCGAAAGCCGGCCACAACTTAGACACATTTCCTGATTTTTCCTGTATTTTGCGCTCTTTCAAGCCAGTTTTCACCAGTTACAGTTTCATTTGCCAACCGTTCTTAAACGATTAAAACTACTATACTAGATTAATAATAATTCGCTTATGTTTATGAAAATTCTGCAACAATTTCTTTATTAATAGCCGAAGCGTTAGTCTATTTGTTAACCTGCGGGTTTTGTTTACGATGTCATAAAATACTCATTAATGTCTTTCAACGGTGTAGACTCGTTTTTACTTTTACCTTCAAATATTACAGCACTTTCAAGAATTAAAAAGAAACGATTTGCCGTGTTAATGGTTACTATACTATATCTACTGCTAATTATTTATTATTATTGAATCATGGAGATATACTGTTAACATATTATAGTAAATTACTACATTCCAAGCATTATTTTTCTCAAACATGCTTGGAATTTGACGGCCGATTGGCGCAGTGGGCAGCGACCCTGCTTTCTTAGACCAAGGCCGTGGGTTCGATTCCCACAACTGGAAAATTTTAGTGTGATGAACATGAACGTTTTTCAGTGTCTGGGTGTTTATATTTATAAGTATTTATTGTATATTAATTATAAAAATATTCATCAGTCATCTTAGTACCCATAACACAAGCTACGCTTACTTTGAGGCTAGTTGAAAAGGTGCGTATTTTCGTAGTATATTTATTTATTTATTATTTTATTTATTTATATTTAAGCATTATTTTGACAACCCAATTTCAATTTTTTTTTTTTATTTGCATATTTAGTTACATAGATGGTGGGTACAATAGTATAATAGTTCTACAATCGCCATCGATTGGCATGCAAAATTGATTTCTTAAAATCATGTAACTCCTGTTACTTGTTTAATATAAATATAAACATACTACGACAATACACACATCGCCATCTAGCCCCAAAGTAAGCGTACCTTGTGTTATGGAGATGGAGGAGATGTCTCTTAAAAAGTTCAAAGTTTGTATTAAACGTAAGCTTATAGAAAAGTCCTATTATAGTATAAAGGACTGCGTAAACGATAAAAAAGCTTGGGTGTAAATTATTGCTCTAACCAGGTTGCTCTTCTAATAATTTAAAATGACATTGTGAGATGGTGATAACAAAAAAAAACCCGGCTATGTTTGTTGTGGGCTTCTTTTTAGACCAGGACGCGTTTGGAACCCTCGTAGCTTTAGTTTTAAGTTTACGAATGTGGTTATCGGCATCATCTCACTACCGTGTAATTCTTATGTACGCATCAAAAGTGCCACTTATGGGCCTACTTGAATAAAGATATTTTTGACTTTGACTTTGACTTTGACTTTATGGGTACTAAGATGACTGATGAATATTTTAATGAATTATATACATAGATACTTAGACTATACATATAAACACCCAGACACTGTAAAACATACATGCTCATCACACAAAAAATTCCAGTAGTGGGAATCGAGCCTTGGGCTCAGAAACCAGGGTCGCTGCAAACTGCGCCAATCGGCCGTCTTAGTATTTTATCTATTATAAAGGTACGCGTCGCGTAGCGTAGGTACTATGCGCGTGTCAGTCTTTCAACTTCAAAAGGATTGTCTTAAGTAAACACTTAATTGTTTTGAATTAGTATGTATATAATAAGGTTTTTTTATTTAATATTTTACCAGGGTGCATAAGTATATTATGAAATATACTTGTACACCCTTCAACAGTATTTCGTAATTCGGTTACACGTTGTTTAACCTTCCTCAAGAATACAGCTGTCAAAATATGCAAAAAACGCAAATGCAAATATGTAAATTTTTCAAATCTGTCTAGTGCGTTGAGACTAACGAAAAGAAAACAAAACTTTCGCTTTATTATTAGTATAGAATCGTTAGACATATTATGTAATCCTTGGGAAACCAGGTAACGAGGGAGACCATTTTTTATTTAAAAGCTCATTTCACCTTAGTAAAGAGTTAATTTTATTTCATTTCATCAGAGTAGTTAAACAAACTTTGAGATTGCATACAGATTGCTTTCGCAATTTGTTCGTTCTAATTGGATTTTTGCAGTAGAAGTAAAATTTATATGATTGAATGAAATTTTGATGAAGAATTTATATATTAATATAACTTGTTTTAATTAGCAATAATAACTCAGCTTTCTTATAAAATATAAGCTTAATTTGCTTTACTCCGGTGTATTCTATACATCAATTGTTCAAAAAGCAGAGGAATCTGACCTTAACAATTATTCATTGTAAAGTCAACATCACCTGAGGATGCTCCGGTTTGGAGAGAAACGTGCGGTACATTGCCGAAGATCTGTTTGGTGTGGAGTATAAAGATTGAAGAAATTATAAATTACATCATACAGACTGCTTCTCGCGAGTATAGCAAATTAAGCTTAATTTTCATAATATATCATGGAATTCCGCAAAGTTACGCCTGCTTCTATCCAATATTTAGATTAATTAATCAGTCAAATCATACGTTATGATAATGTGATGGTAAAGACTACAAATTACTCCGTCGAAATACCCCGGTCTCTTTCACTCGTAATAGATATGAACTGTAGTCAGTATAGAGTACAATGACAATTCTTGATTTCAAGGTTTTAATCATGATGGTCTATTGGCGTAGTGGACACCAACCCTGCTTTCTGAGTCCAAGGCGGTGGGTTCGATTCCCAAATGTTTGTATGATGAACATTAATGTTTTTCAGTGTCTATTTATCTATATCTATCTATTTATGTGTATATTATTCATAAAAATATTCACAAGTCATCTTGGTAACCATAACACAATCTAGAAACGCTTACTTTGGCACTAGATGGCAATGTGTGTATTTTCTTAGTATATTTATATCCTATTCGTTTTGGGAGGTTTATTCGATACGGTTAAGTTTAATATAAACTTTAAGCTTATTGAGATTATAATAATTTAAAACAAAGACTTAAAGCGTTTTTAACTAAATATTAAAATTAATGTCAATTTAGAATTTTACCTACAGAGCTTAAATAATATCACCGGGCGTTTGGAAAGCATCTCGTTTGCCCTCTTTTGATAGTTGGTTACCTTTTAGAATAATCAGCTAATAAAGCAGTCTCCCAATCTCTCGAGTATTCCTAATAATTCGAAGGTAGGCACTTGTGGCAGTATGCATTTTAAGGCTATCGTCTCTTAAATCGGTTATAGTGTAGGAAATCTAACAATGACAAGTAGCGTTTAAGTTAGATGCATGGTCAATTCAGTGTTAATATATTCTAACCAGTTCACAACTAAAACCTAAATGAGACAAATATAATCATTTTGAATTGCATTCGTACACACGTCACTCAACTACAATTAAATTTGGAATTGGAATTGTAATATTATTTAAATAAAAAAAAAGGAAAATGTTACGTCCAACTCTGTTTCGCGGACTGAGTCAAGACTCAGGGTCTGACTCGGCGGCCTACGAACTCGACAGGAGCCGGCGCGCGTCGCTCAGCGCTGAGCAGCGACGACGGCTGAGCATGCTCAGGACGTCAAGCATCCCGGCGGCGCTGAGTCCGGTGAGCCACATTTACCATTTGGTTCCCTGCCCGAGAAACTGTTGCAATCAGGTACTAGATATTTAGTTTAGTTGTCCTCGTGTGCTGTGCTGTTGTTTGTGCTAACACTTTATGTTATTTTGATGTTTTATGTTGTTGTTGTTTTTTGTAACTTACACTATCGACTTCGACCGCGTACTGATAAATAAATTGTTTTATATATAAACTTTTATCAGCTACTCTACACAATGTACGAGTATATCGACCCACAGCGAAGCATCGCCTATATACCTACCTACTCATTACTTTGTCTGCTTGACTTGGTCTGTTTTTCGTATTAATTGAGATATCAAATAAAAAATAGGTTTCTCAAATCATGATGCATTATATTTATATTCGCGCGTTTAAATAAAAATAAAACTAACATAAGCTACCTATATATTTATATAAAAGAAAGTTGTGTTAGTTACACCATTTATAACTGAAGAACGGCTGGACTAATTTTTATGATATTTGATTTTTTGGATTCCCCTTAGACCGGAATAGTATACTAAGAATTTATTTTATATTTTATAACATTCATTAAAAAAAAATGTGACGCGGTACGAAGTTCGCCGGGACACCTAGTTATTTATAAAAATACAATTAAATTCAGTTGCCTTAATGATTGCATTAGGTATTTAAAGTTGACAGTGTTCCCGAATTTTCCGGGTAACCTAACTCGTGATTGAAACTAACATATCTGCTGGGAGGCTTTGGCCGCGGCTAGTAACCACCATAACGACAAAGACGTGCCGCTAAGCGATTTAGCGTTCCGGTACGATGTCGCGTAGAAACCGACTAGGGTTTACTATAACTGCCATAGTCCTAACATATTAGCCAGTTACCATCTTAGACTGCATCGTCACTTACCAACACGTGAGATTGCTAACTTCTAGTGAAATTTAAAAAAAAGTTTAGCAGGCAATGTTAATACAATCATTGCATTTTTATGTTCACTGAATTTATCAACTAGGTGTAGGAACAAGGTTTACTTATATATTATACCATATGGAAGAATAATTAGAAGTATCTATAAACAAGACGAGTTCGATCCCCGGCACCTAAGACTTTTCGGAGTTATGCGCGTTTTAAGCAACTAAATATCACACGGTAAAGTAAAACATCGTTACCTAAGATTTCAATGTTCCCAAAGGCTCATGAAGCCTAGCAATCCGCACTGGGCCAGCTTGGTGGACTAAACCCTAAACCCTATTCTGACAGGAGACCTGCGCCCAGTTGTGGGTTGACATTTATGATGTTGAAAACATATTAACAAAAACTAGATTTGTGTCAGACTGTAGTTATATCTAGTACCTATTACCTACGTGCATTAGTGATAGAATTTCTTCATACATAATTCATATCACGCATTGAATTATAACAGAAATTATAACAGAAGTATGTTTAAATATTCGTGACATTATCTTCCGGTAAGATGTCGCGTAGAAACCGATGAGGGTATATAACTGCCATACCTCTAGCAAGAATCAAGAATGCGAAAAGAACTGCCTTGCAATCTTTCAGCGACATGTTAAACTCCATTCTGAGAGGGCTCAAGCGAGTATCGGAAGAACATCCCGGCCGATGTATCAAATCACAGAAGCAGAGCTGTTCTTTTCCAAAAAAATGTATCTTACGAAATTAACAATCATAAGCATATATAATGTATGATAATGTAAGAAAACTATATTTAAAAATAAACCCCCTAACAGGTTGTCTAACCTTTACCAGACTGCACCACTTAAATGGTTGTCACGCCATAAATGTAACCCGAGGTCCTGCTCTTAACTAAACGATTATTACGACCCTAGTGAGCAGGGGTGTAATTGGGAGGCTAGTACCAGTCAGCTTACCAAAATTCCAACCTCACCTGCCCGTGGTGCACACACGAGGCTCTGGCAGTATAACCACTTCGAATTGGCTATGTCTAGCTATGTCTATGACAGAATACATGGCACAGACCGGTGTCGGACAGCAGCGACGCCGGTGCGATCAGTCTGGCCTTGCGATGACCAACCCGCCTGCCCAGCGTGGTCATTACCGGGTAAATCTTTGTATGGATGGAGAAAAGAAAGCCACAGCCCCTAGTCCCTGGCAGCCCCACTATTCCTGGCTCTGGCAGCGGTTATGGTAACGACCCGACGACTGGAACCGGCAACGTATAGCGCACGCACGTTGAGGACCGATGAGAAGTTAGTCGAGCTGGAAGAAGCAGTGAGCGAATTGCGCTGTATTATCATGGTTTATCTGAAGTCCGTTGAGAGTCGAAGGACACGATAATCCTTAAATCACTGCACGGCCCCCAACGAGGTGGACAGATTACATCAGGCTTGTCGTTGGGAGGTGGAGGCAAGCGGCCCAGGACCGTGGATTGTGGAACTCCCTACAAAAGACCTATGTCCAGCAGTATTTAATATTGACAATAATGAGTCCGCTTCTCAATCTGGTTACAGTGCCCTCACAGGGTTCCATTTCATAAGATTGACATTCTTTTTTGAAAATATAATAATGAATATATATATAATAATACATATATATGTCATTGTAATGGAATTGTAATTGAATAAATAAATAAATAAATGATGATGGTGATGACAGTGTGCAAGCGATTGATCGATATCAAAAGCCTCGTTTCCCAGTCCCGCCGAGTGTCCAAATCGGATTAGGTCAGTGTTTAACAGAGGTAGGTACGCGCCTAAGTCACGTAATACCTTAATGCTGAATCCGTACAAACTTGCTGCGGTCATATCCGTCAATAAAGCCGATTCAGCGATACGGCTTCAATATTATTATGGTGATTAATTATAATTATAAATTACGCCGCGCAGACTGGAATATAAAGTGGTTTTAGTTTGTGTGTGTCTGCATTTTTCTTGAGTTAAACGGTACCCCAGCGGGGCTAGCATAGGCAGGAGACAATAATTATATCCCCTGACAGTGGATATAATTATTGTCCACCTGCTAAAGCACGGGAACATGGAATAGGAGAAGTTTACCCCTGTTTTTTTTATTTCAAATTCAAATCTTTATTGGAATAGTTCAAATATAGTCACAGATCCGACTTTAAAGTCATAAGTAATAATAGTTACAAACGAAAATTAATATTTACAATAAATATAAGCCGTCTAACTGTTAATTGTTCACCTGTTTATTATTATAGGTACACATATATTATTTGGATATTATTTCCACTCACGCGCCAGTAATATGAGAGTTGATAAAGCGACGATTATTTTCTCCTGCCCATGCTAGCCGTGCTGTGCTATTCTGTCTAAAATTTCGTCTAGATCTGTTTATTTATATTATCTCACCTGATGGTAAGTTTTATAAAGCGGGTAAGTACGTAAGGAAATTACAAAAGAAAGTTATAAAAACAACGGAACCAAATAACGCATGACTTTCAATACGTGATAACTAGTGTCAAACAAATAAACAATAATAATAATTAATTATTCAAATTATTGTTTCTGGGCTAAGTACACAAACACTAAACCGAAATAACCAAAACAATGTAACACACGAACGTAAATCCCAGTTATAGACGCGCATAAACGCTCATAAAATGTTTAGTCTTAAGGTTCGATATTTGGGTTAAACAACCCGTCATACTGATGGCATAAGGCTCAACGCAGACATGTTACTGCAGGACATGACTGCAAGACCATTTTTTTTTATAAATTAGGTAGTATCCAAAGTAATCCAAATTCAATATATTATTACAGTATTTATTTGTGTGGTGGTGTGGTAGGATTGGACAAGGATATTACATTTATTTCATCACTATTTTTGCCCGCGTTTTGTGTAACGTGGTTTTACAAATACCATCGGAGCCATTCGTTTCCTTGGGATAATAAATCACCCATTTCAACTAACTTTATGTCAAAAATCAAGTTCGTTCGGTCGCTAAGCGATTTAGCGTTTCGGTATGATGTCGCGTAGAAACCGATTAGGGGTATGGATTAAATATAAGTGCAATACTCCCTAACAGGTTAGCCCACTACCATCTTAAACTGCATCATTACTTACCACCAGGTGAGATTGCAGTCAAGGGCTATCTTGTAGTGCAATAAAAAAAAAGTTTATTGGTTGCTTAGTTAGAGCGTAAAAGAAGGATAATCAAACAAACAGACTTTCGTATCTATAATTTAAAAATGAATCGCTCACTGTGTTGCTAAGAGCAAATCCAAAGAGCAGCTGAACCGATTTCGCTAATTCTTTTTTAGAATATCCCTTGAAGTACCAAGATGTTTCTTACGTAAAGAAAAATTTTAAAAGAATGCCTGAAAAAGTCTAGAAACACTTTTCTATACTCCAATACAAACGAATCGTAATAATACTTAAAATTCAATTTGAACTTTAATACCATAGCATAAAGTTTAATTATTAGTGGAGAGGTTCCGGATAGGCAAAAAGTTACGACGGGTAAATATAACATAGTTTGGAAATAAAACTGTACCCGGTAGGTGGCGCTGAAATTAGATTCTAGGTTATTTAAGATATTAAAACCGGTAGTAACCGCTTTAATGCAGACGAAGTTGCGCAGGTTATTAATAAGGACTATCAACCCATTTCCGGGGCACCTGGTCTCCTGTCAGAAAGAGGGAGGTTTAGAATTTAGTCCACCGAGCTGGCCAAGTTTGGTGCACATCACATGCCTTTGAGAACATTATGGAGAACTCTCAGGCATGCAGGTTTCTGATGATGTTTTTGTTCACTGTTTACCCAAGTAATATTTATGCATTTTCGCATTTTTCGAGTCGGTAGACCAGGGCCTAAACTAATCTCATTCTGAGGAGCCCCGTACCAAGTAGTGGGCCGTTTATGGGTTAATATTGATGACGATGATGATGATATTTATTTATCCTGGGGGAATCACTCGAGCATTCTAACAGCTTATCGCTCGGACTGCGCTGATCCTAATGCTATTAACAATTGGACCGCAAACCTTTGTCTGTTTGTTTGATCGACGTTTGTTTTTGTTAAACAACAGCGTTTTAATAGTCCAAGATAAACGAAGTAGGTAACACTTTTTCTACTGAGAAGTGAAATTTTTTTTTTGGTTGACGGCGAATTTCGCTTTTTTATTCCACTACGAGTTAGACCCTTACTGCAGTCTTGCTATCGGGCTAACTATCGGACATCGTAGCGGAAAAATATATTTGTCGGAAATTATAAATTCCCCAGTTGCCTCCAGGAATCAAATCCTAATCTCCAACTTCTAAGACACAGTGTATATTTTATTTTGCGGAGTATAGCAAATTAAGCTTATGCCATAATATGTCATGGAATTCCGCAAAGTAACGCCTGCTTCTTTGTAATATCAGTGTACCCAATCCTAAGGTTGCCTGGAAGAGATCGCTACTAGGCGATAAGGCCGCCTTTTGTATTTGTATGTAGTGTTTTTTTGTTCTTCTTCTGTATTTTTTTGTGTGCAAATAAAGAGTAAGTATAAATAAATGAATAAACCTATAAAAAGCGCAACTATTCGCATTGCATACGAGGGGCACGTCCTCCAGAGGGCCACCCTGTATCCATCAACCCACTTTTTTTGGCATGGTGGAAAAGCGACCCCCGACTACTCCCGACCCTTGGGCAATACGGAGGTTATGTTGGACTCCCCCCTCTAGAAGATGTATACCCGAACTAAAAACCACCACGGTATGCCCCTCTTGTTGGCTTTGTTAGAGACCAAGGGAACCCGTTGTATATCTAGACTTGTATCCATCAACTTAAGGCGTAGGTGTTCAGCCTCATATGCCTTTAATAACACCGACAACAACAGTCTTTAAACCGTTACAAGCCAATGCTGCTTACCAACAGGAATAAGCATGGCGATAATTGTTCCCCGGACGAGCTCGGTCACAAAAATCTTTACTATTACAAATGAAACAGTAATAACAAACACTGTACAGTTGTGATCTGCTATAAATCTGTCCACCGCTATTTTACGGTCGTTACAGCGTAGCGTTGTTGCCGAGTGACATACGCCAAGTCAGTAGTAGATTGTTGCCACAGAGCTGTGCACTTCATAAAAGTACAAAAGCACTGCCTAAAACTTTTGTACGTCCCATAAAGGGAGACGAATTTTTCAATTTCATACCATCTTCCTTCTTTATGCATACCCTGCTAAAAAAACCCTGTGCACGCCATTGGCCGTTGCCATAATTCTTTGTATAGGGAAACGATTTTAAAATGTAAACCAGGTTTAAACTAGTGTGATTTGAACCCGTATCTCTATGGTACGGTCCCTGAATGTTTTGCCAATTATACTTAGTCCTACTTATACATAGTATATATAGGACCCTACGGCACTCAAATTATATTGAAATCAGCATCAGTATTGTATATATTCAATATTTTATATTACCTCCAAGTGTAGGTGATAGAATTAATAAAAAAGAACCTCTGACTCATAAAGCAACATAAAAATAATTTAAATCCTAGGCAGGTACCAGTCATCACTCTACTTTCCTCAATGGTATTGGCTCTAGATTGATCAGAAAAAAAAAGATATTACCAAGTTTTCAGTTTTCATTTCGTTAGTGTACATTATTCTACTAGTCCAAACCCTTTCATTTCATATCATTAAATGAGGGAGTTGTGAAAAAATAATGTAATACACCATTTTGTGGTGGCCGCTAATTGAGGCCACACATTCACACAGACATGCACATATACACACAAACACATACGCGTCAATCTAATATATATCTTGATGATTGACCAAAAATAAATGTTTTCAGCAATAGATAGGTAACTAAAAAATAAAATCCGTCGTTTTTGCGCAAGGGGTTAGTGTTAAAAGAAATACTGTGATGAATTAATGAATGAATGAATACACTTTTATTGTATACACCAAAGAAAAAACTAGATACAGAGATAATATAGCCTTATCGATATTTTAATTGAGTACTTCAAGTACTTTTTTTAGGCAAGTTCAATTTCAATATAACTAACTTGTGGCTTCAATTTGCACAAACTCATGATTGCCCCGTCTCCCGACCGATAAGAATAAGAACAGTTGTGATCGGTTACAATTAAATAAATAAATTGCTTGCGGCCGATCAAAGATTTTAAAAGTGGCCGACATGTGGCCGACATTTGGCCGACACTATGATAAATAGACCGACAGTAGTGAACACCCGGCAGACATTTTTAAATGCGTAAACAACGAGTCGCGAATTTAAATGTGTACTCACAATGGGGCATTTAACATTTTCTGGTTTTTTTAAGTTCATCACACAGTGCCGCAAGACTTTTAATAGTCACAGGCTAGAAACTTTAGTTTGGAGTACTATATTTTCTGCGCCTACTCACGAACATTATAAACTAACTTTTGCCCGCGACCTAATCCGCTTTTTTCCGTTATGTAAATCCATCAGGACCGTCTCCAGCTTTGTATATTTGTAACCTTTGTTGGCTCAACCACTTGTCTTAATGAAATTTGACACATATAAATATAGCCGCTGGAACGGTTGAGAAACAGGTTAGAGAGTGAAATTAGCTGTTATCCAAAAAAATACTTTATTACACTGTCCCCAGTTTATTACTAGTTCATGCAAAAATGACTGAGTACTTTTAGATGAGTAGGTATACATATATGGAATATAACGCAGGGTACTTTTTATCGAGATTTAGTAATAAGATTTATGCGAATGAGTAGGAAGTATTGCCCTTCTTCGAACATTAGGGAAAAAGAGATACTGCAAAAGTAAAATGCGTTTTTTTGCGTTGAGTACCCGCACCTTTTGCGGCTCCTTCGCTCGTGCGTCTTGCGGCAGTCAGAGATCAACTTAACGTCGCGTCGATTGTTTACAAAAATCACCATCGTCAGTTTAAGTGTTCCGAATAATTTGGCAACAAGCGAGACACGAAAGCGTATGTCTGAACGCGCTTATCTAGAACTTGCATCATCATCATGTAACAGGTATTTAAATATTTTGACGACTTCCCTGGCGCAGCGATGTGCGCTTTGGTTACTAGAAAGTAGGAGTCCTCGGGAATTATTAGTTTTTTATTTATAATTCCCAAATTTTCTAAATTTTCTTAATTTAAAAAAATAAATCACCCGTTTTTTTTTGCGCAGAGGGTTAGTTAAAATAAATACTGTATTGAATGAATGAATGAATGAATGAATACACTTTTATTGTACACCTAAGAAAAAGTAGTTACAGAGACAATATAAACATACGAAACATAGAGCAAGAAGGTACAATTTGGTGGCCTTATCGCTATATAGCGATTTCTTTCAGGCAACCGGAGGTGTAAAACATAAGATAATAGGTTAACACATTTCCTCTGGTCTGACGCACTCTGCTCTGGTGGGCAGTGGCGTGCATAGAGGGTATGCACAGGGTATGAAGATTATATCAAATGAAAAAAACCTCCATTACGAGAGATAGGCATTGTAAGTGTTATAAAAAGCTTACCTTAAGTATCTTTAGCTCTAACTCAAGATTTTCTTCATTTTATATAATCTGCATACCCTGTGCATACCCTCTATGCACGCCACTGCTGGTGGGAGACATCGGCAGTGATAGGTTAATGTGAAGAATAAACGTCAAATCCCAGCAACCCATTTTTCAGGACCATGTTTGGTCTGTGCTCTAAAGCCTCTCCTGTGAGAGAGGAGGCCCGTTTCCAGCGGCGGGACGATTATAGGATATGATGATGAAGTGCCGCTCTTATCTCCCGCAAGATAAAAACATGATTGTAAAATATTGATGACAAAAAAGAGAAATCGCAGAGTTTCTTGCCACCTGTTCTCAAAGGAATCTGCCTTCCGAACTGGTGTTGAAGACACTACAAAAATGCAGACTTTATCCACAGGAGATTTCGACTTGAAAATTGTTAATCGCAAAGTCAACATTTCCTGTGGATGCTACGGTGTCGAAGCGAAACAGGCGTAGAGAGTAAACCGCAGAAGACCTGTTTGGTACAGAGTATAAAGATTGAGGAATTTACTTATTTATTTATTTATTTATTTAGCAACGCACCCCGTGAAGACATTACAGTAGCCCAATTCGTCTCACCGGCTTTTCAAAGAATTTAACAACAACAAATAATAATTACAAAAATAAAACATAAAAAATAAGCTATATAAAATTCAGAATTAAAAAAATATAGTAATACAACAATAACTACAAATTCAAAAATAATAAAAACAAAACATTCAAATATATAATTATTATCTTAGATATTAATACCTACCTACTCTGTAATAATATTTTAATTTGTTTTTGGAGCTGAAGCGGCGTTATAAATTGCACCGCACAGATTTCCCAGCTTATCGCGAAGTAAAGCAAAAGTAACGCCTGCTTCTGTCCAGAATTAACGTTTAAAAAGTGCTTATAGAGGGGGGCCGAAGGATTTGAGAACCACAATGCTGAATAGATGAGGCAGTCGATAAAAAACAATACATTTTAGGTAGTTTGTTTACAACCGCGTCACCTGCCAGTTGCGAGTGTTAGGAATAATTTGGCACCCAGCGAGCGTGCGTGCGTGCGTCACTCTCTATCGACTCCTCGATTTCGCATAACAAACTCTGTATCGTAAAAGTAAAATGAACCTAATGCTACTCGGTTTAGAGTCCCCAATTATGTACTTCAGATTTCGTTTTACAAATGTCCTGTCAAATGCCCGAGCTAAAGAATAGTAGTCGGCTAAATAAGATGTATTTTACTGCAATGTTCGCGAAAGGGTTTTTAAAAATCCCGCGGGAATCTTCAGTTTTTCCAAAGAGTTTTTTGTAGGTGATAATAAGTACTTTAAATAATATCCACCACGTTGGGCAGACAGGTTGGTTGATCACAGTTGATTGTAGTAGCAGTACCAAGGACGCTGCTGCCGTTTCTCCGTTAAATTCCCTAAGTCGCCTCGTACGACACTCGCGGCAAGAGAAGGGGGGAATTGGAATGGGAAGGATGTTAAATTGTAAACGTTAAGTTTCTAATATACTAGATACATTATTCTTTTTTTTGTCATTAATTAGTTCTAGTAATTATTTTGGTTGTGCATTAAAATGAATAAATATATATTTTTTTTAAATATATATTTATTTATTTTAATGCACAACCAAAATAATACCGTTTACAAAATTCGGATTTAATGCTAAAGCATTTTCTACGAGCTAACCTTCAACATGCGAGAAAAACGAGTTCGATGTGGCCTTAAACTTTAGAAAGTATACCTACGTATAATATATATCTATTTATATATACAATTTATAGATGACGTAAACGTAACGTGAAAATGAATATAAACGAGTATTCGCAATTTAAAAAAAGGGTTTAAAGAAGAAATGCTTTCTTCTTTAACAAGAGACAAGATTGCCAACGCCGCGGAGAAGGGTAAACAGGGTAAAAATATGGATAATATAAAAAAAAATTGATGTTATTTTTGTAGGTAACAATTACTCTTCTTTTGTTTCGTCGTAATCGGGTAAAAAGTAAACAAAACAAGCCAGGCTGGGCTATTTTGAAGTCCACTTATTTTATAGAGATGTTAAAAATAGACAAATTGTCGTCCCGCGAGCCGTACTGCGCAATTGCTAAGGATGGTCGAGTTAACTTAGGTTAGGGTTACAATATCGCCCTCGAGTTGAAAGGCATACCCCGTGTTCCTGGTTTGCCTTCGGTGGTGTTCAGTGGTAACCGAAGTTGTTACAGAGAAGTGCCTGCCTCAGTAGGCACCGCTGGCTGGGTTGCGGTTGTGTGCGAAAGCGTTCCCATGACCCAGTCACCAGGCGATGAGTTGGAACCGTGTCCGGCATAACCACTGCTCCTCCCCGTGGTGTAGTGGTATCCATGAGGATTTCCCCACGAGAAAAAAAAAGGGTTACAATATGGCTGGTCGGTTGTGTGCGAAAGCGTTCCCGTGGCCCAGTACGAGACGACTGGTTGGAACACCGTGGGGTTTTAGCCGGTACAAGTCCGACATAACGACCGTGACTCCCCGTGATGCACTAATGCGTATTATATATCATGCTAAAATTTTAGAATCGATCGGTGCAGAACTTTATGAGTTTTTGAAGCGTACACAAACCAACATAACATTTTTATATATATAGATATACATTAAAACTTATGAAATACAGATACACACCCAGTCACAGAAAAACATTCATGTTCATCACACAAACATTTTCCAGATGTTCGAATCCACGGCCTTGGACTATGAAATCAGGGTCGCTGCTCACTGCGCCAATCGGTCATCGAAATACAATACAATAGACCAATGTAATCCCTCCTTAATCGGAATCAAGCTAAAAATAACGCCAATTTGTATCAATAAAATCCTTGCGGAGTTCTTTAAATAGACCCACCGATGTGGGCGTGTCTTTGATGTACGCGTTATGTGTTCACATCTTTGATACGGAATACCAAAGATATACAGTTCCTCAAAAATTACCTCTATAGATTTAGTATTATATAATTTAATTTTAGAGAACGAATATTATATACCTAATATGTGAAGCATTAACGTCCGTTTTTTTTCTTGATTGTTAGTTCTGGCATGGATATCACGGGCTTTATAGCTTAATACATTTTTATCACATTTCTGTTATACATATTAAATTTTTAATTGTTATGAGGTTTTTAAGACATAACTAATCAACAAATATATCATCTGTCTATCACAAAAAACAACAATTTTAAATATATCTCTAAAGTACTCAAAAGTAATTTAATATACCTTTTAATATAAGTATAGCTTCAATAAAATCGTCTAGCTGATCAATAAATACTAATATGATGCTATATGATGCTATATGATAAAAAATAATATTTTAGGGACAGCAAAATAAATATGGTTTTTCCAACCGTTATTTTTTTCATTCCTCGGAAAAAGTACATAAATTTTTTATCTGTATGAAATATTTCTGATTAGTTTAGGCTTCGGGACAAGCAATATTTTGTAGAAGGTTATGAGCGTTTGCCGTTTAATTATTATAACTAAGATTTGATTGCAAAAATGCAAACCTATCTACTAAAGAGCATGAAATAATTTTTTTCACAAAAAATAACCAATAACGAGACTGAAAAGCAAGAAAGAAATATTTTCTACAACATTTTGAAGTCAGTGGTGAAAATGTTGAATATTATTAAATACCTTCTACTATATAAAGGGCATTACAATTTACTTGACACCGACTTAAAAGTTTTGTAGTAAATATTTATTTCTTGCTTTTCAGTCACGTCATAGTAATTTTAGTTTAAACATTTAATAACTTTCGATACTTTTTTATGAGTTTCATATTTTGGCACTTTCAGTCGTTGTTTCTTGGATTATGTATATCATTGGATTCTACGCAAATATCACTAATGATGCAATTCAAGAGCATGTAAAACTTAAATTAACTGGAGAATATGACGTGATTTTGGATCTGTACTGAACCGTAAATTTGGCTTCTATCTCTTATTTACATTTGACGTTATTTTCGCTTTGTTGATAAGAAAAATTGCTAAATAAAACGCTGTGCTCATATTGTTTAAATTTATCCGTTGCCCGGAAATGTAGACGTGAGAGAAGTAATAATATAATTGGTAAATAATTCTAACATCATGCCACACTTCAACCAATTAACGACGTCAAAGGACGTAGACGTCTTTTATAGGGGGTTCTAAATCCACGCTCGTCTAGAGCTAGCATTCGTGGCACGAGATAATTATTTCTACCGCAAGACGAGATAATCCATCAATTTGAAAAACATAGAGTAGGCAGTGCTTTTGTGCATATATAAAGTTCAGGCTACTGGCTATTGGCTCGCCCTTTGCCTCGCGAATCGCTGAGCTATGTAGATAACTCTAGTTGTGCTACGGATTTCCTCATTTCTCATCATTCACCATTTCAGTTGACACTTAATTGAGTTGACGGCGCTGTGAAGATTTGCCACCATTTATCCATATTTTGCATTCTGTATTCTAAGTTTCCAACTGAGTCCATTTCATCTCGGTTGGCCGGTACGCATTCACATCATAAATGCACACAAGCACTGCCTACCTTAAAAAGTTATATCACTCGTAAAGTCGGAGGACTTTTCCATTTTCTGCCAAGATTTTGTATTATGCCTACCCTAGTCTGAAACCTTGTGCACGCCACTGTTCACATTGTAATGGTTTGGGCATTATTTTATGGTAACTATCCACAATGACTAGATAAATTTGGTGTCAGCTGGGATAGTGAACAAGCTTTAAGATCTGCATTTGCAGTCCGTCCGGACATTTGTGGCAGTTTTGGCGGCGCGTATCGTAAATCCCGTAACTTTACGAGTATAGGCCATAATATATTACGGCGGACTGATTCTTTTACGCTGCGGCCGTAAAATAACGGTAAGTCAATAAACATACGCGTAATTTGATCATATTGGAGATGCCCCTTAAATCATTGTGTCGCGATGAAAATCGGTTATTTTGCCAAAGCGTCAACTTAACGGTGTAGAAAAAAAAACTATTTTCAAAAAAAAATATATTAGAATATAAAACTCCCGGGATAAAAATGTCCCTTGGCGCGTTCGACATTTTCTACATGGGGATAGTACAAAATGTTTATCCCTATCACAATTTTATCCACTCTAACGTATGGGCTTATCTGGACAATGGCTCAAGGATGGATATATTACGGCTAAAATATATAGTAAACCTAGTATCACACGGTTTTACTTAGTATTACCTAAACGTTGTGGGAGGAGACCCGCGCCGTTTAGTGGGCCGGTAACGGGTGTATATGATGAATAAACTGGAACCGTGTTCAACAGTTCCCGGTGAACAATTTTCTTACTCATAGCAGGTACAAAGAATTTCTTAACAACTTACCTACTTAACATTTATGGAATCAAATCCGGGACTTCACAAATTCAATTCAAAAATTCAAAATTCAAAATTCAAATTCAAAATATAGTTATACATAAGATGTATTAATTACATTATTGACTTTTGATCGATTTGCGTACACTAGTTTATGTATTAGTATGTACCTAGTTATTCGCATGTATGTGTTTTAAAATATAGTACCACCAGCAGTCTATTCTCCTCTTCTATTTTTTACCAATTCAAAGGTTGCTTGGCAGAGAGCGCTATTAAGCGATAAGCCTCTTGTATTTTACTTTTTCCTATAGGTTTTTATTATATTTTGCATACGTTAATGTTGTGGTATCAATCGCAGTTAGGTCGGCCCCCAACGAGGTGGACAGATGTCATCAGGCGAGTAGCTGGGAGCCGCTGGAGGCAAGCGGCCCAGGACCGTGTATTGTGGAACGCCCTTCAAAAGACCTATGTCCAACAGTGTACGTCAATTGATTGACGTGATGAATGTTGTGGTATACAAATAAAGAGTTTAATAAATACTTAACCTAATGAACAATAAATATAACGAAAATACAATACCACTTCTTTAAATAATTACAAGCTTTTGTATATTTGAGTTGTTAAAGTGGCGCCATGCGGGTAAACGCAGAATTAATAACATCAGTATTTTTTCTGATCCATCGCAGAGGAGCTTACCTAATTGGAGTGAGCTTATGCTGTCGTAAACTAGATGGCGTTGTATTATATTTTTGTAATATCATTAGCATTTTCAAGTAAAATTTTGTTTGATGTTTAACATTTGTTTTTAAATGTGCTCATTAGTAGTTATTGCTTCAAAGAATTTAATTTGTACAAGCTGCCTCAGTGTGCATCCGCGGCTTCACTGCTGAGTACGCGGTTTCACTCTGCGTGGAGGGTTTATGCTCTTAAACCATCTTGGTTTAAGAGCATAAACCCTCCACGCTGCTCCAATGCGGGTTTGTGGGCTTTAACGACTATTATCAGAAAGTCAGTGATAATAGCCGGGACCGAACTACCGTGCTCTCCGAGGCACGGGGGTTGACACCGCTAATTGCTTATTCCATGCTGGCACTGAAAATACTTTAACCGAAAATACACAATAAATATATAGACTACGACATTCCACATACCGCAAACCTCAAAGTAAGCGTAGCTTTTGTTTTATTTTATGAGCACTAAGATACCTAATGAATATTTTAACGAATAATATACTTAAAAACTTAGAATATACAGATAAACACCCAGACACTGAAAAAGATTCATGCTCATCACACAAACATTTTATTGTAGTGGAAATCGAACCTAAGGCCCTCTTTACACAGAAACCAGGGTCACTGCAAACTGCGTCAATCGTCAAATACCTAATAATTATTTACATGACCTTGTGATCCGTGGTTGAACATGGCAACACTAGACCAACGCAGCTGTTGTTCTAGGTAGATGTTATATTATATTAATTTATTTATTAAATTTCTGGTGGCGGCCATCTTGGTTTTGAAATTTGTCATAGTGCATAATAGATGGGTCTTTTAAGTTATACCTACAATGTGGGAGTTCTGCTAATCAAAATTGGTTCATCCGTTCGGGAAATATGATGCCAAAGACAGACAGACACACACACGCACACCCACACAGATACGTCAAACTTATAACACACTGTCGTTTTTGCGTCGGGGGTGAAAGTATTATAAAAGCTGTTAGTGATATAGAGTACTAGATTTTATTACCCAGCACTCCCTTTAAAGTACCTCAGTATTGGCGAATTTACTTTACCTTTACATTCAGGATACTTTTATTCAATCTACAACGTGTAAATGAAAACCAAAATAATACTTCAGAGGCTTTTGAGATACATTATTTACAGTTTCTAAGACTTAAACCGAAAGCTAATAGTTTTTAAGTAAACTAGTTTTAAGTAAACTAGTTTTTTTCGCATTCATTCGCCCAGATATAGCCCTAATATCACATGCAAAAGTAAAATCAAGTGATTTCTGCCACTTTATTAGGTAGGTGAGGTAGCATAGGTACTATGCACGTGTCGGTAATTTATCGACACATAGGGTTGTCATAAGTAAATACTCAGAATATTTTGAATTATTTTGAATGGAAAAATAAATTATTTGATTTAATATTTGTAAAGGGTGATTTCTTATGAAATATGATTATGCACCCTTCAACAGTATTCGATAATTTCGTTACACGTTGTATAATGTTATCAGAACCTGCCTTGCCAGCAGAGATGACGTCTTTTTCTTAAGATCATCATTTCTACTGATTGATTTCTACTATTGGAAATAGGTCTTATGTAGGCAGTTCCAAAATCCACGGTCCTGGGCCGCTTGTTTCCAGCTGCTCCGGTTCTTCCAATAAGTGTAATGAAAGTAGCCCGTTCGCTCAAACATCCCTGACACTGCACAAGACCGTGACATACTTAACAGTGTTCTGAACCCTTCGTTTTACTGTACCCTTAGGGTATCTATCACCCTCCATGTAGAGGCTGAGGTTTTAACTAGAGACTGAGGTTTTAAATAAATAAATAAATAAATAAATAAATAAATAAATATACTATGACAATACACACATCGCCACCTAGCTCCAAAGTAAGCGTAGCTTGTGTTATGGGTACTAAGATGACTAATGAATAGTTTTATAAATTATATATAGGTACATAAATACTTAGAAAATACATATAAACACCCAGACACTGAAAAACACTTATGCTCATCACACAAACATTTTCCAGTCGTGGGAATCGAACCTACGGCCTTGAACTCAGAAAGCAGGGTCGCTGCCCACTGCGCCAGTCGGCCGTCAACGTCGGCAGGTTTTGAAGCGGTGATAGCCCAGTGGAGCTTCGACTTTATTTTCGGAGCGCCGAGTTTGTATCCCAGAACGCACCTCTATTTTTTTTAAGTTATGTGTGTTTTAACCAATTGCTTTAACAGTGAAGGAAAACATAGTGAGGAAACCTGCATGCCTGAGAGTTTTCTATAATTTCCTCAAAGGCGTGTGGAGTCACCCATCCAAATTGGGCCAGCTCCTCCCGAACTCAAAACTCCCGAATGTAGGTCACCTCTTTTTGCTCACGAGCAAAGCTCTAAGATGAAGGGATGTATTTATCGAGATATTATCCGCCTCACCGACCAGAGTATTGGCGGCGAACAATCTAATTAATGCCGAACATCGTATCTCCACATATTGCCTCTTTCCTGTAGTTAGCTTCCTTATGTAGGTCGCCACTAATTATCCTACTTCCACAAGTTAGCCGATGTTCTGAGGTAAAGGAATTTGTATCGCGTCAGAGAACAGTAAAGAAATCCTTCGTACCCATCGTCTATACTTTTAAATCCTTTTTCAATGCAATTCTTTTTTTTTGCATAAATCATAGATTCTGTAGGTAAGTAATACATGTTCATCACAATTTATAATTTACAAAATAACTAGCCAATTTAATAAATAACCCAATCTTGAATAATTAAAAAAAAATGTCATTAATTTTACTCTATGGAATTATTAAATCATGGAAAGTCAATCAAAAAGAGCATATAAATTAAATTAGTACCTTAAAAAATATATTTGGTTATCTAAGAACTCTCTTGACTTATAACATTTATCAACCAATCAGTCACTCAATTTTGCCTTGAATTAAAAAAAAAGGTAAAACTGGCATTTTTTGTAAATCATGATCATATTATGATAGCCACTTTCAGAATTGAGCGCTGCTTATATCATTAAAAAAGATACCGAAGTAAAATGAAAACACCTTATCCAATACCAGATAATAATATATATTTTAGTTCAGTTTACAGACAAGCTAAATTAATATACAACTCTTTAACACTACCTCTCGGTTCCGAAGTTCCAATCAAAGTGTTTTAAAAAAATAAGGAAGCCGCTTCGAACATCGCGTTCTCCGCTCGGTCTCTCAAATCCCCTCCCCAGCACTGACCCGAATGAATACCGAACAGACCACGCGAACTCAGACGAAATCCTTTTGTTTTTAAAAGTCAATATACCAATATTTTTAATTAAACTACTTACTTAATTATTTTAAAATTACAATAACATCTTAATATATTTGAAACCAGACCAACTTAATAATATATTTAAAATCATGACAGAAGGTAATATTAGATCTATCTTAACCTAAGTTTGAAAAATGTATAAAAACACATTTAATTAATTAGGTTGCTTGGAACCAGGCCGCCCCGCTCTCATCTCTCACAAGAAAAACATAACTGTAAAATGATACTGAAAAAAAGCAATCTACCGAGTTTCTTGCCGGCTCTTCTTGGTAGAATCTGCGTTCTGAACCGGTTCTACAGTCACTACAAACAGATAAACTTGATGTTTTGAATGAATTTAAATTTTTGAGTTGTTGACTTCCATAGGAGGGTACTACTAATTAGTTGACTCCCACAATCTGGGTGAAGCTCTAAGATAAATACATGTCTATTAAGAGAAGTTATCCGTCTCACCGCACCATGTTATCTGCCTCAGCGCTTCGAGTATCGGAGGCTGCCGCACGTTATTAATTCAGAACTGAAAGACTCGTATACTCTTATTTTGTATTGAATGAATGAATGAATGAATGCACTTTTATTATTACTTATCTATGTAATTGAGTAATACGTAAGTTTATAATACCATGAATAAATCATAAATATCGATTATACTTAGTAATATATAAATTTATATTTTTTTATTTATTTATTAAACTCTTTATTTGTATACCACAACATTTAAAATGTAACAAAAACAGAAACATCGAAAGAAGTAGTAATACAAAAGGCGGCCTTATCGCTTAATAGCGATCTCTGCCAGGCAACCTTAGAATTAGGAAAAAAAAAAGAAGAGGAGAATAGACTGCTGGTGGTACAAATATTAAAATACATACATGCAAATAACTACATGCCAATACATAAACTAGTGTGCACAAATAGATAAAAAGTAAATAATATAATAAATAAATAAATATAAAAATAAACTAATATATATAATAACAACACTTACATAATTAAATACTTTAACATACAATAAATGAGTAAGTACATATATACATACTATTAAAAGTCGTTAACAATATAATGGGCCTTAACTGCTCTTTTAAATATCGCCAGTGATTTGGATCGTCGTATGCTCAATGGAAGCGCATTCCACAATTCCACAGCTCGTACGCTAAACGAACGCTTATAAAATTTTGTCTTATGATAAGGCATACACAGCGTCAGCGCACGGCACGATCTTACACCAGATTGCTCACCAAGAAAAGTGAACTTCTCTTTTAAATACGAGGGAGTATTTAGATGAAATAACACACAGTACAGAAGAGAAAGTACATGCATATCCCGGCGACGACGAATAGGAAGCCACTTGAGTTTTTGTCGAAATACGGAAACATGGTCATATTTGCGAAGGCCAAATATGAACCGAATAGCCAGATTTTGAAGACGCTCAAGTTTATTAAGCTGATCCTCGGTCAGATTAAGAAAGCTTGCATCCGCATAATCGAGAATAGATAGAAAAAGAGAATGTGCTAGCATAACTTTGGTCGGAATTGGAAGAAATGATTGCAGCCTTCGCAACGAGCTCATCGCCACAAACACTTTCTGACTCAGCTCTTTGACATGCACTGTCCATGACAATTCCCGGTCGAGGAATACACCAAGATCTTTCACAGAGTCACAAAAAGGAATAGCGATGCCATTATAAATAACAGAAGGAATGCTCAGCCAATCAACCCTCGCGATCATTCCTGAGCTACCAATAACGATAGCTTTTGATTTTGCAGGATTGACCTTTAGCCCATATTGCCTGCTCCACTCAGAAATTGCAGCCATATCATTATTTATAGCTGCAATAGCAGAACCAAGATTTTGAAGGGTAGATGAGCGATATATTTGGATATCATCTGCATACATGTGATAGAGAGAAGAGATGTTTTGAGTAATAGAGTTAATGAAAATAGAAAAAAGTAAAGGAGATAACACGCCACCCTGAGGTACCCCAGCCGCTACATCACACCAAGACGAAAAGGACTCGTCAATCTGAATTTATTTTTGTAGTTATTATGTTATTATTATTATTATTATGTAGTATGAATGAATGAATATTGAATTTAGTTGTTAATCTAAAAAAAATATTCAGTATCGCTAAGCCTTAAATGAGGGGTTTGCTACTGTCCGCTGAGGAGTTCTGTCCTCTATCTCTAACCAAAGTTTGGGCAAAATAAACACATATTATGACATCTATAGTACAAAAATAATTATTTAAATCGGTTATAATTTGTCGGAGTTATGGTGTAATATCGTCAAACACTCATCCTCTCTCCCAAAGGTGTATAATGTCGAGATAAAAAGTATCCTATATTACTTCTTACACTTCGAAGAATATGTGTACAAAGTTTCATGAGGATCTGTTCAGTTATTTTTTGCGTGAAAGCGTAACAAACAGCAGGTACTATTCATGTTTTCCTTGTGCTTTTCCTATTGTGTGTTGAAATAAAGTTTTTCTATTCTATTGCACGCCTCATAAGCGAAGCGTTGAGGTTGTGCTCTACTCTCGACATTTCAAAAAAAGCAGTTATCTCGAAACTGAAATTGATTTTTTGTTATTTATATTGCATTTACAGGTTAATTTAAGTACACTAATATCAAGTCAAATAATTTGTCAGGCACATAAAATACATTTCAATTTTTTGTTTAACATAGTAAATAATAACATTAAACATAATCTTTTCTGGACGTCCGTGTATGGACGGGTGTATGTGGCAACAAAATTGGTCGAAAAAATGATCGTATCGGAATTTTTTTTTTTTAATTATCTAAAGTAACACACGACATAATTTCTTAGTTAATATGAGCGTTCAATTCACTGTCGTTAAATTTCCATGTAATTATTGTAGCTAATATTAATTGTAACTTTCAATGTGCAATCATTATGATATTACCGTGTCTTGTTTACAAATGAATAATAATTAATATGAAAAAAAAAAATTGTAATGAGCATTGAAAGTTTCAGTTAAAAAAAAATCAATTTTGTTGTGAAAAAAATGAGATTATGAGGCGTGCACTTTTGGATTTTCCAATTTTTTTCTTTTATTTTACACCAAACACAGGAAATAAAAAAGAGCGTTAAGGTAGAAGGTATAATTTGGTTAAGTTATGTTTAAGTTCATTCAAAGATAATTGTTTCTAGAGGCCACCCTTGAGTTTTTTTTTTTATTGTAACAATTGTCGGACCGAGATAACCTGACCATCTTCATCATTACATCAACCGTTTGACATCCACTGCTTGACAGTTCAAAAGGCAGTTCAGGCAGTTTCAAAAGCCACGGTTCTGGACCGCTTCTTTCACCAGTTTTTTTTTATTTCTTTCCACTACGAGTTAACCCTTGGCTGCAGACTTACCTGGTGGTAAGTGATAATGCAGTCTAAGATGGTAGCGGGATAACCTGTTAGGGAGTACACATGGTATTTAATTAATTAAAACTAACATAACTCAGAAAAGCTCTAGGTGCGTGCCGGAGCTCGGCTATACCGAAAGAGAAGTCGAAGTTCTAACCACTAGGTTATCACCGTTAAATATTCAAAAAACTGTACCTTGACTCAATTTGATCTATACGTCCGCTGAGTGTGAATGCTCCTTTATAAGCGAAAGTATCAATCTGCTGAAGGAAACCTTGTATAATGTACATTTACCGTGCAATTGCATTACGTCGGTAAAATTGGGTTTGACAGTAAATTCGTTATTTTCTGCTACCTTTCTCATGAATTTTCTTCAATTACAATGTTTACCTATCTTATTTATGCGGTATGCTTTTAACTTAATACCTAATTTCAGTAGGACTATTGATTAAAAGTGATTTCTCATCGATTTAACTCTATTTCACTACTAACGCCTACTTCTATCCAATAACAACCAAATAGCTAACCATGTCTGGCTTGCCCGGAGATTCCAGCCTATGGCCTTGTAATCCTTAGTCGGGCATGTTTAGAAGGTTACGCGATCAACGAATATTTCATTAACAGCTCAATTCGAGCTATGACCTCATAGTCCTCAGCCGAACTATTAGGCCCACCTAAACCAACTAAACCAGTAAATTACAGGGAATTTTCTTATCAAGATCCATCATATATCATGTCACAGAAGATGCCCATCCACATTTTGACGACCTCCCTGGTGAACGGTGAGCGCTGTGAATTTAAGTAGGAGCTCCCGGGTTTATTATATTATTGTGCGATTTTATGTATGTAAACATATGTATGGTTTTTTTTTGGAATCTTTTTTTAAGGGCTTTTAAAGAATATGTATGTTATTGTAGTAAATTTATATTTGTGTGTATGTCCATATATATGTGTTATCCACATTATTTTTCTTTTCGATTGATATAACATTTATTAATTATAGTTTTTTTTTTTGTCAAAATAAGTAAGTTTATTTACATCAAACATCGTCCTTCCTTCACGTCCTAACAAAGCAACGAACTTCTTAAACGCGGGTAACACCGCGGGGCGCAGCTAGTTATACATATGGTAATGTAGTTCACTTAATTGCAAAGGGTAGGTAGGTTAGTTGCAGTTAGGTTATGGGAACAAGATGAAGTTTTTAATGAAAACCACTCGGCGCTGTCGGCTGGCAACCGTCGGTCTTAATTCAGTTTGCGCGTAGTACATTGTATCGACACTTAGTAATGAGTTTCACTTCCTAATTAAAAAGAAAATTCAATAAAAACTACCCGTTCCCATATGAAAAAATATATTCTACGATATATTTATTAAAATCAAGAATTTATTAGCTTTATAAAATAGTAGAATATACAACAAGTGGTAACATTGAATCTTGCATTCGGCGTCTTTACAACGAGCGTGCGCGAAAAATTAACAATGTTTTTAAGTATGGAACAATAGCGCTGTAGTCTATGCACTTACAAAAGTACACGGGTACTTATGGAAGTGGCCAGTAATAGACCGTAGTCTACCTGGCGATAATAATATAGGGTTTGGTAGTATTGTGTACAGAAGTGTTAACAAGATTCTTTAAAAAGGCAGTGAAGAGAGCTAAGGTATTTTATTCAGATGAAGCTATTCCAGGATAACCATCGCCGAAACAAAACGTAGCAGGCATCCTCATCAACGTCATCATCAGAAACTTTTTTAGAGGTTAGACTCACCACGCTGCTCCAATGTGGGTTTGTGGGTTTTAACGACTAATATCACAATTAAGTGATAATAACCGCGATCGAAGTGTAACATGCTTTTCCATTCCTTGCTGGTGCTGAAAATTGATTACATAAAATACACAGTAGCTAACAATTCTTAGCCTGAACTTTTAGTCGAATCCAGGACCACGCGATTCACAGTTGAACATGCTAACCACTAAGCCAACGAGGCAGCTACGTTAGTATAACGCCTTAAACCTACCTTAAGTAAAAGTGTGATTGGGATCATCATCATGAACCCAATTTCGGCCTGACATGGCACAGGTCTCTTCTCAGAATGAGAAGGGTTTATTGGGATTATATGGGATTGGTAGATTTATTTTCGCTTAAATCCAAAACGCACATACATTCGAAAAGTAAGAGATGCGTGCGGGGGTTGAAACACGGTCCCCCTGAAAGAAAAACCGAAGCCTTACCCACAAGGCTATCATCGTTACTTTGTAGTAGGCAGTGTCGTGCACTTCATACATACACAAACGCACTGTCCTTAATTATTGTATAACTTATAGAGGGGATTTTTTATTACACGCTTTTTATTAGCTTCACGCTTTGTATGTTTGTTTGTAACCGACTTCTTTGGGCGCGATTTTGACCCACTTTAAACGGTCAGATTTCTTTCAAACTTTGTAGACATATCGAGGACCGATGACAATACACTAATCTGAAAAGATTATTCCAATTTTCACTATAAAAAATAAGATTTTTTACTAATTGCTGCAGCGCCATCTAGACCCGAATGTAAAAAACCTATGGCGTTCGCGTAACTAACAAATTCCACAGAAAACATTAAGCTACTAGATGGTAGAGGGCGTTAACTGTTACTTTTTAATGGCCTGTTTTGAATAATAATTAGAACTTGCATTTCGAGAGACGGGCACACTGAATAAAAAAAAAATATTTTATCTATATTTTATCTCTTTAATGGTGGATGGGTTACCGATTAATTTTGCTCTAATAACAATAATAGATCAAGAAAAACTAAAACGCTATTATGAATAAACTAAAAGAAAGAAATTAGTTTAGTTTTTTATACCAAGCGTGTTTTTTTAGTTTGTTTGAACTATTTAATTATTTTATGCTATCTTCCTTCTGGTCCCCATAACCTGGTCAAAAACCCTGTGTACGCCTCTGGTAGTAGGCAAGATTATTGTTTTCAAGTTCTTACAAATATTTGGAGCCTGTAAATCAAAAAGTTCGCACCCGTAAAACCTAGTAACTTTCGCTCTTGATGATACAAAACATAGCACGTATACACACCATCTTCGCTTCCCATTGCACTCCAGGCTCGCACGCCGATCGCTCGCGCCGTGAATTTCATTTCGTGACATCGTAGTATCCCATATTCCTCGTAATATTGTGAAACGCATTGGTATTGCGTGCTGTAAAGTGACAATATGACTGAAAACGACGATAAGGGACTTCAGGTGAGTGTTTTTTTAAAATCGAAATAGGGATGCTAACCGTTATATTACTTTTTAGCTCGTAAGACTAAAGGAAGGAGTTGTTAGATACGTGTATATGTACACAGTTTATGCAAAAAAATAATTATGAATTATTTAATTTAATATATAATAACATCGTCGTCAACATATAAACCCATTACCAGTCAATGAGAAGGGTTTACTAAACCACGCTGACCCAGTGTGGAATGGTGGACTCCACACACATTTGAGAATATTATGGAGAATTCTCAGGCATGCAGGTTTTGCGATGTTGGCCTACGTCGAAGCAAGTGATATTTTAAATCTTAAACTACACATTACTTAGAAAAGTTAGAGGTGCGTGCTGGGATTGAAACTCAGCCCCCTGAAAGTGTAACCGAAGTTCTATCCACTAGTTACGTGCGTTTTTAATTTATACAATTAAATATAACTTGCTTTCACGGTGAAGGACAACATTTTGAGGAAACCAGCATGTCTGAGAGTTCTCGATAATGTTCTCAAAGGTGTGTGAAGTTTACCAACCCGCAATTGGCCAGCGCGAAACCCATAGAGATAAAATAAATAAAGAAGAATGGACCGGCTTTTATTAATTTTTGTTTTCTTTTTATAAATCGTTGTTGATTGGCTTGGGTAGGTACCATGTCACTATTTTCCGATATCGATTCCAATTTTGATCCTATTTTGTGCAACACCTTGGTATATCTTACCTCAAATCTGATTCTTTGAAATATTTCTAATATATTATATACCTAAAGACTATACGAGACTATATTAGGCACTTTTGAAACGTCAAGTCTATAATGCTATCTGAAAACAGTGTCTGTTGACAATGTTAAATGGATTTTTATTAACCTGTTTAAATATGTTTAGCTTAATTTATGATCTTAGTTATTACGCTGTTATTGACAAAAATATACATAAACTAGCTGCGCGCCACGGTTTACCCGCGGCGAATAGATCGAATCGTTGCTATATTAGGACACGAAGGAAAAATTATATTTTTTGTGCAAATATGAATGTTACTTTAAACCCTTAAGAGTTTGATGTTTTCCTAGGCCAAAAGTAGCCTATGTTACCCGCCTTGTCAACTAACTCTTTCAAAGAAGTCCAAACTCGAAGTCCACTGCTGGACATATGTCTTTTGCAGGGAGTTCCAAAATCCACTGTTACAGGTTAGTCCGCTACCATCTTAGCCTGCATCATCATGGTTATATAGTTAGATATTATAAGTCAGTTCAAATACAAGTCTCCGCCCACAGTCACTTTCGTGTGGATTTTTTGGCTTCCTGCGAAACTACTTAAGCACGCAATAATCTATGTACGTGTCGAGTATCATACCAATCCGTTTATCCGTTTTAGTTCTGAAGTAATTGAGTTACCAATAATAAACATCCATTTGAATAATATAAGTCTGATAAAAATGAAAAATGTACGTCTTAATGTAAATTTTAAACCCTGATTAACTAATACTCGACGCTCCATTAAAACGAATGTTTAGTTTTATTTTTGTAACGGGGTTAGACTAGTTCGGTTATATTTAACTGGTCGGTAGAACAGTTTTGACGTTGTCGGCGGCAAAACAAAACCAGAGTTATGGCTAGTGCACGGACTGGGACGGAAGAGCAGAGTGTTTGATCAAATTCAAATTCCAATTCAAATTCTAAATTTCTTTATTCACAGGCACTTATGAAGCGTTCATACGTATATGTTTACATAATTGTAAGGGGATGGTGATAACTTCGTTCGCCAACTTAAACCTAAAGCTACAAGGGTTCCAAACGCGCCCTGGTCTAAGAAGAGTCCACAACAAACTTAGCCGGGTAATTTTTTTTTTTGTTATCACCATCAGTTAATTTATATTAAGCTATGAAGCTAGAGCAATTCTCACCCAACTTTTTTATCGTTTAAATAATCCTTAATATTATAATAGGATTTTTCCGTAAGATCTTTCATCAAACTCATCAATATCCTTTCAAAATTCATTTATTTCATATATTGTAGGCCTAATTTATAAGCACTTTTGAAACGTTTCGCAGTCCACTGCTGGAGTAAAGGCCTCTCCCAACGATAATGTTTATACGCACGCAGACGTTTATGTACGCCTGGTAGGCGGGTTGGTCATCACAGAAGATGGTTATAGTAACAGAAGACTTTTTTTTTAATCATCTGATAGGAGACCCGTAGCCTACAAACAGCAAATAAGTTATTTCTGTTCATTCTTCAACCGTTGCACTCTCGGGTCTGGTTTCTGGCTTTATAACCGTTACTTTATTAAGAATCTGTACAGCAGTCATACTTCAATAAAATTGACCTAGGTGCTTTTCAGATTTATAGTAGCACACACACATATACTTACACGTATAGCCCACCCACCTGTATTGCCGCAGCGTGGTGGGTCTACGCTCTAATACAGTATTTCCTACGGAGACGAGGCTTGTGGCCAGCAGTGGGATGTGCAGGCGATGACATACTGTGTGTATGTCATCGCCTGCACATCCCACTGCTGGCACTCGCACACATGCACATAAAAAATATTTACGGTCACTATCGTGGTTCTATCGTGGTTAAAAAAGGAATGCAATTTGTGGTTATGGCAGACCCACTTAAAGAAATGCGATTCATAACTTATACACGATTCTTTCTGTCCCATCTGTAAAAGCCATTTGTAAAGAGAGAGACAATTTAATAAAGTGCGCCTTCAAATCGTGATGCCTTTCGGGGTAAATTGCTACTGACATCCATTTCAGGGGAAAGTGGAAACTACGGAAAAAGTTCAGTGCGAATGTCCTTTGTATTTTATTCCCATACCATCCCAAACTACGAGATTGCATGAGCCTAATAAAATCTTACCCTTTTTTATTGAACTTCTTCTTTGTATCTACTTTTTCTTCAAGAATATATTTCTTGGCTTTAATAAACTAGCTTATATCTGATTTTGCAAAGAAGGAACATAACACTGGCTAGAATGTGACATACACGCGTACATATAAAATGTCAACCCCGATTCTACAACATAACGGTAAATTTTACAAAAAATATGAAAGTTTTATTTAATTGATAATTTATTATTATTTTTCAATGTAATAATAGACCGACAAAGCAGAGGGCTCACCTGATGGTATGTGGATGTAGCCTATAAACAGGGGAACACTTCATGGATCATGCTACAGGGCACGGGTCACCTCACACAATGAGAATGGGTTAATAGGCCATAGTCCACCACGCTGGCCCAGTGCGGATTAGTGTTAAAAAAAAACTAGTTAGCATCAAATAACCTACAACCAATATCAATTTTTGGAAGTGAGGTTTGTATGTGTCATACAAACCTCACTTCCAAAAATTAAAAATATTGACTAGTGCATGCCTAGAAAGTCGTCATAATGGAAAAAAGTTATAAAGTAAAGAAGTGGCCATGCGATCCGCTTAGCAACCGGCGCCATACTGTGTCCCGGACAGATGGTGAGAAATTGGCTACGGGCCATGTGGGTGCAGGAAACCAGGCACCCCACGGAAATCATACTACTGGAATATCCGTAAAGATGCAGCAGATCCAGAAGATAGGAACATGGAATGTCCGCGGATTACTACAACCAGGGAAACTTAAAGTTCTTGAAGATGAGATTTCTCGATGTGGTATAAATATATGTGGCATAAGTGAAACACACTGGAAGGGCAATGGTCATTTTCTCACTGAAACAAATGTTGTTTACTACTCTAGCAACGACGAAAACAGCAGAAACGGAGTAGCTTTTATCATACCAAAAAGTATAAAGACATCTGTGCTGGGATATGAACCTGTTAGCGACAGATTGGTGAGTATCAAACTGAAGGCAAAACCAGTAAACTTTAACATCATACAGGTTTATGCACCAACTAGCGCCGCATGTAATGAGGATATTGAGAGCTTCTATTCAGACTTGGAGTCCAGCATCTTAAAGGTTCCAAAACGGGAATTGCTCGTGATTATCGGGGACTTTAATGCAAAGATAGGTTCCGATTCACACCTTCTTAGCTCTTGTGTGGGAAAATATGGACTGGGGCAGCGTAATGAAAGGGGTGAGCGCCTCATGCAATTTGCAGCTGATAATAACCTGATGATTTCCAACAGTTTCTTTCAAAACCATCCACGAAGACTCTACACCTGGATATCACCCGACGGCAACTACCGAAATCAGATTGACTACATTATGATTAGGTCACGGTGGAAGACATCTATTAGGAACACTCACACACTACCAGGAGCTGACTGTGGATCGGATCATCAACTCCTGATTTCCAAAATCCAGCTTAAGCTAAGAGCGTCCAGAAAACCCGACCTACGAAGAAGGCTCGAAGTAAAAGACAGTTCAAGCTTTAAAGCAGTATTAAAACAAAGCATGGATCAGTGGGCGTCCATGAAGGATACTGAGTGTCCTGATAGAATGTGGGACCGGGTTAAAAATGTTATTACTAGCGCTGTTCAACTTACAACACCACCTATAATAGCACGTAAACGGCAACACTGGATGAGTGATAATACTCTGGCCCTTGTGGAAGAGAGACGAGATTTGAAGGCTAGAGGAGCTAATGTGAGGACATTGAACCAGAAGTCAGCGCAGATACAGATAGCATCCAGGCGAGATCATAATGCCTGGCTTCAAAACTTATGTGCTGAAGTTGAAGCCCATGCAGATAGACATGAGTGTAGAGACCTCCATCAGAAAATTCGATTTATAACTAAA
Organism: Pararge aegeria; assembly: GCF_905163445.1. NCBI lineage: Eukaryota > Metazoa > Arthropoda > Insecta > Lepidoptera > Nymphalidae > Pararge > Pararge aegeria. The sequence goes on from NC_053187.1 coordinate 18,745,393, forward strand.
TCTCTCACTTCAAAAACTTGGGTCATTGAGAACTCTCACGGTCAAACAGTGACGGAGATAGAAGCAATCTCGGAAACCTGGAGAAAATATTGTCAGTCACTGTTTGAGGACCCACAATCACGGTGTTTTGCTTCAACTGAGCCCGGTCGTGAAGAAATAGAGCCAGACATTCTTAAAGATGAAGTCAGAGCTGCAATAAAACACCTAAAGAATGGAAAATCTTTAGGCAGGGATGCAATCCCAATAGAGATAATCAAAGCATCCGGAGAATATGGCGTACAGATGTTCCACGTTCTTTGTAATAAGGTGTGGCAAACTGGATAAGGCCTCAAGACTGGGCTCATACTGTCTTTGTTCCACTTCATAAAAAGGGTTCAACAAAGTTGTGCAGTAATTATCGTCTAATTGCTCTTATACCACATGCAAGCAAAATTTTACTGCACATCCTCAACGAACGCCTAAAGTCCTACTTGTCCAAGGAAGTAGCTCCGGAACAAGCAGGATTTGTAAAAGGAAAAGGCACGAGGGAGCAAATCTTAATAGTTCGCCAAATAATTGAGAAGTCTCGCGAATTTAACAAAGCAACTTACATCTGCTTTGTAGATTTCTCAAAGGCATTTGATTCTGTCAAATGGCCTGTGCTCTGGAAGACTCTACTGGAAATGGGAACGCCGAAACACCTCGTACATCTACTTAGGCGTCTCTACGAAGATGGTACTGCATCTGTAAAGACAGATGACCAATTTTCGAACCACTTTCAACCTAAGGCTGGGGTTCGTCAAGGATGCATAATCTCGCCACTTCTGTTTAATATATACACAGAGCTTATTACGAGACGCACTCTAGAAAACTGGACAGATGGAGTTGTAATTGGTGGCCTAAAAATTTCCAACTTGCGCTACGCGGATGACACCACTCTATTCGCATCTAGTGCCCGCTACATAGAAAATCTCTTGCAAAAGATGGAAAGCATCAGTCTAGAATTTGGCCTGAAGATCAACCGCGCTAAAACCAAAATGATGATTGTCGACCGTATCAACAACAACACGCCGGAAGTAACACAAATTGCGAACTGTGATGTAGTTCAATCGTACATCTATTTAGGTGCGCAGATCTCCAATAATGGTGGCTGCATTGACGAGATCAAGAGACGAATGGCAATGTCTAGATCGGCTATGGACAAGTTGCAAAGGATATGGAGGAATCGTAATATAACGAAAGCCACAAAGATCCGGCTAGTTAAAGCACTGATATTCCCCATATTTTTCTACGCTTCGGAGACGTGGACCCTGAGGGAGACTGAGAAGAAAAGAATAGATGCTCTTGAGATGTGGTGCTGGAGGAGAATGTTGGGAGTGACCTGGAACATGTTCCGTACTAATGAATCAATTCTTGACGAACTCAGCATCAAACAGCGCCTTTCTTCTGCAGTTCAAGTGCGAATTCTTAGTTTCTTCGGTCACGTGTCCAGGCGTAATGACGTGTCCATTGAGCGACTTGTGGTTCAAGGTAAAGTAGAAGGTACCAGAGCACGCGGAAGATCACCGATGAGATGGACGGACCAAGTGAAGGCTACAATCGAGGCTCCTCTACATGAATGCGCAAGAAAGGCAACCGTTAGAGAAGAGTGGCGAAGTATTGTCAAGCGAGCCACAACACCGAGATGACGACCACGACCAGTCTGTCAAGACTGAAACGACTAAGAAGAAGAAGTGCATGCCTGTACATTTATAAATTTGTTGTATTCATCAAATTAAATGGAAATCTGTTTAGGTTCTCTGAGAGTGCAAGGAGGCGAAATAAAATTTGTTTTTCAAAACATTCATCTGCGCAGTTTGGCAAAAGTATTTTTAATATGGCACATAAGATTTACAATAAATTACCGGAGGAGCTGACTGATAAAAATCTTAGTACATAAAAGCTGAAACGTAAGTTGAAACAATATCTTACTGAAAAATGTTATTATTCCGTAGATGAGTACTTTGCTGGTACTTAAGGCCTAAATTAAATTCATTGTCATTATATAGCATCGGACATAAAATTGACATTGTAATTAATTAATTTATATTATAATTGACGTAATCTAATTATGAATGTTTTTAATTATTTTTAAGTTAAGATTTGCATGCCTCTAAATGGGCATTGTTCCGTATATTTTTATTAAACATCTATAATTTCACATGTTTTTTGCAAATAAATGATTATGATTATGACACAGGTATTTTGATGCTTTCTAGGAGTTCTTCACAACATGTATCATTTACAATGTAAGAAACGAAATAAACGATTTTTTTAGTGTTAGGACATAAGGTATGCCTGCAATGCAACCACTGGCAAACACGCCCTTCCAGTTGTGGGAATCGAACCAACAGCCTCACAAATTACAACCACCACGTCCTTCAGACCGGAACATAGCATTGCAACAATGCTGCTTTGCGTCAGAATAAGCATGGCAAAAGTTATTGCCCGGTCAAGCTCTGTCACTAAAAGCTATAATAAGCGGCCGAGTGGCGCAGTGGGCAGCTACCCTGATTTCTGAGTCGATTCCCAACAGTTTTCAGTATCTGGGTGTTTATCTGTATATTATTAGTATTTATGAGTATTTTATTCATAAAAAAATAGTACACATAATACAAGCTACGCTTACTTTGGGGCTGGATGGCGATGTGTGTCGTAATATATTTACTTAAAAAAAAAAAACTGCATTGGAATTGTGTGTTTTTACTTAGAAAGTCAGTCTTGCTACAGTTTTATAGGTTCAGATTATCCCTAATAGATATAGAGAAGGCGCGAAGTAAACAATAAAATTAGGGCCAATTACTATAAAATCAGCGTCAGTATTCATTATAGATCTGCGGCTTCGTTAGGCTATGTTGAAGATATATATATCGTACTAGCTCTTGCCCGCGACTTCGTCTGCGGTTCATTTTTTTTTTAAATTATTCAGTATCGCTAAGCCTTAAATGAGTACAGTAGTTATATATATGTATAACATGTGTCTGTCAATTAATTATAGACAAATACTTTGCAATAAAATAAAATTGCGACTATAATTAAAAATCTAAGCTATCCTATCTCTTAAGTTGGAGCAGACTGCTCACGGTGTGCCAATTAAATTTAAAATCGGTTAAGTAGTTTAGGAGTCCATCGCGGACAAACATCGTGACAGGAGATTTATATATATTAAGATTATTTCTAAGTATATACTTCTGCGTTGGTCTGTTGTTACCAGTTAGCATGTTTGGTAAGGTCACAAGGTCCTGCCATCGTGGATTCGATTCATCAGCTTAAAAGTACTTTACTAGTAATTCTTGGTAAAAACATGAAGTTAAGAGATGACTGTCTGCGAGAAAAGGGGATTGACAACGCAATTTTCTAACTTCGAGCTACGTATTTCTTCGCAGAAAAATTCTACACCTCATGTTTGTGGGCGCGACGTGGATAGACTTATTTTTTTCTATAAAGATAGACTAGATAATTAAAACATATAGTTAGTTATCTCGTGTCGCGCATTCATAAACTAAGTACATCGCAATCCGTACTCAAAAATGAAAACCGCTAGTTATGCCAAAGTAAATAGAGACTTCATGATTTAATGAGTTTATTGAAAGTCAAATGATATGATCATTTTGGTTTTTAAAAAGTATAACACCATTTCTGTTTCTTTTACACGACTGCAGAGTTATATTTTCAGGGTTCATGTATTTATTTGTAACTAAGCAACTACAAGTTAGCCCTTGAGTGCAATCTCACCTGGTGGTAAGTGATGATGCAGTCTAAGATGGTAGCGGGCTAACCGGTTAGGGAGTATGGTAGTCATACCCCTAATAGGTTTCTACGCGACATCGCACCGGAACACTAAATCGCTTAGCGGAACGTCTTTGTCAGTAAGGTGGTAACTAGCCACAGCCAAAGCAAACCAGCCGACCAGACCAGAGAAAATTAAGACATTATAAATTCCCAAATCGCCCCTGCCGGAAATCGAACCCGGGTCCTCATACCGAACTATTGGTCCTATTAACTTATGGGTCTCAGTTTCTTAATTCCATCATAACTTCTAAATGCGCGAACATATTTCGGTTTATGAGCTACTTTTAGAATCCTTATAATCCAATCCACATCAACAATCAATTTAAAAAACAAAAAAATTATATATACCAACTTTTTTCAAACCTTAAAATTCTAATAGTGTTGGACAGTGGTAATTTTTTAAAATTACATTCTTGTTTTTAATTGCTTTTTCTCATGGCCACACAGCCCGAAATACTTCGTCAACAAGTCTATACTCAGCTCAGGGGTAGAGTTGTTCTTGACAGAGCTTGTTCGGAGAAGTAATATCGCCATGCTTAATTTTGCCGCAATTTTGGCACATGAATTCAAATTCAAAATTCATTTATTTCAAGTAGGCCTAATATAAGCACTTTTGAAACGCCATGTCTGTCTGTGTGTAGTGACTCTACCACCGGTGTGGCTAAACACCTTCGCCTCAGGTGAATGGACACAGGGCGGCATGTTCAAGGACGTGGTGTTGTATGTCCTGCGAAGTGTTGCTTCGTTTGTAGGCGATAGTTTTGCACTTACAATGAGGGGGACCATCTGTTCTTCGTCAATAATTACTATTAAAAATTCTCTATACTGATGGATAAATCCATTTATAAAGAATTTTCACAAAACGGTAGGAGAATAGAATAGAATAGAAGTCTTTTTTTTTTTTTTCTTTTCAAAAATTTTATCTTTAGCCTCATTCTACGTTTGTAGAGAGAACAACACTAACAAGAGGTATTTAGTACATTGAAAATAACTACGATTTACTAGGGAAATAATAATAACAAACTAAAATTAATAGTTACAATAAATATAAGAAGTCTTTTTTGCACATGCAAATAGAAAGCTAGGTTAATAAAACAAACGACAATACAAAATAAATGTGCAAAGGCTAGCAGTGATCTCCTCCAGACAACCTTTGCTTGTAGAACTGTTGGTTTGGTAGTATATTAGGTACATAAAACGGGATAGTGCAATAACCAAAATTATTAATTATATACAGTACATATACTATACATACGAATACTGCATATATATAGTTAAAATATTTACATATCTATACAAACTTGAATACATACATTTAAACGTCACAGAAACACAAAGATAAATCAAACTCTGCAATTTTCTTTTGCACAACTTTTATTGACTTCTACGATAACAATATGAAGTTCGGTTTCAAAGTCCTTTCTGTAAGCAATACGTAAACAATTCAACTTGTATTGCAATGAAAATTCGGAATTTTTATTACGCTCCTTTCCTCCTTTTTATTGGAAACTAGCTGAAGCGTGATAGCCCAGTGGGCAGGCACTTCGACTTCACTTTCGAACGGCCGAGTGTGAATCCCAGCACGCACCTCTAGCTTTTCAAAGATTTGTGCGTTTTAACCAATTAAAGTATCACTAGCTTCAACGGTGAAGGAAAACTAAAGAATTGTCCATAACATTCTCAAAAGGTGCTTGGAGTCCACCAATCCGCACTGGTTCAGCGTGGTGGACTATGGGCTTAACCCCTTCTTATTGTGGGAGGAGAACTGCGCCCTGAAGTGCAATGGGTTGATAATGCATTAAAATGGCATAAAATGTGAAAATCCACCTCTGTTGCCAGTTATATGAAATTGTTAGGGTAGGGGCGTCTAACAAAGCCAACAAGAGGGACATGCCGTGATGGTTTCCAGTTTGGGTATTTCCAAACCATAACCTTCATCAAAGCTTTTCCCACGCAAAAAAAAAGGGTAGGCAACGCTTTTATGCATGTATGAAGTGCACACCACTGGTAACTAGCCCCGGCCGAAGCCTTCCACCAGACCAAAACAATTTTATTAAGTACCGTTTTGTGAAAACGCTACTCTATTGCGAGTCTACATCGTCAAAGTCAAATACTTCTTTATTCAAATAGGCACATAGATGGCACTTTTGATGCGTACATTATATTATGTAAAATATGACATAGGAGTGAGTTGATGGCGATAAATAAATTCGTCAACTTAAAACTAAAGCTACGAGGGTCCCAAACGCGCCCTGGTCTAAGACGTCATTTCGAGGGCCCAATAATTTTAGGCCGGCAACTTCCGATGTCACGTCGCAAGTTACGTCGTAGAAATACCTAGCTAGCTATAATTTGTTGTTTTGCGATGAACTCGACCCATCAACCTACCAACCCACTCAATTGGCCTCTAGGACAATAGCTGTTCCTGTAAACAGGACATACGCAGTGTTATTATAGAGATGTTCTAAATCTAGATCTGTACTAATAATAAAGCTGATGAGTTATTTTTTGTTTTTTGTTTGCTCAATGAAGATAAATTACTCGTATCATACGTGTAAATGGGTATATAGTGAGTCAAGTAGCCCGCCAACGAGTGGGTGGTGCGTAAAGGAGTACCCCCTCCCTCGCGTCATCTGCAATAGCTTTGCTTGCACGCCGGTACTTTCAATGAGTATACAAAGAAGTAGATTCACTAGATAATGAAACTAGCTTTTGCCCGCCGTTTCGCTCCCGTTAAGTTCAATTTTTGATTTGGTAAATTTCAAATACAAAGGTTTAATAAAAGTTTTGCTGCTCATAGAAAAATATGAACGTAAATTACTTAAAAAATAAGAAACTTTCAATTACATGATGATGGTGAGTTTCATCCCCTATTCGAATTGGAATTTTGGAATTGGAATTTTAAAATTTGTGAAAAACGTATTCTTTATTTTTAATCGAAAACCTAAAATCAAAGTTTCATGGATGTAACTTGAAAAATAAATTGGTAAATGAAGGATTTTATACAAACTCTCATCCCCCATTTAACCCTCTTAGGGTTGGAATTTTCAAATATCCTTTCGTAACGGATGCCTACGTTGTAATAACTATCTGTGTGCAAAATTTCAGCCCGATCCGTCAAGTGGTTAGAGCTGTGCGTTGATAGATCAGTCAGTCAGTCAGTCAGTCATCTTTGCCTTTTATATATTGATGAAATGAAATCAAAATTCATTTATTTTAAGTAGGCCTAGTTTATAAGTACATTTGAAACGTCAAGTCAGTCCGTTTGTAGTGACTCTACCACCGGAGAAACTCAGCAGATTGCTCTTATTTACTTATGACATATATGCTACGGTTGTGCCTACTCGAAGACATACATTTTGAGTTTATTATTTATATCGTAAGATGGTATCATATAGTATTATCGTAAGATGGTGCTGCATTCAGTTCCACTAGTAACTATGTGTGTACATTGCAATCGTTGTTTTGTCTGCTACCAATGATTTAATATGTTACTACGTTGTTGTTATGGTCTTTGGAACCAGTACAGTCGTTTTATTACCATCTTGTCAGTTTGTAAACAAATACGCTCTGCTCCGGGTACTTGTGCCAATAATAAATGAGAACTCAATAAAAAAGTTAAATGACTTTACCTAAGCTTCAATACAAAATTAAAAGTAGATATGCTGTCAGGCGTCAAAAGATGTAGTATCTGACCTAGGATTTAGGAAACTATTTTTGTAAGTTTGCCAGTGAGTAAGCCAATGGGTGCTTAGCGTTCGAAAAACCACAGAGTCAATCATTATAAACATCATATTATTGCAATGAGCTCGAACTCGGCCCCCGAAAGTGAATTCGATGTGTTAACCACTGTTCTATTACCGCTCAGAGTTCATACTAATAGTTTGAATGCGAAAGTGTGTTTATATGTATTTTCGTCGTTACTTTTCACCCTAATTACAACGCAAGCAACCAATCAACTTGAATGATCGAATGAATGTATGAATGAATGAATGAATGAATGAATGAATAAATACACTTTATTGTAGACCAAAGATAAAAGTAGTTACAAAGATATAAAGAAATTGGAGCAAGAGGATACAATTTGGTGTCCGAATCACTACATAGCGATCTCTTCCAGGCAGTCAAAGGCGTAAAACATAGGTATGAGTCAATTAAGATGTAACAATTACTCCAATATATAAATATATATTGATTTATTTGTCGCGTTAGTTTGAAGGGCGGGGGTTTTTATTCGAGGAAAACAAACGGTTCCTACGGCATTTGTAAAAAAATAATCCTGTAATAAATGCGGAAGTAGAACGTGTAACGTAACACATCTCATCAATCTTATTTTAGGTAACAAAACTATATGTTATAAGTTAAATAACAAAAAATTTAAATAGCTCTAGATACTAAGCTTCTTTCTTCATTCATGTGTTTGTTCTTTTTTTTGTCTCGTTTTTCTGAGTGGTGTACAAATAAAGAGTATAAATAAATAAATAAATAATAAGCTTATAGTTAAGTCGGACTCATTATATTTAGACCATGAAATGAATGAATGAATGAATATACTTTTATTGCACACCACAAAAAGCACATAAAAAATATATGTATGGTAATGGTTTATGCTAAGAATATGTATGGTATCGCATACCTATTATATCTTTGATCGAAGCTATTTAGTTATGTTAGGTGCATGGAAAACATTATTATTCATATACTATAATTAACTTATACTCGTAATAATTATTGTAAACTGATATCTTCCACACACAAGAGTGTTAAACTCAGCAGTTTACAAAGTACATTATGATATGATAATTAATAGTGAAAACTTTATTGACTTGTGTAAGATCTATAATTAAGTTTATCCATTGTAGAAATTTATTTATAGCTGTTTGTTTTCCAAAAAAAAAAAAAAAGGACTTGGTAGCCTTGCTCGATTATTGCGCTGATATTATTGCCAAACATTAGTATAAATATAGAGCTATTAGTCACAGATTATAGACTTATTGGTCACAGACGCGATAGTAACATAATCAATGTCAAAGACCCACAATTTTTTAGCACTACGATGTCTAGTATACTTTAGTTATCATCTTTATATTAACACGTGAAGCAAAAACTTTGTACTCTTTTGTACGAAAATTGGGCGAACGGACGAATATGGAATTTCCCATACTTATAGTTTATGTAGAGAATAAGATCAGAATACTAATATTTATTTTAAAATTATGCGTAATAAAGACTTTAAATCAAAAACTAAACTTTTCACACACTAAATTTAACAATGATAAACTTATTGAACTTTCGACGGCCGATTGGCGCAGAGGGCAGCGACCCTGCTTTCCGAGTCCAAGGTCGCGGTTTCGATTTCCACTACTGGAAAATGTTTCTGTGCACATGGATGTTTTACAGTGTCTGGGTGTTTTTTCTATATTTTATAAGTATTTATGGATATTGTTCATAAAAAAAATTCATCAGTTATCTTAGTACCCATAACACAAGCTACGCTTACTTTGGGGAAAGATGGCGATGTGTGTATTGTCGTAGTGTGTTTATATTATTTAAATTAATTGTGGTCGAACCTGTGGGCGACCATTGCCGTCTTTATCTAGTAATACTTAGGCATTTGTCAAAGTCAAAGTCAAAGTCAAAGTCAAAAATATCTTTATTCAAGTAGGCCCACAGGTGGCACTTTTGATGCGTACATAAGAACCACACGGTAGTGAGATGATGGCGATAACCACATTCGTAAACTTAAAACTAAAGCTACGAGGGTTCCAAACGCGTCCTGGTCTAAGAAGAAGCCCACAAAAAACTTAGCCGGGTGTTTTTTTTTTTTTTTTGTTATCACCATCTCACAATGTCATTTTAAATTATTAGAAGAGCAACCTGGTTAGAGCAATAATTTACACAATTTGTCGCTTGACATAAAGCAAGAAAGTGTCAAAACTTACGTTTAAGCTTTCTTCCACTTGTATGAAGGTGGTGGTACTCTAGTTTGTATCATATGAACCTACTACTGCAATGATTAGTTCTGCCGTTAAGCAGTATTACTATGCTCCAGTCTGAACCGGCGATAGAGTCACTACACACAGATAGACTTGACGTTTCAAAAGTACTTATATAACTATCTAGTATATATTACTACTTACCTACCTCCTATTTTATATAGTTATTTCAAAAAAAAAATAATTTGATTTTGATTTCTGTTTGAATTTTGAATGGAATGAATGCCGGTGTCTTAACAGTGCGGCAATTTATAGGATGTATTCCTTGCTTGCCCTGGGAAGTGTTGCTGTAAGACGATGGTTTTTCACTTACCATCAGGTGAGCCATCTGATCCGTCTGATTAATATTAAAAATAATCCACCCTAACGTCAATCTGTTTGTTTGTTCCTTTGCACGGGTAATTGGTTGCCTAAAGCGCGTATAATTCGTTGACATTTAGTTTCTGACATTTTTCATGCCATTGGGTTTTATATGCGTGAAATTGCGTAGGTACCTAGTTGGAATATCCAAATCTGCCAATAGGTAGGTGCAAGTTTTATTGCCCAACACTAGTTACTACCCGAGACTCCGTCCCAAAATCTCAGTATCATATCAACCAGAGGCGTGCACTGGGTTTCTTATCAGGGTATGCATACAGCGGGAAAATTGCGTAAAACAGCAAAATTCCTCCTCCTGTACAAGTTATATACCAATTTTAGGGTAGGCAGTGCTTTTGTGCATGTATGAAGTGCACGCCACTGATATCAACACATGACCAGCCCGTTACAGGGCACGGTCTCCTCCCACAATGAGAAGAGTTTGGGTTGTAGTTCACCACGCTAGCCCAGAGCGGATTGGTGGACTCCACTCGCCCTTAAAAACATTACGGAGAACTATGCAATCCTTCTTTGTATTTCCTTCTTTGGTTGATTTTCAAAGAATACGTGCTGGCTCAGATACCATATTCGTTGGCTAACTCAATTTTTCTGCTTTCTAAGATGACATCTTGGCTTTTGCCATTCAGTAGTAGACGACCTCCCTGGTGCAACGGTGAGCGCTGTGAATTAAAATATGAGGTCTCGGGTTTGATTCCCCGCAAGGGCAATTTGAGAATTTACAATTTCTGTATTTTCTCTGGTCTGGCCTGGCGGGAAGATTTGGCCGCGGCCAGTTACCACCCGAACGACAAAGCGTTTTAGTGCTTCTGCGATATTGCCTAGAAACCGATTAGGGGTATGGCTACCATACTCTTTAACAGGTTAGCCCGCTACCATCTTAGACTGCATAATAACTTACCACAAATTGTACCTTAGTTTTTTGGGGTTTATACTCATTTTACTAATGAAGAACTAGGCAATGCTTTAATAAGTACACGACATACATCCATTGCTCTCCAATAGTTATCACCTAAGTGTTGGTGAAACGTTTTTGTTCTAAGGACTAAATCATTAGGCATTCGATTTAGGCGATTCCTAGGTTTAGTGAAAACAGTCATTAGTGTTAACACTACGTTGCTCCCCTAAGTTCTGCCTGTGATAGATTAGAATACTCCCTTAGCGCAGTGGAGAGCGCTGTCGTCTATTAAGTGGGAGGTCCCGGGCTCATAGCCAGCAAGGAAATTTAGAAATGGATAATTTCTTAATTTTCTCTTGTCGAGAACATAATGGGAGGCTAATTACAAAAAAGTGCCGCAAATGGATTTAGCGTTCACGATGCTGCGTAGAGCCCTAAAAGGGTTTAACATAACTGTCATACCCTTAACAACCAACATAGATTGCATCATCACTTATCACCGGGTGACATTGCAGCCAAGAGCTAGCTGGTAGTGTATACCTATATCTATATATATGGCCCATCTGATAGTACCTAAGTAGGAAAACATCGATCGCCTAAAAACAGAGTAATATTTCGCAGAGCATGCAAGGTACAAATCCTACAAACTGTCGTCCTAAGTCTATCAACCTTAGGCGTGAAGATAAAGTCAAATATATCTCTATCTTTATATTACCTATATCCCTATCCCTATCCCTACCCCTACTCATATTATAAATGTGAATGTAAGTTTGTTTGTTACGCTTTCACGCAGATACTCCTTAACCGATCCTCATGAAACTTTGTAAACATATTCTTGGAAGTGTTAGAAGTAATATAGGATACTAAATTTTTATCCCGACATTAAGCTCAGTTCCTTTGGGAGAGGGGAAGAAAGTGTTTGACGATTTTACACCATAACTCAGACAAATTATAACTGATATGAAATAATTATTTTTGTACTATAGAGGTTATAATATGTGTTTAATTTTGCCCAAACTTTGTGAAGATCTGATGAATGTGATTGGAGATAGAGGACAGCGGACTCCTCAGCGGCCAGCAGCAAACCCCTTATTTAAGGCTTAGCGATACTGAATACTTTAATTTTTTTTAGAACTACAACTAAATTGAATGCCACATCAAAAAACAAAATCAAACACAGACGAAGTCGCAGGCAACAGCTAGTTTCTTTATAATTCAGATAGGCACAAAGATGGCACTTTTGATGCGTACGTTACATGTAAAATACAAAAGAGAATTGAGTTGATGGCGATAACTAAATTCGTCAACTTAAAACTAAAGCTACGTTCCAAACGCGGTCTGGTCTAAGAAGAAGCCCACCTCACATTGCTATTTAAAACTATATAAGAAGCAACCTGTTTAGAGCAATAATTTACACCCAAGCTTTTTCATCGTTGACGCAGTCCTTTATACTATAATAGAACTTTTCTATAAGCTTACTTTTTTATTAGAATACTTTATTGTACAAATTAAGAAACAATACAAAAAACACACGAGAAAAGAAAAAATTAAACTATAAGCAATTTAAAAAAAAAAGAAAAAAAATAGTTAAATACAGTTGTGTGCAAAGGCGGTCTTATTGCAAAATCAATTTCTTCCAGACAACCCTTGAATACAAACTTTGAACTTTTTAAGAGTAGTTTAAATACCCTTCAGACCTGAACACAACTTGGCGGCAGAAATAAGAATGGCGGTAGTACTTTCCCCGAGAAGCTGTGTAACAAAAGCTTTACTAATAAAAACTGTTACTAACTCGCTACAATATACTTTAAGAAAGAATTAGGTACCTACTTAAATGGCACACTGTGTGTGTGTGTGTCTGAAGCCTAATTTTTCATTGACAGACCAAAGTGATACTTGCATTGTGTATCTTATGACACTAGCCCGAAGGTACATAATCGAGTGATGTCGAGCGACACAATTGTGGCTCGTTATAAAACTAAATTCGTACCACTATTGGCGATATGTCAAAACGTTTTAATTTGTCTGAGTCGTAACCTAAACACTAGTCGTAACTGGCCAACGCAAATTGGGTTATGATGTGAGCAAATAACACAGCAGAAGTACATGAAGGTATTGTAAAACTCTCTGGTCCAGTGTTGAACTCTGATGTTTTATCGATAGAAAGAAAGATATTTTATATTTGCCCACATAATTGCTAACAATTGTATACAAAATTATAACTAACAAAAATACGAACATTTATATGTGGACAAATAGGGTTCCGCCGCAGCACGAAGCCGCCGCTGCGACGCTGGTTTCCAGGGGGAACCAGCCCTGTGTGCTCACAGACGTGCTAGCGACTGCATCATCCATGCCGAAACCTTAAACATAATAAAAATAATAATAAAATACGGTACGAAGTATAAAATTTACGAAGCTAAACTTAGAAGCTAACGACCAAGTCAGCCAGTGTCCATGGTAACGTTAGATTCGCTCTGTACAATCCATCAGAATATGGGTAATTGGGAAGTCCAGGATTCGTTGGGAATTTATATTTTCTGCAGTTTCATTGATTTGGTGTGGGTGGTGTCTAGTTACCGACAAACACTGATTTAGCGTAACGATACGATGACGCGCAAAAATTGATTGAAATATATATATGGACTAGTAAAATACTATAAACTATGACAATTTTCAAATCCACGATGGCCGCCACCACGAAATGGCGAATTACATTTTATTTACGACAATATGGGTATCAAATGAAAGTGCTTGACTAGTAGAATAATGAATAGTGTAACGAAAGTCGGGGTTATTTTTTTAATTTTTAAGTTATATATTGTTACCAATAGAACATAAATACTAAATAGTCATTTATTTTCGTAACCTGAGTACGTATAGTCTATCTTTCTTACTTACTTATAATGTAAACAATATTTGTGTTACATATTAGTGTAAAATATTTTCTAATTGTTAAGAATAACTTTTTATTGTTTGTTTTTTTAATTGCACTTTTTTTACATTTTTAAACATGCGGTCACACTCTCAAGTTACAATGTCAAGTGGACTGATTACTTAATAACTAGGGTTATCACATGGAGAAATTGCCCCAAGCAATAACATATAAATTAAAATTGAAAAAAACCCACGCCTTTCAATATACAAAACAGCGAGCAATTAGCGACTGAGTGATCTTAACTAGGTATACCTACTAATAATATAAGGAAATATTGTTTTGTTGTTTGTACCCAGTAGGCTCCGCAATGACTCCGAGCCATTTCTTTGCTAAAAAAGCTAAACTATCACGAAGTAAAATTGATTTTTATTATTTGTGAAAAATAATTGAAGATTCGTAAGAAAATTTCAATAATGTTTTTGAGTATAAAATTCATTCAAATTCAAAATTCATTTATCTCAAGTAGCCCAATATAAGCACTTTTGAAACTTCAAATCTGTCTGTTTGTAGTGACTCTACCACTGGTTCGGATTAGGAATTAGGCAGATTCTACTGAAAAGAAGCCGGCAAGAAACTCAACAGTTACTCTTTTCTAAAATCAACAATTAACATTATACAAAGTCTAATTTTTGATGCGACTTCGTCCGAGGTTTTTTAGGTTTTTTTCAATAATATTATCATAGTTCCATATGAGGTACGAAGTTTAAAAAGCAAACTAATGGAGGGTACCAATAAATTTTGGAGTTATGTACACAATAGTTATTTAATCTTACCTACTGAACGTGTTTTCTTTTGTTTCAGAAATACGTGGTCAGCACCGACCGTAGCGGCGATATACACGTTCATGTTCAGGTGAGTGAAAAGTTACAAAGTAACTCGACATAACTAAAAAATAAATCCTTTTTTATCAGAAAACATGAGCTGGTTGTTTTTTTTCTGAACGAATTTACTATGTTATCAGCTCTACATTTTTCGAAAATGGGTTTTCACTCTGTTAGCCGGCGGCCCAAGACATGGGAATCCTTTGAACCCAATTATACTTTTAAATCAGTCAAATCAGCATCGAAAAGAAGGGAAATTACCATTTTGAATTTCCATTTGTTAGCTAAAATGTTACCTCAAAGATGCCCCATAAAAATTGGTTCGAGCAGCCTCCAAGTGTTATTACACACAAAAAGTACAGAGTATCTAGTGGGTTATTCTCGGCCTCCCTTTTGGGGGTATCCTCTTTACGCAACTCTCACATTTCGGAGTTACGTGCGTTTTAAGCAATTAAAAATTACTCGTTTTAACGGTGAATGAAAACATCGTGAGGAAACCTGAATATCCGAGAGCTCCCCATGTTCCTAAAGGCGTGTGAAGTACGGTGTAAACTCATGTCTTTCAGGTCTTCTACCTGTGCCCTTTAGTGATGATGAAGAGATTTGTAACAGTTATTTAACGATTTTAAACAAAAAAAAATCACACAAATGCGCGGTCCGCACTAGAAACATATAAAAGGGATTCGTTAGCATATGCGGTGTAGCTTGCCCCCTCGTGCGTGACTCTTTATATACCAAAATGATAGGAAAAAGGTGCTCTAATGTAGCAGGAAAATTGGCAATATAAGCGCCAAAAGTGCCTTCTCGCGGCGTTACTGAAGTATTTCCTGGCCATTATCCCATCATATCCACATCCCTTTATAAAGATTATTTTCTGTCTTATGTACCATCCTACGTAATGAAGCGTTTCTTAAACTGCCTCAACGTTTTGAACGTAATAGCACTTCATTTAATTCAAACCAACCAATACAAAAAAGGGAAGGTCATTCTGGCGCTTCCTTTGTTAACAATTCTGGTTTTTTTATTATTGCATCATTACCAAAGTAGTGTGCTTAATTTCAGATAAATTGAACGCCATCATCAAATTTTTGAACTAGTAGTAACGTTTTCAGTTAATTTGTAAACTAAGGTACACCTATTGAAGGAACTGAAGGCTTGTGAAACGAACCTAACTACTAATTACCTATGGTAATTCCAAATAAAGACTGACCAGCTTCGATCGATCCGTGTACGATCGACGTATCTATCTAGTGATAAAGAATTGAATTAAAATAATTATTAAATAAAGTATTAAATTTTTGACTAATTTTTCACGCTGCATATACCAGGGAATTGTTCCAAGGCATACGCAGGTATTTATTAGTTACTTGGAGATTATTATGAATTAATTTTTACATCATTATGTATAAACTGTTTTTTTACAGTGCTGCAGTATTTTTACTAATAAACTTGCTCAGAGTTGATCACACACTATTGTGAAATACGTTAAAGACGTTTGACATCTGCAACTGCCCCAATTACTAACTCACTACCAACCAGTTGCCAACTCGTCTTTATATAAAACGTGTAATTTATAAGCGACCGGGATAGTAGGGAAAACGGGTGATCCTTCTCTCCCCGGATACGGCTCCGCTCTCATCTCCAGCAAGATAGAAATATAATTGTAAAAGTTTATATTGGAAAAGAGCAACTACTGAGTTTCTCGCTGGCTCTTCTCGGTTGAATTTGCTTTTCGAACCTCTGGTAGAGCCACTTAAACTAATTCACTACATATTTGACTTGTTTCAGAAGTTCTTATAAAAAAGACTTAAATATATGAATTTTGCAAATGTTGGAAATGTTAGTGAATCGGGCAGCTGGAAGTACAGTTAGGGAATTTAAGCGAGGTTCACACTGCCGCGTTTAACCCGCGTCTTTATCGGCGTGTAAAGTTTAAGTTAGTGTCATGCGTGTTCAAACGCTTCTTGTTATTGGGTCATACGCTGGACGCAAATTTCAACGCTGCTAAGGACGCATGTTAATATAATTTGCATCTATTTTGGCTGTGTGCGATCAATATCATCATCAACTCTTCTTTATACTATTCTTGCTTTAGTTATTAAATACGATTATTTAGTTCTACTTCTAATTTTACAAACATATTCATATTTTTAACTTATTTTTTTTAATTTTTTTTCGTTTCTTCACTTTATTTTAGCTCTCTTCTTTTCAGGTCTTTCCTATTTCATTAATCATACTTCAACTAGATCCATTATCTTCAATTCTGAAATGGTAAAACAAAACTTCCTCCAGATTTTTCACAGATTTAAACTGTTTTAAAAGTAATTCACATAAAGTGACGGATTATATGGTATTGCCTCAGAACAGTGACTTAAGTCATAAAATATTAAGTTGTAAAGACTAGCCTAGCTGCTACTTTGTCCAGGCATTATTTCCATTTTCCCGGTTCCCGTGGTAAAAAGAAGTCTAGAGCGATCTTTATGAAGTTCTTTACCTACTGAAACTTTGCATTCATATCAGTAAAGTTTTTCCCGCACTTAAAATATCTTTACACTATTATTTTTCTTTATAAAGTTTTCTTACCACCTGTGATTGTCCCAACCAACTGTTCCGATATAAAATCTAACAGACTTGTTTTTGGAGACACTATTGTTTAAATAATAAAAATACAAATCATCTAATTTGAATCTCACTAAAAAAAAGAACCTAAAACCTATATTGGTTATATAAAAAAAATTGTATCTGAGGTAATTGAATAAGGAGAGATGTTTCTAATTTCCAGGGTGATCTGAGCCAGCAGGACAAAAGATGCGTTTTTATAACCGTCCACGACCTTGGAACTAACCGTAAGTAGATTTTCTTTTACCTCACATCCCGACGACATTTGGAATATTATCACACTTTACAATTACATTATAAATGAGAGTGTTTGTGGAGATATTTAGATTTTTCTGATTCAATTGGGCGAAATAAAAGCTGTTCAGTAGCTTTTACATTCGTTGCATAGGTTCTCCAGCTCGTACTATTATAACTAAACACTATATTTCCTACGAAGTTTGTATCTAGTAATTGGACGGTAAAAAACCCGATGATGACGATAATGAAAAACATTTACTTATAACTACAATGAGGCTGGTAGTGTTGCCTATTTAAATGACCAGGCTTGTATAAGATTCTTTCCTGGCCTTGTTTAAGATTCTTTTTAAAATTTTTTATTGATCAATTTAGATTAAAAAAATTAACGATAACTCACTCTGTCTCAAACCAAACAGGGTTTATCTGACAAGGTATAGTGATATATTTTTTTTTTTTTTAGTTCTTTTATTTAAGTTGTAATCACAACCTTACCAGTAGTCCGTGCACAACATAGCAAGTTTATGATTACAACTTGTACATAGATGACAGATATATATAGGTAACTGACAATTGTGTGAAGATGTACTCAATTGAATTATGTTATGTGTTTTATATTAAGTCTCAAGAAGTCAATAGTCACAGACGGCTCATGACCTTGGTATTGGGAAATAACTATAATACACTAATCACTGCTGGACAGTAGATGTTGATCGATTTATGTAGTGATAGTTCTAAATTTACATGGATGTGTTCAATATTAAAGTCATCTATGTATGGGAAATTTCATGAAGAACTCAATCAAGCCTAAAGCTTGATTGGCAGAGCACTCAAAGCGTGATATCCACAAGTCCGTGAACCAATTAATTTTCAATTCAAACCCGCTTCGATATACTCTTCGATATATATTATGTTTGGCAGCAGGTTGTGGTACATATAGTTAGTTATTTCGTATATATGGTTAGATTCACTTTGGTCAAAGAAAAGAAGAGGGCTATTCGTGCAATATATAAAATGATCATTCAACGGTAATAAATTGGTGAACGGAAAACACAGTTTTGACAAATATTTTAATTTAAATAACTTGAGGGTATGAAAACGGATATAATCGTGACAAAATAAACATAATTAAAAAACAAAAGGCGACCTTATTACTAATAGTGATCTCTTCCAGGCTACCTTTTCAAACGAAGCCAGTGAGACACTAGAGCGGCGAGAGATATTAATAATACAGACATATACAAAGTAATAACTACATGCTAGATAATAAATAAAATAATGAAGATAAACATAATAATACATCTAAACGTCCATATAAATACAAACAAAATTGTAACATTCGGCAAAAAAAAAAAAAGAAATATAAGTAGTCAGAACTCTTACTTAGCAGTAAGAATGCATCAATCAAGTAACTGCTGCTAGACACAGGTGGCATAAGAATGTGGAATTTCATCCAGTAGATCCAGTAGTGGATGTCCATTGTTGATGTGATGATCACTATGATAATGTTGAGAGTTAAGCACCATGATTGGTTGACCACTGGTAGGCAATAAATAGCATTATGTTTTAGACACCTCCATGGTGGACTTTGTCAACTGCCCTGCGATGGCTGAGATCAAGGAGCGCTCGTGCTTCATACACGTCGACGTGCCTGGACACGAGGAGAACTCCCCGGATCTGCCTGAATCGTAAGTGAAATATTGTCTTACTTGAACCAATACGTACTAATTGACCTACTAAAACTAAATCATCCACCCTGATCTTATGGATGCCTAGTATTCTACTTTTATTCGAAACACCAGATCATTTCTACCGCGCACTTGCAAATTGTGGAACAATCTCCCATCTGATGTGTTTCGTCCAAAATACAATCATGGGGATCCGCCCCATGATTGTATTTTGTATTTTAACCCAATTCCTTGAAAGCCGGCAATGCATCGGTGGCTCTCCTGGTGCTGCAGTGGTTTATGGACGATGTTCACTTAACATCAGGTGACCCACTTAACATCAGGTGACCCACTTGCTCATTCGCCCGATGAATAAAATATGAGTTCACTGGTGCAAATTTAGATTTTTTTACTAGTCTGTTATTTCCTTTGAAACCTTTAATTTCTTCATTCATACCTGTTATAAGCAACATAATAAACGTGAGGTTTATGTTTTATGTTAGTTATTATAATATTATTTAAAGAGCATGTTTGGAACCCGCTTATCTTTAGTTTTAAGTAAACAAATGTAATTATTACCACCACCTGACAATAATGGTAACTTATAGTCAGGTGCCTGTGATAAGCCTACATGAACAAAAAGTTTTAGAAGTAGAATTTTGAATAAATTATCTGTAAGACCATTGAATACAAGATTTATTATTTCAAATTAATAAAAAAATACGCATGAAGTTGTTCAGTAAAATATATAATCTAATCTAACATCTACAGATATACAGACAAATAAAAAAAGTAAGTTAAGCCACCTTATCAATAATTAGATTAATTTTATTAATTTTAGGCGTAAATATTAAACAGATTATCTTGATCTTCTAATGTTATAACGCTTTAAGCCACTTGTTCACCTGAAATTATCTCTTCCACAGGTACCCATTCCCCTCACTTCAAACCTTAGGCGAGGATCTAATCACAGTCCTGGATTTCCTCCACGTTCGGTATGCAGTTGGTCTTGGCGAAGGTGCTGGAGCCAACGTCCTCGCTCGATGTGGCATCGCCCACCCTCGTCGTCTCTTGGGCCTTATCCTGGTGAACTGCACTGGATCCACGTCATCAGTAGCAGACGCCTTTCGTACAAGGTTCTCCAGGTGGAGAGGAACAGACATATCGCAGTCTGAAGAAGACTTCCTCATCTACCACAAGTTTGGACACGTGAGTTTTGTGACCGAGCTGCTTGACTCTAGCTATCAGGTATTGCTTTTATTTTTGTGTCTAACAATTACTAATGGGCGTGATGTTTGGACAACATTATCCACGTTTTACTTATTCCTCAATATTTACAACCATGCTTATTTCTGCCGCTAAGCAGCATTGTTGCAATGCTGTGTTGCGGTCCGAAGTGAGTGGTGGCTGGTGTGATTACAGGCATATTAGGTTTAACGACTGCACCTCAGGTTGATAGACACAGCGCGGTACGTTGCAGAACGGGTTCGTTCCATGTCCTGCAAAGTGTTCCTCTATATGTAGGCGATTTATTTCCACTTCCATAAGGTGTCATCTACTTGGTCCGTGAATTATAACTATAAAAAAGAAAATAATAAATAATAAAGTTATTTTTTGTTTTGATTTTGCCATTAAATAACGCAAATTTTATTTATTTAAACTCTTTATTGCACACCAAAAAAATTGCTTACAAAAGGCGGACAGCCAACCTTGAGACGTGCAAGAAAAAAAGCAGTGTGAGTTTTGTATAAACAAAACTTATGATATTATAAAGTATTACACGATATGTATAGATATATTGTTGTAAGAAACATAATACAAATGGACATATATATGTATTAAAGATATAAAAACATATATTTATTTAAGTAAATATAATATAACTAAAGTACATAAATATAATAAATTATATACTTACATAAATCAGTCGACTGAGGGTATGGTTTACGTTTACGCAGGGATTTCACTGGATTAGAAGATGCTCTGGACCTGTCTTTTAAACGAGATTCTATAAGGAAAAAAGAATTAGAAATTGTCAACGCCGACGTTATAAATTATACATTTCTCAATGTTTTAAAAGAAAAATATATTCAAAATGATTCATGATAATTGTGTACAGATGCGTGCCATGATTTATAACAAAAAACGATAATTCAAACAAGGATACGAAACTATGAACAACATTCAAAAAGGCTACATTAAAAGTTTTATTAAAATTAAAAAGTTGAATTAGCAAAAGAATATATTATAGAGTATAAATTATTAAAATAATAATTTAAATTTAATAATTTATACTCTATAATATATTCTTTTATTAATAGATCTTATCATTAAATCACGTAGACCTCAGTTTAACTCAATCTCAGTAAAAAGAATTTTATATTCATCAAACTGAAAAAATATATATATATACGTAAAACATGAATATAACAGATAACCTTATATAGAACATAGTGTTGTCTTTACATCACTGATAATAAAGGTAAGGAAATTGTTTTAACTAATAATTGGCTATGCATATGTGAAGATAGTGAGCTTATGTGAAATAGTTACCTGTATTTATATAAAATAATGCCTGAAAATTGTCTATTGTTTTAAAGCATTTTCCTTACCCGCTTCCTATTTTCTTAGAATGTGCATTGATGTTCTAATTTCATCTGTAAGTATTTTATTACGACAATTTATTTTGCATCATTGTTAAATGTTTGTGTCGTATCATTAAGTTGTTTCATTATTGTGTGGGCATTCTCTTTTCTTCTAAGAAAATAGTCTTACTAACACATTTCCTGTTTTTCATTTTCTATTTTATGTTATTTATATATTTGTGTTTGCATTTTCTAGTTTTCTAGATATCAAGTTATTTATAAATGCATGACTTTACTAAATCTCAATATGTAAGGAAAATAAATAAGCCAAATTGATGGTATATAATCAAAATAGAAATAATATATTCATCATACGGCAATAGCCTTGTGGTTAGGAATCCGGCGTCTCTTTGGGAGGACCGCTGTCGATCTCTGAATCACACCTCTCAATTTTCTAAGTTATGTGCGTTTTAAGCAATAAATATATCACTTGCTTCGAAAATAACGTGAAGAAACCTGCATGAGTTATCTATAATGTTCTCAAAGGTGTTTGGAGTCCACAAATCCGAACGGGGCCAGCGTGTTAGACTACGGCCTTACACCCTTCTCATTGTGGGAGGAGACCCGTACCCACTGCCCTGTGGGCCAGTAATGATGTTGATATGACGATGATGATGATGATGATGATGATGATGATGATGATGATGATGATGATGAATTTCCAAAACACAACACAACACAGAGTCCAACAATCCGCGCTTGGCCTGCGTTGTGGACTACAGCCTTAACCCCTTCTCATTGTGAGGACCTGTGCCCATTAGTGGGACGGTAATGGGTTAATATTGACGGCCGATTGGCGCAGTTTGCAGCGACCCTGCTTTCTGAGTCAAAGGCCGTGGGTTTGATTCCCACTACTGGAAAATGTTTGTGTGATGAGCATGAATGTTTTTCAGTATCTAGGTGATTGTAAGTATACTCTAAGTATTAATGTATATTATTTATAAAAGATATTCATCAGTCATCTTAGTACCCATAACACAAGCTACGGTTAAATTGGGACTAGATGGAAATGTGTGTATTGTCGCAGTGTATTTATTTATATTTATTTATTAATAAAAAAAAATATGATGATGGTGATGTAATATACCGTAAGTATATTAATAATTATTATGAGTTTTTTGTTATATTTGCAGCAAATCTCCAGCGATCCATGCGAGGCAGGTGAGCGCGAGCGTATGTTATCAGAGTATCGCTCACGGCTTCGCGGCAATCTTAATACGCACAACATCAAGCAGTATGTGAGGGCCTTCATACAGTGAGTTCATTTACCTATTAAAACCTTTTTTTTAAATGTATTTATTGTTAACTTATGTATACAAAAAGGGCAATAACTATATATATATATATATAAAAATACTACGACAATAACACACATCGCCATCTAGCCCCAAAGTAAGCGTAGCTTGTGGAATGGGTACAAAGATGACTGATGAATATTTTAATTAATAATATACATATTTACTTATAATATACAGATCACACAGACACACCCACACGCTGAAAAACATTCATGATCATCACACAAACATTTTCCAGTTGTGGGAATCAAACCCACGGCCTTGGACTCGGAAAGCAGGGTCGCTGCCCACTGCGCCAATCGGCGGTCAATTAGTTGAATCTTAATATAAATAAAAACAAATATTATTCTTAAGCGTTTGTAGACAAATTAGAATTTCAAATGAATGATAAAAACCTGAAATAATAGTTAACAAAATTGTAAACGCAATTAAATTAATGAATTTAATGAGTTAGGTGTCAAGATTAACAACCTAGCCAGCAAAATAAATAAATATAAAACACAACTGAAAGAAAGTAAATGTACAATAGGCAGCCTTATCGCTTAAAAGCTCTACCAAGTGGGTGATCTGCGATAATAATTATAGGTTTAAATGTTTTGTTTTTATTATTTTTGAATTTTTGGTTATTGTTATTATTATTGCTTTTTTAAATTTTTAATTTGTTATAACTAACTTATATATGTTTAACTTTTTATTTTTTTGTAATTATTTCTTTTTGTTGTTAAATTCTTCTACTGTAATGTCTTCACTGGGTGTGTTGCTTAATAAATAAATAAAGAAGAATCCCAATATACTAAGAATCCTGTATTTTATAATTATCAATGCGTACGTGTGTAATTTTATTAGTTTGTTTGTCCTTCCTTCATGCCGTTACTTAACAATCGACCGAGAGTTCATGCGCTACTGTTATTCTACAAAACAAACGGTTCCCACGGGACTTGTAAAAAGTGTTTTTTTTTCAAATATCTCAGCCGCAAGGACCTGGTGTTGCGAGGATGCCAGCCCGACATTCTCCTCATCACGGGCTTGCTGAGCCCGTACGCCGGTGTGGTGGAGAAGATGTACAAAGAGCTTGATAAGGAACGCGTCACCATTCTCAAAGTTGATCGTGCGGGAGACGTTCTATCCGAGGCCGTGAGTGACTTCTTTAATATATCATCATTACGATTTTTTAAACCATAATATATACGGCCCGGCCATAATATAAGCGGTGTTAGCCCAGTGGGTACTACCTCGACTTCAATTTCTGGTGAAATCGAATCCCAGCACGAGCATAACCTCTAACTTTTCTAAGTTTTAAGTAATCAAAAATATCACTTGCTACGACCGTGAAGGAAAACATCGTGAGGAAACCTGCATGCCTGACAGTTGCCTAAATAATGTTCTCAAAGGTATGATGACCAACCCGCATTGGGCCAGCGTGGCGGACTACGGCCTTAACCCGTTCTCATTGTGGGAGGAGACCCGTGCCCTGTAGTGGGCCGGTAATGGGTCATCGGAAAAAGATCTCACGGAAAAAGATGGCAAGTCAACTCTTTTTAGGTCGGATCAAATTGTTAAACGAATGAACGCCCTTGGTACGTTTGTGCGTACAAAAATCTTGGTCGAAAAGGGGAAGAGTTCTCGAGTTAAACATAATACTTTTCATATCGATCGTAAAAAAAGTAGAAAAACATGAAAAGACGAGAAAAAAGTTTTCATTTTTTTTTTCATTTCATATAATATTTGTGGTGCCTCCTTCCGAGATCTTTACAGCTGTTGTTTGTACAACGTGTAAATGAAAACTTAAATAATACTTCAAGGCCTTAGAGGTAGTAGATAGATAGATAGATAGATAGATAGATAGACAGATAGATAGATAGATAGTTAGATAGATATATAGATAGATAGGGTTTGACCAACGCTGCGTTTACCGGTGCTGGAATGACGACCACGCACTGGTCAACGCAACGTTGGTCGATCCCCAACGACTCATGACAAAGAAGATTGGTTAAGAGGAAAAAGGCGCGAGGTCGGAGAAGCGAGTTAATTATCATTACGTAACTGCGTCATTAAGTAACATAACAAGTTGTTATGTATCTAAACAGATTTTACAACCGTTAGATAAATTGCCTAACTGCGTCTTTGTAGGTGTTTGATTTCGGACGACGGGATTCTAGGTTCGATTTCTGGGTCAGACTGATAAACGGAATTTTTAATATTACACACTCTATCGGCGGTCACTATTATTCGTTCACCAATTGATTGGTATAAAGCTGTCGATTCGCTCCGTGTCCTTTCCGGCCCTTGTGAGTTTTTGTTAACATTATCTTTCTATAGATGTCCGTTTTTTGTCAGTAAGTAAAAGTAAGTCTACTTGCCCTTTTCCATACCGCGGTGGACTACGGCCTGTTATTATTAGAAGGAGACCCGTGCCCTGTAGAGGGCCAAACGTGGGTTTATAGGATGATAATAAGGTTACGTACTGGAACGCTAAATTCCTTAGTGATCGTGTAGCAAGCAATATTATACCCATCGCGGATCGCCCGATACCTCCCACTTATAAGAAGCGGTGAGCCTGTAGTAAAGTTTTGACGTGACAACGTCTCATAATTCGATGGAGCCGGCTGCACGCACGAAAAAACATGACGTATGCGGCGTTACCTCGTTCTGAGGCGTTCCATTCAAGGCTTGAAGTGCAAGCGAGAGTGCGGAACGAGCGACAAAGAGGCACAGTCGGCCTTTACTTTCGACATCTGTCTCTCTCCTACTTGAGTGAGCGATGCGTCCGCGTGGACAGCTTCTATACAATAATACATTTTCATGTTTTCGGCAAGGATGAACTGCAGTGAAAAGTGAATGTGGTGTCAATTGTTTATAGCAACGATAATATCTATCAAACAAATAAAATTCTTTTGAAAAATGCAACCATTCCATCAGTATTTTCTTACGACGTTGTCACGTTCAACTATCGTCAGTAAGCCGACTTTACAGACAACCAATTTTTTTTTAACTTCAGTTTCGCCCCATTATTAGTTAGCATCATCATCATCATCATCATCATCATCTTCATCATCAAATCAAATGATTTGCGCCCACAACTAGACATAGGTCTTTTATAGGGAGTTCTAAAATCCATGGTCAAGGGCCGCTTGTTTCCAGCGGCTCCCAGCAACTTTCTTGATATCGTCTGTCCACCTCGTTAGGGGTTTACAGATTCTTCTCTGGTGCTGCAGATGTTTATGGGCGGCGGTGATCACTTAACATCAGGTGACCCACTTGCTCGTTTTCCCGCTATTAATATAAACAAAAAAAAATATGTTTGTCAGTTTGACGGGGCTATAAAAAAAACGGGGCGCTTGGGTAACTGCTTGTGTTAAAATAAATAGTGGAACAGTTAAAAGTAGGTGTGTCAGGTTGGATCAAGCGTGAACTCGTGTGCGTGTAATATAGATACAGTACGCACTCACCTAAATGCGCATTTGCTTTCTAGTGCTCAAGGTCAATGCCTAATTGCCTATGGATGTAATTGCAATTATAGTTCGACAGCAGGTTGGCGCAGTGGGCAGTGACCCTGCTTTCCGCGTCCCAGGCCGTGGGTTCGATTCCCACAACTGGAAAAATGTTTGTGTGATGAACGTGAACGATGAACGTTCAGTGTGTTTATCTGTGTATTATAAGTATTTAAGTGTATTATATTCATAAAAGTATTCATCAGCTATCCTAGGACGCAAAACACAAGCTACGCTTACTTTGGGGCTAGATGGCGATGTGTGTACTGTCGTAGTATAAATAGATATATATTTTTTTTTAATTAGTTTGGATTGGGTTCCAAAGGGTAAAAGGGATGCTATTACTAAGCTGTCTCTCTATCGATAGGCTGTGTCTCAAGAACCGTGTTAGTGCATCATATTAACCCATTACCGACCCACTACAGAGCACGGGTCTCCCCCCACGATGAGAAGGGGTTAAGGCCGTAGTCCACCACGCTGGCCCAGAGTTTGTGGACTATGCAGGTTTCCTCAGAATGTTTTCCTTCACAGTTGAAGCAAGTGATATTTTAATTGCTTAAAACGTACTAAAAAGTACTTAGGGGTAATGTATATAAACCTTACCCCTAAGTACTTTTTAGGACTTTTGTATGGTGGGAGGCTTCGGTCGTGGTTAGTTTCCACCCTACCGACAAAGACGTGCCGCTAAGCGATTTGGCGTTCTGGTACGATGTCGCGTATAAACCGATTAGGGTTCAATGTAACTGCCATAACCCCAACAGGCTAGCCCGTTATCTTACAAAAGTTTGATTTGAACTCGACCTCCCGAAAGTGAAGTATACTGGGCTATTACGGTTTGCAGTGTTAGTTAGACAGTTGCCGCTATAACAACCGTTACTTTTTTTTTTGTGGAAGGCCTTCGCTTAATTTTTCATAATAATACCAAGATAATTATAAAAAAAAATTAATATATATCTGCGTGTGAATTAATTTAATTTATATTTTTATAATTATTAAAATTATTTCACACGCAGGCACTTCCCATATAAATGCGAAAACTTAACATTGGAAATATTTAAAAGTTGTAAATTTAT
Organism: Pararge aegeria; assembly: GCF_905163445.1. NCBI lineage: Eukaryota > Metazoa > Arthropoda > Insecta > Lepidoptera > Nymphalidae > Pararge > Pararge aegeria. Next base: position 18,773,258 of record NC_053187.1, read on the forward strand.
TTATAGATACTTTTATATGGAATCTGAAAAATATGCATTCATAATAATCTTAACCCATTACCAACGGCAATTATAGAAGGCACGGGGCAGTTTTTGATACTTATAGCAGTCATCATAAATTTAATAAAAAAAAATGTATATTTTTATAAAGTCTTATTATAACCTACACTTCGTGTCAATATCAGCATAATATATTAATTTTAAAAATTTTTGTCTACTTAATGTAGACTTTATCTCAAAATTGTAATAAATAAGTAAGAAAAACGAACTTTACATTTTCGTTTGAGGAAAATTAATGAATCGTAAAGCAATCGAAATTTAGCTACAAATATAGTAAAAATAACAATATATTTTTTTCGCTGTGAAGAACTACACAGACTATCAATAGTTGAAGTTATTTCAATCTCATTTAGCAGTACCTTAATGTATTGTGGGTATAGTCAGAAATATGGTAAAAATAACAATATTTTTTTCGCTGAGACGAACTACACAGACTATGAATATATAAAAAAATAAATAAATTTACTAAGACAATTCACACATCGCCACTTACCCCAAAAGTAAGCGTAGCTTGTGTTATACATAAATACTTAGAATATACGTATAAACACCCAGACACTGTTCAATCAATAGTTTTAGTTCTTTCAGTCTCATTTAGCAGTCCCATAATGTATCGTGGGTATAGTCAGAAATAAGGTAAAAATAACAATATAGTTTTATTGTTGTGACTAACTACACAGACTATCAATAGTTTTAGTTCTTCAATATCATTCAGTAGTACCTTTATGTATCTTAAGCAGCGACTTTTTGAATTCACAGAGGTGACCTTAGTCATTTTTCAAACATGGCTAGCTAACTACTGGCTATGCAAAAAATCCTACAACCTAGGTATCTACAACTCACTTATGCATCTATGTATCACTTACAAACTCATGTTTTTATTTCTCTACAAGTTAGCCCTTGACAGCAATCTTACCTGGTGGTTAGTGATGATGCATTCTAAGATGGGAGCGGGCTAACCTGTTAGGGAGTATGGTATTCATACCCCTAATAGGTTTCTACGTGACATTGCACCGGAACACTAAATCGTAAGTTTTGTTGGTAGGGTAACTAGCCACAGCCCAAGCCTCCCACCAGAACAGATCAGAGAAAATTCAGAAATCATTAATTCCTAAATTCCCTGCCGGGAATGGAACCCGGGACCCCTGCTTAAATTCAAAGCGCTCACCGTTGCGCCAGGAAAGTCGAATATATATCACTAACCTAGGTATCTACAACCTTTTCGAGATGATAGAATTACCTTTAGTGTAGTACACGGTTTTGTAATCTGACAATCGGCCATTCCTTCGTTTCTTATGCACCTTCGTCTTAAACATTATGCCCTTCGCTACTTGTACCTAAAAATTCACGTAAATAAACGTATCATTTGAAGTAAGGTTTTCTAATAGGTTTATCACTAGTTGGGTACCTGATTGCTGTGCAATCTTGAAGTTTTCATAATGAGGTAGGTGCATTTTGTGTCCAAGCAACCTTGGCATCTAAAACTGTTATTAACTGCACGTATGAAATTTCCAATAAACCGTATGATTACGATAATAATGAAGTACTACTGAAATTTACATCATTGATTTACAATTTTAAACACAACATCGTATTGAATTCAGTGTGTTCGCAATTATCACCGCTGGTACACCGTGTACATTGTTTACGACGCTCGCGTTCGATGCAACGTTTCCGATGTTGCGTTGAGCAAAAGTAAAAGTTAATAACTCGCCAGTCGCTGCGGTGACCCAGTCGCCGCATATCTACAAAACTAGCCTGGTAAACGCATCAGTTTTAGATTATTTTGAGTGCGGGTTACGTCAGGATGCTAGTAATATTCTACGTACTTCTAGCAATAGTCATCGTGGCTATGGTAGTAGGTCTCTACCAAAAGAACACGAACATAATTTGCAAGTCAAAGAAAAGGCTCGATGGCAAAACCGCCATCGTCACCGGAGGAACATCTGGTATGGGATTAAGAATCGCCATGGATTTCGCTGATAGAGGTGCAAGAGTTATCGTTGCCTGTCCTTTCGTGGATGAAGGCGCTGCGGGCAGGAAATTGATTGTGAAAAAAACTGGTAACGAAGAGGTCATCTTTAAACTACTTGACCTCTCATCCAATGCATCCATACGCAAGTTTGCAGAGGACATACTAGCAACTGAGAAGAGACTCGATATTCTAATTAATAATGCGGGAGTTGGGACTGTGGACGAATTTATTACCAAAGATGGCTTGAATTTTATAATGCAAGTGAATTATTTTGGTGCATTTCTTTTAACGTTACTACTGCTTCCGATGTTAAAGAAAACGGGTTCTGCTTCGGAGCCGGCTAGAATAGTGAATACTACATCTGTTCTTCACAATATCGGAACTGTTAACTTCGAAAATATGAACAAAGTTAATCATTGGTACTTAATACAATTATATGGCAACAGTAAGCTGTGTTTAGTCTTATTTACTCGTGAATTGACGAAAAGGCTGAAAGGTGCAAATGTTGTTTGTAATAGTGTCGACCCAGGCGCTGTTGGTACAACAATTTTCAACTGCAGTGGAAAATATTACGGTGCCTTAATTATGTTTTTGTTTTCTGTTCTTTTTAAAACGCCATGGGAGGGTGCACAAACCGCTATCCACACAGCATTAGATAAGAAAGCCGGCCTTGTGAGTGGCGAGTACTTCAAGAACTGCAGAATAGGTCAAGCGAAGCAGTGTGCGTATGACGAAAATTTGGCACAGGAACTCTGGGAAGAATCTGTTAAACTTGTGAAGCTTTGTGAATATGATCTTGAAGAATGTTTTAAGAATTAAAATATAGCCTTGGGCGAAACTGCGTTTAACAAAACATGAAAATTAGTATTGTGTCTATGTTAATTAATTCTTTTTTTTCAATTGTTTGTTGTCATTTGACCCTTTTAATTTATATCTGTCGTGTTTAATGTTCATGTTTCCGCGTTCCAATGTTCTAAGTTTTTGCATTATAATTATTTTGCAATACTAAGTTGTGTTTGTTGCAGACAAAATGTGACATGGTTTTTAGTGACAAAGTTATGCCCAGATAAGGCATATGTTAAAAACAAAGACTAAAAAGTAATATTTATTACTTACATTTTGACACTTTTACATACAAATTAATGTTGAAATTTACGTTTCAGAGTGTGTTACGATTAAAATGTAAATATAATCTTCGAAAACTTTTATTTACTTTTACTGTAGGTAAGTTAATGAGTTGTTAATAACAATCGTATAATAAAGATAGGGGTGATATTTTATGTGTGATTTAATCTTAATATCGATATTAATTTATTCATATTATTTAGTGAATAAATGTGAATGTCTACGAACTTTGTTTTTATTGGGGATAACCATCTCTTGCTGCGGTTAAATCCACTTTACTCAAATATACATATATATTGTATATTTGAGTTTATTTGTCATGTAGGCCAAGTTTGAATCAGAGCACGCACCTCTAATTTTTCTATGTTACGTGCGCTTTTAGTAATTTAAACATCACTTGCTTCGACGGGGAAGGAAAACGTTGATACCTGCATGCTATTGTTTTTAAAGCTGTGTGGAGTCCACCAATCTACATTGAGCCTGCTTGATTGTCTACGGCTTAAACCCTTCTCAATGTGGGAGTAGACTTATGCCATGTAATGGGTTGATATAATAAGACATATATATATTTATTATGACATAGACATATTTGATTAAATATATATATATATATTATATCTATATATATATATAAAAGAGAAAGTGTGTGGGTATGTTCCGTATAGGCTCCGAAACGGCTGGACCGATTTTAATGAAACTTTCAGGGAATCTCCCGATTGACCTGGCGAGTAATCCTGTAAAGTTTGGTGACGATCGGAGCACTCCTATTTTTGAACTGTCAAACTGTCAAATAGAGCTTTTATTTACTATGATGAAATTCTATTGTTGGGTGTACATGGGTGTAGATAATGATCTTCACCCGCTCGAGAAGAGAATAGAAGAGAATTAATACGGAGATAAATAAATGATTTAATATATTATGAGACTTAAGTTAAAAATTTGTAAGTTTATTGTTTAAATAAAATAAAGCAAAATCTAGCCTCGCGAAGCGGGTTGGGTACGCTAGTATATATATATATATATATATATATATATATATGTATAAGGTTTCAATCAAATAAATTTACATATTGTAAACAAACAAGCGCAAACCGAAACGATTAAATCAGCTCAAGGTAAGAGTTATCTAAGCGTCGGGTTGAATGCACCCATCTAGCAGCATTTGCTCGTATCTATTCGAAAACCTAACTAGTGACTATTCGGCTACCCGAGAGGCGATAAGGTAAGAAATAACTATCGACATCTATACTCATATATATGCAGAAGACTGTCTGTTTGTTTATTTGATTGTTACCTATATATTAGGTTAAGTTAGCTAGGCTGCACAAAGTTAGCTGTAGTATTCCAGGGAAAGGGACAGATAATACTTTTTTCCCGGAAAAGCACCTAGAAACTGTGACGCACATGAGGTTAAAAAAATAAATTTTACCAATACCCGGCTTAGCAGGTATCTTACGAAGTTTTGCTAAGTTACGAAGCTATTCTACCTGTAGGTATAACATGCATCAAATTATGAAATTCCTCAGGTTGAGGTTAAAAAGATTTTCAGATATATGAAATATATTTAGCTTTTAGTATTATATTAAATATATTAAATTACGACAGTACATACATCGCTATCTAGCCCCAAATTACCTAAGCGAAGTAAATAACCAATATAGGTTATGGATACTATATAATTGAAGAATATTTATGAATAGTATATACATAAATACACATAAATACTTATAATATAGATACATATAAACCCCCATGCCGCTTAAAACTATTAATGTTCATCATACAAATATTTTTCAGTTGAGGGAAACGAACCCACGGCCTTGGCTCTTAAAGCAGGGTCTCTGCCCACTGGAAAGTAGGTTCACTGCTCACTGCGTCAAACGGTCGTCAAAATAATAAAAGATTATATTATGAAAATCCTCAGGAGATCTTGATTTTACAATGAATAATTTTTAAGAATAAATTGTCATTGTAAAGTCAACATCTCCTGAGGATACTCCGGTTTCGGAGCGAAACGTGCGTAGAGGGTACATTGCCGAAGATCTGTTTGGTGTGGAGTATAAGGATTGAAGAATTCTCCTGCTTTTCGCGGAGCAAATTAAGCTTAATTTAAAAAAAAAACATGGATTTCCGCAATGTAACGCCTGCTTCTACCCATTAACTAAATTTTTTCTTTTATTAATATTATTAATGCAAAAGTGTGTTTGCTTTTTTCTTAACATCCTAACTAAGCAACCAACAAAATTGACGGCCGAGTGGCGCAGTGGGCAGCGACCCTGCTTTCTGAGTTCAAGTCGTGGGTTCGATTCCCACAACTGGAAAATGTATGTGTGATGAACATGAATGTTTTTGTTGCTATCTTAGTACCCATAACACAATCTACGCTTAATTTGGGGTTAGATGGCGATGTGTGTATTGTCGTAGTAGGTATATATTTATATTTAAATTGATTTTTGGCATAGAGTTAGTTTAGAGGACTGGAGTAACATAGGCTACTTTTATTCCCAGGTAAACCAAAAGGTTCCCGTAGGATTTGTAATGTAATTTTAATATGGCATTATTTTGTTCCAGCCTGCCAAAGTGGCGCAATCTCTACTCCTGTTCTGCCAGGGCCAGAGCCAGCTGACGTCACTGCCGCCGCCCGGGGTGGAGCGGCGTATGTCCCGCGCCATGTCTATGGAGGAGTACGACAAGCCAAACATCCGCCGTCTGTCCCTAACGCCGCACGTCTCCGAGACACCCCTGCCCAGGAAACTGTAGGGTCGAGCCATTGCCCCGGGAGGGAAACCCATAGAAAATGTAAGAACTTGCTGAGGCTTGGATAGCAGCAGGCGTTACTTGTGGTATCCCATGATAATCTGTATAAAAAAAATACTAAGCGCGTCTCAATTTGTTTGTAAAAAAGGACCGATTTCTCTATTTATTTTTTATTTCGTTTGCCTCAATACTGAGGTGGTAAAAATAAGAAGAAAATAACATATCTAAAAACTATTTGATATGAAAACTTCCACTACGGATTACATAAAGGTATCTAATACCTTTATGTAATCGTTCTTTAGGTAACGTTCATCCGGTCATTACATTATATACATTACATTATATTACATTATATACAATTAAAATTAAACTTTGATTGATATAGTTTAAACTTGTATGATTCAAAATATATCTTTAATGTATATAAACCATGACATCACACAGATTGTCCAAAAACCTTAATTAAAAGTTATACAATGGCAAATTCAGTAATTCTTCTTCTTTGACTTAACGGTATGCCCACTAGGGGCATATTCTAACTGACTTAAAAAAATACGATGCTCAAGACCGGGCAAAGGGGCCGGGTCTTGAGTATCCATTTTTTTAAGTCTTTTAATGGCTCTCAGATTGGCATTCACAGTGCCAACTCTGTTGTACAAAAATCAGGTCTAAATTGACAGGTCTAAAGGTATTCTGCACTCTTTACAATTTTTTCTGTAAAAAAGAAATTATAGTAGTAGTAATCATAGTAGTAGTTTTACAGCTGTCAATTTCATTTCGTGTAGAGATTTTTGTACAGGAGATTTGACACTTCTATCTTTATATATAGCTTGATATGAATTATAATATGTTATTCAAGTCACAAATTGTGACTGATATTGCAGTGCTCTTGTGGCCCAAAGCTGTAAAACATATTTAAGAATCTTCCCAGAATCATTCAATCTGTTATAATCGGTCCATTCTTTGGTAAGTGGAGATAACTATGCCTCACAAGATACGCAGAAAAACAAATGGGTCACACAATTTAAAATCTGTATGTCTGTTTGCCTAAGAACTAAGTTATTAACCTGTATTAGAGAACCTATAAGGCCGGCCGCACTACACTATTGTTTGGATTGAAACAGTATAAGAAAATGAACTGTCTTGTTGGTTTAGTAGTTGGCATGTTTGACTGCGGATTACAAGATCCAAGGTCGATTTCTGCGAGACAAATAATGTCCTGTATTGAGTTTTTGGGATTCTATCAAAGTACTCTCAGTACGGGAGTTCAGAAATTGGCGATTTCCACCTTCGTGCCTCGAAGAGCCATTTGTTCTTTAAAGTCCGCCAATACGTGGATCAGCTTGGAGAACAAAGCTTTGAATCCCTTTTTCCTATGAGGGAGAAAACCCAACTACCCTAGGAAATGCCTACCCCAGCTGTGGGATATTCATAGCCTGAGGATAATTTAAAAATTAACCAGTATCCCGAATACTTTGGTGATTGGTTATTAGGACAGAGACAAATTAACTTTATTTTATATTGTAAATATTGGAAACTAAACTCTCATTTTCTATGGCATTAAAATATTAAATGTGTACAAATGTATGAATTAGTATTAATATTTTATTGCACACCAAACCAAAGTAAATTCTTAAATAGAAAAACAACACAACACAGCGCATACAATGACACACAAAATGTGGTTAGTAAAATTATTTTTTTTGAAGTAAATTATGATGTAATTACTTAATAATTAAGCCTCGATTCTCTTGCACAATCAAATTTTATTGCACTTTTAACAAAAGTTTTTGACGTACAATTCATACGCCGTTATATTTCTAATTTCACGTCAAAAATTGAGGTTATGACAATGTAATAGAAAATCGAGGATACACTCATAATGGTTTCGAGTTCTGAAATCGAAATTGTTCTACTGTGAATCACAAAAAATCAAGGTAAAACGGTACTATAACTACTTACGAAGTATAAAGAATTAGTCCTGTATGTAACTCAAGTTAGTATCCAAATGCGACCGGCCTAATAGCACGACTCATTCTAAAGTAAAAAAGTGTAGGTTAAGGTAATTTTGCGCGTTTTCAGAAAAACAGAGATTTCTGCGGCAACGATTACAATTTTTACACTCCTACACCATTTAATATATTTTTATGAAATATTAAAGATTTAAGATGTTATCTTATTTGTTAATATACTATGGTGACAATTCTGTTTTAGTTAAATGAATAAGTTAAATTTTCATGAAATCATTGTCGTCATGCAAGTCAATTTAGCGTAGTTTTTAGGAGATGCAAAATGGCCTCTTATCATTTAATACGAAAATCGCTAGATAAACTATATTAAAATTAAAGATTTCTTACTAATATGAATGAGTTTAGTGCCTATTTGATTTTTCGTATAGGTAAGAGAGTGTTTTGCGTGTCTTCAGAACTTTGGTAATTAACTTGTGCGGCTCTTTAAGCTAATCAACGATATATAAAATAGTGCTATCCTGCGAAAATGACAGCACTAGCTAAACATGTACAGGTCCAAAGTAGTGCTGTCATTTTTTAGTTTAAAGATCTGTGGACAACAGAACGGGCACCACTATATAGGTACCTGCCCTAAATAATATAATCTACTAAATGTTACACATTATTTAAAAGATATTATAATCTAGATATTTAATATTAGATAAATACCTGGACTTTATTATTATTTCATTAAACCTATTGTTTACCTGTTTAAGATAAAGTTGAAAAACAATATAAATAATATCAAAAAAAAAGTTTTTATTATGAAATAAAAATATTTAAATTTTTGTTCACAATATGTTTATCTTTGTATTATAAGTATAGTTATGTCAGATGAAAATGAGAATTCCCCTATTTGCTTCCTCTTTCATATTAATGGAAGCCCTAATGGATTTAGGAAAAAGGAACTTTCCACCACGCAGTTTCAATGCAGGTTGCAAAATAATAATAATATTAAAAACCAGCGATGTTTGACTTGTTCTTCGAGGTACCGGGGTAGCCAATGCCGATTTCCTAACTTCAAGATGGCCCTGCAATTCAAAATAAGTTATTATTTGGCTGCAATCTCATATGGTAGTGGATGATGCAGTCTCAAATAATAGCGGGCTAACTTTGTTTGAAGGAACGGCCGACGCCTCCCACCAGATTAGACTAGAAAAATTACCCTTGTTGGAAATCGAACCTCGGTAACCTTTACGGTAATAACATGCTAACCGCTAACTACACCAGAAAGGTAAAAAGATTTTAAGCAAATGATGAGTTTTGAGCTAGAGATCAAAACGATCATATCGATTTTGAATAGATATGTGAAATGACCCCTTACTTAATTTGCAGAGCACATTCGACGATACTATACAGCGCTCATATAAAAAAAAATTGGAAAATCCAAAAGTGCACGACTCATTAATAAAATAGCTATCCAATTATTTGTCAATAAATAACGAAAAAAAACACATGAGTCGTGATATATATAGATATACAGTTTTGCAGTTTTCGTTTTTTATTAATTGCAATTAAACTACACTGAATTAATTAATCATTCGCATTCAGTGACCTACAATCGTCGATTAGAATTTAAAAAAAAAAAAATTTACTCAAATAATGGATTTTTATAATGTGTTTTCGGGTTTCACACATGACGGACAGGAAAATTTTTTGACCTATTTTGGTGTATTTTTTCTATTGCAGTAAATCAATTTTTTAAAAGTATCGAATTAATCTCCATTAAATTATCTCGACAATAGTATGCAAAATATCTTGATTCCGTGATCTAACAAGGCTATAATAATAAAAATAGCCGCCGAAATGAGCCGAAAAAAATTTTTAAGCAAAGTAAAGCACTCTCATGAGTCGTGCAAAAAAAGAAATATGGCTGGCTGCGTTTGTTAAACGTTTATTCCAAGATAGGCTAAGATGCCCATGAGATAAGAAGAGATAATTCTCTTCTTGCCTCATAGAAATAGGACGAGAAAACGGTAGATATAATCATCTGGAGGCGCGCATAAAGTTGCAGGTCGTCGTCTCCTCACTTCACTGACCGATGATGATATGATCTCTGATATTTTGAAGATGATTTGTTCATAATTTTATTATATTACCGTGGTAATAAAAACATTTATTCCCACGGTAAAATTATAAAATTATGAAATAATTTACGAGCTAAGCCGCGGGCAGACAACTTTGAAATTGGGTATGTATGTCACCTTTGCTGTGGAAAAGGATATGTTCTGTACTTAACTGTTTTATCAGAGGCTTTACAGCCAAACCGATCTTGGCTCTCTGACTTCTTTAGTCTATCTGCACTTGGCCAGAGTGTTAGAATACAGCCTAAGCCTTTCTCTTTCAGAGGGGAGACCCTTGACTTGACCCTTGCATATAGCATATAATATGCAAGTGGTCGTGTGGTGACAGATCGGAATACAGATGTCAGCATACGAGGCGAATAAGGGTATCTATCGTAGAAACGGCAGCAGTGTCCACTGTGCTACTACTACTCATCATATCAACCCATTACCGGTCCACTACAGCGCATGTACGGCCTTAAGGCCGTAGTCCACCACACTGGCCCAGTACGGATTGGTAGACTCCACTCCTCACACCGTTAAGAACATTATGGATAAGTCTCAGGCATCCAGGTTTACTGTGAATGTTTTCTTTCACCGTTGAAGCAAGTGATAATTTAATTGCTTAAAATGCTCATAACTTAAAAAAGTTAGTGATGCGTGCTGGGATTTGAACTCGGCTTCCCGAAAGTGACGCCAAAGAACACTAGGCTATCGGAGCAAAATTCTTTTATACAATACAGCTTGTGTAGAATGAGACATCATGACAGTTTCATTGGAACTGGACCCTAAAAACCCAAGGCTCCAATGCCTTACGTAACGTACAGTCCATTCACCTTAACTTGTCCGTCTTGTATATTATAATGTTATAAGTAGTGAATGGACTGCAATTAGAGGCCGACTCAAACTCACCTCAAACTCTAAAGATCTTGTACTACTTGAGAGACTTATAAGAGCTAAGAATAAAGCATATTATAAGTATACAGTACCTATGTATATTGTTTCTTATTATAAAAAAATGTACCGCAAAAATACATAAAATGTAAAGGTAATTAAAGGTTTGATTATAAGCATATTTGCACGGTCATTTTGTCAAAGTCAAAGTCAGAAATACTTTTATTCGAAAAGACCCATAGAATGCCACTTATGATGCGTAGGTACATTACATGAAAAATTTGTACATGTGAGCCAGCTTAAATTGTATGCCTGTGAGAACTAAATACAAATTAATCTATCTTATAAACGTTAGCTTTTGTAAAAAGTAGGTGTACTTTAATAATATTTTATGTATTTTTTGTACCATTTTTTACTTTTCATAATCATGAAATAAGATCATATCAAGAACGTTACATCCTTACAATGATGTTTCTCACTTTATAAATATTTTTAATTACTGTAAACATAGCTGTTTGTACTTATTATGGATCCCTATAATGAGTAAGGAAATCGCAATTACCCACCTCTGTGCCTCAGAGGTGCAGGTGAAACCGTTGGTCTTTAAAATTATCCTCATACTCGTAAGTAATAATTATTTATAAACCTATAATAATAGGTTTAATAATATGAATTAATCTTAAATCACAGAATTAGTAACATACAGAAACCGTGTACACGACTATACGTACTAATATTTAAGCATTTTCATAGCTCAACATTATCTAAACTGTGAGATGGTGATAGCAAATATAACTGGCTAATACTTGGTGGATAACGGCCTAGACCCTTCTCCTTTTGGGAGGATACTCGTGCCCTGTAGAGGGCCGGAATTGGGTTGGTATGATGAATAATCAACATTGATTGTGATTAATCTTAGTACACTAAAAACGGCGTAGTTACTTATGTATCGCTGCTGAATCCGGATACATCGAAGGATGATTTAAACCGTAAAAACTTGGAAACAATATAAACGTCTGGGTAGAGCTGCAGCAGGTTTAGGGGAGACTGAGCACAGTTGAAACATTTAAGCGTTTATCAACCATAGCATTGGTATTAGTTAAGCAAGTGATGTCGGTAGTATATAAAATAAATTACTATATATCGGTCTACTAAATACCAATGTTATATGAGTTCAGTGTATTGTATTTCATGAGCAAGATGATTTATTTTAACCTTCACGACACCAGGGTCGGTTGAAACAGTGCCTGGGATCAATTGCAAATAACACAAAGTATAATAAATGAGCTTGCTTGAAGGATGTTTTATTAAATACTCTTATCGTTTTACGACTCGTATTGTCTTGACTACTACTATTGACTTTTATTGTCATTCAAGTCTTTTATGATATTTATTCTATCATTATTTTGAAACAACCCCAAAAGGGTTATATTTAGTACAACTTAAACGATATAACAATCAGATGTTAGTGACAATACTATTTTGTAATATAATGTTTGTGACGATATTTTTTTATACTTCTTACTTTTATATTCCTAAGATTATTAATAAACTAGGTTTTTGCTCTCCGGCTAGGCTTATTTATTATTCTTAACTTCTAACACTTAATTTGTTTATCCGTCGGCCCCATCTGTTGTAGTCTTCCTTTATCGTACCCTTGGCATCTAAGAAACAAGAAAATTTTATAAAAGCACTGTTTCAACCGTAACCACAAACATTGTTTCAACTGTCCCCAATACCTCTTCTATGTACACAGCAAGAATGATAATAAATTTATAAATTATAATATAATAATAGGGCCTCCTATACTCTAGCATAGCACGGTAAGAGCAACGAAACATTAAAATAAGTGATTCGACTTGTCGTCCACTTCGTTCTTTCCTTATACCCTTAACCTAATCACGTACGGTACGCGAGATATTTGCTTTGTTGCAACCGTCCTCTGTTTCAACCGTACCCAGTCTCCCCTACAGGAAAATATACTTTTGCTCTCACTTGCTTATGCCGGTACGATGCAAGGACGTGTTCTGTTCCTACTTTCCGTCTGTTATAGTATATACTTGGTCGCTATAGGGAAGTCAGACAAAAAGTAAGGGTTATTTGTTAAATTATGTATACAAAGGTTGATTAAGTATTTAAAAGATAAATACCAGATTATTATTTTTTTGCGGGCCAAATTGCCGAAGGCATACATCTAAATAAGTAAATAGCTAAATAAATACTAAGTAACTGGGTAATCCTTTTTTATAATATATCTGTTTGGTTCCTTCACTAAAGTTATAACTTAGGGATCAAGCAGATGGTACAACCGACGGTAAATGTCTGTCAAAGCTACTGAATTGTGGAATGGACTCCCATTGAACATAAAACAGTCGAAGTCATTGGGCATATTTAAACATGCTGTTAAGGCTCATTATCTCGCTCAGTAAAGAAGACTATTATTATTTATTTATCTACTCAAACTCATATTTAAGTATTTATGGTATGTTAAGATACGTATTAGTATATTTATTTTTTATATTTATCAATAGTATTTTTGTATTTGTGTAGTCTGGTATTAGTATGTAGATATTCGTATGTATGTATTAAATAGTGTACCCCATCTATTCGTTTTCTTTTTAGTTTTCCTAATCCTAAGGTTGCCTGGCAGAGATCGCTACTTAGCGATAAGACCGCCTTTTGTATCCTGCTTCATTCTTCATGTGTTTGTTCTTTTTTTGTTCTTGTTTTTCTGAGTGGGGTACAAATAAAGAGTATAAAAAAATTAAAATAAATAAGTTGAGGGCAGCTAGCAACAATTCGCGGGATACTTCCTACAAAGTGCCTCTGTGCTCATCACCCTGGTCTCATCATCATCATAGTTATCAACCCATTACCAGCCCACTACTGGGTCTCCCTTCCCTTCAGAATCAGAAGGGATTAGGCCGTAGTCCACCACGCTGGCCAAATGCAGATTAGTGGACTTAACAAATTCACTGTCTAAATAGTCAGTCATACATAAATACTTCTTAAAAAAATACCGGCCTTTACCGTAGTACCTTTCCAGTATAAATAAGCGACCATAACGCATTTTATGTCGAATAAAAAATTTATTACTAAAAATAATTCAGATTTTATTATTTATGTAGATAAACGTTGGCCTTCTTTGTATATTATTTGGTCGCAAAGTTTAGGAGATAAGTAAGTGAAACATTAATTATTACGGAACGTACGGTTAGAGTTTACGTCTCTGAGTACATTGTATCCGCGTGGCCAATAGCCTATATTATAGCCTTCGTATAAGATTTCTACGTTCCGAATCAAAGGTCGATTTCGGCTATCGACACTATGAAACGTCAGAGTGAAATGAAATGTATTTACCTTGATTTAACGCTCAAATTCATCCACACTTCTACCGCAAGCCAAAATAACAAACCGGATTACAGAATTTGCAACTCTAAAACGGGTAGCATTAGGTCAATTTTACTTTAACGGTAGGGTTTTTCGATACTCAAAAACGACTCCTTGAATGCTTGCGGGTAAATCTTGTAATAAGGTTTCACGCGGTTGAAACCTCGAAAACAGCTAGTTTATAATATAGCTAGTATGGCGTAAAAGTACCTTTTAAGTATTAAATAAAATAACATAAAAAAGTTGTTACACCACACACGTACACCCTTGTTTATTACTGTTAGGTAAGATACCGCTTCATCACCATACTGTCTTTTTTTGGCCCACTAGTGGGCAAAGCTTCTTCCAAAAGGGTTTAACTACTACTTAAAAAAAAAAACACCCGGCTAAGTTTGTTGTGGGCTTCTTCTTAGACCAGGACGCGTTTGGATCCCTCGTAGCTTTAGTTTTAAGTTTACGAATGTGGTTATCGCCATCATCTCACTACCGTGTGGTTCTTATGTACGCATCAAAAGTGCCACCTGTGGACCTACTTGAATAAAGATATTTTTGACTTTGACTTTGACCTATCGATCTCCTTGTTGTTTTTGTCGATCGGGCGCTGTGAACCCTAACAATTATATTTGTTAGGTTTTGATCCCCGGTAAAGGCAATGTGGTAATTTATATTTCTGCATTTTCTTTGGTGTGGTCTAGTGAGGGTTATTTGGCTATGGCTAATTGCCACACTTCCTGAGTTCCGGTAGTCTCCGGTTCGTTCCGGTACTCGTGTTTCCAGTTAAAGAATTGGCACAGATAATTAAAGTATTTTTCACATAGTTCCTAAAATAGCTTGTGGCTTGTGTGCTTGTGGACAGCTACCTATTTGAACAGTAGAACTATTCTTTTTATGCCGATATAAAGCCAGAGTCACGTTCCTGGGTCTTAAAAATACCTCTGTTACCTATGCACAGCTGCACATATAATCTGATCATGGCAAAGTATAATGCTAACTATGGGCCTTATAGGAAAGCTCAGAGTCACTCAGCGGGCGACGGAGCGAGCTATGCTAGGAGTATTTCTACGTGATCAAATTAGAACCGACATAGCTCAGCGAGTTGCGAAGCTGAAGTGGCAAAAACCCCGCACCGATAAATGCAGCGTAGGTTGGCCCCCAACGAGGAGGACAGATGACATCAGGCGAGACGCTGGGAGCCACTGGAGGCAAGCGGCCCAGGACCGTGTATTGTGGAACCTACAAAAGACCTAGGTCCAGCAGTAGACGTCGATTGGTTGAGATGATGATGATGATGATGATGAATATAATAATGATAATAATAATTTAATATGTAGCAGCCGACCCTTGTGGTACAGGTTGAAAAGTGTTGGCGAACTTAATCCCCCCTGCCTCACCACGCACTCCAACCACGTACGGGATCGATAAGATCTTAGAGATGAACATATTACTCTACTTACTTTCTATCCCGGAAAATGTAGCTTTATAATTTTTATATAAAACTGAAAACAAAAACGCGTGTGAAATTGCGGACAACAGCTAGTAAAGGTTATGCTTAATTCTGGAAAAAGATCGTTATCATTTTTAAACAAATACTGATTTAAACCATGGCAGAAGAGGCAGGTTATTACAAGCTGTTTGGTATAAATAAGATCAATTTATTGTTTCGAGGTGTAAAAAGTAATACTTAAGTTTAAAAATAATACATAAATAGTCCTGTGTTATCTCACGTAATTCTAGTTACATTTTTGCCGCGCTGCAGTAGGCAATCATTTATGCCTTACTTGTAAATGAATAGTTCTCGAAATAATTAAACACATATTAAATTTTTTATTTGACATGTTGGCATTTCTAATTTCTTTCTAGTGAAAAAAAATGAGATAATAACATGCATATACTCATTTATACTCGTGTTGTGCGTCTGTGAATTAGGCAAAAATGTTGTTTATTATTTACGTAATTCTTTTAGCGTTAATTTTGTTAGTAGTTTACGTGAAGTCCACGTACACGATATGTCAATCGAGAAGACGACTCGATGGAAAGACTGCGATAGTAACTGGAGGTACAGCTGGTATGGGATTACAAATTGCTAAAGATTTCGCAAGCCGTGGTGCTCGAGTAATAATCGCGTGCCCATTCCAAAAAGAAGGTGAACAAGCACGCAAATATATTATCAAGAAGACAGGAAATAAAGAAGTTGTATTCAAACTTCTTGATTTATCATCCATAGCATCAGTGAGAAAGTTTACAAATGAAATACTCAAAGAAGAGGAAAGATTAAACATATTGATAAACAACGCTGGAGTTTGTATGGCTAAAGAGTATATTACAGAGGATGGCTTAAGCTCTACAATGCAAATCAATTATTTCGGGCATTTTCTTCTAACTTTATTGCTGCTTCCTCTTTTAAAGACATCAAGTAAACTTTCGGACGCATCCCGTATAGTAAACGTGACGTCCCAAGCGCACTTTCTTGGCAAAATAGACTTTGAAAAGACAAATGATATAAAGCATTGGACACCATTTGAAATCTATGCAAACAGTAAACTTTATGTAACACTTTTTACTAGAGAGTTTGCAAAAAAGTTGAATGGATTTAACGTCGTGGTCAATAACGCTGACCCAGGATACGTGGCAACATATATAACGCTGCCTAATAACTTAACACTAAGAAAGATTTTATATCCAATAATGTTTGCATCGCGTGCTATATTGAAAACCCCATGGCAAGGGGCTCAAACTGCTATTCACGTAGCGTTAGATTCTAATGCAGAAGTGGTGAGCGGAGAGCTTTTTTTTAATTGTAAACTCTCAAAAGCCACCAAAAGGGCTTATGATGAAGATTTGGCGAGTAAAGTTTGGGATGAATCAGTGAAATTTGTTAGATTAAATCCTAACGAGATAGTTGCTTAAAATTAAGCCTTGAATAGATCGTTGTAGAAGCGCGGTGTTGAAAATCAAAAATAATTATTTCACTAGCATTTTACTTAGCACTAGATTTTTTGGTAAAAAAAAAATTAAAATTATGTACATATTTAAATTAGTATAACTAATTTTAAGTAGTGAAATTCATACATTAATATAAGTTATTTATATTGAAAAAGTTAATAAAGTGTCTTTAAAATAAAACTACATTTACACAATTGAGAACATTATGGAGAAATCTCTGGCACGCAGGCTTCCTCACGATTTTTTCTTTCACCGTTGAAGCAAGTGATATTTTAATAAAGTGCCGAGATATAATCATAAAATAAGATATCAAGGTAAACAATTGAAAAGTGACATCACAACCAGTTTACGAGAACAAAAAAACACGCCTTTGTTAATTATTGGATAGAAGCAGGCGTTACCTTGCGGAAATCCATGATTAATTATGAAAATTAAACTTCATTTGTTTGCGGGGAGACCCTTAGGCATATAGTTTCCGGGTGTTCTTGCTAACGGCGAATATTTGCACAGACATAATCAAGTAGCCAGGATAATTCACCAACAACTTGCTCTTCGGTATGGCCACTATATATATTTATTTGTACACGGGCGTGGGAGTAAATAATATTTGTTTGATTCAGATCAGATCTAAAAAATAAGAAATGAAAACAATTAAAAAAAATAAAATTAAAATATAATAGATTATCCGATAAGAGAGTTCGTACACATATAACCTACTGTTTACGGTTTCCGACGTGATGCACGGCAAGCCAGCTCTGTACGGTAGGATTCTCCGGCTACTCGGAGCATACATCAAGGATTCCGTTCTTAGAATTGCGTATACTGAACCAGAAGGCTGCAACTCCACATCTAATAAATGCGAAATAGTCTGGTATTCTGGCATCGGCAAACATGTTTGACACACTGCAGTATTGTACTACCATACACTGCGATTACCGATCCGTGTGCCCGGTGGTGCTTATGGTGGCCCTAAGCACCCTACCGTTGGGATAGTCCTATAGTCCAACAGTGGACAATTCTTCTAATAACATTTTGTTTGATTTTTCTAATTTTTGTATTTATTATAATTAATACGAAAGTGAGATGATGGCGATAACCATAAACTTAAACTTAAAACTAAAGCTATGAGGGTTCCAAACGCATCCTGGTCCAAGAAGAAGCCCACAACACACTTAGCCGGTTGTTTTTTTAGTTATCACTATCTCATTGTCATTTGAAATTATAAGAACCTGGTTAGAGGAATAATTCACACCAAAGCTTTTTTTATCGATTACGTAGTCATTTATACTATATTAGGACCTTTCTACAAGCTTACGATCCTCAAGCTCAAGCATCTATCTGTATACTTCTCATTCTATATGAAGACACGTGCCTAGTAGGGCGATAATAGGTTCATAAATAACGATAAAAGTTAGTTATTCTTTAAGTACCTGTCATTTCTTGAAAAAAACCAAACAAGTTTAATTATTTATTCATAAATTAAAAAATATACTACGACAATACACACATCGCCATCTAAGCCCCAATGTAAGCGTAGCTTGTGTTATGGGTGCTAAGGATAGCTGATGAATATTTTTATGAATATATCATACACACTTATAACTATTTTACTTATAATATACAGATAAACACCCAGACACTGAAAAAACATTCATGCTCATCACACAAACATTTTTCTGTTGTGGGAATCGAACTCTCGGCCTTGGACTCAGAAAGCAGGGTCTCTGCACACTGTGTCAACCGGCAGTCAAAGTTTAATTGACTAGCCAGTTCGCATGAAATGAGCACAAATGGCGCCTCTAAATCAGGTTTTTTTTACTCACCAGGAAAATCATTATAAAGGAGTCCATGCGTATCACATCACTTGGGCAATCCGTAACGAGCGATGAATTCAAGTGTGTAACTACGATCTTTAAAGTAACTACGAAACATTTAAAGACGAATGTGTTCTTAATTTATTCTTAGTTTAATAACTGACGTGTTGGGCATCACAAATCCAATTGTTAAAATATTGAAGTTAAACAGCTTGACTTTGGCTTAGAATAACTTGTTGCGCTATAAAGAGTGAGTTTGTGATACCGTGCGATAGTTACCCGAAATATATAGTAAACAGGAAGAATTGTCCGTAGGAATCCATCTTAAATTTCGAACACAATACGGTAACTGTGATATAATAATTGGTCATTATCGTTAACGCTCATGTTAAGCATTTGTTAAAGGCGCACAAATGTTGTGGATTGTTTACGTAATATTATTAGCATTTATAATGTTAGTAGTTTGTGTGAACTCAACTTATACGATATGTAAATCGAAAAGACGACTCGATGGAAAGACTGCGATAGTAACTGGAGGTACAGCTGGTATGGGATTACAGATTGCCAAAGATTTCGCAAGCCGTGGTGCCCGAATAATAATCGCATGCCCATTCCATAAAGAAGGTGAACAAGCACGCAAATATATTATCAAGAAGACAGGAAATAAAGAAGTTGTATTCAAACTTCTTGATTTATCATCCATAGCATCAGTGAGAAAGTTTACAAATGAAATACTCAAAGAAGAGGAAAGATTAAACATATTGATAAACAACGCTGGAGTTTGTATGGCTAAAGAGTATATTACTGAGGATGGTTTAAGTTCTACAATGCAAATCAATTATTTCGGGCATTTTCTACTTACCTTATTGCTGCTTCCTCTTTTAAAAAGATCAGCTCATTGCTCGGAACCATCTGGGATAGTAAACGTGACTTCTCTAACACATTTCGTAGCGAAAGTAGATTTTGAAAAGACGAATGATATTAAACATTGGACATCTTTTCAAATTTATGCAAACAGTAAACTTTACATGGTACTTTTCACTCGAGAGTTGGCAGAAAAGTTAAAAGGATCGAACGTAGTGATTAATAATGCTGACCCAGGAATCGTAGCAACGTATATATACATGCCTGATAGTAGTTTTCTTAAGATAATTTGGCCCAAAGTAGTAGTATTTTTGAAATTTTTATTCAAAACACCATGGCAAGGGGCTCAAACAGCTATTCATGTAGCGTTAGATGTAGAAGGAGTAAGTGGCGAGATGTTCTCAAATTGTAAAATCTCAAAAGCTGCCACGAAGGCATATGATAAAGATTTGGCGAGTAAGGTGTGGGATGAATCAGTAAAATTTGTTAGATTAAGCTTTCAAGAGGTCTTAATAATTGATGAATTGATAAAACATAGCTTAAGTTAAATTGTGATAAAGAAAAAAAGTCACATAATTGCTATTTCTTAACCCTGTACGTTATTAGATTGTTAATTGATTATTTCATTTTTGAGCAGAGTTCGAAGAGTTTTTTGTTTAATTAAAACAATTTTCAACTAAAGGATGCAAAAGTGTATCGCCATTTTAGTATCGACTTCATACATAAGGTTGGCTAGCTTATTTCTTACTTATATCAAGTACTTTCCTATTTTCCATAGTTATTTTTTTTTAACTATAGAAAGTAGGAATAGAAATCACTTGTACTTTTTTATTCCTTTACAAGTTAGCCCTTGACTGCAATCTCACCTGGTGGTAAGATGATGATTTAGTATAAGTGGGAGCGGGCTAACCTGTTAGGGAGTGTGGTAGATATATTAAACCAGGATTAGTATCTACGCGACACAGTACGAGCAACGCTATATCGCTTAGCGGAGCGTCTTTATCGGTAGGGTGGTAACTAGCCAAGGCCGAAGCCAAGCCAGACAAAATCATTTTATATATAAGCATTTCTAATCCGACGTTATGATAAAATAATATTTAAATATACTATACTATACTACGACAATACACAAATCGCCTTCTAGCTCAAAAGTAAGCGTAGCTTGTATTATGGGTACTAAGATGACTGATAATTTTTTTATGAATAATATAGATGAATACTTCCACACACTGAAATCACTTATGATCATCACACAAACATTTTCCAGTTGTGGGAATCGAACTCACGGCCTTGAACTCAGAAAGCAGGGTCACCGCCCACTGTGCCAGTCGGCCGTCAAAATATTCATAAGTTAGGTAAAACCCATGTTATACTTACTGTGAGACGAGTGGTGACGATATTAAAGACATTAAAAATTATAAACTTTTTCATTTATCACTTATCTTAATATATTCTTAATATATATAAATCTCCTGTCACGATGTTTGTCCGCGATGGACTCCTAAACTACCGAACCGATTTTAAATTTCACCGCTGCATCTGAAGACTTACAATAAAGGAGGAGGAATGATGATCGGTATTTTAATGCTTGTTATGTCAGAATGTCATTTATAAACCGATTTGAAAAAATATTTTTTGTTTGAGACGGTAGTAGTAGTAGTACTTCCCATGTAGTCCCATTTTCAAAAGATATGTTGAAGGCGAGAAATTGAGGGAACTCTTCAAATATTATTTGGACACCTATAGTGATTCGAGTATTACATAAAGAAAAGCACCATTTGGTCACGGATGGCCACCTGAATAATAGTATAACACTGGTTGCGTTTTGATATATTATGGTAAGCAATTTATGCTCGTCACAATAAAGGAGCTTATGTTTGAAGTGCCGGTAGAACTCCTCTAGCATAACGCCCTGACTAATGGGTCTTTCCTTAGTACATTGTAACTTTCTACATTTTACTTGGCACCAACTTATTTCTTGCTTTTTAGTTAAGGTATTTTGAACTTAATACAAAATACCTTTTTTAAATTTATTTTAAATAACTACGACAATACACGCATCGCCATCTAGCCCCAAAGTAAGCGTAGCTTGTGTTATGGGTACTAAAATGCCTGATAAATATTTTTATGAATTATATACATAAATACTTAGAATAATAAGATACTTAGAATATAATAGAATACTTTGTCCAATAGTGGAAGTTCATTATTGGTTGACGCGATTATTATGGCTCTTAGTATGGTCTTCCTAGATTGTAAAATTATGCTGCATACACTCAAGAGCTTTGCACTCCCAGGCTGCTTACTTTCTATCCCGGGGCAAGAATTATGTTATTGGGAAATAGATAACCAAGCATAAGATTCTGTAAATGTTTATTTAACATAACAAAGGAACACTGCAAAACTTTTAAAACGTTTCTAAAACACAGACGCGGACAAACAATTACACTTACAATAATTCATCGCCATACGCAATACATCGCAAACTGGTAAAATATATCGTGGAGGGAACTTGCACCTCAGTGGCGTATTCTGTAACACTCAAAACGTCACCATGCGGTAACGTGCTTTCAATAAGATTCTCACCGTGCGTGTTTTCACGAGCTAGTGAGATATCTCCAGAAAATCATCATCAGCATATATGAGTATTTAGTGATTAAAAGATTATCAAACCATTCTCGAGCTATGCAACTTTAATGTGGTTTAAATTAGTTTTATGCAACCCGTCGATAAATTTATCCAGGATGCACTGTATATAATACTTTACTCTACTCTTTATAATACCTTCATCTATTGAAGGTATTATAAAGAGTAATACCTTCAGTAAGATAGCATTGCAGAATAGTAAAACTTTCATAAAGTCCCAAAACAGTATTTAGGAAGAAAAGAATTTAAGTAACCAAAGATTCAAGACGACACGAGACATTATCGAAATTCAATGAATATAACGCGTGCTTACGTTTTGCAAGTGTAGCATATGATGGCACACTCGTCGATAAAACCGAAAAACCTTATGTCCCTGAAGTATTGTATCTACTTCCTAAGATGTGCTTTGTTCTAAATATTTGTGTCGCGTTGGGGTGTCAACAATAAGTTTCCCACTTATGGAAGCGTTTTAACTGAAACAGAGACTTGCAGAATTGAATCCCGAATTAATTCTGCCACGTCAGCTCAGCTCAGCTCTACTACTATTCGTCTCTGTTCTATGGAAATGCATCCACAGGATTGGGCACTTCGATGGCAAGTCGAGCGTCGTACGACCTTAGCGGACATTTTCGAACCTTTAAAATTTTTCGCAAATCTGCCATAATCAATATTATAAACATGCGGCCGCGGTTTTGGGGCGTCCGCTTTGGCCGCAACGCTCCCCAGCAGCTTCAAGGCAAGGCCAAGCCGTGGCGATCATTGTTACGTGAGCGTTCAACCAATCACAACCAGCGAACGTTAGAGCAAGAGTTGTGATTGGACGCTCGCGGGACACAAACTTGAAAGCCGTTTCACACCACTGCGAGACTGGCAACGATTACACTTTTCGGAGATATTGTACTTTCAGTGGATGGTATGCATGTACTGTTTAAACAGTTTCTTCATCCATGACACTAATATTCAAAAGTTAGGTTGAGGATATCCGAAGCCCTGACAAAAGAACTGAAGATTTTGGGTACTATCATTAATTTCGGGTGATAGTCTTAATGTTTCTTCTACATCAACAAGTCACTTAAATGTTTTCTTGCTGCTATTGATTCTTGTGTTCAAGTAGAAACTGCAGCCTCATTGAGGAGTTATGTCCAACGATTTTAGATAAATCTTTGGTCCATCATCACTTAAGGAAGAAGTTTAATTTTTTTTTCGCTACCAGGCTTGTATACTGGACGTTACCCGAATGCTAGGTGGCGATGGATGAATAGTTTAACTTAAGAGACTCACGCCAAATGACAAGTGACAAAGACCTTGATCAGTTATTGCCTTGCGATGTGTCCCAATATGGCGGATAGATGTGTTAAATAATATCATAGTTCATCGTCACAGCCGGGTGGAATGTCTGACGTATCTATGGCCACTTCTTCGTAGTCTCTCTCCAGGGCGGCTAGGTCTTCCCGCGCCTCCGTAAACTCACCTTCCTCCATGCCCTCACCTACGTACCTGCAGAGTTTTAAGAGTAATTATTTTCACAGACGAAATGATTAACCTTGTCGATTTGAAGGAAAAGCAGGAAAAGCAGTGGGCGACCCTGATTTCTGAATACAGGGCCGTGGGTTCGATTCCCACAACCTTGGACTCAGAAATCAACATTACTGCCTGAATAAAAATAAAATTGAATTTCCCATATTTTGGTGACCGCTGTGGTCTTATATTTGGGAGGTACGGGGTTCAGACCAACACTTTGCAGGACATGCAAGGAACACATCCTGCTACGTGCCACTGTGTGTCCGTCAACCTGGGGCGTTGCTCTTCACCGTTGAAGCAAGTGTTTATTAATAATATCTAATTACTTAAAACGCACATAACTTAGTAACATAAGAAAAGTTAGTGGTGCGTGCTGGGATTCAAACTCGGACCCCCGAAAGTTAAGTCGAACTCCTACCCACTGGGCTATCACCGCTGTCCGCCCGTGCCCTGGAGTAAGTCTTGATATAGTCTAAGATGGTACGCGGCCGGGATGATCGCATCGGAATGCTAAATCCTTAAATTATAAGGGTGAAACTATTTCTTACTGCTACGCCCTGACAGTGCCTCATGATTATGTTAAAGCATGGTAAATAACTAATTAAATAAATAAATAGCGTTCCGGTACGATGTCACTGGCTTAACTGTGGAATGCACTCCCAATAAGCATTCGGCCAGTCAAGGTCACTAGAAATATTCAAACATGCAGCTAAAGCCTTATCTTGAGCAATAAAGACGACAGTGATTAACTCTTACTCATATTTAAGTATATATCGTATTTTTTGGTATAAATTAGTTTTTTTTTTAATTTATTATTATTAGTATTTTATGTGTGTAATCTGGATAAGTATTAGTGTGTAATTGTTCGTAAGTATGTATATAATAATAATACACCCCACCAATCGGTTTCCCTTGGTTTTCCTAATCCTAAGTTTGCCTGGAAGAGATCGCTACTAAGCGATAAGACCCGCCCTTTGTATCCAATTTTTTAAGTTTCTTCTTGTTATGTCCATTGTTTTTTTATCTATTTGTGGTGTATAAAAAAATAAATAATTAAGATGTCACGTAGAAACCGATTAGGGGAGTGGGTTTATTATAACTGCCATACCTTTAACAGGCTAAATCAGTTTCGTTTAAGCGTAAATTGAAGGAATTCTTAATCAATAAAAGTTACTATGCAATTAATGACTATCTCATAGATAAGCTGCGTTATTATTTTGACATGATTTTTACTATTATAGGCTACATGATTTGCATTCTGTTTAGCGGAATTTGGTTAAGATCAACCATGATATTTAAGAACTGTATACTAACCCAAATTCGCTAACAAATAAATAAAAAAAACATTCAGTCGTCACACGTACGTAAGTGGAACAAAAAAATTAGCTATAGGTTAAAGTAAGGTTTCAACCCGACTGACCAGTGAACGAAGGCCCGCTTGGCGTACATGAGGTCGAACTTGTGGTCCAGCTTGCCCCACGCCTCCGCGATGGCCGTGGTGTTGCTCAGCATGGACGCGGCGCGCTTCACCTGCGCCAGGTCGCCGCCCGCCACCACCGACGGCGGCTGGTAGTTGATGCCCACCTGTGGGCAAACATCCACTACCTGAACTGTCTTACTGCCTGGCACTGGCCCCCTTTCTCATAGTAAAGATGGTTCTTTACTATGAGATGGTTACTTTTATTACTATAAACTGTACAATGATGTTGAAAAAGATAGATATACTACGACAACACACATATCGCCACATAGTCCCCAAAATAAGCGTTGTGTTATGGGTACGAAGATAACTGATGAATAATATACATAAATACTTATAACATACATATAAACACCCAGACACTGGAAAACATTAATGTTCATCACACAAACATTTTCCAGTTGTGGGAATCGAACCAAACTGGGTGGCTGCCCACTGCGCCAATCGGCAGTCATGTCGAAAAAGAGCAATCTGCTGAGTTTCTTGCCGGCTCTTCTCGGTGGAATCTGCTTTGCGAACCAGTGGTAAGGTCACAACCAAAACACTGACTTGACGTTTTAAAAGTGCTTATAAACTGAGCCTACTTGAAATATAATTGAATGAATTTAGATTTTTTTTAATTGCACTACAGCTCAGCCCTCGATTGCAATCTCTCATTTGGGTGAAATCCATTAGTAGTAGATTTAATACCCCTTGTAAATATTCATTATTGGAAATTGCATTTTATAAATCATCTGTGAAATTGTCCTTTTTTTATTCCACTACAAGTAAGCCTTCGACTGCAATCTCACCCGGCGGTAAGTACCGATGCAGTCTAAGATGGTAGCGGTCTTCGTCAATAGAGTATTGACTTACCACGGTCATGGCCTCCCCACCAGATCAGACCAGAGAAAATAAAGAATTAATAAATTTCCAAATTGCCCCTGCCGGGAATCGAACCCGGGTCCTCCTATTTAAATTCACAGTCGCAACCGTCGTCGGTATTAGAGCATTGTTCCGCATCGCTGCTCCAATGTGAGCTGGTGGGCTTATTATTATCAAGTGTTAGAGACCATTTCTGAATTGAAAAACCTAATACATACAACCCCCTACCTCCTACCATATCCCACTATTTATGAGGCACTCATGATAAAAAGTTTAACTTGCCAAGCACATAGACGAAAACAAAAAAAAATACTGATTTACAAAATGAAATTACATTAATTTCAAATAAATGTGTACATAATATTTTAAATAAGTTACATACAGTAAGAAATTGGCTTAACCTATTAATGACTAAGTATGTTTGCAACCTTACAAAATCCCCCCAAAATTGAAATTAATATGACAATTCCACTTAAATCTAAGTAACACCTCTTTTTTTTCACTACAAGTTAGCCAGCCAGTTAGATTAAAGCGGGCTATATTGAATTAACCCAAAAAGCTCATGTCAGTGATAAAACCCTGGACCTACTAAAGACTCCTAGCGCTTACAACTCCGTCTGAACAGCGTCAGTAAGTTGGAAACGACAAACCCTCGAGGTATATACATTTGACGGCCGATTGGCGCAGTTTGCGACCCTGCTTTCTGAGCCCAAGGCCATGGGTTCGATTCCCACTACTGCAAAATGTTTGTGTGATGAGCATTAATGTTTTTCAGTGTCTGGGTGTTTATATGTATTTTATAAGTATTTATGTATATAATTCATAAAAATATTCATCATGCATCTTAGAACCCATAACACAAGCTACGCTTACTTTGGGACTAGATGGCAATGTGTGTATTGTCGTAGTATATTTATTTATTTATTTTATTTTGACCAGAGGCTTTATAATAATAATAAATAAATATACTACGACAATACACACATCGCCACCTAGCCCCAAAGTAAGCGTAGCTTGTGTTATGGGTACTAAGATAGCTGTTAAATATTTTTATGAATATAATACATAAATACTAATAATATACATATTGCTTTGAAACGGCAGAAGCTCGAGGTATACCTTGAAACCCGTGGGGCACCAGTCCACGAAGCGAATGCCGGCGCGACCCTTCATGGCGGCGATGGCAGCGTTGACGTCCTTGGGCACCACGTCGCCACGGTACAGCAGGCAGCACGCCATGTACTTGCCGTCGCGCGGGTCGCACTTCACCATCTGGTTCTGCGGCTCGAACAGCTCAGCCGTGATCTCGGACACCGACATACCCTCGTGGTACGCCTGTGAATGAAAATGGGTATTGAAGTCAGCAGTAATATAATAGAAGAAGATGTCTTTATTGGACATACAAATAGAAAGCCAGGTTAACAAAATAAACGATAATACAAAACGCATACACAAAGGCGGCCTTATCGATTGAAGCGATCTCCTCCAGACAACCTTTTGTTTAAGAAATGTATTACACATAATACGGGTATAAATATCCTATATATATATATATGATATATTATATCAATATATAAACTTAAATACAAATTACAATTTAAACATTCACAAAATTACATAGATATTTTACGTAATAATTTGGTTGCACAGCATACTGTATTCATGTAGACCTACCAAAGGCATTTATAAAACGTTCATATATAGTCTTTACACAATAATGAGGTGACGGTGATAACAACGTTCGCCTAAAACAACGAGGGTTCCAAACGCACCCTGGTCTAAGAAAAGCCCACAAAAAACTTGGCCGGGTATTATTTTCGTTATCACCATCTCACAGTCAATCAGGAATAGTAATAGCTAGTAGTGATAGACACAAAAGACGAGATCTGACAAAGGCGCAAGATGAGCAAGCTGAACTAGAGGTGCAAGAATCATGAGGAAAAAGGTAATAGAGGAAAAAAATGATAGACGCACAAAGATAAGATAAGACAAACTTCTACCAGATGGAATACGTCAGAAATGCAAATAATATTTAATGAAGTACTTCTGATAACAATGTGTATAGAACACATAATTCCCACGGCGCTGTGCTAGAGGTCATCAATCTTTAGCGAAAATGTTAATCACAACTATTTACCAAGTCAAGTACCTTGTCAGCGGACACAACGGGCGCGTAGGCCGCCAGCGGGAAGTGTATCCTGGGATAGGGCACCAGGTTCGTCTGGAACTCCGTTAGGTCCACATTCAGGGCACCGTCGAACCGCAGAGACGCCGTTATCGATGATACCACCTGCAATTGTTATTTTATCATCACGATCATGCTCAGCCTATGAATGATTCACTGTTGGGCATTATATTATTTGATTCCACCACCCACCCTCTACTCTTGTCCAATGTGGGTTGAAGAGCTATACCAATTATTATCATATGCAAGTGATACTAATCAGGACTAACCGTGCTCTCCATTGGATTAGAGTGGTCACCACCAATTTTGCTGTTGCATTTTACAATAAGTTTACAAAACAATAAAATACTTACTGGTACTGCAAAAGAAACTTAACTAATGCCAACCCTTAAGCGAAGTAAAGTTTCTTTGAGCAAAAGGAAAGAAGATTTGAATTTTTGCTCCAAGATTTTTTTTGCTTCCAAGATTGCTTACTCAAAAAGGTCAAGCCCGGATTAGTCAAGAGACCAACGTTTTTCTAAGATGCAAAAGTTTTGACAATATTAGGGGGTTGCTCAAAATTTAAGAAAAACGACATATGGAAAATTCTGGAATGCTGCCTACCCAACTTACTTTGATGTTGTAAATTGATAAAAATTTGGGCTCACTTGTGATATCAATCTGTTGAGATTGGCATACGAGGGCCGCTCGATGGACAGCCGCCGCCGGCAGATGTCGTAGATGGCCTCATTGTCCACCATGAACGCGCAGTCGGAGTGGCCGATGGTGGCGTGGGTGGTGAGCACAGCGTTGTACGGCTCCACCACTGCTGTGGACACCTAGGGGGAAATGCATTACATACATTATTATAGTCACCTCATTCTTCCTCCGGCATCTTTTCCCAATTACTTGGTCGGAGTCGGTTTTGTATATTATAATACAAAGAGTATTATAATATACGAAGAGATGGCCTTCGTTTTTCTGACTACCTATGCCAGTTTTGGAGGAATGGAGAAGGAAAGAGAATGAGTTAATGAATGAATAAATACACTTTTATTGCACACCAAACAAACATATTTGGTGGCCTTATCTCTCCATACTACTTCTTTATGGCCGTATACAACGTGTTACCGAATTACGAAATACTGTTGAAGGATGCATAAGTTTATTTCAAAAGGAACCACCCTATAAAAATATAAAGTCATATTATTAAGAAGCTTATTTATTTTTACCGACACGCGCATAGTACATACCTATGCAACGCACGCGTACCTAATAAAATGACAAGAGGCACATGACACATTTTGTATGTGGTGCTAGGGGTTGTACCTTATTTATTTTAGTAAAAACTATGGCAGTGGTTTACTCAAAGTATTAGGTTCCGATTTCACAGGAAAGTCTCAGAGACAGTACATAATGTGACTAAAGCCTGAAATATTATGTCAGTTTTCTTTTCACATTGTATTTACATTTATAAATAAATGTACATCCAAAAACATACTGATAAACACAGTTAAATAATCTTAGCTTAAACACTCGGAGATATTCCAACTAATTCTTAATTATTTAAATTATTACTTTTCCACTATTTTGAATTTTTTCGATACAAGCTGCGCCCCCCCGTGAATTTGGATGCATTGATATAAAACATCAACCTTTGGGAATTTGATTAAGTTCCTAACTTTGTTACTCTTGGGACTCCGCGCTTTTAACCAAGCCTATGCCAAAAATAAAGCCGATACGATGCTTAGAAAGGGTGATTCGGAAGAAAAAACAATAAAACCGACATACAAATATTTTCATATTTATAACATCACAATTTAGATAATAATTAGGTAAAGATGATCCTACCTGAGGTGCAGGATAGATGGCAAATTCCAGTTTGCTCTTCTTGCCAAATTCGTCAGATAGTTTCTCCATCAGCAACGACGTGAAGCCGGAACCCGTTCCACCTCCAAACGAATGAAACACGAAGAATCCCTGAAATGCAAAATGATTCAGCCCATAATCGCCAAAAAATCATTTTGCCTTGTTAAGGTTTCATTATAAAATAGGCTTTCGATTTTTTTCTGCACCCTTGTTAACATAACATAAAAGGCTTCAACATCATCAACTCATTACCGTTCCACTATAGAGCTTGAGTCACATCGCCTCTCGAAATGAGGAGGGTTTAGACCGTAGTCCACCACGCTGGCAAATTCTGTTAATTCAGCAATAAATAAAAGAACTACATCACCCTTCATCATATATCATCATATCAACCGGATATACGTCCACTGCTGGACTGGACATATGTTTTTTGTAGGGAGTTCCAAATTCCACGGATTTGTGCCGCATGGATCTAGCTACCTGCGACTTAATGTCGTCTGTCCACCGCTATCCTTTCACCGAACTTTGTGCCCCGCCCATTGCCACTTTAGCTTCGCGACTCGTTGAACTATGTCGTTAACTCTGGTTCTTCTACGTATTTCTACATTTCTGTCACGTAGAGATACTCCGAGCATAGCTCTCTCCATTGCCTGTTGAGTGACTGAGCCTTCTAATGACGCTTTTCGATAGGCCTCACATCACCCCTAGCCTAATGAAAAGTCATGTTCTACAAAGAGATATTTTGACGATGCTATACGCTGCGATGATGGCTTTTTCTGCGTTCGAAGTAAGTCAATTAGATTTTTTTACATCTTAGAGAATGGTAAGTTTGCTGAAAAATAATTGAAAGAGTCTAGATAATTTAACAAAATACCTTTGTAAAAAGAAAGAAAGAAAAGAAAGAAACATTTATTTTTTACATTGCGCCACACATTACAATATTCACAACACCACATATGTTATGTGTGGCACAACCTAGAAAAAAGGTGCCAGCTCAGCATTGTGCTGCATGCGCCAGTGGGAGCATACAGCGCTGATTTTCAGTTGGCACCTTGTACCAGGTAACACCACGGAAATACGTAGCCATCTACTGACCACATTTTAAGCTTAGTTTAAAAAAAAAAAACTAACTAAATAAATCCACAACAATAATAATAATAAACTAAAGTAACATATATTTATATAAACTTGAAAATAAAAACGTACATATATCATAAACTTATTAAGATACACAGTGTAATATAATAGTGATAAAATTATTAAGTGGTAAAGTAAAGTATAGTAAAGTATACAGACTGTCTCTAGAGAAAAGATGACTCCGCCACATGTTCTTGGAATTCCACCTGTTTGGCCAATAAATATTGTTTAATTTGGTTCTTAAATCCAAACTTACTTTTAAAGTTCTTGATTGGCGGAGGAATATTATTCCAACACTTCGTGGCGGAGTACGTGAACGAGCCCCTAAACGCAGCAGTACGATGAAGTGGGATGCGAAGCTGGTTCCGACTGCTTCGAAGCTTCCTTTCATCGTCACTAACCCAATTCAGTTTATTTATTAAATACAAAGGCTTACCTTGCTTTATTACGCCATAGAGAAGACCTGCAAGATGCAACTTCCTTCTAGAACCCATTTTTAACAAGTGATGATTGTTTAAGAAAGGAGTTACATGGGTTCTAGGAGGTATGTCGAAACAAAACCTCGCACATGCATTCTGCACTCTCTGGATGAGACGCTTCGTACGGCACAGCAATCGAGGACCGAACACAACATCCGCGTAGTTTAGTTTAGACAGCACCAAAGCCTCTACTAGCTGTAAGCGCACTTCTACTGAAAGATACTGACGGACCTTGTAGAGTATCTTTAGTCTGTAGAAACAATTGCGAACTACTTCTGCTAAGTGTTCCTCGAACCTCAAATCTGCATCCATGAGCAATCCCAAATTTCGAGCTTTGCAGACTCTCTCTATGGCGCAGCCCTCAATATCTATACTAACACCGGAACGAAGCTTATATAGTTGCTTTGCAGAACCGAATAGTATATACTTCGACTTTGACGGATTAAGTACAAGAGAATTACGGTCTGCCCAAGCCCCTATTCGGCCCAAGTCTGCATTAACAAAACGAACAGCGTCATCGAGGTTTTCTGCCTTGAAATGGTAGTAGAGTTGCAAATCATCTGCATACATATGATATTTACAGTGTAAGATCTGCTTAGCAACATCAGCAGAATACAATATAAAAAGAAGAGGACCAAGGACTGAGCCCTGTGGCACGCCTCTATTGACTAGCACCGGCGCCGAACGATGCACCTTACCATCCTCGAGTACAATTTCCACAATTTGTGCTCTTTTGCTAAGATAACTCTCAAACCACTTGACAGTATCAACAGTAAAGCCATAATGCGATAACTTTGATAATAAAAGTGCTGTATTGATACTGTCAAATGCCCGAGAGAAGTCAAGAAGCACCAACAGTGTGCACATACCCAAATCCTGTGCTCTAAGAATGTTGTCAGTCACATCCAACAGTGCCGTAACAGTACCACGACCAGCCCTAAAACCTGATTGATAATCCGGCAAAATTTTTTGCTTCTCAATATAAGCCGACACCTGAGAACACACAACTTTTTCTAATACCTTCGATAAGCAAGGCAAAATACTTATAGGACGAAGATCCTTTGGCGTGAGAGGGTTAGAAATTTTCGGGAGTGGACGAATTAGTGCAACTTTCCAGTCATTCGGAAAAACAGAAGTAGTTATAGACGCGTTAACAATGGATCGAATGCTATCTAAACTTTGAGGAAGTGACATAAAAATCATATCTAATGTTATTTTATCTATACCCTCAGCATTAGAATGTAACCGCTTAAGTATTTCAAAGATTACGGTATCAGAGACTGTGTTAAGAGAAAAAGTGTCCTCATATAGTTTATTGAACTCATAAAAAGTCAATTGAGAGAAAGAGACGTGATTCGATCCTGGGACATTAAGAAAATGTGCATTAATAGCATCTGCATTAGTGAAATGTGCCGGCAATTGGTTCGGATTATTAGGCAAGACTGTCCTTTTTAAATTTTGCCATAGGACCTTTGGATATTTAAGCTTACTGTTAATGTTTTGTTTAAAAAAAGAACATTTCTCATTATGTATAGCCTCCACAGCCAAATGCTTGTATTGTTTATAAGATGTTTTATTAACGTCTGATTTATCATACCGCCACCGAATATGCGCATCATCTCGCAATTTCATCATAAGTTTTACGTTAGATGTAATCCAAGGACTGTATCTCTCTCTGAAAACTCTTGTTTTTTTTGGTGCATGTTTATCAAACAATTCATTTAAACAATTATTAAAAACCGATAGCATGTCATTGACGCAGTCCGCAGACGAAACGTCAACCCATGGTATAGCATCGAGATCCCTATTAAAAGTATCCATGCATACACTCTTAAGAGGCCTGTACACAACAGTTTTTGGGCGAACTTTTCTCTTCTTGATACACAAAACACAGTCTAGAAGGGCGTGACTACTCAAAGACGGGATAGATGTTACATTTACACTTCTAACAGGGAGATCCGTAACTATAATATCTATAAGTGTTTCACTAGAATCAGTAAAATGTGTCGGGGAAGTAATTAATTGTGTCAATTGCAAATAATTAAAAAAGTCTGTCAGCTTAATGCTTTTAGTTTCATTACTGTTCAATAAGTTAATATTAAAATCTCCTAGCAGTATAATATGCTCATAGCTAGACAATGCCTGAATAGTATCTGTAAGGACGTCCAAGAAAAGATCAACATTTAACCACGGGGGCCTGTAGGCTGTACCAATAGCAATATTAAGCGAGTTGACGGCGAGACCTAGCCACATTTGCTCAACAGTTTCGTGCCTGGGGAACGGACAGGGCCTCAACTTGAGTCCCTTTCTGATATAAAAACCAACGCCTCCACCACGGCCACTGCGCACTGTGACCGGACGAGGAATATGCAAAAGTCTATAGTCGGGGACAGAGGGCGCACGGCCTTCCTCGCCATCATGAAGCCAGGTTTCATTGATTGCCATGATGTCAACCTGAACACGACCCATAGCAACTAAGAATTCATCGTGCATAGTTCCTAAAGACCCCGCATTGAGGAAACCTATTTTTAAAAAAATATTATGGTATTTCAAAACATTTATAAGAATATATTACGTATACAAGCATTGTCATCCTATAAGCACACAAAAATAAAATAATGTAATATATTGTAAAATGTAGATTCATATAATAGAAAATAAAAAATAAAATACAATTATTATTACTTCCGATCATTTTACACCCACTCTCACACATAATATATACCGTTATAATATAAATAAAATCAGGCATTGCTGCTTTACTATATTCATAGGTTTTAAAATATTCATAATAATTAATAGATACTTTTGTAAAAAACAACAATTGTGGATTGTTATTATCTAAAAATGAAAAAACACGCCATAGTCTATTTATATACAATGATATAGCCTTATCGCATCCTAAAATCAAATAGATACGCTTCCAAAAAAACGCTCAATATCTGCTTCAGTGCGAACACGATGTACGGGCGCTGAACTCGTATGCCGAATATATATACGTCCCCCCTTGGTCCACACATATTTCCAGTTATTTTTGCGGGCTTCCTCGCGTGCTTTATAAAATAGTTGCCTGTTCATTCGGCTAAGATGCTCATTAACATAAAAACGTCGTGGAGCGGAGTCAGATATAATGCCCGAGGTATCAGCCCCTCTGCGCACGCGGGCCGCGTGCAACAAGTTGTCTCGCACCGCGCGCCGAGCGAGACGCACGACTACGGGCCGCGGCCGCTGGCGCAACTGCCCGTCCGCATCGCCGACGCCGGAGCCTACTGAGACGCGCCGCGGGCCCACGCGCTCCGCAGAGACCACATCACGATCATCCACGTCGACTCCTAATTTTTTTCCTACCAGGCTAATTAGGTTTATAAGGTTCTCACCGGCAATTTCTTGCAAACCCGATATTTCCACATTATTTGATAGTAAGTCTTGATCCCTTTCATTTAGTTGTTCTTGAAGATGTGAAATAACAGATTGCACATTATCCTGGTCACCTAATTCACGCGACGTAGATTGCGCCTCCAATTGTGAGAGCCTAGCCTCCATTTTCTCCACCCGACAGTTAAACTCGATTATACTAGCATTCAGTTGTGCCATCTCCCCTCTGAAGCAGGAGATTTCACTTCGCAAAAGTCTGAGCTCGGCCACTATGCTACTTGCAACATCATCGTGCATACTAGGGTTCCCAACGGCCTGGGCTACGGCAGCCGCAGCCTGCGATGGATTAGGGGAGCATGGCAATTGATGGTTCGGAGTGTCTGGAATTCTTGAGGTCGCCACTTTTCCCTTGCCTTTAATACAGGGACAACAAATCCATTTCCTGGGAATGGGGCCGCTAGGGCTTAATTTTGCGCATTCCCGATGGAACAAAGAAGAACACTTCGTACATTTTGCTACGACATCTGACGTTGGGGCTACAAAACGCCCGCACTGGACACAGTTCTTGCTCATATTAATAGCCAACTCCTTTAGTAGTACAGAGCTGAACTAATAGATGGCGCTATAACCAATTATTGATTATAATATTGACTTAATGCGTGAATAAATAACCCACACACTCCAAATTTGGCCTATTCCATTTTTAGAAACTATAATATGATAGCCAGCCACTAAACGCAACACTTTTTAATGGCACTGATGAGTTGAGGGTATGCAACTAATCACTTCTCACGTTACGTGAAATTTCGTCAAATTTTTCCAAAAAAACGCCACAAAAACCTCACTTAAGATCACTTCACGTCAAGACAGACTCAGACTATACTTTAAGAAAATTTCCTGAGCCTAAATCAGTGTAAAGCAATTTTATTTTAGTAAAAACCTCGCAATGCAAATCAGAAACTAGCTACGTCCGTGACGTCACCTTGACGTATTCCAACATGTACCTAGACCTCCAAAAGCAGTTAAATAAAAACGAGAAGTTCGGATTTATTGATAGAGTAAAAATGCCGCGCCTAACTGCTATCTCAGTTGACTGCTTTTGTTGTACAAGTCAGTACCTACGTTACCATCATCATCAATATCCGCAGCCTATTAATGTCTTACCGCTAGCAACAGGCCTCGCCTCTCATGGGAGAGTGTTTAAGAGCATAGCCCCACCTCAATGCGGGTTGGTAGGATTTAAGTGATGCCTAGTTGAACATGTCAACCGATGTATCCCAATGAGGTAGTCTTTTTTATTCCACTACAAGTTAGCCCTTGACTGCAGTCTCACCAGATCGGAAGCTAACCTGCTAGGCAGTATGGCAGATATATAAAATTTACCAATTTTTTATGATAATAATTTTTTATTTTTTTATAGTGTTATACGCGACATCGTACCGGAACGCTTAATCGCTTAGCGAAACGTCTTTGTCGGTAGAGTGGTAACTAGCCTTGGACGAAGCCTCCCACTAGACCAAACAAGAAGAAATTCTGAAATTGTAAACTTTAGAGTGCGTCTGCCGGGGAACTTCCTCCACTCAAAAACCATTGCAGCTCACCGCTGTGTCACGAAGGACGTCAATAAGCTAAAGCACTAACCTGTAATCCAGTGCACTGGTCAGCCAGTTTCCTGATCCTCTCCATCACCGGCCCCAGCACCTCCCGCCCAGTGGAGTAATGTCCCCGAGCGTAGTTGTTCGCCGCGTCTTCTTTTCCCGTGATCAGCTGTTCTGGGTGGTAGAGTTGCCGGTATTCACCATTGCGGACTTCATCTAGAAGAAGTTCGCTATTTAGTTAAGAAATGAATGAAATAATTTTCACTTAACCTTTCTTAATCGGAAGCTTAGGTGATTCCTAGAGAAAAAAGTTTCCCGAACTCCTATGTGATATGAAAGATAGAAGGCGAGGTGATAAATCAAAAAATTCCAAATTCATTTATTTCAAGTATATTTAAAAAAAAAAAACCTATTCTATAAAAGTTGTGAAGGATTTACCGATAACTGTAGGCTCAAGGTCCACCATAACTACGCGCGGCACCATCTTGCCCCGGTCCGCCTCAGAGAAGAACGTGTTGAAGCAGGAATCCGCCGCGCTGGGGTCGCTGTCGCACACGGGCAGCGTGCCGTCAGGCCTGATGCCGTGTTCCAGGCAGTACAGCTGCCAGCACGCCACACCCATCTGTACGCCCGCCTGCCCAATGTGCACCGAGATGCACTCCCTCTAGCGGTGCAAAGGTTCATCATCGTCCGCAGCCTATTAACGTCCTGCTGGGTACAGGCCAGTCTCATAGAGACTGTTTTAGAGCATAGATACACCACGCTGCTCCAATGCGGGTTGGTGGGTTTTACAATCATAATAATAATCTTTTTTTCCGGCATAGCCCAAAGTTATATTATATATATTATGTGTGATGACGGCAGATGAGAACAGTTCACCACCTTTACTCTTCTCCCGAACGCCCTTCGATACGTCAGGAACTCAACTGTCTAGAGAGAGCAGAGAGAGACGAGAGACTTGCGTATTACGAACTTGGACTTGTTCATAGCACGTTCGCACGACCTTGACGTCTTAGCATTTAAATAAGCTTGAAGGTTTGGCACACCGGTAAACTCTGTGGTTTAGGGGCAATTTGCGTCGAAATCACAGAATTTCTGTGTCTAGCTGTGGACGTCCTTCTATTAAAGTGATGACGACAATGATGATGAACGGCTACTAGGGACGGATGCATACATATTATATCGCAAAACTAACAGTACAAATCCAAATATTATTAAAAAACTTACCATTATGAAAACTAATAATTTTCGGTTGTATAAATAAATAGAAAAATCTTGTAAACTAAAACAGCTTTACAAAAATTTGGTTTAAACTGAAATTTTGAAAAAAAATTGCTATTCACCGCCCATCTGTTGGGCCGTACGGATCTATTGTTAGATTTTATTCCATTTTTGAAAGCTATATTATTGAATTTGAAATTTGTTGAAAACAAGTGGCCGGGCTTACCAGCCAGTTCTTTTAAAAGAGGTTCTTTAACTATGTTAAGTTTAAAAAGTATTTACTTAAAATTTTAAAACTTTCCTTTTTATTTATTTTTCTTAATTTTTATTCCACTACAAGGTAGCTCTTG
Source organism: Pararge aegeria (assembly GCF_905163445.1). Taxonomy (NCBI): domain Eukaryota; kingdom Metazoa; phylum Arthropoda; class Insecta; order Lepidoptera; family Nymphalidae; genus Pararge; species Pararge aegeria. The sequence goes on from NC_053187.1 coordinate 18,811,856, forward strand.
ACTGCAATATCAGTAAGGGATGAAGTCTAATATTTTAACGGAAAGCAAAATAGCTTGACGGCACGTCTTCGTCTGTAGGGTGGGAGTGGGTTCAATTCCCGGCAGGGGCTTTTGTGAACTTATAATTTCCGAATTTTCTGTGATACTCCCCAACAGGTTTGCCCGTTGAGATTGCAGTCCAGGGCTAGCTTGCAGTGGATAAAAAACCGGCGTAAATCCTTACGTTTTTCAGTTCGATGGGCTATTTTTCTTTAAATCTGTGAGATAAATATAACGACTTTTAGATACGCCAAAGATACGATCTACGAAAGATCTTCCATTCCATGGTACATCAAGGGTGGCGAGTACGTTACAAGTGGGGCACGCCATGGGGGAGGACCCCATAGTTAGAACTATTACGACACAATGGAGTTTGACGGGTCCCTATATGGGGTAAAAAGACCCCAAAGTTAGTAGTCGTAAGTTAATTTGCATTTTTCTGTTTATTCTTCTCTTAAGGGATGTCAGTATAATTTTCGGCGGGCAATGAATTTTGGTAGCTCTGTTTAAATATTGATATTATTGAATTTGGTTACGACATTTTGGTTTCGAATTGGAAAGATTTGGGGAAGTACGTATAATTTTATAATTTCTATAGGATCAGATTAAGCAATCGACGTCCACCGCTGGACACCGGTATCCCTGCACCTAAAGGGTCTACCAACGCTACGTTTACGCAATCAGCTGCGCCTATCAGTTATTGAAGCTATATGCCCTGCCCGTCGCCACTTCAGCTTCGCGATTCGTTAAGTTATGTCGCTAACTCTGGTTTTCTTATGGTTCTCCTTTTCATAGATTTGATCAAGGAGAAATTCTCCGAGCATAGCTCTCTCTATCGCTCGCTGAGTTGACTCTAAGCCTTCTGGCAAATCATTACAACACTGTGACTTCAATCATCGTATATTTTCTAAAACTCGCTATCACATCATTATCAGAGGATTGTTCCCATGCTTACTGTAGCGGTCTCCACATTACAGAACTCGATAGCGCCACAAAAATCCTGCATCGCGCTAGCGAAGTGTTCACGAAGAATGCCTATAGTGTGTAGTTGTGTGTGTAGTTAGGACCTCGGTCCCCGAGCACGATCGCCCGCTCGGAGGAAGATCTTTCTATTGTTACGGTCGAGGGTATCCCGTAGCTCCCGTACATTTACGAACGAAGTAATTGGGAGCCGTTAACAGTTCTAAATTCCTAAGCAGAGCCGTTTCCTTGTTTTACTTTTGTAGACTCCAATCTCGAATTTTCTTTTTTTCTCCATTTTATCTCATCCTCAAACTCCACCGTATTTAAAAGAGCGATTAAACTTTCTTGGTAGCAAAGTTAACGGTACGGCCTAAAGATGATAACAGGTTGTATGTTCATGCCAGTCGTTCGATGGATAACTTATTAAAGTGGTAAATCTGTGGAACGAATTGCGAGAGACATAAGAGTCACAGACAATAACCATTTTTAAAAATCGCTTAGATTAATTTTATTAATACGATATGGTATGATATAGTGTATGGTTGTTCTTTTGTATTTATATATATACATATATTGATAGGTATTTAATTTAATTTTATATACAATTAGTTTGTAAAGTGAGATAAACATAATGGTTTGTCTCAGAATTGCGACGACTTATGCCGTAGTCCAAGTTCTGGCCAAGTGCGTATTATGCGGAGAACACTATGTTGAACTCTCAACATAAAAACAGACACAAGTTTTTTTTTTAAATAAATTAACTATCTATCTACTAACCTAAAAGTACATCTAATGACACATTTTATTCCTAAACTCAAAAAATGGTTACAAAATAAGAACTTTTATACTGTTGATGATTTTTACAACAAAATGGTATATGTTCCATTTGACATATTATGTAATTTTTGACATTCATACTATTTAATTATTGTTATACATTCATACTATTTAATTATTTACATTCTTTACATGATGCTTATTAAAAATATATGTAACAGCTTTTAAACGTTTTGCAAATAAAAATATTCTATTCTATTCTATTCTCAGGCATGCAGATTTCCTCACGATGTTTTCACCGTTAAAGCCAGTGATATTCTATTTAAATTGAAAACGTACATTACTCCAGCTGCGTACCGGAGATCAAACTCCCGAGACCGAAGCTAACCACTTGCCTATCACCGGCAATGGGTTGCGTACTACAGAAAATTACAAGGTAAAAATTCAAATTCAAAAATGTTTTATCCATGTAGACCTTATCACAGGCACTTATGAAGCGTTCATACATTAAACATGTTAACACTAATGTTAGGTGATGGTGATAAATAACTGCATTCATTTACTTAAAAGTCGAGTTAATGTAAGGTATACAGTTAGAGCAATTTATATCCAAGCTAGTGTAAAAAGATTCCAGTCCAAATAAAAACAAATTTCAGAATCATACACTATCATATAATTTGTCAATTACGCAAACAATATACTTCCAATTTAGAGTCTTAAAATAATTACTCTTTTACTAATATATTCCTTTCCCATTTTCCTTTTTTCCTTTTTAAAATCTCGCCAAATCATTCCAAACGCCCGATGTCACTTTTTCACACAATCCTTTCTTCCTTCTCCTTTTTCTTTTTTCCCCGCGTCGCTTTAGTCGCCAGTCCTTTCAACTTTCCTAAGCGCCAGCACCTTCTTATCAAATATAAATACTCCAAATTCATTACTGTTTTTATCAAAAGGATTCATTTTATTGCTTTGCATATCATCTCGTATTGATAATCTAGCTTAGAATGTCATTTATCTGTGTCGAAAATTCAAGTAACCTTACACTAGCTTTTTTTATCAAACATGTAATCCTAAATATTATAATAGGACTTTTCTATAAGCTTACGTTTTATATAAACTTTGAACTCAAATACCCATCATTGATTTAATTATTCAATTCTAAATAGGTACTTTCATTAACACCTACTTTCGTCACGCACAACCGCTGTCGCTGTTAATCCTTGTAAACAACTATTGATATGCAAAAGTTGCATCACGCCCTTCGGAGTATGTACTTTGAATATTTAATTGCGTGACATTGTTGCGGGCAAAATAAACGACGAGCGTGACCAATTTATTTGTCACGCTTATTATTTGACTTGCGTTAACTTTGGATGGGTCATTGTTTGTGAACTTTAATGTACAAAATTTCATATAATTTTATGATAAGTTATCCTTTGATTTCGATATGCACTAGGGCAAAAGTGGCAAAGAGATAATGAAGCCCTACTAAAGGAGTTGGTTAAAAAAATATACACCTGAGATAGATTTTAACGCAGAAATGTTTAAGAATGCAATTTTTTTCACTCCGGTATATCTTTAGGTACAGTAAGGTGGTAACCACTGAACAAACCTTAATCACAGTAGAATATCCCATCGATATCAAAGACTGCAACCTCTTAAGTATAATAATAATAATAATTCTTTATTTGGTAACTATGACCCATCTTATCTATACAAAAACTATCAAAAACTAAATCTCAAAAATTGCATGAGATATTCTATCTATCTATATATATAAAAGAGAAAGTGTGTGTGTATGTTCCGTATAGGCTCCGAAACGGCTGGACCGATTTTAATGAAACTTTCAGGGAATCTCCGGATTGACCTGGCAAGTAATCCTGTAAAGTTGTTGACGATCGGATCACTCCTATTTTTGAACTGTCACACTGTCAAGTACAGCTTTTATTTACTATGATGATATTCTATTGTTGGGTGTACATGGGTGTAGATAATGACATTCACCCGCTCGAGAAGAGAATTGAAGAGAATGAATACGGAGAGAAGTAAATGATTTAATTTATTATGAGACTTAAATTTTATTTTGTATACTTAACATTATTAAATTAATGATGTAAGTTTATTGTTTAAATATAATAAAACAAAATCTAGCCCAGCGAATCGGGCTGGGTACGCTAGTATTTAACATAATTTTAGCTAAGTTCCTAAATTATATTCAGACAAATGAACTAATATTTTAGTAACGTACATCTGTAACTGACTTAGTATACGTTTTGGCTAGCTGTAAGTACACTAAGGATATACATAAATAAATAAATAAACAGTTATTCAATCTAAACAAACTAAACTGCACTTGGTTGCTTCCAAGTTTAATATAAACGATAAAAAGGTACTGGAGTAACGTATAAGCTTTTTCAGTAAACAGTATTAAGCATAATAGTAAGTATTGTGGCAGAGCTCTTTCGCGAGAGTGCTACCGTCATGCTTATTGTCTGCAGCTAAGCTAAATTGTTGCAATGCTACGTTCCGGTCTATACGCCGTGGTGGCTGGTATAATCACCGGCATATGAGGCTTAACACCTTCACCTTAGGTTGATTGACTCGTTGCCGGACGTGTTCCTTACGCACCCTGCGCTACTAGCTGTTGCCCGCCTTCGACTGCGACTGCTTGCGACTTCGTCTGCGTTTGATTCTGTTTTTTGTTGTGACATTAAATTTAGTTGTAGTTCTAAAAAAATTTAAAGTACTCAGCATCGCTGAGCCTTGATTTAGGGGTTTGCTGCCAACCACAGAATGGACAAAATTAAACACATAATATAACCTCCATAGTACAAAAATAATTATTTAAATCGGTTATAATTTGACATAGTTATGGTATAAATCGTTTACTTTCATCTCCTCTCCCAAAGGTACCGAGCTTAATGTCGGGATAAAAAGTATCCTATATTACTTCTAACACTTACTTAAGTAGTTTTGCGTGAAAGCGTAACAAACAAACTTACATTCACATTTATAATATTAGTAGGGATGGTTGTCCTGTTACCATCACGAGGGCCACCTGCTTGGTTCATCGATTATTAATATAAATAAAAGCTTTTATTATGTACATTAAGCTTAAGTTGCTATACTCCGCGAAAAGCAGGAGAATCTGTATGGTGTAATTTATAATTTCTTCAATCCTTATACTCCACACCAAACAGATCTTCGGCAATGTACATCATCATGTCAACCAACATCAGCATTTCATGCAGGGAATTATAAATTACACCATACAGATTCTCCTGCTTTTCGCGGAGTTTAGCAAATTAAGCTTTATGTTCATAATATATCATTTATTTCCCGCAAAGTAACGCCTGCTTCTATCCAAAGCATTTATTGTTTCAGTCTTAAGTAAAAAGAACATGTTTGCTAAGCCGTGCTTTTGACAAATAGCCTTTCACTGCATGTGAGGGTAGATCAAAGATACGCGTGATGTTATCTCAACAATTATCACTAATGCGCTGAGATATCATCTTACTGGGGGGATTTACCTTTGTCCTTGTACTAGCTTTCTTTTTCAGGGTTCCGTGGGTAAACAGGAAAACCGTATAGTTTCCAAACCGATATTTTAAACATAAATTTATTTTAATCTTGTAAATCATGAGAAAATGTGTATAAGTTTGTTACCAAAGATCAAGGCTCCGTGATTTTTCGGATTATTTTTTAATGGAGGCGTAAGCTAGTATTTCACTGCTTTTATCTATTCTTCAGAAAAAATATAAACTATTTAACTATAATTAAATAGTACATTAAAGACAAAGAGAGAGAGTTAGCGGAATGTACACTGCAGACGAAGAAGAAGATGTAGATGTGTTGTTTTAGTTTTGGCATATTTTGTTTTACCGTACTCATAAGAAACCTCAAGGTCACTCAGCGGGCGATGGAGAGTCTATGATTATTGATGGAGTCAACTCAGGAATGAGGAGCTCCGTAAAAGAACCAGAGTTACCAACTTAGCTCAAAGAGTCGCAATGCTAAAGTGTCAATAGGTAGACCACATAGCTCGGATAACCGATGGACGTTGGGGTCCCAAGGTGCTGGAATGGCGACTTTGACTCGGTAAACGCAGCGTTGGTAGACCCCGACGAGATTGATGGACAAAAACAAGCGACTCGCATGGAACCGTTGGACCCAAGCGGCACAAGACCGTGGTACTTGGAACACCCTACAAAAGACCAATATCCAGCAGTGGACATTCATTGGGTGACATGAAGATGATGATGATATTTACCGTAGGTATATGTTTAACGACTTACTGTAACATAGAGGTTACATAGCCGCTTCTGCAATAAGATAAATAATAAATAAAAAAATAAATATACTATGACAATACGCACATCGCCATCTAGCCCCAAAGTAAGCGTAGCTTGTGCTATGGGTACTAAGATAACTGATGAATATTTTTATGAATAATATACATAAATACTTAGATTATACATATAAACACCCAGGCACTGAAAAACATTCATGCTCATCACACAAACATTTTCCAGTAATGGGAATCGAACGGCCTTGGACTTGGAGCAGGGTCGCTGTCCACTGCGCCAGTCGGCCGTCAGAAGAAGATGAAGAATAGGATATAATCATTGCATTGAAGCGAACTCTCCAGCCGGACGAGCTCGACTCTACTTGACTCTAGCTCAACTGCTCTACTGTAATAGTTGAGCTTTTTGTGACAGAGCTCGTCCGTGTAAGTGCTACATTCATGCTTATTTCTGCCGCCAAGCTGCATTGCTGTGTTCCGGTCTAAAGGGTGCGGTTAGTAATAATAATAATAATCCTTTATTAATAACTATCCATACTTGATTGGCTGGTTGGCGCAGTGGGCAGCGACCCTGCTTTCTGAGTCCAAGGCCGTGGGTTCGATTCCCACAACTGGAAAATGCTTGTGTGATGAACATGAATGTTTTTCAGTGTCTGGGTGTTTATCTGTATATTATAAGTATTTATGTGTATTATATTCATAAAAATATTAATCAGCTATCCTAGTACCCATAACACAAGCTACGCTTACTTTGGGGCTAGATGGCGGTGTGTGTATTGTCGTAGTATATTTATTTATTTATTTATACTCTATTGTTAATACAAGATATAGAACTAAATTATTACCAATATGGCAAATGGCCGCAAACGCAAATGCTGTGTATTGGAAACAATGCTGAGCGCTGATTTTCAGTCTGCTCCAGTATCTAACTGAGCGAACAACCGTGCCGCCCTTTGCCTTATTATTATAACTGAGACTTATAAATTTTAATAAAAAATGCATGTGCGGTTGCCGCTGTGATTACTTGCTCCTTGCTAGCACTTGTAACCTCACGACCTACACCTCAAAATTCGAAATACCAGATCATTTCTACCGCGCACTTGCAAATTATGGAACAATCTTCCATCTGATGTGTTTCCTCAAAAATACAATCTAGGATTATTCAAGGGGCGGATAAACAAAACTCCTTAAAAGCCGGCAACGCATCGGTGGCTCCTCTGGTGCTGCAGATGTTTATGGGCGGCGGTGATCTCTTATCATCAGGTGACCCACTTACTCGTTTGCCCGCTATTAATATAAAAAAAAAAAAAAAACCTACGCCTTAGGTTCGTGGACTCAAGGTTTTGTACGACGTGAGCTTTATACGCCTTGCGAAGTATTGTTCTGTTTAAAGACGATGGTTTCCCACTTACCATACTTAGACCGTGAATTATTACAATAAAAATCATAAGACGAGAAGTAAGTCATGACATTGTATATAACATTTACTTTCTGTACCGTTAACATTATTATATATTTTATTTTATTTTATATATATGTACTGTTTTTGTAATTATGAATATGTATGTTTATTCTTAGAGCTTTGCGCACCGCTATAAGGATTCATATGTGAGCCAATTCCTCGTAATGGTTGCCTGGAAGAAATCGCTATAAGTGATAAGGCCGCCTTTGTTACACAAATTTAATTGACTTGTACCTTTGTTCTCTTTTATTGCACAGCAATGCTGCTTGCTTCTTAAATATTTTCTAATGACAATGTGAGATGGTGATAACAAAAAGAACACCCGGCTGAGTTTGTTGTGGGCTTCTTCTTGGACCAGGGCGCGATTGGAACCCTCGTAGCTTTGGTTTTAGGTTTGCGATTGTGGTTATCGCCATCACTACTCACTGCTATGTACACATTTTGTATATAATAACGCATCAAAAGTGCCATCTATGTGACTTTGACTTATTAATTTTTTCTTGTGTGCAATAAAGTATTTTTGATTTGATTTAATTTCACAATATTATGCGCAGTGAATGTTTTTTTTACTACATTTCTACAACGAAGTACCTACCCCTCGTGCCAGTGGAAGCTCACGGGTGGGATCATGAATATCAAACGGGCATCGCATTAGGGTTCGGCAGTTATCTGATCCGGATTAGAGCCGGTAAAGAGAGCTCATTATTCCGCATCGTGGGGCTAAAGGGATTTTTTATTTTGTCCACACCTCGACCATTGTCGTATGGTGTCACGTATGCGAGTTTTTCGTCCGGAAAATGAACTTTTTGTACTTTTTGTGCATTTTTATTATGGCCTTATCGGTCTAGTGGTTTGCATGTTCAGCAACGGATCACGTGGTGCTGGGTTCGAGCCCCGGGTTGGCCTATAAATTGTCAATTTCTATTTATTTTCCATGAAAACAATTTCAGTGTAGGAAAATAAACGGTGTCAATCCTTGGCCTTGGAGAGACCGCTAAGCCATCGATCCCGGTTATTATCACTTATTTGTGACAATAGTCTTTAAAGCCCACCAACCCGCATTGGAGCAGCATGGTGGGTCTCTGCTCTAAAACTGTCTCTCGGATTAGAGAAGAGGCCTAGTAGAGGTTTAGGCCCAGCAGTGGGACCTTTATAGGCTGCGGGTGATGATTTTCGGTTTGTTTTTAAATTTCAACTTTTTATTTTATCTTTAAACTTTGACCACTGTCGTATGAAGCCGAGTTAGTAATTTTTTGTCCTGAAAAATAACCTTCTTATAACACTGCTTTAAGAAATCTTAATACAAAATTCATACTTCGTTTTACCCCCTCTTTGTGTTCTTTATGGAATATTTCTAATGATGATATGGGTCTATAGCATTTATCAGATTTGTTTTTTTATCGGCATCGTGCTTATTTCTTATGTTTGAAAATGGACGTAAAGAAATAATAAAAATAAACAGTAGCCCGCTAACTATAAAGGACAGTAATTAAATCTTGAGGGGCTAAGAGAGAGGGGTGGCTAGGGTAAACAGTTGTTAAGTCAGTTAATTGGGACACGCGCTCTTTAAATTTTTTTTTTATACGTAACATAACCTAGCTTTGTGGTGACGAACGATCAGAATACAGTTGTGGGGGATCTGCGTGGAGGCCGACGCCAGCAGGCCCGCTACAGCATCACGTCGGGGTCACCAATGTGGGGGTCTCTCTGGTCTCTGTTTTATTTAAATCACCCACGAATCTTCGTACAGCGCGGTGTTCACTATCAAGGTTACCGGAGATTAAATAAGGCTACAAAAGTGACTTTGTATATTTAATAACTTTACAATTAAACCAACGTACAAGGTTAAATAAATATAAATAAAAAATACATTATTGTTTAAATCTCGATTACATTACGCTAATCTTCATTATGGAAGATTTTTGCGCTCGAGAGGCTAGCACTAGCTTATTAATTAATATTTAATGTAAGGAAATAAACAAAATAAATATTTCTATAGTTTTAATTAATGGAATTTGTAGGAATAAATAAATAAATAAATATACTGCGACAATACACACATCGCCACCTAGCCCCAAAGTAAGCGTAGCTTGTGTTATGGGTACTAAGATGACTGATGAATATTTTAATGAATAATATACATATAAACACCCAGACACTGAAAAACATTCATGCTCATCACACAAACATTTTCCAGTTGTGGGAATCGAACCCACGGCCTTGGACTCAGAAAGCAGAGTCGCTGCAAACTGTGCCAATCAGCCGTCATAGGAATGATCTGGATGAACGTCCGCCTTGTAGTTTTTGATCCTTAGCACCCTGAATGTAATAACGTTTCAACATGTTTTTGATTTGCTTCAGGTTTTTTTTTCAATTTCATCTAGTAAAGGTCAAGGCAATTTTTCTAAAACACTAGGCAGGAGGTACTCCCATACCCTCATTCCATAAACATTATTAAGTGTGTGTGTACTAAACATAGGTAGGTAGGTAAAATTACGTAAGTTAGGTCTAACATTTTTGTCTAATTTGTGAATGTAATTATGATACTGGGTTATTATTGCTAAACCCACTTTGTCATAAACAGACATTACATTACAATATTTAAAAAG